>NC_134579.1:36715000-37952500 GCF_037038515.1 Microtus pennsylvanicus | reverse complement strand
ATCCATAAAACAGAAACCACACTCCTTTAAAAAATATTTCTAAGACATCTCTGATTTTTAATCTATTTTTGGAAATTATATAATTACATTATTTCCTCTTCTTTCCTCTCTCTAAACCCTCCTATATAACCCCTTTGCTGTCATTCAAATTCAAGATCTCTTTATTCATTAATTGTTGTTATGTACATGTATCTGTACACATTTATATCCCTACATATATAAATACAACCTGCTTGAGCATGTATAATGTTATTTGTATGTGTGTTTTCAGGGCTGAGCATGTGGTATTGGAAAACCTATGGGTGGGAAGACACACTGTATCATTCACTTGTTTGAAACACAATTAATAAAAACTCAGAGAGAGAAATTAGGGTTCAACCTGAAGATCCGAAAAACAAAGCAGCCTGCCACTGGCTCTAACCTCAACCTCAGTCAGAAATGGCGATCCTGCATCCAGGAATCTCAGAATGAGACTGTGTCTAAGAACTGTATTCTCCCATCTTAAAATCTTTTCTAGGGCTTGGATTAAAAGCATACACCACTGGGATTAAAGGCATGCACCGCCCAGTTTTAACTAGCGTGGCTACTGGGATTAAAGGTATGTGTTACCACTGTCTGTAAGACTGACCAGTGGGGCTGTTTTACTCTCTGACCTTCAGGCAAGCTTTATTTATTAAAATACAAATGAAATATCACTACACTTGTTCCCACCTGGAGAGGTGGCAAGAATAGTCTTCCATCCACCCTCCCCCACCACCAAGATGTATGCTCTTACAACTGAATATGCCATAAGAATCCCCTGTGCCAAGTCCATCAAAAATTTTCTAAAACAAAAAAATTGGTAAATTTGGGGAAAGAAAATTAACTGGCCAAAGATATATTGAGTACTAAGCCTATATAATAATGAAAGAAATGAAAGTTACAGAAATGATATAGTCAGAATTGCAAAACAAAATGTTTTAAGGAGAGTATTACTGATAAAGACATAAGAACAGACAATGGGAGGAAATAGCAAAATCTTTTCAGGGAGTCTTGTGGCTTGGTATTTCAAAATAAGACATTTGTATATTGTGAAATATTTGTACATCGTTTGACATAGTCTTTTCCTTTTTGAAAGTTTGCTACAAATGAATTATCATATATAGATGTTAATATAAATGTTCTTGTAATATGCATGTACACACATATTAACTGTCCTAGTTTCATAATTTGCATACGCATGTGCACGCGCACGCACACACACAACATGCACACATGGGTACACCACATACTCACACACCAAAAACACACACTCATACACATACATCCACACATATCCATCCACACACTTATACACACACATACATACACACATGTGTATACATATACACCCCACATACCCACACATCATACATACACAATACACAAACATACCACATGCACACACACCTGCATCACATACACACTAACTTAAACGTAGATACTACATATGAGAGAAAACATATTTGTCATTCTAAGTCTGTCTTATTTTGCTTACCATGATAATTTCCACCTACTTTTTTTGCAGATACCATGATTTAATTTTTATTGGTGAATAAAATTTTATTGTGCATATTTGCCATATTTTCTTTATCCATTCATATATAGATAGACGCCTGGGCTGTTTCCATTTCTTAGCTTCTGTGACTAAAGCCGCAATAAACATTGATGAGCAAGCATCTCTGCGATGTCCTGGAATCCTTTCGTTTATACCCAGTTATTGCTGGCACGGCTAGGCCAGATGGGAGTTTTCAGAATCTGCACACTGATTTCCACAGTGGCTGCACCAGTGTTATTTCCACCAGCAGTGTTCCAGGGTTCCTCTCTCTTCAAAGCCTCACCAGTATCTGTTGTCAGTTCTTTTTTTTCTGTGCTGCATTGTGGTGTGGTGTGGTATCTGTGGTGTGCATGAGTGGGTGAGAGTGTGTGTATGCGTGTGTGTGTGTGTGTGTGTGTGTGTGTGTGTGTGTGTGTGTGTGTGTGAGAGAGAGAGAGAGAGAGAGAGAGAGAGAGAGAGAGAGAGAAGGTTCAGTGGTGTGTGTGTGTGTGTGTGTGTGTGTGAGAGAGAGAGAGAGAGAGAGAGAGAGAGAAGGTTCAGTGGTGTGTGTGTGTGTGTGTGTGTGTGTGAGAGAGAGAGAGAGAGAGAGAGAGAGAGAGAGAGAGAAGGTTCAGTGGTGTGTGTGTGTGTGTGTGTGTGTGTGAGAGAGAGAGAGAGAGAGAGAGAGAGAGAGAGAGAGAGAGAGAGAGAGAGAGAGAGAGAAGGTTCAGTGGTGTGTGGGTGTGTATGTATGTGCATACGCATGCAGGTGCATGTGTGTGTGTGAAAGGTGTGGTGTGGTATGGTGTGTATGTGCAGTGCAGTACATGTGTGTGTAGTTGTCGTAATAACCAGGCTAGCTTAATATGAAACAGCAAATTTTAATGAGCTTACAACACCAGGGATCCAGCGGTGAGCAGGAGATACAAAAAGAGAGCAGCGGGCTCATGCTCGCCAGATTTATATGTAAACATTAGCCCGAGGCGAACACTCCCCCTAAGGGGGCTGGGCTATCCTACATGCGTGTCCATGTGCATGCTTGTGAAAAGTTGACATAAGGTGTTCTCTCGTCATTCTCTTATTTTCTGAGACAGGCTCATACTCCATCACTCTCTGTGGACCCTTTTCTGGATGTGTGAGCCTAAATAGTCACTTCCTTCTATTGCTTTAGTCAGGATCCATCACGGCAACAAGAAAAGGAGCTAGGACACTAGTACAGGTTTGGGGGACCTTCTTCAGAAGTCAGGTGGTTATAACTGTGTGGACTTATTTCCTGGTTCCTCTATTCTAATCCCTTGGTCTACATATCTTTATTACATGTCTTTATTTATAAACACCATTCAGTTTTTGTTCTGATTGACTTGTACTATATTATTTTTTTTAATATTGGGTGTGACACACAGCAATTTCAGAGATTAGAGAACAACTTGGTGAAAATGGTTCTCTTCTTCCACTATGTGGGTCCCAGGGACGAAAATCAGCCCTCAGACTTGGTAGCAAGCAACTACTTCACACTTTGAGCTATCTCACTAAGCCCTTTACTTATGGGGAAAGAGGCCTCTGCACAGGACTGGTACCTTTACTGCACAGAGTCTTGGGTCCTCACTGCATCTGGAAATTTGGAAGGGCTGGAGAAGGGCTCAATGCCCAAGGCTTTAAATGCATCCTCTGCCCAGAAGCCTGTTGAGGTTGGGGCTCAAAGTCATATGGGCTCCTTTTCTGTTATCAAGGCATGGGTCTCCTTGTCCATACTGCCTTTACTCTTAGGGCAGCCTCTTGAGGATGCCCTCAGGAACACTCCAGCTCCATTCAGATGCCCAACGTCTTGGCTTCCATGAAAATGGCAGTCTTGTAGCAGCAGATCATGTGGCCCAGTGCCTTTAACTGGACCATCCCAAGCACGTGTTTTGTGTTTTGTTTGATGGTTGTTTTGTTGTCTTCAGACAGGTTCTTGCTGTAAGGTTCTGGATGGAGGGTGCTTAAATAACAAAGAATCTTCTCTGTGGAGAAATGCTCTGAGAAGTATTACATATTAAGTACCTTGAGTAATGTCATGGACTCAGAGCTGGAAAAGCAGGAGTAGGAAACCCATCCACAACCTCCTTTAGAGTGTAGTTTAAGATCAGGTATAAAGCTACCTCCAGCATTTCTCTCTTCGGTTATGACACTTGACTGTTCAAGGGCTTTTACTGATGCTTTTTTTTTTCAGTACTGGAGATTGAATCTAAGGTCTCTCAAAGCAAGGAAAGTGTTCTACCACTGAATACAGGCCAGTGCATTTTACATTTTACTGTTTTGGGTATTTTGGTTTTGTTGTTATTTTTCTTTTGAGACCAGAGCTTGCTGTATTAACCTAGACTTTCCTTGAACATTTAATCCTCCTGCCTCTATTTCCTTCAGTGCTGAATTTTCAGGCATTTGCATCCCACTTTTGCCATGGTAAAATATTTTAGATTTATTTTTATTTTTAATTCTGTGCATGCACGGGGTGTGAGTATGTGAATGTAACTGCGGCTGTCCACTGTGGCCAGAAGGGGGCATTAGATTCTATGGAGCTGGAATTACAAGTGGTTGTAGGGATTCAGATGGGTGCTGGGACCCATGCTCAGGTCCTCTATAAGAGCAGTACATGATCTTAACCACTGAGTAATCTCTCCAGGCCTGCAAATTAAATGCTCATTAGTAAGAAACATGTTAAACTAAACATAATATACAGGCAAGAGGTATGCATATTTACTACATGAAGAGATATAATATATTGGCATATTTATGCTATGGCATGCTGTGACATGGGAAATATAGAGGCATATTGAAAAGGAACTTCTCCCAGATACAAGGTAGAGCACAGTTGGGTGCAAACTGATTGTATGAGATGACATATATAACCTCGCGCAAGAACGGGTTTTTGAAAGATCCACATTTTCTTTCGAGTGGGTAATTCTGGAAAAGGAGACATAAAAATTCAGAATAAAGAGCCAAGTTCTTTTTTCATTGTATACTCTGAGCAACTGGAATATTGCAACGTGTAGATTGCTACTTCATCAGTAAAAGAAGATATCTAGATTTTTAAATTCATAAAATCTCACATAGTCTAACATTTTGTAATGATTGTTTGTGATTAGGGAATACACAGATCAAAAGAAACAGTAGTTCAAAATCTACATGCAACTACTTCAGATTTTTATATTACACCTGGCCCATGGTATGTCAATCAGAACGTTGTTTATGTATATATGTGAAGGCTTATCTCCCGAAGGTCATTTTCTCATTTTCTCAGCTCTGCGTTCCCCGGGGAAATCACATTTTTCAAAAAGCAGATCAAATGGAATACATTGTAAATGCCTTGAATTTTTAACAACTTTGTTCATTCCCAACTGTTCTATTTTCATCCCTGTATTATGTTTTCCATAAAAAAGGAAAATTAATATTAAACAAGGCAAAGCTATTACAAAATCTTCACTTTGCTAGTAAAGAAAATTGTTTCTTTTAAATAATATAGATATTTAGATGTGTTCCTGTTAGTGTATATGTGAACTACTTCCAGCTGGGAATAATCTGATTAAAAGTTAGTGAACATTTGTGTTTGATTCCTTTTATGGACATAAGTGTTGGTTTCAGTGCCCTCTCAATTTGATGTTGTCATCTAAGTTTCACTTCTTCGTTTTGGCCCCTCAGCTCACTTTTCTGTTCACCAGAATAAAAGACTTGTTTTCCAGAAGACTTAGTCACCTGTCTTTATTTTTCTCTCATTTATTATGTATTCAAGCAGCTCCTCTAAAACTATTGTTTTCTCTGTATTCCAGTTGGTCATTACTACATGACCAACAACAACAACAAAACCCACTGGTATAAAACATCCACTATTTCATTTTGCTCACCATCGAGTGGGTCAGGAATCATAAAGAGGCAGTTCTCATTTACATCATCATGGTATGTCAGCCATCTGAAGGATGAACTTGGCTGGATATGTCGTGTGTGACTGCTTCTTAATATGGAAGGCAGCCTCTACCACAGAGCTGGCATGTGTCCTCTCTAGTATGGTGGACTTAAAGTAATCAGGTTCTGTATGGTGACTTGTGTACTCCAGAGAAAGCCCTCCAAAAGACACGAGACAGAAGCCACATGGACTTTCCAGACCTCGCCTGGTCTTAGCCAGCTGCTAAACACTGACCAGAACATTTCTCATGTAGTTCTTCTTGCTTTTTGATGTACATGTGGGAAAGTGCTTTGAAAAACATGAAGCATTTTGCAAAGTTTGAAAATACAAATAATGATTATTGTAAAATTGGGTCTTACCATTAAGACAAGATCTTTACTGAGACAGACACTATTTGGATCTAATTATGTTTTTCCTTTCATTTTTCATCAGGAATGAAAGGCAGTATTTTTGTTCTTTGATTCAGGGCCATTAAGGGACCAAAGCAAAATTTTATAACAATTTCCTTCTTGTCTTTCATTTTCAGAAAATGTTCTTAATGAGAAAATTACACTAGAGGATGGCAAGCAAAAAAGTCAAGTGCCTTCTAAGGGGCACGTAGGGGAACAGAGGAAAGACGCACAGATGATGCTATCCTGCTTATCCTCTTCTAGTCTTTCAAGATGTGGAATAGCTGCAGGAATAAGGAAATTGACCTCCTGTCCAGGGCAAAGGTTCTGGCTAAACCTAGTTGCTAAGATTCTTTTTCAGCACCGGGTGATGCTGGAATGTTAAGTAGACATGCTGAAGGGGGAAGAGCAGAAGGCTTAGAAGACCTGGCTATGGTTTTGTCAAAGAGGAAATCTGTCTGCTCTTCTTGTTCTGGGGTGAAAAGGGAAATATTCTTTTTGAAAAATAAAGTCTATTTTAAACGCTGTCACCTTATTTTATAATCCAGGAAAGCCAAACCTTATGTTGAGACTAGGAGATATTTCCTAGATGCTGTAGACAGCCAAGCATTTAATGAGAGGGGTACCCACAAACGCAATGACAAATGTTCATGTTTGGAGGAGACTATGAACCCAGTTCCTGAGTCCAGGAGACAGACGATTGAAAAGATCCCTACTATAGAGCTCAAATCGCTTTGAATGATGAAGTGAGATTGGTAACGAGTAACTATTGGTTAGTAATAGTAATAGCAATAGTAATAGTAATAGTAATACTATTGGTAATTACTTGCTCTGTGGTCTTCAAGACTCCGAGGGACACAAAAGCGAGAACATGGGAGGGGCATGAAATGGGACGTTTGGAACTCTGAAAGCAGAACTAAATGATAGAGGAAGTCTTGCTTCATTTCTGATTGTGAGAATATAATCTAATAAAGTGCTATATGGCACAAATAGCCCAAGGAAGAGGTGGAAGCGTCCTCTTTAAATTCAGAAAATAGAGCTTTAAAACAACGGCAGCATTGTTCCAGGAAAACACTGTGCTGGTTAGTTTGGGGCAACTTGACAAAAAGTAAAGTCACCCAGGAAGAGGGAACCTCAGGTAAGGAATTGTCTCCATACGATTAGTCTATGGGGATAGTCTATAGGTGTTGGGGGAGAGAGGGGCCCGCTTGTTCATCCCAGCCGCCTGGCTAGCCTAGCCTTGAAATAACCACATAGAAATTGTATTAATTAAAACATGGCTTGGCCCATTATCTTTAGTTTCTTATTGGCTAATTCTTGCCTCTTAATTTAACCCATTTCTATTACTCTGTGCATCGCCACATGGCAGTGACTTACCGGGAAAGATTCTAACCAGCATCTGCCTCAGGAGGAGGATCCATGGCTTCTCCCTTACTCTGCTTTCTTCCTCCCAGCATTCAGTTCTGTTTTTCCCACCTACCTAAGTTCTGCCTTATCAAAAGGCCAAGGCAGTTTCTTTTTTCATTAGCCAATGAAAGCAACACATAAACAGAAGGGCCTCCTATATCATATGGGGCATTTTTTATTAATGATTGATGTGGGAGGGCTCAGTCAACTGTAGGTAGTACTATTCCAGGGCAGGTGGTCTTAGGCTATATAAAAAAGCAGGTTAAGCAAGCCAAGGAAAGCAAGCCAATAAGGGACCCTCCTCCATCATTTCTGCTCCAAGCTTCTGATTTGAGCTCCTACCTTGGCTTCCCTATAAGCTAAAAAACATTTCCTTCAAAACTGCTTCTGATCCGTGTCTTATCACAGCGACAGGCACACCAGAAGACTGTCCTACTAAACGAATGTTGGTTGATAAACCCCTTATCAAAACTCTTGTTCTGCAAAGTTTTGGGTAAGGCAGTTTTATGAGTCAATCTATCAGCCACTATACTTCTGAAAAGCTTTACTCAATACAGTGGCATGACTTAATTCTATCATGAAGTCTTCCAGCCTATATCATTAAAAACATATTTGAGGGGCCAGAGAGATGGCTCAGCAGTTAAGAGTACTTACTGCTCTTTCAGAAGACCTGAGTTCTAGTCCCAGGACCCACATCAGGTGGCTCATGCCTATAACTCCAATTCAATGGGATTCAACCTCTCTCCGTGGACATTCTCATAGAATCTCTCTCTCTCTCTCTCTCTCTCTCTCTCTCTCTCTCTCTCTCTCTCTCTCTCTCTCTCTCTGTCTCTCTCTGTCTCACACACACACAATATTTTAAAATGTAAACCCATTTGAAAAATATCAAAATAAAACAAAACCTAAGAAAGATTAATGACAAATGTCTATAGACAAGAATCTGATGAGAGTTCTTTTAACAATGAAACTAGATCATTTCTGTAGGACACAATATTTTAAAATAAAAACCAAATCTATGACTAGTATACTGCCAGGACATGTCACGGATAACAAAAGTGCTTACAAATGTCTATGAGCTTTATTCAATATATGATATTCCTATATGGCCCATGAAAACTTAATCTAGGGAAGATTAAATTTCTTGTCTTTATTTCAGCACATTCTTTCATGTAATTCAGCATACCAAATAAGCCCAATCAGATGATATTTCTTTTTTACAAGGTAAGAGAACAAATCCTTTGAGATTTTCCAGAAATCTCTAAAGGTTCAGGATCAAGAAGAGATCACAAGAAACGGTTTTCTGAAGAGTTATCAAGTTTCTCTTGATAAACTGACCATGCTCCATGGAAAACCACACATCAAAGAATATGTGTGCAGAACGATTGATATCAAAAGGTTTTAGAAAAAGGCTAGGAAAGGAAGTGCATATATGGTAATAGTTCCAGGAGGGGATGGGTATAATCAAAGCATGTTGTATGAAACTTGACACTCACAAATAATTAATTTTTTTAAGAAAAGGATACAGATTCAGAGGCACACAGGAAGAGTTGGATTGGGGATAGAAAAGATGCAAATGATGTAATTACAGTACTCATGTATGAAGTTCTCAAAAAATAATTTAATTCACTGGGGATTTGTATAGGAAAAGACAAAATTATGAACATTTCTCAAAGATATGAGAAAGGTTTGTGAATGAAAAAAAGAGAAAGAAAAAGACTTGACTGCTCCTAGGTATGGTGGAGGAGAAGGTTTACTGTAGATATGAGAGAGAGCATAGTCAGAGGCGTCTGGAAGAGTCCAGAATGAACATGACCCTGAACAGGGCCAGTGAGGAAAGAGGAGCGAGGGGAGAGCCAGGAGAGTATAGACAAAGGGCCTCGTAACCAAAATGGCTGGGTTCATAGGGAAGAGCAACTGGAGGAAGAGCCATCCAGCCCCTGGGCTGGAGATGTTTAGGGCAGGGAGCATGGTATGCCACTTACACCCTGTAACAGGTACGGACAGGGGGATTCAAGGAGAACCTGGTGGCCAGGTCTGCTTTGATATGTTAAACAGGCACCTCAGTCTTTTCTCCTGGGTTTGAGACCTCACCATTTGGACACTATTGCATGAAATATTATGGGCGTAGAAGATTCTGGCTAAACAGACCCAACAAACTTCACAATGAAGGCAAGAGAGGGTGTGAGAGATCAGGGTCAGGGAATGTGAGGATCCTGAGGGACAATGCACTTGATCAGCCTTCCAGAGTGATCAGATACAGAGTGAGAATTCTAATTAAAATGGCAGAGCAGGATTCTTGCTGCAGCTAAGCAATGCAGACCCAATCAAGAGCAACTCCGAAGGTCTCCAGGTCTGCAGGATTAAGCATCTTGATCTCCCGTATGGTCAAGGGGAAAGTCTTTGTCAATTGCTGTGTACCTGGCGACAGGAAATATTTGCATTGCAGTCGGTACTCTATTAACTACAGCACTGTTAAGCAGTCCAGTCAATGACAAGCAAAAGCAGACGTGACCTTTACAGATGACGTAGCAGGCTGGTAAATTTTACAGTCTCGCACATCTTCCTTCGGGACCAAAGCCAACCAAACCGTTCCACGAATGGTTTTCCTGGGATCACAGAAGGCAGACAATGACTGAGACAAGAGATTCTTCAAAACAGAAACCTGGGTCTCAGATTCAGGTCCTCTATAGTTGCCGGTTTTCTGGGTTTGTAGGGTTAAATTTACATCTGCTATTCTTAAATCCCTTGTCGACAGACTTTGCCTACTTCTATTTTCTTAAGCTTGACATTAGACAAGTCAGCAAATGGAAAGTATTTACTAAATGAATAGGCTGCATATCCTTCAGAAGAATCAATATAAGTAAAGAACAAAAGATTGTTTGCTTCGCATAGTTAATTACTTCACTTGGGGTCAGGACCTCTCACTGTGGACTGTCTCATGTGAACATCATGTAACTTCTATGTAAACCCCCTGGATCTTGTAAGAGAGAAATTATGATGTATTATTTCAAGTGTTCCAATGTGAGCCTTAAGTCTGCTTAGTTTTTAAGAAAACTGATAGAAGAATAAGCCTCAAGCAAAAACGTATTCCCTCAAAGAAAAATCATTGCACTTTCACTGGACAACTGTGCCTTCTGTGACACTCTGGATGATTTGACTCTGCTCTTTGACTAGCCTGGAGCTATTTTGAAACTCTATATATTAAATATGTAACGGTCACAAACAACTGTAGTCTGTTGACACCTAAATCCTGCTTTGTTCGGTAGAGGCTCAGTGTTCCCCCTCCTCTTTTGTGGAAAAAGTCAGTTTTGTTTGACTTTGCACACTCATTTCAGGATTCCTAGCCTAAGTGGATCTGCAGGAGACTTTCTTGGACAACCAGCCCTCAAATCATGACACAGAAACTTATTATTAGGTATGAATGCTCGGCCTTGTCTCACTAGCTCTTTTATTTTTATGTATGAGGGCTCTATCTGCATCTATGCCTTTCTGCCAGAAGTGGGCATCAGATCTCACGACCAATGGTTGTGAACCATCATGTGGTTGCTGGGAATTGAACTCAGGACCTCTCTGGAAGTGCAGCCAGTGTTCCTAACCACTGAGCCATCTCTCCAGCATCCAACTAGCTCTTATAGCTTAATTTAAGGTGTTTCTCTTCATCTACTTTTTGCCTCAGGGTTTTTTATCTTTCTTTCTGTATGTTGTACTTTGCCTGCGTCTTCCATGTCTGACTGACTGGCAGCTGCCTGGCTGGTTGGCCCTGGGCATCTCTCTCTCTTTCTCCCTCCTTCTCCCCTCTCAAGTCTAGATTCCTCCTCCTACTTATTCTCTCTGCCTGCCAACCCCGCCTATCTCTCTACTCCCTAGCTAGTGACTATTCAGCTTTTTATTAAACCAATCAAGTACTTTAGGCAGGTAAAACAGCCCATCTTTACATCATTAAACAAGTGGAGCCTAAACAGATGTAGAATACATTTACATAGCTTAAATAATATTTTGCAACATAAACAAGTGTAACACACCTTCACATAGTAAAAGTTAGAGTCAACAACATATATTTGTTCTTCAGATTTTCTTTTAAACTGGTTTCAGCTGCCTGATTCACTAAGCAATAAGAGGAGAAAAATCCATAAACACTTACTCCATTGTGTCCCTATGCAAGCCATCCTTCTTTAACATGCTCCAAAATAGTGTTTAGGGAAAAGCAAATATTTAATTCAATACAGGTTCACATTCAAGGCAGAAAATGAAGAGGCTTCCAGGCTTTCAAAATTAGTTTTGAAGCTGAGTTTGGGGAAAATATTTATTAGTGTCCAAAAAAACTAATTAAATATTTGCATATACAAATTCAGAAAGAGTATACTCTGCATACTCTTTCTGAAGTCACAACCATATTCACATAATATATTAGAAGTCACCTGTGGTTATTTCAACTGCTCACTCCATCACCTTGGTCAGCTTGTAGGGAAGAGTCTAATCCAAAATCTAATTTCCTCCTTTCCCTTCTGTTTTCTATTTCTTAACTATCAACAAAAAAATCACAGTAGCACTAAGATGCATACATGTGACAGGACTGAATCATCCTTTGCGAGCCTACTGATGTCTTCACCAGGCAGGCGAAATACTCAAAGTGGCTTAGTTTCCCTTGAGCCAGCCTTCCTCAGAAGACAACAATCTGTGGAAGTCTATGATTTACATCACAAGGCTCTTACAATGCCGACTGAATTTAACACAAGGTTCTTATCCATTTATCCATTCCAACCTCTGTGCGGTACAACTGTACTCTGGGGACAAAAGGGAACTTGATTAGGGACATGTATTTTAAAACTTGTGTATAAATTTTCATTTTGGAACATGCGCACGCACGCACGCACTCAAGCTCGCAGACGATGCTCATGTAGTGAGGAGATTGCAGTCTCGCCACAGACACAAGCGCATCATTCGGAGAAGATTGAGAGAGTGTAAAAAGATTGAGAGGATGGAGAGAGTGTAAAAAGAAGGCAGTACTCGAAGTTCATAGAGCAGTGGTTCTCACCGAGTGGGTCACGACCCCCAGAGGGGTTGCATATCAGATATACTTCATACCAGATAATTACATTACGATTCATAACAGTAGCAACATTACAGTAATACTGAAGCAGCAACAAAATAGTTTTATGGTTGGGGGTCACCACGGTGTGAAAAAGTGCATCAAAGAGTCAAAGCAAAGAAGGCCGAGACCCACTCTGCCTTAGAGGCTGTGTCAGTTCAGCTTTCATTACTTCCTGACTGATTACAGCCACAGTAAAATCACTGGGGAAAGTTACAGCTTTTCACCAGCAGAGGGGAATACTGTCCTGGGAAACAAACGAACCCAGCATAGAATTTCCTCCTAGAAAGAACTGAAGGTTTCTCCTTGCTTTTCTTATTACGGTGCACTCACTAGTGGGGAATTTGCTGTGCTGTGTCTAGATTATAAACAATTAGGGGGAACAGAAGAGGGGTGAGGGAAAGACATCGGAGAATGGAACAGCGAAGGGGTCAAAGAGCTGTCGGGGCTCAAATACGGTCTGTCTATGCACAAAGGAAAGGGGGCTTTCCTTACATGCCTCCATTCATTCCTGTCTCAAACCCCAAATCCAAAACTTATTCTGGAATACCCATGGTTACTAATTGACTATCGCCATGGGACACTATTAGCCCTTCTTAATCCATAGGAACCTCAACTATACAGACAGCCCTAATTTGTTTCTCGGGAATTCTAACTTGTAAAGTGTCTGGCTGTTTTACTGTGAACGTATAGTTTTTCTCGTAGTGTTCTCAACACTGCTAAAGGGTAGGGCTCTGGCTTTATAAATGGAAATTGAATCTTGCAGTGGAGTTACACAGCAAGCGACACTGAGGCTGAATAAATTAGAGGATCCATTTTCTTGAGGAACACTGGGCCTAAAGAAAATCCCTGCCATGGAGACTGCCCTGTTGTCTCAGCAAGCAAAGGTCGGTTGTCACAGAAGAAAAAGAAGCCTCTTCAGCAGAACGCTAAGACAGAAGGCTCATGTGACAGGGATGATGAAATGTAACCTTACATGGGCATCCTCAGGAGACAGAGATGGGTAGGAAGTGGGGTGGAGAGAGGCAGAGGGCAAGAGGGGATCATATAGCCACTCTGGCAAACTCTTAAACTAGGCATGCTCAGGGTGCATTTTCTTACTAGATAATTTCATTTTCTTACTAGATAATTGCAGAACTCATCTTCCTTGATATCTTTTAATAGGTGAATAAATAAGACTAGACACACCAATAACTAGCATGTTGGCAAACAGAAGCAACAAGCAGAGTGACCACGGCTCAGGAGTGTGGGCAGCTCAGTGAAGATATTCTGATGACAGGGGGATCAGTGTATATCACTGGCCGGAAGAATGCACGGAAGTGATCCCCAAAACCAGTCACAGCTGTAAGAAAGGGAGGGGCAAGTGAATGTAGTTCTGTCTTCACCCCACACATTGGATTTCCTGCCACCTCAGAAGCAGCAGTTGTGGGGTGAGCCCTCGCTGAGGAAGCTGAAGAGCATCCTCACTGCACATGTAAGGATATAGGAATCCCACCACATCACAGAGCAGGAGTAGGAGAGCAAATCTGGAGCCAAGAAGCGATCAGTAAATGGTGTTCACAAATAAATAGGAAGCAGTATATGGTTAAATGTGGAATATTGATGTTAAGTATCCTAAAAGACATATTTCTAAAATTCCAAAATCAACACCCTCCTCTCCAGGTCCACTCAGCCAAATCAACCCTAACTGGCCATTAAAATTGAATTCGAGAATCCAAACTGCCAAGAACCAAACTAAAACTAACCCAAGAAAGCCTCAGAACAAAGCACTGTTGAAGATGTGGCCCCGCACAACCTCTACTTCCCACACCCCCAGGACTCAGGGAGGACTGCAGAAGAAAGGGTGGGGAAATGTGCAAGCCAGAACATACGAAGGGATGCAAAATTCCTTTCTCCAATTATGGCTGAGGCAATCAGGAGTTCACAACACCTATGCCTACTGGCTGCATGCTCACATAACCCTGACCTGACTAACAATGTGAATGAGAACGGATTCTGAGAAAGCACCCAGTTGTAAACTCACTGATGAATCCAAAACCATGGCCACACAAACAGCTCTGGTTAACTCTATGGGGACAGAAAAGCTGTGAATATGGAAACAAGATTTGTAAGGAGGAAGAGATACTGAAAGAGGTGGGAGGGAAATAGAAGAATAAAAATGTGTGTATGTGTGTATGAATCATTAAAAGACAAAATTATCAATAGAAAAGATCAGACTGTCAAAATGAAAAGAGAGTGGGAAGAGAGAAACCATGAGGAAAAAATGAAAAACATATACAGCAAATTCACATGTATTGACACTGTGAGGCATATGTCCGCCTATACAAACCAAGCCCCGAACTGCATACGCAACCACTCTACCCCACACCTCCATTCCAATCAGAATTGCTCTAGTGGTTATGAGAATTATGTTATTCTCTCAGGAAATTAATATTCAGGATGGGAAGCAGTTGCCAATGAAAGGCTAAGACACATGGAATGAGGCGCAGCCACGGAGAGGAGTGGTGTATGTATTTGTTAAGTTACTTGGTTGGTGTTTGTTGTTGTCATTTTGTTTTATTTTACTCTCATGTCTCCTGCTGACTTTTAAAACTATTTTTTAAAAATAGTTTCAATAAATTTGCTAACTTATTGAAGATAAAAATGGAACGGTGCACAGGCACACACTGAAGCCAGGAGAAAAGGTCATAACCCCCACCCAGCATTAGTGGTGCAGTGCAAAGTTAATGGGGCCCTAGTAGAGGGAGTTTCCCATGGAACCGAAATGTGACCCTTTGACATACAGTGGTATTGTTTCATGAGAACTATTCACTATTTTTTTTAAAAAGCCTATCTGTTGTCAGTGATATCATTATGTAACGCTTATTTGGAAGATCTTCTTGGTTAACTTGCAATTTACTTAAATTTCTTTTAGACAGGAAAGGTATCACTGGCTGCTCCTATCAAATAAATCCATGCTTTTCTTCAGTCCCAGTGATCATATTGATTATATTTGTGCCTGCTTATTAAATGGATGGCTCAAGTTAAAAAAAAAAAAACTTTGCACGTGTAATTTAGACATTTTAAGGCAAGCACACTTATCTCTGAATCTTCCCGCTTGGCCTAATGATCCAGTATCTTGACTGAAAATGTCCTGGTGTGGCCCCCGTCTCAGGAAGATGCTCTCCTGTTTTGATCATCGATTGAACTACAACACAACTGCACATACTGTTTGCAAAAGTAATTGAGGTTGGCCATGCTTTCTTTCGCAGGCCGTCTCGTATTTCTTGGAAGCAAATGGGTAGAATGTGGGTCCTACCCTTTCCTCAAATCCAACTTGCTTGAAATGATTGCATAGTTACATATTCAGCTAGCATAATTTTATCCATTGATTTAATCTTTTCTCTGTAAGGCTATTTTGAAAGAGTATTTCTTTCTGTCACATCTATTTTCTTCATTTTCTGCTTTTTTTCAGTTTTCCATTAAAGTTATATAAACATAACTTGTCAGAAACACTGCTCATTTATTTTATATCTCAGTAAGACTTTGTAATAAAAACATAAATTACACAGATCAAAATAATTGTATTTGTTTCTGCATTTGGATAATTATCAACCAGGGATCATCTTACTGGGTCAGTAAAGGATAAAATGTGTCTATATATCTCAATTAACACTGCAAAATGCTAACAGGAAGCTTAGAACCAAGCCCCTATGATTCATGACTCACCTATTCTTTGTTCACTAAAATAATAAATTGTAATAAGTGGCACCAATTACTGCTTTACAGATTCCAATCTCTATAGGTAATGAAGTCAGCGCCAGGTGGAAATCATCAGAAAACCACGACCTCTAGTGGACGTGCAAAGACTTGTTTTCCTGAACACAGCTCACAAGTGAGAATTTGACATTTAGAATTCAGGGTGATCACACCATATTCATTAGTTTTCAAAACTGAGCAATGAAGTTCAGCAATTTACCCAAAAGTTTTAAGGTTGCTCAGCTGGTCAAGGGCACAGGTAGAATTTAAACTAAGGTCCTTCCGAGTCTGGAGCTCGTGAAAGATCCTTAATGACCCTAGATGTAAGGAGTCACTGAACTATGAACGTGCAGCATATGAGATTTCCAATACGTACCATTTCTTAATAGACATTTTACTAATTGAGATTTTCGTGCTCTGTACTTTGGTCATACTCAGCCCCAACTTTTCCCACATCCGTCCCCAGCACCATAAATCTCCAATTTTCTTTTATTTTTCAATTACTTTTAAGATTGCAGTTTAATTACATGCCTCCCTTCCCTTTCTGCCTTCCGAACATTTCCATATGCTCCTTCCTGCTCTCTTTCAAACTCATAACCTTTCTTTCATTGCTATTTCATGTATGGATGGATGGATTTGTTAACATATATATTCCTAAATATAACCCGTTCCAATATCCTACTGCTTCAGTTGGTGTTGTCTGTAGTCCTGGGTGAGGCACCATTTCCCGGAAAGTTAACAACCTACCAGGAGCCACACCCATAAAAAAAACTGACCCCTCCTCTCCCAGAAGCCATCACTGTCCATAGATCCTCAGCTAGGGTGGGGACTCATGAACTCCTTCCCAGTCCTTGCTAGGATATATGTAATCATTTGGCTGAGTAAAATGGTGATTTCACAGAGTTTAGCTTAATGGAGATGACTGACTACGTGTAAAACATGTAAGTGCCATCTATGTTATTTATCTGTTTTTATTTGAAATGGTGAACAAATTAATCCTTGTGTTAAGACACATAAAAGGTCATGGAGAAATCAGAAGAAAATTTATGTATTTCAGAACATGTTTTAAACATGTCTCATCGTGTCTCGGCAGAGATGACATCACTGCTCCTAACTGGGGAGGACTGGTCACATGGGAGACCCTGTTTTTATTGTGATCAGCTGCAGTCCATCAGCAAGGATGACCTCATCTGCAGCTGAAAAGGTTTGACCTTTGCCCCTTTGGGCTTGTGAAGCAGGGGGGGGAATCCTTCACAGGCTGAAAAATTTAAAGCAGACATCCTTCAGCCTAGCTGAGTTCATCCGGCTTGTGTTAAGTGCAAATGCTCAGACTTCATGATGTAGAAGCAATTAAAGAAAGAACAGTGAGAAGCCTGGGAGTCAGGGCAGATTCTTTGGCATTTCCCAGTCATACTAGAAAAATATGTTTTGCATTTTCCAATAACAAAAGATAAGAAATGAACCTTTTAGAAAAATGATGCTTTGACTACTTTTCCATAAGGAGACATGAGACACACAAGATAAACTCACTAGGATCAGTTCCCTGTGAGAATATTTTAGACCCAATCAGATCATTGAGGTTTACCAAATGAATGTATGGATGCCTGGTGTTTTGTTTCATTTTGTTTACTGGAAGTCATGGTCTGTAGCTACATTTCTTTAGCTGATGCTATGGTAGTGAAGGGTTCACAATAAACACCACACTATGTGCTCGCCCATGTCTGGGAGCAGGTGGAAGGCCCTACTTTGTGTTCTTTCCCACTCCTCGCACTTTCGACAGTCTGAAAGGCTGCAGGGCTAGATACCCACCCTTCTGTTCAAAACTGTGGAAAACAGAAATTTTAATATTGTGGGAGGGGATGACATGTACCCTTTGATTTAATAATCATGACTAGAAGCTCTTAAAGTCAAAAAGGGTGACTCACTAAAATCAGAAAAGATTGGGATCTTCTGGCCAGTAATTGTCAACCAATATTTTTCATATTAAACAGCCTGAAGAAGCAGATTTGCTGTGTTCACTAGCAACTAATTGGAGAGATGGAATCCTTCCAAAATGCTTCGAGAATGCTGAAACCAGAACCCTTAGAAATATTTCATCCAGGTAAGAAAGGCAATTCATTATTCTAATTCTGAACTGGGCAGTTACCCAACTTAAAGAGCCAAGTCCTTGATGCTTCCTGAGTAATTTTTATCCTCCCTACAACTTCCCACTCGCTGAGTACAATGGGACATACCTCATCCCCACCCCACCCCCAATCCCATCTACTACCACCAACTATATCCCTACTCCACCCCCAACCACATCTCCTACCTCATCCTCACCCCTAACACCCAAGCTGAGAATCTGAGACCAATAGTTTTATGACAGGTGCTGGTAACTTAGGCAGTTAGCATTTTCACTATTTCCTCCACTTTCATTGCTTAAATTACCTAGTGGTGGGAGTTTTAATATTTTTTAGTGCATTTTCATTTGCTAAAATAATTGAAAAAGAGACACCAAGTTATATATATGTATGTGTGTGTGTGTGTGTGTATACAGAGTCATATGTGTGTATATATATAATTCATTTCAAATACTTACTGAGTAAGTATAAAAACAAATGAAAATGTTTATTTTAAAAAGTTCAAAACAATGTTGTATAATTTTATTTTCCAGTTATTTTTATCACATAGGACTACAGAAGGTCATTTTCATGCAAATATGTAATGTACTTTGAACATGTGCCACCTCCATACCCTATTGGCCTCTTTCTCTCCCTTTGTTTCCTTGAGTTTTGCGTCTACGATCACATCATCAATATGTGCATTACATTATGAGTCCATACTGTCTATACCCCAAAATAATAGAAGCCATGCAATATTTATTTGTCTGAGACTGTCTTAATTCTATTTTTCTTTTCTTTATCAGCTTTACAGTTTTGTGTCTTTAATTGGGTTTTGGATGCATTTAGAGTCATTTTCATACAGGATTAAAGATGGAGATCTAATTTCCTGCTATGAGTTTTTCCAGGACCATTTGCTGGAGAGAATACTATATATCATTACCTTAAACGAGATGGAGAATAAATATTGTGGATTATGAATATAAAGGAACACTCAGCCAAAAAACAAACAAACAAAAATAGGACTGAAGGATTAAAGATACACTCAAATGCATAAATGAATTTCGGTATAATTTTGGTGAATGAGAAGAATACTCAAAGAGAAGACATTCTGTGAGTTTCCAGCGATGTAAAATTCTGAGAAAATGTGAAGTAATCTATAGGTATAGAAGGCAGACAGGTGGCTGACTCAGGCTCAAAAGATAAGCAGGAGGAGATACCAAGAGGCAAATGAAACTTTTGCAGGTGATGTACGCCGTCACTGTCTTCAACTCTGGGAAGATTTTGTAAGAGCATACCTAACAAAACATAGCCAATTATATACTTGCATGTGCAGTTTATTATATGCAAGTTAGAGCACTGTAAGCTTAATTTCTTTTTAATTTTATTTAACTATATATAATTATATCATTTCCCCCTTCCCTTTCCTTCCTCATACTTCCTACTCCCTCTCAAATTGATGTTCTCTTATTGTTACATATATATGCACACATATTACTACAACCTGCTGTGTCTGTTTTTGTTGCTTGTGTGTATGCGTTCAGGGCTGACCACTTTGTGTTGGATAACGGATTAGGGAGCTCATTGCTGGGCGATGCTAATCCCGCCTCTATCAGCAGTTCCTAGTTGCCTGTAGTGCTTTGTCTCAGAGTGATACTCCTGAGACTGAGAGATCTTCTTCCCTCATTAGCATGTCTATTGTGATTTTTAATGGAATTGGGCATGGGAAAATGATTTTATTCACCTTAAGAAATGGGGTGAGATCACGGAAAAACAAAAGACTTGTAACCTCCGACCCTACATCCATAAAGAGATTTTTAAAAATGACAATTCTGCCAATGTTTCCCCAGTTAGAGAGGCCTCTGACTGAACAGCTTGCCTGGGGAAGGAGCAAAAGTGAAGGACAATTCAACAGAGATATTTTCTAGGGGACAAGTAACAGTTGGGGTGACTTTCATTTTTCTTCTTTTCTCATTGTTGTTACAAAATAGCTTGACTGAAGCAAATTATGGAAGGAAAGACTTTCCTCTGAGCTGGGCCAGTCCATAATGTCTGGGAAAGCATGATGGAGTTCACAGGGGGTGGGAGCATTGGCTGGAACTCCTCACAGTTTGACGGACCAGGAACAAAGACCAGGGAATGCTGGCACTCCAGCCTATGAGCCCAGCAAAAGAAATGGTGCCTCCCATATCAAGAATAGGTCTTCCCTCCTCAGTTACTCTTCTGTAGAAAAGTCCTCATTGACACACCCAAAGGTCAACCTCATTAATGCCCTGAGGAATTTAATCCAAGCAGGTTGACAATAGAAATTAATCATGGGTACCAAAAATCATGGCGGTGATCTTGAAAGATGAATAAGGATGATTCTATCTCCCCTTCCTTAATGAATTGTCTTTCAGAAAGTCTTATTAAGACATAAACGAATTCTTGGAAGATTCTGGAGGAAATTCCCGTGTTTTCTTGCATAACTGATGAGATACACTGTGGAAAAATAAAACAGATTAAGTCTTTTAGTCCAGGCATTTCAGCTTCAATGATTTTTGACACTGATGCTTGATAACTCTCCCTTGTTAACTAACCCTAACCCTAACCCTAATCCTAAACCAGGTGTGAAATGTAACTTGTTCATTACTGGATTTTTCAGAGAAACTTTCCTAACCTCTAACTGCCAAATGAATATAGGATATCATTCATGTTTCAGCCTGTGGGAACCAAAAATTTCTCCAGGCATTTGCAAAGAGGTCTTAGGGTAGAAAATCACCCCTGATCAAAAAACACGGCACCTGACTTTCTGCCTTGTTTCTATCAGTTCAGAATTGGAAATAAGCAGCAAGCTACTTGCCTAATACCAGGAAGGTTGAGATTAAATGAAGTTGTTTTTACATTTAGTAAAAATGTACTGGAAAGGAGCACAAAGCTAAAAATAATATTGAAAATCTCAAACTGGTTTGCCATTGTCAAACCATTTTGAAGTTTAGATTGCTTCCAAGCTTGGCCCTTCTTGTTGTTTAGGGTATTGAGCAAATACTCTCATGTTTTATTGCCTGCAGTATACAGCATACCAGTTATTAGTGTCCGCTGATTGTTCTTCATCTAATAAACATCTGGTTGCACCAAATCTTTCCTTGACCTTCAAAAATACAATAACCAGTGTTTCAGATGGGGCATATAACTCAGTGGTAGAGCACATATAGGCACTTGCCGAACACATGCCTCTAACACCAAAAAACCAACTATAAAAATACAGTAGTTACTTATATTTACTTATACCATTTACCTTATACCCCATCGTGATTTAGCTGCTTGGAATAAATGTGTTTTAACCTTTCATTTAGAAAAAGTATGCTTGTTTCCACTAATCAAATGAGATTCTGGTTTCTGTTAATAAGAGAAACAAAAAACAACAAATAAGCAAATAAAAAAACTCAGTCATATGGCCATACAAATTGACCTGTGGTGTATATAAAATTTTGTTTTTGTGATTATAACTTTTATTTCAATCAAAAGCTTCCTTGTATACATAAAATGTGGTAAGTACTATAAATCTTGTTTCAGGGGCTGGAGAGATGGCTTAGTGGTTAAGAGCATTGCCTGCTCTTCCAGAGGTCCTGAGTTCAATTCCCAGCAACCACATGATGGCTCACAACCATCTGTAATGAGGTCTGGTGCCCTCTTCTGGCCTGCAGGCATACATGGAGGCAGAATGTTGTATACATAATAAATAAATAAATATTTTTTTAAAAAAATAAATAAATCTTGTTACAAATCCATTTGGAGAGACTATTAGAAACTTTAACAATAAATAAGTTAATAATTATTTTTGTTAAAATGTCAATAAAAGGAAGATTTAATATTAAGAAAAAGAAGCACTGTAATGTTTGAAGAAGACTGAATCCTTCAAAGCAACGCTTGTATTCAGACCTTCTGATAAAAGATAGATTGCATGTGGGATAATTTCAGGCACACTGCAATGCAGAGAAATGACTGATTTGCATGCTAATGTATGCCAAGGGATAAGTAATTCCTCCCCTTCTTCTACTAAAGCTCCTCACAAGGCTCAGATTCAGTGTCAAGCAAATATCTGAAAGCCAGTCCTCAAAATCATTGCTTGGAATAAGAAGAGCTTTATGCCTTTAGCTGAACCCATGGAAAAAGTCAGAAATTCAGTCAGGCCCTGAGGTTTTCCATCCAGCTGTGCAGTTCTCTTCTGTGGATGAAGACGAGTGATTAGACTTCCCTAATTCTTCATCTATAAGACGTGGCAAGGAAAGTTTGAGGTGGGAGATCACCATATTCACACTCAAACTATTGATGAGACTGTCACAATGAAAACCACAGCATAACTCAATCCAAACTCACAGTGGTTATAAAGTCATGACATCACTGATGATTCATTGTGTTCCATCGATACAGATAGAGCGCTGGTGTATTCTTTAACAGGCAAAACAAATTTCATTAGCATGCACCACTTAGCATGTTTTATTAGCTATTTGCAGTTTCTTTGAAACAAAATAATCTTGTGAGAGACACACAAAAGAATCTAAATACACAGAATGTGGTGCTTCTTTAAGAGTGCATTGTTTTAACTTTAATAAAACTCCTGATTTTGCTTTTTGTATTACCCTTCCTCAAGAATGTATAAAAACAAAACCTTGCTCGGATTATACCCTCAGTCAAATAAGAATAAGACAAGTTTCTTCTTAACAGACTTCTGAATAGTAACCAACTACATAACAATGAATGAATGACTTTCTTTGGAATTCTTTTTTACTATTTTTAAGTCATGTGTATGTGGCCGCAGGTGTTCATAGTAGCCCTAGGGTTATAATCTCTGGAGCTAGAGTTATAAGTGGTTGTAAGCCATCCCACACTGGTGATGGGAATCAAACTCAGATCTTCTGCAAGAGCAATGCACACTCTTACCATCTACAGCAATAATCTAGCTCCGACAAGGCTGATAGGGAAGAATATTACGTAAGTATTTTGTTTTTCTATTTAGAAGACTTTGCAGTAATATTGAGAGTAATTATAACATTAAGTTCAAAATGCTTTAGATAATTTTTTCCCATTGTTTAGTAATTTAAGTACATAGTATTATTAAACAGGCAAATATGGACTCTTACAACTTCAATTGCTACAAAATTCCCAGACTCTTAGAAAATCTACCAAAATGTTTGCAAGGTTGTCTTATTTATTGAAATCAAAAATTTCACCCAGTTTTTTGTGCTTTCTCTTATCTATTGTTTTATGATCAGAAAGTCTTTCTAAAATTAATAACTTATTTATTTAAAAAAATTATATGACTCCCATGAGGAAAGTTTTATTCCTAAGAATGCTCAGATGATCTTACACACTTCCAGTATTTCAGAATCAAGGACCACTAAATCCCACGCCTTCTAAAGACCAATTTCCAGGTATTAATATCCTCTGCTTCTTATTGCAGCCAAGCAACCAGCCTTGGAGGTTGGTGGTAAAGGAATGATTGTCCTTGCCACAGACCAGGAAGCCATCACTCAAGTGGAAGAGACAATAGTGGGATGCAGTGAAGCAGTTGGGAAATACCTTATTGACGGAGCCACAAAATAACTTCCTAAGTGACCAGAAGTCATGCCTAGCAAACATATCAGCAAATCTCTGTGGCTTTATTACCCAACCTTCTTCCTGTAGGAAACCACCTCCTCCCACATAGGACTCATGAGCAATCATTGCCAATTTAGTAGCGGCCGGAGCTGCACACATAACTCCTTGGAGCTTACCACTGTCTGAAAAACACTCACGGACCTCTTTCTCAGTGAGATTAGAAACCATTTTTCTTTTGTTGTTGTTCTACATTTTAAAATATCTCTTCATTTGGAGAGTGTGGTGGTGTACAGCTCCACTCCCAATACTTGGGAATCTGATGTGGGATAACCAGTTCTTCATCTTGGACATCAAGGAAACAAATAAAAGGGCCCAACAAAGATTAGTAGTCTCTGCCTGTAAGTTCAATTATGGTATGAAGCTTGGGAGGAGGATACTAGATTCATGCCTACTTGGGCTCCAAAGTTGTTTTACTGCTATATTGCTGAGAAGAAATACCATGACCAAGGCAACTCTTATAAAAGAAAACATTCATCTGGGGGCTTCTTTACAGTTTTTGATTAGTCCATAATCATAATGGCAGGAAGCAGGCAGACATGATGTTAGAGCAACAACTGATAACTTTACATCCTGACCTGCAAGCAGAAGGCAGAGAGAGACTGGACTTGGCATGAACTTCTGAAATCTCAAAGCCCACCTCCAATGACATACTTTCTTCAATAACCCCTCACCTCCTACTCCTTCCCAAACATCAACTGGGCACAAAGGGGACTATTCTCATTTAAACCATCGCAGTGAATGATGGTTTAAATGAATCACTTTGCTTTGCACCCCTAGTCATTGTTTTATAATGACTAGACAACAAGAGACAACAGACATACCAAATGAAAGAAAAGAGAAGCAAGTCGTTTTGTGCAGGCGGCATACGCGTTGAGTGTCGTTTCATGTTGCTGAAGGTGAGAACACAAAGAGAAGGAGGCTGGGAGTGAAAGATGGGATGACATTCAGAGTCTGTAGCTCCAGTCAGAAGCACATACACACACACGCGCGCGCGCGCTGCTCATATCATTTAAAACTCGTAATATCTGCATGATCTCAGTTCTTCAGTGATGAGGAAACTTAGCTTTCTCTAAAACTATAAAAAAAATAGTTATTCAGTGAAGCTATTCTAGTTACATTTCTGTTGCTATGATAAAATATTCTGACCAAAAACAGTGTGTAGGAAAGGAAGAGTTTGTTTGGCTTACAATTCCATATCACCATACATCACTGAGGTGAAGTCAAGGCAAGAACTCAAGCATCCAGCCACATCCCATATACAGTTGAGAGCAGAAAGAAATTTCCTTGCTGCCTATTTGTTATCAACTTGTTTCCTATTGTCTTATATTGTTTATTTGTTTCCATTGCCTAGGGAATGGTAATACCCAAAATGGGCTGGGTGTCAATACATCCATTCATAATCATGATATCCCTCCCAAAGACAAGCCCACAAGCCATTCCTTCTTAGGACTCAATTTTCCAAGGTGACTTAGGTGTTGTCAAACTGGCAATGAAAACAAAACAGCACAATAACCATGAAGAAATTTGACTATGGTCACAGAGTAAGAAAAAAAAAAGTGATTGATTGACACCATTTGCTATCATTGGCCAATTACTTACCAATGCCTAAAATACTAATGGGTGCTAATTATTAAATAATTTCCTACCAAGTAAGTTTTTGGAAAGGTGATATTTCCCTCACTAGAGAAATGAGTAAAGAGAAAACATGGATTACCAAGTTTGATTTTCCAAGCATAGCTTCCCATCAGTCAACTGTAAGAGGATTGTTTTATTTCTACAAAGTGCTGCCTCATTATAATCTTTGATACTCAGAATAATTAAAATGGGTAAGGCACTCGGGAGGCAGAGTTAGGTGGATTTCTGTGAATTCAAGGCCAGCCTGATCTACAAGAACTAGTTACAGGACAGCTAGGGCTGTTACACAGAGAAACCCTGTCTTGAAAAAACAAAAACAAAAACAAAAGCGAAAACCTTCCTTTTAATTTGACAGAAAAAAAGGAGATGATGTGGGATATCCTTCTGTATATGCTTTGCTTCTATTGGTTGAGTAATAAAACTGTTTAGTCCAATGACTTAGCAGAATATAGCCAAGCTCAAAGAGATATAAGAGAGAGTAGGCAGAATCAAGGAGGCACCATGTAGCCACTGAAGGAGATAGATGCCTGAATGGGACCTTAGCAGGTAAGCCACAGTCTCATGCGATACACAGAAATGGTTTAATTTAAGATATAAGAGCTAACTAGGAATACACTTGAGCCTTTGGCTGAACATTGTTATAATTAATATAGTTTCTGTGTGATTATTTGGGTCTGGGAAGCTGGGACACTAAAGTGCAGTCTCCGTTCACAGTGTCAAGGTGGAGCGGCATAGGGATTCCATATTATCTACCTCAAAGCTTTAAACATTAAATTAGTTGTTGGAAAATCTGCTTAATCTTTCTGAAAAGTCCACATTAGCAAAGGGATCACGAGGTCATGTTTGTCCATCTGATGCCACATCCTGCCTGTAGCAGTAGCCAGAAAAATCCCCAAGAGAAGGGGTGAAGTTCATTTCATAGCAGTTCTCATTAGCAGTGAGAGAAAACAGTGAAGGGAATTTTTTCCTGTAGCATTTTTCATTACATAAGCAAACTTGAAGTTAAATGAAAATGTTTGACAATTTTTCTTCTTATTAACTGTAAATTGGACCACAAAATATTATATGTGAGCTATTTTAATAGTAACCTTGATTTAAAGCCCAGACTTAAAGATTATTTACAATTATGGTGGAATATGATGATTACATTTAAATTGACCTCTCTAGCTAATTTACAAAGAAGACCCTAAGATTAGAAAAATGAGTGTTATGTATGTGTCCCCTCCAAGCCCCTTAGTGTGATGATGTCTGGAGATATGGAGCTTGGTAGCCACTAAATGATTAGATAGAGCTATGAAGTAGGATTAGTATGATTTAAGAAAGAAACACCAGAGCTAACTCAGTCTCTATCATCAGGGGGCCCAGGTAGAAGGGAATCATCTGTATTCTAGGAAGTAGGTCTTTATTAGAACCTAATTCTTTAATCTTAGAGCTGAGGAGAAAGATTTCTACTGCTTAGGCTACTGAAGACACAGCACTTTTGTTTCAGCACCCTGCATGAAGGTAATAGCTGTAGTTTCTTAGTCATGTGAATGTTTTAATTACTGTCATGCTTCCTTCTAGAGCAATGATCCTCAGCCTTTAATTCTGCAATCCTTTAACATAGTTACTCATGTTGTGATGACCCACAATCATAAAATTATTATCATTGCTACTTCATAACTGTAATTTTGCTACTATTATGAATCATAATGTAAATATCTGATATTTCCAATGGTCTTAGGGACCCCAGTAAAATGACTCCCCAAAGTGAGTCATAACCTACAGGTAGAGAACTACTGCTCTAGAGTATGAAATCCTTTCTCTCAGATGGAGGTGGTCAGCAGGGAGGCTGCCTTTGACTTTTTTTTTTTTTGAGTGAAAAATCTCCCTCATTGAAGAAGGTCACAATGATATTCTGAACACTTAGTTATGGTTGCATGAGACCCATAAAGCACAGTAACTCTCTAAGTGCTTTGCCCCAAACTGATTTTTTTTATAGCACTGCATTTTAATCTATTTTAAATACCTCTTTAGTGACCATTCAGCATAGGAAAATGTTTCAGTTTATCTAGTGACTAATCCTCAGCTTCTCCTCCTGAATTGAGCTAACATGCACTGGCTTCCTGTGCAGAACTATGGGAATCAGAGGCGGCTCCCTGACAAAGAGCTGATAGCCCTTCTGCAGTGAAAATGGGTTCCTAGGCTGAAGAAAGAAATGATGTTAGTCTTGTACAGGAACATGAAGTGGCTAAATGCCTTGTTGGTTCTCTCTAGACAAAGAAAAGGAAATTAGGGCAGGTCCTTGACTTTTCCTGTATCCCACCCTAATTTTTCATGTTTCAAATGAAAGTACTCTTTGAGCAGGGTGTTGTAGCTAGAACAAGATCAGAGAAGAGTAAAGATTCAGACTTAATTAAAAGTATGGCATTTTGGGAGGACAATAAAAGTGCTGGTATAGTCCAAGCAGAATAGTTAAAAGCACTGATACAAAGAACAAAACCAACAACTGTAAGAATAAAAGGTGAGATGTAATAGCAATAAATACCAGTAACATATTAATTAGTGTGCTTTGTTAAATGCCATATAGGTACTGAAATTTTATCACCCCACAAAAAAAAGCCCTACACAACTAGATACTTAAAGAATCCTCTCTATAATCAGATATTGGCAGTGGGATAGCATTAGAAAATGTGAATTTTAAGTTATGATTCTGTCATTGAATCTACCCATGGTGAATGGAATTAGGTGCCCTTGTTTAAGGATTTTACAGAGAGAACTGAACCCTCTCTTGCCCTCTGCCTTCCACCATGTAAGCACACAGAAAGGTCAGAGTCCATGCCTTAACCTCGTGTGATGGAGGAAGGCCATTGGCTAATAAAGAAACTGCCTTGGCCCATTTTATAGGTTAGAACATAGGTGGGTGGAGTAAACAGAACAGAATGCTGGGAGGAAGAGGAAGTGAGCTCAGACTCGATAGCTCTGCTCTCTGGAGCAGACACGATGAAGCTCCGACCCAGGATGGACGTAGGCTAGAATCTTCCCGGTAAGCACACCTTGGGGTGCTACACACATTATTAGAAATGGGCTAGTCCAGGTGCGAGGGTTAGCCGAGAAGAGGCTGGATATAATGGGCCAAGCAGTGTTTAAATGAATACAGTTTGTGTATTGTTATTTCAGGGTATAAGCTAGCCAGGCGGCCAGGAGCCGGGCTGTGGGAAGAGGCCCGCAGCTCCCACAACACTTGTGCTTCTCAGACTACAAAAAAGTGAGAAATGAATTTCCATTTTTATAAACTTAGCCTTTGGAGCCTGTTGTGGAAGAATAAATGGATAGAAGCCACATGTGTCACCCTTTACTGCATTTCACAAATGAGGTAGAAGAGGCACAGAGGTCCAGTAATTAACCCACAGAGCTGGTGTTCCTGCCCTGCGTATTTCAATAGTGCTCTTTTGATCCATAATACTATCTTGCCTCTCAGGGTTCCTTTCTTTAAAAGTAATTAACCATTCGACAGTGTCCTCAGCCTAAATTTCATTCACAGAATGAACAGATACATATTCTTTGCTTTTATTCACAATTTTGAGCAGGGTAGGACACTGTTTTGAAGAGACCACTTGGAAAGTACCCACTAAGGCATATCTGAAGGCAGAGTGGTCAACTCCAATTCCTTCATCTGCCTTTGTGTGCCTTGTCTTCCTCCATGGTGAGATAGAGGTGTCCATAATTCTTACATCAGGGGATTGTTTTGAAGACTGAGTATTCTTGACCAAGTGCTGAAAACAGTGCTGAGACATAAACACCACTAACGTGTTTAGTTGCAGCTTTAAGTCTACATGTAAAAGTTCAAGGGAAAGGGTATTAAAACACAGTAATTTTACTATTTGCTTCACCATAATGATACTTTCAGTGTGTCCATAGTCACTAGATAGGAGTTTGTTTTGACTCACAGTCTGAGGATCCAAGCCATCATGGTGGGGAAGTGACTGAGACAAGAGCTTGAGGAACCTGGTCAGACCTCAGCCACAGTGAAAAAGCAGAGTGAGAAACCTTTTTATTTATTACAGGATCCCAGCCCGGGGAATGATGCCATCCAAAATTAATTGAAGTGGGTTCTCCTATCTTAGTTGGCATAGTCTAAATAATTCCTCCATAGCCATGCCCAGGGACTTATCCTTTAGATGACCTGGATCCTGTCAAGTTGCCAATCAATATTAAGCATCACATTTACTTTCTTATATTTTTTTAAAATAAAAATGTGATGTAAATTACCACAAAATCATATTAAAAAAAAAACCTACAATACTTCTATTGGAAAGAGCTCAGTTTTCAGCCTCAGTGCCAGCCAGTTTTCTCCCACGCCAGAATGCTCCTCTCTGTTTCCTCCATTCGCAGGCTAGTGTAGACTATGGGACACTCCCTAACATCTTAGGCCGGACTCCTGGTTCTAAGCTGAAAGTCCCAATGAAGAAAGGACAGCTATACCAAGACTTCCGGCTTTACCAAGGCATCCACCCACCTCCTAGAACTTATTCTGGGAATTTAGATTAGGTCACATGGTCGTCCCTGAACCAATCATTGTGATCAGAGTACAGTAAGTGCTCATAGGGCTAACCACGGTCACCTACCCAAACATATGGAGACCTTCCAGGCCTAATGAGGGCAGAGAGTACATCCCAGGCCTGTTGAGAGGTAAAGAGTACATCTTAAGGAAAGTGTAGGTGCTGTCCTGAGAAAGGCTACCAGAAGCCAGAGACATGAGACAATGCATCTGTACTAAGATGAGAGGTGTTTTTTGGCCCTATCCAAATTATGCAATCGGAACTAGAATGTTTTAGTTTCCATGTTTTGAAAAATAATGATCAGTTCCTTCTCTAAAGAAACAATGATGGTTTGATTTTGTGTCTGTGGGGTTTTTCTTCTTGTTTAGAATGTTTACTTTCAAAACTAAGACTGTTTTAGAAAACACACATAAATGCTTTTTACTTCTTAGTTTTATTAATTTTTGAAATCCTCCATTAGCTATATTTCTTCTTGTTCTTTTATCAAGACATAATGACACTAAAGGAAAATAAAACAAGAAACTTGAAAACTTACCAAACCAATTTTGGTTTGACTTTCTTTCTTTCTTTCTTTCTTTCTTTCTTTCTTTCTTTCTTTCTTTCTTTCTTTCTTTCTTTCTGTACATTTTTTTCTTAATGTCTCCTGAGATAAAACACCTACAATTGATATTTCTTCTCAGCTCTTCCCTGCCCAAGGTGAGAGCACAGCTCTTTTTGTCTTTTCATGCATTCGGTACAATAAAGTCTGTCTCTACACTTAAATGATCATATTAAACACATCCTGAGAAATTAAAATTACAATGATTATGTCAAGAAAATTTTAATGCCAAAATACATAATGAAGAAACATTGTTCTGTTGTAACCACCCACAACTGTAGAGAAAGGCATCCAAATGCCAGGGTCAGCTTCCTTTCATGAAGGTGTAGCATAGCTAAGCAGACGCCCGAGACAGAAGTAGAAACCTCTCACACTCTCTTTCTGTCATGTTGTACAAGTATCATCCTATCTTGAAATGTGTTTTACTCCTTCAAATGTCAATACTCACATTTTAAAATATTTATATTTTCTATTTGTTTACTTCGTTCTCTTGTTGGTTCCTAGAATGATTTTTCTGAAGTACTTTAGATGAAATTGACATTGGCCTTGATTTTAAAAAATGAAAGCCATTTCATAAACTGTAGTGAAATTTCCCAACACAAAATAACTTGACATGTTAGCTTTATGTCATGTTAACCTCAGAGAGCATGAAGTGTGCTAAAAGTTAATCTGCTCCCCCTCCCTTGGCTTCCCACTGAGTCTGATCCCTGATTTGCATTCTGCAGAGAGTTCTCCCCTTGACTTCCTCTACAACTTCCTCTCAAATCAGACTGTTGAACTCAGCGATGTCTTCCCACTTGTTCTGGAAGGAGTATATTCTCATCAGACTGTAACAAACTGACAGTTCTATGCATAAAAAAATCCATGTCTTAATCCCAGCAGTTGGGAGGCAAAGGCAGGCAAATCTCTGTGAGTTTGAGGACAGCCTGGTCTACAGAGCAGGTTCCAGGAGAAGCTCCAAAGCTACAGAAAAAAACCCTGTCTCAAAAAAAAAAAAGCAACAAAACAAAACAAAAACTCACCCCTCTGCAAAGTTCATACAGTCCTACAGGTGACTTAACCATGCCCGACTTTCACATCCAAAACAGTCCATTATACTTATCTATGTCAACAACTGAGGACTGAACAGCTTGTTTCTGTTTTTTGACGTGTCTGGAACATCTGTCTCATAGTCCTCAGGATGTGTCTCATCTAGTACATCACCCTAACTTCTGGGAAGATGAATGGTGGTTTGTATGATTCATCAGTATGCAATTTGGAGAAAGCATATTGTTGGAATAACCATGAATTGTGTATCAGAAAGCCTATTTTGCTTATTCAGATTTATTAATTTGACATTGAAGTCCCCAGGTCACCAGTAAACACCTGAGAAGAGACACAAGAATAATGGCAACGTTTAAAAAAATTTCCATGCCCATGGTCTCAAAGGAAGTACTTTAGACAAAGGTCTAAGATGAGCTGGGTCATTCTGATTCGCACAGATTTTCTTAATGAAGATCAGTAGAGGTTTTTTCAGCACCACACAGGCTCCAGAGGATTGCTATGAGAAGAACTGAATCTTACTAGTGTACTCACCAATGCCAAGGACAAGCCTGAAGGAAGCAAAAGCAACTTTAAAAAAAAATTAGGGAGGATGGAAGTCTTACCAGTGAAGGGAAACGAAGGAAGGGAAAAGAAAGGGAGAGAGATTAATATATTTGAATACAGTCTTCATAAAATCACCGTTAGCAGGCTAAACAAGCAACCCTCTCCACAAAAAACATGAATGTCTCAAACCTTTATAAGGTGTGAAGAACCATTGTTAGTTTAGATTAAATCATGAGAATGGTTTCTCTAATTCAAATGAAAGTGTGATAAATTATTCCTGTTGTCCACTTGCAGTTCATGAGGGGAAAACAGTATTCATACCACTGACCTTTCTTCTTGAATAATTTACTCCAGCAGTTACTAGATGGAATCTCGGTGAACTGCTAATCCCTGTGAGGTGGGGAGAGAGGAGAAACACATCCAGAGGCGGTGGTGCTTTTTACAGGGCCAGCTGATTGCCCATATTTTTCATTGTTGGGGAAAAACACAAAGTGAAATGGAACTTGATTGTATGTGAAGATATTGATACATGGGTAGGTATGTACATACCTCCATATACCATTACATAGGTAGGCAAAGAGAGATCGTGTAATAAACATGGACATCATTGTATTCAGCCTTTAAAATTGTTCCCAATCTTACAGGTCTCTAGCTATTTGGACCTATATGTAGTCTCCTCCTATACAAACATAGGTAACTATTTGCACACATACATGCTCACATGTATAGTATATGCATACATGTGTATATATGATTGATATATTAATTCCTTGCCCACTCACTGAGAGGTCTGAGGGCAGCAATACTTCAAAAGCGTGAGTATATCAGTGCCCAGGTCTCAATTTCTTAATTTAACGCTCCACTAAAAGGAGTCAGAGCTACTCAGCATTAGGGTTAAGCATAGAAGATTAAAAATAGACCTGAATATTTTATTCAGTATATCAAGGAAATGTTCAAATTCTTGTGGGAACCATCTTAGAAAGATTCTTATTGGCAAATTTTTAATAATCTGTGCACCAGAATTAATAACTCATCAAATAAAACAGGAATTCATAAATCCATACTGATATGAATAAATAAAATCAATTGAGGGGTAATAAAGTCCTGATAATAAAATGTTAATAAATATGGAAAACATGGTAAAATTAATAACAATTTTGCAATCATTACAGTAACAATTCAGGTAAGAAACTAGTGAGTACAAGTTCAAGAGATGAAATATTTAACTAGGCAATTATGAAACATGCTTAACTGTAAGGAAGAAGACTGAGTACACTGGAAAGAAATCTAACAGACGTCACCTCCTAAAGAGTGATGCTGACATCACCAGCAGAGGGTTGAAATGAAATCAGGTACCACCTAGCTTGATGCTATTGAACACAAAATTATTATTATTATTATTATTATTATTATTATTATAGTGGTTCAACTGCAAAAGGATTCAGATTGAATCGCCATTTGATAAAAAAGGAAACATTTGATAAACCCCATTCGGGGACATTTTATAAACAAATTTAACAAAACAAAAGGCTCTTTGGTCTATTCTTGCCAGTTTTGTATGTTTTTTTTAATTTCAAAAAGAAAAGAAAAAGAGAAATACACTATATAACCTCAAACAACCTTTATGTGACAAACAAGACATATAATATTAGATAGAAAAGCAAAAAGCCAAAGAGAGAGAACAGGAATGCATAACAGACATTATCTACAGGTGAAGAAAATAGCAGGACAGCAACGATAAATAAAACAGATAAAAGAGAAGGTAGAAACTGAATAGAGCCAAGCAAGGCAACTGCTGAGTTACTTAGTGTCCCAAGAGGAAACAGATGTGTCATCGAAGCAGAATAACTTCATTCCTTTATTTACAAAGAGATTATCTGCAAAGCTGTGGATTATGGGAACCATGCAACCTAGGATTGGGAATAGTCTAATCGTCTGCTGGGAGGGAGAGCACAGTGCAGGCGAGCACACCATAGAGACTGCCAGTGGCTTGAGGAAAGCAATGGCTGTGGGTGGAATGCTGCCCACAGGAGGAGACCTTGCACCTGTCCCGGAGGGCACACTCTCTTCCTTTCCCTATCTCCTGCCAAGACTCCCTACACACTTGACTCAAACCCGAGTGCGCCAACACATGCTGTCCACATGAGTCAGCCTACCTCACAGAAAGACAGAAGAGTAGAGAGCCAACAGACAAGATCCGGCCTATCCTTAAATTTCATGACATTAAGAACAGTGATCTTCAGCTTTCTAGAAATAATCACTCTGTGTGTAAACTATTTGAGGAAAATTTCATTAAGATTAAAAATTCTTTAAAATTAAAAAAAAAGTTTAAAAAACGGAGGAGTGAGAGTCATGGAAGTCATTGGAAGATTCCAAGTAAGAAGGTGGAAAGAAGAGAACATGAGAGCCCCAGGAAGGAGCGATTCACTATGGGAGGATTGCTCTCTGAGAATCCCGTCTCCATCCTCTGCCCATTCCCAGAGAGAAAGATTAAAAACAAACATTGAACAGATGTGCGAATATGGCTTTGCCTGTGGTCTCCAGGCTCAATTGAATAGCGTTTCATAACGGTGACTATCAGTACATTTCATTTAATCTTTTCATTGTTGAATAAAGTACAAAAGCTAAAACCTGAACATACATAAATCTGAACTGAGTTCATACTTAAATTGTGGCCAATAGATTTTTATTTCCATTTGTCATTCATTCTCAACAATGCCTCAACAAGGTTTTTGCAGGATGACCAAGCTGTAAGAGTAGACAAGTTCAGAGACACAGTTTGACATTAGTAAACCTGTCTTGGGGGCTTCCTCAGTCTTAAAGGCATTTAATACAAACAAGCAACAGTTATACATGAAGGGTCTCTGTGCTAACTGTACCTTTTATTTTTATGGTAATATTAAAGATCTTTTGTAACCACTATAGTTTGTCTGCTATATTTTTGTGTTTATAACAATATTATAGAAAAGCCAGTCCATTCTGACCCCATTTTACTGATAAAGAAGTTAGCTAACATTCTCAGAGCTAGTAAGAAGCAGAAACATGATTTGAACCTAAGTTCCTGAATCCATATCTGGTGCTTTGGCTACTTCGTATTCTACCTATAACTAAAATATGGGTGTGCACTGAAGCCCCCTTACTTATTTCTAAGAGTGCTTTAAGGGTCACTGTTTTGTGAAGGAGGACTAAAGGAGGCAGATCAACAAAAGCAAAGTAGGTGTGAAAGTGAGATATAAAACCTGTGATTATGTATGTTAACTTTTAAAAAAATTGATGTACTGTTATGTGAGCAAACAGTTCTATTGCAGCAAAATGGAGGAAAGACAATTTTCCAGCAAAGAGGAAAGGAGAGAGAATTACAGGAAGCCTGGAGTGATTTGGGGTTGAAAGAACAATTTTGCTGATATTAACTTGAAGAGACAAGAGTTGCTTTGAAAACAGAGTTAGGGAAAGCCATGGGTGGTCTTCCCCAGGATGTCACTAAAGCTCACTGTTGTCAGTAACCACTAGCTTGAATACTATGCAGGGAACTGTTAGAAAATTTGCTTGGTAATATTACTGTTATAATTAATACAAGCGTATCTAAGAAAAATAATAAAAACAAGCAAGCACTTGAGAATTTCTTCTACATTTACTCACCCCCTAACATTAAAAGAGTAGAGTTGGGGGGGAGGGGAAGTGTCATCAATTAGAATCAGAATTGAATGATCTGTGTTTGGATGACCAACAATCACACACATCTCAGTGCCTTAGAATTGGGATCTTACTGCGCATGCTCATACAAGTCTACCACGATTCAGCCAGAGCTCTGGTTCCTGTCATCCTCACTTGGGTATCCCAGCTAATGAAGCAATATCTGTCTGAAGTACTACTGGAGATTAAGGCAGATGGAAGGATACTACGCAAATAATTGCATCCTGGGTGGGAAGAGTCAACCTGCAAGAAACACATGCCCTTCTGTTCACATTTCATTGCACAATGCAATGAAAGGCAAAAACATTGAGCACTGCATCTCCTGGGAAATGCAGAAGTACAACATGCTAAGAAACAGAACTGGGAATATTTGTGGAACAGAACTAATGACTACCAGACTCTCTCCTGCAAGACGTTCCAATCCGCAGTCACATTTTTGCATATTGCTAAAGCAGCCTCCAGGGGTGGAGCCAGTTAAGGCTCAGCCACTGCTCCAGAAGCCCCCTTAACTTCCCCGCCTCCCGCCTCCTTTGCAATTAGGTTTGAGCTGAGTGATTATTTCAACAAATGCACCATAAGTAGAGTGATATTTACAAACCCGGGTTTGAGGAGTGAAGAGTTGGTGCTCTTCTTCAGTTTTTAATTCCTGTGCAAGGTACCTCAAAGGCCAACTGTTCACAAGGAGTAAAGATACCATGAAAAGAATCTCCTATAGCTTGGTTTTGCGTGTGGAACAACACTTCCTGATCTCAAGCCACTAATTCTTTCCATATATGTAGTAGGAAGAATAGGAAACCTTTGTCACTTGCGTGTCATTTTGGAATGTCTGTTGTAGCAGCTGGCATTAATCATCCTAATAAGGAAACTAGTATCTGAATGTCAAGTAGCAGTTTAAAATAACCAAAGTTACATGTTTTTTTTTAAGTGGGCATGAAAACTGATGGGAGCAGCTTGAACAACAATGTGTTTTACAGTGATAAAAATCATTCGTAAAGCTCCACTAGGAAGCCAACTGAAATGGGCTTTCAGCTGGGAGCCAGAGGAATCACGGAAAGCAGAGATTTGGGACTGTGTATTAGGGACCTTTTGCTGTGTTTAGCAAGCCATGGCCAGCAGGAAATGAAATCAGGAAGCATTGACTGTTCAAAAGAAGATCAAAAAGTAATCTTTAGGACAAACTACTAATTTAGGGTCTCCCATGGCAAGAGAGCAATAGATAGCTCAAAAGTGAGAAATGAAATTACAAAGCTTCGAGTGATAAAAAGAAGTTAATGATAATAAAAATCAGCCAATAAAAAACCTCAGTTGATTTACGTTTTTCCTGGCATGGTCAGATTGGGGATGTAATCTTATTTAAGCTCAAGAGCTTCCACAGAGAACACTCTACTGGATGTGGAAACACCTGCAGGTAGGTTCAACGCTGGGGAGGTTAAGATAGGGAGATTGCCACACTGTTGAGGTCAGTCTAAATGACATAGCAAGATTCATCTCGAAACAAAGAGAAAATGCAAAGCAAAGAGGTGAAAAACACAGAAATGAAGCAAATCTTAGAACTGTGTGTTGAAAGGGCGTGTTTGGTGCTACAGAAATGTATTTGGGCAAAACCAATCAGAAGCCTACTTAGAGAAAGGTAAATTACCCAAGAGACTGGAACCTTAACCAAAAAAGCAAGAGGCAGAACAGGAGTCTTGATTGTCTAGCCTCCTTCATGAGAATGGAGCTTTAAAGCCCCCTTGGAAAGCATACACCATGGATGCCCTGTCCAGATCCACTGAAGAGTAGAGAGAACAAGACCCTGAGATAACTAAAAAGATTCCTCCAAAGGACAGAATCAAAGCCCCAAGAAACTCTCCCACCTGGAGTCTACCCACAATGTTGACTCAGCTGTAGTTTAGAACTTCCGGGCTTTGCCAGCTGGCTCTACGCTTTCTCCTCACTCCATGGCAAATTAGCCTGCACTGCTGTTCCTTCCATTTCTGCTTTGTCCAGCAGTGAGGAAAGGGAGACAGTCACAGTGATTCTTAAGTGTCCAAACAAGAAGAGCAGCTGACAACATAGGCGGATCCTGTTGGGATGGGACTCATTCTGTCACTGCGGTGTGCACTACAAAATGAGAGTTTTAATTCTTGTATTTGTTGTTGAATGCTTGCAACACTTGTTATTAGAGTTTAAAAGCTTTGTGCTTTGATTTTTAGTGATCTGGTTGGATTTTGCCAGTAAGTTAGACATAATAGAGATCCAAATAAATTAGTCTTACATTTGTGCCACTGGTCAGCAAATAGAGGGGGCATGTGTAACAATAAGAGCTGGAGCTTCACATTATAGCCCACTTGGATGCATGCTCCCTTGAATTATTGTAACAGCATGCAAGGGATAACCCTAGTAGTTAAGTCCCTTGGGTTACACATGACCACACTCCAACAAAAATTAATTTAAGCAAAGGGACAATAGATTGACTAATTTATTCCTGAAGCACATCGATGCTAGGCATACACTTGAAGAGGAAGCTACCAGAGGCCAGTGCTTCCAGCTGGTCAAGACCTGACTGCCATTGCCATGGTTATCTCCTGCCACTCTTTGGGTTGGCATCTCCTCTTTGCATCAGTGCCTCCTTTCGCGTCCTCTCTATGTGTGGGCTCATGGTGAATGGCAGAGTATAGCCACTGGTGATGCAGACCCCACTCTCACAGTTCACAGGCTAAGGGAAGAAAAGTGATCCCTTTGCATCTCTAACCATGAGGTTCTAGGAGAGAATCCCAGCTGGCCTGGTTTTGCTGTTGTGTTCACTCTGTGAATTTTAACTGTTCAGATGCATGCGATGCAGTGATCAACTCAGCCTGAACCAAATGTTCAGACATATTCCTGAAAAGAAAGAACTTTATCATCAATGGGAATGCAAAGAACACATAAGGAGGTGAGAAATTCTTCAAAGAAAATGAAGTATTATATCTACAAAGATAACAGTAGAATAAATAAATCATTCATCACAAAAAAAAGACCTACTGAATTCCTGATGGTAGCATAGATATCAGTAGCACTGGCTATCACAAAATGTACAAAGTGAGCGTCCTGATGGAAAACAAGTCAGGTTTTGGTCATTTCCGCTGGTTATCCAAACTCCCAGACCTGGTGTCCTCTGTTTCTATGTCTAAGCTCTGGATGTATGCAATCCTTGGGGACAAGTTGTATAATTATAGAGATATTTCCCTGCCTCATCTCCTTAGTCTTCCTGGCATGGGAGAGACTCCAGACTGAGCTCACATGCTCTCCCACTAAACCCTACATTATTTACATAAGCTTCATACACATGGTTAAATGATTAAACACTGTAATTACCAAATATTTTCTAATAATTCTACCATTAATATTTTACTTTGTCAGTTTGTATTAGTCATTAATTAAAAAGAAAGAATCCTATGTCCTATCAATCCTTCCAAAGAAATCATAAACCTCAGGCATTCAGAACATGCTTTAATAACCTCCAAGTAATTTCTGCACCTAACCTTCACCACTCTCTTGTTCATGTCTGCTTTCCCATCCAGTAGACTACCGTATATCTGTTACTAATATACACATCCTTTTCAGACAGCCTCAATTTCTATTGGTATGGTTTTTTTTCTGTTTTATATATCAATACTTTGACAATTCCATGCCATATGTTCACTCCCTCACCCAAATCCTTCCATGTCTGTCTCACCACCCCACCCAACTTTGTGTCCTCTTTGTTCAAATGGTAAGTAGTAGAGATATAAAAATGAGTAAGCCATGGCCCTATCTTCAAATCACACACTGTAAACAAACACATGATGAATAACGATAATTCCCTGGGAAGCATATAATAGATGAGGCCTGAAGAGATTGCCAGACCAACTGACTGTAGACAATTGGAGGAATTTTTCTCTTGGATGTGATAGTTAAGCTTGACTTGAAATAAAAAAGTATAAGTTTACTGGAGAATTCCAGGCATAGGAATATATGCATAAGTCCAGTCACAGTAAGACAGACATCTTGTTTGGGAAAATGTGGTTTAGTAAATGCTTCCTTAATTGATGTACATTATGCAGTGCACAGCAAGCCTTTGTGAGTAGGTGGGTACAAACTGCATATAGCTCATAAATTACTCTCCTGTTCACTCACAGCTATTAGTTGAAATTTTCATTTATTAAGAGTCAGTAGCCTCTTTCTGCACATTTCTTGACTTGTCTTTATAATTACAGAATTGAATTAAATGCTGCATAATTCAGAATTGCTCAGCTTAGCTCTGTTGTCATTTGAGCACGGCAATTCTGCATTGTGAAGTTACCCTGAGCCTTGTGGGACAGTTAGCAGATCCTTCGCCTCTTCTACCAGATGATAGGAGGACCCTTCAGCTATGAGAAGTTAAAATATCTCCGAATGTTGCACTGTTGAGTGTCCCTCAGAAGGTGCAAATTTTCCACTGACAGCATAAGGACCATAGTATGAAGAGTCTTATATGTGGAATTTATTCTCTAAGCTCAGGATCATGAAGTCACTGGATGTATTTTAGTAATAGAATAACGTAAGTGACCATTTATTTCCTAAGATAAGTTAGAAGAGGAAGGACGGAGAGACCCAAGCAACCCAAGTGCTGATGAAGACAATGGAAGCAGTGGCCACATAAGCCCAAAACAGAGTCTCATGGCTCAGAACAGTGGCTATCATCCATTCTATATTGGATTCAATTTCTCCTTTTTCCTCCTCTCTGAACTCCAATCTAACCTCTAGGTTCAGATCCCATCTCTTATCCTTAGGTCAAGTTACCACAGATAATATGCCTCCTCTGAACTTCGAAGTTCTGTGGAGAGAGAAGAGCAAAAGTCTGTTCACTCTGTGTGGGACATGAAATAAAATTACACTCCAGTTTAGTTTGGCGGATAAATGCGCTTGCTAGAGAAGGAAGTCAGGACCACGAGGGGTGCACCCACCCACTGTGACAGTGGGGCTGATCTATTGGGAGCTCACCAAGGCCAGCTAGACTGGGACTGAATAAGCAAGGGATAAAACCTGGCTCTCTAAACATGGCAGACAATGAAGGCTGATGAGAAGCCAAGGACAATGGCACTAGATTTCGATCCTACTGCATGAACTGGCTTTGTGGGAGCCTAGCCTGTTTGGATGCTCACCTTCCTGGACCTGGATGGAGGGGGGAGGACCTTGGACTTCCCCACAGGGCAAGGAATCAGGACTGCTCTTTAGACTCGAGAGGGAGGGGGAATGGAGTGGGGGAAGGGGGAGAGGAGTGGGAGAATGGGGAGAGGAGTGGGGGAAGGGGGAGAGGGGGAGGGAAATGGGAGGTGGGGAGGAGGTAGAAATTTTTTCAACAAAAAAATATATATAATAATAAAAAAAGCAATTTTCTGAAAAAAATTTAAAGATCATATGGCTTTAAATATTTAAAAATAAGCTTAAGCAAAATCTTTGCATATGAACTTGGTAGGATAGTGTTTCCCTTGGCACTATTAGTATTAATGATAAAATAATGAAATAAATAATGCTATTTACTTCCAATAGTTTTTTGTTAGTGTCAAAATAACAGAGATAAAAGATATATCAGATTTCCTTGAGTATGAGGTGTGTGTTTGTCCCTAACTTTTGATATTACTGAAACTAAAAGTATTGGAACCTTTCACATGTACCTCTTTTGCCAAAAAAATGTTATTAAATAGTGTTTAAACTCATAGAAACGTGGTCATTCCCTCTGTTCAAGGAGTTTATATTCAGTTTTAAGACTGGATCACTGAAGGCAATAAGAAACAACAAAAGAACTGTTTATCTGACAGCTGCCACTTAAGGTGTAGACGTTAGGAGAACGTAGCCGCAGAGACGGATGAGAGGTGAGGAAGCCTGGTCCAAACTTGTGGCCTCCCATTGAAAAGCAAGAAACAACATCTTAAAGATAGGGAGATTATAACCAAAACCCAAAGACTTTGGATATGAAGACCTGTCAGAAAGAGCTATCATCAGCCAGCAATAACCAATGAACAGTTTGGGCTGTAAATTATTTCAAATGAGAGTCTAACTTAGTGGGTGAGAGCAAACCAGACAAGCTCTAGAGTGAGAGTCCTAACATGAAGGCCTTCTGCAAGCTTTATCTGGAGAGAGTGTTAGCTGACTTCGTGTTTTTGTGGTAGTAATTAACCAATGTAGGCACAGTTAAAAGGGGTTTGTTTAGAGGATTCAGCTCATCATGTGGGAGCTGTAGTAGAGGAGAACAAGTCATGTCAGGGTAGGTGAGAAAACAGAATGTTAGCATTCCTGACTTTGCCTCCTCCCTTTTCCCCACACCAAATAACTAATAGAAATGATTTGATAGGTAGTCAAAATTTATTTTTGAAACAAAAACTAGCAAATAAAAATGTAAAGATCACGGTTGCTCTTAAACTTCCTTTTCACATTACATCATCCTAAACATGTGAATTAATTGCTGCTTTCCTTTTCTTATTTCCCTTGACATTCAAAAAGATGGAGTTTCTGGAATGCAACTCAATTTCAGAAAATGTTCTTTTTTCCCACAAGTAAGGGGGGAAAGCCATATAAGACTATCATTAGAAGGATGACAGTATAAACCTAAAAATGATTTGCTGAATGTTTCTGATTGTCAATCCTTGGAAGAGTGTTTTGGGTAGAATGATGAAAGAAGTGTATGCCAAAAGCACCCAGGGACTCAGAAATAAGTTTTTTTTATGGGAGGATTTTATAAGCCCAAATGAATAGGCCAACCATGGAGCATTTATAACCATAAACTTGAGCAGGTCCAGTGCCTTGGCATCAACAAGCTGTCAGAGAGAGGCTTCTCTACACTTATATTAGGACAGATAAGAAACAGCACAGTCCGTAATTACCAATATTGATAGTTTGCTCTTCTTCAGGAAGAATATAGTTTGGATGAGACCAAGTGACTCAAATTTAATGAGTCCTAACATAAAGGCTTTCTCAAAGAAGACAAAATGTATTTGTAGTGAGGAGCGGCAGGCTGATTCCCACCACCCAGCTCCTGGCCACCAGCTAGCTTTACCAAAAATAACTACACCGAAACTGTATTCATTTAAACACTGCCTGGCCCATTAGTTTCAGCCTTTTACTGGCCAATTCTCACATCTTGTTTTAACCCATATTTATTAATCTGTGTAGCACCATGAGGTGGTGGCTTCCCGGGAAAGATCCTAACCTGCATCCATCTCAGGTCAGAGAATCATGGCGACTGACTCACTTCCCTTCTTCCCAGCATTCTGTTCTGTCTACGCCACCCACCTATGTTCTGACCTATCAGGCCAAGCAGTTTATTAATTAACCAATGAAAGCAACACATAGGAAGAAGACCCACCTACATCAATTTATTCCTTCACTTGGCTCCATCTCCTAATAGAATTGTTACCGGTTTGACTTTGTTTGGTTGTGTTGCTGTTGTGTATATGTTGATATCAAAATCACACTGATGCCTAATTTTCTATTAGATTAATATATCTATTGGCTTAATCTTCTTAAATATTATCTGAGTATCAAGTAATCATTTTGTAAACCATGCAGCATGATTTTAGCAAGACGCAATTGAAATCATCCCTTTCAGAAGTTCTAAGATGATGAGGTCTACCTAACACTATTCAGTACCACATATCTAAGCTCCATACTTAGAGAAAAAATTTGCAAGTTACAGTTTCTATCAGGGGGTGGGGTAGCATGCCTAACATGATGGAGGTGATCTGAAGAGCATCTACATGTTTCTGCAGTATAACCTTTGACTTGGAAGGGCCTCAGATATCAGCCATAGGAGGTTATTGTGTTCCCTGCAGTTTCATTATCTTCCTGAGTATAACCCAGAGCTTTTCTGATTTCTAAACTTTGGGGTAAAAAATGCATTATAAAGAATATAAGACTTAGTAATATAATAAACACTTGACAATATTTAACAAAGAATCAAAGCATTTTGACTACAAATGTTTTTTGTGCAATTTAAGCAATAGGAAGTTGGCCAATCTGAATGGCCTGTGCTGCCATCTGGGACCATGGTACTGTCTGGGCCAGGGCTGCTGTCAACAGTCATCTCTAGGTCTGTGCCCCTACCACAGTTTGGGTCTATGTTGATATTTGGATCTCTTGATACCATCAAAGGCAAGGCCAAGATCAGGGGTCTGGGCTACCTCCTGGGGTCATGTTGGTACCTGAGGGCCATGCTGCCATGGGAGCCATGCCAATCTGGGTGTCCTGTGCTGCCAACTGGGGCCACAGTGACAACCAAGCCATGTCTGGGTCCATGGTTCTATCACAGCACAGCCAGATACTGTGTTGATGTCTGTGGCCCACAGTACCACTGAAGGTCACATGGATACTCCAGGTCTAAGCCATAACCTGTGGCCATGTTGGTGTCTGGGGACCATGCTATGACTGGTGCAATGACAATCTGGGTGGCCTGTGCTCCCATATTAAGCCATGGTGTTGTGCAGGCCAAGGCTAGTGCCATGGGCCATGTGTGGGTCCATGACCCAGTGGGAGCCAGGGGCTGGGCTGATGTCCATGATTTCTGTTGTTACTGAGGGCTGAGTGGATGCCGGGGGTCTGGACAGCCACTTGAGAACATGTTGGTGTCTGGAGCCTTGCTGCCTCTGGAGCCATACTGATCTGACTTGTGCTACCAGTAGGGCCATGGTGATGTCTGGACCAGAGCTTATGCCAAGGGCATGTCTAAGTCAATGTTCCTGCTGCAGCTGGGGTCTATGATGATGTCCATGCCCCCGTTATTAGTAGATAATAGAAACCATGTGTGTTGAAATCCGAGGGTCGTGCTGAACTGGTCCCATCCCTCACCGGCCCTGGGACAGCTGTCCCTGCCCCTGGATGGACACTGCAGCAGGGAGCTGCACCCCCATGGAGAGCTGGCCCCACATTTAGGAGAGACGGCCCCATCCCTCACCACGGGTGTGGGAGAGCTGACCCGAGGGCATGGGCCTAAGAGGGCTGGCTCTACCCCTCACCGAAAGGGCAGTCTCAGTAACCCAGACTGACCAGTTCACGTACCACTCAGACCCACACCCTGGATCTTGGGTTGGCCTACCCTAACATCTATCCCATCCGTGACCTGCGGGAATGTGTGAAAGGACTGGGCCTGCGGAATGACAACCACAGAATCTCCATGACTCATGGCAACCACAGGAGTTTCTTCTGTGAGGGTTCGGTGCTGGTGGTGTGCCAGAGACTTTGAACAAGACCAACAGCTCATCGCAATGAGCATTATACAGGTGGAGCTTACTGGACAAGAGTATACTGCCTAACATGCTGCAGCTCCTGATACCACTAGGATGAAGAAAGAGGTGTTAGAGCAACAGAGCAGAGAATGAAGGTGAGGTTTTGTTTTTGTTTTGTTTTTAATTAATTTGGGGGGGACCTTACTATAGGGGTGAGGGGTGGATATGGAAGGACTGGGAGATGAGCAGGGCTGGGGTGCATAATGTGAAATTCCCAAAGAATCAATAAAGAATTATGTTAAAAATAAATAAGTAAATAAATATCTTCAGTATTATCATCTTGTTCACTGTTGATTATGGTGAACTTACACACTTTTATTGATTTTAGTTTGCTTTTCAGAATTTGATAGCAGTAAGAGAAAAAAAGGACTAATTGCTTTTAAGTTTTAATTGACTTTCAGATAATAATTACCACTCTGAGACATTTTTATAATAGAAAGTAAAAACACTAATTATCAAGGAATCATATGATAGGAACATACATGCATTAATTGAAAAAATGATTCCAGTCTCCCACATTTTCCAAGACCTCTGAAAGCACCCACTCTGATACTGTGGGTTCTTCCAGAACATTTTCTGTGCACTTATGTTAATTTAATTGTGATAATTTAATAATGTGATAGTTCATATGTTATTTGACAACCTTTTGTAATTAATTTAAAATTATCTCAGTGCTCCCAATATTCATATAGGTTTGCCCAATGTGTCCACTAATTCTCTAATGCAAAGATTTTCAGCATGGTATAGGTTACAAATTAGAACTTCAGAGATAATTAGCTGCTTTTGATGTGGGATGTCTGTCCTTCTGTATATGTGTTGTCTTATTGGTTGATAAACAAAGCTGTTGCAGCCTATGACAGGGCAGAATAAAGCCAGATGGGAAATTTGAACAGAGATATCGAGAGAGAGAGTAGGCAGAGTCAAGGAGACACCAGGCAGCTGCTGAAGAAGAAAGAGGCCGTCAGAACCTTCCTGGTAGGGCAGAGCCTCTTGGTGATACACAGATTAATAGAAATGGGTTAATCTAAGATATAAGAGCTAGTTAGAAAGATGCCTAAGTCATTGGCCAAACAGTGTTGTAATTAATACAGTTTTTATGTGTTTATTTACTTCTGGGGCCAGACTGAAAGAGAGTCTCCACTTACATACTTTGCTGGGGTTTGTTTTTTTGTTTGTTTGTTTGTTTTTTTGGTTTTTTTTTTTTTTAGCAACTTAGTCTTTAGAATCAGTTTCTAGGTTCCCAAAGTTAATGCAGTTGCCATGATGCTAGTTGGACGCTGAGAAGGTGTTTCAGTTTGTATTTGTCTTCAGTGTATTTCCTTGTATGTGCCACATCAAATTAAGACAGTTTTAACTTTGAAACAATATTTTTATTTAACAAGATTAACTGACATCTATAAAATTACTTATTTCCTGATTTAGTTCAATTCAGTAGCATTCAGTGAGTATATATTGGATACTTAAAATATACTTAACTTGGGACTGGGCGCCATTACTTTAATGGGAACATTAGTAGCTCTAAATTTTTTAAATGAGATTTAGTAGTTGAGGTTAATATGTGTGGATAATTATATGCTTTAGAAAGAATAATAACAATATGAGAACATTTTAGCTTTTCTATAAAACATGCTGTTATCAATTAATTATGTGTAATATTAAATTCTAGAGTGATTTGGTGTTCTATATTGCAGTGTCTGTGGGAAAAAAAAAGATTTTCAAAGCAAATTAATGCTAGCAGGAATTGAATACAGATGAGCAACAGCCTTGAGGAAGTTAGTTAATGTGGCACATGGAGATATCATTTATAGAGATCAGCTATTTGAAGATAATAGACTTACTGGGGTAACCGAGGGGTTTTTGTGGGCTTCTATTTTTAGCCACTTATGTGCTGAATTTAAATGAAAGCGTAGCATTGCATTTATCTCAGACTAATCTGTGTCAAGACCTTCGATTTTCTCCTTTCCTTTTCTCCCCTCATATTGTGTTTCCAAGTCCCGAATCTCAAGATGTCATTTTACTGCATCTATTTTATAAGTGCCTTACTGTGTGTGAGGCAGTCTTACTCTGCCCCACAAATGCATTTCAAGAACAGTCTTCTTCTATCAGATCACAGAACTAACTAGGACAAGTGAGGGAAATGCACAGAAAAGTAGCCTTATGATAAGACTCACTTTTCTTATTATCAGGGCAGTCCAGAAATAGAACCATCAGCATGAGCAGGCAGAGTTTTCCTTTGTGGGGTACATTCAAGCAGTAGGTGGGAACTAGTAAGGAGAATTCAGGCTTCAGAAAAGAATTGGCCTAAATTCCTCTTGAAAACAAGAATACATCATTTCTGAAAATGACGATGTGAGTATGAGAAAGAAAAGAAGGAATGGGAGAACCGAGAAATACCGTCATCATTAGTTTCTTATTGTAAGATGCTTTATATTGAATATGATTCTGATGAGTAATAATATTTAGAAGGCATTCAATGGCATTGAACTAGACTCAAATTTTGTTAACGTTAAATAAATACATCTATTGCAAGACTTGTTTACTCTTAAAAACTAAGTGGCATTTTTTTTGCATCAAGCTTTACTGCATAAATGCTGACTTTTCTGGAGGTAGGCAAATATGGATGCAAATCACTGCTGTATACGCTTAAGAAGTTAAGCATTACAGTCTCAATTTCCTCACCTAATATATATATTATATCATATATATTATATCATATATATATTAAATAACTTCACATACTCCCTGGGGTCTGGATTATTAGATTAGAAGCATTAACACAGGACCTGGTGCTATGTATCCTGTACATTGTGACTGTGTGTTGTTCTCATTGGTTGATAAATAAAGTTTCTTTGGCAAAGCAGGATAGAGCCAGGCAGGAAATCCAAGCAAAGATACAGGTGAAGAAGGGTCGAATCCGGAAAATGCTAGCTAGCTGCTGAGGAACCAATGGGTTAATTCAAATGTAAAAACTAGCTAATAATAAGCCTAAGCTATCAACCAAGTATTTATAAATAATATTAAGCCTCTGAGTGGTTATTCAAAAATTGGTGGGCAGAAGAGAAACCTCCGGCTACAACCCAGCACCTGGCATGTAGAACTACACTTCACAGTGCATCTGGCACATCTAACACTCCATAAGTGGTGGGTGATGCTAAAGTATTTAAAAGAAAATATTAAAATCATACTTGCTATTCGTGAATTTCTCATGAGAGGCCATTTCTTTCTGCTCATATTCTGTCATGTGGAGATCATAAGAACAAAATGCTGCCTCCATGTGGGGCCATTTTGCTAAAATATTTCAAGTGAGCCACAAGCATTATACAGCAAAAGTACACCTGACAGATCACTAGACAAACTCATGGAAGTGTACTCCATCCAATGGGGAACCTGATTCGCAGAGCATCAGGAAAATCTGTCTTTTGGATAGTCACAGTCAGTTCTGTAGAAATCTTGTGAAACTATGCTGTTCTTTCTTCCATACTGGGATTCATCCCCAAATATCCCAACAATGTATAGTTCATTTGCTGAGGTAACTTCTTGCTGTACGGGAAACTGGATGACCTTCTCTGCATTGTGGGGCCCTGATGGTGAAAGTATTCACTCAGCCAAACCTTTGTTCTCATAGTCAAGTCTACATAAAGCTAGAGCCTCCCCCATTATCCTTACTGATAAGACTTATTGACAAGAAAGGAGCCCTGAGCAGGAGGCACTGAGCAGGGGACACAGCATGCCTGCTCTTACTAATAAACAGGTCTGGATGGCCCTGGATTCTCTTAACAACCAATTCAGGAGAGTGTAACCTACTGGCCTTTGCTCTTCCCTAACAAGCTATTAATATTCTGCATTTTCCTTTACCTTCCATTTGACACAAGGTCTTAGTCTAGGAAGTTAATTGTTTGTACGTTTACGCCTAAAATGTACAGGAAAAAAGTTGGGTCACTAAACCAGCACCAGAGAAAGAAATTCCTTCTCACCTGGGTGCCAGCAGGTACAGTACCCTAATGCTTAGCCCGGGGGGAGGAGGGGGCAGGGGCAAGCTAGATATTAATCCTTCTGGGATCTGCTGGAGAGCTCCACAGTCATGCCCCTTCTGAGACATAAGGTGCCTGTCTTGTCAGTCTTTTATCCATCTTGTTAGCCCTAAGAAATGTATGCTTGGTACGATTGTTACCACCTATGGAATTGCTAACGATGTTTGTGTGGGTACATAAACTGGAAACCTTATGGGATGGGTAGAACAGTGAGAAACATCGAAGAGAAACATCAAAAGGAAACATCTAGGGAGCGCTGGAACAAGCACAGGAAGAATAAATGGGACATGATAAAAAGATGTATATGAGTTAATTTATTTACCCTCAGATACCTTTAACCAGTTTTTGACTGCTATAGCAATCCTTCTGAATCCTGAGAGGTTTAACGGGGCTTAACCCCAACATAAACCTTAGTACTAGTGTAAAGCTGTTTGCTTCCCAGTGATATAACCTGCCTATCTGCGTACAAGCTACAGAACCAGTGTAAGGGTGGAAGGAGAAGAACTCTACAAAGTTGTCTTCTGACTCCACATGTGTCCTATGGCATGCATAACCCCCTACAGCACACCAGAACACAACACACACACACATTTAAAATATATTTCTACCATAGATTGAATTATTTGTCATTGTCCTATAAACCTATTAAAAGATACCCAACTCTTCTGATTTTCAGTACTTGTCACTGATCAATCTTCAAAGAATTTATTTAATTAATGGTAATTGCATTTTCTTTTGAGCATCCTCCATTTAGCATTAGATCAAAAATGAAATTTCTATAAACTTCAATATTTTGCATTCTCTGGAAAAATGGGTTTTGTAGTTCTCATAGTGTTTGCATTTGTCAGTAGGAAGATTTCAGAAAAAAATAATCACTGGATAATATGAACTCTGGGATTTTCCAGAAGAGTGTCAAATTCTTTTTGCTTTTCCTCTGTGAATACAAATAAGCTGGTGATGTTGGTATTGCAGGCAACAGTTTTTCTCATCTCAGTTATTACAGTAAGATGGATATATACAAGCTCCAGGATTCCCTGAGCACCTGCTTCTGTGCCAACTGATTCAGCCCACCTTATTGGAAGGTGGAAGAGTTCATTTCAATCATGCTGATATTCCTTGTGGAGAAATGACACATATTGGAAGCAAATAGTAACTCTTCTTACTGACTTAATGAACTCACGGAGGCAGGAAGAACAGGCATCTGTCCCCTGTGTGCTTCTTATGTACCAAATACCTTCTTTATTTCTCCCTTGACTCACCACTAATTATTAGCCTGAGGTGTTTGTCATAGTTCTACAAATCCAACTCAAGTACAGTCACCTCCCAAGAAGGCCTGCCTGGACCATCACTGCATCTGACTCAGTCCCAGGTAGCAAGCACAACATGGAAGATTCCACATTCTTCAATAAATATTTTTTTAAGTAGGGAAGCTATTGGTGGAGGCCGCTTGTCAGTTTCCTGTCCTCCCAGGCCCAAAATAATCACACAGAAACTATACTATTTGTAATATGGTTTGTCCAATAGCGTAAGCATATTTCTAGCTAGCTCTTACATCTTAAATGAACTCATTTCTATTAATCTGTGTATTGCCATGTGGTTGTGGCCTACTGGTAAGGTTCTGACCAGTGTCTTCCATCTGTCTCCTGTGGCAACCACATGGCTTCTCTTTTACTGTGCCTTCTTTCTCCCAGCATTCAGTTTAGTTTTCCCCACCTAGCTCTATCCTGCCCTGCCACATGTCAAAGAAGCTCCTTCATTCATTAACCAATAAAAGAAACACATACATATTCCGAAGGACTTCCCACATCAGCAACATTGTTCTGGAAACTCTTTGTTTTAATCTAGGTCTTTGATTCAGCAAATAACTAATGTTTTCATCCTCCCTCCTCCCCAACCCACATAAAATCAAACCTTCACAAATTTTTATTACCTTGGACATACACATTAATCATCTTGCTTTCTTGGAGCCCTTTTATCAATCACTTCATTCGTGTCCAGATAGAGATATATATTTTTTTCAGAAAATTTCTTGAACCAGCTTTGTGCTTTACTACCAAGTTGGTCAGCAATAGCAGCATAATTACCATGCCAACACAGAGTCGATGCTTTATAAACTCACTTACATATTTTTCTTTAAAAATGACTCTAGCATAAAAACATGTGAGGGCTTACACTGAAAATAAATGAGCTTTTGATGTTACTCAGCAGTATTGAAAGAGAACACAAACTGATTTAATGTCATTGATGCTGCATTTGGCTAGCTCCAAGGCAATGATAAGAATCACATTTCAGACAAGAAATGACAGAATGACATCTACTGCAGTGTGCGCTCACACTGTTTGGATGAGGACAGGGCACACAAGCATGTTTCTTTTCACAGCTTACTGTTTGACTCAAAATATAAAAAATAAGATAGGATGGAGGTACAGCTATTTATTTTGTGAGCAGAAAGTTTATGCTCCAGTGGGGGAAAGATTTTCTGGGATTTATTAGTATTGGTTTGGACTTCTTTTACATAGAGAAAGACGAGATTTTATTTCAGAATCTGTTTCTGTGATTGATTCTTGACATGGTTTTAAAGATGTTCTCCCTCTTTAGTAAGAAAATGATAGTGAGGCAAATGACGGAGGAAGTGCTGAAGAAAAGCCTGTCACAAATTAACCCGATGCCTTTGGTTCTTCATCCTGGAACTCTCAATTAAAGTGATAATGGAATGATAGGATGCATCTGTTAATTTTAAATAGAAATACATGTAGCATAAATTTAAATGACATTAACTATGTTTCCTTGAACCTGATAATAATGCCACTTCCTCTCTAGAGATCTGATAAACAGTTTACATGGCCATTAAGGAAAGTTAAGTCATGATTCTCTATAGATGTCTTTCTTTTATAAACACTTTTTAATGAATGCTTTCTTGTGATGGAGCCAAAATGTAACAGAAGAATATCCTGCCCTTCTCTACACATAGTCAACATTCAGATTCAAATCAATCGATCCTTTTTAAATTTTACTTAAGTGAAAATACTTTTCATACATTATATTCTGATCAGTTTCTCCCCCCTCATCTCCTCCCAGGTCCTCCCCATCAACCACCCATCCAACTTCAACTCCGTGACTTCTTCCTCTTTCTGTAAAAACAAACAGGTCAATAAAAAAATAAAGCAGAATGAAACAAAGTAAACAGACCAAAAGGAAGAAGAAGACACAGACACATGCACACTCCATAAAAACACAAAATCAGAAACCATAATAGATAAGCAGAAGACAAGTGATGTAAATGCCCAAATAAAGCATCTCCAGAATGATAATTGAGTTTGCTTTATGTTGGTCATCTACTGCTGGCCATGAGGCCTCCCTTAAGTTTGGTTTGTGTACCCACTGTGATTCCACAGGAGAAAACTAATTTATTATATGTTATAAATATATAGTACAAAATTATATATAAAATATATCATTATATATAATAATTACTCTATATTTCTACATATTATTCTCTAAATGTGCAATGAGAATAATGGGTTTTCATACCCGAACATATCATGAAGCTTTAACTATAGCTTACACCCATTTAGACAGTTCCTACCATTATCTGTTGGAAAATAACACCATAGTTGAAACAACTTTCAAGATGGCTATTCTAGCAACCACTTGTTTAAAGACAAATGTGTTAGATTATCTTGGAAGGTGTTTTATATTACTGTATTTCTCAGATACCTTAAGTTATTAAATATAAAATATAATTCTTGTTTCTAAACATCCAGGTGAACAAATGTGCCAACGTAGCTGGGAATTTCTTATCTCCTGTGGAGATTTCCATAAGTGATTTGTTTTGATTCACACTTAATTGCATCTAAAAGTATTTATAACAAGAGCTCTGGTCAAGAGGAAGAAGAGCATAATGATTAATCCCAATCCAACAATTAGGAGCCTACTCAATCTTTAGCAAATAGTTTAGTCTTGCTCTGTCATAATCTCCATTGGTAAAAACAGACCTATTAGCGATTTGAGGGAAAGAGTACTGGATGGTTTTAGTACTTGCAACTCGTAAACAAAGTATACACAAGATGCTACTATTGTACAGTTATCTCTCATAATAGTCAACATGTGAGCCTTATTGTCATTTTTTTCTGGAGCACATATAACTGTTATCAATATTTTTCATAATTGTCAGATTCACAATTTTGGAGATTAAAGATGCTGAAACAGACCCTTTTCTCAGTAACAGACAGAAAAAGAACTAAATTTCCCTTGCTCAAGAGCCCAGAGACAAAGTGAACGAGGTCAAGAGGTGAGATGAAATCATGCATGAAAATCTAGAATTCTCCTGGAGGCTCCCGGCAGTGATGTGTATTCATTAGCTTTAGCTTCTCTATGTGTTGTGCAAACATAAATTTTAGTATCCCAGATACCTCAGAGTGAGATTCCTCAGTCATATGACAAGCATGTATTTTTAAAATATATTTTATAGGAAACTGCAAAACTCTCTTCCAAATTGACTGTACCATTATCTGTAGTTATTCTGGATTCTTGTTTCTACTTAACTTTGTTTCTTTTTTGTTGTTGTTGTTGTTGTTATTTATTTATTTATTAAATATTTCTGCCTCCTCCCCACCACCGCCTCCCATTTCCCTCCCCCTCCCCCAATCAAGTCCCCCTCCCTCGTCAGCGCGAAGAGCAATCAGGGTTCCCTGCCCTTTTTGTATTTTTATTTTAGTTTTTCTAAGAGGTGTATAGTAGCATCCTGTTCTAGATTTAATTTAATTCTACATATATGTTAGATTTATAACATCTAACATCCTGCCTTTAATTATATCACATTTCATTGTTCTCAGTGCCTCTTTCATAAGGGTACCATTCCTATCTGAGAAGGTTCTACTCTCATGACCTAGTCACCATCCCAAGGTCTCACTTCCCAATACCTCACTTGGAGAAGTGAACAGTTCAGTGTATAAATTTGGAAAGGACCCAAGCAGTCAGACCTTATCAAAGACTCTGACCTACTGCTCTAGAGAGCTATAAATGGTATCGCTTTTCACTGCTGGTTTCCAGATATTTATCAATACATGAAATACAATGGATATTTGCATGTTATCTTTATAACTCCTAACAATGGTAAACTCAATCACTTTCCTAGTAATTTTTTTTGTTTTGTTCTTTGTTGTAGTTTTCCTAGGATTCGATACAGATAACAATAGGGTTTTATTTTCAATTTCTATGTTTACTAATTTCTGTTGCTTTATGGCATTGGTTATGAAGTAGAACAAGGTGGAAAATGCCAATTATTAGATACTGATTTATTGATTTAATTTTAGTAATTTACTTAAAGCACTGCTTGTACTGCCTATTTGTCAAACATGACCTCACTGGCTACCTGGAACAGAATGACCTGGAGGAATGGCTGAAGCAAGGGATCGATCCCTTAACAAGCTGCTGACTGCCATGCGGGCTTCTGCAACTCTCTTGCTTATCCATCTCATTGTTGTTTTATAATATAAAATGGGAATGCAAACTTATGCAGATTGAAGCCTTTCAGGAATTATCTCTTTAATGAAGATAGATGATAGATAGATAGATAGATAGATAGATAGATAGATAGATAGATAGATAGATAGATAGATAGATAGATAGATAGATAGATATGCAGTGCTCTGGGACCCCACATGGTGAGGGGAAACATGAAGGTTGGCAAGGGGCATGAGGTAAAAGAGAGAAGCTCAACTCATGGTGGACAGTGAAGTATGCAATAGAGTGAAAGGAAGGCTTTGGGGACAAGATATGTCACTCATAGGCATCCTCCAGTTACCTACTATGAATTCATCAATGAGTTATTAGTTCATTGATAATTTAGAACCTTCCTAATGCAATCATCCCATAAAAATGCTAGATATCAAGCCTTCAAATATGAGCCCCTTCTTTTTTTTTATTCTTTGACAATTTCATGCATGTACCTGATTTATTTCAAACGTATTCACCCCATACCCTCTCTTACCCCTCTCTTACTCTCAGTATACCCCTTATTCCCTTTTTTAATTAATTAATTAATTTATTAAAGATTTCTGCCTCCTCCCCGCCACCGCCTCCCATTTCCCTCCCCCTCCCCCGATCAAGTCCCCCTCCCTCATCAGCTCGAAGAGCAATCAGGGTTCCCTGACGAAAGGAACCTTTTTGAGCAAAACCACAACCAAACTCTAAAACTTTCCATTGTCAAATTCCACCAGGCCCTAGAGGGTGAATGGTGGAGGGGGGAGCACTGCCTCTGTCCCAGGGAAATTCTTCCTGGAGCCCCCATAGCCAGAGTCACCTTGTTTGTGAGGAGGTGAGAGGAGGCCTAAAGAAGCAGAAACCATCCCCCCCACACATACACATGCACTATCCCCACTCATGAGTATATCAGGAAGACCTCTTTATCTTTCCTGAGTGCCCGGGAAGACTCATCAGCAGAGGCTGTTCTTCAGAATCACAGAGGTCTGGACCTTTGCATGAAACCAGGAGGTCTCTGCGTGGCTCTGGGAGAAACTTGTTGCCTCTGTGCCAACCAGTTAGAGGTAACTAGATAAAGTTTATCAATGGTCAGAAATAACCTTGAGAAGAGAGAAAAGAGATGTCAAGAACCTAATAATGTAGCAGTTTTTGCTCCCCTGCTCCCCTTAGTTAACTACACTACTTACAGCTACTGCTGGGCCAGTCGTCATTTGCTCCGAGTTCACACTGTAGGACCCTGCTGGCTCAAGGCCTGCTTAACTATGTGAAACAGAGAGCAAACTCTGTTTTAGTACTGAGGAATAATACAACCTCCTACCCCACGATGAATCCACAATTTGACTCATGCCCATATAATCAGTGGGGAATGCAACAGGTCCCCAGTTCTTAATTCAACTGATAGCATGTTAAAGACACCAATGTACCATTCTTACCTAAAAACTCAGCACTTAGACCCTAACATCTGCCAAAATGAAAACTAAGACCTAATCCATCACAGCCCATACTTCTACAAAAAGTCCCTAAATGCACTAACCCTGCTTTTTTTGTTTTTGTAGTTCTGCTTATTGCTAACAGTTCCCGCTAATTGGAGGCTGTCTGTCAACCAGGCTGTGGTTTTTGTTTATAAAAATCCAAGAACAGTAAGGCTCATGGCTGCATGATTTGGGCACGTTCCCCTGACAGCCTCCAGTTGGCAAGTAAACACCTTCTGTTCAGCTTTAAGTGCGTCCCGTGTCTTCTCTGGTGAGGTTACCTTGTACTATTAGTTTTTCATCAAGTATTAGTTAACTAAGACATTTTATATATGTCTTTTATAAGAATAAGGATATTACCATCCATTCTAAGATTGCTGTATTTCTATAGAACTGAATGTTGAATTTGTCAATTGCTTTCTTGTACCACCTGATTGGATCATATGGTTTTTCTTCCCTAGGGTGATGATGTACTAGACTAAACTGACTGATTTTTCAAAACTTGAACCAAATGTATATTCTTGTAATTGATCCCACTTTGTTGTTCATGGCCTCTTTTTACACATTGCTATTTTTAATGGACTAAATACTAATTGAGTATTTTTGTGTATGTGCCATTGAGAGACACTGTAGTTTGTTTCTTTGGAAGGATGACTTTTACAGATTTTGAAGTCACTAGCACTGACCACACACAGTGAATTGGAACGTGTTCTTTCTTCTGAAGAGTCTGTAGAAAACTGACATCTATTTTTAATTAAATACTTGAAATAATTCAGCATAAAAACCATTTGGGAAAAGGACTGAAATTATAAACTGAAGTTCTTTAACAGTTATAGAGCCACTCAAATTACCTGTTTCATATTGGGGGAACTGTGTCAATTTGTGTTTTTGGAGAAATTGGTTCATTTTAACTGTGCTGTATAGTTTACGTATACAAAATTTTGGGAGACATTTTTAGCTGTAATTTTGATGTCTTCTAGGTAAGTAGATCCTGTCCTTCCTAATATATGTAATTTGTATACTCTCTTGTTGTTAATCTTGCTAGAGGTTAATCAATTTTATTGATCATTTCAAAGAAACAACCTTTCTTTCACGATTTTCTCTATGGATTTTCTGCTGTCAGGTTCACTGGTCTGCGTTATTATCTTTGATATTTCATGCTTTGCTTGCTTTGAGGTTATCTTGCTAATGTTTTTCTGGTTACTTAATATGGGAAATGAGAGTATTGACTTGAGACTATTTTTATTTTCTACACTAAGCATTTAGTTTATTTAGGGTTATAATTCTTCCTTTCCAGCTCTTTTAATGCATTTTATAAATTTTGATATTTTGTATTTTCTCTTTCATGGAGCACAGCATTTTTAATTTTTTAAAAGATATTCCAGTATGGCAGACAGTAGGTCCTGGGGCTGTGAGATCCACACTTATCATTTACATGAAAAATAAAATTATATAAAATATACCGACAGTTATTTTTGAGGCCAGTTAAACACTTGCCTTTAAAATACCCTACGTTCTTAAATATTTTTAAATAAATTGTGGAACTAAAATGGTAATAAGAAAATTTAAATGATTTTGGTTTATATGAAATGGCACCATTTGTGTTATTACCATATGAAAACAGTTTCATGTAATCCCATGAGTAAGTCTTATAAGATAATTCATATGGTTCTTCTTTAAACTTCTCATTATCAACCATCTTGGATTAAAGTTGATAAAGAAAAATGTGTAATACAAATCAGAGTCAGAAGTAGGACTTGGACTCTGATGAGGTTTCTTATGTCCTGGAAGTCTTTCAGGGAAGAGAATGGATTCTTAAGAGTAGTAAGAGGAAGCTGTAGGACTGACTGGCTGAATTGAAGTCTTTAGCATGTCCAGGTAGTCAGGGTCTCAGAATGAACAAGAACTAAATGGCAAAGACATGACTTCAAATGAAGGCCACTTAGATACGTTCCAGTATCAGGTGATAATCCAGTATGTTTTAGCATGAATAAGTTAATTAACAGATTATCAGTCTACCTAGGAAAGGTTATTTTAATCTTATTTATTAAAGAAAGGATAATCGTGTCTGATGTGTAGTATTGTTGGTCAGATTTAACTAAGTAACCCATAGCCTGAGAGCTGGAATGAATTAGGGGCCCTGTATATGTTAATTCTATATTCCTCAATCTCTTTCTCTATGGAATGGTGTGTAACACTGATTCACACATGGCCTTTGAAATGTTTAGACCTCATTTTTTATGTGGCCACTGCCAAATTATAAACTTCTTTATGCCTTGGTTTTGTTTGTTTATAGAGAATTAACAATTATCCCCACCTCTGAAAATTGTTAAGATGATTAAATGAGTCAGTATGTGTAATATGCTTAGAATCCGGTGGGACTAGGTATATTGCAAGTACTGCCATAGTCCTGTTGTGCTAGCAGTATCAGAAACTGGGTGATATTAAATTTTTCGTGTTGAATGTAAACATAGGAAGGCAAAGAAAGAAGAGGAGGCTGGAAGAGGAAAGGGGGGACAAAGAAGAGACAGGAAGGAAGATGGAGAGGGAAGGGCTTGGGAGAAGAGGGGAGATTGGATTTAAAACATTCTTTTTTTTTTCTAAGAATGTAACAGGATCTTTATGTGCTAGATAGGATACATGCCACAGGAGATGTCTCTAGTAATGAAATCATAGAGTGTTTGGGATCTTTGGGTTTATTTGTTTTGAGAATAAAAGCAGGCTATCAGGAAGTCAGAGAAAAAGAAGGCTTTCATAATCAGTGAGCAAGAGGTAGGCAAAGTAGCGCCTGGAGAGAGAAATTGTTCTCCAGTGAAATCCTGACCCACCCTATGGACTCCGATTTCATGAAGAGAGATTGTGAGTGACAGATAATCACTTCATTTACCTCTCGGGTCTCTGGAGACAGTCTTCATGGAGAGAGTCTCATTGAGGAGCTCCTCTGGGGATTTTCCCCTTAATGGTTTGATGCCTTCATAGTAAACATGGTGAAAATTGGTTTTACTTTGTCTCCTGAACATAGAGCCGTGTGGCTTTCTTTTTAATCACTGCTGGCAACTAGCTCTGCATGACAGCACCGTGCACAAATACCATGGATGATGATGAATGGATTGAGGAATGCGGGTTGCATTGTACTGAAAGGGTAAGACATTATGTCTATGCAATTGCTTCATCTCCCTTGGGAGAGACATAGTTCAAAGAAATGTGAGCATAGCTGACTCACAAGAAATTTTGTTGGGGTTATCCAGGAGTCACCTCGCTGATTACATTAAAATTTTCTACATTCTCCATGGGTGCATCCCACTGTGGATGTCAACCAGGTATTTAGATTATTAGCTTTCATATTTTTTGTGGCATCGTCCCAAAGACAGAGAGCAATTACAAACATCAAGGGATCATAGACACATCCATTTGAAAACTATTTTTCAACATTTTCCAGCTGCATTATATGGAATTTACAGATTTCACTTCAGGTATTATTCTTTCAGATTTCTTTGATAGTATCTCCTATTAGTATGCGCTGACATGAGTTATGAAAAGTCCGCACAAAGCTGAGATTTCTAGTTAGCAACTGTGTGAGCAACCTTTTTGGTTGATAATTAAAAACTATTTTTGGAAATCTGGATATTTTAAGGCATTTTAGTTGGAGTAATATTCTAATTGCTATCAGACACGACTCTTAACAAATTGTGTGGCCCAAATGCTTTGAAGAGCTGTGTGGCTGATGCTCCCTTCCTAGTGAAGTAAGTAGCTCTGGTTATTGTCTTGGAACATTTTCAAGGCTTTTCACCATTTACCTGACTCTACCTGGTCTTGGTTTGAGATGCGCCAGGCCGTACTTGCTACAGTTGAGGAATTCTGAATTATGAGAAACCGGTAATGTACACTGTACTGAGCAAGTTTCTATCTCAGCCAACACAGAGTGGTCTCTCGACTGTTAAAAGTCATGTCCTTAGCCTGAACATATTGCTCATGAACTCTTATACCATACTTAAGTAAAACATTCTGATGTGGTCTTAGGAACTCAAGCAGTCAGAACACAATAAGACAGTTACCTTTATCCTAAACCAAAAGCTTCCTTTTCAGAATGACCTCATTTCTCTTCTGTTGAGATCCAGGTTGTGAGCAACTAGCAACATGGGTCTTTCTTCACGTTATTAGTAAATCATTGTTTCCTTTGTAGCTTTTGCCAATATCTTTAACAAGCAAAAGCATCTATTGTGGTGCGTGAGAATTGTCTATATTCTGTCAATTACATTTTAAATAAGCGCTGATTGACCAGTAGCCAGGCAGGAAGTATAGGCAGGAAAACCAGACAGGAAGTAGAGGTGAGGCAATGAGAACAGGAGTATTCTGGGAAGAAGGAAGCTCTCTTGCAGTGCTGCCCAGACCACGGAAGAAGCAGGATCTGACCTGCCCTGCTGAAAAACGTACTAAGCCATGTGGCTAACAGATAAGAATAATGGGTTAATATACTTTATAAGAGTTAAGAAGAAGCCTGACCTAATGGGCCAATCAGTTTATAACCTAATGTAGACTCTCTGTGTGATTTTCCTTGGGACCTAACGACTGTGGAAGCCAGGCAGGATGGAAACCCCAATAAAGCAGGCCCCTCATGTTACACTATTCTACCAGCTTAACTATTATACCATGCCAAAAGCATCAAAAAATCAGGTTAAGTGAAAGTGTTTTACAGCCAGATTTCTGGGTCCCAAACCACCTTGCAGTGTGGTCTTAGACAAGATACTTGAGGTCCTTGATCTATGTCCTAAGTCCTTCATGTACAAAATAGGAGTTAGATGAGTTATATTAACCATGTGTGGAAATAAGTATCACTAGATATGATTGCATTTCTAGCCATTTCCATCAATCCTATCTCATAAAAAGTCTAGAATGTCATAGTACATTTATTCATCAACACAAGCCATTGATAAAATGCAAATACAGTTTCAGTGAGAACAGGTCTTCAGGATTCTTCTTAAGTCTGAGGTTTAAGACTACAGAAGATGTTGGCTTCTTGCCTGGACCTTTGGAAGAATCAAATCAGTCTTGCAAAGACAAGAAATCTATAGAAAGAATACTATAGATCTGGCCACCGGCTATTGATGGATTATCCTCACCATCATCCTAATTCCTCTGGAACACTCAATGCTATGGAGCATCCAAAAGTCAGGGGGGTCTGAGTGGACTGTGTTATTCACATGAGAATGCTCTGGAAAGAATTCAATATGGTGTGCCTTTTTTATAGCCTTGCAGTCTGGAAATGGTATGTATACCAACATGACCCAGAGTAGATAATGCAGCAGAAAATTTAAGATTTGTCCTGAGCTGTGATTTGTAGAGTATACAGTCAAGGGCAAAGTGTCATCTGGGTTAGTACACATGTATCATACAGTTGTCATGTCAGGGAAACGTTATAATTACCCTGACAAGAGCCAAAACAGAAGGGTTACCTCTTTAGGTCAGTTTCTCAAAGCAGCCAGCTGCCTCCTCTGCAGCAGGCTGGGGCTATTGCATTGTAGACCTTCCCAATTATACTTCTGTATTCTTCAATTTTTCTGAATGATTATAATTTCATAAAGCATGTTCACTACATAAAAAAACACCTCACAATATACATCCTAAATTTCTGTATGTGTACTTCTTCTTAAATAGTAGTGGTTTTTAATACCCTTAACATTATAAAGGAATCAAAGGCAGATGTAACTACTCCAGTGAAAATGTTGCAACTATTATAGAAGAGGTAAACAAATGTGCTATTTAGCTCTATGGGCATGGCTTTAAAGGGTTAAAGCTCTTGTGTATGTGCTTTCCATAGCATCTTTCCTTTTAATACAGTGTAAGGACCCATTGGAACGTGTTTGGTTGAAAATAGCAGAAAACACTGTTCAAGCTTATTTGAATAAGCACATTTATGAGCCCACGGGATAGGACGAGACATAGTTTGCCCAGGATAATGACAGTGAATGAAAGATAATGGCAGAAGAAGATTACAGTGTCTGAAGATGCTTCCTCTCATGATCATGAAATGTTTTCCACACTGAGCCATATGATTCCTCAGATTTGTGTATTGAAATGAAGAAAAGATTTTATCTCTTAAGATAAAGTAAGAATAAGATAATAAGTGAGAGGAAAAAGTAAGAATCAGAAGAGACCTTGGCTAGGTATGGAGCTGTGTCAGTAGAGTGCTCAGCTACCACACAAGATGTCCTGGATTTTATCCCCAGTACCACATAAACTGGGCTGGTAGTGAACACTCATAATCCTAACACTCTACAGTGGAAAGTAAGATATCAGACTTTCAAAATCATCTTCAGCTGCTTCAAGGTCATCTTTAGCTACATAGAACTTTTGAGGCCAATCTGAGATACACGAGAACCTGATTAAGGAAATAAACAAAAACAAATAAACATACAAATAAAGCTACATTGTTGACATACTAGCTTATTTTTCTAGTCTTTCTAATTTTCAACAAATTATTTAAAACAAAACAGCAATGGGCTGATCCCAACTCAATTATATACTCAGAAATGCTGATGGAAGTAGTGCTGTATGAAAGTTCTTATCACTTGGTGTGACATATGCTCTATACACTCTTGATGAATTAGAAGAAAAACAACAGAAGAAGTTTCCAGAAAATTATGCACTAAAATTGTCACAAAATTGGGTGTGAGGGGTCAAGATAGCCTGCTGAAACAATCTCAAAGTTCCCCTTCAGGAATCTATGAACGTCAAGGCTGCAAACAAAGCAAACATATAGATTGAACATCCCATGAGGTGAATTATTCTAACTGTATGATTTTCTTCCTTTTACCGTATGTCTAGGAATCATCACAAATATCCTTTTGATCTTTGAAGGAGGAAAGGTTTCATGTATGCCAGGGCTATCTTTGACCTTGACCTGCTATATGAAGCCAGCTGCTGACCACTGACTGATTCATGCTCAGAATCAAAATCAGCGGCTGCATTCTTTCCCCTTTCTCCAGTGTGCTCTTCTGCCAATACTCCACACACTCCCCAGACCGAGGTCACCCTGACCCTCCCACTCTCCTCGGCCAGATTCTTTGCTCTTGCTTTTAGTTCTTGTACTCTACATTAAAATATTCCAGATTCTGAAGTACCTGTTATGGAGTAGCAGGCAGGTAGATGTTTTGCCTATATCAGCTTCCTAATTGTTGGTGACTACTGTATAGGGGAAAGCATTATTTGCCTTTCTGTAATCTGAGGAAGTTGCTATGCAGAGGTTAATGAGAAGGCAGAACTAGGATTTGAACCCAGACTTGCCTTACTCCAGATCCTATGCCCTTGTACAATTCATCACACCCCTAGATGTTTCTGTGTTCCCTTTATGCTTTTCAAAATACATTTAGTATATGACAAAAGAAAAAACAGGAGAGAAAAATAAACTAATATTCAGCCAAATCCTTGTCCAGTTTCTTTTAGGATTTTTGTATTCTAGATTTAACAGCCATAAAATTTTCATTTTTTTATTTACTGCCCCTAAGAGGTTTTATTTGTGGTGTGGGGGGTCCTTCTTTCTATGTGTTGCTTTTTTTGTTAATGAATAAAGAACTGCTTTGAGCCTATGGCAGGGAAGAACAGAAGTTGGAGGGAAAGCTAGGCTGTATGCTGGGAGAAAGAAGGGCAGAGTCAGAGAGAAGCCATTGAGCCATTGGAGACAGACACTGGGAATTTTACCTGGTAAGCCACAGCCATGTGGTGATATACAGATTAGTAGAAATGGGTTAAATTAATATGTAAAAGTTAGCCAATAAGAAGCTAGAGCTAATGAGCCAAGCAGTGATTTAAATAATACATTTTCTGTGTGATTATTTCAGGGCTAAGCAGCAGGGAACCAACAAGCAGCCCACTGCTACAATTCTGAGTCAATAACAAAGACTATAGCTGGGTGGTGGTGGTGGTGCATGCCTTTAATCCTAGCACTCCAGAGGCAGAGGCAAGTGGATCTCTTTGAGTTTGAGGCCAACCTGGTCTACAAGAGCTGGTTCCAGGACAGGCTCCAACGCTAAAGAGAAACCCTGTCTCAAAAAAATCAAAAAAAAAAAAAAAAAAAAATTAGACTTCCTGATCAACCTACAGGGCTACACTGCCCGGTACCTCCTCTGTCTTCCTATCCCATCCAGCTTACATCTAGATCCCCCCACCCTCTGTTTCTCTCCCCCCTCCCTTCCCTGGTGGGAGAGAGCCTCCCTGCTCTGCCTGCTTGGGCGCTGGGTCCTAACCCCTAGCTTAGGGTAAAGGGGAGCTCGGGGGCTTCTTTGTCCCCATAGCCCGCCTGCAGCAAGCAGGGTGGGCCCTTTGTCTGCGAGCGAACCAAGCAGCACGGAGTTTCGATCAGGGCACCTAGTGAGACATCATTGTGGTGAGTGAGTGCTGCGGCACCCGGGAACAGCCCGCCTAAACTACCTGATCAACCTACAGGGCTACACTGCCCAGTACCTCCTCTCTCTTCCTATCCCATCCAGCTTACATCCAGATCCCCCCACCCTCTGTTTCTCTCCCCCCTCCCTTCCCTGGTGGGAGAGAGCCTCCCTGCTCTGCCTGCTTGGGCGCTGGGTCCTAACCCCTAGCGTAGGGTAAAGGGGAGCTCGGGGGCTTCTTTGTCCCCATAGCCCGCCTGCAGCAAGCAGGGTGGGCCCTTTGTCTGCGAGCGAACCAAGCAGCACGGAGTTTCGATCAGGGCACCTAGTGAGACATCATTGTGGTGAGTGAGTGCTGCGGCACCTGGGAACAGCCCGCCTACACTTCCTGATCAACCTACAGGGCTACACTGCCCGGTACCTCCTCTGTCTTCCTATCCCATCCAGCTTACATCTAGATCCCCCCACCCTCTGTTTCTCTCCCCCCTCCCTTCCCTGGTGGGAGAGAGCCTCCCTGCTCTGCCTGCTTGGGCGCTGGGTCCTAACCCCTAGCTTAGGGTAAAGGGGAGCTCGGGGGCTTCTTTGTCCCCATAGCCCGCCTGCAGCAAGCAGGGTGGGCCCTTTGTCTGCGAGCGAACCAAGCAGCACGGAGTTTCGATCAGGGCACCTAGTGAGACATCATTGTGGTGAGTGAGTGCTGCGGCACCTGGGAACAGCCCGCCTAAACTACCTGATCAACCTACAGGGCTACACTGCCCAGTACCTCCTCTCTCTTCCTATCCCATCCAGCTTACATCCAGATCCCCCCACCCTCTGTTTCTCTCCCCCCTCCCTTCCCTGGTGGGAGAGAGCCTCCCTGCTCTGCCTGCTTGGGCGCTGGGTCCTAACCCCTAGCTTAGGGTAAAGGGGAGCTCGGGGGCTTCTTTGTCCCCATAGCCTGCCTGCAGCAAGCAGGGTGGGCCCTTTGTCTGCGAGCGAACCAAGCAGCACGGAGTTTCGATCATGGCACCTAGTGAGACATCATTGTGGTGAGTGAATGCTGTGGCACCTGGGAACAGCCCGCCTACACTTCCTGATCAACCTACAGGGCTACACTGCCCTGTACCTCCTCTCTCTTCCTAGCCCATCCAGCTTACATCCAGATCCCCCTACCCCCTGTCTCCCTCCATCCCTCCCTTCTTGGGGCAGACTGCCTCCCTGTTCAGCCTGCCTGGGCGCTGGGACTGAACCCGAAGGTGAGTGCAAAGGGGAAGGTGGTAGCTCCTTTGTCTCCATAACCTGCCTGCAGCAAGCAGGGTGGGCCTTTGTTTGCAAGCTAACCAAGCAGCAAGGAGATCGGAACTGGACTCCAGGAGAAACATCACGGGGGAGTGACATCACTTGGAAGGTACATCAGTTGGCAAGAAGACCTGATCCTGTAAAAGAAGATCCATAGGAGAATATTGGAAGGAAGAGATGGGGAGACGCCAATGCAAGAATTCACCCAACAATCTGAAAAACAACACGAAACCACCAGAAGCCAGCGACCTCACAACAGGAGGACATGAACACCTTAATCATGAAGAAGGAGAAAAAACTGACTTCATGACAGTGATTGACACCCTTAAACAGCATATAAAAAACGCCATTATAGAAATGGATGAGAAGTATAACAGAAAGTTCGAGGAATTGAGTAAATCAGTGAATGATACCCTAGGAAAGCAAGGAAAAACAATCAAGCAGATAATGGAAACAGTTCATGATTTGAAAAATGAAATGGAGGCAAAGAAGAAAACACAAACAGAGGGCCGGCTGGACATGGAAAATCTAGGTAAACGAATAGAGACTACAGAAACAAGCATAACCAGCAGAATACAAGAGATAGAAGAAAGAATCTCAGAGTCTGAGGATAACATAGAGAAAATAAACGCACTGATCAAAGAAAACAGCAAGTCCAACAAACTCTCATCACAAAACATTCAGGAAATATGGGACACAATAAAAAGACCAAACCTAAGAATAATTGGAGTAGAAGAAGGAGAAGAAGTGCAGCTCAACGGTCCAGAAAATATACTTAACAAAATTATAGAAGAAAACTTTCCCAACCTGAAGAAGGATGTACCTATGAAGGTTCAAGAGGCATACAGAACCCCAAATAGGCTGGATCAAAAAAAAACATCCCCTCGCCATATAATAATCAAAACACAAAATATACAGAATAAAGAAAGAATATTAAGAGCCGCAAAGGAAAAAGGCCAACTTACTTATAAAGGTAAACCTATCAGACTTACACCTGACTTCTCTATGGAAACCATGAAAGCCAGAAGGTCCTGGATAGATGTACTGCAAAAACTAAGAGACCATGGATGCAAGCCCAGACTACTATATCCAGCCAAGCTTTCGTTCACCATAAATGGAGAAAACAAAATTTTCCAGGATAAAAACAAATTTAAGCAATACATAGCCACAAATCCAGCCTTACAGAAAATAATAGAAGGAAAATCACTAACCAAGGAGTCCAACAAAGACCTCAATAACTCAGACATCTAGAGACCCTTCACCAGCGCAACTCAAAGAAGGGAAACACACAAACCCTACTACTTAAAAAGTGACCGGAGTTAACAACCACTGGTCATTAATATCACTTAATGTCAATGGACTCAACTCACCTATAAAAAGGCACAGGCTAAGAGACTGGATACGAAAACAGGATCCAACATTCTGCTGTCTACAAGAAACACACCTCAACCACAAAGACAGGCACCTACTCAGAGTAAAGGGCTGGGAAAAGGCTTATCAAGCAAATGGACCTAAGAAACAAGCAGGTGTGGCCATACTAATTTCTAACAAAGTTGACTTCAAACTTAAATCAATCAAAAGAGATGGAGAGGGACATTTTATACTCATAACAGGAAAAATTCATCAGGAAGAAATCTCAATCCTGAATATCTATGCCCCTAATATAAAAGCACCCACGTATGTAAAAGAAACATTGCTAAAATTCAAGGCAGCCATCAAACCGCACACACTAATAGTAGGAGACTTCAACACTCCTCTTTCACCAATGGACAGGTCAATCAGACAGAAACCTAACAGAGAAATTAGAGAATTAATGGAGGTAATGAAGCAAATGGACTTAACAGACATCTATAGAATATTCCACCCAAATAGGAAAGAATATACCTTTTTCTCTGCGGCTCATGGAACCTTCTCGAAAATTGACCACATACTTGGTAACAAAGCTAACTTACACAGCTACAAAAAAATATTACTAACCACCTGTGTCTTATCAGACCACCATGGATTAAAGTTAGAATTCAACAACAATGCTACCCCCAGAAAGCCTACAAACTCATGGAAACTGAACAGTCAACTACTGAACCATACCTGGATTAAGGAGGAAATAAAGAAAGAAATTAAAGTCTTCCTTGAATTCAATGAAAATAAAGAAACAACATACTCGAACTTATGGGACACTATGAAAGCAGTCCTGAGAGGAAAGTTCATAGCACTAAGTGCCCACTTAAAGAAAACAGAGAAAGCACATATTGGAGACTTAACAGCCCACCTGAAAGCTCTAGAAAAAAAAGAAGCAGACTCACCTAGGAGGAGTAGAAGACTGGAAATAATCAAACTGAGGGCTGAAATCAACAAAATAGAAACACAAAAAACAATCCAAAGAATCAATGAATCAAGAAGCTGGTTCCTGGAAAAAATCAACAAGATTGACAAACCCCTATCCAAACTAATCAAACGGCAGAGAGAAAATTTGCAAATTAATAAGATCAGAAATGAAAAGGGGGACATAACCACAAACACAGAGGAAATTCAGAGAGTCATTAGATCTTACTACAAAAGCTTGTATGCCACTAAACTGGAAAATGTAAAAGAAATGGACACTTTCTTAGATAAATACGATTTACCAAAATTAAATCAGGACCAGGTGAACAAGCTAAACAGACCTGTCAGTCGCGAACAACTAGAAGCTGTTATCAAAAACCTCCCTACCAAAAAAAGCCCAGGGCCAGATGGTTTCAATGCGGAATTCTACCAGAACTTCCAAGAAGACCTAATACCTATACTCCTCAATGTATTCCACAATATAGAAACAGAAGGGTCATTACCAAATTCCTTTTATGAAGCTACAGTTACTCTGATACCAAAACCACACAAAGACTCAACCAGGAAAGAGAATTACAGGCCGATCTCACTCATGAATATCGACGCAAAAATCCTCAACAAAATACTGGCAAACCGAATCCAAGAACACATCCGAAAAATTATCCATTATGATCAAGTAGGCTTCATTCCTGAGATGCAGGGCTGGTTCAACATACGAAAATCTATCAATGTAATCCATCATATAAATAAACTGAAAGAAAAAAACCATATGATCATTTCATTAGATGCTGAAAAAGCATTTGACAAAATTCAACATACATTTATGTTAAAAGTCTTGGAGAGATTAGGGATACAAGGGTCATACCTAAATATAATAAAAGCTATATACAGCAAGCCGACAGCTAACATCAAATTAAATGGAGAGAAACTCAAAGCCATCCCGCTTAACTCAGGAACACGACAAGGCTGCCCACTTTCGCCATACCTCTTCAATATAGTGCTGGAAGTTCTAGCAATAGCAATAAGACAGCATAATGGGATCAAGGGGATTCGAATTGGAAATGAAGAAGTTAAACTTTCGTTATTCGCAGATGATATGATAGTGTACATAAGCGACCCCCAAAATTCCACCAAAGAACTTTTACAGCTGATAAACAGCTTTAGTAATGTGGCAGGATACAAGATCAACTCCAAAAAATCAGTCGCCCTCCTATACTCAAAGGATATGGAAGCAGAGAGGGAAATCAGAGAAGCTTCTCCATTCACGATAGCCACAAACAGCATAAAATATCTTGGGGTAAATCTAACCAAGGAAGTGAAAGATCTATTTGACAAGAACTTTAAGGCATTGAAGAAAGAAATTGAAGAGGATACCAAAAAATGGATGGACATCCCTTGCTCTTGGATTGGGAGGATCAACATAGTAAAAATGGCAATTCTACCAAAGGCAATTTATAGATTCAATGCAATCCCCATCAAGATCCCATCAAAATTCTTCACAGATCTGGAGAGGACAATAATCAACTTTATATGGAAAAACAAAAAACCCAGGATAGCCAAAACAATCCTATACAATAAAGGATCTTCTGGAGACATTACCATCCCTGACTTCAAACTCTATTACAGAGCTACAGTAATGAAAACAGGGTGGTACTGGCATAAAAACAGAGAAGTCGACCAATGGAATCGTATAGAAGACCCGGACTTTATCCCACAAACCTATGAACACCTCATTTTCGATAAAGGAGCTAAAAGTTTACATTGGAAGAAAGAAAGCATCTTCAACAAATGGTGCTGGCACAACTGGATGTCAACCTGTAGAAGAATGAAAATAGACCCATATCTATCACCGTGCACAAAACTCAAGTCCAAATGGATTAAAGACCTCAATATCAGCCCGAAAACACTGAATCTGATAGAAGAGAAAGTGGGCAATACCCTACAACAGATGGGCACAGGCGATCGCTTCTTAGATATAACCCCAGAAGCACAGACATTAAGGGCAACATTGAATAAATGGGACCTACTAAAACTGAGAAGCTTCTGTAAAGCAAAGGACACTGTCACTAAGACACAAAGGCAACCTACTGACTGGGAGAAGATCTTCACCAACCCCGCAACAGACAAAGGTCTGATCTCCAAAATATATAGAGAACTCAAGAAACTAGACTTTAAAAGGCTAATTAACCCAATTCAAAAATGGGGCGCTGAACTGAACAGAGAATTCTCAACAGAAGAAGTTCAAATGGCCAAAAGACACTTAAGGTCATGCTCAACCTCCTTAGCGATCAGGGAAATGCAAATCAAAACAACTTTGAGATATCATCTTACACCTGTAAGATTGGCTAAAGTCAAAAACACCAAGGATAGCCTTTGCTGGAGAGGCTGTGGAGGAAGGGGTACCCTCATCCATTGCTGGTGGGAATGCAATCTTGTGCAACCACTGTGGAAGTCAGTGTTTCGGTTTCTCCGGAAATTCGGGATCAACCTACCCCTGGACCCAGCAATACCACTCTTGGGAATTTACCCAAGAGATGCTCTATCACATGTCAAAAGCATTTGTTCAACTATGTTCATAGCAGTATTATTTGTAATAGCCAGAACCTGGAAACAACCTAGATGCCCTTCAATGGAAGAATGGATGAAGAAAGTATGGAATATATACACACTAGAGTACTACGCTGCGGTAAAAAACAATGACTTCTCGAATTTTGCATGCAAATGGATGGAAATAGAAAACACTATCCTGAGTGAGGTATCCCAGGCCCAAAAAGACGAACATGGGATGTACTCACTCATAATTGGTTTCTAGCCATAAATAGGGTTCACGGAGTCTACAATAGGCGAATCTAAAGAAGCTAAGTAAGAAGGTGAACCCAAGGAAAAACATATAGTTATCCTCTTGGATAAGGGAAGTAGACAAAATTGCCGGGGGGGAAAAGTGGGATCTTGGGGGTGGGGTGGGATGGGGGTTAGGGGAGATGGGGAGAGAAAAGGTAGAAGGGAAGGAGGGTGGACTTGGGGAAACAGGAGGATCGGGATAAAGGAAGGTTGGATAGGGGAGCACGGAACCACAATTCTTAGTTAAGGGACCCACTTTAGGGTGGGCAGGAGACTTGACCCTAGAGGGGCTCCCAGGTGCCCAAGCTGAGGTCCCCAGTTAGTTCCCTGGGCAGCTGAGGATAGGGAACCTGAAATGACCCTACCCTAGAGCAATACTGATGAATATATTGCATATCATCCTAGAACTTGCATCTGGCGATGGATGGAGATAGAGACAGAGACCCACACTGGAGCACTGGACTGAGCTCCCAAGGTCCCAATGAGGAGCAGAAGGAGGGAGAACATGAGCAAAGATGTCGGGACCACGAGGAGTGCACCCACCCACTGAGACAGTGGAGCTGATCTATTGGGAGCTCACCAAGGCCAGCTGGACTGTTACCAGAAAAAGCATGGGATAAAACTGGACTCTCGGAACATGGCGAACAATGAGGGCTGATGAGACGCCAAGGACAATGGCACGCGGTTTTGATCCTACGCAATGTGCTGGCTTGGTGGGAGCCTAGCCAGTCTGGATGTTCACCTTCCTAGATATGGATGGAGGGGGAAGGACCTAGGACGTACCACAGGGCAGGGAACCCTGACTGCTCTTTGGACTGGAGAGGGAGGGTGAGAGGAGTGGGGGGAAGGGGAGAGGGGTGGGAGGAGGGGGAGAAGAGTGGGAGGAGGGGGAGAAGAGTGGGAGGAGGGGGAGGGAAATGGGAGGCTGGTGGGAGGAGGTGGAAATTTGTTTTTTTTTTCTTTTCTTTATCCTCCTTTTATCAATAAAAAAATTAAAAAAAAAAAAATTAACAAAAAATATTTGGCTTTGGCATGTTGTTGTTATAAGCAAAAGTCTGAATGTTTTCTACCTTTCTTCTGGCTCTCTGTCTGAAATGCTCTCTCTCTAGTTTTTCTAATCTCGTTCCCACAGCCAGGCATCCTTGCCACATTCCATTCAGAGGACTAGAGTCACAGGCACACCATCTCTTCACAATGCTTTGATTGTGGAGAGAGACAGAGCTCTCCTTTCAAAGCTGAATTGGAAGTAGTCCCCCTGCAGTGCTAAGGTGCTGAGAATGGAATCCAATACTTTCCTGTCTTTGAATCAGGTAGGGAAATGCCAAGCATTTAATGGTGAGAACAGAGTAGGCTACTGCAGACCAGGTGTCAGCTTTAGTCCCAGAAAAGGGCTGGATTCTTCCATCCTGGTCAAGGGCTAGCGTTTTAGTTGTTGGGAGTTAGTGAGATACTCAGAGACCTTAGGAAGTGCTACTAGAGTGGAGGTGTTCTTAGGGAAGAAGTCCTATGATTATTTACTTACAAAACAGAAATACTCCAAAATGATATTCTCTTCGACTAAAGCTGTGGATTGACTGAATACCCATTGGGAGAAAGAGAAGAATGGGTGTCAAGACTGGACAGCCCCAGTTTGAACCCGGTATTTTAGTGTCATTAGTGACATCTCCTTCTTAGAGAATCATGTCCGCATTTTGTGGCTTTATCGTTCGGGGACTGCATGATATTTACCCAAAATTGTCCCTGGTTAAAAATTATATTTTATACCCCAGTATAAGGAAAAAATATTCTTTTCTTTGACCAAAGTCATAGGTAGGGAAAATCCTTGGACTCTGGAGTAACAATAATTAACACTGAAAAAACTTTAACCTAATCTCCAGAAATTGGATTTCTATGTATGGGTTTTCAGTATATTGTAGGGAGACAAGAGCACAGCCAGTCACAAACAGAGATAACAGACACTGGTGAATCCTGTGACAAAGCTTCCACAAAAAATAGGAGCTGGAAGAATGACAGAAGAATTCTGCAAGGAAATCTCTTCAGCCACAATAAAGAAAACCAAAGTTGATCCCAAGAATTGCTGTTGTGACCACCGAGGTACTCCTCATCCAACAACAAAGGTGTCATCCCATAGACTGTGAAGTGAATGCATTCTTTACGGACTCAAACAGTGCATGCTCGACACAGCACATGGTCTCCAAGCACACACACACAGCAGTCTCAAAGTAACATTGTTCCAGTTTCTATGTACACCATATTGGCCTAATTTTTGTACATATACTTTTTATTAATAACAATTCTTTTCTAAGACCCTTGCAGCCTGTTCATTCACTCAGATATGCCTATGAGTTTTGCTTTTAAAAATTCCACCATATTTACTATTTGGTAACTTTGAAAAGGGGCAATTTCTCCACCCCACCCCCAGCCACAAAGCATGTCATGGATCACATTTCAAAGTGAAGGAGATAAAGTGCTGAGCAAGAATTCATTAGGGACTCGCTTACACTGTGGAACAATTCACAATGTACAATCTCTTATCAGTTCCAAAGCTCTGGTTCTTCCTTTGTGTGAAATTCTTCTGCTTGGCAAGGAATACAATTAAAAGCATTGGTGCATGATACAGAAGACAAAGATAGTCAAGGGGACTGCAACTATTATACTCCTGATATCATCAAAACAGGCAACTTTCAAATCATCATGGAGAATAAAGATGTCACATTATGTTCCATACTCCTTCACAGACAGTAGGTGCATAGAAATCACATTTATGCTAATTTCCTCAAATTACAATGGCTAATGCTTCTACTTCTTTTTCAAAGAACTGAATGGGGAAACAAATTGTTAGCAAATGAAGGTTTCATAGATAGTTGAACTAAAATTTAAATATAAAGTCAAAATTACCTAGAGATTGTTTATAATAGTTCTTGACAGCAAAACAAAAGATGTGTACACCATGGAATGATATCTCCAGCTCAAAATTGTCTAAAAGGTATTTTAACATAAGCCAAGAACTGAAAACAATTAGCACACATCATATGGCAACCCTTTAGTCTTGAGATCCCACTTCACTTGTTTCCTCTTTCATGCTTTGCCCATACCATTTGCTATTTTCAACCTTTATTCTACTGAAATCTGGTCTATTTTCCTCTGGAAAGCAGTCCAGATCCCTCTGACAACATGCAATGTCACCATCCACTATATTTACCCCAAATCATGGTGTACCCTTGAACCTATTTTATATTATGCATATTTATGTACTTACTTGGCTTACCATTATGAGCCTCTTAAAAAAGACACCATTTCTTATTCATACTCGCCTTTATAAGTTAAGAGTGTGTATTATGAATTAACTGAGATCTACTTCATTCAGTCGGGGACTAGAAAAGAGCAGTTTTACTCCAATTCTGTGCTTCACATAAAAGAGAAGGCAGTTCTGACCTATGACAAAGTCCTTACAGTACAATCTCCTTTTAGAATGTGTTCAATATACACACATCTACCTTGTACAATTGTCTGCAAAAAAATAAAAACTTAATAAGTAGTCCTAACTGGAGTTTCTCTATTTTCTTCTCTAAAATAAATATATTTATAGTAAGTACCTATAAGATAGGTCCAGATGACACTGGGATTTCTAATTCTTCTTGTTTTTTCTGCTATGTAAGCTTCGTCAGATATCTCCAGTCTTTACACTCCAAATGACCTCTTGTATCTCCAGGACATCAGGAAGAGAGGAAGAGTGTGAGTGGCATTGGTGCATAACTCTTTCCTTCTTTTGGAAGTTTTCTGGAACCTTCCTTGATGGAGTCTTATATTTTACTGGTCAGAACTGGGTCATTTGGACATCTCTATTTGTAAAATACTTTTTTATTAATGTGCATATTTAACAGAGTACTTTACCATCACAAATAAGATTGGAAGTCTATTAAGAAAAATAAAAAATGACAGACTGATAAGTAATTGTGACTAACAAATTCCTTATTAATCAATATCAAGCTGTAGAAGAGAGTGCAAATTGGTGAAGAGAATGTATCTGTGCTAAGTAGTCATATGTGCTTTTACTGGTCCATTGTCCATTAAGCTGAACAGTGAATGAGGGTTTCTTAGGGCTTAAGAACAGGGCACGGGTGTATACAATATACTGATCTATGTGTCCTGATAGATACTTGATCTTTGGTACATGGAATTGCATAGAATTAAATGATACTAAAAAAAAGATGCCTTTGCTGAAGAATGACTCTATTACACTACACTAAGCCTTTTAAATTTGTCTCTTATTTAATCCTTAGCGATCCTGAGACAAGATCACATATATCTCTCTATTTTACAGATACATAAACTATATATCTAGGCTTCACAACCAGAACGTGGATACGAACCCCAGATATATCATCTGTAGTCTTGTACACCTAACCAGGGAAAATGGCAGGAAGTAGGAAAAGGATAAATAAACATGACTAAGATGCTTCATTATGGAGAAGTGGTGAAGATGTCTCCTCAGAACACATTCACATCTAAGAAGAATGGAGTCTAGGAGAAAAACTAAAAGCAAAACCTGGAAATAGAGAGTCATAACTAAAGTCTAAACAAGAACAGGTTTTTGTCTAAGTAAAAAAGGATCACTATTTCTTATGCATATATTGTTATTTTTAAAACCATTACTGTAAGTCTATTGCAATTTTGTCTACTGACAAAAGACACTGAAATCAACATAAAATATTCCCATTTCTCCAGCAGCAAACAATTTGATAAATTATGATTTAATAAATCATAAAATTTATGTTTTTATGCTGTTCTACCAGCTCTGTAAAAATTAGCCTGCTGTTCTTCGGAATGACATAACCCTAAGTCAATGCATGCTCTTGCCCACCAGGAAAGTGGCTGTTAAAATGTAAACTTTGCCCGTGGACTTGAGAGATACAGGACAGGCATATTCACTGAATCAAGCCTGGCATACTACAGTCCACAGCGGGTATACAATAACAGTTATGGCCATGCATAATTCTGACAATTAGAAAGTTCCAGAATATTAATGAAATTTCAGAACAGCCCATCTTTGCTATTTCTTTAGATACCTCCTGTGATACCAGGGTAGAGAAAGCAAAAAGTGTCTAAGCATTAAACACACCTACAGACATTCAGGTCCATTTTCAGCTATGATTCTCAAATTCCAGCCCTTCTGCCTTATACTACTTACAAAAAACCATCTTGTTAGTAAATACATTTTTAATTTTAATTCTTTTCAAAGTCATTTTTAAACCATTTTCAGAGAGAAAAATAAACATGTGTGATCAAGCTACACTATTTAAGTGGAAATTAACATCTCTGGTTTCTCAAACCTCATTTAGACTTACATTAAATAGGTTACGATAAGGACTGTCAATCCACTGACTCTAAATACTACATAAGCCCCACACAACTCCAGAAACTGAGTTTGTATACTTTTCAAAATATTTCAGACCTAATTTTTTAATGAAAATTTAGAAAATGTAACAAATAACGGTCATCTACTAACACAGTTTTTAAAACAGTCAACCATATCAAATAATTGTTATCAGGGTCTTTGAATACCAGCCTCATTACCCCCTCAGGGCTCCAAATTGACTAGGCGAGGATCTGAGGGTAAAAAATTAATTTAAGGTCAGGCATTGGTGGTGCTAGCCTTTAATCCCAGAACTCAGGAAGCAGAGGCAGGCAGATCTCTGAGTTCAAGGCCAGCCTGGTCTATAAGAGCTAGTTCCAGGACAGGCTGCAAAGCTACAGAGAAACCCTGTCTCCAAAAAAACATAAATAAATAAATAAGTAAACAAATAAATAAATAAAGTACATTATGTCTGCATCTTCCTTATTTTTCATGCAAAAGGAAAAATGAAGTGAAGGGGGCATGGAGGAGAGGAAGAGTAAGAGGAAGAATAAAGAGAAAAAGGAGAGTGAGGGGAAGAAGTAGCAAGGAGAAGAGTAAGGGCTAATCTCCATGAGGTTTCTAGTTTTCACTGACATAGTTGGAGATTTTATAGACAATGATAATATGCATATCAAAGTCACAAAAAGGGCAGGTAGAACCTGACAAAGTCATACTCTGCAACAGGTGACTTGACCCAGGAAAGAACAAACACTCAAGGGAAACACCTGACTTTCCAAACCATTAGATAAAGTTACCAAACGTCCTGAATTCACCCATTCTCCTCATCAAATCCCTTTTGTGATAACCAGCTTTAAGGACACCCAGATTTGTTTGTTAGCAAAGTTGGGGCATGCTGCCTTCCTGCACAGTGCCTGTCTTCTATAGAAATTTCTATGTGGTCTGTTATAATAGGTCATTTTGTGAGATTGACTCTGTGAATTTGACAGTTAGAACAAAGAGTGAATGTCACTGATCCAAAGCCTTCTGGTATGGGGGAATAGAGCAAGGTCACTCCATTGCCTGTAAAGAAGTCACGCTGCTGAGGTATTTTAGAAATGAATCCTATTTCAAAGAGAAGAATCATGGATTCACAAGGTTTTTACAAATATGACAGTGACTTTTCCAAAAGACAAGTGTCCCTGCAGCTCTGCAAAATGGGTTATTCCATGTGGATGTGTACATATACATTTCCTGTGGATCTGTCTATTGGTCTGTCAGCTGTGTATTCCCTGTTTATAGTCTTGTGGACTCTAACAAATTGTGCAACAAGCCAATATGCATTTTAATTAGATGCTTCACTTGTTCCCAAGTAGGAACAAGCTTTAGAGAGAACCTTACCTCAAAGAAGGATGGAGGTACAATGATCAAGTGGGAAAAATACAAATGTTCACAGTAGACTTCACTAGTGTCCCAACCCAGCTGAGTCAAGTCACTGAGAGCTAGGAGACAACAGGAATACATTCATAAAATGATTAATATTGTATGATACGTGTCCCTTCTTCCAATGGCTGAAGTTGCTGCTGAGCATGGGCAGTGGTACAACATGCATTCTAATTGTTCTTAATAATCAAAACCTGGAGTCAGATATTAGTATTTGGTTTAATCTTAGTAAAAGCCTCTCTGCCAATGTAAGAAACTCCAATCAAATCAGATTAGACCAAATTAAAATGCCCATGTTTAATAAATGCAGCACTCTTGGGTGGACTGAGACAGGATGGCAAAGAGAAAAGCCCACGCAAACCTGAAACTACATTTTCCTTTTTCCAATGCAAGCCTAAACAGCCTGTGGAAGTGGTCCTGATCCTCGCTGGGGGAGGGGTCAGCGCTTGGCAGGCTGGGAGTTAAAGTCCTGACCGGGACAACTCCCAGGCCAGGGACTCCGAATCATCCCAGACTTCTTGGATATAAGGGTGTTAGGGGGCTGGGGTGACACCCCCAACTTAATAGTGATTCCACACTCTTTGGATATAGGGGTGTGACAAGGAGCTGAGGTGATATTTATAACCAACATTTTAGGCTCTCTTCGGATAAAGGAGCATTGGCTCAAGTCTGGATACTTCCAACGGGCATGGGGCAATGTGGGAGAGGGGAGACCTGAGAGTTGGGGTGCTCACGCTTAGCAAGAGGAGTGGCTGGGATGGCATCCAGTTTGCTGTTATTTTTGGAGTATGAGAAAGCAGGTTGCTAGAAGAAAAAATATTGTCATTATTGGCCCCATGAAATGAGGTTAGCCATGGGGTGGGACATAATAGCAGATCAAACCAGATTTTAGTTGGCAGGTGTCCTTAATCCAGAAGAGTTGGTACCAATGATGAAGTCCCAGGAGCTGTTGTGGGTGTTTGGCGTTATCTGGAGAGCACTTTGTGAGTTGGTCCTGGTCCAGGCAGCAGGAGTGACCTGTAAAATATGCTTGAAACTGGCTGGGGTTGGTGTAGCAGAACTTTAAGAGAACTGGAACGGATTTAGCAAAAGGCTATTGCTTTAGGTTAAAAGATAAGAACATTTTAGAAGACAATTAAAAGAAATTGGAAACGCTGAACCTCTGAAGACATACCTGAAACCTGTTAATCCTGGATTATGAAGCCTGTTAAAGAGGCATTCCTGTCTGTATTTTAGCAGGAAACTTTATTAAGTGTCATGGATGAAGTAATAAGTTAATAGTACCTTAAGTTGTCAAATGCCATTAGACAGATCTGGGACTGATAAATGAGGAAAAATGAGACAGATTTTTTAGCTATGCAGGCAATCCCAACTCCTCTCCTAGTCTTTGGAGAACACCAGTCTTAGAAGCAGTGCTTGCCATTAGCTGCTGAGTACAAGAGGTCCAAAAATTTTTCTTGTGGGGGAAGATTTAATCTACCTGGCTTGGCAGGATGTAGAGATTGATTCCTCGAAAGGCATCCAGGACGCTGAAGAGGTGGAAGGTTGCTCTTTGCTGTGTGAGTGGCTTTGCCAAACCCAGAGGCAAGGCCTAAAGGTGGAAGGTCTTCTGTCTTTTTGGAGGAGCTAAGGGGTGCTGCGGAAGCTGTATGTCTGTGTTAGAAACTCTTGTTGTTAAAATGCCATGCCCTCAGATCTGTAAAGGCACTTGAGAACTAGGTACCATTGCCTGTTATTTAAACTGGGCATATAAGTTAAATTTAGGCATGTATTTTATCCAGTTAGTTATAGTTTACCAATGCTAGTAGTTTACCAATGCAAGATTAAAAGGAATATTTTGAGTACATCACAAAAACACATTTACACATTTACACAGACGTACTGTGACCACATCATTCTGACAAAGAAACAAACAAGACATTTTTAGAAACCTGTGTTGGCTGACCAACTTAAAAATCCTGACGCAGTTTGGCCTGCCAGGAAGCGCAGCAAATAGTAAGGGGGAAGGGGGAGGAGCAGAGTACATGGCAGAAACCATGGGCTTTTGGAGCATTGTTAATTTAGGTTAGATAGCACCAATTTAAAAGTATTTTTGTAAAAGGCTGTCTAAGAGCAATTTGGAATCAGCTTGGAATAGCAAGAAACCTATTTTAAGCACATATCTGTGTGACTAAAGCCTGTTGTGATGCATCCACTGACCCAACAGTGCTCGTGAGTCAAAAACAAGAGTGTAACTTTTGCCGTGAGAACCAGGCTTCCAACGCAGGCCTGTGGCTTCAACAAAAGCCCAAAAAGCGAATGGGTCATCCCAAGACCCTAATGGCAATGCAGTTTAAAAGGCAGAGGGCACACAGGAAGGGTGTTTTCCAGCAGGCAGCCCTGGGCCTTGGGCCCTGGTCTGGCAGGGAAAGAAACAGACAGACCCTTTTCGGTGGGAACCTCCATCTGTTTGGTTTAATCTTAATAAAAACCTCTCCAACAATGCAAGAAACTCCAATCAAGACACATTAGACCAAATTAAAATGTCCGTGTTTAATAAATATAGGTACCTCACCCTTGTCACAAACAGCCTTTTGAAGAATTTCAGTGGGGGGAAAAATTGTGTGAAATGAATTCCTAAAATGATAAGGTGGTACCCACTGTGATCTACTTGCTTAAGGAGGAGGGGCTAATAGGCAAGCATCATGATGTTTGAACTACTGCTGGGGTTTAGACATTATCTGTAGCCCAGCTTGCTACCCATTGTTCCCACAGCTACACATCAACATTGTGACAGAAGTACACCAGGCCAATGACACCACACCAGTGAATCAAAGGGTTTCGTTTGTATTCTTCCATCAAAGGCAAATGCTCAAGGCATCTATCTATACAGCCTCAGATAGACACAAGTTTAGTTGGAAGAAACAACAGAAAGGATAGGATTTTAAATTTTAAAATGCTAGTGATTCTGCGGATCTCACACAACCTAACTCTCACAGTAAAGTCCAGAGTTGAACTATACTCAACAGTTTCTCCCACTATATGGGGAAGCCTTAGGTTTCCATGTGGGGTTCTCAGACCTTGGAAAGTGCCATGTGCTGATATTATTTGCACTTATTATCTCTGTGGAGTAGTTCAATATATATGCCATATTTCATTTGGCACTTACCACCTTGGTGGAGCGTGTATGCCATAGTTCACAAATTCAAGTGTCATTATTTTATGGATTTTTTTTCCCAGTCATATTGGAAACCTGACGGGAAATGGATTAACATTGTCAGACTGTCGTGTTCTAAACTTTTTATTCTCTCAGGATGCCTCCATAGCAGTTCATGCTGTTTTCTTCTACATAACAATTTCTTATCCTTTGATACCTTTATCGAACCCACAAAGGTATCTTTTCTCCATTCTTTGGCAGTACAGGTGTGAACCCCCAAACTATGAGAATGCTAGCCCAACCTCTGAGCTATACTCATAACCTTTGAGATTTAAGAGTCTCTGTAGTACAGGCTAGCTTGAAATTATTTCATGGCCCTCCCTAGTCTTGAACTCAGGTTTTCCTGTCTCTATCTAGAGGGGTCTTGTGGGAGCTGCGGGCTGCTTCCTGCCACCCAGCTCCTGGCTGCCTGGCTATCTTATGCCCTGAAATAACAACATGGAAACTGTATTCTTATAAACATTGCTTGGCCCATTATATCTAGCCTCTTCTTGGCTAACTCTCATATCTTGCCTAATGCATATTTAGTAATCTGTGTAGCACCAGTCTTACCGGGAAAGATTCAGCATGTCTGACCTGGCGGCTTGCTTCATTGCATCTGCCTCGGAGAGGAGCGGCATGGCATCTGCCTAACTTCCCTTCTTCCCAGCATTCTGTTTGTTTATTCTACCCACCTATGTTCTAACCTATCAGGCCAAGCAGTTTCTTTATTAATTAACCAATGAAATCAACAGATTGATATATGACACTCCCACATCAGAGGGGCTATGATTAAAATCATACATCACCACACCCAGATCATAGAGTTCATATATGAAAGGGATATTTAGAGGAGGGCCACTCTACCTTTCATGAATATTCATTAATTCTCTTATTGTCTTATTTGAGAAAAAAAAGACATGGTCTATTTCATCTAATAGAAAGGAATAAGAATGTCATTTACAGAAATAATTTCAGAATTAGGAAGAAAATCTTGCTGAGTAAAGAATTTGAATGTTTCATACACAGAATATATAGACATGGAAGTTAACAAATAAGTTACAGAAGAGAGGGCCTTATTACAGACAAGATTTGACTATAATATTTTTACATATTACACATGGCTTCTTTCATTTTTTTCTATGACTGAAGAATTGTGTTACAATTTCTATTCTGGGAATATATAATATTAATTTTTCTAAATGGATGGCTTCTATCACCATCCTGAGTGGTCACATGAGTTCATTTATTTGGAGAGAATTTCAATTTAATTATGCAGTGCTGGAGATGGTATTAAAATCTGAGGCTAATTCAGCTTGGCTCTCTGGTGAGGAATATTATTTTGTGGGTGATTTAATTAACAGCATTCATACATAACTAACAGTAGGTATAGCAAATATATTCGTGAGTGATTCATATTGTGTTTGAAGTATTTTCTGACTATTGCTTTTGAATATGAGAGTAATGGAAAATAACAAAAAGACTAAATTAAATCCTGGACTATCTATGTTTGAGAATATACTTTGGAATAAAAATATATTAATGTCAAAATATATAAGTAAATATTTAGATGGGTGCTGCTTATATCTGTGTCCTTCATGCATGAACTCTAAATATGTAGGAAATGTATGGTCTTTTGTCACTACATGACTTTTTGTGACTTAATAATCTGTGACTTTTACAAAGGTCATGCTTATTCCATTTAGTCAAAACAATAATGCAAGCCATGTGTATCAAAAACTATTATACACAGCCAAAGTGAATCTTCAGATCCACAAATGTATGTGAAATCGAGATTTAGAAGCAGCAGCTGTGAACAGTACTATTTAAGTGGGAAGAAAATAATTTTATTTATTTTATCAAAATGCCCCACAGACTAGACATATCTTATTCAAGATGGGACAAAAATAACTAGTGTAGGGAAATGTTACTCTCCTACAAGTTATCACAGTCTGCAGTCAATCCTTCAACAGAAGTATTCGCCTCCTTCCTTCTGTGCTGAATGTTAGCATGTCAGTCAAATGCAATACTTACAATGGTATTAAAATCTGACTATCAGTGCAGAAGGTCATGGGAAATTAGGTTAATCTGAATAATACATCATTTCCTCTGCATCCACAATCTATCATTTCGCAAACCACGGTTAATAAAATGTCAAGAATAAAAAAGAACTCGCTTAAATGAAAACATACATCATCTCATTTACATGTTATTGTGCTAGGCGAGCTAACATTAGCTTGCCTGTGAATGCAGCATGAAAGGAATAATACACTTATTTGTTTTAAAAGACCTTAGTTCTTCCTTTTAAACGCCAAACAATTGATATTAGAATCCTGTGTTATTGACTTATTTTAAACTTAAAGAAATTAAATTAAAATTTAATTGAAGGACTGAAAACAAATAGCTGAAGGAAATGATGTGTGTATTTAAAATTTGCAGTTTCCTCTTCTGTTCTCTTGGTTCACAGAATGTTTAAAATTGATTATATTATTTACATATCCTAGCATAATAGGTATTAGTTGTCTAGAGGATTCCAGATTCTCTAGCTAGCTATGACTACCTTTGCAAGTACACTAAGAAGAGTTGGAAATCCAGTTTATTGTGAAAAGGGTGGGGAGTGACATGGAGTTGTAAGTTTCTCAAATTTATGGTTCTGATGGTCTCCTGATCGCCCTTTACTTTACTCCTTGGAGGATACTGCCCTTTTCTATGTAAAATCAACAAACCGGACAATGTCTTGATTATATTCCCTTCCCAATGCATGCGCTTCATCCAAATCTAGGCTATGACTAGCTAACCTAATGCAGCATTGGGAAAGAATGCAGAGAAAGGACTGCAATAGATCAAACACAAAATGCCTTGAAATGATTTACTGGATCTCTCTAATTATCATTATAACACCTACTTAGTTATTGTTTGAATTTGTCAGCTAAGACAGTCTTACTATGTAGTGGTGTGAGCCTCAAACATGCCCTCCTCTTATGAGGCTGCGATTGCAGGCATGGACCATCACTCCTGACTTAATTCTACTTTAAGGGCATCTTGGCACTCATACAACAGGATAATTTGATTTGTCCACTGTTGGCAACCACACTTTCCTGCCACATAGCTGACCAGCTTTATCTCCTCTGATTCCCTCTTCTCCTGGATAATGTTGCCTTCCTTGCTCCAAGACCCTGTTTGCTTCCTCCACAGAACAGAATGTGGCTATTCTTTTAGTCTATCCGTGCAGGCATTGATAAAGTGAAGCTAGTTAGTTTGGGAGTTGCTTTCTAAGCACCACTTAAGGTACATTTCTGTTAAGAGTAAACATTTCCTAGAAACCAATTCTGTATTCATCAGCTTTGTTTTCTCCCTTTCCCAAAAGGTGTAGCAATTTGGAAATGGAGGGCTTTGAATTTATCCAAGAAGTAAAAGAAAGCAGCAAGACTGGGAAGATGGCTCGGTGTGTGAAGCATTTATCACACACAAATTGGAAGATCTGAGTTCAGATTCCCAGAACCCATTTAAAGCTGAATGAAGCAGTGCACATTTATAACCCCAATGTTCCCATGGAGATGCGTGAGGTAGAGGCAGGAGAATCTCCAGCAGCTATTTGTTAGCTAAGTATGATGTAGCAAATAAGAAACTTTGTATATCAGTCCAAAGGAGATGGAAGCTGAGGACTAACACCCAATGTTAGCCTTTGACTTCTAATTACATACCATGGCATAGTGTCCACATTCACACACACACAGGTAAAGAAAGATGGGGGGACAAAGTGGAAAATAAGGGGAGGAAGGCAGACAACGAAAACATAGAAATATTCATCTTTAAATTTATAACAGTATTCAGCCATTTTCTGCAATTGGACAGAGAAACGTAAGCTGAGGCCTGAGCCTTGCAGGTGATTTAGAAACACTTTCAGCAGACGCTCAATGCATGCACCTAAGCCAGGGATGTTTCCAAAATGTTATAAAACAACTAGGTTTCTCAGATGTTAAATAGCATCTCAGTTCTCTACTTTAATTCTTAACTGTTCCCAGCAAACACCTCTACAGGAAAAGACACAGCATAACGCCATGGCAGCACAAAACTACTTCACTTTTAAAATACATACTCTCAGACCCTCTGCTGTTTTCAGTATTTGTATTTAAGTGATATGTTAACCACTCATGTATATTTAATTCTCTCATTTCTAGGCAATTTTCACATGCTCTCACTAAATTCCTTTGAAGCCTCCATCACAGACAAACAATAGAGTGGAAGCTTCTTGTTCTGAACCACAAGAGAATTAACCAGTTAATTTTATTTACTTATTTTACCTTTGGTACAAAAAAAAAATCTAACCCCAGGGTCTTCTGTATACTAGGCAAGTACTCTACAACTGAGCTACACTCTCAATCTCAAATTGCTTGTATTCCTAGAAAAATGAAAGGAGTACGAATATGATGGGGAAGGAGAAATGAAAGACAGATGCAGTAACTGCAAATACAGCAGAAAGGAATCAAAGTAGTCACTGACACACACTGTTGTTAATCTTACAAGAAGAAAGTTAGAACTCAACCTACTTGCAGGAACTAAACACATTTTAATATGTATATATTAAATTTGCTTTAACAAATATATTTTTCAAAAGTTGATAAATGTTAAGAAAATCTGAGGAATAAACATGAAAACGTTGTCTGAAAAGACAAACTAGCAGGAACCAACCACATAAAGGGAAGGATGCATCCAAACCCTTTCTGTCCACAGAAGGGATCACTAGCAGATCAGCAACAAGAGTGGCTATAAACATTTGTCCCGACAGCCCACAAGAAAAAGAAAACGCTCCTGTGAGAACAGCAAGCAGATCTTAGGCCTCCAGTGTTTGAAGTTTGAAATATTTCCCTAGAACTGCCATAGGCTTCTTTCTCTGTGACCTCAGGGGAAGATCACAAAAGCAAATTCGCCTTCATTCCCCGCTTCCAGTTACCCTGTCAAAAGCGCAGCCACTGATAAAACTCACCAACGATTCATCGCATACCATCACCGTAAGCTTTCCACCATAAATGCCATTTTAAGCAAGTCTCTTATGTTTTATTAATGCTTGAAAGACATTTAACAGCAATGATGGTGCCAAATGATTCTTACCATATCATGTCATTAAAACCCAGATGTCTGCAGTGACAGGAGCATAGGCCGCCAGCCCCAGGGGCTTTCCCTCCATTCTCATTTCCTGAGCTCATTTACAAGATGAAATTGTGGGGTGTGACTCTTCATATTTCTTTTTTTCTGTACATCAATTCCTGTTGCTTTTTATTGACTAAAAGAAGATAAAAGAAAAGCAACAGTAAGGAAAAAAAGAGGAAGAAAAAGACATTAGGGTGGAGATCTTGTGAATTAAAATTCACATTGGCAATCTGTTTCTATTTTTAAACGTCTTCACATGGAGTAAATATACATAAAAATGATGCATACTTTAATTCCTAGTATTTCATATCCAACTATCCTGTGTGATGTTTTCCTCAAGTCCTAATCTTCCCCAGAACCTACATTAAAAGCATTATTTTATTTCTCAGTCAGAAGAGACAACTGTGATTGTCGCCAAGTTCTGGCTCATGTCCAGGAACTCATATGGAATGAAGTCTCCACTCAGTTCAGGTTTCTTCTGTTGCTTTGCACCCAAAGGAATCTCTAAAGCTCTCACCTTCTTGATATTCTGTAGGAAATCAGAGGGGCCAGGGTTGTCTAGGAGACACACCCTAGCTTCTAGCTATGACTCTTATTATGACGGCCTTCTGCAAACCTATTCACTTTGGGTCTGGATTTTCAGAATCATCAATTCAGTCCTGGCCCTCTGTAGGTGAGTCTCATGAGCAAAATCACCCTACTCCCATTGCCTCAGCAGATGCTAACCTGCAAGGAAACTGAGTCTCAGAGGCAAAGGAAATGGTAAGTTTGACTAAAGAAGTATGTGGAGGGAGGGAGAAGGATTTCTTTCTGGTAGTTATTGTTCCTGACACCAATGCCTGATATATGACTTTTGTGGGAGGTTCCTGAGAAACATTTCATTATCTCCCGGTAGCCTTCTGAAGCTGGTTGTACTCAGTAGTCAGAAGAGGAGAGACAGAGTGGGCAGCACATTTCACTTCCCTCCCACCAGTGCTCCACCTACGATTTCTCATGCTCAGGTAGCAGAGGGGTGTTCTCCACTCCGGAAGCTGAAGCATAAAACAATACAGGGGGAAAAAAACAGACAAATAGCATCATTTTCCAGGCACTGGCACTGGTTTCTCCTCTTTCTTTCCTTGTCCTGTCCTCTGCAACCTTTTACCATGCTAGTCTCCACTTGGAGAATTCTTTTTAAAAATTACTAAACAGAGAGAAAACGTGAGCACTCCTCTCTCTTGCTCTAGGGGTATTCATTTACAACAAATACTGAATCTTTTCGGGCTGTGTTCCCCAGAGGTGCAAGAGCCACAACCTCAGCTTTATCTTTTCTAGAAAGGTCTCCATACTTGTGCTAGCTCACTCTGCTTCTGGTGCAGTTACACAGTTGAAGGAATACCAGCCAGAAACTTCAAGTACTTTGTTCTGTCCACTCTGTGGGCCACAGTCACCACTGACTGCCCATATGGAAGGGGTGGTTCAACAAGGGAGGGGTTTGTTTCAGGGATTGTCTATCCCTAGAAGTCTTGGCTTCATACTGGCTTTTTGCCAGGGTGGGTCATAATGTTGAGTCTGTCAGTTCACAAGTTAGCACTTGGGACAATGGATCTGTTTAAATGTGTGTCTTCCCCACTAGAACTTCAGCTTCTCTCACTGAACTTTCTGTGACCAGTGTCTATATTGAACCTATCACAACAAGGCTTTCTTGGATACGCAATAAATGCTCATCAAATACATTGAGCAGAAGTCTTACTATGTGAGAAGCATGCAAAAGCTTGAAAAAGATGGTCTCTGGGGTCCTTTCCAACACTCAGATCTTCTTCTCACGGTGCCAGTCTTTTATATGTTTATGGCTACCACATGTATTCACGAATTCCAGACTCAATTTCCAACTTCTCAAAATTGACATTTACACAACCTGCTTGTTATATAGCTTCACTTATTGGCTGAGTATACATATCACTCTCTTTTTTTCTTAAAAAAAACCTATGTATTTAGTTTGTGAGAGTTAGGGGAAATGTTTCACAACGCACAACTTGGGGACAGTGGACAATTTGAAGAAGTCGGTTCTCTCCGTCTACCACCATGTAAATCCCAGGGCTCTAACTCACGTCATCGGGATTGGCAGCAAGGGCTCTCAACCAATGAGCTATCTCTCCGGCTTTGCATCCCAGTATTAAGGCTTCTTAGCTTATGATGAAGTCATATTTGATAAACCTACCATAACATGAAAATACTGTAAGCCAACAGTGCATTTAATAAATGGAAGGTAACCCGACATCCTACCTACGTCAGTATCAGTATGCTTTAGAGCACCAGCTGTTTAGCCCTGAGAATGCCCATCTGCTTGGAAACTGACTTGTTAAGGCAGTCAAGCACTCGGATAGGGCATCACAGCACATACTTGCTGGTCCAGTGAAAATGAACCATGTTGAACTACCATAAATTGGGAGATAATCTAGACGCCCTATTGTTACTTCCTTTCCTATACAATCAGTTCTATGTTACTAATTCCCTGTTTGCTAAAGGTGTCATGCTCTTTTTAGGGAGCCCCTATTAAAAAACACCCAAACGGCATTCTCTCTCTCTCTCTCTCTCTCTCTCTCTCTCTCTCTCTCTCTCTATATATATATATATATATATATATATATATATATATATATATATATATATATATATATGCTTTTTTGCTGTAATGTCTGCTCACAGCCCCCATCAAGTTGCCTATTACTCTAATTTGTTCTTGTTTCATTCTGACTTGCATGATATGTTGACATTTCTTCCCCATTCCAGAATCTGCAAATTTTCTGTAAGGTGACTGTAACTCCGGAGACTTTTCTGAGCACAGTTTTTACAGATACATGGCAAGCGCTAGACAACTTCGTAGTATAACTGGATTCACGTTTAGATATTTAAATTGTCTCGGCAGTATGGGTCTTATTTTATACACCCCCTCCAAAGACTTCCACAGTAAAGGACATAGCAAATACCTTTTCTTTCAAAAACGGAACATCACATCTATAATTCTGGAAGGAGATGTTGCCACAACTAACTGCAGTTTTAATTAAGAAAAACGCACTCTGCTATTTAAAACAGTCCCTTAAATACAGCTCCCCGCTGAACTCTTCCAGCATCCAGCATCCCACCCCTTCCAGTGGCCTGATGTGCGACGGGGGAGGAGCCATGAGCAAGTTGGCTTGGGGGAAGCCGGAGAGCGCGGGATGGGGAAGTCCCGGAAGTCACTGACCGGAGAGTCTCAGCGGGTTCACTTTGGGCAGTGGTCCCAAAAACTCCAAGCTCTCCAGCGGGGCGGAGACGGCTCCCGACCGCGGCTTGGGGGCGGGCCCGGATCGAGGGAGGCGGGTGGGACGCTCTCAGAGATCTATGGCGATTGGCCAAGGCGGATGAGGGGCGGTGGCGCTCCAGGCGAGGAGCTAACAGGTCGACGGAACAGAAAGCGTGCTGATTGGGCGGTACGGAAGGAGCTGGACCAGAACTGACCGCTCATTGGTCCCGGTGGACCGAGGAGGCGTGGCCGGCACGCGAGAGAGGGCGGGCCGGCGAGTGGGGCTGGCCTGTCCGCTAGCCGGTCCAGCTACGAGCGCGGCGGGAGCGGGTCCCAGCTCGCCCACGGTCCAGCCCTCCGGTCCGCCGCGCTCCGGCTGGGGTTCTCGGGAGGGGAAGCGTGACGAAGCGACGCGGGCAGCCGGCAGCGGGCGCGGGAAGCCGGGCAGAGGGGTCGAGGCGCGCTGCGCTGCCGCCGCGTCCTCGCCGGGTGCTGCGGGCCCCGGGCGCGCGGGGCTCGGCGGCGCGCGCACTATGCGGGCGGACTGCCGGCCGCCGCGATGGCGAGCCGGGCTCCGCTGAGAGCCTCGCACAGTCCGCAGGGTCCCCGAGGCCAGGCCGCGCCCGCCGCCACCGGCCCGGCCCCGCTGCCCAGCGCAGGCTGCTGTCCCCTCCCTCGTGGCCGCAACTCCTCCTCCAGGCCTGGGCTGCTCCTGCTGCTGCTCCTGCTGCTCCAGGACGTTGGAGCCCAGCAAGGTGAGTGGTGACCGGGACGGGTCGGCCTCCAGAGGCTCCTCGCTGTTGAAGGAACCTGAGGACGCACCGAGAGATGCAACTACACCACATTCGATGTGCCAAGGGGAGGCTCTGCCGCTCTGTGTCTCAAGTTTGTACCGCTTTACTTTTCCTCGAGGTCATTCATTTCTCTCAAAAGAGGGACTTGAGATACTGCCATGGAGGCCTCTTTTCTATCTCCTCCTGGACTGATGGACGGAGTAGGAAGCAAATGAAAAAGCATCTAGAGCTTTGAAAAGACAGGTAGTGATTACTGTTCTTAGGGAAAGCGCCCAGGTTCTAAAGTGAATGAAGCAGATGGCAGTGATCTTTAGAGCCTTGCATTTGTAATTTGTCCTTTAGAACACCTGCCTTTATTGAGGACGGTGGTTTGTAGATTGATCTGATCAAACACAGAAGCTACCCAGGGTAGCGGTCCACTATCAAAAGGGCAAACTTTTCCAGAAAGTGACAAAGCCCCCCCCCCCCCCCCCCCCCCATCTACAATCCTCGGAAAACCTTTTCCCCGAAGAGGGCAAAACTGTTGGCTGATAAATCATCACAATGGGAAGAGAATACAGGACAGAACTTTTTAGTGTTGCTTTTTCAGGCAGCATACCACATTTTGTTTGGCACTAGTTGTTAAACACATTGCATCGCAATGAGGAAAGATAAGGATTGTGTTGTTACTTGCTGCTAGGAAGAGTTCCTTTTTTAAAAATACATTTCCATCTATAAGTCCAGCTTCCCGCTGAGTGCACGTTTTTTGTCAGTAAAGTGCATCTCCAAGGTCGTGGGATTGTCTTGAGAAGCTGAGTCTTTGATGGCCACGTGAGAGCGTAATCTCGAAGGGAAATACATGCTTGGTAAACTGTACTCTTTCGTAGTCACGTTTGAACTAAGTATTTAGATGTGTGGCAGGCAGGTTTCAGTCAGCGCTTGCTATATTAGAGTGTGGACGCCTCTGAAATCTTGGCATCTATGCAGGAGGTTTCGTCCTAATGGTGAGGAAACAGTCCTCAATGGCTTAGAGACACTTAGGGTGTGGGAGGCCCAGGACTAAGTGGTTCGTGTAAATCAGTACTTTTAACCTACAGTTAAGGATGGTAGTTATCCCATTTCCAACAGAAGGAAACCGAGGCACGGTGAATGGGGCATATCTTAATATAGAAAGGACTATGAGTATAAGCTGCACACTGCTGTGGTTTGCACATTTCTAGGTATCCAAGTGTTTATATCGTGTTTAAAACAAATCTTCGAATAGGAGATTATTGTCTTTTGGAATATTTTATGGGCAGACTAATGTAACATGCAACATCATCTTATTTTTAACGACTCTGAATAATTTTAACCAGCATTTTAACATTATGTTTGTCTCCCATCTTTCTTACGTAAACACCAATAGAGATCTACACAAATAGAAATGACACTGGGAATGTCAAAAAGACACGATTTTTATTTTTCAAAATTGAGTTAATTTCATTTTGTTATTTTGTATCTCTTTGTATCTCTCTTCTGTCTTGTTCATATGAGAATTTACATTTCTTACATAGATTAAGAAAATGTAGGCCGGGCGGTGGTGGCGCACGCCTTTAATCCCAGCACTCGGGAGGCAGAGGCAGGCGGATCTCTGTGAGTTCGAGACCAGCCTGGTCTACAGAGCTAGTTCCAGGACAGGCTCCAAAGCCACAGAGAAACCCTGTCTCGAAAAAAAAAAGAAAGAAAGAAAAGAAAATGTAGTTTTACAAAGGGAAAGCATGATGTATTCACCTGTTATTAATCCTGAGTTACTAAATTGGTAAAATGAGGGCCAGTTTGGTGAGCATCTGAAAATTCAGAAATGAAATGAGGTGAATTCCCTAACTTTCGAGAATCTCCTACCCAAAGGGCTCCAGTGACACTTGCAGTGAAATTTCTTTGAAGCTGGTCTTGACTAGTGTACACATTGCCTCCATGTCATATGCCTTCCCTCACACAGGAAGTCCAGCCCTGAAGCACCTCTAGACTTTTTAGTAGGAGAATGCCTACATGTTCCAAGATGGAATTTATACTCTCTAAGAAGTCTTGGGAAGAAGATTAGAAAGAAATAATAAAATGTTATTTGCTGTCTTTGGTGGTAGAATTGTGAGTCATTTCTTTTTACTTTTTCAAATTATCAGCTATTCGTATGTAGTTATAATAAAGACAAATTGAGAAAATGGTTTTTGCTGACTAGATCTTTTTCTCCTACCTCATGAAAGTTTTGAAAACTTGATCATTAACAGCAATATACTATAACTAGTATTCTTTAAATTTATAAATAGATTCAGTGTATTTACATGTATTTATAGGCATTTTAGATGTAGCTCATATATGTGAATTCTAAACTTCATGGTAAGTTCATCCTCAAATCTTTATTGTTTCAGATGTTTATATTAAGTTCATTTTCAAAACCTTTTTAAAAATACACATTTTTTTAAACAAAACTGAAATTAGCAGAGCCTAACCTGTGTATTTGCTACGGTAATAAATTTGCCTAATAAGAAGTTAATGTTCTACTGTGATTGAATTTCTATCTCCAGTTTACATTATGACTAGGAATTTGGGTCACCTCATCTCATAGCCCAGCTTCCTTCTTTATATTATAGAGGGTTTGTCTGCCTTGTGGGCTAGAATGTGACTTGAACATGATGGAATATCAGGAAATTAATTTTTAAAATCCATTAAGACTGATTTGTTTGCAGTCATTCATGTGATATGATGGCAGGGGTATTGATTTTGGTTTGCAATTTAATAACCTACGAAACAAATCAGGTTGCTTCTTTGAAAGAATCATTTTGGTTAGACAGTAATATTGGTAGTTAATGCATGAAACTGTTTGTGCTCTGGTAGGCTGTTCCTTTATTGACTTAGGTAGTGCCAAAGTGTTTGTGAATTGTCATATATGAAGAACTCGTTTCTCTCAGCAAAGAAACGTTTATAATTACTTATATTAGGTTGACTTCCCATTTTCTGTCCTGTCTCAGTTTGATAAAACACAAGGGCAGCACAGGCATTCTTGAAATCCTAGCTCTTTGCTGAAAGAGGGGAATCAGGACTTCCTGATTAGCTACACTACAGTGTGAGGCCTTTCAAAAACCTGTCAACTAACCACTGAACCAAACCAAAGCAGGGCTGCCGCTCCGACACTCTTCAGAGTCATTCTCAAGTTGAGGAATTAGGATCCATCTGTTTGCATGTGTAGTTCAGGTTCAACAGGTAGTTACAGTCTTAAAGAACAACATAAGAATACAACTTGGAAGAGTGAACCTGAATTTCATTGTGCAGATAGACGGGTCATTTGGAAGGATGTGGAAGGCTGGCCAAGATGAGAATGAATAGGAAGAGTGTCATAGCCACACTGCCTCCATGCGATTGCTGAAGTAGGGAATGAGACCAGTTAGCAACTTCTTGTGGGCTCCTGGCTTGGTTCTGGATGACTTTGTCACAAGTTCACAGCTGTGGCACTTTGCAGTCGCGGCACTATGAATATATTCTACAGAAGATGATGATGATGTTGTAAAGTAAAAATCTTAGATGAGAATTGTCCACAATTGTCTCTTATTTTATCAGTTTTCCATTTTACTTCTTAGTCCGTATTCTCGTAGTTTCGCAACTTTAACACAGGTAAACATATTTGTAAAATACAGCAAATCATAGAAGCTCAAATATTATCACAAGGCATTCATTTTTTATGAAGCTGTTATTCACTCAGACTTGCTTTTTCAATATTTTCTTATCCATTATACTTGTCATTCAGGAGAGAATCTTTAAGGAAGTATTTCACTTCAAAATGTTAGTTTGATAAAGTATTTTATGATAATTTTCCAGGTCATTATTTGGGCTAACTCAATATAACTCAAAAAGATGAAAAATATAAGTATTCAGATGAACTAGTTTTTATGACAGCCAGTAAAATATTCATTAAAGCAGACAAGATAATGGGGACTTCTAATAATTACTAAACTTCATTTAGCCCACACTCTGAAGAGTGTGTTGTTTAAAAGATGACTTCCTAAGGACTGCGGCATAGAATTCTCAGCAAGGCTTTTGTTCAGTAAAGTTCCTTTAGCTTTGGGCTTAAATTGTATTGTTTGGAATGTGACAGAAGTTCTCAGTACTCTGCTCTATTTTTATCAAGAACTGTCAAGAGTGAAGGGTAGCGGTGATGAGCTCGCAGGAGAGTGTTCATGTGTCAGTACAACCCTGTGACATTCAGAGACAACATCACCTTGTCTTCTGAGGCTCTACAAGCAAGTCGAGCAAATAGTTCTGTTCAACTGGAGTAGGGTACACAGCAGTATAGATCAAAGGAGACATTTTATAGTACCTGCGAAGCAGAAGCCTTGATGATCGTTTTTGTGGCTGAATTTTGAAGAATTGGCAGATGTTGAGAAGCAGTGATCATAGAATCAACAGAAGGGAGTCAAAAGCTACTCTGTTACAACGAGCAGCCAGCCTCAGCTGCTGGTCCCTGGCATCATTCCTCCTTGAGTCCTGTGCCCTTTGTTTCTGCCTATCCACTTGACAGATATCTGTTGACTGGTTACTGCCAGTCAGCTGTGATCCCACAGAGTAGAATATTGCTCTCCACAGTGACTTGCCTAGCATCTGTCATTGGCCGCTGTATCACTCACAGGATACTGTACAAACTTCTATGGGTGTCACACACATATTTTTTAACCACTGGTTTTTCCCTTCATCTTTGTCCTAACAGCATACAAGCACCTGTCAACACTTTATAGTTGGGGTATAAGATGGGGCTACTTTGTGCTTCACTAATGGGCAGTTTCACAACATTTTGTTTAGTGTCTGTCCTGATCTCTCTATGTATTCAGTCATCTGTTCTCAGATTCAATGTCCTCCTGCTCCTTTCTCCTCTTGATAATCCTGAGTCTTACTTGAAAATCACCACGCAGCACCCTTAGAGAGAGCTCTGTAAGCATCACTACCTATCTCTGCTTTGGACTTTCCATGCTGGGTTTCAAGTACTCTAGTCAACAGAGTTTTGTTTTCCTGTTCCTGATTTTTGCTGTGGTGTCTGTTGCTCAGAATGTTTGTAATAACCGCCTTCTGCTGTGCATCTATTACCCCTGCACATTATTTGGTGCTAGTCCTTCATGCTTTTGGCTAATCCTCACACATGGCCATGCTTCCAGAAGCTTGGACACTTATTCTCCTGGGAATGGAGCCCTCCCTTGAATTTCACTGCCTGTTTCCCAGGGCCTAGGAGTCTATCAGTCTTCCCCAGCCCTCCCAGGAGCACCGGTCCTCTTTGCTATAGTTTCTTGACTCTGGGAGTTCTCCTTCAAGCTGGAGCTCTGAATATAGACATGGTTAATCTAGTAAGATCTTCTCTTTGGTTAGCTGCTTTTAAGAATGGTGACGGCCCAAATCATTGCCAGAAAGTTGAACAAACACCTGCGTCATCTCCTTTAGATTCTGACTTAGAGTTTGTTTCTGATAATTGCCACAGCCCTTTTCCTTCCTACAGGAGAAAGTAGATCAAGAATTCCAGACGTGTCTCACTTGTGTCAAAGTTTATGGGCTGCACAGATTTAAAGCTGTCTCTCTGGTCTTTCAGTAGTGGATCAGTATATGCCATTAATTCAACTCTTCGGCTCGGCAGTCAAAGTATCCCCATTTCAAATGTGAAGACCATCTTCTCCATCCATATTCCTGGTCCTTATCTCATTTACTGTTCATAGAAGTTCTACCCCGCTCAATGAAGAGTCAAATTCTGCAAGTTGAAGACTCAGGTATCGAAGGAAAATCACATGATTAGCCCATAACCGGCCACAAAACCACTCAGCACTCAGTACTGTTCCTCCCTCCTGCTGTATCTCTGAGACTTTTGATATGTCTCAGCTGTCCTTGAACTTCACCCTTTACAGTCATTTTGGATTATGGTTTATCTTATCCTTCCTTGCTTGCCTGTGTTCGTGTTGTATCCCAGGAGCTTGCTGTCTGGATGTGAGGCGTGGCAAGGGTGGTGAGTGTGCTTTAGTTAGGATTCTTCAGGTCGTAGAAACTGAAATCCAAACCTGCTGCATGTAGAGAACTTATTGGAGGATTCTGGGCTAATTTTCAGAGTGGAGATGCACATCACTAAGCTCTTTCCTCCCAAAATGAGGGTTTGGGCTTTGCTCTCCCCTCTTACACCAGCCCAGTGTAGAAGAGATCATGGTCGCTGGAAGTCCCCGAGATAAGTGTTAAACTGCAGAAATTCTGGGATTTTCCTTCTTGAGCAAATCACAGACATTGGAGGGAAGAGTGAGTAGGCACCGGGTGAGTCAGTGCCCGTACATGGACCAGTCAGCCAACCAGGAGGCATGATGTCATATAACTGTTCAGAACCTCCGGACAGTCTTCAGGAGGATCAGCACTGGATCGACAAGGCCATCTTCTCAGGGTGGGAAACAAGTAGAACTTTTAATAGTGTGCTGATTTATTTTTATTTTATCTTATTTTGTTTTATTGGTTTTTCTAGACAGGGTTTCTCTGTAGCTTTGGAGCCTGTCCTGGAACTAGCTCTTGTAGAGTCTGGCCTTGAACTCACAGAGATCTGCCTGCCTCTGCCTCCCGAGTGCTGGGATTAAAGCCCTGCACCAACACCACCCAGCTGAGTGTGCTAATTTAAAGAGCTTTGTATATGCGGTCGTTGTGTTCATGTGTTTGTGAGGCAGGCTCCTGCTATACAGTCCTAACTGGTCTGCTGCAGACCACATAGCTAAGACCGGCGTTAAGCTCTGACTCCTCTGCATTCAGCCTTCTAAGCATGGTGGCATTTGCCACCACTCTCAGCTCAGAAGGTCTTATTGAATCTACACGATTGCCTTGGATCTGCGTGGTAGAAATCACATTTAGGTGAGCTTATATGGAATTATGGAGGATTTCAGAAGTTCTTGTCTGGGATTTGCTTCTGAGTTAAGCAGAGGGTGTTAAGAGCTTTGTGTTTTATGCGTGCCTGTGACCATGCATGTAAGTAGAGTGCATTGCCCTCCAGATTGCAGTGGTCAGCTGCCATAATGTCTGTAATTAAGCAAATTAAAATACAGTAAGGAGATTTGCTAGAGACTAGGAGTTCCTGGTAGAACTCGCCCTCCCTGAAGTCCTTGCTGTGTCTGTCTGCTGTAAACCCTATGGACAGGGCCCACCATGGCGTGCACAAGCTGAAGGCCTGGGGATACTGAGTGTGAAATGCTGTGTCCCGGCTGAGCGGAAGCTGATCTTTTAAGTAGATGGCAAGTTTTAAGGATTTGGAGAAAGATGGGAAATTCTGGAACTTTCCAAATGAATGGGCTACTCAATTAGAGTAGAAATGCTTAGTAAGGAGCATCTCTCAGGAATTTATTATCCTCATAAGACCAGAGATTATCTGGTCTCTGAAGTTGCTACAAATTCTCAAAAGTACAGGGCCATTTTCCTTCTGTTAAGTAGCTAGATTGTAGCCCACGACAGACAAAGCTTGGGTGTGGTTTTTGTGGTATTACTATAGTTTTGAGAGCACAGCCGTGCAAATGTATGACGAGAGTGAAGGCATCGATGGGTTCTGTCCTTGCTGTCAGGTGTGCTCCTCAAATCCCCACTTCTCAACACATGAAGTTTGGACTCTTCCTGTCCCCATTTGACAGACAGCAAAAGGTAGCTTAGCTACAGTAGCTAACCTCAAGGTCAAAATGACTTACGGAGAATGGGCATCTCAACCTGCTGTAGAATTCTGAAGTTTAACAGTGGTGTCCTGGGTAAAGTCTGCGTGTAGTGAGGATTCGCATAGTTTACATTCCTTTTTAAGTCAGACCTGTGAATTATCTCATAGACTACATAATCTCTTTGGGGCTCATGCCCCGAATTAAAGGAGACTCCTCCTCTCCTTTAATTACCTTCAGCTCTTCCTCTGAAGTAGGGCCTGGAGTTATCCCCATCCTCAGGGAATGGCATGGCAACTGGTGGCGCCATTGTCCAAGTCTAGTTTAAGCGACTGGATTTTGGAGATTTCATGGTGTGGCTTTGTAAAACACATATGTAAATAAACAACAGTAAATGAACTCAGGAGGCTCTATTTGCATATACATGTGATATACACACACTCACAGTATGTAACTGATAACTAAAGAGGTTATGAATTTGAGAGCCTGGAGGGACATAGGAGGAGTCGGAGAAGGGAGATGTAAATACAGTACTCATGAAATTCCCCAAAACAAATAATAAAGACCGCATGGAGACATGAGTTCAGTAGAAGAAAGAATGATGGGATTATTTATGTTTCTAAAAGTTGTCCCTTGGCTCTACATATATGTCTGCCTTATATTTAGTATTAAGAAAATAATTAAGAGAAAGGAGTTATCAGCCAGTAAAAACCTTAATTTCTTGAGTGAAAGAAGCTGCTCTGAGAAGACTGCACAGCAGAACTTCCAGTTGCTGGCATTCTGGAAGAAGCAACGCGAACAGTAAAGAAGAGTGATTGCCAGCGGGCATGAGTGCAGGTTGGGAACGCCAGGAGGGGAGAATACATGGTGTGGCCATTAGTATCCAGATTTGCCTAGATCCAGAGAATGTACAGGACCAAGAAGGACTCTCTGAGCTCTGGAAGTTGATGCGTCTGTTGAGATTTGTCAGCTGTATCCCTTTGTGAAGAACCCGTGCTCAAGAAGTCTGTCTACAACTAACTATGGTCTGTGGAAGATATACCACGTGACCACCCATCCAAAGAAAACTACAACACCAACATTAATTTTAGACAGGATTGACTTCAGAACACAGGATGTTCCCGGGACAAAGAGCACGAAGTGAAATTAAAGTACTAGGCAGTGATATCTGCTTGTGGTTATACAGCTTAGGAGATCTGGTACTTTTAGGGCTGACCTAATACTTCTGGTGTGAAATTCACGGTATGAATAAAACAGTAAAACCTCCACTGTAGTAGGACGAAGCTGAATGTATTGTTAACAGTTATAACTTTGCTTTATGAGCTTTCTTCTCCTCACTAAATGCTACATGTTTGTCTTATCTCACAGATGCATGCTGAGATATGTCAGAAGCAAAACTTAGAGGAAGCAAAGTTAGGCTCACCATCTCACTGATAAAACCACAGTCCTTGAAAACTCTCTGACAAAGGCTGAGCTGTAAAGAAAGTTCCATTGCTCTATATTTGGGGCATATTTCTATAGGTTTCCTGCATTTGCATTTGTTGTTGCTAAAGGATACATTTCTAGAAGCCACAGGGCTCCTAATATTAAAATTCAGCAATGGTATTATTTACTAGTAACCATACCATTAAAATACAAGGGGGCCAGAGGCCCAGCCTAATCAGCATCCGGACACACACTTGTCTAAAAACACACTTGGTTTGGAATTTGATTAGAACAGCCTGAAATAAAGCTGTATTCCTAATCGCATTATTGCATAGTCATTTGATTATGTTCATTGTCTTTTGTGGGAAAACTCGTAAAAAATAAAATGAAGGAAAGTCTTTCCATTGTTTTCCTGGAAGAGTATCAAAATCTCCTATCTGCCTTAACACATCTGGCCTTGCACTCCTCAGAGGATGTGAGCACACGGTCTCTAAGTAATCCCTGGGTACATCTTTCTGCAGCCCAGCGATGAAGCAGTCAGATCAAATTCCAATGTTCTTTCCCCACTGAAATAAATTTAAAATGGAAAGTACACAGTAACGGGCGTCCACCCTTTCTGGCCAGTCGTAGTCTAGTGGAGACCATTCATGGAAGGAGAAGGAGGTTGGCAGCGGTGGTGGTGATGGCGGTTGCAGAGTTCCCAGTGCTGTAGTGTGTAGACTACAGTGATGGGAGGACCTGGGGTGGTGTTTGGTTTTGTTCTTCTGTAGTAGTTGTGCTTTATCAACTCTGTCAGACATGGGCATGTCCTGGGCACAGAGCATTAGTTTTTTCAGTATACGTGGCTAGTCAGAAAATCTAGGGACAGCTACCCTGACCCTGTTGTAGCATCCTCCTCGTCCTCTTCCGAGACTGGAAGCTCCGAGTCTCCAGTGAACATTCATTGAAGATTAGTTAAAAGACTTTTTCACTATAACTTAAAACTGAAGGATTCACTCGCTTCAGACACTAGGAAGTGGGAGATACGAATCTCCACCCTTTAACTGCACCCCGAGTGAGCCTAGCAGCATTGCCATTGGGCCAAATGAACCCAGCTGAGAACTAAGCAGTGAAGGTCCTCTTCCTCCTTAGAGACAACTGAAAACCTGCAGTGTTCTGTAAGAGGAAGAGGGGTTGGGGAACCTCCTCTGGAAGTAAGTTAGATGGCCTCTTGATAATTTTCTAGGTTTTGGCTTTACTTTTAAATATTTTTACATATTTTGGATGTTTCATAAATTGATTTTAGTTTTAAGAAGCATAAAAATAACCGGGAAATTGATTGCCACTTTTGAAGTGGAAGCAAGGACATGGTTTTCCCTTGACTTGAATTTAACGTGGGGACCTTTCAGTGGTGAGAAGTGTGTTCCACACTGTAGGCATGGATTCTTTAGTCCAGTGGTTCTCAACCCTCCTAATGCTGTGACTCTTTAATACAGTTCCTCATGTTGTGCTGAACCCCACCTCGAGCCATAAAATTATTTTCATTGCTACTTTGTAACTGTAATTTTGCTACTGTTATGAATTGTAAAGTAAATATCTGATATTTCTGAAGGCCTTAGACCCAGGTGACAGGATTGTTTGACCCCAAAGAAGTCGCAACCCCCGGGTTGAGAACTACTGCTTTCTAGGTCAAAGCTAGTTTAGCAGGTCAGGAATCTGCATGCGAGATGTCCGGGAGTTGCAATGTAAGTGTGTTTCTTCATTTAAAGCAACAGGCAAACATGCAGCTGCTGGCATAGTAAATTTGTGTTCTGCATAGCCACCCCTTCCAGCTGGGCTGTTCTAAACACATAGATGGTGGCAAATTCTATCTAGTCGGGTTAAATTTATCAGAGTTTTTGAAATGTAAAACACTCGGTAATGCTCACGGCAGCAGACTGGAGACATCCTTTTAACTCGGGTTTCTGGTGCACATCATCTGGAGAGGAGGGAGTGCTGAACTCCAGCACATACTTTAGAGCATTCTTGGCACACTGCTGTAGACTCATCGGCTGTGCCCTCCCTCCCCCGACACAAGAGCCTGAAAAAAGACAGCTCCGTTTTAATTGTTTTCCTGATCACACTGCATGCAGAAGCCCTATTTTCACCAATTATTATTTGTTTTGTTAACCTTAAACCATTTTAATGGTGAAAAGGACAAGAAGCAATTTGTATATTTTAATGAAAATTTAAAAGTCTCATTAGGACATCTAAAAATTACTCTGAACATTCTGCTTGTACTCTTTGGCATTCATTTTAAAGTAACAACCTTCGGTGAATGGCAGTCTGCAGGGAACGCATGAACTGCGCTACTGCGTCACAGTCATGCGGAGTTATCAGGAGCTGGCTTTCGGGATTCCATCAGCACTTCCAATCGTTGCTTTCACTTTTGCATATCGGAAATAGCAGCATTTTGAAGCTTTTAATTATCAAGGGATTGTTTTTAAAATATTGAAACACTTCCAGGAATCCCAGGCTAGTTTCAAACGTTAGAATTATTTTAGAGTACTTGTTTTTGCCTTTCTAAGGGGAAATGTTAGTGATCAGCCAAAGTTGCTTGACTTCGGTGCTTATTTCACTGTGAAGGTTCTTATAGCCTTGTGATTTTGCTTTATGTTACATCCAGAGGAGATTCATGGGATTTTATGGTAGCTGCAGGAGGAAATTTTAGTTTTTCTTTTTTTGTTTTTTTTTCTTTTTCTGTTTGTGTAAAAGCTTATTTTATTGGAGAAAATCAGAGGGTGCATTTCAACCCCACATTGTTTCATTCTTGTCTTATGTCTTTTATATTATTAATCCACTATGCCTAGTTCTTGTACATGAAAGAAAGCGGGGCTCAAACATATAGTTCACTGTTGACTAAACTTTATATGAGAAGTGTTTGTTCAGGAACACAAATACGCTGTACTGATGTGGATTGGATAATAAAACTTTGCCAGCAGAAGATACGTGTTGTTTCAAGTGTTGTTAAAGGGGTTCAGGCAGGCAGTTGTTCCTTTGTGGAAGTTAAATTGCTTTTTGGTAAACTGAAGTTTCTCTGATGCGTCCGGTTAATAAATTCTTGCTAGATACCCACTACTTGCTACAAGACTACTAGGCTGTTAGAATCTTTAATCTGTTCTAGTGAATGATATCAATAGTACATTGTTAAATAATAAATCAACATGATGGAAGTTGTGTTACAGCCTCCATGATCATGATTAAGTTAAAATTCAGAAGTATTAATTTTAATGTTTTCTTCCATAAGATCTATCCTATTCCAAAACGTGACAACCAATAGCTCTTTTGAAGGAGGAAACCCCTTTATTAAAAGGATACACTCATCATCTTGTTACAGAGAGGCTCGCTGAATCCCATAGCTACCGAATGCTGAATATTACCTTGGAGCAACGCTCAATTCTTTAGGTGTACATTTAGTCAATAACATGGACACTTATTTGAAAATCAACTGTGAGAAAGTTAAGATGCAAATATTTCATGTTTCCAGACAATATACTGGTACTAAAATTTTAATGCTCAGTTGCTGAAGAAACTTCTGAAACAAAGTAATCCTTTTGCTAAGATATTAAGATCATTTCTTTCCTAGTCTTCAGTGAGTCATTAACATTTTGTTTTTTCCTTTGTATTCTGAGAGAGATAAGATTTGGGAGAAGTTACACAGTCTCGTCTCAATGGAATGTAGAATTAAACGCCAGGAAATCTTGCTTTGGTGCCTGGGACATCTTCGTATGCATTGATGTTTTCTAAAAATGCTGGGGCTCACCTCTGTGAGCATCTTGTATTTGTAAGTCGGGAAAGCTGACCACGTTTTTACATTTCCATTGACTTTGAATGTTTACCAGGAATACGTGCTGATATTCTCATTTATTATGGTACATATTTAACTTTTACATAATTGTATATCCCAATGGAAAGAAAATCTTTGAACTTATAAATCATGTTAGTTTTAATTTTGTTGTGTTGTTGGTTTTGGCCAAGCCTGACTTCTCTGGTTCCTTGCAGGGAGTAGATGTGCTCAGAGCCATGTATGTCATCTGCTGTGTGTGTTGTAAAGGAAGTGCTGGCTCTCTAAAACATATGATGTCATACATTGCTGTTTAGTCTGTAAAAGTCCTGATTACATGTAAGCTTAAGATGGGAGAATAATTTATTTGTTTTTTTTTTCAAGGTGATGGGTGTGGGCACACCGTACTAGGCCCCGAGAGTGGGACACTTTCATCCATCAACTACCCGTACACCTACCCTAACAGCACCGTGTGTGAGTGGGAGATCCGAGTAAAGATGGGAAAGAGAATTCGCATCGAGTTTGGTGACTTTGACATTGAAGATTCTGATTCTTGTCACCTTAATTACCTGAAAATCTTTAATGGAATTGGAGTCAGCAGAACAGAAATAGGTAGGACATTAATGCGTGTTATATATCATTCCCTTAGACTTTAAAACTGAAATGGTTTTTGATGTTTAAGATTGAATAGCTGGTGCATAAAATGATGTGAGAAATCATAGAAAATTTAGAAATCTCAAATCGAATCTTCTTACAGGAAGAGGATCTTCTCATCTGCTTGTTACCATGTGCCCTTTAGTACAAGATAGGCATGGCAGCCTTCTTGCAAGATATCAGGTGGTTACCTTCCTGCAAGATGCATATGGCAACCTTCCTGTAAGATGCATATACTACCTTCTTTAAGATGCACATGTTACCTTCTTGCAAGATACATATGGTTGCCTTCATGTAAGATGTACTTGGTTACCCCCATGCAAAATGCACACGATTACCTTAATGCAAGATATACATGCTATCTTATTGCAAGATGTGTATGGTTACCCTTGTGCAAAATGTGCTTGGTTACTTTGATTCAGGGTGTCACTGTGCTGCTTCTAAAAAGGTAGAAGTTAATTCTCTTATTTTTATGTTTTCTTTTGATAGAGATATAATTCATGCGTACTTAGGAGGGGTTGTAGCATGCCGTTTGTGGGTTTAGAATCCAAACCACTTTGGATTAAAGTGTGTTTGCCATTAGCCTGCTGTGATCTGTTGAGAGCACCTGACCTGCCTTCTCACGTGTGCAAGTGTATATGTAAAGTGCCTAGAATGGTATGTGGTGCAGACTGTGGGGTGGTGACTGTCTGTCGGAGCAGTGGCTCTCAGTTAGAGCTGTGTAACAGAGTCACCTGGGAGACCTAAAAACAGACCGTAGGCACGCTTTCCATCCGAGACCAACAGATTGAAGTTGATCGTGTGAGACGGAAGCCTCGGAGTTATAAAAGCTTTCCAGGAGAATCGACTTCGCCGCCAAGATTTAGAAGTTTGGCTTAGAGATCAGTACCATTCTCTGAAGAAAGCTGAAAACTTTGTAAAGGGTTTAGTGAACTGACACGAAATAAAGAGCTCTCTCGAATTCTGAGTTTATTTGGAAGCATTTTTTGGAATCAGTACACACAGTAGTTTTCAGAATTATAGTTGGAATTTTTTAATTGCTCTTTGACTATCCAGCTTGTGGTTATCCCCTGCCCTCTTCATCCCTAGCCACGTCTTCATCCCATCCCACCTCTTGGGTACTGGTTGGTAACCTGTGTTGTTACTCAAAATTCTTGATTAACCTGGTAGCTGGAGCACCTCCTGCATATTCATCAACATACGGTGCTGGGTAAAGCTGCAGAACCCGGGCCACCTGCGAATGGGGAGCAGCAGTACTGCAGTACTGGTGGAAGACCGCATGGATCGTGCCTCGGGATCCAGAGGAGCAGCAGTACTGCAGTACTGGTGGAAGACCGCATGGATCGTGCCTCGGGATCCAGAGGGTCAGCCGCTAGTGCTCTGTGAGCACCAGCTTGTCTACCACTTATAGGAAATGGAAGAGATGGAAAAATACATTATACATGCTCACTCAGGACTAAGTAAAAGTAGGGGACCTTCTGTAGAAACAAATGGCCTTATTTGGTCCACATATAATATCGTTTAAAAAAGAAAGGAAGAGGAGGAAGAAGGGATGGGAAGAAAGGAGGCTGAAAGTAATGTTTGGGTCCTGGTTATTCTGAATGAAGATAACTAACTTTAAAAAGACGTTTTTCCAGTTAAATTTTGTTTACTTTTCAAGTTTTTTATTGGTTTTTAGTATGTTAATTGAAATAAAATCTCATCACTTCTCTTTCTTTCCTCTCTTCAGCCCCTCTCATATACCCCAGTCTAGGAGATAGTCTCTTTTTCTTTAAGTGTGTGTATGTGTGTGTGTGTAAAATTTGTTGAGTTTAAGGTTTTTTATTTGCACATATATGCTTTCAGAGCTGACACTGTGTTGGATAACCAATGAGGAGGCTCATCCCTGGGAGAGTTAATTTCCTTCTTCCAGCAGTCAGTAGCAGCCTGTAATTCTTTGTCTGGGGTGAGACCCCTACAAAATCTCTCTTCTTCTACATTAACATATCCATTGATACTGTCATTGCCATTTCTAGGAGAGACTATTTCACCACATTCTTTCTGGTACTCTGACTCTTAGGATCTTCCTGCCCCTTCTTCCACAGTGTTCCCTGAGCCATAGATTAAGGAGCTGCCATGTAGATGGAGCCATTAGGACTGGACTCCCCACAATCCCTTAATGTCCACATGTTGTCCAGCTGTGGGTTTTTGGTTTTTTGGGTTTTTTGTTTTGTTTTGTTTTGTTTTGAGACAGGGTTTCTCTGTGTGTCTCTGGCTGTCCTGGAACTCACTCTGTAGACCAGACTGGCCTCGAACTCACAGAGATCTTCCTGCCTCTTCCTCTCTGAGTGCTGAGATTAAAGGCGTGCACCACCACTGCCCGGCTCAGTTATGGGTTTTTGTGATGATACCAATTTTCCATAAAAAGAGGATTATTTGATGAGAGATAGCCACACTTATCCGTGGGTATAAGGATAAGATTTAGGATGGAGTTAGTGATTATGCTGCTTTGGCAAAACAGTGGTGCATTGTTGTCTAAGATCCATGATCTCACTAGTCCCATGAAGCTGGTTAGCCCTCCAGCACCTGGTATGATTTCCCTCCCGTTGAGTGGGCTATACATTCAGGTGGACAGCTGTTGGTTGTCGCAGACGTGTGGGTACTACTTTTGCACCTTCATGTATATCTAACCGTGCTGTAATTGCCCTGCTTCATAGATGTTGCAGCTGGGTGGGACCACTTCATTGCTCCCCTCCCTGAACAGCTTGCGTAATGTTTTCTGAGCGCATCAGGGGAAAGAGGCTTTCAGCCTGAATCATCTGAGTCCTGGATCCTAAGTGTGTGGTATCTAAAAAGTAGTTTAAAGCTTAGTAGAGAAACTTGTGAGGCACTGACCATTCACTGATAATAAAGAATGATTGTTTTAAGTGGGGAAACGACTTCAAAGACTTTGAGTAAAGGTGGCAGGGGAGGTATGAGCCAAACAAAGGGGTCGCGTAGGAGCTAACATTCTAATATTTGTGTGTCTTTTGGAGCTTTTCATGGTAACTTTTTTTTTTAATAAGACAAAGTGTATTTGGAAAATGAGTTTTGGCCTTGTAACTAGAAAGGAACAGTGGCATGGGAGACACTGGGGACATGGGTTTGACATTGCTCTGTCTAGCCAGCACTCCAGGAGCTCCCTGTTACGAGTCTTCACCAACTGTGAACCTGCCTAGATTTCAGTCATCTTCTGTACCTTTAAAGGCACGGAGGAAAGTCATATTTGGTCCTGCTGGCATGTGATAGGTGTTTAATGGTCTCAGCTGTCTTGTATTTTCCATTCTTTTTCCTTTTTTTCTTCCCACCTCCACCCTTTCATCAGGTACAAAGTTGTAGGAAGGTCAGAGGGCCGAGTAACTATGGCTCCTGCAGAACCTCAGTTTGAGGGCCCTGTTCGCTCATAGCAGTGACATGCGCTGGTCCTCCATTGCCACATGGTCTATGGTTAGTGGTAGAGATGTGTTTTCTGACCCTTCACAAAGAAGCGATGATCCTTTTAAAATAGGCAGTTAACATTCTGGCCAATGTATCTCTGCAGAGGATTACAGAGGAGAGATATAGAAGTATAGTTCCAAGAGAATGATGTTTTAAATCATACTCATTAGGATGTGCTCAGCTGATCTATGTTGCGGCTGGGCAGTTATTTCTTGTGTTCTTGAATATGCTATTAGCAGCCTCACCTTTTCTACCTGACTTCTGAGTTGCCAAACTGTGAGGTGTTTGGAATACCACACAGGATAGAAACACTGAGGGACAGGTGGCGTGTGTAATGATTGAGTCTTAAGTGGCTTTCCAGGGAATTCTGTCTCTGCTTAAGCAATCTGTATTAGAATAAGAAAAAAAGATAACTGAGTTTTGACTTAAACTTTTTGATTTTTTTTAATCCTTAATGTAAGGCGCAGAATATGTTAAATTTATCTTGTCCATATATTACAATTCATTATTTCTTAAGAAGTTTTTTTGTTCTGTTAATGTAGAATAAACTAGAAATCAGTATCTTTTTTAGGTTTGGAACAGTGGGCTACCATACCCTCTAAACACAGACTTCATAATTGATGTGTGGGTAGGCATAAATACTGGTATGTACACATTGCATCTGTTTTTTTTCTCTAACTGTATTTATTTAAAATGTTGAGTTCTTGCTGATTTTGAATCTTTACCCATTATTTATTATCTGGTTCATTCCATCCTTTTCTGTGTGTATTATAACTTCTCTCTAGGTCTCCTTGTGCTTTTGTTCAGTGCTCAAACCAGAAAATTCAGAATTGCTAAAGCTTTGTTGAGAGTGTTAAGCTTTTTTTTTAATTTATTTATTTATTAAAGATTTCTGTCTCTTCCCTGCCACCGCCTCCCATTTCCCTCCCCCTCCCCCTCCCCCAATCAAGTTCCCCTCCCTCGTCAGCCCAAAGAGCAATCAGGGTTCCCTGCCCTGTGGGAAGTCCAAGGACCACCCACCTCCATCCAGGTCTAGTAAGGTGAGCATCCAAACTTCCTAGGCTCCCACAAAGCCAGTATGTGCAGTAGGATCAAAAACCCATTGCCATTGTTGTTGAGTTCTCAGTAGTCCTCATTGTCCGCTATGTTCAGAGAGTCCGGTTTCATCCCAGGCTTTTTCAGACCCAGGCCAGCTGGCCTTGGTGAGTTCCCGATAGAACATCCCCATTGTCACAGTGTGTGGGTGCACCCCTCGTGGTCCCGAGTTCCTTGCTCGTGCTCTCTCTCTCGAGTGTTTAGCTTTTTGACACTTTCAGATGACTTTGTCCTCCACAAAGTTCATACTCAAGAACTGTACAGTAGAATTACAAAGGCGAAAGTCTCATCATGTTTTAAGTACGAACCTGGAGTGTGATCCATATGGTAGCCCTACCCTGCAGGAGAAGACTACTTAAATTTATTTGTGTGGAGTCTTCACCTGAGGAAGTGCTGTTTTCCCCGTGTTTGAAAGAAAGAAGTTTTGGTATCTCCCATAAAAGTTTATTTTTCTAGAAAAGCTTTGAGAAAGCTTTCTCAGTGTGCTATGAATGCTTCCCTGTTGCCTGGCAACAGGGCTGGTTTTACACATGACGACCCTCTGTTTTTTAGACTAACTTGGTTGTCATGGGGACTGCTCACTATCCTTACAGAAGCTATGAGCTTTAGAAGAGCCAGAACCTTCAAGCAGCACCTTTTTGGGAGATTTTATCACGAAATTCAAACAAAATGTCAAGTTCACTTTTAGCCATAAGTTTGTTGATTTTCCAGAAGATGGCTTTTTCTTGTTTGATCCTTAGAGGCAGGGTCTCAATGTAGCCCAGGTTAGCCTCTAGCCTGGAATTATTTTCCTGCTTCAGTCTCCTGTGGTGTGGGACCATGGTCTGTATTCTGTCAATTATATTTTAAATAAATGCTGATTGGCCAGTAACCAGGCAAGAAGTATAATAGGCAGGACAACCAGACAGGAAGTAGAGGTGGGTAAATGAGAACAGGAGAATTCTGAAGAGGGAAGCCCATTCCTCTGCAGTCCTCGCCCCCGCCACAGAAGAAGCAAGATGTGACTGCCTCGCTGAAAAAGGTACTGAGTCATGTGGCTAACATAGACAAGAATAATGGGCTAATATAAGTTATAGGAGTTAATAAGAAGCCTGAGCTAATGGGCCAATCAGTTTATAGTTAACATAGACCTCTGTGTGATTTCTTTGGGACTTAACGATTGTGGGAACCAAGCAGGACAGAAACCCCACCAACACTTCTGAATGCTGGAATTGTGGCATATGCTGCTAAACTGGGTTTTAGAAAATAATTTTTTTGACAAAATTACATGTATTTGTGTGAGTATATATGCTTGTATGTACTTGCATACGTGTGTGTGTGTGTGTGTGTGTGTGTGTGTGTGTGTGTGTGTGTGTGTGTGTGTGCATGCTCACAGAGACCAGAGGAAGACTTGTATGAATTTGTTTTCTTTTTCAACCATCTATAGGACCTAACCAGGTCATCAGACTTGACAAGTGCCTTTACCTTCTGGGCCATCTTGCCAGGCTTGGCAAATACCTCTTCAATCACTGTTAGTGGAAGCTTCCCAAAGGAAGGGCAGAGTCTACAGAGCTGATGGGCAAATCAGTTTCACTTAGTGAATACTTTGATCCCTCTGGATGCTGTAACCTTTGTATCGGGATGCTTTGGTCTGCCTGTTAGTGCACCTGCGTGCCACAGTAAACTGCAATTCCAAGAAAAAAAAATATTTCAGGAGGCAATTATACTTACAACCAAAGACTTTAAAACCAGCTCCCTGTGCTTTGGTTAAGTGGAGAAGTTTAAAAGTTTCAGATTTTATGTCGGTCTGGTGAAGATGGTGCTGTTTTGTGCAGAGGATGCTGGACTGGATGTAGCTGGATGGGATGGTGCTCTTGAGGAGTCAGCACTAAGGACCTTCAGAGACAGACGTGTTAGAATAATGTTAGTTACAGTGTTAGCATCATTCCCTATGTAGAAAGCTTGGAAGCGGGAATGCTAAGTTATGTCTGTGGTGTGAGCAGGTTCGGGTAACTAAAGGACATCCACTCTAAACTCAGCACACATTTCTCTACTGAGAAGAGTTTAGGGGTCACCTGTTGCTGATGTTTAGACTCCTGGACATCACCAGAGTTTTCGATGGTTGTACCAGCTTGTACCTCCCACTACTGCTGGGTACTCTCTACTTTGACTGGTGTTGCTGTCTAGACAGTGTGCCTTACAGTCGGCTTTGTGTCTCCATGGTGACTCATGGTATGCACTGCTCATGTTTGTTAACCAGGTTAACGCTTTCTTTGGTAAAGAATAGCAATTGTCCTGTACGTTTTGCATTGGTTAATCCCACCTCTCTCTTTTTTTTTCTAGTACCTCACAATATTGCTGAGGTTGCTCGGGTAGCTAGGACTGCAGACATGCTGGGTTTTGTTTGTGATCTCATTCATTTGTAGGAGCTCTATAAATGTAGTCCCGTTATGAGTTCCTTTTATCCGCGTACATTGACAATATCTACTCCCTTTCTTGGCCTGTCATTTCATTCCCTTATTGGTATACTTTGATAAACGGACATTAAAGGCAACTTAATTTAATGTAATGCATTTTGATTGTTAATTTCATTTAATGTAATGCACTTTGATTAAATTTTTTCCTTTTATGACTAACACTGTTGTATTGTATTTAATATATTTTAGCCCATTTCTTGGTTATGAGGAGTTTTCAAGGTTTCGTCTTTGTGCCATCTACAGATAGTTCCTGACTTTTTCCAGAGTTGATTTCTTTTTCTTTGTATGATGTTTGAGATAGGAGTTAAATGTAAGGGTACATTTTCACATGTAGATTTTACTCATTTTAAATGTGCAAATATCAGATCCATTCATTAAGGAAGTATGGTGAACTAACTGAGCTAACTTGTCTAATATCAAAACATAGTTACTTCCTGATATAAAAGACTGATGTTTTTAAAACAGTCATGACTGTCTTTGTAAAGGAAGGCAAATACATTCTTAGTGATCTTGTTCCATCCTTTGGAATATACTCAGTGTCTGGTTTTTACATCTCATTTTAAATGCTGTGTACCTCATAGTCTTTTGGTGTCTTAAGATAGGGTTTTCTGTGTGCTCTCTGTATAGTCTTGGCTATCCTGAAACTCTCTCTGTAGACCAGGCTGGCTTCAATATCACAGAAATCCACCTGTCTCTGCCTCTTGAGTGCTGGGATTGAAGGTGTGCACCACTACCTCCTGGCTTCTATTTCAAAAAAGAAAAAATCTTACTTATGACACCCTCCTCTGAAGGTGGGTCTTTATCCAAGTTGCTCTAGCTAAGGAAATATTTCTTTTTAAAAATCAGCTTTTCAGACACAGTATGAGAGAGATCTATAGGCAAACTTTTCATAACCCATCTGCCAGTTCCCAAACTGACATGGAGACTCATTTTTTACACATCCTGATTCCCCTGCATCTGACCCACGACCCTCTGACTCTGCCCATCTTCCCAGTGTCTTTTTTCTGGTTTTCTTCCCTAACCTTATCCTATCCAGCTATTGGGCCAGTCAGCTTCTTCATTAAACCAATGACAGTGACATATAGTCACACACTATAAAGGAATAGTCCATATTTCCCCCTTTTGTCTAATTAAAAAATGTTTTAACTTTAACATAGTAAAATTATATACAACAAAAACAGTTAATAAATAAGAATTATAGTTACAATATCCAGTCCATTTGTATATGGCAAAATCTGAAAAAAATATTCTATTATCAATATTATCTTTGTGAGTCAAGAGTTTTATAACTAATTTACCTTTTATCATAATTAAGAAAAACTGTGTGTCTAATTATTTACTCTTTAACTCTTATCAAAGACCCCAGTAGATTGAAATATTAACTAACAACAGGGATGTCTGGCTTCATCCTAGGTTCTTCCATGATGCTGGGGAATCCAGCTTTGCCCTACAGGCCTGGTATACCTGACAGACATTTCTGAGAAGCAAGAAATTTTTAATGTTTTTATTGAGTTATATATTTTTCCCCTCTCCCCTTCCTTCCTCTCCTCCCCTTCTACCTTCTCCTATGGTTCCCATGCTCCCAATTTACTCAGGAGATCTTGTCTTTTTCTACTTTCCATATAGATTAGATCTATGTACGTCTCTCTTAGGGTCCTCTTTGTTGTCTAGGTTCTCTGGAGTTGTGATTTGTAGGCTGGTATTTCTTTGCTTTATGTCTAAAAGCCTCTTATGAGTGAGTACATATGATATTTGCATTTCTGGGTCTGGGTTACCTCACTCGATATGGTGTTTTCTAGCTTTATCCATTTGCCTGCAAATTTCAAGATGTCATTATTTTTTTCTGCCGTGTAGTACTCCATAGAACTACATGTAAATATACCACATTTTTCTTATCCATTTTTCAGTTGAGGGGCATTTAAGTTGTTTCCAGGTTCTGGCTAAGAGAATTTTGAAGGACTGATTTGTCGTATTGGCAAAGTCTGGCAGTTGCTTTCTATTGGGTCGTGCTGATCCAGTTTGGATAGTATTCTGTCAGCAATTGAGGTAAAGGCAGGGTTTTTGCCCTAATGCCTAGCTTTTGCCATAAGAAAGGCAAACTCCATATGAAGTTTCTTTGATATCTATTATCTTCTCTGAAATAAATTCACGCTGCCAGGAGCAGACATATCTCACTGTCAAGAAGAGTCTTACATTATTAAAACATTTTACATGCCATATTCTGTAGGCCTTTAAGTGTTTGAAGATCACCTATCTAAATATATCTGTTTAACCTTGAAAACGTGCCTAACATTACTGCTTATTATAGATGGCTAACAGCTAACCTGTATTTCTTAATTAATACGTTACATTTTACATGAGTTGCATAAGCAACTCCAAACGAGTAGAAACATGCGTATAGTATAGAAAAATAACCTAAAATTTGTATTAATAAACCAAAGTCCATACTAATGTAAAATATTTTGAGATTAATAGATGTTTTTAGGACTGAAATGGATTCAATAATCTACCCTTTTTTCTCACATTCCTATATCATATCCCCCATTTATTCCTTTAGAAGGAGATCTTTGGATTTAACTCTTTTGTTTAGCTTGGTTTTTTACTAAGACCAATAAAACTTTGTTATCACCCCCCCCCTTTAATAGTGATAATAAACACCCATAACCCATCTTTTGTGAATATGGGCATTGTTTTCTAGACTCCCTCCTCTTGTCTTTGGGCACTGTTATCTTTGTGGGAACCTTGAGAAAATTGGGATAATAATGAAGTCTAGGCTGGAGTAGTCTGTGAAGTTGGACCATCTCAGCCAGCAGGCTTGAAGTTATTTTAGATGCAGAGTTTTGAGTAGACAGAAACAGGGGGCATTTTGAAATGCTGGATCATTTGGGCCATCTGTTTTCATTGGTGTTTGGGCCCCTCATTCTGGAAGTACATATTTTCATTTACTTATTTATTTATTTATTATTTTTCTCTGCTCTCCACTCTTTCTCTCCCCTCCCCTTCTGTTCTGCCCCATGGTTCCCATGCTCCCAATTTATTCAGGAGATTTTGCTTTTTTCTACTTGCATGTAGATTAGACCCATGTATGTCTCTCTTAGGGTCTTCATTATTGCCTAGGTTCTCTGGGATTGTAGTAAGCTGGTTTTCTTTGCTTTATTTCTAAAAGCTACTTATGAGTGAGTACATATGGCATTTGTCTTTCTGGGTCTGGGTTACCTTACTCAGTATGATGTTTTCTAGATCCATCCATTTGCCTGCAAATCTCAAAATGCCCTTATTTTTTTTCAGCTGTGTAGTTCTCCATAGGGCTACATGTAAATGTAGCACATTTTCCTTATCCATTCTTCTGTCAAGAGGCATTTAGGTTGTTTCTAGGTTCTGGCTAGGACAAACAATGCTGCTATGAACATAGCTGAGCACATCTCCTTGTGGTATGATTGATCATCCTTTAGGTATATACCCAAAAGTGGTATTGCTGAGTCTTGAGGAAGGTTGTTTCCTAATTTTCTGACTGATATCCAAAGGAGCTGTACCAGTTTGCACTTTCACCAGCAATGAAGGGGTGTTCCCTTTACCTCACATCCTCTCCAGCGTAAGGTGTCATCAGTGATCAAAACATGTGTAAGATGGAAACTCAGAGTGTTTGGATTTGCATTTCTCTAATGGCTAAGGATGTTGAACAATTTTAAAGTGTCTTTCAGCCATTTTAGATTCCTGTTGAGAGTTCTGTTTAGGTTTGTGCCCCCCCTTTTTTTTCCTGGATTATTTGTTCTTTTGATGGCCAATATCTTGAGTTCTTTGTATATTTTGGAGATCAGTCCTCTGTCTGATGTGGGGTTGGTGAAGATCTTTTCCCATTCTGTAGGCTGTCGTTTTGTCTTGTTGATCGTGTCCAAATAAATCAAAGACCTCAACATAAAGCCCACACTGAACCTCATAGAAAAGAAAGTGGGAAGTACACTTGAACGCATTGGCACAGGAAACCACTTCCTAGGTATAATCCCAGTAATACAGACACTGAGAGAAACAATTAATAAATGGGACCTCTTGAAACTGAGAAGCTTCTGTAAAGAAATACATAAATTTTTAAAAGTAACATTCATTACAAGTATGGAATATGTGGTGTGCACAAGTCAGATAAAGATGAGTCTTTTGTTTTATGTTTATTTTAGGCAGGTAAAATATATGTTAGTTTCTTATAGTTCTTCTAAGTTTCTTCGTTTTGTTTTGTTTTTTTTTTTATGTCTGTAGCCCGGATTTCAGGGGGTTCTTCTCCCAACCAAACTTGATTTTCTTTAAACCAAAATGAATTCATAGCTTCTCATTTTCTGTAGAAAAAAAAGCATAACCTTTTCCCATAAAGAAACATACCTTTTGATCTAAATTTAGAAATCAAGATATTTTTAAATATATGGGTTGATTTACTCTAGCAGTTTTTATAATTCAATGTGTCTTAGCGCAGCTATCACTTCTTTATTTAGCAATCAGAAAATCCAAAGACAACACAATAGCATACAGAACCCAGACTCTGTGTATATTTTATCTTTACATGGCTTTTTAAATGTTACTCTACTCTTTTTATAAGGACTTCATTGTTTTAAAAGTATTTTTATATTTTTATTACTGTTTATACCGTTTCTTTTTCTTTTCTTTCTTTCTTTTTTTCTTTTTTTCTTTTTTTTTTTTTTTTTGGTCTCTGAATCCTATATGAAAACGGTTATGTTTCTACAGTCTACACAGCTGGATAGAAATTCACAACATGAACCAGGCATCTGGAATAAATGGGTGGAAAAGCCTGGGCACTGGAAAGATAACAGCACTGTCATGATGTAAATGGTACAGAAGACAATATGCAGGGAGAGGCTTGTGGAAAACTGGAGTGTGACTTACTGTTTCAAAGATATCCCTTAGGTGTAACCACTGTTTGCTTTTTGAAATCTTTTTCTAAAAGTCCCATATAATGATAAAAAGGGTCGTTTTAAACCAATTATCACTTCCTGGGTGCAGTTCTCCCCATGTAGGTTTGCACAGGTAAGGCATGCAAGGGTAGCATTGTTACACACTCAGAGAATGCATACCAAAGACAAGCCAGAATGTTTGCCAGTTTGGTCAAGGGTGAGGCTGGTGATGGGCACAATCACAGGCTGTTGATGGAGGAAGGTCATTGGTTAAATAAAAAGAAACTGCTTGGCCCTCATTGGTTAGAAGATAGGTGGGAGGAGTAAACAGAACACTGGGAGGAAGAGGAAGTGAGCTCAGACTCGACAGCTCTCCTCTCGGGAGCAGACGCCTCAGAGAGACGCCATGCTCCCCGCTCCCGGGAAGATGCACGCGATGAAGCTCTGACCCAGGATGGACTTAGGCTAGAATCTTCCCAGTAAGCGCACCTAGCTGTGCTACATAGAATATTAGAAATGGGCTAGTCTAGGTGCGAGAGTTAGCCTAGAAGAGGCTAGATAGAAATGGGCCAAGCAGTGATTAAAAGAATATAGTGTCCATGTAATTATTTCAGGGCATAAGCTAGCCGAGCAGGCGGCCGGGGTGCTGGGAACGCAGCCCCGCCGCTCATATTACTACAGGCTGTCAATGTGGGAAGAAGGGGGCACCAGACACTTGACCCTCACAGTCCTGCTTCCAAGCACTGCCAGCTTCCTTCCTGGTGAAGGAGTAATGTGTGGGAGCAAAACAGATGGGGCGAGGGAGAGATGGAGAGATTACTTAGTGTAGCTGTCTACATATGCTGGAGCTCAGGAAGAAAATGCAAGCCCAGAAGGATGACCTAGTGGACAGGGAGTGCAGCAACTGTCTATATACCCTGGGGGGAGGGGAGGCAGTGTCTGCTTCATGAACCTTGCTCTTAGGGTATAAGCAAAGAGATGTTAGTGTAACAAGTGTGCTATGGGATGAACTATCAGATAGTCATTTCTCAGCTTTCTAGAAGTCCTAAGTCTGAGGTTCAGAGCCAATAGATTGCTGTGTGGCAAGGCCACTTTCTGGTTTCGGTTGTGGTCTTCTGTTCCCTCACATGGTCCTTTTCTCAAGGTATGATTTTTGTCATGAAACCTCTACTCCCACAGCCTCCCTCTTACAAAGGTCTACTTCAAATACTGTCACAGTAGGACTAAGGTTCTCAGCGTAAGAATTTGGGGAGGATGCAATAGTCGTTCCGTAACAAAAACAAAGGTTCTGGACTGACTTTACCAGTACCTTGTAGTGTCAGTTTCAGTGATCAAGATATCTACGTGATTTTCCAGTTTTCAGTTGTTGAAGGAGGGAGTCTGTGATCTGGGGTTTTTTTTTTTGCATAAAAATGGTTAATTCATTTATAGCTGATAATTCCACTCAATAAAAGATTGTGTTTCTCTTATGAGCCCTGTTAGCTATGTTTTAAATATCACCAAATTAGCCTATCTTTAAGTTGTCTGCTTTGACGAGCTTGCACACAAAAGTGCAGCTGCATAGACGTCACTAGCGTACAGGTCTGGAAATTGCAGGCCATATCTACAGTTCCCCATGTGCCCAGTGGAAGTGCATTTCTCATTTATTCCTGGTTCCAGGCAGCTACCAATCTGCTTTGCACTGCTAATTTTGTCATTTTGTTTGCCTTTTCTAGAGGCATCATACAATGGCTTCTCTTATTTAGCATGCTATCTTTGAGATTTGTCCATGTTGCAAATAGCCTGTACTCATATATTAACATTGTGTTCCTCCCTGTGGCTGTATACCTCATTAGGTATTAGTTGATCAAATCGAATGGTTTTCGTTTGAGGCTGAATGAGTAGTGAATGACCATTTGTAGCCTTTCTGTGGGTGTAGCTTCTTTTTTCCTGCATAGAAAACTTTTATAAATTACCAAGCTGTCTCAAGTTTGTGTATTTCATATTTCTGCCATCCATACATGAAGTTCTGACTTTCCCAATGCTCTCTGATACTTAATGTGTAGTCTATACTATTGACTGCAGCCATTCATCAGAGTATGCAGTGATACATCCATATAGTTTAATTTCATTTCTCTAAGGATGAATGATATCGCATTACATTGATCTTTTTCAAATAGTATTGTTGCCACAGCTTGAAACAATTTTTGGAACTCTGTATTCCAGATTTGCTGGTACCATTACCAGCCACATAAGGAAATCTATTTTATTGCCTATTGGTGCCTATTTTGCTTCAATGCTTTCTCTCCCTCTTCTTTCGTAGTTTACTTAGACTTTACTAGGTGTTACATGTGTGCTATACATTGAATATATATGTCTGACTTCAAGGCCAAGACTATGGGTAGAAATTTAAGCTACTGAGTGTCGAGATCTTAGTTGAGACAGAAAGGATCTAATAATCCACAGAGAGAAAACTGAGTGGGTCCCACTTGAGGAAATTTGAGGAATGTGCTGAGGTGCGGAATCTAGGAGGTCTTGAAGGAACCTTGTAAACATTCTGCTGGCTAATCACTTACTTGCAGTTATCACGCTGTCTGGAATGCCTGTTTCTAAAACTATTCCACTATTGTTTAAAGAGCATATATGTGTGTTTATAGAAATTGAATCTCTAAGTTCAGTGGAAATCGGTAACATTTTTTCTTTTGAATCATTTAAATAATTATTACTTGCCATTTAGTTTTTCCCCCAGAATAATATGATTTTCTAACCTAAGTTTTACTGATTTCATTAGTCTAGTACATCGTTTGCTATTGTTATGTACAGTACAAATACTAACTTTATGAGAGTCACATCAAATACATGCTGTTTTTTCATTCCTAGGCAAATACTGCGGTCTGAGTTTACAAATGAATGGGTCAATTGAGTCCAAAGGCAGCGAAGTCACAGTGCTGTTCATGAGTGGAATCCATGCTTCTGGACGGGGATTCTTGGCTTCATACTCAGTTATAGATAAACAAGGTAATTTTTGTCTTATACTGTAGCTCCCACATTTTGTCATTTCTTACAGCAAGAAGGAAAATATTCAAATACCTGTTATCTGACATTGGAGTAGAACAGGAAACTGAACAACTAATAATGCCCAAGAAACCAGAAGGGTCAGGATCTGCATTCTGAAAAGTGTCTGTATTAATTTCTGTCTACGTACTTTCATTTCCTTGGTTAAAAAAAGAAAACCACTAATTTTTCACTTTTGTGATGTCAGAACACAAACTGTCATAATTTTAAAAGAAATCTGTGAAACGTTGAGGTAAAGTGTATCAACTTAAAGGTTTATTATCTATAAGTTACAATTTCACAATTCTATTCCAAAGGCCAATTGTTTACAAAGACTTGGCCCTCATATTACCAAGAGTTCCCTGCGAATGCTGAGATGGAACATAATAATGATTTTCTTATTGTTAGTGTTTAGGATCTGAAAGGGGTTGATGTTAACAGCAAAGGTATTAAATAGAATAAAATCTAAAATTTAGTTGACTCTCTGTCATGAAATGCATTACCTGTATGTGATCTGTCAAGTGCTTTTACTACTGTGGCTTGTATCTCATCTCTGTTATTCAAGGCACTGTGAAGAGGACTTCTCAGAAGTGGTGTTATTGGAAGGATTATGAAAACAGGCCTTTGCATTAGAAAATAGACGATTGTTCTTATGTTCAACAGTAAATATTCTAAGTTGGCCATTTAAATGTAAATATTAGCTTTTGCTTCAGGCCATTTGGATGAAAAACTATCAAGACCCTCCTAGGTATGAGACTGTTGAGCTCTGGAACCACTGAGGGCACTGCAAGCAATCCCTCTTAAGCTAGGGTGACTTTAAGATGAATACTGTTTCCCTAAAAGTGTCATTTAGAACTTTTACATGAAGGAAAGAGCTGTGTCTACTTGGAAGGGAATCTACTTTCTCATAGATTGTAAACCATGGGCAAGATGGGAAGCTAACAAACTCAGAGACAATGAGAAAGGTTTAGTTCATTTGAATGAAATAATGTGGGAAAAAGAATTAGAAGTGTAAAGTTAGATGAATGGATGTTTTGACAGAGTATGAAAATTAAGACGAGTTATGTCACGGGAAGGGCACTAGGTATATCTCAATTGATACTGGTTTCTGGTTGGGTGTGGGAACTCACAATGTAATCTAGCACTCTGGAAACTGAAGCAGGACAGGAGGATCACAAATTTTGAGGCCAGATGGCCCTCTTTCAAAAGCCAAAATTAAAAATAAATAAATAAACAAGCAAATAAATAAATCAGCAAGCAAGCCTGCTTCTGTGTGTGCCTGCCAGATAATCTCTGTCGTGTGAGTTCCCCGCCATGGGTTCTGTCGGTGGGATGTCTATAGACAAGGCACAGAGACACAGCATCACCCCCACCCTGCATTATGAATACATATTTCCATTTCCCCACTGTCTAGTCGGTGGAGTAAAGAACACAGACGTAAGAACTCTCTTGCTTTCAACACATGCTGTGAGCGTCTCAGGTTGACAGGTGAGAAGGTTAAAAAAATGGCAGTTGGTTGTACTTACTTACCTGAAGTTTCATGGGTTTAAATTCTCATTTTGATTCCTATTTCCCAGTTTTATCCTTCTACTGATCAAGCTCGGGGTTCCTGGAAAATAAAATGTCTGCTGTTTTATTATAAAAGGCGCTTTACATTAAGTGTTCAAATCATGGGTTGTTGTTTCTCCCTTGGAAACTTGATGTCCTTACAGTAAAGTTCATTAAAGAATTGACCTCAGATGTTGTCAGCGATCTCACACAGAGTCAGCACAAATGAGAGACAGACTTTAGCAACTTCTTGATACTAACCCATCCCAAAGTGACAGTCTTGAGAAATGCCATTTCCCAGCTGATTTCCAGTGTCATGGTTTTTTGTCATGCCCTGTCCAATTTGTCAGGCATTTGTTTAATTTGACTGAAGGTAGTTGGCTAAGACACATTCTAGGAAACACTGGTTGAGTTTCTTACTGCTTCTTGGGTGGCCTCTCAGTCACATTTTTTTTCTAGTAACTCATTTGTTCAGAGGCTGTTTGACTTTGGTTGAGATTTCTGTTTCCATCCAGGAAATTTAACTGCCACTATGAATTCCTGAAATATCTGGAAGGATCATTGCTACATGTCCCTCACTTAGGAGTCTAGTTGAAATTTAGAGTAAAGGGGATTAAAATGTGTGAACAGCGTTGCTTCAGCAGCTATGTCTTCTTTTCTTATACTCTCCCACAAAGATTTGCTAATGCTATGTTGTATGTTAAACTACACACACATATATACCTACATACATGCATACATACTATATATATTATGTATAGGGTCATGGTTTTATATAAGATATATTTTATATCAGAGTCCATGCAAAGTTCTGTTTCTTGCCATTTTCTGCTCTAGATTGGTAGAATGACCTGACTAGGATTGTGTTGTGTTAATGTTAGTTTCTCTTTGTTGCTCTCTGAGAAGTAGATAGAAGAAAAATAAGATAGTTGTGCTCTCTGAGAAGTAGATAGAAGAGAAATAAGATAGTTGTAGGAAGGCCAGTGAAGAGGCTGTTAGAAGAGACCAGATGGTTAAATTCAGAGGCCGTGTGATACAATACTAAAGTAATGTCCATTTGTAAAGACTTAGACTCACTTTGAGACACACTTCAAAGAATTAGGATTCATTTTCCTTGTAATTTAAACTATAACAAGAGGCTTTACTCATGGTGAAGTTCTCTTGAATGGCATCCAGAGTTATCCATGCCCAGGTCATGCTGGGACCTTTTCCTAGCATCCTCTTTATGTTTGTTTCTTGTTTTTAAAACATCTCGGGGTGTTATCCCCTTCCTTGTTACTTTTAAATTATTGGTGAGTAGTAGTTAACATCCTATATATAAAGGATGGTATATATTTTTTTCTTTGACATCAAAAGAAGAATCATATCTACTGTGAAAAAACAGGTTCCCGTTTTCTGCCTTTGGTGGCAGGCAAACAGAAATGCTTAGGGTGGGGGCACTGCACAGCCTGAGAGAGACGTGTGAGTTACTTCTCTGTGATAAAATACCATGGCCAAAACAACCTGAAGAAGAAAGGGTTTATTTGGGTTTAGGTTTCCAGAAGAACAAGGACAAAGTGCATGGTGACAGAGCAGAGGTAGGGCAGCTAGAACTGGAAGCTGAGAGTCTACATTCACCACCTTTGAAGGAGAAAGGCATTTGTTTTAGCTAACACTTCCAAGTTGCTGCAGACATGAAGCAGAGAGAGCACAGTCAAAATGGCACAAGTCTTTAAACTCCCAGAGCCTGCCTTCAGTGACATTCCTCCTCCAAGTTCAGAGTTGTTAAAACAGCATCTCCAACTGGGGACCAAGTATTCAAATGCCTGCGACTGTGGGGGAGGGGGGCATCATTTAAACCAGCCGGCCATCAGGGCATTGCTACTGTAAATTGGCATAATCACATCCAGTTCCAGCTGGGCTTTCTGAAAGCATGCGAGCCCTTGAGGCATGAGCAAACATGATCAAGCACTGATGAAAACTCCTGAGGTCTAACCAGCCTCGCAGAGTTCGGGACTCAGTAACTCAGATCTTTCGGTCAAGCTTGATAATAAATGCTACTATTTTCATAAATAAATTTCAATTTAAAAACACCATTTAGAGTTGAAGAGATGGCTCAGCAGTTAAGCACACTTCTTATTTCAGAAAACTCCAGGTTGATTCCCAGCCTCCACAGTGACTCATAAATGTTTCTAATTCCAGTTCCAGGTGATTCAACACTCTTCTGAGACCCCAGGGCAACGGGCATGCATAGGATTTACATAGATACAAGCAGGAAAAACACTCGTACACCTAAATTTAATTAAAAACAGCATTTAATTGGACTTCAAAAATAAAATGAATTTTGCAGATGTTTGATCTAAATTTCTGTTTTTGAATCTCTTCAACCCTGGCCAGTTTCTAGAAGGATTCTCAGCAGTGGATTTTAGACATTTTTGCTATGTACCAGTGAACTTACATATGCATTGAAATCTTCAAATCCTTCAAGGCAGCATTCATTTGTGTGTTTCATGACTGGTGTGGGGGTGGTTAGATACAACCAAGATTGGAAAATGGTAATTTTATAGTTTTAGAAAATATTTAGGCACATTTCAGAAAATATCAAATCAAAACTTTAAAAAAAAAAATACCACATTATTTAAAGGAAATACTAAAGGTCTTGCCAGCCAAGAATTTTGGAATAGACAGCCTAAATTTGCCTTTATTTTTCTGGAGGAAATTAGTAAACAGCAAATTTCTTGTGACACAGAATGATCCCATGTGGATATGCATTTTCTTCTCAGTGTGAACTCACAAACACATGTCCGTTTGCTGCCTCCACTTTAGAATTTGCTGACAGTGTACCTAAGACTTCTGAACAGCTGGGCCTGAAAACATCCATTTGAGGGTCACTGCTGCAGTATGTTGAAGTATTTTTAGAATCAACACCAATGTTATAAAAATTTTCTGATTGTTACTGTCTTTAACTACTATTTTTGTGAATGTTTCCATTTCTTTCATTTTCCATCATATTATGTAAACTTGTGACACACAGGACAGAATAGATAGGTTGTTTTTTTTTCTGATGGAGTTTGAGTTTCTGTTGCTGATTAATTTTTTTTCTTCTATGTGAAATGTTTTTGGTTTTGAATGTAGGGTGTGAGTTTTTCAGATCATTTGCTGCCTGGACAGCAGTGATGACACAGAATCTGTTTTGTGTCAGATTTGACTTTTAGCCCCATTTGTGGTTTCCACGCTATGTTTTTAGTTTTTACTGTTTTTGTATCTGACACACATTTTAAAAATTTGAATCTGCCATGCGGTGGTGGCACATGGCTTTAATCTCAACACTTGGGAGGCAGAGGCAGGCGGATCTCTAAGTGTTAAAGGCCATCTAGGTCTACAAGAGCTAGTTCCAGGACAGGCTTCAAAGCTACAGAGAAACCCTATCTTGAAACCCAAACCAAAACAAAGGAAATAAATAAACTAAACTTTGAATCTATTGATTGACTCTTGGTAAAGTTTCCCTTTGATTTCTAGCTCCAGATGAGCCCGTATTTACAAGCCAATGAACAATGATCACACAGTCAGGTGTGTTATATAAATAACGTACTGAAAACAACTATATTTTGATGCTAATTTAGACAACAAGCATATTTTTGAGTAGTTTCACCAGTTTTGCAGAGACATAATTTAAAACAGAATTTATCTGTTAAAATGGTTGCAGAAGAGGCAGTTCAGCCTATGGAGTGACGTTTGTGCCAAGCAGACACATAAACAGTCTGAAGTGTACCATCCTGCTTCTAGTATTTTCTTGTGTAATTGGGATTCTGATACCTTAGAAAGTCTGTGAAAAAGAACCAATAGGATTGTGCTGAGTTAAGCTAACAGTCACTTCTAGATACACTGTTGCTAAACACTATTGCAGTGTTTAGTGTCCTAGATACTGTGTAGGTCACAAAAGAAGCCTGCTAACTTTTGACATGTCTTACATTCATAGGAAGTTAGGTGTGGAGGAAATTTCATTTGATGTAGTTACCTTATGTGGTTTACAGCTTATTTAACTATGGTTAATTGCTTAGGCGACTTAGCTCTCTTGTACGTTATTGATAAGAAACCTTACTTCTCGGCACAGAAATGTGTCCAGTCTCCTCCTATGGAGTCTGCTTTGACCGGTATCATTGTAATTTGTCTAAGAGAAGCCTCATATTTAATCTCCACCTTTAAATATCTATCAAAGGGATCAGCCATATCCCACACCCTTTTGTATCTGGGCAAAGAGGTCTGCCTACGGGGAAGTAAGGTTACTGAAACAGTGTTGCTGTGCCTGTGCTAGGGCAGAAGTTGGCCCTTTTAAGGCATTCTAGAGGATTTGAAAGAGTTGAGTTTGTAAGTATATATCTGTTGTCTTTTTCTTGGTTTTTCGTCTTTCTCCTGTTTTCTCATTTCTGGTAAATAATTAATGGTCACCTAGGAGCATTACTTGATCTTTTGTTACATTTAGGTTCCTTTCCTATAGAAAGAAATGATTACAGTTGTATAAGATATTACATGCCACAACTAATAGAATGTAGACTGTATATATAATGGTTACTGATACTACTGGGACGTTTTTCAATTCACTCAAGAACACACAGCAGTATGACAGGGAAAATCTAAATAAAAGTAGTTCATAATCTCAGAATAGAACACTATCTCAGAAATAGCCATTGCTGTCAATCAAAATATTCCTATGAGAGAAACCAAGATGCTGCTGTATTAAATGACTTGCTGACATATGAAATAGTTACCATATTTTTACAGTATTATGTATGGGACAACCTAAGATTTTGAAATATGTGCAAATAAAGTTTCATAGAACAGCTACGACGTTCTCTGTAAATTGTACTGAAAGTTTATTTTGCAAGCTGTATCAAGATGGCAATATATATAATATTGTTAAACTTTGAGTTGTCCTAAGAAAACAGGATACTTAGTACAGATGTTCATCTGAGACTGGCCTTTCTGAGTTAGGGGAAGGACAGAAGCCTTTTACAGGACTTAAGGTTACCCTCTACCTGGCTTACATTTATCCTTCTGTCTAGTGAAGAACTGTCGCCATAGATGCTTTTTCTCCTTGAGCTGCACAGAAGAGCAGGAGTAAAGGCTGCTCTTTCGGGGCCCTGAGAGATGCTCTTGCCTAGAGTACTGAAGAAAAATATAATATGCTATGTCATAACGTGTGTATATGCCTTAGTATATTTTATGTGTTTGACTAAAATTATACAAAAGTCCTACGTAGAAGCTCTTACCTAAGAGTGTAGTTAATTGCACGTTGCCTGCACTTCTAGAACACTGATGTTCTGGCATTACACAATAATCAAATAATTCCACATCAGTATTTATTATTGTAATCTTAAATACTTTGCATATGAGTTAGTCTTTTGTTCATTCCAAAGATCTTGCCATTATTTCTCAAATCTCTAATTATTGGCCAATTCTGGAGATCTCTATGAAAATCTGGCTACATACCAGCAGCCCCACTCTTAACCCCTGTAGTTCAGGTCACTCCCAGTGTTTACCTCAATTATGACGGCAGATTCCCTTTTGACCTTTGTCCCTTTGCTTCCCTTTGAAGGTACTCTCTGTGTAGTGGTCAGTGGGATTTTTAAAAATTATTTATTTATTTATTTTCTTTGCATTAGTGTTTGCCTGTTGCTTCTCTCTATGAAGGTGTTGAATCCCTAGAACTGGAGTTTCAGACAGTTGGGAGCTGCCATGTGGGCGCTGGGAACTGAACCCGGGTCACTGGAAGAGCAGCCAGTGCTCTTAACCACTGAGCCATCTCTCCAGGCCCAGGTCAGTGTGACTTTATTAAAATGAAATTCCCATCTTCATCTGCCGAGCATCCTTGCCTCCAGGGCCCTGTAGAATTCAGCTGCCTGTGATGTGCCTGACTTCTTTTCACCGTGGCTTCATAAGTGCTGACCAAGCACCCACATGGGGCCTTTTTTACTTCATACCTAGTTTCAGAGCCACATATCCCGAGCCTCATCACTTCACCCACTTAGAGTTTTGATCACATGTCACCTTTGCAGTGAGGTCCATGCTGGATATAACTCTTGAAAGTTCAAGTCTTAAACTTTTCCTCACTTGTACCTTTATTTAACTGAAGTGTTATCACCGTCTGCCTTACTATACATACATGTTATACGAATGATTTCTCTTACCCTCTCCCACTTGGAGGTTGGTGTACTTTATATATGTAGACATTTTCATCTGTCTGTCTTCTCACTAATGCCTACACTACCACCTGGTCATGTTTTTATATCTGATGTTTGCTGAGGAGCAATGGAATGAATACCCACCATGGTTCTTTACTATGCTTTATTTTATCCAGACATGCCTATATGGTATATATTAAAGTCAATGGTTATTTCTTCTTATGATTTTTAATTTTTCTAACAAATTTATCAAGATTTAATTCCTATACATTACAGTACTCCTGCACAGAGTAGTGACTCGGTGTTTCAGAATTTTCAGAACACTGTAGTCCTAGCCACTGTTTGAGGGCATTTCCATCGCCCTGAGGAAGAGCCCACAGTTAGTCTCAGTCTGCTCCACTGGCTGCTGTAACTCCCTCCACCCTTTGTCACCACCCACCCACTTCTTATTCCTGGGTTTACTCATTCGGGACACTTCAAGGATAATATAGTTTGGGATGTTTGTGATTGGTGCCTTTCGCTACATATTGCGAAGTTCTTCTGTGTTGTGATCAGGTAATACTTTGGTTTTATAGCCAAAGTATATTCCATTGGCTATATCTACATTTGCCTTTTTAATATTTCATCTTAATACTTTTTGATATTGAGTCTAGATCCTAGCAGATATATGACTTGTCAGAATAATTTTGTATGCCATTATATTAATTACTTTTATGACTGTGATAAAAACCTCTATAAGTTGCACCATGACCAATACAACTTATAGAGAAAAAAGAATTTATTTGAGCATATACTTTCGTTAGAGCCCATATGATGGAGACAGCTTGGTAGCAGGAGCAGAAAGCTGAGAGCTCACATCTTGAACTTCAAGGATGAAACAGAGAGATGAAACTGGAAGTAGCTGAGACTTTTTAATCTCAAATCCACCCACAGTGAAATATTTCCTCCACTGAAGCTGCACCACTTAAGTCGTCACCAGACAGTGTCATCACCTGGGGACCAAGTGTTCAAATGCCAAAGACTATGGGGAACATTCTCATTCAATCCCCATAGCCATCTTTCTCCTTGACACTAACCTTTGAAGCATAGGCTTTTCTAATTATCATTTCTATTTATCTGAGTTTGATTGCTGTGCTTTTCATCATATTTAAGAAATCAATCCTTAATCCAAAGTCAGGATTTATTCCTATATTTTTGAAAAGTCTGCAGTTTTGTTCTTAAATTTTGGTGACTTTGAGTTAGTATTTGTATATGTGAGAGAGGTAACTAGTTCTTTTGTGACTGGATCATGGACATCGATGTCATGTTACTCACAAGACGATCCCACCAGCATACTGCTCCGTTATGTTATCCAGACACCACAGCTGAAATTCACTTGACTATGAATGTGAAGGGTTAACTCTGGACTCTTGTGACCTTAATCCTAGTCCCTTCCTCACAGTAACTCCCTGCACACTGCTGTCCGAAGCCTCGTTCTAACCACATTCACCTTGTCCAGGATTTGTCCTTATTTGTTGAAAGCTTTATAATAACAGTTTTCCGGAAGGCAATTTCCTTGGGAAAAGCTTTTAGGAAAGGCACATAACTTCTTAAATCCTTAAGTTGGTGGTTTTTATTTGCCTTCATGGAGTTGTAAATGTCAGTTTATACTCATGGTTTTCCTTTCCTGCCTTCAGTCTTCTTGGCTCTCAGAGTTGTCCACTTTGGGCTTTTATTTCCTCCTCAGGAGCTCTTTGGAATTTGAGATCCAGGTCATTATTTGCATATTAGCATGGCCTGTTGTGCAGCTTAAGCCCTGAATGGGCTTACTGTACATCTGGTGTGAATGTAGGAGAGGCAGCTAGTAGTCACCTTGCAGCTAGAATGCTGCATTGGAACACACAGGTACTGTTCATGGCAGTCTGCTAATTTTAGAAGCTGAGTTTCTTAATTGATTCTCACTGATGCTGTGCAAAGGTTGATAGGCAAATTCTGTTGACTTGCCCTTCCTAGTGAATTAACTAAGTAATAGTGAACCCCCATGGAGAACTCTGAAAACAGATTAAATAATTGAAATTGCAGTGATACATACATATTGATCTCTACAAATTCTTCTCAAAATACTGCTGTCCTATCTGCTAACACACACTCTGGGTCTTATAAGTATGTAGTAACAGTGTTGTAGGAAGTCATCCATAAGGCTTTGGCTGGCTCTTGAGGTCCTCATAAGGGATTGCCTCGACCAGCCTTAATACAGGGGGAGGGCAAACTGCAGTTGGGATGTAAAATAAATAAATATTAAAAAAGGTTCTCAAGGTATTAGGGCTGTGATAAAATGTCATGACCACAATCAACTTGGGGAGGAAAGGGTTTATTTAATCTTATGACTTGTAGTCTATCATCCAGGGAGGTCAGATCAGGAACTCAAGGCAGGAGCTGAAGAGGGGGTCATGGAGGAACACTGTTTACTGGCTTGCTAATTGTTGCTTGCTCATCCTACTTGCTTCCAGACCCAGGGACTACCTGCACAGGGACAGTGCCACTCATGATGGGCAGGGACCCTCTTATCAGTTGTTAATCTAGACTGTACCCCCACAGAGTTGCCTCCATGTCAATCCTATGGAGGCATTTTCTCAATTAAGACCCCTCTTGCCAGATATGTCTACGTTTGTGTCAAATTGGGGAAACCAACCATCAAGAAATGCTCATAATACTATCTGTTATTGCCTTCTTGTCTCCTTCCAGGGTCTGGTAAGTTACTGGATGTAGCCAAACATGGTAACAAACAGAAACTTTTGGTTTTCCAGGGAATCAGTGATAAATGTTCATTGAAAGTCTTCTGTGCAGCCTACACTGTAATTCCTAATTTCTATAATTCCAGAAGAGTGAGCTCTACACAGCTCTACTCTTTGTTCAAGGACAAGGTGTTAGAAAATAATGTTGCAGCCGGGCGGTGGTGGCGCACGCCTTTAATCCCAGCACTTGGGAGGCAGAGGCAGGCGGATCTCTGTGAGTTCGAGACCAGCCTGGTCTACAAGAGCTAGTTCCAGGACAGGCTCCAAAACCACAGAGAAACCCTGTCTCGAAAAACCAAAAAAAAAAAAAAGAAAATAATGTTGCTTGTAACTATAATTCTATTAGCAAATTAGCCTTTTAATAATATAAGTTATGCTGGGATCTATAATTATGTGTTGGTTAAAACAAGCAAAATGGAAGTCCCGTCAGTGGATAAAGGGATTTCATATGTGAAAGACTAGGATGGTTTTTTGAGGACTTGACAATCAAGTTGAGATGTTAGCAAGTAGTCAGCTAGGTTTTCGGAGCAATAGAAAAGCTGTGCAGATAGTGTATGCCCAAGGATGCAAAGGAGTATGAGCCTGGGATTCGGGAGAAGGTGTGCCCAGGGATGCAGCAGAGTGTGTGCCCAAGGATTCAGAAGAGTGTATTTCCATGGTTGCAGCAGAGTGTGTGCCCAGAGATGCAGGAAAGTCTGTGTCCAGGGATGCAAGAGAATGTGTGCCCAGGCATGTAAGAGAGTATGTGCCCAAAAATGCAGGAGAATTTGTCCAGGCATATAGATGAGTGTATGTGCCCATGGATGCAGAAGAGTGTGTGCCCAGGGATGCAGGGAGTATGAATACAGGGATACAGATAAATTTTGTGTTCATGGACACAGGACAGTGTGCCAAGAGATGCAGAAGAAAGCCAGGGTGGTGAGAAACCTTAATGTTGAAAGTAAAGCAAGGCCAGTCCTGTAACATGCCTCAATCCAGACTTTCTATTCTATCCTAAGACAAGGAAGGGAAGACGCTCGATGTTCTTTTTAAGTAACTGTGCCTGTGACTGAGTTTTTAATTAAAGGTATGTTAGCTTTTGTTCCAGTGAATTGTGAAAATAAATTCTTCAATGTGCTTAGTGATTGCATGGGGCATTGATTACAACAAAAGGCTCATTATCTGTGGAGTGTCCAGATGATGCGGATACTGCTGGTCCCATCTGTGGACTGATGAGACTTTGAATAAAAATTAGAGCTCTAGAATTAATTTACTTCTTTTTGTCATTAGTTTTGTTTTTTTTCTGTTTATAAACAGAATAAGGTCATTTTTAGTCATAATAATTAATAAATATTTTTCTTTGTGTAGTGAGGGCCATATTTTATAGAACCACTAAGGAATATATAAATTATACTTCTCTATGTACTACACATGATCTGTGACTTCAGGACATGATATATTAAACAGCAGTATTAAGGAAAACAGCTCCAGAAGTGGATACATCAAATAAGAGAAACAGTTTAACAAAATTTTTGAAGTTATAGGTAGTCATATTTTGAAATTTAGATGAATACAGTTTTATACTATTTTATAGCATTATAGCATTTTGATGAAATTAATAAGTCTTATTAAATAGTTTTTTAATTTTTTTCTAGATTTAATCACTTGTTTGGATAACATAACTAAAATTTCGGAACCTGAGTTCAGGTATGAGCTTGCACGTATGCTTGTGCGTGTGTGCGTGTGTGTGTGTGCGTGTGTGTGTGTTCCAGCACACCTCTTCACTCTCATTCCTTTAGAGAGCAGGCTACTGTATAAAGTGTGATGCATAGCTAGGCATTGATGAAGACCGCAGCAAACCATGCTTATTTAAAGTCGTCCAGTTGCCCTGTTTAAATTTTACTTTAATTGTAATGGTTAGATCTCCAAAACAGGAATATACCTTTTATTTTTTTCTTTTTATGTAGAAGTGTATGAGACAGGATCTCACTGTGTAGTTCCAAGTGGCCTAGAACTCAGGATCCACCTCCACTGCACCAGGTGCCATGGTTCGAGGTAACTAGTAGGATGTTCTGAAGTTCGAGCAGTCTCTTAAATCTGACAGTGCTCCTGAAAATGGAAAAGCTGTTCATTCTCCATATTATTTTGCTATTTTTATCCTTTGAAGGTATCAAACATTTATACAATATATGTTGGTAATACCCATCCACCACTACTGCCCTTGAACTCGCTGAGTGTCCTCCATCCCATCTCCCTCCCAGCTTCATATCTTCTTTTAATTGTCATTGAGCTTGCCTGTATGCTCATGGGTGAGTGGCCATCCTCTGGGACATGAGCAGCATACCAGTGGCCAGATCCCCAAAGATGAGTAACTCTCCCTCTCTCAGCCTCCATCAACTGTTCTTCAGATAGGCTAAGGCTAGACAGATAGATACATACATACATAATAGATACATTCATATATAGATGATAGATGGATACAGACACACATAGATGATAGTAGGTATCGATAGATGATCAATAGATAGATGATATAGGTAGATATATGATAGATAGATAAATGATAGATAGATAGATAGATAGATAGATAGATAGATAGATAGATAGATAGATAGGCAGGCAAACTAACAGAGACTATAATAGGGTTCTTAATGTTTTTTCTCACCAATTTCCTACAATATCTCTGCTTTATGCCTTTGTCTTGTGCTTGGACAAGAATTGACTTCTTGATTTCCCTTTTCTAACCTTGGTTGGCTTTCTTCTGTTAGTCACACTTCAGTCTTGTCTGTGTACACAGCATATGTTCCTCACTGCAAAGCAGAACATGTTGTGTTTTCAGTGCCCTTCTCACTAATTTCCGTTGTGCTGGCACTCCCCTAAAGAACCTTTATTTTATTTTTAGGAATGGCTCCGTGGCTGGGGAGAGGCTCAGTGAGTAGAGCCATTAAAACTCAAGTATGAGGACTTGAATTCAGTGTCCCAGAACCCACATAAAACCCAGGCATGGCTGCACACTTCTGTAATGCCAGTGCTGGGGAGGTAGAGGCAGGAGAACCTCTGAGACTCAGCATCAATCAGCCAGCCTAGCCTAGCTGGTGAGTTAGAATCCTAGGTCTAGGGAGAGTATCTGTCTCCAAAACCTAAGGCGAAGAAATATTGGGGAATGTACCTGACGTTAACTCCATCCTCTACACACAAATGAGCGTGCATTCATACACATGCACACAAACACGGAAACACGTATGCACATAAAAGGCTGATATTTCTGTGGAAAACATGCTGCTTCAGTGTTGTTCAGTGTGTCCTGGATGACATGGTTTCCAGCTCTGTTGTCACCCCCACATATGAGCTCTCATCACACCTCCTGAACTATGTGCTGTCTTCTTGTGTCCCCTAGCTATCACTCATGAGTCCCTATAATCTCGTGCCTTCCTAGAAGCAAGAATAACCTTTCGAAAACGTTACTCACTGAGTTGCGTGTGTAAGCTGTCACAGTCCTTTACTGGCTTCCTATTTTGATTTGAAGATGCATCCCCTACTTCACAGCCCACAAGGTTTCTACAGGACCTGCATCCTGCTCCTCTCCTTGTACTCACAGCACCTTTTAGGACCACAGCAGAGCATCCTGTCTCAGAACCATGCTCTTCCTAGCTTCTGGTGTGAATTTCCCATCAGTGACTTACTTCAGTGACATCTGCCGGCTCAAATAAGCAATATCAAGCCCTGTGTAAGAGGAACCTAGCTTTGTGACTTAGGTACACAGTTCTTTACTTTCCTTGTCTGTAAAATGGAAACAATAGTAATAAAAGTACCTCCTCCATGAGATGGTTGTGTGGATTACCTGAGAGCTTTGGGGTGCCCCCTCAGACATAGCAAAATTGCTGGATGTATGTATTTTATTAGATAATAGTTCTCTCAGTCATTTAAAAACTCCCTCCCCATCCCAAACATCTGTGTAAGTGCTCAATGAATGTTTTCTTCCGCCATTTGAGTATGAATTCAGATGGAAGGACCATATCTTATTTGGTTAGCATTCATAAGTCACAGACCTCATCGGGCAACATAGTGGACATTCATATAAACCTGAGGGGCATGGTGGATAGGTCTTAGAGTAGAAAGTAATCTGCTCATGACGAAGTAAAATAGTCGAGGAGTTGTAGGCTGCGAGAACATTTTTGTCAGTATGTTCACTGTTTGTGGGTCGAAGAAAGTGTGAGTGGGCTTTTTCACAAGGGTTGGCTCCATGTTGCTCTGCACTGCACGGACTCAGCATGTATGGATTGTATAAGATTTCTCCTTGGGGTGTTTCCCGCAGGAAGTAAGCATTCCGTCATTTTTCACTTGTTTGCCTTCTCAGTAAATTCTGCCCAGCTGGCTGCCTGCTCCCTTTTGCTGAAATATCTGGAACAATTCCTCATGGATACAGAGATGTAAGTTGAATACAGACTTCCTTCACTGCTGTGTACACTGTTATTTTAAACTCAGAAATGCTCCCAAGATAATATATATTATATGTCTCTGTCTTTTCATGTGTTAGAAATGATGCCTTTATAGTAAAACCTAACTCTTCTACTAAAAGTATATTTGTTGCAATAACCTGTTTCTGAGAATCTGCCATATCAGCTAAATTCTTGAAAAAGTACAGGTATCATCTTTGTGAATGATAAGAAGAAAAGTTCATTTAATTTTTTTTGTTTTGTTTTGTTTTGTTTTTCAAGTCTTCGCCACTGTGCATGGCTGGAATCCATGCAGGAGTAGTGTCAAACGTCCTGGGTGGCCAGATCAATGTTGTGATTAGCAAAGGCACCCCGTACTATGAAAGCTCTTTGGCCAACAACGTCACTTCCGTGGTGTAAGTGCACATTCTTTGTAGTAAGCATGCTGGGAGGTAGAGGTGTGTGACACTATTCCAGGGGAGACATAGACAGATATCCACCAGAGAGACAGCCAATGACAGCACCGTAGTCCAGTGTGGTGAACCAGAAAGGTTTTTTTTTTGGGGGGGGGTTCTTACAGGAATAGGGTGACAGGTTCCTTACAGGAACAAAAGTAGTCAAAAGAGCTATATCACCAAAGCTCACCTCAGCGTTGGTAACAGCTCACAGAAACTGGAAATCTGGAGCTCCCTGCACACACAGGCCATAGAGCAGTCCAGCAGGGAGGAGGTGTTCTTCCCCGTGGCTCTGGAGCTCCGTGCACACACAGGCTATCGTGCAGTCCAGCAGGGAGGAGGTGTTCTTCCCCGTGCCTCTCCTGCTCTGCACTGCTTGCCTTGTTCTGCCGCACCAAGGTGTGTGAGTGCTGCTGCTTTTCACGGCTTTGAAACTATCTGGAACAGAAGTCTAGGAGTTTGTGAACAAGGTCATACGTCCTTTGAAGATAAAATTCAAAAGATGCCCAGTGGTGGTGCACACCTTTAAATCCTAGCACTCTAGAGAGGTAGGCAGATTTCTGTGAGTTCAAGGCCAGCCTGGTCTACAAGAGCTAGTTCCAGGACAGAGAAACCCTGTCTCAAAAAACAAAAACAAACAAACAAATAAATAGATTCAGAAGATGAAACCATAGTCCTTGCAGTTTGTGCAGTCCAGAGTGGACCATGGCTAACTGGAATCGTTACTAGAAACAGATTTTGACATAAAGTAGGAGTATTGTAAAAGATACTCACAATAATACTCACAAAATATACCTCACAAAAGAGTTGTAAATATGGATTCTCTTGGTCTCTACAGTATTCAGGTATTTTGTAAAGCAAAGACAAGACATCCAAATCAGGATCAATTGAAACATTAAATAAACATGCAGTGTTAGCAGTCTGCTTCTTCCCTGTGCTCAGTCCTGCAGACAGGTTCCTTTCAGAAGGAAAAGAGCGTGGTCCTTACACAGGACATGACAGAGTACCAGCAAACTTGTCTGTGAAAGGTCACCTAGTAGCCAGGCTTACAGGCACGTGCCTACATTGCTAGAGGCAGAGGGCTGTGACTTTGACACCAACTTGAACTACAAAATAAAACCCTGTCTCCAAAAACAAACAAAACATGTCTCCTCCACTAATGCTTTTTTGTTTATTTTATCCTCAGCCTTTTAATTGCATAGAAAACATTCTTAGTCTGTTGCCAGGCAAAAGTGGCTTGCTCTCTCCCTTTGGTTTTCTGTTACATGATTTTATGCACATCCTTTCATTCTTCCCTGGGTTCTACCCTTAGAGTTTGGAGGCATGTGTAGTTTCCCTTTCATATGTAAAAAATTATATTTTCTTTGGCATTGTAAGTAACCCAGGGATGACATCAAGTTGACGGATAGTAGGTTATGTACCATCATTGTGCCATTTCGTATAAGATATTTAAACATTTGCAGATTTTGCTACCTGCCAGGGAGTATAGGATGTCCTGGAACTGGTCTCCTCAGACACCAAGGGACAACTGCATGTTTGTAGGTTTCTGATGGAACGTAAGATGGGTGTGGTGTCGCATGCTTGCAGTTTCCAGGCTTAGGCAGGGGAAGCAAGAAAATCCAGAGTTTACAGTCAAGTTGAGCTATTTAGTGAATTCAAGGCCAGCATAGGCTAATGAGAGAGATCTTATCTCAAAATAATAATAATAATAATTTGCATCCTCTTGTGACCATTTGAGCATTGTGTTAAGGGAGGAGTGTAACTGAACATCCTCCAGGTCTTGTGGGGTCTTAAGTTTCTTTTGTTCTGTAACAGGCAAGTTTTTCTCTTGTCTGACCCTTCCGTCCTCATCAGCTCACCCATCCTACCCATTCCTTTGAAGTCCAGATGTGATGGCTGTCATAGCTCACCTCAGACGTGCTGATTTTCTCTAAGGAAAATGCAGTCTCTTTACTAGTAGCCAACTCTTGTGTGCTTATGAGGACGCTTGAGTCTCACCTTATTCTCTGAAGTACCCCTTTTCATGTTCTTTCACAGAGTTAAAGAGAATAAAAGATTTATGTATTTATTTCATGAGAAAGGAATAAAATAAGAATTAAAAGTTACACGGCATATTTGTACAGTCGCCTGTGAACCTAGATGCTAGCCGGACTTACAGAAAAAGTTGTTTGTGGTAATTTCACAGGTTGTCTTCCTCAGGGAAAAAGAAGCTTTTTAAAATGCATGTTGTTTGATTTGTAGTCATGGATTCTTCTTAGCCCTTTAAACAATAGGAGAAATTAACATTTCACTGTGATTAATACAGGGAAGCTACATGTTAACTGAGTATCACATGAGACCCTTTCTCTCTTTCAGGGGCTATTTATCTCCGAGTCTGTTTACATTTAAGACAAGTGGTAAGCCTTCCATGCACGCGGGCCATCATCTTTGTGTCATAGCTAATGTTGTTCTGAGCACCATCAGGCACCCAGTAACTGCTGAACTGTTTACTCTTTCTCATTCGCTTTCAAGAAGAGCATGAGTAAAATAAGGACCTAATTATATGAAGGGTAGGCTAGCTGGGCAGTGGTGGCTCGTGCCTTTAATCCCAGCACTTGGGAGGCAGAGGCAGGTGGATCTCTGAGTTCACTCTAGAGCTACACAGAGAAACCCTGTATCGAAAAACAAACAAAGATTTTGTCTGAAGAAAGAATTCATTCCATTTGTCTGAAAGTTTGAAGTCAGATGGGGAAGGCTTTATAAGATATGCCACTGAACAAAACCTATGAGAGGTCCAGTAAGAAGTTGCCTTTTCGCCTGCTGGGCACCGCAGAGACAGGATAGTGTAGCTCTGCAGACTTAACAGCTAATGCTTGAAAATATATCTAGTCAACCCTCAAATCCATGGCTTTCACACCTACAGATTGGAAAGATGTAGAGGAAATCTTGTTTCTGTGCTAGGTACATGCACAGAAATTTTCCCCACGTTTTTTTTTCCCTAAGCAATATAGTGTTACAATTATGTACATTCAATTTATATTTTCTTTCGCATTGTATGTAGCCCAGAGGTGACTTAAAGTTGACAGATAGCACACTATGTGCCCATACTGTCACATTCTATATAAAAGACTTGAGCATTTGCAGGTTTTAGTAACTGCCAGGGAGCACGGGCTGTTCAGAGCTGGTCCCCTGTAGACAGCAAGAGGCAAGTGTAGGTTTGTAGGTTTCTGGTGGGACACAGAGGCCAAGGCCCAGAAAGCAGCTGCCTGGTTGTGCAGTCACAAGTCTCTAGAAGCACTGCTATAGAGATCTCAAATTTACTTCTAGAAACCAAATGGGTTTTCCTCTCTACTTCAGGCTGTTATGGGACTCTGGGGATGGAATCTGGGGTGATTGCCGATGCCCAGATAACCGCATCATCTGTGCTGGAGTGGACTGACCACATGGGGCAGGAGCACAGCTGGAAACCGGAGAAGGCCAGGCTAAGGAAACCTGGGCCTCCATGGGCTGCTTTTGCCACGGATGAGCATCAGTGGCTGCAGATCGACCTGAATAAGGAGAAGAAGGTAACAGGTGAGAGACATGCTCTCTGCAGCACACCAGCACGGCTTTTATTTGGAAACCCCACGACAGCTGAAATTTTTGGAAATTAGGTCACTGAAAATTATAAAGCTTGCGCTTCAGTTTTCTCCACGGGTATTAATGTTGCTGGGAATGCTTTCATAAATTTTGCCAAAAGCAGAATTTGCATTTAATTTTTAGTAGTTCTATTTTATTTTTAATATGGTCCTTTTAAGGTAGAGTTTTAGTTAAGTGAGTTTTGAGACCTCTTACAGTTATTAAGGAATTGATAGCTAAGGAGAGTGCATTGAAAGTGCTAGAAGAAACTTAGGTTCCACATGTGCTGAGTACAGATTTAACTCAGGCCGACTCAACGGCCATCAAGGTGATTGAGATTGCTTTAGAGACTTAGGCTGAAAGATTCATTTTGCCCTGGTACTGAAGATACCCGTCATCGTGCTTGATGTTCTTTCCCAGAAAATCATTCTTGGCAGTGGAAATGTATCTTCTAACGGTATGAACACAAGCGGCAACGGCACAGTAGTTCTTCCCTCACATGTGCTCATAATTCTTCCTGTCTCCAAAGGAGCAAAGCTGGGGCTGTTAGGATGAAAACTGCCCACAGAGGTGGAAATAAGCCACCGACAGGAATACTCGCAGGGTGCATCGCAGGTGTTTATTGCTGACTTTGGGAGTCTCTGCCTGTGCATTGATGAAAGCAACTCTTTGTTCCCAGGTATTGTAACCACTGGATCTACCATGGTAGAACACAATTACTATGTGTCTGCCTATAGAGTTCTGTACAGTGACGACGGGCAGAAATGGACTGTTTACAGAGAGCCTGGTGTGGAGCAGGACAAGGTAAAGTGGGCCTTGGCTGGAGTTACGGAAGCTCGCTAGTTCATACTTAAATATGTTCATAGCATGTCTTACACTGCTCTCTTCTGGGTATTCTAGGTACTGTTTGTTACTGTCTTCACCTTATAAATAGGCTTAGAAAACTGTTGGTGATTCCAGGTCTTTGTGATTGTATAAGTACTGATTTTTGTTACTGAATTTTTATCTAAATATTTTGGCTACTAGAGTAAGAACTTCTAAACAGTTACATTCCGTTTCTTGTCTTTCTAAAGTTTCTGACTTCCTTCTCAGATTTCAACTACAGACAAGAAGGGAGGGAGTTAGAGCCAAAAGCTAAAGAACACTGAAGATCGAAAGGCCATTGTGAGGTTACCTCACTGTCTGTGTCAGTAAAAATCAGATTTTCCTACGTGCAGAATTTTCTTAATTTCTGTGATACTTAGACATTTCCGTCTTAGCAAAAGATTGTGGAGATACTGGAACTGGCCAAGCAGGTGAGAAAATGGAAGAGGAGGTAGAAGTGTCTCCCCCGGGTGTTTGTCCCACTCCCTGGTTTCAGGGCTGTGATCATTGAGAGAATCTTTAAGAGGAGGAATCTCTATCCCCAAGGAAGGTGAAGATGGCGTTTTCTCTCAGTGAGATGTGCAGGGTTTCCCTTTAGTTCTTCTCCCATGCTATCTCATAATCCCTGGAGGACACCTCACGGTGGCCCTGGTGCTCTGGTCGTTCTCTTTTCTTTTCACCTATCCAGGACTTAGCTTGGAAATTTCCTACTTTTTTGTCTTTCTATTGTCTTTTTTCTGCAGTATCTTATCTGTTAGCCCCATCTAATGCATTTTTAGCTCCAGTACTGTCTTTTCTCTTCTTTATTTTCATCTTGAGTTTTAAATTTTTCTTCCATGTCTTTCTTCATAGGTACATGGAACATTGAGCATATAACTCTTATGGTGTGCTTATCCAGTAATTCTATCCTACATATCACAATGCCATTATGCCATTGATTGCTGCTGGATGCTTTTATTATCATAATTCTTTATATGTGTTTGAGCTTTATTCTGGGATGCAATTAAGCTGTCAGAAAACGGGTTTTTTTTTTTTCATTCAGGTCTTGACTTTTAAGAATTGCTAGGCAATGAGCAGCTTTGGGTTCTAACTTGCCAGACACCATTGAGACAATGTCACATGCATTATGAGACTTCTCCATTGTGTGCACTAGCAATGTATGGTATTTTGAGGCCTGTGTCATTTTAAGATTGTTTACTGGCCCTGGGGTTCTTTCTCTGATTCTAAGCTGTGTCTTCACGTATGATGAGGGCTTAAGGGAAATCCCCTTGCAGAGCCTACTAACCTTTATCTAGCTCGTCCATTCCTGCTGTCATTACTCCGTTCCTTTCCAGCTTCCTGCTCTATTAAACTCTACGCCAGGAATTGTAGATATCTGCTGGCCTCATGGTCCCTCATTCTGTCTGTGCCACCAATGGAGCAGCCGGTTCCATGTGGAATACTCTTGCCCTGTAACCTGGAAATTCACCAGTCGGCACCTATGAGCAGGGCTCGCCTTGTCTGTTTTCCTTCTCTGTGGTTCTTCCTTACCCTCTGCTTCCTGTTGCCCAGTGTCTTGAGTCCGTCATGCACTTTCCCATTTTCTCAGTTGTTTGTGGCTGAGGTCCAGCTCCTGTCACTCAGTTACAGACAGCAGAGGACGTCTTACATTGATTTGCATCAAACAGCACTCTTTCTCCTCACTGAAATCTGTTGTGCTCTCTTCTTGGGTAATCGATGTGTTTGTTTTCACACATCTTTTAAGTCTGCATACATACAGAGCCTACATTTGCTTTTATTTCCAGAAAACATGATCAATATATCTCCTAAACTTTCATAATCTATTGCTTCTATTATATTACACATCTTTGTGTGTGTTTGTGGGGGGGGGGGAGAATGAGAGAGTGTGTGAGAGATAATGCCCCATATGACAGACTCCGTGAGTAGGCTTTTATTTCTGCTTTTATTTTTCCTACGGGTGGCGTCTTACAAACCTCCCTGTGCACCAGATTCTCAGTAAATGTTGGTAGATCAACTATAGCATTTTGCTTTTGAGACAGGGTCTCATATAGCCCAGCCTAGTCTTGTCCCGAAATGGTGCTTCAGTTAATTCCTGTTCCCTAATAACAAAACTGCAGTTTCTGCCTTTGTTCTATTTCAGAGCAGTATCTGAGGAAATCATAGAAGTTTACAGAAGTGGAGGTTATTGGATGCTCAGAGCAAACCCTATAGAATATTATAGATCTTAGTGTATCTTTAAGAGTATATAATTTAGTTACCTGTGGATGGGCCCAGAAGACATAGTTATCATACTTGGGCTGGCGTGTCTAGTATGTGCATGTTCTCACCTTAGGTTATAATAGAATGGACCTCATTGATTTGGCATGAGGGGAAAGCAAGGCCCTGCTAAGCTAGTACAGCCCTGTGGTTAAGGTAGAGGACTCAGTCATGTCAGCTCCCTGCTGCTGGCCACTGTTATTCTATGAGTCATGCTTTCTGTGCCCTGCCTTGGGAATCATTTATGGCAAGTACATGAACATTCTTTATAAATAAGACTCAGCTCTTATTTATATAGAGTATAAAATACTTTTGCTTGAAAGGAATGAGCTGTCACTTTAAATCATGTTTTTACTTAAAGATGGTTTATGTAATACATTTTTAGCTGTTTAGTTACAGTCACCATATAGACGGGAACACTGTTTCGGTTATTGCTACTTCCTATGAGCAACAAGTACTGAACTGGGTTGTGATCTGCGGCATGCCATAATATAGTAGGTCCAGCAGGTGGAGGTATAGGCTTGTTTACGTCTGCCAGTCTGCGTTCAGATCCAGCCTAGGGGGAGATAGTGCACGAGTGAACAGTGCGACCAGGCCCTCGTATGGTCGGCTCTTTTTCACTTTCAAAGTAAAATCAATATGTTTAAATAATTATTAATTCCACAGGGACTGGGGCTGGTAGTTTATTGATTCAATTAACTGTGTTGCTGCATTTGAAACTTCTCCCAGACTGCCGGGTTAGCACTCCTGTTCAGCCAGCCTAAAAGCATTTTTATAGTTGGTGTGTTAGTATTTCCCTCATATTAGCTCCAGTGGAAAATGTGCAGCTTCTGAATAACTGTTTCTCCAGTTTGTAATGAAGTCATTTTCTGAGCATTCTGTTCTGTTGTCATACTTTACAGATGTTGTTGAACATGCTTAAGTGGAGCAGTCCAGTTCTGGTCTCTTTTGATGTAAAATACCAATTTTTGTTATTTTTTAAAGATATTTCAAGGAAACAAAGATTATGACAAGGATGTTCGTAATAACTTTTTGCCACCAATTATTGCACGTTTCATTAGAGTGAACCCTGTCCAGTGGCAACAGAAAATTGCCCTGAAAGTGGAACTCCTCGGATGTCAGTTTACTCTCAAAGGTAAAGAGTCAGCGTGCACAGCAGTGGTCTGCACTGCTCCCTTCTGCATCTCCCGCTGCACCAGCCCTTAGTAACTGCACACATGGGATACTGTGGCTTTCCGTTCGTGTCCACAGACATCATGGCCAGTAATGGCCCTCTCTGTCACTTCAGCTGGATACCGTTCTTTGTAACTGGAAACCTGTCGGTCTCCTTTCTCTAGTAGGAATTGCTCATTTGTTTTCCTGATCATCAGTTTAAAACTACAAATTAAAAGGCAGCATCATATTTTGACTCTAGTCTTAAAGACTCATCTTCAGCTTTCGTGTGATGAGATATGTACACTGGAGATTCGAGCAGCAGCCTTAGCATAAGTAACTTTGATTTTCAACTAATTAAAAACTGTAATAATTCCCTCAATATTTTATAACATTTAATGTTATATATTCTTTTGTTTGTTTATTTTGTTTCTCAAGTCAAGGTTTCTCTATGTAATAACCCTGGCTGTCCTGGAACTCACCTTGTAGACCAGGCTAGCCTCGAACTCAGAGATCTTCCTGTCTCTGCCTCCCAAGTGCTGGGATTAAAGGCCACTGTCACCTGGCTGTTATTTGCTCTTATGTCCTACGAAACTGCCACTGTGCCTGACGTAGTTGGCTGCCTATACATACTTATTAAATGCACTAAAGATGGCACATATTGAACTATTGCTATGGAGTCCAACAGCATTCTGTTCCCCAGCATTCTCCTAAGGTTGTTTATTAATAAATATTTAAAAGCTGGAAAGTCTTAGCTTTTCTACATTTAATGTAGAGTTTATCCATCTAGATTCTGAGATTTAAAATTGCTCTGCAGAATTGATTTAGGAATTGATGACCTGACCATTTAACGTTAGTCTTTTTAAACTATTATTCTTTAAAAGTAATATGTATAAACATTTCTGAACCATTTTTAAAGGCCGTCTTCCAAAGCTTACTCAGCCTCCTCCACCTCGGAACAGCAATAACCTCAAGAACACAACAGCTCATCCCAAACTAGGTAAAGGTATGCCTGCTTTTAATATGTGAGTTTGATATGCCCTGGATTTATGACATAATGTCCTATAAATATATCTAAAACATTATAAAAATTAACTTAATCAAGTTGCTAATGATAAAAAAATAAAGATTTCTCCAAACTTTTTTCAAGGTCGTGCCCCTAAATTTACTCAAGTACTTCAACCTCGAAGTAGGAATGACCTTCCTGCACAGACAGCACAGACAACTGCCACTCCTGATATAAAAAATACGACCGTAACTCCCAATGTAACCAAAGGTAGGCAGACCAGGCGCAATTCGGTTACCTCGTGGGGGTTTCTTGTCTTCAACTCAGGGTTTCCAGCTTACTGACTTTTCCTATAGTTTTGCAGCTCATCCAAGAAAAAAATAAATAAATATAAACTTCTCTCCTTAGGGAAAAACCCTCATGTTCTTTGGTCAGAACACAGAACCTAGGTCTGTTCTCTGGTCCGTGTAAGCCTGATACTCAGCTGTTGTGCTGGGCTGTTCTGTAGGCTTCCCTTTATGACCCCCATCAACTAAACACATGATTCTCAAGCTCAGAAACTTATTACTTGTAGAAATTATTAAGCCACAGCAGCAAGCAAGCATTTTTACCCATATTATGTGTTAAATTACAAATGGGAGAGTTGATAGAGGCAAGGAAAAAAACACAGAACTTTTGAGTAGAAACAAATGCTTTTTTAAAAAAATATTTCAAGTAGCATTCTAATCTAAAAAATAAAAGCCCTCTGCATTCTATACATTTGTAATTTGGGGGGTTTGTTCCTGATTATTCCTTCAAGCATTAGAATTACTTCTAAATTGTATGACGGTGATGAGTACAGTGTTAAAATGTATAAACCACTATGATTCTTTCTACTCATTGAGAAGAAAAATGTACATTAAATTCAGAAACGAAGGTGCCAGTGTCACAGGAGAATCACAGCCAGTGCTAACTGGTGAAAACCGCTCATTTTCAGCAAAGTGTGGAAAGACAGTGTCACTAGGGACCTGCTAGTTCCTGTCTCCTTAATAAAGATGCAAGGCTCTAGGGTGGTTTTTGTACCGCATAAGAAGGAAGCAGCAGGGCAGTGAGCTGTGAATCTCCACAGCTGCAGAGTCAGGGAACTGGAGGAGAGGAAAAGAGAAAGTTAGCAAGCAGGGTGAGCAGCTGTGGGGGAGAGGAGGAGACGGCCTCAAAGACTGAGAAACACCCCACCCCACCGCACTCCACTCCACCCCACCCCTTCCCTCCGGGGCGGGGACACATAGAGAGACAGAGACAGAGAGACAGAGAAAGAAGGGAAAGCATGCTTGGCGCCAGGCTGTGGTTCTGGGTTCAGAGGATCCAGGACTGACCTCATGTCCCCACACCGAGGGTTTTACCAGGTCAAGTGGTTAGAAATAAAAGTAGAGAGACCGTTTATGAAGAAAGAAACCACATGTCCGGAGTGCAAGTGGGGTTGGTGAGTTGAACGAAGGAAAGCCTCGAAACTGTTGGGGCACCCGGCGTGCAGCCCTTATAGGACCTCGAACTGTGCCCACACTGCTGTTGGTGCCACCGGCGTTTCTCACGCATTCTCTGCTTGTGTATGAAATCCGTGTGGGAAAAGCTTCCAGCGTTGGTGTGGTCTGTTTCTTTCGTCTTGATGCTTCCTTCTCCAGTTAGGACACTCTGGCCACTGGAGGGCACTTCTTCCACAGTAGCGTCCCACCAGCCCCTTTCTAGAATTAATAACTACTTTCATTTTCTAAAAATCTGCTTAAATTCAGCTTATTTTCTCCAGCTTTCCATCCATGAGCTTCTTGCCTGACTTCATCTTCCGCTTCCAGGTAATAATGCAGACGTATAATGTTTTGTTCAAGACTAAGCTAAATTGTTTGTGCTTCACAAGAAGACAAAAGCATCTCAGATGTGTTCCTCAGACTCTGTCCACCTTTTCTGTAAGATAGGGTCTCCTTCTGGTCTGGAACTTGCTGGCCAGGAGGCCTCCCAGATATGCCTGTCTCTGCCTCCTCCACGCTGGAATTATAAGCACATGCCAACACTCCTACCTTTTTTGTGTTTTTAACATGGTTTCTGGAGACTGAATTCAAGACCTCGTCTTGACAAGGCTGCTACTTTATTATTCCTGCGTCTAGGCAGATGTCTTAATGTCTGGGTTTTAATCAGACTGGTCACGTAAACCTTGTGACGTTCCCTCCAGCTCTAAAAACAGTAAAGAAAAGGCTTGTTCATCTTTCTGATTTCTGAGTGCTTCCTGGCCTCTGTCAGGATTTTATTTCATCTACTGCTCCTGCTCCTCTTTCTCTTCCTGCACTTAATTTCATGGAGAAAATTGTATCATGGTCAGATACTTCCAGTGAGCTCTTCCATTTGTTCTCTATGAAAACTATTTTAAATACTCCCCATATTCTCAAATGCTTGATCAAGAGCTTTTTCACTCACAGCCCCCTTTATCCCCTCCAACTTTTCAAGGCAGAAACCATGAAAAGGAAAATCCCTTTTGGGGGAGCCTGCACACTTACTCTGCTCTATGCTCTGTTTAAGGCACTGATAAAGGAAGTCTTTTGTGCTACCCAGGATGAAACCCTTCCCCCGGACCTGGACCCAAGCATCTGCTTCCTAAGTACCTGACGTTATTCCACCCTCCCCTGCTGCTCCCTTCTGTGGTGTGTTCTTCTCCTCTTGGATACAGTATGGTGGAGGGTAAAGGAGAAGCTATGGGTTAGACAGTGTCCGCTGACCCTCAGTGACCTGTCGGCACGTGCTGCCCTGTCCTGCTCACTGGCGGAAGAGGAAAGAATTACTATTCCAAGTAGCTCTGAGCAGACCGTTTTCCATGGGATGAGATGAGGAGAGAAGGTGGTATCTAAGTCCCTGCCCACTCCAGCATCGAGTGTGTTTCTGATTATTTATGTACAGATTGCTTTCTGTGCTTGCCTGCTCTGTAACCTGGCCACAGCTATAGATGTTTATTATAACATCATTTTGGTTGCTATTTTCTGATCTATTGTGAAAATAGCACAGATATTCACTGGATATTCAGATTTCTTCCAGTTTTCACTCTTCTGGGCATCTTTGAAGATGTATCTTTGACTTGATGTCTTCCCAAGAATAAACTCTTAATGTGGAATGGCCGTTCTTAATAGGTTCTTAGACATACTGCCTCAAAAGACCAATCAGAAATACTGTATTTATATTCTTTCTCATCAACAAATCTGCTCCCCGCTGTCCTTTCCAACAAATATGCATTCTTTTTTTAATGGCCTCCAGTGCCATAAGCAAAAGTAGCACCTTGTCTGGGTTTTCACTAGCAGTTCTTTGCTCTGAGGCTTCTTTGTATTTTCTGTATGGGTTGGTAATTGACCATGAACTTGTTTTTGTGTGGTTTTGACCTGTGTCTTATAACACACACTCTACTATGTATGCATAAGATGCTTTTCTGGTTTATCATTTGTCTTTCAACTTCTGGTAATTTAAAATCTATGCTGCATCTATTTCAGACATGTGCAGAGATAGAGGTGGAGGTGGCCTGGAGGGCATGCTGAAGGACATGTTCACAAGCCTGTGTCACCCATTGGTGGCCAGCCTTGTTTCATAAATGATAGTTAAGATTAAGTGTTGCTATGCTAAGCCTCAGCTTCTCTTTCTTTTCTGTGGTGATTTCTGCTTCACTGTTAATGTGATTGTTCTGTTTCATGGCTTCAGATGTCGCACTGGCTGCCGTTCTTGTTCCTGTGCTGGTCATGGCTCTCACCACGCTCATCCTCATTTTAGTGTGCACGTGGCATTGGAGAAACAGGTCAGTACCGAGCATGTTTCCATGACTGATCCTGGGAGACACGCAGTGATGGGGAACATACCCTATCTATACAATAATGGAAGTCCAGTACAGTTCACCTGTTCATCTCCAGGGACAGTTAGTGCCTGTGCAGCCCCAGTGGTAAATGAGGGCTGCGCTGTCCCTGTTGAGCTATACATTAAGATGAACATACAGCTATTTGGCAACACTGAAAAAATTAGACTCACTGGTCTCTCTAACATGTTTAGCAGAGTTGGCTTACCAAAATAACAAACACTCATGTTTGGTGAGTGCCATATAAATGAAGTACTGGGAAGACCATGAGAGTCAGCCTGAAACCCTCTCTTCAGGAAGGGCACGTTTTGCTTAAAGAAATAGGATCTACCCAGATAAAAGAAAGTGATGTCTTAACGCTCAGTTTGCAAGAAGAAAATACCATAAAACAGGTGGTTTGTAAATCAATTTCCTTGTTGTTGTTCTGGAGGCTGAGAACTGGAACCTGAGGTGCTGGCAGATGAGTAGCTAGCGAGAGACCCCTTTGTGGTTCAGACAGTAGAGGGATGAACAAGCTCCCTTCAGCCTTTCCTAGGGATACTGATTCCAATACAGTCATGACCTGATCCCTCCTAGAACCCCACTTCCCAACACCGTCACCATGTGGGGTTAGGATTCTAACATCTGAATCCTGGAGAGACACAGGCATTGGGTCTTATCACAGTTAATAGTCCAAACTGGGCGAGTTGTTTAAGTAAGCCAGTAGGCAGGATAAGCCCTGAGTCATCTATGAGCCTGGCATGGGGGTGTACCGATGTAACTGTGGAGGTGCACTCTGAGCTTGGATCACGAAGGGCTTTCGGGGTTTGTTCTATAGATTAGAAAAGTATTTCGTGTTGAGGGAATGGTTATAGTCAGATGGCTGTAGAAAATGGCAGAGTTTGTGAAGTCTGGGTCAGGTGAATAGTAGAGAGGTGAGAAGAGGCATTCAGATGAAAATTGAAGCCAGTTGGTCAGGCAGGTGTGCAGCCCAGCACTTGTTTGACAGCGTGGCAGAAGGATGCAGGACGTTGGTCAGGCAGGTGTGCAGCCCAGCACTTGTTTTACAGCGTGGCAGAAGGATGCAGGACGTTGGCCTTTGGAGTTTGACTAGTAGTGATGCCATGAGCTAACAGCTCAAATTCAACAATAACTGTATTTGAATATTTGCTGTGACCTTGTGCTAGAAGATCTGTACATCCTAGCAGGCAACGTAAGTGGCTTGAGCTCTTCAGGATCTTAAACAACAAATCACACAGCTATGTGTGTCCTCATTGTAAATCAGAATAATTTCTGCTTTCCCGATGGCCTGCCTGTAAACACTAACTTGCGTTTGATTAGATTTGCATGTTTTTCTATCAGTTGCCTTTCATTTGCTAGGCTTTCTCTGTAAACGGCTCTAAGTAGTAATTCTTTGTTTTTTTTATAATATTTTTATTAATTGAGAATTGCTAATTACATTGTGATTATACTCACCCCCACCACAACTCCTCCCAGATCCACCCTCCCCTTATTCCATACCACCCAACTTTGTGTTCTCACCTATCCAACTTAATCAGTGTTTGTCTACTCTTGGGTGTGTGGCCATCCACCTACCAGGAGCAACGCCCTTGAAGAAAAGTAATTAATTCTCCCTCTTCAGGTAGCTTTTAGTTATCAACAACTCTTCAGAGGGGGTGGAAATTCATGACCGCGTCCCTTCTGTTTGCTGGAATTTGATCTGTTGATCTTTACATTTGTATATTGTGTAAACAGATACACACACCATGCTGCACGCATGGGAGCCTGTTTTTCTCTGTGCACCTGTGGTTCCAGGGTTCACAATCAGGTCCCCAGGCTTGAAGGCAAGCCCCTCTACCTGTGGAACCATCTCCGCAGCCCAAGTGAGATTGTCCCTTGTATCAGGAAGTATCCTTTCACTGCCGATTTCCTTATGGAAAGGGCTCTCAGTAGATAGTGATTCTTAGCAGAGACCAGTTCTCCTGGTGGGCCGAATGAGAATTCTGAGGTCGGGACTAGGCTGGGAATGGTCTTGTTCATTGCACCTGTGCCCTTTTCTTCCTCCCAGACTCTGTAGAACCTTCCAGGCCTGCAGAAACATTCTCCTCCCTCCACCAGTCACTGCTAGTGATAGCAGTGTTTGCTGGGATTGGGTGAGGACAGCTATACAGTGAAGAGTATGAGAGACTCAAAATTTATCTGTGCCAAAGAACCACATGCTCCTGACTAATAATTGGTATCTGTGTTACCCTTTGGGAGATTTTTACTAGGGGATTCACTGTTTTCTAAATTTTGTTTTCAGAAAGAAAAAAACTGAAGGCACCTATGACTTACCGCACTGGGATCGGGCAGGTAACTTGTGAGCTTAGCTTCTTCGTCCAGTCAGAGAGGAATCTTTCCTCTGCTGGGTATAGTGGAGGAAAGATGTTCTCAGCCCTTAGTGATGATGCCTCAGTTAGAATCTAACATGCTCTCCTGGAGTGGAGAGATGGCTCAGTGGTTAAGAGCACTGGCTGCTCTTCCAGAGGACCCAGGTTCAATTCCCAGCACCCACATGTTGATTCATAACTGTCTGTAACTCCAGCTCCAGAGATTCTGGAACTCTCATACAGACATACATGCATATAAAACACCAATGCACATGAAATAAAAATAAATAAGTTATTAGAAAAAAATTAAATGCTCCCACCATCTGGTTTGTAAAGTGATAAAAGGGAAAATGTAAATTTCTTGCAACACCGATCGTTATCTTTTCCTCTGAAAAGTTGGTCTTTTCCTGTGATTATTCCTCTTGAGGAGACCCACGCAGTGTTAATTCCAGCACTTGGAGGCAGAGGCTAGTGGATCTCTGTGAGTTTAAGGCCATCCTGATGTACAAAGAGAGTTCCAGGATAATCAAGATACAGAGAAACCGTATCTCAAAAACAATCCCCACCCCCCACCCCCCGCAAAAAAAAAAAAAAAAAAAAAAACAAGACCCGGAGTCCTAGGAACAGTGTATGTATGTGAGTCTACCATGTTGCTCACCAGTGGGATCAGTTCTTTAAGAACCCCTGAAGGCCTTAGTCATCTGAATTCCTAAAAGTTCCCTTCGGCCAATGGCATGACCAGAGTATAGCAGGCCACTGGCTAAACAGTCCAGCCCAGGGACAGCTAAAAAGTGAGAGGTTCTGAGAAAAACTTTTTAAAAACACCGAGGTGGCCCTGTCTGCCCATGGATTAGTAGTGATTTGTTTCTGCATGCACATTGGGTAGAGACTGCTGCTAGGCACTCTGTCAGCACAGTCACCACAAATATGAACCTGGTTTCTGTAGAACTGGTCTCTGTAAGTAACACTTGGTCCCTGGCTTACAATCACAATGAAGGTTGGTGGAAAGGCGTGAAACAGTTTCTCCCTGCCAAATCCATGGAACATGAGGAGACACCAGTTCGCTACAGCAATAGTGAAGTTAGCCACCTGAGCCCGAGAGAAGTCACCACAGTGCTCCAGGCTGATTCTGCAGGTGAGATTAGGAACACTTACGCTTGCTCCAAGGACTTTAGGATTTACAATATGTTTGATGTTTTTCAGATCTTAAGAAAAATCTGTGTTCTGGGGCTGGAGAAACAGCTCAGCACTTAAGAGCACTTGTGGTTCTTGCCGAGGACCTGAGTTCCATTCCCAATACCCACACAGTGGCTCACAACCATCTGTAACACTAGTTCTGGGTGATCAGACTCCTGACCTCTGTAGGCACCAGGCACACACATGGTACACACACATGCATGTAGGCAAACATTCATGGTACACAGACATGCATGTAGGCACACATGGTACACACACATGCATGTAGGCACACACATGGTACACAGACATGCATGGTACACACACATGCATGTAGGCACACACATGGTACACAGACATGCATGGTACACAGACATGCATGTAGGCACACATGGTACACAGACATGCATGGTACACACACATGCATGTAGGCACACACATGGTACACACATGCATGTAGGCAGACATTCATGCGCATAAATTTTAAGATAAACTATGTTCTGAAGGTTAACTTTTTCAAACGATAACCACGAGAGAACAAATCATTTCTGCTTAGATGTTTTGTTCATAAAACTGAAGCATTGCTTTCTAAAGACCCTGGGTATTCTGTTAGCCTGGGGGGTTGGTTTGCTAGCCCAATAAATAGGCAAGCCCAGGTCTCAGTGAGAGACAAGGTGTACAGCTCGTAAGGAATAATACCCACTGTTGACCTCTTACCTCCGTATGGACAAATGAATGCCGATACGCAAAATAATAAAAGGTCAGGAAAAGCTGAGAGACAGCACATCTGCTGTCCTCGTACATGTCCACTCTAAGCATTTCCCCATAGTTTCAAAGGGAAGAAGAGGTGATGTTTCCCGAGACTAATACTTACTCCATTAGGAAAACACTACTTCTGTGCAGGTACTGTTTGTGAGCCTAAAGAACAAATCCTTGATGCAAAAGGATAGAAATGAAGCCTTCTGTTGTGTCAGGTTACTACGTGAGGTACTGGGTAACACTCATTTTTCAGCTGGTCCCTGTGGGTGGGGTTTCTATAGCTTCACATTGAGGTACTGGGTAACACTCATTTTTCAGCTGGTCCCTGTGGGTGGGGTTTCTATAGCTTTACATTGAGGTACTGGGTAACACTCATTTTTCAGCTGGTCCCTGTGGGTGGGGTTTCTATAGCTTTACATTGAGGTACTGGATAGCACTCATTTTTCAGCTGGTCCCTGTGGGTGGGGTTTCTATAGCTTTACATTGAGGTACTGGATAACACTCATTTTTCAGCTGGTCCCTGCGGGTGGGGTTTCTATAGCTTTACATTGAGGTACTGGATAGCACTCATTTTTCAGCTGGTCCCTGCGGGTGGGGTTTCTATAGCTTTACATTGAGGTATTGGATAACACTCGTTTTTCAGCTGGTCCCTGCGGGTGGGGTTGATACAGACAACAGTGCTGTGAGGTAAGGTGTGGTTTTGATGCAACCAGGAGCTGTCACCTTAAAGTATGGACTCTGTTTTCATCAGATAAGCATCTCCTTGTGTCTTGTACAACAGAATATGCACAACCCCTCGTGGGAGGAGTCGTGGGCACGCTCCATCAGAGATCCACCTTTAAACCTGAGGAAGGCAAAGAAGCAGGCTACGCAGACCTGGATCCCTACAACTCTCCAGTACAGGAAGTGTACCACGCCTATGCGGAACCACTGCCCATCACGGGGCCTGAGTACGCAACCCCGATTGTCATGGACATGTCAGGGCACCCCACAGCCTCAGTTGGTCTGCCCTCCACGTCTACTTTCAAAACGGCAGGGAACCAACCTCCTCCCGCTTTAGTGGGAACTTACAACACACTTCTCTCCCGGACTGACAGCTGCTCCTCGGGCCAGGCTCAGTACGACACCCCGAAAGGTGGGAAGCCAGCCGCTGCCCCAGAGGAACTGGTGTACCAGGTGCCACAGAGCACCCAGGAAATATCAGGAGCAAGAAGGGATGAGAAGCGTGATGCTTTGAAAGAAATCCTTTGAAGGTGGTGCTGTTTTTGACGAAGCATCCATTTAAAGCACATGGCTTTTTAATCTGTAGTGTAGTGATAGTAGAATGTATTATGTATCTGTCACTGACGTGGATAGGGGAATGTGGTGACCGAGGTACAAGAAACTACTTACCTTGCCATCTTGCTTTAAAGGTGTTACTGTGTGGCACAGTTCCTGCTTGCCTGTTACATTTCGAACATCCTGTTTGTTACTACTGTAAAACACTATTTTTAATACCGAAAAGGCTTCCTATAATGCACTTCAAAGAACCTGAGAATCACTGAGTATTTATTACCAATGCTGCAGGTACATTAATGAACTTGAGATGGTTCCGTAAGCCTTGCTGGCAATAATGCATGGTACTGTTCTTGAAATTATCAAATGGCTTGAAATTCTCCCTTTGTGAAAGGTAGGTACTCTCATGTTCTCCTCTTTCAACCCTGTATTCCTGTCGGCAATCTGTTCTCCTCAACAGCGGTCCGTAACCATCGTCATAGTTGCAGGCGTGTGCACTGCTCTGTATTTTCCTAGAAGATGCATAGCTGGAGCACCCAGCCTTGCAGTACGCTGGTGACGGACTTCTCCTTTGGTAACACTCTTTTAACACCAGGTGGCTCAGGACCTGGTCTCGCCTCTGCTCATCCCACCCAGGACCATTTGTGGCCTCGCTCTATCCTGTGTTTATAAATGCTGGTGGCCCCTTTCAGTAGGCAGTCTTTAGGTCTTCTTCCCATGGAAATGGGGGAGAAGCCACTTGGTCCCTCCACTCCCCTCTGCAGAGATATATAAAAATTGAAGGGAGACTAAACTTAATTAACCTCCTTGGTTTTATTTACACACAAGCCCAAATACAAAAATTTTCTCTAAGTCCCAAGGTATTTTATATTTTTAATCATAGTTTGTTTCTATTTTCTTCAGTAAACTATTACAAGAAAAAGAAAACCAGTATGAACCAGACCTGATGGCTCAGGCCTGCAGTCCTAAGACCTGGGTGGCTGAGGCATGAGGATCCCAAGTTCAATGCTTTGAAGTCTAAGTTCAGGATGAACCCAGGCTACTCATAAAATCCTGTCTCAAAATAAGGAAGGGGCAGGGATATGTCTTAGTGGTTTGTGCTTGCCTATAGTAAGTGTGAGGCCCTAGATTCAGTGCTAGTACTAAAAGAGAAAAGAGGGTCAACATGCATTCTTCAGTTGTGTGTAATTCTGTGGAGAGAGGCCCAAGTAATCCTTTGTGTCAGACCTGGTTGACCAGTGTCATCACTTCTGAACTGACAGCTTGTCACTGTTTGAGCCTAACCTGCCCAGACTGGTGTCAGATAGGGTTGATTAGATATTGTAATGGGTTAGCCTACAGTGCAGAAACCACCTTCTCATATCTGTAGGCTGGCAAGATAACTGAAGAAGCCCATCAGATGTAGACATAAAATTCCGTATCCCTGTCCACAAACCTGTTGGTTGGCTTAGTTGTAAAGTATATCAGGCCATCGGGTCCTGGTCTTTTTCCTCAGCTTATACCATCCAGGTTCTGCATTGCCAAACTTTACTAAATTTGGATAGTGGTAGACGGTATTTACTCTGCTCCCTTCCACAAGTATATCAGTATTTTAAAACATTGCTTCAGAAACAGAGTTGTCTGTTTCTGCAGGTTCCCTGCCTCTGCCCCTCATATGATTTTGTTGTTTTTTATTGTAATTTGCCTTTTGTTTTGCGGACTTTGAGGCACAATTTCACTCATTGAAAAATCAATGCATATTTTGTTTCAAGGTAATGAAGCAAAAAGCACAGATATTGAACTTGTACTGAACCATTTGAGAATGTGTAAAGCACACAGTGCAGTTGTCCCCTTTCAGGTGGGAGCAAAGTAAACCATTTGCTATTTTATTTTTATTCATGCTTAGTAGGCAGAGTATAATTTTCTTGGAGTCCGATTCCCATTGGAAGCTTTAAGAGAGACATTTTGAAGATGAAGTCATTTTCCCAAAGAAGCTTGCTATTTTGTGTAACTGTGTCTCGGATCATTTTCCCCAGAACGTTTTTAAAATAAAGCGAGGCCATGTTCTCGTATGATGCATATTGTAAGACTTGATTCATATTGCCACTGTGCTGTCTTCTGCTCTACCAATGGTTTTCATAAAATCCTGGTTATTTTTATATTTTTTTTTACTTTGCAGATGAGCTGAGCCTAATTCAAATGATTTTCTCTGGTTTTGTATTTTTGTTTATGTAATATAGATTGTTTTTGGTTCTCAGTCACTTACATGTCTGATACAGAGCTTTGGAAGACAATCAAGTAAAATGTGAAAGGAACCTTTTCTTGACCAAACTCTTGATTATTTTTAATTGTTAGCTTGAAATACTCAATACTTAAGTCACTGTGGTTTTATTCAGTTTCCCTTTTCCTAATAAGACAATTATAGAAATATATAGACAGCAGCGTGGCAAGTGTGGCCTTTGGAGGTTTCAGAAAATTGTACTGACTTGGCTGTTACTTGATCTTTGGAACCAGCACAGATGAAGATGTTAATTCTGGTTTGCATTTATTAAATGCTGTTTGTAGATCCAGATAGTTCCTGTTGAATGTGCCAGGTCTAGTCCAGTTATTTAATTCATGTTTCACTGTTTGCACTTTGCATTGAACAATGGGTTTATTCGCTGTTCACTTAGAGAATTTATACAGTCATGACGGTTATGATGTGTTCTACGTGTGTGCTTCTCCTCTCCCTGTCCCAGCGACGAGGCATTAAATACGGTTGTGGCCACAGAGCTGTGGTCAGGGATTGAGCGAGAGCTTCTTTGCCTTGGCTCCACATTGTCACCTGGGGAGTAGAAAACTAAAGCAGACAAGACCACTAGAAAAAACCCAGAGACTATGGGGGACACCGATGGTGTCCAGACCCTCAGTGGAGAATTAACGAAGCTCTGTTTAGGGGCTGTTAATTCTGCCTTTTGGTTTTGAACTTGAAAAGTCCCTAAACTGCAAACCTAGGGGGTTGGGTGGTTAGAGAGTTAGAGAATGTTTAAGTTGACTGTGGCACCAATTCTTATGTAGTCCAGCTTGTGTGTATTTTCCCTCGTTTTCCACTTTTGGCACTGGGAATGGTAAAAATAAAACATGTATTGCAGTACAGAGGAAGTGAAAATGGCCTGACTGTCAGTTATAATCTCCCAGAATGTGTTTTCTTACCTCGGCATGTACTGTAGTCACTTGAGATTTGTATATGTTGCTAGAATTTAGGCTGTTGGAAATAGTGAGATTCTAATGTGTTTTTAATAAATTATATATGTGTGTCTTGCTCAGATTATTTGGATTAAATAAAACAACCTTTTACATCATACACCATAAAATGCCAGATTTCTCAGCATTGACATCACATTTTTATGACCAAGATTATAGTGCTTAAAGCATCATTTCAAAATGCTCCCGTTGTTCTTTCTCCTTTGCTCCCCGTCACCTTCTCTGCCACCAGCTCCCTCCTGACATACCATGAACATGAACCTGGGCAGCCCAGCTCCCTGTGGCCATGCAGTGAGAGGGAACTCCTCATGAACACGTAGAGTCTTCTAGTGCCCGGCTTCCACCTCTGAGTTATGAAGCTGTGCACTGTTCCAGTATGAGGGAGCCCCACTGTCCATCCAACACAAGCTGGTTTTCAGTAATTCATTCCTCCTTTTTCTGGTATTGAACTCTTCACGTGTACTCTCTTTAGAGAGGCAAGTTAGTTGCCAGTACCACTTACATTTCCAGTAATGCATGCTGCTCCAAGGACAGTGACTGTTTTTCTCAGATCTCCGATGGTATCTGAATCCATCCTTGCCACCTCTGCTAGTCTTTTCTCCTCCTTTCTGTCCCCGGGAGCCTTTGCTTGTGAGTATTAACAATTGGAGACTGCTTCAAGGGCTAACTTTTGTTTGTGGTTCATCAGACTTTCCTCTAGTGTACCTGAAGTGGCCTAATAAATGTTTTAGTGAAGGCTAAATTGAGTCATGAAGTGCTGACTTTTTTTTATACAAACAAACAGAGAATCAGCTGGAATCTTAAGGCTTTACTTTCATTGGTTTACATTTCTAATTTGCTTCAAATAAACAAGTAAGAGTCAATGGATACATTAAACTGGGACAATACTTAAGTTTCTCATTCTTGACCTTATCCCTGCACTCCAGAGGCAGAGGTAGGCCCATCTCTGAGTTCAAGGCCAGCCTGGACTGCACTGCAGTTCTAGCCCATCCAGAGCTGACATAAACCTTGTCTTTAAAAAAAAATGTTTTTTTCTTTTAATTTAAAAAATGATGCTGTAGGGTACAGTGGTACACAATTGTAATCCCAGAACTTGGGAAGATGAGGCAAGAACCCAAGTTCTCAAGGCCAGCCTAGGCTACATAGTAAGAACGTGCCTCGTCCCCACCCCCCACAAAAAAAATCTCAGGACGCTCATCAAGGTGAGAGTGCTCATCTTCGCATATATAAGAAAAGACTGATTTACTCCCTAACACTGCAAGTTAGTACTAGTCTACTTCATTGCATGGGGAACTTAATTAAACCACTATGAACACCACACCATGGACTTCCAAAACCAAGTGGTTCTAGTTTCCTGCACCTGGCCCCCAGTCATATGGCAGGAATAACAAATAATAAATAATTTGATGGACATGTGACCATCAAAACTAGTGACATCAACTAAATCACCTAGAACTCTAAGATGAAGGGACTACAAAAAGGTATTTTAAAACACCTCAAAACACCAGCTTGTTTTAAACAACAGTCAAAACTTTAAATAGTTCCCTGATATCATAACTAAAAGGTTTGTTTTGTATTTCATAAATACATTCACAGAAATTAAGCTGGTGGTTATAAATCACCAGGCATCAACAGACAATACATATAATAATAGTTTGATGAGTTCATTCAACATATTTAAAAATAAACTAAAATTTTCAGTACAAAAATAAAACTAATACTATTTAGCGTCATCCTTTGAATCTGTATGGTCAATCTTGAGTCAAGTTGATTACCATATTTTTCTCTATAATTCTCTTTAAAAAGAGCTGCTCTGCAGTCACATTGTGATAGGCATTCTGAAAAAGAAAATGAAATAGGATTGTCATCAGGAAAATGATTACGCTTAGAACAAATGTTGAGCTTTTCCCTCCAGCCCTAGCTTAAACATTTAATCTTATGTTAGAAGAACAAAAGACAGCAGTAAAATTCATCATGAGTGTCATTTCCCGAGCTGGGGTATTCAGAGGCTGTTTAACAGGGCAGATTTCATGAACTGTTGCAATATACTTTAGAGCAAATGACCCATTTCAAATTTTTAAACATAACATTTTTGTGTCATTTATGGTGTATCATTAATCTTAAGAATTCTCAACAGTAGGAAACACCTTCTCATTCAGAACTGGACCCTCAGGATCAAGTCCACCAGCATCAGTGTCTGATGGAGAGGATCATGGCCTGGTAAAGAGGTCTGCCACTTAGTCACCATGAAGTCTTTCATAGGGTTCCATGTTTCTAGACCACCTGTCTACTTAACTAAAAGTTAAGTAGTTAATTACTATAACCATAGTGATGATTTGGTGAATTCATGTGTCTCAAACACACCAGCTGATTATATTTAAATAATGTAAAAAGGAAATCTCAAATAAGACTCTGTCCCTATTGGGGTTTGATGAAACGGCAGTCACTGTGGGGCTATCCAAAGAATCTGACATCTACAAGTTAGAAACTGCTGCTATAGTAAAATGACCTCTGGACCAGGATCCTGGATTGGCATTTGAAAGCCCAAAGGTGTGCAAGGGGACACATGGGTGAATGGGGACAAAACTCAGTGAGTAAAGTACTTGAAATGACCAGAGTTCTACCTCCAGCACATATGTAAAAAGCCAGGTGTGGTGGCGTACACTTGTGATCCCAGCTGTGGCTAGGTAATGACAGGCTGATCCCTGGGACTGGCAAGTCACTGCTTAGTAAATTCTGTACCAGTGAGAGTATTAAAGAAACAAGGAGAGTTGCTCAGCCTAGATATAGTAGGGAGGGCCTTGGACCTTCTCCAAAGCAATGTGCCTTACCCTCTCTGAGGAATGGATAGAGGGGTAAGTGGAGGGAATAGGAGGAGAGGAGGGAGTGGGAACTAGGATTGGCATGTATAATGAAAAAAGATAATTTTCCTTTTAAATAAAAAATAAAGCTAAAATAAAAAGAAAAACAAGGTGAGGAGTAACACATCACATTGCCCCGTAGCTCCCAGAGACCCCCATACATGTGTACACCTACAAACATGATGAACACATTACACACAGTTCTTAAAGTATGGGTTTTCTAAACAGTAAAAAAGAAAAATTACCTTGTTCATCAAAGACATGGTGGCATTCCCATAGTAGTGTAAAGGACTGTTTGGGTTGTTAACGTTGTACTTGAAACCAGCAAGGTGAACTTCACTGCATATGTGAAATGCCAGTGTGAGGGCAATAATTCCTGTCGTGGGGTGTTTGGGTTTCTAAGAAGAAATCAGTAACTTAAAAATACAAATAAGCTACATTCTTCCCAGACATACCTAGTCTGATGAAAATGGATTTCTAAACATTAAAAAGAAAAATAGTTAAGTCATCATTATATCCTAAGACTCAAGCCCCAAAGAGTACACAGTACTCTAAAAAGAACATACACTATGGCTAGTATCTTAGGAAGTCTCTAAAATACAGCTGCAGTTTTAGCATAGAGAGCAGTTGTGAATTGAAGAGTAGTATCCTGCTGTGGTTGTTTGATCCGAAACAAAACATCGTAACAGGAGTCCAGTTGCTATGGAAAAGGCAAAGCCTTAGGAGAATTGAGACTCTCAATAAAATGTAAGGATGCTCCATTTACTCTGGCCTCATGATCAACACTGCCCCTTTCTCTTCCCAGCCTTTGAGATATGAGTACTCTAACACACTCCCACAATGGTTGCTACCTTCAGTATGTGTAGGACCTTTCAAACCTGAGCTAAGAGTCTTCTTCCTAAGTGGCATACCTCTGCTACTTCGTGTAGCATGAAGCTGACTAACACAGAGTGCTTGAGACAATTCTCTCTACTCTGAAAAGCTACTTCCTTGTCCTAAAGCTATTCTGCACACAGGGCTGCTGGACACCCACCAGTCATGCTGGCCTTGCTGTACAACTCTGAAGATGAGGTCGTAAGAAATGAATTATTGAGCCTTTGGAAAAAGAATCTATGAAGACCACACAAGCACAAACACACCCTCCCCACTTTATTTTGCAACCTGTAAAACATCTGGTAATATCATCTGGTGTTTAATTTCTGCACACAGTTGTAGTCCTAACACAATGCCATCTAAACCATGGTCCCTAGTTTCCAAAAGCTCTAATGTCCCTCGGTCCCCTTCGCTAGGTCTTTAGTTCAAAACTAGGTGATGAAACATACATACCTGATCTTTGGGGAAAACTTTGGGAAAATGAAGCAGGTGATAAGCTGCTTCTCTGATAATGTACGGATCTAATATTCTGATTTGGTATAGCTTATAGATCAAGTTTAAGGCTGGCTTCTTCCAAAAACCATTAGTGTTCTGAAATAAAGGACACAGAAAAATGGGATGTTGTGAATACATTTTTTCTTTAAGGGAAAATACTGAAAGTAATTGGAACCAAATAGTTTTGCCAACTTACTATGTTGGTACCACTCATTATTTCCCAGAGCCACCTTAAATCCTGTGGCTTAAAGACAATGAGAACGGCCGTGGTATTGGGATCATTGTGAGTGGGATCTGAAAAGACAGACTCTGGATAAAAAAGCCTGAAGGTTGTCCTTCTCCCAACATCCTCTTCATGTCCTAAAACAGGACCATTATTCATTCTGCGGATAGTAAGACAACAATATATACAGGATGAGCCATTTTTGTCTGGTCCTGAGGCTTCAGAATTGAATGAGCATCAGTCATGATTCCCGCACTCAGAAGCACCAAGACAACTGAAAAATATTTTACAGTGATGACCAGGGAGATGATTCCTTCATGAGATAGTCGTCTGTGTTCGAAAACTAATTACGGCTTCAGTCATTCAGTTTGATCTACACAGGACTAAAAGAAATGAGACTACAAAACCACAGAATTACTATAGTTAGAAGAGACCTTGAGGGATAATCACACAAACTGACCTTGGATTTGTAATTAATGGCCATGAATTCCTGAGAAAGTTATATGCCTATAAGCTATATAACCCAAAACTATACGGATGTGCACCCATGTGACTGATGAGCCTGAAGAACCATTTAAGTTAGTGTGAAGACCCACTGAAACTGTTCTGGGGCTCAAAAGGTGGCTCAGTGGTTAAGAGCATTTGCTCTTCTTCCAGAAGACCGGAGTTCATTCCCCAGCACTGATATATGCTGGCTTCACAACCATTCCTAAATCCAGTTCTAAAGGATCCATTCCCCTCTTCTGGTCTCCATGGGCAACAGGCACAAACATTCTAAAATTAACTATATAAAAATTCTGTATCACACTGAGCACAATTAGACAAATTCCTTTGGCTGGTGAACTATAAACAGTAAAAAGATCTACTGTTGGATCAGTGTATGCTTAAGGCCAGTGTTAGACAATCACTGTTTGTGCACACAGTATAAAGGCATTATATGAAAAAGGAATGTTTTGTTTCCAAAACAATGTCCCCTGAGAGGATAAATAGCGTTTTACCCTTTTGCCACCAACTCTGTGTAATACAAGACACTTGCAATGGCTTTCAAAAATGTCCCCATGGTGTTCACTACAAAGGCTTGCCGAGGTTCTAAAAATTATCAGAGTTAAACATCTGTAAGTGGGAAAGAGGAGAAATCCAATTGTTTTATAAATTACCACAGCTCCTTCAAAATGGGTAATAAACAGGAAGTAAGATGACCTTGCTATGCAGAAATCAGCTTGCAACCAAGACAGTCTCCAGGCACACTACAAGGTCTTCCCAGTGTGTGGTCTGGTCACCATTTACAATGGCTGCTTGAAGCTATCCCTAGCATACCTTAGGGAAGGGGGACACAGACAGGGAGAGAATTTTACCCAGATAACAACCTTAGCTCCCCTTCCATTCTGACAGCAGAGATAGAAAAGTCCCCCCCATACTATGATTAAGGAACTATTGGTAGCTGTAACAATTGCATAGGCCTCCTTTCCATTACAGAAAACGAATCACCCTTGAACTCTTGACCCCGGGGCCTCTTTTTATCCCACCAGCTTCACTACTCAACTACTTTAACCTTATGCCTTAGATTCTGCAACCACCTCCAGGGCCCAGTTCATTTTCAACTGCTCAGAAGATTTCTCAATAGTTGACCATACTGGTTTCTCCCGCTTATCTTTCATTCTCTCCTCAATTCATTCCAGTTGGGCTTCTGGCCATCTCCCGCCTGAAGCTTTTGGTCAAGGGTGACAGTGACTGCTGGGCAGACAATCCAGCTGGCCCCCGTCTGCCCTTGCACAGCTTTTCATCACAATTGGACCCAACTGATCTCTTTTCTGAAACACTTCATCTTCTGATTGGCAACTGTGGTCACCCCGTTTTCTTCATGCCTCACCAGTAGATCACACTACGTCTTAAGAGCTGCAAACAGGGCTGGAGAGATGGCTCAGTGGTTAAGAGCATTGCCTGCTCTTCCAAAGGTCCTGAGTTCAATTCCCAGCAACCACATGGTGGCTCGCAACCATCTATAATGAGGTCTGGTGCCCTCTTCTGGCCTGCAGACATACACGCAGACAGAACACTGTATACATAATAAGTAAATAAATAAATATTAAAAAAAAAAAGAGCTGCAAACATCAGTGCCAGGCCCTCTCACGTGTCTGCCCAGCTTGCCCAAGAGCAGAGGTTCTCAGCCCATGGGTCGAACAACCCTTTCACGGGGGTTGTATACCAGATGGTCTGCATATCAAATATTTACTCTGATTCATAACAGTAGAAAACTACAGTTATGAAGTAGCAACAAAAGAAGTTTATGGTTGGGGGAAGGGGGCACTACAACATAAGTAACTATTAAACTGTTTCACCAAGCCCTTGGTTTAAATACAGCTCTTAAGACAGTCACTATTGAAAAGTTTTACCTCTTTATGTGACTGGCAACTTCCCTACTAATATCTCAAAGATAACACAGCAATACAGAAATTTTTATTTTCTTCCACACCTGAGCCTAAACTTGTTTGCCAAACTTGCTATATAATGAATGTTGTAACTCCCCAGCCAATCAACGGAGCTGAAAGCAGCCAGAGGGCCCTTGCTTCCTCTATTTGCAGTACTTGATCTAATGAAGCAGTAAATCCTGATACTCCTTTTTCCGTAACCCCGTTCTTGTCTGCCACTTCCCCTCTTCCCGTCAATGACAATTTTACCCATAAATCTACTGCCTCAATACAGCAACTTCTCTTGACGCTTCCTACCATGGCTTGTCCCTCGTGGTCCATGGTCTGCTGCAGCCAGAATACTTTCCAGACACAAACGTACTTCCTGCAGCTCCTGTCTAAAATGCTTCAAAAGCTTCTAAAGGACTTAAATTAGCATACAATTTTCTAATCTTAAATGTCCTGCATAGCCTGTTCTTTGCCCCCCTCCTCTGTTTCTGGTTAGACCACTCTCTGAGCTTGGGTTATCTGCTGCTTCTCACAAAGTCAGGATGAAAGCTTCCTAAGGACCTGCAAAACATCCTCTCTGTCTAGAGTGCTCCCATTGTCTTCATATAGCTAGTCTTATACGGGTCCTTTGGTCTAGCTTAAATTTCACCCCTTCCCAAGTAGTCACTTGATAATTCTGTCTGTATTAAACTTACAATATCTTCTTATATATCTAATTACTGTTTTCCCCATTGCTTTAGAATATAAACCCCACAACAAGAACATTCTTATCATGCTATGATCTCCCCTGTGGCTAACTTTGTCCCTGGCATACTAAGTGGACTTATTAAATATTTGCTAAATCAGTGATCTGAAATCTAGTTTACTGTACCCAGCAACCAAGGCAGAAAGCTCTATAATCAGGTGCATAAACGGTCATTTTTAAAACACAGCTGTGCTAGAGTGGGAAGCCACACTCTTTTCGAGCAATTCTAGGTTAGCAAATAGGAGCTATGTTTACCTTATGATCACATCATAGGAGTCGATTTTTTCTCCTAATGTCTTATTCTTCAACACGCCTCCATTACCGACCACCACACACCTTTTACACGGCACACTGTGGAGCAAACAGACAAGTGTGAGACTGAAAAATCACATTTATGATTTGGAGAGATTCCAAGAACCCGTTCCTGCTCTCAAGAACTAACTAAAATTTCATTTGTCATCCAAGTAGAAAAATAACCAACTGTGCCTGAGGTCCAGAGGCTCAGGAAAAACAATGCTGTTGGGGAAAGCAAAGCATTATGGTTGGTGTCAACCCTTAACGGCTCATGCCCACGTCCATTCTCTCCTGTGTTCCTTAACATCACCAGGTTGGAGAGAGAAGCCTGATAGACAAATGAAGAAATGAATTGGAGGGGGAAATGTATCACTCAAAGTCCAAACTCCGAACAGGTGGGACTAGCATTTGGTTCTGAACTTTCAGAGTGCCAAGGGGTTCCATCAGCATAAACTTGCGGGTCCTGCTAGCCTAGCTCACATTACATCGCTATCTCCATTCTAAACCAGTATTCCCCACTCCTTATCTGCCCCTGGCTTTCTCTTGCATCATATGAGTGTGGAAATGACCAGTTTGGAATGTGGTAGAGGAAGGGCAGCTTTCTGCCTGGGCTCTCTTGAATTTCTCAAACATGACTGCTTCTTGGTGTTTCACCCAAACACAGCATTCACTGTGCTTCTGAAAAAAAGCTTTAAGTAGAGCACAAAGGGGACTTCCACAGCAGAATCAAACCCTGGGGTGGCATAGCATTGGCCCTTGGCTAAAGTGACCCTGGCCTGGGATTTTCTTGCTCTGACCATCATCCACTAGGCCTAAGAAATGATAGATCTCTAGGAGATGAGCAGAGGAGTCTGCTAAGGGCTCCTTCCTAACAGGGGAAATCTAAAGACAAACCTGGTCCTCAAGCCAGCAGCAGAGCCAACCTCCAAATTCTAAGACTTAAACCTTAATAGCGAAACTGTACAAATGCTGTGTAATATTTAAACCTGGAGAGGGTAGGAGTGGGAAAACATTTTTTAAAACCCAGATTGGGTTAAGAGATGATGTATGCGTTCTGTAATCAAGTTTAACATATTTTCAGAGACTTGCCTTGCATATTTCAATGAATTATGTCATGTTTTAACATGGATATTACAAAAGCACTTCTAAAAATATAAAATTCTTTGCCTGTTTTAGTTATATTCATTCTCTCTCTCTCTCTCTCTCTCTCTCTCTCTCTCTCTCTCTCTCTCTCTCTCTCTCTCTCTCTTTCTCTCATGGGGGCACAAGTGTGGTGATCACAAGTGTGGTAGAGGAAGCCCAGCTCACCACAGCTCCCAGCTCCTCCCTGCTAGAGAGAGGGTACCACTGTCAAACCAATTTATGGGCATTGGTTCTCCCTTTCCATCATGTGGGTGCTGGCGACACACAGATCCATCATAAATGGCAGTGAGCACCTATACCTACTGAGCCATCTCACCAGCCCCAGTCCCCCAAACATTCTGACACACTTTAACTAGAGGCTCTTAGTTCTCAACAACTGTGAGTTCTGCTGGCATCAGTATCTACTTCACCAGATAAGAACAAGAAACAACAGTTTTATGGCTGTCAAGAATTTGGGGGCTAAAAGACAGGGGCATTGCCCAATAAAATTATCCAATAAAAAATAAAAATTATCCAGTAAAAAGTGTGCTCACAAATCTTTGCATAATCAATCCACATCACAATATGTTCTGGAGGTGTCTTCTTAGTTCTGCTTATTTTAAGAAGGAAACTGTCTGGGAAGTGAATGTGGTATGGGTGCATTATGTGAAATTTCCAAATAATCAAGAAAAATATTATGTTGAAAAAATTACAATGTAGTATCATGCATTAAGAAAGGAAAAAAGGAAGGAGAGAGAAAGAGAAAGAAAGAAAGTTGTCTCTAGAGACTTTTATAAACAAGTGTGACCTCAATATGAACTGGAGGAAGCCCAGCTCACCACAGCTCCCAGCTCCTCACTGCTAGAGGGAGGGTACCGCAGGTCAAACCCTCTTTTCAGAGTATCACAGCTGTTCTCCTCAGGAGGTCTGTCCCACAAATGCCCTCCACAGGGAGCAATTCCGTCTCCAGAAACTCAGGGTCAGTTCTTTCCCAGGCTGATCCTGCTGAAGCTGGCCATTCCTTACCCCTCCTGGAAATCCTGAGCAAGCCTGGGCCATCTAGACAGGGTGGCTCAGAACCTACAGGTTAGAAGCAACAGCTGTTTCCATGAGACAGCCTGAATGGAGATCAGGGAAGAGTATCAGCAATCATCAGTCTAACCCCTCCGCTTCCACTGAAGACTGAAACCGCTTTCCGCTCTTTATTTGGAAGTGGGGACATCGAGACAGGGTTTCTGTGTGTAACAGATTTGACAGGAACTAGCTCTGCTCGGCCACTTTCAATTCTATTGGGCGAAGAACTGCTTTTCCCTAAGTAGAGGGAGAATTCTAAGGGCTCTAACTTTTATCCTAGCCTGGAACTCCTGTCTGATACCAGACTACAGTCTTGAATACACCAACCACAGAAGGGCAAGTGCTGCTGGGAGTGAAGGCTGCCAGCATGCCCTCTGGGACATTACACTGGAGTTTCAATAAAGGATTCCAGGCTCATAAGCTGGAGCTCTGAAGTTCATTCCCGAAAGAGGTAACTTGGCTCAGTCCCAAACTGGGCGAATGCTGTAAGGCTGCAATGCACTGACAGGGTGAACCGTAGTATTCCTAGAGTATACCTCCCTATCGGACCAAGTTGTATGTGGCATCATGACCAAAGGATCAGATGGGGGCTACCATCTGTCATGCCAGAGCATTGATTCTCCCCTCAAAGTGCCAGTCCTCCCACAGGCCTTACTAATACGGTCAGCCAAGAGAACCAAGGATACAGGCAGATCTCTTCTACAGGGTCCTCGAAAACTAGCCCCACAGAGTGCCGTTCTTTGGCATCACACCTCAGTGTCAAACACTTGTAGGAATTCCATTTTCTGTTTTCTTCTTTGCCAGCTTTACAGGGGACAGGGGAAGAAAGGGCCTTTGCTGGGAGAAAAACTCCCCAGACATCCAGAGGAAACCCTGTCCCTGAGATCCCGTCTTTCCTCAGAGGAAAAGATTCCACAAAGACTGATACACTTTACTGAAGCTCACATAGGGTACAGGGAATAGGGGGTAGTGCTAGCATGGCCTGTTCCCAGGAGCGTCTTATCCACAGCTCCACTGCAGTTCTGGCAGGTACAGAATGATACCAACTGCCCGAACCACTGCTCTGGGTACTCGCTTCTCCCAAACAGATTCTCATGTTCTGTAAACGAACTGATGCCTCCTGCCCCTCATGATGCACTTGACCTTGGACTCTGGCTGCCCTGGCACCTTAGAGACTGATAATGCATGTTCAATCAGAAATCAATATTTCTTGAAACCAAACCCTAAAACAGTGTGCAATTAGGGATGAAGGCCAGGTTCTCTACTCCCTTAGTGCCTCTAGGAATGTGGTTTGATGATCTGACCCCTCTCATCACAGTTTGTATGAAATACAGAAACCACTGATGTCTTCCATGTTGGGGTTTTTTTGTTTGTTTTTTTGTTTTGTTTCATTTTGTTTTGGATAGGGGAGCCTCAGCTCTTGTATCTTATCTTAGCATCTGTGCAGAGATGGAAGGAAACGGGTAGTGGTTGCCCTGTGCTTTTTACCACAGATGAACCCTCTGTTGACCACGACTTCCTCTGCTCTCAGCTCCTCCATCCTACACGGGCTTGGAGGTATACAACCCTTCACTCAGCAGAATGTCAGAGTGTGGACGGGATGCAGACCTTCACCATGTTTGTAGTGTTTCTAACAAGCTTCTGTTCTTTCTCACCGCAGGCTCCTGCCCTGCCTCTCCTTGTAACCAATCCAACCCAGTTCTGTTGAGCCGACATAGTGGGTTCTGCTTCATCGAGCAGCTAGACAACTTCTACAACCCATCACGCAGTTAGCTGCCAACTGCTTTAATGCAGGTGTTTCCCTTCGTAGGTATTTATATGTAGTTACTGTATAACGACCTAGACTGTGGGACTAAAGCATTCTTCATCTGGTGGCTGGGGGTGGGCAGCAAGCTGGTGCATTTTAAGTGGAAGCTGCAGTTCTGCATGCCAAGGCTTCTGTGGCTCCTCGCTGGGGAGGGATGAAATTCCACTGGAGAGGTTGCAATATCCCTGAGGCCAGAACCAGGTTAGAACAAGGGAGTGACATGGACAACAAGGAAGTCATAAGCTTAGATTATGGGCTTGTTTTAAGTGTCCTTTGCAGTTTTCTTATAATGTCCATCTTTAGCGAGGCTCAGTGGGCATGGAAGTTATGCTCCCTGAGCTTAGGTGAATTGAGAAAATCTTTTATCTGTGAGAAAGCACAGGAGCAGCGCAGAGAGGCGTGGCTGGGCTATTTATCTCAGTTGACTTCAGGAGCATCCGTGGCACATAAACACTTGGGGACCAAAGAAACAACAGAGAAAGCTCCTAAAAAGACTATCACCATGCTTCCCTCCACCCTTACAACAGGACATACTTTTTTATTATTATTACATTTTGCTTATTTAGTGTGAGAGAGAACACTCAGGTCTCTCTTTTCACTCTATGTACCCGAAGTCGAACTCAGGATGTCAGGTTTACTAGGTGGGCACAAAATGACCTAGACAACAGGCAACATCTCCCCTCCCCTTTCTAGCCAGACATGGCCAGTGCCTCAGTTTACCCCACGAGAGTCATCAGTGGCCGAGAGGGCGTATTTAATGATCGATTCTGAGGGTGGAGAAGGAGGAGACAGTCTGAAAAGCTCCAGCTTGTAAGACTTGCCAATCCCCATGACATAAATGATGGCTCCAGATGGCAAGCTTCCAGCTAAAACTGCTAACTTTGGAGCTGGCAAGAGATAGAGCCCTCCCATGTTGGCCCTTCTGGCTCCAGCTCATCAGCAGGTACAGTGAACAGTTATGTGTGGCTTCTTGATAGCTCCACAAGCAGAAGGCAAGCCTCACGAAGGGGTTCATGCTCTTCGCCCATTCCTCTTCCCTTCTGGTAGGAATGGAGACATAATAGCTTGGACCCCAGTTTTCATGTTGAACCCTAAGGAAGAAGCCATGAACTGAGCAACAGCAGCATCCAACACAAAGAAGCCTTGGCCCTGATGACCACAGAATTGCCGGGGCAGGCCTGCAAACTTCATGCATGTAAAAAAAAAAAATGAGAAAGAGGAAAGTATCCAGCTTACAAATTTAACTGATACTTCACATTTCCCCTTCACAAAGGAATCTACCAAAGCATTAGACACTTTTGATTTAGTTATCTGAAGCAAACTAATGTGACCTTAAAGCATTTATACTTGAAACAGCAACAAAAATGTTTTTTTTTTCTGGAAATGAGAAAGAGGGCAGAGAGGAGAAGATGAAGGTGTCCAGTGGGTGGATTAGACATAGCCTGATAGGAGTGGAGGCATTAGCAGCAATGCAGAGGAAACAGTGGAACAGCCCGACCGAGTCAGAGAAAGGAACAGATGATGGCTGAAGATCTCTCTCTGCCTGAGCTAGCCGGGAAAGCAGCTGAATCAAACAGTCTAGTCACAGTAAAAGGAGACAAGGATGAAACTTCTACTCACTGACTCTCAAAAATGACAACTTGCATTTGCAGAACAGTTTTCAGATCCCTGCTCTTGCTCTCTGCCCAGACATCTAAGCATCGGAGCTGCAGCTATCTCTGTTCTCATCCTCGCTCCGCCATTTCCCAGCTAGAACAAGCTGTCTGTCTGTCCAGCCTTGCTCTCACCTTTTGCAAAATTAGAGGAAACTGACCTAAAGGACATAAGCCAAACCATCTTCACAAATCAAAACTCTACAAATGAACACTATGTAAAATATGAGGTGTATAAGTATATGTCTCTGTGTGTGTGTATGTATGTGTACATGCACAAAACTCAAAACTCTTGATATGTGGTGGCTGCGTGGTAATGATACATGCCTTTAATCTCAGGGCTCAGAAGGCAGAGACAAGCAGATCTCTGAGTTTGAGGTCAGCCTGGTGTACAGAGTAAGCAACCCTGTCTCAAAATACAAAAACCAACTTCTTGATATGCAATAAGTTGAAACTGATCAGTCAGTAGGTAGCATAGTTTTGAATTACCAATTATAACAAGTGGCAATAGACCAACCATACATATTCGATATTTCCATAATCTGTGTCTTTCGCAGACCTGAAAGATCTCAATAAAATGTAGCACTCCTATCCAACTCTGTGCTCTAACTTCCCTCTCCACGTTCACATCTGTGTCCACTACAGTTTCCACGGTTCTCAAGGAGCACCACTGCACTCTTGGACAAGAAGAATTCTGCCATTTCCCTTCTTAAGTACAGGATTGATCTCCACAGACCATCTCATTCTTTATGCTACTCCATGGTCCAAATTCTAAATTGTATCCTCAAACTTTTTGAAATAAGCCCACCTTTGTAAAAGTAAGCCTACCTACCAAGACATCCAATGGGTTTTCTATGGATTATCTTGGCAAGAAAATTTTCTCCACACAAAGCAACATTTATAGATATAAGACGTATACCTAAGTAAGCTGTCTGCTTTCTTCAAATGTAATTCTCAACAAAAAGGAACAGAACTGCTTTAAAGTTCAATAGTCAACAATTAGGAGTCCTGGGGATACACACAGAAGGTGTGGGGAACCACTGTGGATGGAGGCTCTGCACTGGTTAGCAGTACAGGAGAATTCATTCTTTCGTAGAAACAAATTAGAGATGATGGACATGGGTCAAAAATACCATGGGTAGAAACTCCTGTTGTTCATCACTGAACAGTGCTCAACACTGAAAACTGAGCCAGCCAATGCTGCAACTTCTATATTAATTTCATAACTTGCTTACTTCCAGGGGAATAAGAGTAGAAATAACTATTGGAGTTTTAATAACACACACATCCAGTAGAATCCAGAGTATATGCACTTTGCATTTCTTAAGGCAAATACTTTAAATTACTTTACATAAAGCTGAAAGTCAAAGAGAAAGAAATAAACTCACTTGTCAAACTCATCAAAGAGATCACAGCTCTTCAGTTTTGAAAGGACAGTTCGAAAATATGGCGCTGGAAAACAAATAGAGCATTACGAACAGAAGGCTGACCATATCTTCCCAGCTCCCCAGCTCCCAGACTCTTTCTAAATACCATGGCTGTGTTGGAGATGATCAGTGAAAAATTGACAACTTATCTACAGTTTGATCACAATACTCAAAAAGCACACTCAAAGTAGTAAATATTTTGAAGTTATTTCCTGGGAGTGAGGATCAGTGTAAAAACAGTCACAAAGAGTAATAAAAATTAGCAATCAGATGATTCTGAACCATAAAATGGAACTCAGTGAATTTAAACCAATTAGTTAAAATCTCTGATAAACATACATACGCGTATGAATACATGTATATATACTTGTGTGTGTGTGTGTGTGTGTGTGTGTGTGTGTGTGTGTGTGTGTGATTTCATATATTCCAAGCTAGCCTCAAGCTTTCTGTGTAGCTGAGGAGGCCTTAAAATTCCTGATCTTCCTGCCTCTCCACCTCTCAAGTGCCAGAATTACAGGTATGGACCACAATACTTGGTTTATTCAACCATGCTAGGTAAGCACTATATCAACTAAGCTACATCCTAGCCTTCTGCAAATTGTACACACACACACATGGGCAATTTTAAAGCAGAATCAGTTGAAAAAGTAAAATATCACAAAATTATAACTGGCACCACTTGGTTTCTTAAGGCCTCCCCCAAATCTAAACTTTCTACATAAGTCCCAAAAGCTCTCCATGAATGGGGAAAGATTGCTGTCATATTAATAGGCAGAATTATTCCTTCTCGATTTAATGAAAATAAACACCTACTAGTAAAGGTAAAATAGTAAGGATCTAGACCTTGCTGCTGAAAGAGATGAGAGGAGAACTGGGGTGGGGAGTCTCAGTCAGCAAAGTGCTTGTGTGCAAGTATGTGACCCTAGGTCAGTCCCTGAAGCCCTCATAAACAGCACAGTGGCCTAGGCTTGCAATCATAGCACAGGGGAGGCTGTGACAGAGGAGACAGAGAGCCCTAGACTCGGTGGCCTGTCACTCTAGCCTACTTGGTGAACTCCGGGCCAGTGAAGGAGCCTGCCTCCAAAAAAGGAGGGGGGATCTAGGAATGACATCTGAGATCTTAGGACCTTCACATGTTCACATGTATACGCACATGTGTCTACATGAACACACAGACAAAGGTGAAATGAAGGAGCTGGGAAGAAGCTGCCCTTTAAGGTTATCCTGCTAATTCTAAACTATAACAAAGTTAGGCATGTGAGCCCAGCTAAGTCCCACTGTGACAGAAGAGAGGGAAGTCCATTTTCCCCAGTACCACCACCACGACCACGACCACAAAAACAGCAACAAAACAAAACAACAAAAACATTCAAACCACTTTTGCTTCTATACCGCCTCTAAAAGTGTACTTATGTTTAAAACTTTAATTTTTTTTTCTTTATTCTGTCCCCACATCATATCTCCTGGGAGCTATCAGGAAACAAGAACATGCCGCTGGCATCAAACACCACACAAATTAAAAGGCAGGATAAGAACACTGGGACTGACCTGATGACTTTATCCCATAGGGTAAAACAAAATTATTAGTACCGTACATAGAAGTAATCCTTGCAAAATCAGATGTACACAGAAAGGGGTAAAACTGGGGAAACCTGGAAGGAAATAATAAAGCATGATCAAGTCAAGTGTCTGCTAGGTTTCTAAACATCTTTGATCACAACTGAAACTTACTACAGGGGATGACTTAGGTTGGGCAAATATTTTTTAAATAATTAAGACAATACTTAAAGGTTAGAGCTATGCCATTTTCAGGCACAGGAACCAAAGTTATATTACAGTGTAAGTAAAACCACCCTCTAAGTGACACAGTGCTGGCCAGGAAGTTGTATAAGTACTGATGCTAAGCTGTTCCAAACTTAAAAAGTGCCATATGCATAAACTATACCTACTGTAAAAACAAAGATATAATGGAAGTTAAATGCAGCTGGAGAATTCAACTCTGCCCTAAAGTCACTAAACTAAGCTTTACTCGAGAACAAAAACTATGGACATCTTTCTTCTTGCTACATGCTCTAACTTCAAGATGTGCCCTGTGGAGCTGGGCGGTGGTGGCGCACGCATTTAATCCTAGCACTTGGCAGGCAGAGGCAGGCAGATCGCCAGGAGTTCGAGGCCAGCCTGGTGTACAAGAGCTAGTTCTAGGACAGGCTCCAAATCTACAGAGAAACCCTTTCTCAGAAGGAAAAAAAAAAGTGCCCTGTGACTCCCATACCTCTCTTCGGAATGTCTGGTAGAGGCAAGAAGAGCTGTTGCAGTATCCAGCACAGAATACAATCAGTCAACACCTGTTTAATAACTGCCTGAATGAATTTTAACTCCAAATCAATTTTCAAAGGACCATTTTGAAGTAGGAGAGGTGTTTATTCGTGTTATTAAAGAGAGGGAAACGATCTTAAAGGTCCCATTTCTAAGATATTTTCTCCCACCAGAAAGACTGGAATTTATAGGGCAGAACCTGCCGCTCTCTACTGCAGACCCCACATGGGCACTATCTGACTCCCACCATCAGCTTTGGGCTAAAATTTAAAAGGACAGCAGGAAACCAGAGTGAGGCTGGGCTTTCCTAATGCCGCATGTCAAATGGAAATAGCCGTCAACTGAGAGTGCAGGCCTTCAATTTGATCCTGGTTGTGAGAGCTGCCTTACGAACTGACATTGCATCTTGGCAGAGGAAACAGGGAAGAAAGTGGCCTTCCCTGACCAAATGTGTGGCCAGGCTTCAGTGCCTTAAGGCAGCCAACCTGCAAAAGCCATTTCTAAATCAGCGTTGATTCTCAAGTTCAGGACCTACACTGGGGAGGGGGAAGTGCCAGGACACTAATTCAAGCTTGGAGAAGATTCAAGATCCTCTCCTTGGAGAAGCCGAGCTCTAATGTGAGGCTCTGGCAAAGGGCTTTCTACTTCCGAGCTGGTTAGGGCGATAAGACAGGAATGAGACCGTTAACTAACAAGTCTTCCTAGCCAAACCTCTATTCATTGCTTACACTGACTCTCCAAATGCAATAATTTTCTGGCACAATATCTCAGACATATTAAGAGCCTTGATAAGTATTAATTTTACCTGTAATAAGTAGGATAACCATATTAAAAAGCACTTTTATCACAGTGCGGCTCCGCGATTGATACTCCTACAAAAGCCTGCTATGGTAAGGATGGGCGGTGAAGTTCCTGCTTTGGGAGGGAGCCACCAGTCCACAGAAGACGAAGCTGCAATCCGCACAGAAGCCTCATTCTGAGGGAAGGAGTCCTCCACCCAGGCAGGTTCCTGAGCAGAGCTTCCTGGTGCTTCCTGGCTTTTATCCATCTTGGAGAAAGTAGCATCCTCAGAGTGTACTGTGCAAATGACAAATGCATGCTTGCCTGTGCCTTTACTTGCAGTCTTAGATGCTCACTTAGCTGTCTTAAACAAACATTATAACCTTGGGGGAGGGGTCTCAACGAATATGTTATACAACTGAACATGCCGAACCGAGTTTGGCGCTGCTTTGGCTCTCTAGTAGTGTGTGGCCCAGCCATCTATCCAAGTGGCAGTGCACAGGAGAAGACAGCTTTGTAGGTAGAAGGGTGACTGGTAGACTACAAATCCCAGCAACCACAACGCTCACTCACTGTTCACATGACATGTAGATCAATCATTTGCATTCTACATAGTTCTATATAACTCAGGGGATGTGTGTGTGTGTGTGTGTGGTTTTCTTCTTTCTTTTTCTTTTCTTTTTTTTTTTTTTGAGACAGGTTTTCTCTGTGTAACCCCAGCTGTCGCTGTCCTGGAACTAGCTCTGTAGACCAGGTTGACCTCAAACTCAGAGATTCACCTACTTCTGCCTCCCAAATATTAGGAATAAAGGCGTGCACCACCCATGAGGGAAAACTTTTAATAATAATAATAAAAAAATAACTACATTTACTCGGATCAGTTGCTGGATGAAGTCTCACTGAGAGGGAAGGTGGTGGGAGAGGACTGGGAGGAGAGGAGGGAGGAGAAAAAAGCTAAAGAACAGTTCTCTTTTTTTCTAATCAAATCCACATAGGCCTCTCCAATCTCACCTGAGTTAAGAGAACACCAGCTGTAGTGTCTTTCCTTAAACTATGCTCAGAGCTCTGGCTGGATGCACACATGCAGACTACTCAAGTTTCTTATACACTTCCTGACACACGCAGTATCACATGTACCAAGATGTCATGAAAAGGGTAAATAGTGTGAAAATGACCACAAACACATTCGCAAATGTTGTATGGCTATAGTTTTTTTGGTCTACTTTTTACCTTAGGAGAGAGCTGAAAGCTGGCTTTTTTGGACAAGTGTTGATATTTTTACTCTTGATATCCATAGGTGGTACCCTAGGAAAAAGAATTATAAAGTAAGAAACTAGAACCAGGAATCCTGCCCAAAGAGAAACATGTACACCAGGAACCCACTGGACTCCACTGCTGACCGGCCTTGGAAGCAGAGGACAAAGACAGACAGACAGACAGACACGCTCTCGCACACGTGCACACACACACACACACACAGCCCTGATGTTTGAAAAGGCCATGTTGTCCTAAGGAACTGGGGGAACAGGGATTTCCAGGGGCCTCTGGGAAGGGCTCTTCCACAATGTGGAAGCCAAAATCCCATTTAGTTTTAGTCCTCAAAGGCCTTCGAAGTCAAACAGTCCAAGTGAACGTGGCTTTCATCCCAAGTCATATGTGGGAACACCTAGTGACGGCAAACAGTGTACACATCCGACTGAGCAACTTGAACAGACCATTGCTTTTGGAGTGCCACAGGCCACACGGCTGAGAGCCATATCTCACTGTCCTCAGTTCTTGACTCGGGTGGTTCCTAAATGCATCGTGAAACCCAACAAGGAAAGTAAATGGCAGGGGTGGGGGTGGGGGGGGTGATGGGAGGAAATGGCCGGAAGAGGAAAGAGCATCACTGCGTTTCATTCATTGATCAACGATTACATGAAGAATTGATGCTTTAAAACTAAATGACTGAACAAGATAAAGAAAAAAAATTGATTAATATTTTTCTACTATCAATAAGACTCAATCTGAATAGACTGAAGGTTTTGTAGACAGGTAATTTGTTTTTCATTTTTATGATTTTCTTTTTTCTAAAACAGAGTTTCTCTATGGAGTCCTGGCTGTCTTGAAACTTATTCTGTAGAGCAGGCTGGGCTTGAACTCACAGAGATCTGCCTGTCTCAGTTTCTCAAGTGTTGGGGTTAAAGGCACACCACGGCCAGTTTAAATTGTTTTACATTTATTTTTACTATTTTATGAGTGTTTTGAATGTACATCTGAGTACCATGTTGTGGATGCTGGGAATCAAACCCAGGTCCTTTGCAACAGAAAGAAAGGCTCTTAACCACTGAGCCGGCTTTGCAGCCCTGGTTTTCGTTGTTTTACGTACAAAAACTTCCATACTCAGAACTAGTAAGCTATTGAACTAAGAGGATGTCAGCCCGTAGATAATGAGATGCTTTGAGAATACTGCAATGGCAAGGGCCAGGTGGTTTATCCATAGGATGATACACAGATACGGTGGGCAAGCACAGCAAGCCACAAACACTGTGCTAGATTCCACGAGCAAGATGAACTGGATTACTTCATTTCTAAGGTTAGAGATGGAGAAGCAACATGAAGACTGAACGTAGACAACTGTTTTAGAATATCATGAAGACAAACGTTAGCTGGCTATGAAAACAAAGACTCATCTATTTTCTTTCCATGTGTATACATGGCATGCATACCACATATGTGTAGCTACACACACATGTATGAGCAGAAGCCCACGGTTGATAATGACCATCTCCCTTGATCACTCTTACTCTCTTGAGGCTGAGTCACTTACTCAAGCCCAGAATTCATTAACACGGTATCTTGGGAGTCAGCTAGCTCTGGGGAACCTCTTGTCTCTCCCTTACAAAGCTGAGACTCCAGGTGAGCTCTGGCACCCACCATGCATTCTGGGGATGCAAACTCTGGGCCTCTCACTTGCATGGCAAGTGCCCTAAGTGCTGAGTTGCCTCCTGTTGGTAGTGATGTGTTGCATGTGTTCGGGTAGGCCAGAGAATCACTTTGGCCTACATTTGAGCCAATCTGCATCGCTGTCTCAGAGTCTCTCACCGAGAGGCTATGGATCAGGCTAAGCCTACTAGCCCAGTCGGTACTACCACACCCGGCTGTTTATGATCAAACTCAGGTCTTTGTGCTTATATGGAAACTCTTTACCAACTGAATCATCTCCCCTGCTCCTTTAGCTGTCTCCCCAGTATAGGGAACAGAGAAGTCCTGAATGAAAAGTCCTGAGTGAAATTGTGCACTTGACATGGACACAGCTGTGTCGAGGACCCTATATCCTCAGGCTCAGAGGGACACACACCAAAGGGATCTGATCCTGAGTGCTGACTAGTGTGTGCAGAGAATGTCCACCACTGCTTTCTCCCCTGGTGTGTCCCTGGTGTGTCCCTGGTGTGTCTGGCCTGAAGACGGCTCCTCTCCAGAGACTGCTCCTGTCACGATTAGCTGAGCCTGTCACTTTGACCCAGCTGTACGCCATAATCCCTGTCTTCTTTTCCAGCTGTATGCAATAACTTGCTCTCTCATTTCGACTGTCTATAGTAACTAGCACACTGAGTTTCCAGGGTGCCGAGACTTCTCTAGCAGACAGATCTGACCATGCCCCCCGCCCAGATCTCTATTCCTATGTCCATCTGTCTGTCTTGTCTTTATTCCCTTGCTGCCCCAGTCAGGTCCATTTCTAAGGGCCATGCAGGGACTCCATACCCAGCTCCCCTAAGACAGTTTTAAAGGAAGAAATACCAGGGTGCACACTCACATTAGCTGGGTAAAGTTAACTGAGCGTGGGCACTCTTCAAATTCTGGTGACAAGAGATGGTGGTGAATTCAACGTATTTTTATTATCTCCTTTATCATTTCCTCTGTGATAAACAGGATGTTTAGAAAAGTAGATAGATTTCTACTACTTTTGGTAGATAATTTAATCTCTTGAGATGTGGAATTAAGTGAAAGATGTGCCTTTGGGTGGGTCTTGAGGGCATTTCTAGCAATGATTAATTAGGAAAAGACCCTACCCCAGAGTAGATGGCACCCTTTGGTAGGCAGCCCAGACAGGAAACACTCAGAGGAAAATACAATGGAGCTTGCCTGCCTCCTTTGCCTATGAGTATGTCTGTCCATCACTTGCTCTGTCTTCCAACGTGAACTGAAACCCAGCCAATTTGAAGAAATCCTCCTGCTCTTCATCATGACACAGGAACAGCTGAAGTCTTTCAGGCTGAACCACACGGACCACTGCTGTGACCTGAGTGTCTCTCTGGGTTTCAGACAGCCATTGGACTATTCAGCCTCTCTAGTGGAAGTCATTCTAATAAACCCTCTTTTATAATATGTGTACATTGTATGGGTTTTATCCTTCTAGAGAACCATGTCTATTACAAATAGTAGCTTAGCAATCTTTTCGCCTTTTCTCCCCTTCTATTATTATTAGAAGGAGGCAGAGTGAAGGAAGAGATGTCTTCATTGAATGCTGAATGAGACTTCAAGGTTCTCTGGCCCAGAGATCAGGTGCAGAGGCTAAAACTGTAGGTTCAAACCACCCAGTTGGTATTAGGGTTTCTTCTAGTGGCATTTGGCCAACTTTATTCCATGAAAAAGCACTGCAATAATTCTTCAGTGATGCAATGAAGTGCAGAAACAGAAATATGAGATTCTTCTTTCGTTTAGTTAGAAACAACCTAAGAGCTGCCATTGAAACACTGGGAAGTAACCACTTGATTTATATGCATTTAATTGTGTACTGACATCGATTTAGGATTTAAAGGTCACCAAAATTTTATTCGCAGCCAAAGGACTGAAATGAGAAGTGTGAAAAGCACACTTAATAAATTTTCTACTCAGTAAAATTATGCCTTAAAATTTTAGAAGTATTTTACGTCAAAGCTATTTTGAAATGCATATTGCATTTTTGAATGAAGGGAACTGGATATTGGTATGTATGTGTTAGCATTAACAACCTAAAACTCGACTGATTCTGAGTCTAAGAACCGCTTCATTAATTCAAGAAGATGAGCTATTGTATATATACAAAATGTTATATCCTGAAAGTAGTCAAGACTAATGCTTTACTTGGGAGTCAATAAGAAATGGATTGAGGACAGAGGGGTGGCTTAGAGGCTAAGAGCTCGTACTACTCTTGAAGAGGACCTGGGGTCAGTTCCCAGGACATGTGGTCGGTGACTCTTAACCACCTGCAACTTCAGCTTCAGGGATCCAATACCCTCTTCTGGCTCCGACAGATATCCACACACGTTCACATAATCACACACACACACTTTAGCATTAAATATCTTTTAAAGAAATAGGGCTATCCAACAGGGTTTTTCTCAATTAAAAAAATCTATGTCTCTCTCTCTCTCTTTCTCTGTGTGTGAGTCTGTGTGTATGTGTAAGAGTGTGTAAGTGTATGTATAAGTGTGTGTGAGTGTGTATGTGTGTAGGTGTTAGTGTGTGTGTGTGTGTGTGTGGATGTGAGTGTGTGTGTGAAAGTGTGTAAGTGTAGGTATGACTGTGTGCGAGTGTGCATGTATGTAGGTGTGAGTGTGTGTGAGTGTGAGTGTGTGTGTGTGTGTGTGTGTGTGTGTGTGTTGTTTTGTCTTGCTCTGCCACTCTGCCCTTGAATCTTTGGAGACAGAGTCCCTCCCAAACCCTGGAGCTGAACCTGATATTCGGCCAGCCATCACTAGTGCTCTTCCTGTTTCCAGCCCTTTCCTCCTCCCCAGTGTTGGGGTTACAAATGCACAGGTTTTCATACCTGGCTTCACATGGTTCTTACAATCTACCCCCAGGCCCTCATCCATATGCAGCAAGCACTTGAGCCACTGAACCATCTCCCCAGACCTACTCAACAGTTTAAACTGGTTAAAGAAACAATGTACAGAATCCTGAATAGTAAAATCCCAGTGTATGGTGAAAGGCTAGACAAATCCAACATGTTACAATATTGGATACAATATTGTAATACAATACAAAACAATACAATACTCTGGAAGCTTCTTTACATAAATAAGGGGAAGACAGTTTGAAAGTCAAGTTAGGTAATAAAACAAACTTACCAATAGCCATTTGTTCCCCACAGGATACAGTGTAGCACATAATAGAGGAAGACGCAACTCAAGAATAGGGCCACGAGGTACCCTCTCATGGCTGGCCTGCCTGAAACAGGATCCAAAGACAGAGGGGATGATTATGCAGATGGTTTTCACGAAGGTTCGAATACTTGAATTAATAAATAAGTCTATAAAGAGAGAGGAGAAAAATGATGAAGACGGTCACTGAGGAGCTCACTGACTCTGGACTGATAGCTGGGGAGTCTGCATAGGACCCACTAGGCCTTCTGAGAGTGATGACAGTTCTGTGACTTGGGCAGTCTGTGGACCCACTGGCAGTGGAACCAGGATTTATCCCTATCCCTAGTGTGTGAACTGGCTTTTTGGAGCCCATTACCTATGGAGGGCTATCTTGCTTAGTCTCTATACCGGGCGGGGGGAGGGGAGGGCACCTCGACTTGGTTCTGCCTTAACTTGATGTGCCAGTCTCTGTTGACTCCCCATGGGAGGCCTCACCCTTTCTGAGGAGTGGAAGGGAAGTTGGGTGGGTGGGGGAAGGTGGCAGGGGAGTAGGAGGAAGGGAGGGGGGAAACTGTGGTTGGTAAAAAAAAAAAAAACCTTTTAAATAAAAAAATTTTAAAGAAAGAAAAAAAAACACCTCCTGAATGTAAAGAAAGAACACTTTGGCTTAGTCTTAGCAATTGATCAACATATGATGCAGGTTTCCAACAACCAACAGCTCTGAGGTGCCGAAGCTAGAGGCTTCCCTGAAACTTCCTCATATTAGGCAAAAAAAAAAATTAAAAACTTTTTCAAGAGGAGAATTTATATATCTCCACAGCCAAAACCTTTCTTCTAAAACACTGAAGAATATCTTTTTTTGAGCCTTTCCAATAAAAAGTGAGTATGTGCTTCAAGATGTGAATAACCAACCATTTGACCCCTTCGTGGCCTGAAGTGACTTCAAATACGATATGTCATAGTTTCAGTGCCCTTTCCGCATTTCAAAAAATAGGGGGAAACTATTAAAACATTTCAACTTTCAGACATTCGTATTTGACTCTTCAACATCCTCAGCTTTGTTTTGCATTAATGTGTTACTCCTTGTACCTTTGTAGGCAGAGAAAATAAAGACGACAATGTTCTCTAGATTGTAACACACACATACCACACAATACTTTATGGAATATAAAATAAAACCAGTGGTTCTCAACCTGTGTGTGGGTCATATATCAGATACCTACATATCTGATATTTATATTACAATTCAGTTATGAAGTAGCAACAAAGTCATTTTATGATGAGGGTCACCACAAACAACATGAGCAAGGAACTATATTAAAGGGTCACATCACAAGGAAGTCTGAGAACCACTGGAAACTTTTTTTTTTTTTTTTTTTTGGTTTCTCTGTGTAACAGTCTCAGCTGTCCTGGAACTCACTTTGTAGACCAGGCTAACCTCAAATTCACAGAGATCCGCCTACCTCTGCCTCCCAAATGCTGAGATGAAAGGTATGAGCCACACCACTACCAGGCCACTGGAAACATTTAAAGTGTGTTTGTTTGGTATTCCTGCCCTTTGTTTCAAATCCAGACATGCAAAACTCCTATTTTAGTATAAAATTAAATGCAGAAGTCATACTTAATATGTAGTTCTAAATACATCCTTTTATTTTAGTGCATTTGACTTTAAACAGGTATATTATCACTCTGCTTCCTTTACCAAGGTTTCAGACGAAATAAACGACTGCATATCCATCCCATTCCTTTCTTTCTTATCCATATCTAGTGACCTGAATCCAGAGACCTGCTGAATGTACAAAGTCAGAGCCGGCTGGAATCATGTCCAGTTCCTTCTAAAGGGAAAATGGGTTGAAGTGAAAATCCGTTTTGTTTTTAAATTGTGTGCTTTTGTGTGTGCACATACACTTCATACACATGTATGTGTGCAAGCATGTGGAGACCAGAGGACAACCTCTGTTTTGTTTTTTTGTTTGTCTGTTTGATACAAATGGTGAGACAGTCCCAGGGACCTGCCAGTCCCTGCCTCCCCAGCTCTAGGATTATAAAAGTCTGCTCTCATGCTCAGCTTGTTTACACGGATTCTGAGGGTGGAATTCATGTCCTCTTGCTTGTATAGCAAGCGCTCTATCAGCTGAGCCATCCTCTTATCCCCTAGCTGGAAATCTTTGGCCACTTTTTGCCTTTGTAAATGGAGCATACTAAACAAAACTCAAGCATTTTCTTTGTTTTGTTTGCTTTTCTAACAGGGCATCATCTTAAGAATCACAGTTGCCCAGGGTTTCTGATAGCTGAGACTCCCTGGTGTGGATGTTAACGTAGGAGATCTGCTAAGCAGTCCTAACCTGTAATGTCTACCTGTAATGACTACCTGACTGGGCTTGGTCACTTCTGACTATCAGCTACTGCTCTGGCAGCCACCCCTCCCAAGCACCATCGTAATAAATTAGTTTCAAATGACGGCAGAAAGCAAGTCAACAAGGGAGTTGAGCGAACTTTAGTCTGCACATACATGGAATTAAGTTTGTGTAATTCCTGGGAAATCCCATGATCCACAGCCCAGCTCCACCTGAGGCCTGGGACCTTGGTCAGCCAGTTTGCTTGTAGCATGAGTGACCACAGTCTCTAAGCAAGAGCACACCCTCCTTCTCAGCAGGTTGTCATAGGGTTGTGGGAAGCAAAAATTTAAACTTTTACTCGGAATAATACTTCATATAAATATTTAATAAAGATCTAACTTCCTAGTTTGTCAGCAAAATTTAAAAACCATAGTTTCACCTAAGGGCCTAGAAACGTTAGTAGATAGCATTCGATCTGCTTCTCTATCCCTTAAGACATACTCTTGAGGGGGTCATTTTATGAAGCCTGGCATTATAGGTAAGTGACAATCTTGTTATCGTCTTATTTTTCACTCACTAATACGTGGTTCAACTGAAAACAAAGGAGTATGGGAAAACATTCTCTTTTTTTTTTTCAAAAAGTAAAATAAACCTGCTTATCAAGAGGTGTTATACACAGCACCCAGAAAAGAAAAAAAAAGAAAAACCTGAGGCAGCCTAGGTACTTTCTGGAATTTCATCGCCAACTTACAGCTTTGATATTCAAGGTGCAAGGTAGACTATGGCCAACCCGGATATCCTGGTGATAAACATGTCTGGCCCCTCTGTCTGTTCACAGAAAAAAGCTTTCACAAACATTAATTCTTTAATTGTGATTCCATAAATGGACCGACTATGTTACGCTAAACAAGAGTATTCAAAGGAAAACCACTCAGGATTCTTACAAACAATGTATGGCTTTGAAAAGCCGTAAGAGTCGAGAATGCAGCTTCGACAAACAAGCCAGCACATTTTAAGATCCTGACATGAAACATGAAGGGTAGCCAATTTTGGAGAGCAGGTGCCCTTCAAACCAGGGTTGTCACCACTGCTTCAACCTGAGGGCTGGGAGCTGTGAGGAAGTCATAACTCACGCCCAGAGGGCAGGAGCGGATCTTTTCTCAGCGCATCAGTTTGGGTGGGGAAAAGGTCACTCTGTAAATTGTGCGGCATGCAAGCATGAGGACCCGAGTTCAGACCTCCAAAAAAGCTCCTTGTGGGTGAGTTTTCTGAAACCCTGGCACTGCACAGATCCCTGGAGCTCAGTGACCAGTCAGAAGGGCCAAACAGATGAACTCCAGGTTCAGTGAAAGGCCTGGTTTCAAAAGATAAGGAGAAGAGTGATTGAGAAAGATGATTACCTCTGGCCTACATAGACACAAGTTTAAGTACATGTCACATACACACACTGTGTTTTAAGACAACAGCTTTCCCTTCTCTTCAATAGCAAAAGAATGTACTGTTTGTATTGAGCTGCTAGGACCACCAATAGTCTGAAAGGCTGACATCTCCTCTAAGGGTCACAATAAGCTTGCTAAGTGGATGTGTGGGTATGGTCCTCCAGACAAGTGAGGGAAAAAAGGATGTCTCCCATCACACAATTTAAGAGAACCAGAAAGGGAGTCTGGTCTTTCCTTTGGAGATCTATTCCTGGATAATCCTGTCACCTCAAGATAAAAGGCAAGAGGGGAACCCAAACGAGAGAATTGTATTCTACAACTTCCTCCAGGTGCTTTGTTGTCATTGTTTAGGAAGTGCAAATAACAGTGAAGGTCAGCACCAGCCAGGGTGAGGTGGGAGTCACAGCAACAAGTTAACACCCCTGAACATGAGGTTCTTAATGCATACAGAAGTTTGAGAAGCGCTGCTCTGGGACTCACTATAGAATCACGATGTAGAAAAAGAAAATTTTGGGTTTGTTGAGTCCATAACAGATGGTACAGTAAACGTCCCCAATAGGACCACAGGTGACCTGAAAGCACACACTACCTTTCTTATCTTTCTCCTCCACAGGGGATGTCACTCAGAAGCTGCAGAGAAGATGGTTGTTGAATGTAGTTACAGATACCAGAGCTCAACAGTCCAACTAATTTTTCATTCTAAATGCCTAGTGTGTGGCACATGGCCAAGGACTAATGATGACATGAATTCATTGAAAAGCAAACATCTGGGGAAGGGTTCTGGTGAATCATCACTGGCTGCCCTAACAACTGCGAGGAAGTGGACCGCCTACAGTTTCTATTTTAGAGCTGAGGAACATGAAGGGCTGAGAGAAGTTTCACACCTGACATGTGACAGAATCATGTGACTCAAGCAGTAGCTATTAGACCAGAGTCCCTGTACACACTGTCTCTCCCGGGGTCCCTGTCACAGATGAGCAGGTCCAAACTCTTGATGCCAGATTAAACATTACAGAATGTTTCTCTGTCAATTCCACCCATTTTTTTTTTAGCAGAAATGATTCCATGCCAATTAATAAAATGGAAAGTTGACAGTCTCTGACACAAATTCTGCTGAAATAAAACCCTACTTGTCTCCACCCTTCTCCTTCCAACCTGCCCCTCCTTACTATTCTAGTATTATTTGCAGAAACAAGCAAGCCCTATAAAACAGCGCTAGAAAAAAATGACCATATTTTTCTTTAGGGGCCTCCTAATGTTTTCTCTAGCCCCAGGGAGCTTGCTAAACAGCCAAAAAAGAAGAAAGCATGTTTAACAACAATAGTGAAAACTCACCAAGCACAAAAACCCTGCTGGTCTCAAAATCATTCTCATTCAACAGCAGATCAGAAACAGCCCTGGTGTTGGCTTTTTCTACACGAAATGTTTGCAGATGCCTGCTGTCTGGTTTCTATGGCCCTGTTTCCTCTTGGCTTTTCTCCAGGGTCTTTTGAATGTCCATCTGTACACTAAGCCACCCCAAGATCTGGTGCCAATCTTGGTTCAAGAAAAGGGAGCCTGAAGGGCCCAACGCTAGCAGTTCAATCAATGGTTTGATCGGATTCCTGTAGACAGCATTCATGTGCCAAAGCTGGTTCCATTGGAAGGTTCCAACACTAGATCACACTTTCCAAATATCTGCATTCATTCATTCATACTCACTCACTTGCCCTTCCCTCCAGCAGCTTGGTAGCCAAATTTTATTTCTTTATTTACTTACTTACTTATTTAAGTTACTCGGGTCCTAAACCATGTCCCCATATTCTCTGTGACTTTCTTGTGCTTCCTGCTTGGTCAGTGAAACATGACTTAACTGCTCACATTAGGCCAGCTCTTATACCCAGTGTGCTGTTGCTAAGCCCTAGTGAATTACCTATCTAGGCAAATTAGAAAGGAACAGCCTACGAGCTCCACACAACGATGTGAGCACCCAGTATCTATGATTTCAGCCCAGCTAGACTTTGGCTGTGACTTTCCTTAGCCACCCTTGTCCAAGGTACACACCTAGCATCCTGACCCGGTGGCCCTGCAGACACCTGTGTCCGTTCTGCCCTTCCGCGGGCCTCCCTCCACTTCTGCCCATCCTCAGCTCATACTGACAAGTGGTTAAGACTGTCTGGAATGAGGCCAACAGATCTCACATCCTGCCTTCCTTCCTCTTTCTCCTTACTGCTCAGTTTGTGACTGTTCTCTGCAATTACATACTCATGTGAAGAAACCTCCAAGCTCAAGCCAATGTTAATTTCCAATGTTTAGATCCAGCCCTAAGCCTAAGTCTCACAGGACCAGCCATCTCTGCTTAGCCCAAGTCTTCCTGGAAATGCTGGACCCCACATTGACAGATGGAAAAGTCTTCAGCTCACAACCTCCTTCTGGTGTATAGTCCTTATTACTTTCCCTGATGTCCCCAATGTGCAGGGAAGGCCCTCTTCTATACTAAGGCCATTTATTCTCTGTAGGCCATGACCATGCAAATAATAGCAGAGTTCATTATGCACACAGTAAATGCACAGCGTGGTATTAAGCCCTTTTGTACATAATAACTAAGTCAAGAGGTTTAAAATACTCAGTGAAATTGCTTAATACTTAGACCAGCGGTCAGAATTCAAACTGGCAACTATCTGATCTCATAGCCCACAATTTTAAACTGTATATTAAGTAAAACTATAATAACTGTATTTTTGACTATAACACTATGAACTTAATTATATACTTTAAAATTAAAACATAGAGACTGAGGTGTAGCTCAGTGAGAGAGCATGTGTTTAGCATGTTTGAGGCCTAGGTTCAATGTCCAATACTAAGCAAATAGAAAATAATGTTATGGTGCACATTAAATAAGTGTTTATTAAAATGCACTGACTTACAAACACCTTAATCTATCACACATAGGGATAGTTTAAAGTAGCGATGGAATTTTCTCCTAGAAACGTCTCAAAATTTTCAATAGGCAATAATTAAAGAAACAGGGCACATACACAAATAACGGGCACTATTATGTCAAAAGAAACTATTACTTTAAATATGAAGTTATCACCTACTACCATGTAATTTAAAAACTATTAAAATGAGGAAAACACCTACAAATAAACCAACAGAAAATTATAACTTGGTTTTTATCCCCTCCAAAATTTTTTTTTTTTTTGAGAAATCTCAACAAAGTTTCCTCAACTATCTAAATTCTAGCCACTTTCAAAAGCCATAGCTGTTTCCCTCTTCCTGGCAGGAAAGCAGCATCGTGCATAGTGAGCTCCTTTGTCTCCCATCCATCAGTTGCTTGGATAATGCACTAATGTTCAGCCACACACACCATTCCCTTTCAGTCTGTGCAGAAAGCCAGTGCTCCGCTAGATAGATTTCATCCTGCGCAAATGCAGACTGCCTTTTCCATCTACTTGAACATAAGCTGCCATTGCCAAAGCAGATGACCAAACCCCCACATGCCCCCAGCCCCACCCACAGGGGACATGCTCATGGCACACGTGAAAAAGAGAGAAATGACTTGCAGGGTAATTTTTACTTTTAATAGCACAGCAGGCACAAAAACCACTCAGCTATCAGCAACTGTATTGGATGCTAAAATATCGAATGCTAAAAATAAATGAACTAATGTTCCTATTCTTGGAACCTCTCTCTTGATACTCTTTGATACTTTGCTCCAGTGCACATACACAAGGAAGTTTTATACTTCCTCTGTGTACTCCTGATTTCTCTCAGGGATGCACCTCTATCAATCTGCCTGTCTGCCTGTCTGTCTGTCTGTCTGTCTGTCTACTTATGTATTTCATCTCAGGAACCTCTCTCTCTCTCTCTCTCCCTCCCTCCCCCCTCGCTCCCTCCCCACTTCTTGATAGGGTTTCTCTGTGCTGTCCTAGAACTCACTCTGCAGACCAAGCTGTCCTCAGACTCAGAGATCTGCATCCTGAGGGTCAGGATTAAAGATATGTGCCACCATTGCCTGGTGGTCCACTTGTTTTAGAGATGAATTCATTTTTTTTTCTTTTTGCGACCGAGTTTCATGTAGCCCAGGCTGGCCTCCAACTCACTATTATAAGTTAAACTTGAATTCCCGACTCGATTGTGTCTACCAGTCACGTTCTGGCATTACTAGCATGAGTCATCATTGAGCAATAGCCTGACCTAGTTTTCTATTTTAATATACTATTGGGGAGATTTCAACTGCAAAAAGTATTTGATAATATAAATGACTGTGCTTAATTTTAAAAATTAGCCTTATTCTAACAAATTCAATACAGTAATTTTATCAGTTCAGTTGTACAATCTGATGAGGTTTGGAGAATGCAGACAGTCCTGTAAGGACCATTATTGTGAGGATAGCAAACACTTTCATCAAGTCCCAATTCCCTTTGTTTCTCCTTGCAGTCAGCTCTCTGCCCCTCCTTCCTGGTCCCTGGCAACTTGATGACATCACTTTAGTTACACTGCATCTATAACTTCATAGAAACACAGTCAAACAGGGTGTATCTTACTTATGTTGATATATTAAGGGCACATTCATCGTTGCTGCTTGTACCCAGAGTATGTGTTGCTGGGTACATGTCTCTGTGGCTAGATACACAGGAATTGATTTATCATTTCCCTGGAAAGAAGACTTTGATTTCTTTGTAGGTTTTTGTTTACTATAAATAAACTATAGTGAACATTCAAATAAAGTTATTCAGGTAGAAATATGTTTTTATGGACAGTATAGTCCTAATTAGTTTTTGTCAACTTGACACAGACTAGAGTCACCTGTGAAGTACTCGGGGCCTTGAGTGGCAGCCTCAGTACTCCCTCAGGGCTCAGAATTGGATGTCTATGGCAGGCAAGAATCTGAGGGGGAAAAAAAACCCAACTCAAGCACATTATCTCTGCATCTTCTTTACTTTTCATGCAAGGGGAAAAAATGAAGTGAAGGGGGCGTGGAGGAGAAAGAATAAGGCCTGATCTCCACAAGGTTTCTAGTTCTTACAGGCATAGTTGGAAAATTCCATAGACAAGGACAATGATAATATGCATATCAAAATCACAAAATCGGCAGGTAGAACCTGACAAAGCCAGACTCCAGAACAGGTGGCCTGACCCAGGAAGGAGCCTGCCTTCAAGAGAAACTCCTGACTTTCCAAACCATTAGATAAAGATGTTAAACATCCTGAATCCTGGATTCACCCATTCTCCTTATCTAATCCCTTTTGTGATAACCAGGTTGGGTGGAGGAGGGGATGCCTAGATTTGTTGGTTAGCTAAGGTGGAGCAGGCTGCCTTCCTGTTACGCGATCTGTTGGCAGGTAAATTTGTGGGACGGACTCTGCGTAAATTCGTAAATTCGACTGTTAGAACAAAGAGTGAATACCATTGCTCCAAAGCCTTAAGGTGTGGGGGGGGGGGGGGGGCAAGGTCACTCCATTGCCTGTATAAAAGCCACACTGATGAGGTGATTTGGAAACGAATCCCATTTTGAAGGAAAGAATCACGGCTTCACAAGGTTTTTACAGATATGACAGTGACTTTTCCAAAAGACGAGCGTTCCTGCAGCTCTGCAAAACGGGTGCCCCATAAGTTGTCCACTCGTGGGTCTGCCTTTATGAACCTGTCAGCTGGACATTTACTGTAAGGTCTTGTGGGCTCCAACAGACACAAACTAGGGTCACTTGTGAAGGAGCCTCAACCGAAGAACTACCTTCATCAGAAGGGCCTCTGGGCATGTCTGTGTGGTATTTGCTGGATTGGTGATTGATGCGGAAGGGCCCAGCTCACTACGGTTCTGGATTGGTGATTGATGCGGAAGGGCCCAGCTCACTACGGTTCTGGATTGGTGATTGATGCGGAAGGGCCCAGCTCACTACGGTTCTGGGTTGGATAAGAAACCAAGCTGAGCAAGCCATGTGTGCTGGACAGTTTTATGTCAGCTTGGCACAAGCTAGAGTCATTTGGGAAAAAGAAACCTCACTTGAGAAAATGCCCCCACTGGATTGTGCTGTGGGCGAGTCTGTACTGAATTATCTTGATTGATGATTGATTGTGGGAGGGCTTAACCCATTACAGGTGGTACCATCAAGTGGGCCTGGGTTGCAAAAAAAATAAGCTCTCAAGGCTGAGCAAACCGTAGGAAGCAAGTTACTAAGTACTATTCCTCCATGGTCTCTTCAGTTCCTAAAACTACAGTTCCTGCCTTGATTTCCTTACTTGGCTTCCTTCGGTGACTGACTGACCCTATAAGCCAAATAAACCCTGTCTTCCACATGTTTGTTTTGGTCAGTATTTTATCACGGCAACTGAATTCACACTTAGACAGTAGAGTAAATATTTTTAACTATATACAAAGACTTTAGATTGCATTCTGATACCTATTTTTAAATGACATTTTTGCTTCAACTATAACTGGTTCCTGGTGCTATTGAAAAACACAAAACCACTGAACAAAAGGAGCTCTAAATGCATTAAAGAAAATACATTGATTAGAAACATATAGTTATACATAATGCATATGTGCCCTCAAGATATAGAGAACAGCAGTCCATGTGGTACAGAAATTAAGCTACACAAAGTAAAAAATCATTTTAGCTATCTGTTACTGGTTAAAAATAATATCTCATTTCCCTAGTACTCCAGTATGGTCCAGGAAGGCAAGGGAAATACACGCTCTTGCCCTCTCTGGTCCTCTGAGTCAGAAGAAGGGCTTTTACAGATGTAGTGCTGCATTCTTCCAAAGCCTTGCTGGAAGTCACAGGACCCCACTGAGAGGGTCAGGCCCTTGTGAAAACCAGGGGGTTTGAGGTTTTAGAAGTTCCTTCCAACTCCCATGCTTCTGCCTTTAGGCATCTTTCAAAATGGCAAATGAATAGGCATTTCTTGGAAGAAACAAACCAAACACCCTTTGAGGATAAGGGGGGTTAAAGAAGAGCTGGGCTCTGAGTCTGTGGTTTATCTGTGAACTCACCAGACTTGGTTGAGCCTGCAGAACTGCCACTTCAGTCCCCTGCCTACTACCACTGTCCCATGACACTATTCATGTTTAGGGGAGGAAAAGTGGAGAACCACTCTTGAACCTGAGCTCAACTCCAGGACTAAAGGAGAAAACCAACATCCATAAATTATCATGGTAATGTGCCTACTTTCCTCCCCCATCTCTGTTTCTTCACACACACACACACACACACACACACACACACGCACACATCAAATAAATAAGTAAATAAATAAAAACAAATAGAAATAAGTGTAATGTAAAGGTCTTTTCAAAAGTGCCAAATGAATCACGGTTCAAATTCTGACAACATATTTCCAGTTACTGCAATTTATAGCTTGGATCCAAGAATGACAATCTTAGAGGAATCAAAAGTTTAGGACACTTAGACAGAATGTGGCCCTAAGTACCAAACTACGGAAGAACAGCCAAGATTGTGAAAAAGAAACCTAAAAACTCGTCAGAAGAGTTTAACCTTCAGGAACAGAACGAATAAGCAAATCAGTAAGGAATTAAATGGTACTGCTGACTTCACTGGTCTTTCTTTTGTCCCATGCTTGCTGATATATCTAGCCCACTTCCCTCTGGGTGGTGCCCCAAGAGCCTGGGTTGTGCGTCATTTCCAAGCATGCTTCTAGATAGATCTCCACTTCCACCTCTGCCCATCCACACTCAAGCTCCCAGGCAGCTATCTTAATCTTGTTTCTCAAATCCTCATTGTCATTCCAGCTCACTCAGCTACTCGGAATGACCTCTCCTGTTCGATTTAAGCCAGCCCACATGTTAGAGGCGGCCTCCAGCCCACGTGTTAGAGGCGGCCTCCAGCCCACGTGTTAGAGGCGGCCTCCAGCCCATGTGTTAGAGACGGCCTCCAGCCCACGTGTTAGAGGCGGCCTCCAGCCCACGTGTTAGAGGAGGCCTCCAGCCCACGTGTTACAAGAGGCCTCCAGCCCACGTGTTAGAGGTGGCCTCCAGCCCACGTGTTAGAGGAGGCCTCCAGCCCACGTGTTAGAGGCAGCCTCCAGCCCACGTGTTAGAGGCGGCCTCCAGCCCACGTGTTAGAGGAGGTCTCCAGCCCACGTGTTAGAGGCGGCCTCCAGCCCACGTGTTAGACGAGGCCTCCAGCCCACGTGTTAGAGGAGGCCTCCAGCCCACGTGTTAGAGCTGGCCTCCAGCCCACGTGTTAGAGGTGGCCTCCAGCCCACGTGTTAGAGGAGGCCTCCAGCCCACGTGTTAGAGGCGGCCTCCAGCCCACGTGTTAGAGGCGGCCTCCAGCCCACGTGTTAGAGGAGGTCTCCAGCCCACGTGTTAGAGGCGGCCTCCAGCCCACGTGTTAGACGAGGCCTCCAGCCCACGTGTTAGAGGTGGCCTCCAGCCCACGTGTTAGAGGCGGCCTCCAGCCCACGTGTTAGAGGTGGCCTCCAGCCCACGTGTTAGACGAGGCCTCCAGCTCTCCACGTGCAGCCGGTCCCCATCCTGCCACGAACCCACAGTGAGACTTTGACTGGCTATCTACCACATGCCCATAAAACCACTGAGCCCAGAATCCGAGACTTCTATATAATTTAGCCCTTCCATTTACTGCTCGTCATCTTTTTCATGCAATTTGCAGTTTGTAGGCAGCACCATAATTGAGCGTTCAGATGCCTGTCAGCTGAACACCTTAGATTTCAGTCTCCGCAAGTCCTGACTACTCAAAAGACTCTGGAATCTACTGAGCTGCTTTGTGTCTCTTTGTCCTCTATAAAATGGGGAATAATGATGTTATGTAACGAAGTGTTACAACTACTACATGCAATTTAAGCAACGGGCAGGTGGTAAGAACTTTTTAAATCTTATGTTGATGTTTCTTTAGAATTAGTGAAACTGGCCATATACCAAGTCTTTACCCAAAACTATCTTGAAAACACAAAAGCAAAGGATCTTACAGAACACGTGGCATAATGCTTATAATAGCCTCAAGAATTCAGTTTCTGTTACCACAGTAACAATAATTATGTCTGTACACTAATTTTGACATTTCTAAGTGTCTACTGTCAGGAAGTCTTCCTTAATTACATACTTTTGAATGTAAAATTAAGAGCATCCCAAACAGAAGTGAGAATTCTTTGGCGAAATTCAAAATTAAATCCTACTTCTGCCAGGGAAACAATACCTTCTCTAGCATTTTTGTAATAAAACTACACAGCTACTGAGTGATAATAAAAACCAAGCAAATCCCAATTTATAGTCAGCATTTCAAATCCTTTCCGTTTCTTCTAGAAGCAGGTATCCCATAGCTAGTTGTTCCTCATGCTCACTGTACATAGCCAGTCTGGCTGATCCCTCTGCCTCCACTTCCCAAGTTGCTGGGATTACTGATGCTTATCACACCTCCTAGCTTCACATTTGTCTAAAAATAATAAAATCAAAACCCTTACAAATAATGTAAGCTGGTGACAAGTTCATCTTATACTAAGATCTTTTATTGTCTGTGTTCTAGATGTGGAAGCAAATACTGCGACTCAACACGTTTAACAAGGTGAGGGTGAAGACTGGAAAGCCTATAAGCTCTAGGGCAGAAAATGGGTACAGACAGACATAGTATGCACGCAGTAGTCTGCTTTTTATTGCTGCTATACAACACTGGTCAAAAGCAACGGGGAGCATCACGGATGACAGTCTGTAATGGGAAGTCAGGGGAGGAACCTGGTGGGAGGAACTGAAGCAGAGGCCGTGGAGGACTGTACAGCCAGCCCACAATGGGCCAGCCCCTCCCACAAGTGGAGGCCTTTTTCAGCTGAGGTTTCCTCCTCCCTGCCTGTCAAGTTGACAAAACCCCATCAGCACACTGAGCAGCAGATAACAACAAAGAGCTAAAATTCAACAAACCCTTTTTTCAGAACTTTTTGCTGCCGAGATGGTTCTGAAGGTTGTAGATTGTAGAAATCTTTAGTCATGAAAATCAGCCTCTAAAATGGGTATTTATTTTTCCATCCCTCTCATCCTGATGGAGACACTCCACAGAAGAAACAAAACCTGCCTGAGGACACCAACAATGTCGGCAGCAGAGCTGGGACTTGAATCTTTGAGTTTCATTATTATAGAGACTCTCAAAATCATCCCATCTCCTTGATGCTAGAAAATGGGAAGACTGACAAGAAAGGCAAAATCAAGATTACAGGTCGGATTCCATCAAGAGGTTGGTAGCAGCAAGAAACCGAGGATCTCATCCCACTATCCAAGTCTAGGTACACTACAGTGAAGTGTAAGAACCCGGGTTATCCTGGGGTGGGGTGGGCTATGAAACACCACCAATCATATCGTATTGGGATTAATAAACAAGAACTCAAGAAGTTCTCAAGGACTAAACTCCAAGAGCACAGTGAATATTTAAATTGCCAGTGTTGCTAAAGCGTAATATCCTCAATCAAGATGTGTCCTATACAAAAAGATTGGCAAATAAGATGGTAATGTTGAGCCAGCAAGATGGCTTAGCACAGTGGCTCTCAAGCTCTGGGCATAGCAGATATATACGTTACGATTCATACAGTAGCAACATTATAATTATGAAGTAGCAAGGAAATAATTGTATGGTTGGGGGTCTCCACGACATGAGGAACTGTACTAAAGGACTACCGCATGAGGGAGGTTGAGAACCGCTGACTTAGTGGGGAAAGCTGCCTTCCACAAAGACCGACAACCAGAGTGTGGTCTTTAGGACCCACTTGGTAGAAGGAGAGAGCTGGTACACAAGCATGCGCAGTGGTGCTCAGGATCACACAGATACGCACAGAGACAAAACCTCAGTGGCCCTCAGGATCATACAGATGCACACAGAGACAAAACCTAACAAAGGGCTTAAAGGGATGCACTGTAACAAATTTGCCAGAGCTCATAGATTTTGTTTTTAAGTAGCTGATTCCTGACGAATATTTTTGCTTTAAAGATTTCTCAGAATAAATGATGAGTTGGTGCATGAAATTTATCAAACAAACAAAAGTTTCCCAGCCTCAGTAGCCTGCCTTATGGATAGACATAAACTGACTGGTTTATGTCTTCCGGGCTTTGCAGCCACCTGCAGAACTTAAAAGGAGAACAGCATGCAGCTGGAAACAGACACATTCACGCCACCTGCAAGTGACTCCACATTTCCCGCCTTGAAATTCACATCTAAAGAACCTGAGACAAGGCTGAGTTGCCTCCACCAACCTGCACTTTTGGGGTGTGTTTCCTGAAGGCCCTCTCTCTTTGAAAACAGTGAGGAGGGGTGGAGGAGGATGGACGGCATCAGGAGCCTACTGCTGGCATGTGGAGGTAGGGACACTGGAAACAATCCACGATGAAGGGTTGTGCTGCTGCTTCAGTTGCAAGCGCTGAAACAAAACACAGAGGTAGCACATTTAGGGGAGGGCTAGGCTGCAGGGAGGTGAAACCAGTAACAAATATAATAAGAACACTGTTTTAGTCAGATCAGCTATGAGTTCCTAAAGACTGCGTTATGGGAGGATGAAAATACCAAACACAAAAGCTAAATGAAATAAACACAAAATCAAACAGCCCAGCAAGTCCCACGTTACATTTCTGCCCTTCCAGACTGATTTTCCAAAGGATCCAGCTCAATTTCTTTGAAAAATATCGGGTTCAGCCCAATTAATCCAAAGCAAACTGGAAGTGAAAGAAGCAACTGTCTAACTTTTGGGCTCTCTCCTCTCTCCTCTCTCTCTCTCTCTCTCTCTCTCTCTCTCTCTCTGTCTCTCTCTCTCTCTCTCTCTGTCTCTCTCTCTCTCTCTCTCTCTCTGTCTCTCTCTCTCTCTCTCTCTCTCTCTCTCTCCAGACACACACACACACACACACACACACACACACACACACACACACACACGCAGCTTTACTGCTAAATGCAGAAGTGAAAAGGGGCTGCAAGCTCTCAAAGCCTTGGGAGGTTAAGAGTGGAAGGAAGGAAGATGGGGGTGGGGGTTGAGGAGAACAGAAACAGAATAATGAGCAAGAAGAGAGCACGGGCACAGCACAAGCACAGCCAGCAGCTAGTGTCAGCTGTGCCACGGGCCAACTCAAAAAAAAAAACTGAAAAGAAATTTAAGACTGCTCCTCAGACAGCTTTTCTTATATAAGGTTAACTGGAACACAGACTAACCAACCAAGGTCATGTTTGCTTGCTTCTGTAAAACCTTTGGAGGGAAGACCTCTTAGAAAACAATTATACAGAAACAAAAAGATGGTGACTTTTATTTGTGAATTCTAGATAAATAATTGTGCTGATTATAAAATCACTGAGTGCCAGGCAAAGATAGAGCCCATCAAAAATAGATTACAAAGTTGAGTACATTAGGCTAGTTCAGTGTATGTCTAAACAAACACATGACAGACTGCTGAGAAACACAAATCAGTGGATGTTCTGAGTCATGGAAGAGAATTTTTTTAACTTGTCAAAAATGATAAAATACTATTTTTACATACTATACTATTATCATTTATTATATACTATACTATTTCTCTTTTGACGTACCAAGAAATTGGGTCTTTTAGAACTCAGAAGTGGTGCTTTGGATGGCCACCCTTACATGCAACAGTTCTGTGAGGCAGAACGTTGAACTTAAAGAATTATGAATCACGATAAGTCTGTACGTTTATACCGAACTGCTTTCCATGAATATATAGGACACAAAATTCCTGGGTTTCTCTCACCTTCAACCAAATACCACTCAAGACTAACTGGAGTAAAATAATCCCAATTATAGTGCTGGCAAGGTCGTTCCGGGTTCTTTATTCTGAACAGATTATAAAGAAATAGCCAACAAGGTCATACCAAAATCAGCTGGGAGATGGCAATGTAGGTACTCCCAGGGAAAATCATTTGGTCAAGAGCGAGCCCAGTCTCACGGTTGAAGGATCTTCATGAAGAGGAACTCTGTGGTGTGAAAGCCATTCACAGAGCTGGGTCTGAGCTCCTTCTTCGGGAGAATTCCCTAAGATTTAGGCTACCTAAAGATAATAACAGGTTTCACCATGGGCTAGTGAGTCACTCGTTACTAAAGATACTTACTCTGCTCCCCAGCCTACTTGGCAGGATTTGCAGAGCAGCACTTAAAAACCATCGGCATCAGCTGGGCATGCCAATTCTGATCTTTCTGCTCTGTGCCAAAACCTCATTGTCCTCCCTTCCAGCAGGCCCCCAGGTGATTCCAACATCACTCTTCCATGGCCTCACACTTTGTATAGTAAGGAGAGAACACGAACGAGAAGCAGTTTTTCCTAAATGCGGTCCTGTGCTTTCATATCTACATATATGAATACATATCTATGTGTACACACATCCATATAGATATAGGTGTACCCATACACTCAAAGGTCCTTTCCAACCCTGTTTTGGGGGCAGATAGTTAATAACAGGGCAAGAGGTTTTATGAGGACATACCCAGTTCCGGAAGAAGTGTGACATCATGCTATTTTGAGGACCTTACAGTCATATCTTGAATACTAATTACACACAACTGCGAAGATGAAGTTCACTTCTCTTTTTTGCGAGGTTGCTTGGAAACAAGGGTTTCTCCGTGTATCTCTGACCATCCTGGAACTCACTCTGTAGACCAGGTTGGCCTTGAATTCATAGAGATCTGCCTGCCTTTGCCTCCCTGAGTGCTGGGATTAAAGGTGCGTGCACGCACTGCCCAGCCATTTCTATTTAAAACAAAAACAAAACAGTACTCTCACCCTGAGCTTTGAAAAAAACCACAACCAATAATTTACTAGTTTATGGTAATACAGAATGTGAACAAGACAGCTCTAAAGTAATTATTCACAATGATTTCTATAAAATTGAGTACCTGTAAAAGGAAACAGTCTCTCAAGGCCTCAAATGGTAGCTCTCGTGTGGCTTTCCGTTCTTTCCCTAGTCCTGCCGTCACCTGATACCCACCTGGAATCCATTGGTCATGTTTTGCTTTACTCCCCAACTCATCTAGTAAACTGGGTGTTTCGATCAGTTCTGAACCTTATACAAAACCTTCCCTGGAGAAATATATAGATCTGAATGTAGCCCATTTCTCAAACTGTAAGCATTCTCTAGTTTCCCTCTGGGAGAAAATTCTATTGCAATAAACAAGGACCAAGGCAGACCTGCTGGCCCAAGTCTGTAATCCCAGCTATTCTAGAAGCTGGGACAGAAGAGCTCCAAGGTCAGTCAGCCTGGACAACTAGTAAGATCCTGTTTCAACATAAACAAATAGCAGCGGGGCTGGGGAGAGAGCTCGGTGGGGAAGTGCTTGGCCGGCTTCAGTGAGGCCCAAGTTTCCCAGTACTGGGCAAAGAAGGGGAAACAATAAAACAAGCAAGAAAACAAAAACCCAAACCACCTCTGCATTGCCTGAGTGAGTCTAGATCATTCCTTCAGATACTTTTAAAATAAAGGAATCAAGCTCAGAGAAAGCAGAAGTCAAGCCTTAAGATCTCTGTGTTAGAAATTGTCCTGCTTTTCAGGGCAAATCCATGTGACAACATGTGCACCGCTGTTAGATGATCTAACCGGAGTTATAAATGAGAGGTGCATCTTGATTTAGGCTACTAGCTATTTATTACAAATAAAGCATCAGTTATATATTTTCATGAAATTATACATTGTGTATTTACTTTCTAATGTCAGTAGATTAATAATTCTTTTTTAGACAAATAATTCTTATAGTGACAAATATTGACTAAAATTCAATATTTATTCAGTAAAATTAACTCAGAGCACTGCTTCCACCTCTGAAGTGACATCATTGACACTCCATAAACAAACTCCCAGTGTCTACTCAATACCACCAGGGATACAGTGCCTCAGAGACATACATCAGCAAGCCATTCACGAGCATTTATCAAATTATGGCTGGGAGCCATCAGAACTAATCCAGGCAGGGAAAGCAAGACACAGCTTCTGAAAGCTGAGTGTGAATCACACGAAACAACATGTGGCCATGGTGGTGACCAAGGGAGGCGCCATGCCCGGGGTCATGCCAACCTGAGTGGACTGCACTGTCAGCTGCGGCCAGGATGTCGACCAGGCCCTGGCTGCTGCTGGGGACCATGTCTGGGTCTGTAGGAAGGAAGAGCATTCCAGACAGAGGCAATAGCACCTGCAACCATTCCGACAGCAGCCTGAGAGCAGTCACCAGAAACGGGGCAGAGGGAAATCTATTGGCATTTGCTGCATTTTTGCCTCAAGGACATTAGAATAAGGTACGCTGTCATTCGTAAACACAAGTTGTCTCTAACCTTCACACAGGCAAGCTCATATGAACCTGTGATCGTGCAAACACACATACAAAAAATGACAAAAATCTTAAGATAACAGATTTCTAGTTTATATGAACCTATGATAATGTTAAAAACAAAGCATCCTAACTGGGTGTGGCGGAGTACACCTTTAATCCCAGCACTTGGGAGCAGAGGCAGGTGAATCTCTGAGTTCAATCAAGGCCAGCCTAGTCTACAAGTTCCAAACAGCCGGGGCTACATAGAGAAACTCTGTTCAGGGTTTTATTGCTTTTTGTTTTGTTTTGTTTTTTAAAGGCATCCTAATGAGGAGGCAAATACATTTTTTTCTCTCTCTTTCAAGAAACACACTGACTGCTGGAAAATCAGCCGTGTGGAAAAGCAGATACACTAAGGTTTCTCTGGAATGCTTGGTCCTATATTCCGTCCAGAAAACAACCCAAAGTACAAACATAAAATCTGCCATTTTTTTAAAAAAAGAAAATAAAAAGAATTGTGAAGTATCTAGTGGGCAACAGAGACAATGTTAAGAGACAGGCAATTAAAGAACTCAGCAAAATGCCTAAGACCTAATAACTGAAAATAAGGATCTATCTATTTGTGTTTGCTGCGTGTTTTAGATCAAGGGCATTAGAACAAGGTGTACTGCCAAGCTATATAAAATCCTCTATGGAATTCCTGAGCTTTCAACATTTTTATAAACAAACATCAAAAAAGGGGCCAACCTCAAACATTAGATATTTCGAAATATACATAACAATTTACTGAATGTCCACAATTTTCAAAAGAAGTGCATTTCTCTCGGGGTGGTTTGAGATGATTTCCAACAAAATACGCACCATTCCCAAGGTGGGAAATCAAAAGAAATTAGTGTTTCCAACCTAAGAAGCAATGCCCGCACACTGGAGTCTCCATGGAGTCCAGGTACTTGGTGCTGTTTTCACAAAGAACTACAAGAATGCTCTAGCACATTCCATAGGCAAGGCAAGATAGTGCCTCTCAATTCCTGGCTGAAGCCCAAGAAAGCCTGCCGGGCTGAGGGAAAACCCTCCCAGGCTTCAGCAGACCTGAAATCCCATTAGCACTTTAGTAAGAAAACCTGCCAGAGAAAGGGAGCAGTGACATATTTGTGTTCCTCCGCCACTCCCTTCCTCCTCACCCCCCTCTTTATACTCATCCGTCCATTCTAGATCTATTACTACCTATCCATTTAGCATCCACCACAGAATCTCAGGATGCATGGGTTGAGCTGAAAACAAGGCCACCTGTCAGGCAAATCCCTAGTTACACAATTAAACACAGTTAACCAGAACATAAACAGAACCTTTGGTCCTGCCCTTGACCTCGGAACTGCTTGTCCCAGGTATGCTGCTTTATAATTTATGTTATGATAAATACATATGTTGTCTAGAAGATACAAATAGCCTAAAACTCCCTCCCTTTTCTCCAGGTATAAATGCCAAGAACTAGAAGCTAAAGACAATCGATGGACTAAGAAATGACAAAAAAAATAAAAAAATAAAACATAAATAAATAAATAAAAACCAGAAGACAAAACTAACCTTTTTTAAACTTCTGCAAGTTTTATGTTTGGGGTTTTAAGTGCCCTGAAGATGTTCCCATAGTCACTAACAGCACAAGCTGGAGAGTGCACATCTTCTCTGCAGCCACTCTAGGCTCAGGACGTCCTTAGAGACTAAAAGACCGTGCTCAGAGCGTAAAGAATTGCTGCGAGCTGAGTCCCTAGGCCAGGAAAGCAGGGCACCAGCACAGAGCTCAGGAACTGGGCCATGTCTGCGGACTTGCCCTGGGGATTGCAAAACAGTACCTTCCTTGTGGTCACACTAGAAACTCAGCCCCAAATAAAAGCTAGATTAAGTATTACGGCAGTTTGAAACCAGTCTCTGCTGGGGTGGGGGGTGGGGCAGACAGAAACCCCTCCAGTAGACTCATAAGCTTTGCACAGTTCCTTGCTAATGAAAATCTCATTGTCAAGCTGCTTTTGAGTGGAAGGCTTTATTTTCTCAAATGGAAAATGTTCTTTAATATGCCTAAGTTCAGAAGAATGAAGCCTCTAACCACAAGACACCAAACCATTCGGAAAAGGGGGCCTTTGTTTTAAAACGCAACCTTCCAGGTGTTTTGCTTTATTTTGTTTTGTTTTCAAAAGATTATTCTGGAGCAGAGAAATGGGAAAATTGCACCCGCCATATTGGGCCTGGGGAAAGACCTGTTCAGAGAGAGCCAGTTGAAAGGCTGGTACTCAAAGTTCATCTGTATCTTAATCAAGAAATCAAGGGGGGACCTTGAAAGTGCACTTGAAACACTGATAAGGGAGAAGGCAAAGTCACAAGGTGATACTGAACTTTGTCACCCAGTGGGGCTCTTTCAGACACGGAGGGACAAGGGGCCAGAGAGGAAGCCTGGGAACTTAGGCAGAGGCTGCCTCTGAACACCCAGAGAGGCAAACCTGAGCCCCTGAGCCCCAGAGCCAGGCGGATACCAGTGATGCCCAATGAGAGGCAGGGCATCAGCACCCCGCAAGACCCTCTCTACCAGTGTCCTGCAGACCCACTGTCCAGGGCTTCAGGAATGGAGTGACGTGGGATAGGGGACTTAAAGCAATAGACAAATGCTGTCTCACACAGTTCTGAAGTCTAGAAGCCCGAAAGAAAGGTGTTGGCAGGCGCATCTTCCCTCTGAGAGTCATGGTGATCCTTCTCTCTGGCTCTGTGCATTGTGCTATCAATCTTGAGCATTCTAAGGCTTATAAACACATCCCTCCAGCCTCTCCCATCACCTGGTGTTTCCACCAGGCCTCCAACTTTACACCAGTTAATTGTTTTAAGGGCCCATCCTATTCCAGTGTGAGCTCCTCTGAATTACATCAGATTCAACCCTGTTTCCAAATAAGACCGCACCACTGACCAGGTGCTCCCATTTTAGGGTTGACAAGAGGTAACACCTTCCCAGGGAGACTAGGCCCTCATGACACAATGGAGTCTTCAGAGTGCACAGGTACTAACACCAGTGCTAAAGGGACGGAGTCAAAACACTATGAATCTTGAGGGAAGCCAACATAATGGTCATATAGGAGCGGAAGGGACTGATTAGGAGCAGGTGGTGCCCTCCTGAAGCCAGGAACTCCACTGCTTCATCCAAGGCAGCCGGCCTGGGTCTGTTTACTGTGGGGGAAATTTATCAAGATTTACTCATATGGGTTGTGAGGTCCTCGACACATTTAATGTATCTCCATAAATCAAGATTTACTCATATGGGTTGTGGGGTCCTCGACATATTTAATGTACCTCCATAAATCGTTAAAGAAAATAATATTGTCCAAGACAAAGGGGTCTTGGCAGCCCCGTTGAAATTTCACAGGCGAATCATTGACCCCGTGTCACAGAGCGAGGGCTCAGCACCTCCTTACAGACAGCTTAGACATCTGCCTGAGTGATCAGTTCACCTAAGAGGAACAGCTCCCAGGAGGCCAGTGTGGAACTGGAAATGCAATGCAATTGGCTTCTAAGAAGAATATAAGTGCCAAAAGCCTGTCTGTTTGAACCGGCAAACTGGCAAGTTCTATAAGCAAAGCGAAGACTGATAATGTAGCGTCTGTTTGATAAGCACGGGCCCATAAGAGTGCACTACCCTGCACAGTGTTGGCAATGTGCTGAGATACCTGCTTTCTCTCTATTTTCCTGCCCTACTTGCAGAGCTCCCCCTCACATTCCATCTCCAGGCTAATTACAGCTCAACGAACTGCCAATGTTCTTCCTTTCACATCTATGTTTTTCCTAGGGCTTTAAGCTCTTATGGTTAGAATGTGCTGGGTCCTATTGCCCAATAACCACCAAAATGAAAAACACCTAAGCAACGGTAGCATTAGTAAACCTCAGATTTGGGGAGTAGAGAAGGTTTTCTAGAATTAAATATAATGCGGACATTTAGCATCAGGTAATACATACACAGTGAATAACAAATTCTTTCTTCATCATTTCAAGGGAGAGGAGGGAAGCGAAATTTAACTGCAATGCTAACAAATCTATATCAAGCATAATGGACCAAAATTTGCATATAAATTACGGAAAATATAATTATGCAAAAAGGAATCTGTAGATGGATACATACAGCTTCTATTACATAAGATCTTAGTAGCACAAGTTTCAAAGCATATACTTTCATGAAAGCTATTGATTGCTCTCATTGGATGTCACTACTATCACATGGCTTTTAGACTCCTACACCTCAGAAGGCACAAGTAATAAATAATATTTCTATCTTTGAAACTCCTAATGTGGGCTAACAATAACATTTCAATCATTTTCTTGTAAGAGCAGCAGTTAAAAGGGAGCTACTAAATGCCAGCTATAAAGCTCAGATCCATGTTTGGAACAACATGTAGAATTTAACCATTATGAACTGCCTATGTAAAGCTGTGTCCCTAAGTGCATAGCCTTAAGGGGAAATATAAGTAAATATATAGGCCACAGGCCTTAATTCTGATCAAGTTGGCTTCCACAGCCTCTAATGTTTCATATCTAGAGATGCTCAACTTTGAACATTCTGCTCTAATAACGCTAAACTTGAAGCAGTTCTCAGACACTAAGTCATGCCTGAGTACCTTTGATAAAGTTTCTGAAACACTGTCTCCACCCTCCTGCCTCCCACCAAGCCTCCTTCTAGAATTCTGCTCTTTAAAGAGGACTACCTTATCTATTGATACCCCAAATTTGGCTAAAGGTACATGGTGTGGAAGGTCCTTCTGTCTATCCTATTGCTTTTATTGGTTAATGAATAAAGAAACTGATTTGGCCTGGTAGGGTAGAACAAAGCTAGGCAAGGAAGACTAAACTAAATGCTGGGAGAAAGAAGGGTGGAGTCTCAGAGACGCCATGTAGCCCCACTGGAGAGAGACGCCAGAACTTTAGCCAGTAAGCCACAGCCATGTGGCGATACACAGATTAATAAAAATAGGTTAAATTAATATGAGTTAGCCAATAAGAAGCTAGAGCTAATGGGCCAAGCAATGATTTAATTAATACAGTTTTTGTGTGATTATTTCGCAGCTAAGCGGCCGGGAACCAACAAGCAGCCCTCCTTGCAACAGGTACAGAAGAGTCTAAGAAAGTAGGTACACATAAAGTCATGTCAAAAACAGGGGTGAGTAGAACTATATGTGTATTTCTGTGTGTATGTGTATATATGTGTGTGTGCATATATGTGTGTATGTATTTCTGTGTGTGTGTATATATATATATATATATATATATATATATATGATAAAGAAATGCTATGTGAATGTTTTCTGTACTGGAATAAGAATTTTCATAGGAAGAGTGCTTGAGCAGAAAAGTTTTAAAAGAATATGATTTTTTGTTTCATTTTGTTTAGTCTTGTTTTGGTGTTTCCAAGACAGGGTTTCTCTCTTAAACAGTTCTGGCTACCCTAAAACTCACTCTGTAGACCAGGCTGGCCTCGGACTCACAGAGATCCGTCTACCTTTGCCTCTGCCTCCTGAGTAGTGGCATTAAACGCATGTACCATCATCACCCAGCCTAAGAATATGATTCTTTAGAACGTCAAAGAACTCTGCCCACCAGTTTTGTTAAAAAAAAAAAAAAGGCTTTTGTAGTAAGTAGGCAAGATCTGTCCTCCAAAACAGTCAAAGTCTGCAATCGTGTATACCCTACGCTCAAACTGCATGATGGTCTCTTATATCCTAGTTATTTAAAATAGGAATTTTGATAAAATAGAACTAAGTCCTTTGATGTTTACCTGAAGTATTGGCTCCAAATATCAAAGCACTTGACAGCGGTGTCTGTTACAAGACCCATTTACTGCAGAAAACTTCAAATCATCACACCCTGTTAAAATTATAAACTAACTCCTGTTAAAACAAAGAACTGCTCATCCACTTGAATGCCTAGATTAAAATTCTCTTGTCTTTTGTTTATTTGTCTTATTTTTTACATTTATTTATTTTGGATTTTTGAAACAGGGTTTCTCTGTGTAGCTCTGACTGTCCTGGAACTCACTCTGTAGATCAGGCTGGCCTCTGAGATCTGCCTCCTTTTGTCTCGAGAGTGCTAGAATTAAAGGCGTGAACTACCACAGCAGAATTGATTTTTCTAGTGCGTTTATTTGTGTGTGTGGTGCAAGGGTTGAGCTCTGTGCCTGTGCATGCTAGGAAAGTACCAGTGGGTGACAGCAGTTATCCAAAACCTGACTCCACCCCCACTTCCCGCCAATCTTTTCCTCCACTCAGCTCTGTCTGTTCTAATAAGGAGAGCTTTTCATGCCTCAGGGCACTAAATATGTCTCCCACTAAGTAAGTGCCAAATGGGTATTTAGGAAACACCGGAATAAGCAGTTGGAACTTAATAAGTCATGAAAGTGTGACCTAAAAAACTGCTTGGGGGAAAATGCATGAAACTATAAATACGAAGCTTGTAAGCTTTTTCCCCCTCTTTTCTTGGCTTCATACATGTTATGTGACCCAAAATTTGAAACATGGGCTAAGCTGTCCATTCTGGCCTTGACCTTTCCGACTTTCTGGTCGCAGCCTCCAGAGCAGCGGTGAGAATTGGCCTGAGTCACCAGGCCCAGCTGAGATGTCTTACTCCTCAAGAGTCAATTAACTGCAATTCCTGTTGATGGGACACTGAAATGCCTCATTAATGCAGCCACAAACCTGAGTAGCCCAGCACAAATCACCATCACTCGGGAGTTATGAAGCTGTTCTGACAGTCTGCTGCACATGAGAACAAGGATAAGGACATTCACCCACGGGCATCTACTACATTCCACCTCCTCCAGCATAAACACAATGCAGTTTTCCAGGAAAAGAAAACTTATTTTTCCCTACAATTTTGGGTGTTTTTTCTTTGTCATTTGGCTTTTAGTTCTGTTCTTGTTTGGTGATTGGTTTGTTGGTTTTTTGTAAGATGACTCTCTTGTGTACCCCAAGACAGTCCTTAAATTTTTGATCCTCATTCCTCAGCCTCACACACTCAAGGGGTAGAAGTAGGTGCAACCACCATCCCTCAGCTTAGGCTTTCAACTAGCATAAACAGATTCATGGGAAAGACCTGTTTTCTCTAGTGGGAGGGGCTTTTCAAATAACACACTGAGAATCACAGTAACTACCGCATGAATGCTGATCATGACAGTTTTGTAACTGAGCCGATATTATAACACTAATAGATAGAAGCCTTAGGTAGGTGATGGCTGATTTTGGTTATCGACTTGGCATACCCAGGAGGAGGAAATCTCAACTGAGGAATTGCCACCATCAGTTAGACCTGTGGGCATATCTGTGGGGCGTCAACTACAACACTGTGGGAGGTGTCGTCCTTGGGTAGGGGGACCTGGGCTGTTTGGAAAGGTACCTGAGCAAGCCAAGGGAAGAGGCCAGGAAGCATTATTCCTTCAGAGTTTCTGTTTCAAGCTCCTGCTCTGAGTTTTCCCTCAATGGTGGCCTGCCACTCAAAAGCCAAATGAACCATTTCCTTCTCATGTTGATTTTGGCCATGGTGTTTATCACAGCAACATACAGCAACGTGGAACAGTCACGTTGTCTGGCAACCGTCTGCTATCTCTACATGCTGACCACGATGACAGGTGATTGAAGATGCTGCGATGAAAACAGTGGGGCCCTTGTGCTGTCCTCTCAAACAGGAACGAACTCTAGGTTTCGGGCCACGTCGTGCCACGTATCAATCGAGAGAACAAGAATACAAAGAGCAAATCAAGACCACAGGGAGTTAAGAAACTGACACAGGATGATTAAAAGTTCTGGGCTACACAGCAAGACCCCATTTTAAAAGGGGAGAAAGTGGAATCAAACCCCAAAAGCAGAGGATGGAGAGATGGCTTAATGCTTAAGAACACTGGGTCTTCCTGAGGACCCAGGTTCAATTCCCAGTACCCACATGGCCACTCACAACTGTCCATAGCTCCAGTTCCAGGGGTTCTGCCACCCTCACACACACACATGCAGGCACAACACCAAAGTACATAAAAATAAAAATATATCATTACATTTTTTAGATGTCAAAGAAAAGCAGATAGTGGATATATAATGAGAAATGAACATATCAAAGAATTTCAAAAAGAATTTTCTCTCTAAAAACTAGGCTGGTCTTTCCCAGTGGGTGGTATGCAGGTCACATGAAACCTTCTGGAATTAAAGAATAATTGGAAGTTTACAAGACTTCTGAGCATTTCTGATAAACCAGCACTACTATTTTATCAGAAATAATAAGTCTCAGATCTGTGGACTACTCTCACACATCCAAGATCGTGTCTAGAGAAGGATGGAGAAGGAACTGTCACAGATAGTGCCTTCCCATGACAAAGAGACAAGATTTCTGTACACAGAACCTAGATGACAGACTGCAAGGAGGATAAGACATAACTTCAGGGAAGCCAAAGCCTTTGAATTATTTAGAATATTGCCACTCTCAGAAGCGACTGTCTTGCTAATTGTTTTCAGCTATGACTCAATTTGAATAGATAATTAATTTCTGGTATCTGGATTCAGACATTATCAGCCAATCCAAAGGCTTCACAGGGACATGGGGCATTTCGTTCATTGCAAAACAAATATGTGAGAATCTTTCAGAGGCTGTGAGACATACAGTGCAGGTTCTTTGTGCCCTGCCCCTGGGTACACCTATGCCTATGGCTGGGATGACAAAGTAACTCCATGATTGACTGTGAGCCAACCACCCGAGGCTACAACTCCGTGCAGTGTGTGTATGTGTGGGGGGCGATTTAGAATTCCCTGGGAAAAGGCAACCTGCAATTAAGTATCTCCAGCAACTTTCCCTCAAGCTCCTGCACCAGTTTGATGGCCCCATAAAATCTGCCAGTCTTCTGTATCCTAAACACCATCTCTGCACCACTGTTTCCTCTCTCCTGGGGCAACGTTTTCCAGCATCTCTTCCCACACTGATCTTTCCTTTTCCAAATACTCCCATCGACACATCTCTGAACCTTTGCAGCTGCCGTTTCCTCTACCTGGAATCACCTTCCTTCTGCTCTCCACTTGACTGGCACTTCCCTCAATCACATCTCGTCTAATAGCCCCGCTTCAGAGAGGCCGGCGGCTGTCCTCCATCCCCTCCTTACCTAACCTGAACAGTGCACCACGCTTACAATGCCCATCCCATCTGACATGTGCCTTTCATTCGCTTCTACCTTTGCTATGGATTCTGACTCCCATGAAGCTCTACAAGAACAGCTTGAGGCTGGAGAGATGGCTCAGAGGTTAAGAGCACTGGCTGCTCTTCCAATAGGCCCTGAGTTCAACTCCCAGCAACCACACGGTGGCTCACAACCATCTGTAATGAGATCTGGTGCCCTCTTCTGGTGTGCAGACATCCATGCAGACAGAATTCTGTATACATTATAAATAAATAAATAAATCTTTTAAAAAAAAAAAGAACATAAGGCTTTTGTTTTGTCTGACACTACACTATGCAGCCCTCCTCCTCTAAGAACCCCTCTTCCTATATAGTACATACTAAGTTGTATTTACTGTACCTGAAGAAAGCCCTACCTTATGAGTGACCACAAGTGCAATGAGGCAGCTGAGATCCACTGGGAACTGCTTTCCTCTGTTGTCTCACCTCCTAGGGCAGCTCCCTTCCTCTTCATCCCAACTCCAGGCCAACTTCCACAACCGGGAAGGAAGAATGACCCTAGAGGAAATAGCTAGCTTTCCTGCGTCTCATCTGGAGGCCTTAGTTCTCACCATATTTCCCTTCCATTCTCAATGAGATTAAAAAGCACATAAATGATTAGAGAGTCTTCAAAGTATTTACATGCGACTGAAAAAAATGATGTCATCTGTATATGTATGTCCACATATATGAGAAGAAAGAGAAATTGGGAAATAGGACCTTTCTACTCTGTTTTTCAACATTTATGATAAGGATTCCTAAGAGATGCTTGATTTCCTCCCACTTTTTCCCAATTTCCCATGAAAGGAAATCCCCTGGCATCTAATCCAAAAGTGTGGCAAAGAGAGATAGGCCACAAATTCCCACTGTGATGACCAATAAGAAAAATTCCAAAATGGAAGAAAACAGATCTTGTGGCTCCTTATTCTCACCTGCATAACTTCTCTCCCAGAATCTCAGCCTTCCTTAGCCTGGGGGGACATAGCAAGGTCTTGATCAAGTCTGAGGTAATTACAATAGGAGGCATCGCCATCAGGAAAGAGCTCCGTCCACTCATGAAAAGCAAGTCGCCACATTTCTGACAACCCAGTAGGTCACCGGGAAGAACTGACACACACAATGCCACGTGTTCTCTTCTGTCACACAAGTCAAGCTTGCTCCACACCACTGGACAGCTTTGCGATCAGATCTCTTCTTCTACCACGTGGGTCCCCAAAGAGGATCTCAGGAGTGATAGGAAGCACCTTTCCCCATTGAGCCATCTCTCTTCCTCCAATACACTTTCAAATCCTAAGTGCTAACTCAGAACTGTGGAGTATGCTGTTATCCATGTTAGTAGGAGTATGCAAGAAAAAGATTCATTTTATTGTGGCGGATAAGAAAGTGATTTTGAAAGACGACGGACAGGCAAGACACAGCCGACCTTTGAAGGAAAGGAGCTTCTTGCTATATTTTCAGGAGGCAAAGAAGTTTAGACTATAACCCGGTGGAGTCAGCTGACTGCCTAGATTGGTCAGATACAGTGTCTCCACGGGTGCATTAAACTCTGCAGAAGAAACAAAGTCTGAGAATGTCAAATGGAAAGGGCACCAAAGCGTGCAAATCATCTCTCCAAGCCTCTCTGGAGTGTAGGAAAGAACCACCAACCAGATCCAACTACAATGTGTGTGTGTGTGTGTGTGTGTGTGTGTGTGTGTGTGTGTGTGTGAAGATGTAAACAAAGAACGGAAGAATTTGTGAAGAATACATGCTGTGCCATCTGCAGGGTTCCATAAAGATGTAAAATGGACAGACTTTCACAGATTCATCCCAGCTCCGCTTAAAGAAGTCTTCTTTTTTAAGCTTTGAAAGTGGGCTAAATGTTTTGTCTCAGCATTGCTGGGAAAATGAAATGAAATGACACATGAGAACACACCGGGGACCAAAGTGGGTGCCCCACATACATTCCATGCTGCCAGGCCCTCCCTCTTCAGGGGGCATCATCTAGGTTAAAGGGATGTCCCCAGCCCTGTAAAGGAGCATCATTTCCGTGAAAGCCATCTGGAGTCTGCGTGATGCGCTGACAATGCTTATCGGGGAGTCTAGGAAGCAGGGCGTTCTTCATTTGTGCTTCACAATGTGGAACACGGAAATATCTCTAACTGAAGAAGGGGCTGTGGAATCCTGCCCTCTTCCACTGAGTTCTGGAATGGGAAACTTGAGATTTACAACTTCACAAAAAATAGACTGATGCATGTTGATTGCATTCTTCTGTCAGGCCCATATATTCTTTTGGATTCTTACATTCGTTTTTGTATTGATTTTGGGTCAGAAGAAAAAAATCGGTAGCTGCCGTCGGTCTCGTCAAGCATTTTCACAGTCCCATTTAGCTGTATCACTACTACCTCATGATCCAGAGGGACCCGAAAGTGATCAGAGACTGTGCAAGAACATTTTTCAAGGAAAGGGCTGTTAGGCAATGAATGCCCACTCGGCCTGTTCTATATTAGCCTTAGCGGCATCTTGGAAAAACAAATCAGGTTCATACAAATATTTCCTACAAAAGTTCCCTTGATCAAAAACTGCCTTTATCTGAGGAGCCTCTGAAATAGCCAGCCTTATTCAAAGTCAAAGTAACTAAGGGTTGTTGTTGTTGTTTTTTTAATTTTTGATTTTTTTTTCTGATCTTGATTGGAAAAGCAATCCTTGGAAAGATGAAAAGGAGGCAACGGAAACCCATTAGCAAACATCAAATAGGATGTTTTCTGATGAAAAATAACTGGGCATCTTGGTCAGGCCTTCCCAAATGTTTAACGACAGCGTGTGAACAAAAAGATAGTTCTATGGTTAGAAATTGGAAGGGAAAGTTCGATTTGAAGACCCGCACAGTTAAATAGTCAGGGAAGCCTAATAGAGGGGGCCACAAAGATCTGAGGATGTGTTAAGAGGCCTGAAGGTCAGCAGGATGGGGCACCAGAGCCAGGAAGGTTCTGCCATTCTAAATCATCCTCTCACCATGGTACTAAGGTGGTCGGTCCTCTTACTAACAAATTTGACTTCAGAATTTAGACTCTGTGTTGTTTCCGATAGGCTAGCACCTATGTACTTCCCGTCCCAGCCCACACACAATTTTTAAACATTATCTTTCAATAAAATTCTTCACCCCAGCCCGTCCTTCTCCCGGCTTCCTATGAAGATCCTAAAAGAAGACGCTTCGAGTTTCTAGAATTCGCTTTTTATAGACTTTCTTTTAACCCAAAATAACAGTGCACAAGAAAAGAGCTGAAGCCCACGGAAGCTCCGGAGGCAACGACCGCAAAATAACAAGTTTCTTCTCCCTTATCTTAAAAATTCACCGCAGCTCAAACTGCAGTTTTCTCACCGTCGCCCTTTGTTCCAAACAAGCTGCCTCGGCATTTTGTTAGGTTTAGTTTTAACGTGGCAAGGAGGATTTCTCAGGAAACTTTGTATGGTAAGAGAGAAGAAGAACCTTCCAGACTCACTTGCCCCTTCACAAACAATGGTGAACGAGGAACCGACCCGGGTCGGCCTCCCAACTCACAGAGTCGGAGGAGATCACAGGCACAGGGGAGATTAAGGAGAGGAGGGTCCTGGTGCTCCTGGGTGCTGATCTCCCAGGTTTCTTCCTAACAGCTCCAGGATACCAAGGACACTACAGTAGAGCTCCCGGCCAGGCACCCCACATACCCGGTTGACTGGAGAGTCTCAGGGCCCTATGGCTTCGGCATCTCTAGGGGCTGGCAGGGGACGGAGGGAATGAGAGCGCACAAAGCCCCCTTCCCTACTTCTCAGCGGCTGCAGAGCCGAATGTCTGGACAGCACCCCCAAACCCCGAGCTGGGTGTGGGACGCAGTCTCCCAGCACCCCTAGTCAAGCAAACCCACACCGCGGCCAGCCGCAGAGAGTTACCCGCCGAGGCCAGGGCGCGATGACCGCAGAGACATGTGCGGGACTCCACGGCCGGGGCTCTCCGCTCTCGGCAGCGCGCAGCAGTCTGTCCCGCGGCGCCTGTCGCATCGGGTCCCCGAGCCGGGGACAAGCGGAAGCCTGAGCGAGGTGGCACGGACACGATTCCTTCTCCCTAGATGTGGCCGGGGAGCGGAGCAGGGCGCTGCGGCGCCGGGAGTCCGAAACGGCCGCCGGTCCCCTTGCAGTTCGCCGCGCCGGCTCCGCGTCCCCGGCGGCTGCGTGCGACGCGGCTGGAAGCTCCTCCTTGCCGCTGGCGCCGGAGGCACGGTGGCCGCCGCCCCCAAGTTCGCGCCGAAAGTGCAGCGCGGAGGGCTCAGAGACCCCCGGCCCGCAGCGGCACCACGGGGCTCCTACCTTTAGGGCGGGGTCCGCTCGCTCCTGCCCGGAGTCCAGGACAGGAAAATCACTGCGAAGGGAGGGCCCGGGAAGGGTGGCGGGTAGCTTCAGGACAAGGTAGGAGGATTGATTTCCAGAGCCAAGAAGACACTCCCATCCCGCCCCAGTTTGTTTGGAAAGCTGCGGGAGCAAAAGCGGGAGGCTATGAGGGATTCTCCCCCGTGGTGCTTTACAGGAGGCAGAAATCAACAGAGTTTGGTCGCTGCCTGGACTGTCTGTGACATCAGACACAGCAGGCATTTTGGTCCCTAGCAGAAAGGGAGGGGTGTTCACAAAGCTACACAATTTCCAGACTCTGGTCTTCAAATACAAAAGTGTTAGTGTTAGAGGGAGTAGCCCTAGACATTTAGTACATTTTGTATCTTTCAAAAAAGCTGTTACCTCAGTAAGAATGAAGGTTGGGCTCCCTCTCCCCTTGTATTCCCTTCCCTTCCCCTTCCTACTTCCTTCCTCCCCTCCCTTCCTCTCTTCCTTCCTCCCTTTTCTTTCTTTCTGTAGCTCTCTCTAGGACAAAGTTTGTGTTAATAATGATCTCATACTTGCATAGTTCTGAATGCTCTTAAATTTCAATGTTGGTCAAATAATTCATTGTTTAGCATTCAAGTTACAGCTCAAGCCTTTGGGCTCTGGTCAAATAATCACATGCAATCAAATGAGCCTCAGGAGAGAAGAGCTACTGACTGGGAGGAAAGGAGTTGAGTGTTATTCAAAGCTGATAATGTGTCAAGTCCTGTAACAAAGTCTGTCATCTGTGATGGACCATCTGGTATTTGTCTTCATTATACCAACAACCCTAGGAAGTATCACTTGTTGTTCTTCCAATCAAAACATGAAAAGTGCTCAGATCCTTCATATTCTCTGACCTTTCTACAAATTGCCTTTGACATAACTCACACAGCTTGTGTAATTATAAGCTTGACTCTTGGGACACCAGGTTAGCCAAAAAGATTTCTGGAATTTGTCTATCTGGATAAATTTTTTTGGAGAATTACCACACACTTTCAGTTTCTGCTGAGTTCTATGTGCTCTTCTTCATCATTTTTGAATTTAAACCTGATTCTGCTTTTTCCCTTCTTATCCTCCAGGTTTTGTTTGGTTGGTTGTTTTTTGTTTGACAGCACCTTCATACAGCATCTAAGCTGGTATGGAACTCTAGACCACCTTTCTTCAGACTCTGGAGTACTGGGATACACCCGTCTATGTAGTGGTGGAGTGGAGAGTGGTAATCCTAAATTCTCCTCCATTTTATTTTTATGTTGTTGTTGCTGTTTATACTGGGTCTTTTTATTTTCCTGTGTAACCCAGGCTGGTCTCAGATTCACGGTCATCCTCCTGCCTCATTCTTCCAAGGGCTTACATTACGCGCATGCACTATACTCTTAGACTTTTTTTTTTTTTTTTTTTGTGAGCCATCATGTGGTTTCTGGGAATTAAACTTAAAACCTCTGGAAGAACAGATTGCACTCTTAACCACCAAACCATCTCTCTAGCACCGTATGCCTAGGTTTTTGAATCTGCAAAGAAAGATGCTATGGTGGAGGCATCTGCCTGCATTTAGGTGACCTCCATAACTGTTCATGTTCTGCAAAGACCCGGGGTTAACAGCTGCTCACCTATCTTGGAATGCTGCCTTTCCTGCTGACCTGTTTTGTGACCTTAGCCTACACATGCTTCCATTTTGATTAGCTGTGAAGTGAAACAAGACAAACTGTATAGTGCTTATTAGGAAGATTAAAACACAATGGTGGAAGAAATCTAGGCCCTGTGTACCTAGACCATCAGTACCACAAGACCTAGACCATCAGTTCAAGAAGTAAAATGTAAACTTTTAAAATAGCACAGAGAATATGAGCTACCAGTCATGAGCCACCATGAGTCAGCTGCCCTTCATGGTGCCTCAGCTCCTCCCTGAAAACCAGAATTATCTATGGTTAGAAATGAAGAAGTTGGAACTGGGATTTAAACACAAGTGCTAGAGACCAAATATCCTATTTTTGTTTTAAAGCATGTAACTTATATATGGAAAGTTTTCATCTGTATGATACTCATTCTGAAAAATTGAAGACATTATTGTATGGGTACACAGCAGTGATTATAAAGATATTTTGAGTTCTCATGAAAGATAATAAAAGATTAAGTCAGGTTTGTAGGTTGCTAGCTTTTAATGCTTTTGGTGTTTTGGAGAAAACTTCTTTCAGAATGTAAATATATTTGATTTTTCTTTTTGTAAATGTAGTCTAACAATGTAGGAGGGATCAGTCATCAGATTGAAAGAACACTGGAGATATGGCAGGCCTTTCAGAGCCCTCTGGGATGATAATATTTAGGCATATAGGGATAGTCCTATTACTCTTTTTTTAATATGTATTTATTTATTATGTATACAATATTCTGTGTGTATGCCTGAAGGCCAGAAAAGGGCACCAGACCTCTTTACAGATGGTTGTGAGCCACCATGTGGTTGCTGGGAATTGAACTCAGGACCTTTGGAAGAGCAGGCAATGCTCTTAACCACTGAGCCATCTCTCCAGCCTGTCCTATTACTCTTGTAGTTTGTGAATAATGCAATCCATTTAAAATAAAATTATACTGCTTCAAGGATACCCTTTGCATCCTGGGTGATGGAGAGAAGCCAGGGTCCTTATACTTCCCAGACTGCCCACACATGTAGTCAAGAGGAAGGCTCAGGAAAGCAGCCTTTCTTCTGTGCCCCCATGGAGATTGTGGAGACCTAGCCTATCCAAACCCAGCTATTTGTAGAATCAGTGGTGGAAAAACTGCCTGCACCTTGTGGAAGAGACCTACCCCTACATGAGTGTTCTCACCCAGGGCAGTTATATTAGATCACAGGTGACTAACCCGGGTAAATATGGAAGCTTAAAAGAAATGCCACACTATCTCAGAATTGAGTATAATAGAGGGTTATTTATTTAGGGGAAGACTCACAGATTATAGTCCTCTGCTTGACCAAGGAACGGCAACCGAATCCAACAGCTGGAAGAAAGGGGCCGGACATGCGCTTTACATTGGCATATATAGTGCAAGAGGCCATGCCCAAGTGGGCGGGTAACTTCCAAGATTACTGTCTGATATAATTGCAAATCATCTCTGAGTATTCAGTAGGGATTCTCTGAGGTTCCTATTTGGATTTCTGGCCAGAACATTGTAAAAAAGTAGTAGTGCTATCAGCATCATGACGTCATATCAACCAGGTGGAGTTGTGGTGGGCCCCATCTTCTTGGAAACTTCGAAGATTACTGCAGGAAAATTCATTCTTCATTATGGAAAACTTAAACACAATTTATGTACACATATACAGACATCTATATATTCAACGAAAGGTATGATAGAGACAAAAATAGGTATGAAGAAAAGTAAAATTATTTCTAAATTCTTTCTTCTTTCTGTCCCATACCAGACAGCACTTGACGTGAGACAGAAACTCTGAATTTTTCTTTTAACAACATACTTGGATTTAGAGAAGGACAGATCCATTGTCCAACTCCAAAGCCAGCTTTGATTTTTAAGTGAATTCTAGTTAGTATTCAGAGATTCTTACCCTCAGATGACATGTCCTCATAAGTGATAATTCTCTTTGCGTGGTGATACTATCTGGATAATTATCTTTTCCTGTTTAAGCATCTAGATGTTCAGGGTCTCTTAACTCTTTGAAGATGAGTATTTTCCTGCAAAGACAAGAACAGAACCCTGCCCCAAGTCTATATGGTCTCCTTACCACCTGTATGGTTGTCACCAATGTGAATGAGCTGTCATTTCTCTTTCTCCAGAGATTTCTCTTTTTCAAAGCAAATCTTTATTCATTTTGAAGGTATTCATAGTTTTTCTTCTCCTGTGGAAACAAGAGCAAAACCCCTTCCCCAAAGTACTACATCTCCTGGTTTCCATTGTGAGGTCAACACATCCTGGAAATGTATCGGCTGATTTAATTCAGATGACTTTTCTATTATCCAATGTCTCTCTGCTGCTGTTTTCCCTTTCTCATAGCGTTAAGAAAATTCAAGGTTAATAAAGCATTATGTAATCTATTTTGGGGGTCTTTTCCATCCCTTTCTGTTTTTTAACATATCATTTATAGTTCGATTTGAACTTTCCACAACTGTCTGACTGTGTGGAACAAAGCCTTTATAATTCTGTCCAGAAGGCAGAATTATATGCTATTCTCATGGAGCTAAGGGATTTTAAAGAACCTCTTAATATAGTTACTGATCCACAATATGCAGAAAGAGTTGTCTTGCATATTGAAACTGCTGAAAGTTAAATTATATTGAATATTGCCGGGCAGTGGTGGCGCACGCCTTTAATCCCAGCACTCGGGAGGTAGAGGCAGGCGGATCTCTGGGAGTTCGAGGCCAGCCTGGTCTACAGGAGCTAGTTCCAGGACAGGCACCAAAGCTACAGAGAAACCCTGTCTCGAAAAACCAAAAAAAAAAAAAAATTATATTGAATATTGTATGCATGCTTCTACCTCTGCTTAAAACATTTTTATATAGTGATATATATTTATCATACTGCAATGTACATTTTTACCTCTGATCAAGATACTTATACATTGTGTACATTTTGAGGTCATTGTCCTTACTTATTGCACAGTTGTTTATTGTATAATATTCTAATATGATGTCTTAGTCTTTACGTTATATAGGTAATAAGAATTATAGATCAATAGTCATCCATGTTTGTCATACTTATAGTTAGACGAATCAGGTTCTTTAGATACGTAGAAATTGTATTCTGCATAGATAGGTAATTTCAAAGAGCTGTAGAATATGGCATTTAAATAATTTAGGGTTCTGTTGAAGTAAGACATGATTGCTCCTGGCAGCACCGATCTAGTCCTGAGAGAATGTTGAGCACCAAAGACTCTCCACTTGGAGCTTGTTTTCTTTTTGGCAAAACTGGCCTTTGGGCAAAGAACTGCCCATGCCTCAACCACTGACAAGATACATGGTATCTGGAAATGGATAAGCAGGACTGTCAAATTTTGCCAAGACAGGGTAAGGTGGTTTTGAAAATTTTCCTGCTTCTGAAAATGGTCTGTCAGTTATTCTAGGCCTTAGCCAAAGTTGGTTGCTTCAACATTGAAAATGAGACTTTGGGTGATTGCTCAGGTAGCCAGTTGTCTCTGTCATTTGTTGCACATTTTGGAAATTGCTTGATTATACTTCCTGCTTACTCAAGTAATATTATTTCCCTTCTTGGATCTTCATTGGGGTTGAAGACTAAATAGTTGTAGTTACTTTCCTCTCATGACTTGGCCATGTTATTTATTATACAAGACTTAAACGAGCTAGGATAGAATTATTATTGAATATATTTGTTCCTATTGTATATAATTATTATTGGGCTTAGAACTCTCTTATTTAAACAAAAGGGGGAGGTGCTGTAGGAAGGCTTACAGCCAGTAGTTACCCACCCACTGGGGTGTGGCCTCTTATACTGTTTATGCCAAGGTAAAGCATGCATTCAGTCTCTCTTTTATGGCTGCAGGATTCAGTTTTTGATCTCCATTCTAGTAGAGGATTCTAATTTGTGAGTCTACCCCTAAATAAACAACCATCCATTTCTCAATTCTGAGCTAATGTGGGATTTATTTTAAGTGTCCTTCTTCACGTTTCTTATTTATTGGAATTTTTTATTTATCCTCTATATTTCTTCCATTATCTAGAATAGTATGTTTTTTTACAGAAACTCTGGATATTTTTAATTTTCCTGGTGAAACATGTCCTCCACAGTGACTGGCATTGACTGGACCACTTTTGACTTGGGGGCCTGCAAGAGGCTCCCCAAAGAGCTTCGTGATAGTACCAGGTTGCTTTTTCTGTCTTTCGCTGATCTTCATTCATTGGTTCAATGTCGGCCTTTGCCACACCTTCTACATATACCTGAAGACTGAGTCCTACTCTTGCCATTCCCAGAGGAGATATTATACCTAGGAATTCCTTGTCTACAATCCTTTCTTTTTTTTCTCAGATGTCCCATTCTACCACAATTAAAACATTTGGCATTTTGATGTCTCCTCATTCCTTTGGAAATTGCTTCTTCTACCCAAGATTCAGTATTACAGTCAAATGTCTCAATGTTTATTGTATGCAGGATCTGTTCATCCATTGGTGCTGAGCTAACCTTTAAAGGCCCAAAGTATTTTTTAGCATTCTAAATTGACATTTTCAAAAGCCAGAGATTCAACAAGTACTTGTCTAGCATATGGGTCTGTTACTCCTACTTGTACAGCCTTAGTTAATCTTTGTAAAAGGTCACTAAAGGTTTCTCTCTGACCCTGTTCAAACCTGGTATATGAGCCAATTCATTTTCCTAGTTCTTGAATCCTGTCACAAGCATTTAAGGCTGGTTTGTGGCATAGGGACAAGATTTGTTCTTAGTAAAGAGCTTGAGCCTGTGGGTCAGTGTAAGTGCCCTTACCAAGAAATTGATCTTAGGAAGTCTCAAGTACTTTTGCTTTTCCCTGTTGTTCTAAAATTTTAGCCTCTCCTCTGAAATAGCATTTAAACATCAGTTGAGGCCTGCCATCCAGAACTGCTGAAGCTAACTGAAGCCAGTTGTGTGGCATGGCTTTGGTGCTAGAAGCCCATGTCTTTACCATCTATCTCCTTAACAAATGCAGAATGCAAGTCGTAAGTTACTATTGCTTGCTTAATTTCCTTTAGATCTTTTATTCCTATAGTTATCCATCTACCTTCTTTGGATCCTTTTGAACCTTTAGAACTTGATGTTTTGTCAGAGTAGATTACAGGGTAGGAAGCTAAAACCCTGGGTAAGTCATCTCTGACAGCTACTGGCAATGTTGAATCCTGTGCGTGTACCTTCTTTCCCTGCTCATCAGCTCCAATAATTTCCTCAATCATTTCAAATCTTTTTAATACTGTCTTTTTTAAATCCTGAATCTCCTGGCCTGTATATATTTCTAGTGATTTTATTGACGCACCTAGCCTCTGGCTCTCATTTTACACATGTGATTCCAAGGTCTGAAGTTTCTCCTTTAAAAATAACATCTCATTCTTGGACATTATTTGGATAGCGTGCAGATTGCCATCATGGAGAGATACTCTATCTGCTAACTTATGATAACTTTTTAACAAATTTTGATTGTCAAATTCAATAGTATTAATTTTTCAGATAATTTCTCAATATCCTTTGACATGGATTCATTTTGTCTGTCAAATTAATGTTACCCTTTTTAATAGTATTAATTTTTTCAGGTAACTTTTGAGTTTCGATGGTATTAATTTTGTCAGGTAGGTGTGTATTATTAGTCTGTAAAGACTGTATCATTTCTAAAAGTGCCTCATTCTTGGCTCTGTTATCAAACCATTTTCTTAAGGATATAATATGAAGAAAAAAACTGAGTCCCAATATCCAATGAATGGATGTATCACCATAACCATATAAGCCTTGCAGAATACACGTCATAGTATTTTTCAAAGTTTCAAAGGTTATGTTGTCTGCCATTATATAACTTCAAGTTTATTGATTTATTAATTGCCTGTTATGAAATCCAGTCAATTGTTTTAGGTATAATAATCTTTATTGTCCAGAGGTATCATGGTAACGGAGTAGCGATTAGAGGTGCAACCTGGTGCCACGAACAGTCCTGAGCGGCTTGGTTTCTCCATCTTGGTACTGGCTAAATACTGAGAAATATGCTTTGCTTGACAAATTAAAGCAATTCAATCAATTCCATACACAGAGCAAGAAACCCAGAACTCAGGAGCTGGGAATAAAACCATAAGTTCCTCAAGTACCCACGTGGCAGGGAACGTGGCAGTGGTGGCCAGGGGAGGGGGAGTGTGCATGCACTTGGGAAATTTCTGCTGTGGCAGGGATTTTACAAAAAAAAAAACCTGCTTAGTAGGTAAAAGCAAGTCAAGGGGGGTAAGGATGGGATACTTCCTGGGCTGTAGATTGTTTAGCCCTTTAAACTGATCCACCAGGTAGGTATGGAGTTCAGATCCACGTGGGGCGCCAGATAAAAATGGACACTTAAAAGAAATACCACACTAGCTCAGAATTGAGTATAATAGAGGTTTATTTGTTTAGGAGAAGACTCACAGGTTACAGTTCTCTGCTCAAATGGGGAAGAGCAACCGAATCCAGCAGCCAGGAGAGGCCAGAGGCACACTTTGCTTCAGCATATATACTATAAGAGGCCACGCCCAAGTGGGCGGGTAACTTAAAGGCTACTGGTGATAGAAATTTCTACAACACTTGAGGACTGGAAATACTCAAAAAATGGCAATCTACTTTCTTATAACACATTAACTTAATATTAATAATTCTTAAAGTTTTCCTTTTTTTTATTGAGAAAATGAGAAGAAAAAAAAACAAGTTTCTACCTCCTCCCAGCCTCCCATTTCCCTCCCCTTCCTCCCACCCTTCTCCCCCTCCTCTCACCCTTCTCCCCCTCCCCCTACTCCTTTCCCCCTCCCTCTCCAGTCCAAAGAGCAGTCAGGGTTCCCTGCCCTGTGGTAAGTCCTAGGTCCTCCCCACTCCGTCCATATCTAGGAAGGTGAACATCCAAACTGGCTAGGCTCCCACAAAGCCAGCACATTACATAGGATCAAAACCCCTTGCCATTGTCCTTGGCGTCTCATCAGCTCACATTGTTCGCCATGTTCAGAGAGTCCGGTTTGATCCCCTGCTTTTTCAGTCACAGTCCAGCTGGCCTTGGTGAGCTCCCAATAGATCAGCCCCACTGTCTCCGTGGGTGGGTGCACTCCTCGTGGTCCCGACTTCTTTGCTCATGTTCTCCCTCCTTCTGCTCCTCATTGGGACCTTGGGAGCTCAGTCCAGTGCTCCAGTGTGGGTCTCTGTCTCTATCTCCATCCATCACCAGATGAAGGTTCTAGGATGATATGCAAGATATTCGTCAGTATTGCTATAGGATAGGGTCATTTCAGGTTCCCTATCCCCAGCTGCCCAAGGAATTAACTGGGGACCTGGCTTGGGCACCTGGGAGCCACTCTAGGTTCAAGTCTCTTGCCAACCCTAAGGTGGCTCCCTTAACTAAGAATTGTGGTTCCGTGCTCCCCTATCCAACCTTCCTTTATCCCAATCCTCCTTTTTCCCCAAGTTCCTCCCTTCCTCCCCTTCTCCCTTTTCTCTCCCCATCTCCCCTTACCCCCATCCCACCCCACCCCCAAGATCTCAATTTTCTCCCTGGCAACTTTGTCTACTTCCCATAGCCAAGAGGATAACTATATGTTTTTCCTTTGGTTCACCTTCTTACTTAGCTTCTTTAGGATCACCAATTGTAGGCTCCGTGTCCCTTATTTATGGCTAGAAACCAATTATGAGTAAGTACATCCCATATTCATCTTTTTGGGTCTGGGTTACCTCACTCAGGATAGTGTTTTCTATTTCCATCCATTTGCATGCAAAATTCGAGAAGTCATTGTTTTTTACCGCAGCGTAGTACTCTAATGTGTAGATATTCCACACTTTCTTCATCCATTCTTCCATTGAAGGGCATCTAGGTTGTTTCCAGGTTCTGGCTATTACAAATAATACTGCTATGAACATAGTTGAACAAATGCTCTTGTCATATGATAGGGCCTCTCTTGGGTATATTCCCAGGAGTGGTATTGCTGGGTCCAGGGGTAGGTTGATCCCGAATTTCCTGAGAAACCGAAACACTGATTTCCAAAGTGGTTGCACAAGATTGCATTCCCACCAGCAATGGATGAGGGTACCCCTTCCTCCACAGCCTCTCCAGCAAAGGCTATCATTGGAGTTTTTTTTATTTTAGCCATTCTGACAGGTGTAAGATGATATCTCAAAGTTGTTTTGATTTGCATTTCCCTGATCGCTAAGGAGGTTGATCATGACCTTAAGTGTCTTTTGGCCATTTGAACTTCCTCTGCTGAGAATTCTCTGTTCAGTTCAGTGGAATCGTATAGAAGACGCGAATTTTAACCCACAAACCTATGAACACCTCATTTTTGATAAAGGAGCCATAAGTATACAATGGAAGAAAGAAAGCATCTTCAACTAATGGTGCTGGCATAACTGGATGTCAACCTGTAGAAGAATGAAAATAGACCCATATCTATCACCGTGCACAAAACTCAAGTCCAAATGGATTAAAGACCTCACTATCAGTCAGAACACATTGAACCTGATAGAGGAGAAAGTGGGAAGTACCCTACATCAGATGGGCACAGGAGATTGCTTCCTATGTGTAACCCCAACAGCTCAGACATTAAGGGCAACATTGAATAAATGGGACCTACTAAAACCGAGAAGCTTCTGTAAAGCAAAGGACACTGTTGCCAAGACAAAAAGGCAACCTACTGACTGGGAGAAGATCTTCACCAACCCCACAACAGACAAAGGTCTGATCTCCAAAATATATAGAGAACTCAGGAAACTAGACTTTAAAATGCTAATTAAAGTTTTCCTTTTTAAACACTTCTCAATGTTTGCATTTTTCATGTTTTGGGGGGGTTAGTATTTGGGTTTGTTTTTATTCTTTTTTATTTTTTTGAGACAGTTTCTCTGTATAGCCCTGGCTGTTTTAATACTCACTCCGTAGATCAGGCTGGCCTTGAACTCAGAGATCCACCTGCCTCTGCCTCTCTGGTGCTGGGATTAATGGTCCGTGCCACCACAGTCCTGCAAGTTGTTCAGTTTTCAGTAACATCTCACTCAAGGCTGAGAATGACTTATCAAGCTGATCCCATTTCCACTCAGTGCTTCCTCAGCTGAAGTGAAGACCTGTCAGTTCCACCCCCCAGCTGTCATGGGGGTCTTATCTATTGTGAGCAAGTGTCCCAATAGCAAGAACTTCTCAGAAAGAGTAAGCCACAGTGTCTAAGCCATCTACATTGTGACTTACAGCAATGACTACAATGTGGGAAAACTATCAAATTAGCAAGGAGCTTGGATCTTTGTGAGAGACCATACTTTCCCAAAGTGTGTCAGACTAGGGTCTCAGCTATAGTTCTACATGTATAAGTATCTGCTGTAATGACTTTTGCCAGTTTGGAAATTATACACAGAAAAAGGAAATTTGAGTCTATAAGGAAGTTAACATTTTTATTTCATAAATGAAGAGTGCCCTGATATTGTACAGTTCAAGCACAGTTTCAAAAGTTGTAACAACAATCTCAAGAAACAGTTTTTCTCTTTTTTCATAACACGTCCTATGCATGTAGCATGTGGAACATCTGGTTGGTGTAAACTATAATTAATACACCAGAAAACAATTGCTAATTAATAGCAAATGGGTTAATATCCAAAAAATATAAATATTTGTTATGGGCCCATAAAAATCAAATCACGAAGACACAGACTTCAGTGGAGTCCCAGAAATGTGAGCCTATTTCCACGTTGACCAAAAATCAGAGGTTGGAATTTACCCACCTAGACAGAGATCAGAGAGTTCTGCTTTCTGAAGGTTATTGTCAACAGGTGTGGCTAATAGCCAGACCTTGTACTCCAGGAATGGAGAAGATTGTTCCTACCTCTAAGGACACAACTAAGTTCCAGTTCCCTTTATGGAGATAACTTGGATTCCACTCAGGGAGTGGTTTGCGTACAGAATGTTTTGGTCTAGTGTGTGAGCGTGATTTGTTTTGTCCTAGCAACAAAATGTTTAATTATGAATGTAGCCCGCCACCTTCAATTGGCATGTTCCTTTCTTTTTATCCTGTTAATGCAGTCTTTTGTCTTACTTCTACATTTTGGGGTCAGAGGTATTTTAAGTTGGAAATTAATCGTGGGCAAATTTTCAGTACTCACTGGAATTCCCTCCCAATACTATTCTATATGTTTCTCCATTTTATTATTTTAATTCACATCTTCATATTATTGACTATTTCTAAATCACCTCGCCTCTCTTCTGATGAGAAGTATTTTTGTCGATGCTGGTCCTGGACAGCCTTCTTAACAAATAATTCAAATTCATATAATGAATAAAATGACTCACAAACATGTGCAAGATTCCCAATGTTCCTTTAATGACATTTTATTTATTTTGTATGTGTGTGCAAGCACTGCATATGGACATCAGAGAACAGCTTATGGGAGTCAGTTCTGTTCTTCACTATTCAGGCTCCAGAGATCTAAATCAGGTAGTCAAACTTGGCCACAGTTACCTTTATCTACTGGACCATCTCACCAGCTTCCTCCATATTCAATGTCCTCCCCTTCTTGCATAGTTCTGAATGCTCTTAAATTTCAATGTTGGTCAAATAATTCATTGTTTAGCATTCAGTTTACAGCTCAATCCTTTGGGCTCTGGTGAAATAATCACATGCAATCAAATGACCCTCAGGAGAGAAGAGCTACTGACTGAGAGGAAAGGAGTTGAGTGTTATTCAAAGCTGATGATGTGTCAGGTCCTGTAACAAAATCCGTCATCTGTCATAGACCTTCTGGCATTGTTTTATTATACTGACAGCCCTAGGAAGTATGTTTTGCTTGTCTGCATGTATGTAAGTTCACTTCATGCGTACATGCTGCCCAAGGAGGCCAGAAGAGAGCACTTAATTCTCCTGGAACAGGGGTTAAGGTGAATTCTAGGAACTGAACTGGGGTTTTCTACAAGCATAGCAAGTGCTATTAACCACTAAGCAGTCTCTTTCTTGAAGTTCTTATTTTTCAACAATGTTTAATAAAAATAAACAATTAGGAATACATTTTACAGGGGCTAAAGTATTCCTGAAGTCCAGTTTTGTCAAAAGGTATCAGAAAAATCTTCATGGAACTCTAAAGCGGTACTTCATTTTGAGAAAACAGGTTCGTGGTTGCTGTAAAATTCACTGGGTTGCTTGGTGTTTGGGTTTTAAATTTGGGTTTTAAATTCTTGCTTGAGGTGCCCCTTAGAAGACAGTGTGGCCTTGACCCAACAGACAAGCTAGTGCTGAGGAGGAAGATGGGGAAAAGCGTAGGTCTCTCAGCTGGCACCTAGCTACCCTGATCAACACAGGATCAAACTTTCTGGTTGCTGTGCAACACTTCCTCACAAAAGCCTGGAAATGCCAGGGTCCCTTCTGAGGGTCAGAGGAGGGAGACAGTTTCCAACAACAGCAACACAACAATGCTATTTGCTCAGAGCTTTTATTCAGATAGGGGAAAGGCCCACTTCAGGAGAGGGGAGAGCTTCTCTCTGGTTTCTGCTTTCATTCCATGACCCCTGTTATTTAAAGGGCTGCAAATACCTCCATGTTGAGCATTTAACTGGTTTGTTAATGCTTAACAATATTAGCCTATACCCTTCTTTGCCTCTCATCTTACAAAGTGGCTTACAAATCTAGACTTGTGCTGTTTTATACAAACATTTCTGAATGAGTTTTACAGTAAGTACCTATTGACTTTGTAACTGAAAAGGAATGAGGACTGTTTATTTCTTTACCTCACTAACATTTGTTGCCAATGGGATGATACCTGATGAAGTATTAAAAACCCTCTTTTCATATCTGTGACGCAGTGTCTTTCTGTTCAACCAATGAGACGAATTAATGGCAGTTATTCTGGAGTATGACATTTCTGAAAGATAGTTTTCACCGTATTGAATGGGGGAAGCCTGCAAAGCTCTGGTAAGCTGCTGTGAGATAATCCTCTGTACACTGTAAATATTATTGCTCTCATTGTTAGTATACAGCTAATTGGCTGATAGCTGGGCAAGAAGTGATTGGGCAAGACAGCCTGAGAAAGAGAATGCTGGCATGAAGAGGGGTGGAGCCAGAGGAGTCACCAGCAGATGCAGGGAGAGGCGAGATGGGCATTCGGTACTGAAAAAAGGTATCAAGCCACAGAGTAGAGTGTAGATAAGAATCATGGGTCAATTTAGAGGTAAGAGTTAGCTAGTAACAAGCCTGAACTATTGGCCAAGCATTTTAAAGTAATAGTAAATCTCAGTGTTGGTTATTTGGGAAATGGCTTACTGGACAAGAAAACACCTCCTACAATGAACCTCTGATACACTGAGCATATAATTATGAAATGAAATGGAACTAGTCATTTCTGCTTTCCATTGTTCCAGACCCAGCTCACTCAACTCAGAATATTTTTCCTAGGGATAAATAAAACAGATGAATATGAATATTTTTTGGAACCCCAGCCACCCTTCCTCATAGCAGGTCCAGGGCTCTCTGTCATGCCTGACTGTACTCTAGGGTGCTTCTTTTTCCTAAGGTACAGGTCTAGCAGCAACTCTAGTTAAAACTGAGGTCCTCACAGAGACAAGTCTAGCGGTTCCCCAGAAAGAGCAAGCCCAGTGCCTGAGTTCTCCATCCCTCCTACTTACGTGGAAGTGTTCATTTCAAGGTCAGACATGGAGACCAGAACCACGTGATGGAATGTGCCCTACCCCAGCCAACTTCACACGTTGAATCCTAACTCTGAGTATGATGGTATTTGAGGTAGGGTCTTTGATCTGTAATTGGGCTTGGGGGGGGGGAGCCCCCAAGCATGAAATTAATGTTCTTGTGAAAAGGGCCCCAGAAGACTCCCTCACTCCACCATGAAAGGCCATATGACAGCTGTCTGCAGACAGCAAGAAGATGTTCAGTAGGGCCTGTTTGTGCTGACCACCTCAGCTCAGACTGCTAGCCTCCAGGGTGGAAAGGACTGAGTGTCAATTGTCTGTAAATTATTCAGTTTGCAGTTTTCAGTGGCATCCCAAACTGGCTACCCCACCAGCTGTGAAAACCCGAGTTACAAGTAGAAAGAATTCAATCTGACCACTCTTTCCTAATGATTTACAGGAAGAATCTGTTTCTCAGTTTTCATTTCTGCGCTTCTGTTTTGTGTTACTTTTTCTTTTCTCTCTTTTGTAGCCATTGCATCCTAAGAAGCACAATCTTTCCAAATCCTGGGTATTAACAGAATGATTACAGATTGTGACAAGACCGTTCACTACACAAGTGTTGATATCCTGACATCCAAACAACTGCCTACAGTGTGTAAAAACCGGCAAACACTGATGGCTTTAATTTAGATCGTTATTTTAGTGTTAGTCCATAGCATGGATGACTTCTATATGCTTGTCTAAGAAGCTAAAAAGAAGCAGATGTACTTGCAGTTTTGCCTGCAAAAAGAGATGGGAGTAGGCAGGGTTGAATTATACGTCTCTGTCCCTATCATATGATAAATTAATGCTTCTTAACCAGGTTAAACAGCTCCTGGACTTCGGATGCTTTATACCTGATAAAAGATTTCTTTATATGGATTGCAGATAACAAAGGCAATTGTTTTGAGTTTTCCTCTGCTCTTTAGAGCCCAGAGTCCTGCCAGTAAGATATTTATTAGAGGGACAAAACTTTAGGCCCGAAAATAATGAAATGTGAACGCTGGGCATTTAAAAGTTGTCTCTAGGTACATGTCAACTCTTTACAACCTCACTTCCAGCCATTGCATACTTTGTTAGTTCAGGCTTCTGCATTCAGTTCAGCATGTCCTTAGCAGTGCACTGCTTATTCCAAGTGCTTTACAAAAGGCGGTGTCAACAAGTGTAAAAAGCTATCTGTTCTGTCTTCCTGCCCACCCAGCTTTACACAGCTCCATCCAGCCCCTCTCTTTCCTAAGTGAAATCTTAGTCACCTTGGCCTTCCCTTCCTTTCCCCAAAGCCACTGAATATTCATCCGTCATATCATTAGCACATTCCACATCCAGTCATTAAAGATAGGTTTAACGTGTGCCCCTGTTTGCCAGACACCCCTGTGCTTAGTGGCGGAGCAGTTTGAGAAAGATAGAAATCAGTGGTCTCTAGGCCTGTAGTCTAAGTGCTAATGACTCATGACCAACTGAGTTTTCCTGTCACCTTGCTGATTGATCCCTTGTCTGAGTTTCAATTGTGCTTTTTCTCACTTCGCATTCATTTGCTTTCCTAGGCCACACAACCGGGATCCCATCTCTAGAGCTACAGGGCATTTGGCTCTTGCAGTGATATTTAGAGACGGGCTTAACTTTCTACTTCTCACCCTGGGGCCAACCTCTCAATACTCCCTTCCCTTCCTTTTCCAATTCCCCTTCCTTTTTCTCTTTTCTCTTCTGCTCTCAACCCCCTCTCCTCCCCAAAAGCCTTTCGAAAACTGTGTCCTGCTGGGAATTTGAGTTCCCAAAATAAAGGATTTCGAGACAAAAAAACAAAAATGTGCTATTTCTGTGCCCCCAAGCAGTGCATTCTGCTGGTAACATGATATTAAGTTAAAAAAAAAAAACAAAAACAAAAAAAAAAAAACAGAAAACGGGGGTGGGTGATATAGTCTAGGGGTCTTGATCGGGTCCATTCTCTATCCCAGTTAGACAATCAAAAGGCAAGAAGACCCAGGAGCTCTGTAGTAGCAGCAGAGACAGAATCAGCAGTGGAAGAAAGGTGTTTGCTGAGGGTGAAGAAACATCCATGCAGTAGACACACACAGGAAAGGTCATCTGAAAGCAGAGAGAGCTTCTGAAAGCTGGAAAATCCAGTTTCTTCTTGAACTGTAAAACCTCTGAAGAGCTAATTTAGAGCCTCTCCTAATTCAGAGCTGGCCAGTTTGAAGAAAGCAAGCATGGTGGATTGGCCCAGAACTCTTATGGGGCTTGTCCTGAGCAGGCTTTGAACTTGTAGAATCAGTCCATCAGCGGGGTGGGGGGTGGGGGTGGGGGGGTGGGAGCTGCCAGTAAGAGACAAGAGCCTGAAAAACTCTTGGCTTAAGGCAGCCATTCTCAATCTGTGGGTCGTGGCCTTCACATGGGTCCCCTATCAGATATTCTGCATATCAGATATTTATTTTATGATTCATAATAGGCAAATTAAAGCTATGAAATAGCAATGGAATCACTTTATTGTGGGGGATCACCACTACACAAGAACTGTATTTAAAGGGTCACATCATTAGGAAAGTTGAGAATCAAAAGTTTAAGCTATTGGGTTTTTAAGTTAGAAGGGTAAAAAAGAAGCTGGCCATATTTATTCCCTAGCCATGGTCCTTCACCCTATCTGACTACTTACCAGGGAGTCTATCTAACTAATGGTCTCTCAAAAGCAGCAATAAGGAAAGGCATTGAACTTTACTTCAGACAGACAGCAGGGCATGGTGATGCAAACATTTAACCCAAACACTTGAGGCAGAGGTGGGGGATCTCTGTGAGTTTGAGACCAGCCTAGTTTACAAAGAGATTTCTAGGACAGGTAGGGCTGTTAGGCAGATGAAACCTTGTCTCAAAAAACCAGTGTGAACCAAGGTGTGAGGGAAGAAAGAATAAAAAAAAATTAGACAAATCTAATTTCTACAAGGTTTCTTTAAAAAAAAAAAAGTTCTTCTTGCATTACACCTACATGGCAGAAGAAGGCAGTAGATTCCAGTACATATGGTTGTGAGCCACCATGTGGTTGCTGGGAATTGACCTCAGGACCTCTGGAAGAGCAGGCAGTGCTCTTAACCTCTGAGCCACTTCTCCAGTCCCAAGTTTGTTTCTTTCTCAGGACTTTATGATGGTAGTTCCCTGTCTCTATCTCTTGAATTCATATTTTTAAAAAGGGAAAAGAGAAAGAGAAAACAAATGTCTTCAAATTTGGTTATTTGAGCATGCCAATTGAAGGTGACTGCTTGAGGTAATCTAGACTCACATAATACTCCAATCAGGATTTAAACATAATTTTAAATTGTCTCAGAGTCCCCCAAGAATTACCAGTGCCCCTCTTCTTGAAGAAGTATCCTAGAAAATTAAGCCCACATTCCCCAAAAATGGATTATGGATGCTTATCATTGTTTAGGGGGGTTGGTTACAAATTGCTATTTGTCATGATCAAAAAATAAATACATAAAAGAAAAGAAAGTTAAACAAAAGAGTTAAATTCATATAATCATTTTTAAAGAAAAAAGGGGGTAGGATATAGAAATGATAGAATAAAAGGATAGATTATTGAATCTACTTTAATCAAAAAACAACTATTAATCTCAGGATATTTTACATTGGTAAAGATTTAAGTTTATTGATACAAATTTAAAGTTAATTTTGTTATACTGTATGCATACCTCTACTCTACTTTAGGGTATTATGTTTATGCATCTCATTTAAAAAATATAATATGGCCAGGAAGTAGTAGTACATGTCTTTAATCCCAGCACTTGGAAGGCAGAGGCAGGCAGGTCTCTGTGAGTTCAAGACCAGTTTGGTCTACAAAGCAAGTTTCAGGACAGTCAGAGCTATTACACAGAGAAACCTTATCTTGAAAAACAAAACACCAACAAACAAAATTAATATATAATTAAGAAATACAGATTAGTAATCATCTATAATAGTAAATGTAGTCATGTTAGATCTGTTTCCAAGGTCATACAGAGATATATTTCAGATAGATAGGCAATCTTTAAATACTTCAAAGAACTACAGAATATGACATTTAAAATGTTTTAAGAACTTACATTTTTCTCACCAGTAAGCTATGTCTGCTCCTGGCAACACCAATAACTTCAAAAAGAATGACAGTCATACAAGAAACTCCATATGGAGTTTGCTTTCTTTATGGCAAGAGCTATCCATGTGGCAAAGAAACTGCCATTGGCTTAGCTGTTGTTCAATCTGTACTAGCAAGAAACAAAAGTAACTGCTGATCTTTGCCAAGACAGAGTACAACAGTTCTTCAAATTTTCCTGCTTCTGGTAAAAAAAAAGTCTGTCAGATATTCTAGGTCTGTAGGCTGAAGATGGATGCTCCAACATTACAGAGGAACTTTGGGATACTGTCCAAGAAGCTTGAGGTTCCTGTCATTAGGTAACATTTTATCTTTCTGGGGTCTTTGATGAAGCTGAAGACTAGGTAGTTATAGTTTTCCTTAGTTATGATAACAGGTAAATTAGTTACAAAACTTTGAACTAACAAAGATAGTTTAGGTTATAAAATATTTTCTTGAATTTTGCCAAATACAAATAGACTGGATATTGAACTGGATATTCTTTCTTGACAACTCTTTTTGTTGTATATAACCTTACTATGTTAAAGTTAACATCTTCCTTTTTAATTAGACAAAAAGGAGGAAATGCTGTCGATTGATCCTCTTGTACAGTAATTAGTCTAATAAAAAGCTGATTGGCCTGTAGACAGGCAGGAAGTAGAGGTGGGGCAACCAAACTAAGGATGACAGGAAGGAGAAAAGCAGATTCAGAAGACACCAACTAGATGCAGAGAGAACAAGATGGGCACCCCATACTGAACAAAGAAACCGGCATGTGGCACAGTGTAAATAAGGGATATGGGTTAACTTAAAATGTAAGAGCTAGTTAATAATAAATCTAAGCTAGTTAATAATAAGTCTAAGCTATTGGCTTTTCGAGACTGGGTTTCTCTGTAGCTTTGGAGCCTGTCCTGGAACTAGCTCTTGTAGACCAAGCTGGCCTTGAACTCACAGAGATCCGCCTGCCTCTACCTCCCTAGTGCTAGCATTAAAGGCATGTGCCACCACCACCCAGCTGTAAACAAATATTTATTCTCACAATTGCAGAAGCTAGTGGATCCTGATAGCATACATATCCCAGTACTTAAGAGGCAGAGACAGGAAGATCTCTGTGAGTTCAAAACCAACCTGGTTTACAAAGTGAGTTACAGGCTCGCTGGGGCTACATAGTGAGATCCTGTCTCAAAAACCAAATGAAACATAACAAAAAACAACAAATAAACAATAAAACTGGCAAACAAACCAACCCACAGTTATGGAAACACGGTGATTTTTTTTTGTTTGAGTTTTAACAAATAAAGTTTTCCTGAAGATAAGAGTTAAGTCACTAGAGGCCATGCAGTATTATTTACACCTTTAATTCCAGGACTCAGGGAACAGAGGCAGACAAATCTCTGCTAGTTCAAGCCCACCCTGCCCTACATGAAGTTGACTCAGTCTAAAACAGAAACAGAGCTCACACAAAGGTGATCCCAATACTTGGGATCCCACACCTTTAATACCAGTTCTAGGGAGGTAGAAACAGGAGGGATATGGCTAGGTGGAGAGAGGAATATAAGGTGGGAGGAGACAGGAGTTCAGTACAGTCTGAGGCAGCAGTCTAAGAACTTAGTCTGACGAGGCAGTCTGAGAACTAGATTGTCCCTTTGGTCTGAGCATTGGTAGAGATATACCTTTAATTCCAGCACTCAGGAGGCAGAGGCAGGTGGATCTTTGTGAGTTTAAGGCCAGCCTGGTCTACAAGAGCTAGTTCCAGGACAGGCTCCAAAGCTACAGAGAGACCCTCTCTCAAAAAACCAAAAACCACCCCCCCCAAAAAAAACCCAAAACAAAAAAGAACTCTAGTGGCTGGTAGATCTGCTTCTCTGATCCTTCAGTTTTCAACCCTGACAGCTGACTCTGAGGTTTTAGTACTAAGAACAAGTAGAATTTGTACTAGAGTGGAAGCAGAGAAATCAAGACCAGAGGGATGGGCAGGTTGTCCGGTGAGTGGCTGGTTCTTCACACAAGGTTTCTTCTATATCCTCAGCCATGAAAGGGGCAAGGCAGTTTCCTGAGACCTCTTCTGCAAAGACATCAATCCAGATGGTTCCACCCTCATGACGTAATCACTTCCCAAAGCTCTCACTTACTAAAATTATCTCCTTCACGGTTGGATGTCAAAATATGAATGGCAGGGGCCAGATATTCAGACTAGAGTAGCTATGCATACCAGCCTTGTTCATTGGAGTGTTGTGATTATTAGACATATGCACAAGGTGGTAAGAAAAGAAGAAACAACCTTTCTTTATGGTTTCTTTTTTGTCTTTTCTTCTTTCTTTCTTAAAGACATCTTTTACTACTGAGTTTCCGTTCCTAAAATAAAGCTAGCATGCCTTTTTTTTTTTTTTTTTTTTTTTTGGTTTTTTCGAGACAGGGTTTCTCTGTGGCTTTGGAGCCTGTCCTGGAACTAGCTCTGTAGACCAGGCTCATGCCTTATTTTTAACCCAAGGATTCTGGGTCACCAGCTTAAGTAACTTACCCTAAAGACCCTTGAGACTCTAACAGAGACCCAGAATGCCAAGCAGTCTTGTTTGTGGTTTGTGTTTGCTAGTGTGTTTTAATTTGAATAGCATCCTAATATGCACTTCACACCCTAATCTGAGAGAATAAAGCTCCAGTAACTTGAGCTTTAATCTTTGCAATAGGCAAGCTTAAACCCATTTTTACATGATCTGACGGGATATTCAGCCCTGCCCCAGGGTTTCTAATTCTGTGTGATTATAGTGTGGCCTGACAGTTTTGCTTTTAACATTTTCTCTGAAATTGTTGAAATAGCAAGTATAGGCAACACTTTAAAACTAATGGGCTAAGGGATTAAACACATTAATTTACCAAATTAAAACCATTACTAAAAGGATTCAGAACAAATAATATCTTTGCTGTGTGGATGAAAACCAGGCTGGAGGCATGTATAAAATGCAAAGTTAAGAGTAGTAGGCAAAGTTAAATTTAATATTTCATATTTTCAGTGACTATGATGTGTTATGCTGAAGTCTCAAACTCTTTCTATTATAGATGGCTAAAATTCAAAATATTTAAAAGTTAAGATGTTTTATGCTTTGACTGGGAATAACTTTTTTCTCTTCCTCATAGATAGGTGTTTTAGAAATTTGGACTAAAATGAGAAGCTTTTTCCTTACCTATCACAGACAAATTGCTATACTTTGGGATAAAACTGGTCTGAGAGGTTATTTCCTGTGTTTGGACCTTGAAGATCTATTCCTTTAATCTTGGGAAGCAAACTTCCTAAAGACAGCATCAGTGGGAATAACAGGGACTAAGATGGTGAGACAACCTAAGAGGACTTAACAATATGGGCAGACATTGAGATGCTTTAAAGAGGAATAAAAGCACCATGAGCATGGAGATATCCTATATTCACAGTTCCGTCTTCTAAGTTCTGGAATTAGAGGTGTATGCCATCATACCAGACTTTTTTCTTTTTTAAATCAGAATATTCTGATCATATAAAATAATGGGTTTTTGGTATGTTATTGTCATGTATGCATGTTATCTACCCGGATCACGTTCATTCTTCATTCCCTCCTATCCTTATCTATTCCCTTTTCGATACTTTATGTACTTCTTTTCTAAATTCCTCTTACGGGAGAAAACACATTTTCTAAGAAACTGATATATTTTGTTTAACACAATGACATCTAGTTCCATCTAATTTCTTACAGATGACATACTTTTTTCTTTCTTGACAGAATAATAATTGTTTAATGTATTGCATTTTCTTTGCCCATTTATCACGGATGGGCAACTGGATGAGTCCACAGCTGCCTACAGTGAACAGGGTGGTGGTAAACACGGTGGAGAGGCATCTCCATTCCAGGATGCCTTGGTTCCTTTGTTTGGATATCAGGAGTAGAGTGGCTTATTATACACTTACACTAGTTTTCTTCTCAGTCTTCTGAGGAACCACCATACTGATTCCCATAGGTACTATTCAAATTTAAATTCTCACCAATGGTATACTGAGTGTCCCATTCCATTGTTTACTCATTGATAACCATTCTGATTTTCTGGCTGGGGAGAGATTTGGTTTTGATTTTCATTTTACCAATGGCTAAGATGTTTCAATGGCATCTATCGTTAAACAGTCAGGAATCACCTTAGGACAAAACAATTTCTGAGAGATGCTGGGCAAGAAGACAGAGATCTGGACTGTGGCTGATATGAATGCAATCCTAGAATATTAGTATCACGTATCAGTATATTAATAGACATATATCCAGATACATTCAATGCTATGGTCAATCGTATTGTTATTGTTTTTTTTTCTTGTGATAGCTCCCCAAATAACTTGCATATACAAATAATATCATGGGAACTCAACAATCCAAGTTCTTAGTAGAAAAAAAGTGGGTTTTCTATATTCACATGAAAATACTGACTTTAGATTCCTGGCCTGATTTCTAGGTGAGAGATTCTTGGTGGCCTCTCCCTCTCCCCAACCCCCAAAGAAAAAAAAGGTCATCATCCATTTTTATCATTGGATCAAAGAGTTGAATTAGAAGCCTACAATTTATCCATTATATTTAACACACATGGTGTCTAGTAATAGGATAAGTTGCCTTATTTACTGTGTAAATAGCTTGCAGAATTAATTTCTATAAAAGCAAACAATTTTCTAACGCATATAATTTCTGTATCCCTGAGAGTCTATAACCCATATTTTTAAGCATTGGATTAAACTCTCAATATGTTTTGACAAACTAACTTTTGCTCTGTTTTGCTATGGTAAAATTTAACCAAATAGGAAGATGTGAGAACAGCAACAACAATTCAATTGTGCCTGCAGCTAGAATTACACGGCACTATTGCCTTGTTTCTGTGGGCGAGAAACCTGTCTATTTTCTAAGCACCAAGCACCTTGTACCAGATAGCCTTACATCTGGTGGAATCCTCCTCTGTGCCATTCTGGGTTTGGAGCCTCATTTGAATTAGGTTGTTAGAACTATGTGGACCTCCTTAGATTTTAGAGGGGGACAGATACTTTAATGAGCAATGACATTCAAGATTCCCTTCAAAGACCATAAAGGAGGATTGTCAATCTTAGCATGAGTGGGGAGTTTCATTCAGAGTCACAGTCTTGCCAGTTTTCACTGAGAAGTATTGGTTAAGAATGATGCATTTGCAGGATCTCTGCCCCTCCTCTCCTTTAAGAACAAGAGTAAGAAAACTTGGCCTGTTATCAAGTCCAGAGAAAAATGTCAAGTCAAACTTTAATTACAAAGTCAGACACAGAAGAGAGGCATTCTTGTCTCTAGATCAATAGTTCTCAACCCATTGGTTGCGACCCCTTTGGGGCGTTAAATGACCCCTTCACAAAAGTCACCTAAGAACATCAGAAAACACAGATACTTACATTATGATTCATAACAGTAGCAGAATTACAGTTACAAGGTAGTAATGAAATAATTTTATGGTTAGGGTTCACCACAACATGAGGAACTGTATTGAAAGGTCACAGCATTAGGAATGTTAAGAACTACAACTCTAAAGATTGTTTCTGAAAGTCTACATCTGTGTTTCAAGGATATGTATAGAGCTATGGTACTAACTGTACAAAAGTCATTTCCTATCTTTTCATGTTTTTTTATTTTCAGGGTTTCCCTGACTTGGGAAGAACTAGTGCTGCCAAGTTCCTGAGTATGGGATTTACAAACAAACCAATCTACCTCACAAGCCTCCATTGAACCCTGGCATTTCAGGCCAAGTGTCTCTAGCCTTAATAGCCCCAGGACAAGTACCAGCCAGCTTAAAACACTCTCCTTATACTGCAGAGCCGGTTAAGGAAATACTCAAATTAGCACATCCTAAAACACTTGTTTCTCTCTCTTAGCCCCATTGTATCTTCAGAAGTCACATGGCTCTTGCCCTGGTTGTCTGCATTTCTTCTGTTCCGGATGACCCTCACATTTCCCCATGTGACCCTTGTTGGAATGTGTCTTGTTTCTAGAGATGCGCAAGTATAGGAAGTTCTTTCTTTCATGGAAGTCATTTCATATCTGTTTGACTTATCCTGCCTGATTTGAGGAAATTCTGAGAGGTTTTAAAATAGAAACTCAACTCCTAGATCTGCTCAGCAATCCAGGCACAGGAAGTAAAGAGCTCATGCAAACATCCCAGGTGGTTATACGGGAAGTTAGAGTTCATGAAAATATCTCAAGTGGGAATGTGCTTTGCATGCAGGGGAATGGTAACAGACCAGTTCACCTGGAGACTGTTATCTGAGGTGAAATAAATTCTTATTTGAGTGGAGGAAGGAGAAACAGGAACCAGATCATGAGTCCCACGGGATCCTGAAGATAAGGACTGGGAGTCTGAATGAAATTAACTAAAGGATGTGGCTCAATGAGTGAGATTATCTAACTTCTGTCTAAAGGATTACCCCATGGTCCAAGCAGAAAGAGAACTACAAAGAAGGAAAGCAGGATTTTCTCCACTGAGACAAAAATAACTGAGGGAATCAACTTAAAGAAGGGAAAGGTTTGACTTTGACTCCAAGTTTCAGATGTGCCAGTGTGTGGCCTGCTTCAGTCCTTTGATGGAAGAATAAGTACATTTCAGAAGCACATGGCAGAAGAAACTGTTCATCTCATTGCAGCAAGGAAGCAAAGAGAGAAAAGAGGAAGCGAGTTGTAATACCCTGTAAACAGGCACTCCTGGTTGACATTCTGCCAGGTCTCACTTCCTAAGGCCTCCTCACCAGGGAAAGTTTTCAGGCTTTCTACAAGTAAGCCTTTAGAGGATGTTCAAGATCCAAACTCTAGCACAAAGGTAGTGTTATAATAAAAAAAATGGGTAGAGTTATGCCATACAACAGGGCTCACAGAGGAAGTATATTGGAAGAGGAAAGAGAAGGGGGCAGAAAAGGGAACAGAGACTGTTCCCCGGGGACAAGAATGGCAGGAGAGTGAGAGGGGTGGGAGGTGGGCAAAGCTTGCCTTTTATAAGGAACGTAGCAAATGTGCACAGGAGGTGCTTGTAGTGACTGAAGTTGAGGATATATCTTGTCAGGACCCTAAGGGCAACCCAGTAAAGATGCTTGAATATCAGCTAGGTAGGAGCAGAAAACAAACAAACAAGAAACCCACTAAACCAACTTGGGCTACTACAGGAGTTGAGGCCAGAGATGACTACACAGAAACAAGAAAGCAGCTGTGATGTGGAATTCCCCTCTGTATGCTGTGAATACCATTGGTTAATAAAGAAACTGGCTTGGGCCTGCACAAGGAACTTAGGTATGCGGGGAAAACTAAACTGAATGCTGGGAGAATGGAGGCAAAGTCAGGGAGAAGCCATGTAGCCCCACCAAAGACAGACACCAGAACTTTACTCGATAAGACAAAGCCATGTGGCAATACACAGATTACTAGAAATGGGTTAAATTAATATGTAAGAGTAACCAATGAGAAGCTAGAGCTAATAACGGATCAAGCAGTGATTTAACTAATACAGTTTCTGTGCAGTTATTTTGGGTCTGAGCTGCCTGGCAGCCAGGAATGCACTAGCGACCACCCTACAACACAGCCGTAGGCATGGAGCCTAACACTTTCCAAATGAACAGTACAGTAAATAAAATAAAAGTTTAGGCTGAGCTCATCAGAGATGACCACACACACTCATTGTAGAGACAGTAGAAAGTGTCTCTTCCAGCTAGCTGGGACCATATCCAAAGGTTTGGGGACAGAGGTGTGACCCTAAGTGTCCAGAACACTGGGATTTTAAGGGCAGAGACCTTGTCCTGGCCTCTTGCTCAGCAGCTGCAGGCAGCTTTGCAGAGTAAGCAGTCTGAAGCCAGGAGTTTTAACAGAAGTTAAGGGGTTAGCCAGTGGAATGGAGTTCTGCACAAATAGGCAGCTAAGATGAATTCTTAGCTGGAGGAGGTTCTGTACAAACAAGCTAGGACACCCTGACCTTTAATTCCTAGAATAGAATTGGCTAGTTTTCCATGGGATCCACCAAGGAGATCAGATTCTAGTTAAACCTGGAAACAACCTCAGCAAGAACACAAGATGGAGGAATCTCTGCACTATCTTTTGTTGTCACATTAGTGTGGCACAAATTCAGAACCCTGCAGTGTAAATCATCGTTTGTTGACAGAATGAAGTTATTCACCGGGGAAGAGCTATCACAGAGCGAGTTGTTTGGTTTCCCAGATTCTCAAGACCACAGTGTCTCACGCAATTCACAGCATCATTTATCTAATGCTCAAGCAGTCCCGATCTCACAGACTGTTTCCTTTGGTCCCCATATTTTCTACGTCATGACAAGGGAATAAACTTTGCCATGGCGAAGGTCTTCTCCTAATTAAATATCTAGAGAGTAGATTATTTACTGGCCTACAGGCTTTGTGTATGAAGAGGACATTGTGCTGTCTAGTTTTATGACAACTCGACACAAGGTAGAGTCATCAGAAAGGAAAAAAACCTCAACTGGGAAAGTGCCTCTATAAGACTGGGAGTTAGGCAAGGCTAAAGGGCTTTTTTCTACTTAGAGGTTGATATGGGAGAGCTCAGTGGATTGTGGGTGGGGCCACCACTGGGTTGGTTGTTCCCAGGGTCTATAAGAAATCAGGTTGAGCGAGCTATGTGGAGCAAACCAACAAAAAGCACTCCTCCATGGCCTCTGCATCAGCTTCTGCCTCCGGGTTCCAACCTTGCCTGAGTTCCTGCCTTCACTGTTTTGATGATGAACTGCTATGTGGAATTGGAAGGTAAAATAAGCTGTTTCCTTCCCAAGTTGATTTTGGTCATGATGTGTCTTATGAGTTCTAATTGGTCTTAATAATAAGAACCCAGAGTCAGATATCAGGGTAAATGCTGAAAGATCAGAGAGACAAAAGAGCAAACAGTACCCAATTCTTACCTTGCTAACTCCTCAGCTGAAAAAGGATTGAACGCCTATTTCTTCCCATTTTATATTCCTTTCCCCACCCAGCAATATCACTTCCTGCCTATCTGTATAGACCTCCAGACCTCAGTGGTTAACAAATGGATAGCTTCACCCTCTGATCTTCAGGTGAATTTTATTTGTTAGAGCACAAACAAAATATCACCACATTTCTCTCTTTTTTTTTTGTCTAAAGTAAAAAGGAAGGTTATAACTAATATAAGAAAAACTATATACAATATATATAGGCAATAAATACATCAACAATGTCTAATCCATTAGCAAATGACAAATTCAGAGTAAATACTCCATGTCTATCCTATCTTGATGAATTCAAAATGTTGTACCTGATTCTTTTTCTATTCTAACTTGCAATACAAAACTATCTTTTAATGTCTCTCTCAAACTTAGACTCTTTACACCTCTTTAGTAAATTTCTTTTCTGAATCTGGTAACAAAGGAAACTGTAATTCTAAAGACTTCAACTCCATCAGAGACTTAAGAAGGAAATAAATATTTCTTTTCTGAATCTGGTAACAAGAAAAACTGTAAGTTGAATTCTCTTGTTTTGAGGATATTTGTTGTTAATCTCTCCCCCAAAAAATTACTTCAAGCTCTTTGCTACAATTCACTTTCTGCCCATAATTTGTTGTTTTCACTATTAGTAAAAGGTACTATAATTTCTGCTGGATATATTCCTGTTAATTGATGAAGTATTATATTTTTCCCTTTAGAATCAACTCAGAGGCCTTTTCCACATATGTTTTTAATTTTTCACTCTCTTTATGTGGCAAAAATCTGTTTTAAGATAGGAGGAGGCCTGCTTGTTGTTGAAATAATCACACAGAAACTGTATTAATTAAATCACTGCTTGGGCCATTATCTCTAATTTCTTATTGGCAAACTCTTACATATTAATTTAACTCATCTCCATTAATCTGCACATCACTATGAATCATGGCCTACCAGCAAAGTTCCAACACATTTGTCTCCAGTGGCTCCATGGCTTCTCCCTGACTCCACCTTTCTTCCTCCCAGCATTCAGCTTAGTTTTCTCCAGCTAGCTAAGTTCTGCCCTGCTATAGGTTCAAAACAGTTTCTTTATTCATTAATAGTAATCACAGCACACAGAGGGGATTCCTACATCACCTCCCCTTTTCTGTTTAAATAAAAAAGAAGGTTATAACTTTAACATAATATCTTCCCTCTATAGAAATATTCTTTTTGGAGAATTCTTAGAGAGTAAGATAACCAAAATGCAATCAAGCTTTAGATTCAAACTATCCACATATGCATCCTATCATTTCTTTTCCACCAAAACCAATTCTTTCTCAGCTTAACTGATAATTCTCTTGGACTATTTAAGTCCTTGTCATCATCTAAGGTTTTGAACAAATTACTCAGTTCATCATTTTCTACCCCAGTAGTAGGCCATAGATAGGCAATGTCTCCTAGCAATCTTTGAAAGTCATTAAGAGTCTGCAACTGATTTCTCCAAATCTGTACCTTTTGGGGTGTAATTTTTTGTAAACCTATTTTATAGTCTAAATAATTAATAGAATCTCCTCTTTGTATTTTTTTCAGGAGTAATTTGTGATCTCCAACAAGGCAATTTTTTTTTTTACTTTAAACATTCTTTTTAAAGTATCTACATATGAGTCAGATAGTAAAATGTCATCCATGTAATAGTAAACTATAGATTGAGGAAATTGCTTCTGTATTATTTCCAAATGGCTGATGTACAAAATACTGGCACAGTGTAGGGCTATTTCACATTCACTATGGGAGAACCTTCTACTTATATCTCTTAACATTCTGAGAATTACTATAAGTAGGCACTGTGAAGGCAAATTTTTCTCTGTCTTTTTCTTTTAAAGGTATAGCGAAGAAACAATCATTTAAATCAATAACTATAAGAGGCCATCCTTTAGGCAATAAAGAAGGCAAAAGAATCCCAAACTGTAGAAAGCCCACTGGCTGAATCACATTATTAACAGCTCTTAGATCTGTTACCATTCTCCATTTTCCAGATTCCTTTTTATTAACAAATGCAGGAGAATTCCAAGGATTGGTTGATTTTTCAATGTACTGAGGATTTATCTGCTCCTGTACCAACTGCTTTAAAGTCTGCAGTTTCTCTATTGTTAAAGGTCATTGATCAACCCACACAGGTTTAGCTGTCAACCACTTTAAAGGTGAGGAGGGAAGAAGCAAGATGTGACTGCCTTGCTGAAAAAGGTACTGAGCCATGTGGCGAACACAGATAAGAAATATGGGCTAATATATGTTACAAAATTTAATAGGAAGCCTGAGCTAATGGGCCAATCAGTTTATAACTAATGTAGACTTTTGTGTGGTTTCTTTGAGGCTTAATTATTGCGGGAATCAGGAAGGACAGAAAATCTCAGACAACAAGGGTGTTTGTGCCTTTGAATGATCAGCCTGTTATGTAATTCTACGTAAAGATAACACCAACCCACCAGGCCTAGTGGTGCATGCCTTCCTGCAATCCCAGCTACTTGAAAATATAAGGCAGGAAAATGGCAAGTTTGAAGACTTCCTGCTCTATAGAATGAGCTCAGTGCTACCCAGGGTACCAGAACTCTCTATTCAAATTTTAAAAAAAGAAACGAAAGAAGGAAGGAAGGAGGGGGGGAGGGAGGGAGGGAGGGAGGAAGGAAGGAAAGAAAGAGGTTGGGGCCATAGATTAGCAGTGTTACACTTGCCTTGCTATCATACACTGAGTCTTAGATTCAATTTCCAAGTGTGTAAAAGAACAAAATAAGATCAAATAAAACCAATCCCAGATGTAAGTGATAGAGTAACAAGATCCTTTTTTTTGCCCCCCAAATAATTTCTTTTGTAGTTAAAAAATAATAATTTGTCAATTTCTCCAAAAATGCTTGGTGCCTCTGTTTATCTGGTGTCCCAAGAATATGCTTAGTCTGCATTTGGATCATTGAGTTCTGAGAATTAGAGCATTGTCCCTATGCTGGATGCTGTCATAGAGAATGGCAATCAATTAAGTTTCCATGAGGAAGGAACATCTAATTTGAGCCTAAATTATAAAAAAAAACCTTGCTATTTATAGATAAGTGAAACAAATAAATCAAACTGATGTGAAAGTCCCCTCTGTATGCTGTGAATACCGTTGGTTAATAAAGAAACTGGCTTGGCCCTGATGGGGTAGAACAGAGCTAGGCAGGGGGAAACTAAACTGAATGCTGGAAGATGGAAGGAGAAGCCATGTAGCTCTGCTTAGGACAGACATACTGGAACTTTACACGATAAGCCACAGCCTCATGGCAATACGCAGATTAATGGAGATGGGTTAAATTAATATGTAAGAGTTAGCCAATAAGAAGCTAGAGCTAATGGGCCAACCAGTTATTTAATTAATATAGTTTCTGTGTGGTTATTTCAGGGCTGAGCTGCCAGGCCTCCAGGAAACAAACAAGTGGCCTTACTACAGAACAAGACAGAATAAGTTAAAAAGAAAGAGGACCTCAAACACCCATTTACTTTTTATGTAGACAAGACACAGGTGTGAGATCAACCAATTTTCACATAGCTTGGTGTTAGGAATATTTCCTAATGCAAGCCGCTTTGCTGGCACAAAGAAATCCAATTAAAACAGATTAAACCAAATGAAATGCCCAGGTTTTATTTAGCGCAGCACCCTTGGGTGGCTGAGATAGTGGCAGGAGAGACAGGAAAGCAGGAAGCACATGCAAATCCAGAACCATGTCTTCCTCCTCTGGGTGTCCAATTAAATACCCTGTGGGAGTGGTCCTGACCCTCTGACCCTCCCCTAAGGAGGGGTCAGGACCTGGCATGCTGGGATTTGGAGTTCAGAGCAATGCAACTCCCAGGCCAGGGGGCTGGGATGGATGCCAGGGGCTGGGGTTACGTTCCCGACTTAACACTTGGTTAATGTTATATCAGGTACAAAAACAGAGTGCTCTGAGAGGCAGTGGCAGTGATCAATCAGAACTCACATGGGGAAGTACATAAAAACACTGAAGATCCCTGCAAAGATTTAAAGTCTGGCTTCATCAGAGACTCCTAACAGTGGGTTATTTGCCCTACTGCCCACTTAATCAGGATCAAAAAGCTGGCTGCTTGAAAACTTTAACAGTCACCTTCTGATGTAAAGAAACTTTAGCTTGAGACTGGAGAATGGGTCGTTAACTCCCGATGAGTTGAACATATGTCCAAAGCCTAAGCTTTTGTCCTTGTTTGTGAAGTGACAACATTGATGCCATCTTCTCACAGCCAACTCTGAGAAGGAAGTGAGACAGGATTTCTGAAGGGCCTATCGTGACGAAATTATGGTTTTGATTCTGACAGTGCAAAGAGCAAACTGTCCCAGCCCTCATAGCCATAACTGAGGCCCTGGGGAAAGGAGCAAAGTGGACAGATCTGGTGAGAGAGACCACAGCACCACACATTTTTAACTGCGGCAGGAAAAAAAAAATAAGCTTATCAGCTGGGAAGTTCCATGTTTACAGGAAACAGCAGCCTTTGTCACATCCCTGCTTTCAGACCTTGGATCTTTTTTTCTTCCGGTTCTGCTTAATTCCCTCTTTAAAATAGAAGTTATTAGCTGGGCAATGCTGGCATGAAACTTTAAGGACAGCACTCAGGAGGCAGTGTCAGGCAGATCTCTGAGCCCGATCTACAACATAATCTAATGTACTGGCAAGGACAGCCAGGCCTACACAGAGAAACCCTGTCTCAGGGGGAGAAAGTCACGGTGTTAAGAAAGGGAAATCTTCCCATGTAGATTAATAGAGAAAGACAAGATCTCCTGAGTAAATTGGGAGCATTAGGACCATGGTAGGGGGTTGAAGAGGAGGGGAGACGCAGGAAGGGGAGCAGAGAAAAATGTATAGCTCAATAAAATCAATTAAAAACAAAGAAACATAAAAACAAGGAAGGAAGGAACGAAAGAACGAAGGAAGGAAGGAAGAAAGGTAAATCTTGGGGGAAGTTAGTTAGTTGTTTGAGCTCAGTTAAGCTGAGAAGAGAAGCTTGGGAAATAATGACTCAGGCCCCTTAAGTGCTGCCTGGAGCTGGCTACCAGCAACTGAAAACTCTATTTCCTTCTAACTTCCCGCAGAAGTCTGGGGGAAGGGGAAAGACTGGTGATATCCCTTCTGTCCACAATGAATTATAAAATTCTTCATTCCATCTTGTCTAACTACTCCCAAACCAACATTACACACACACACACACACACACACACACACACGCACACGCACACAAACAAAACAAAACAACAACAAAACCCATCATTTGCTTTGGTATTATCACCAAGGGAATTGTTTTCAGAAAACATTCACCAAGATATGTTACTTGTGGATGAACAACAAACTGCTTCCTCTTCTAAATCCCTGATCATCTCTGAATGAAGCAGAAAATGAAGTTCTTTCTTTAACTGAACTTAAGACCAATGTTGCATTATTCTGATAATGAAATCAGTGACCGCCTTTATACTGAGTGAGAATAGCAGCAGGATGCTGTGTGAGCAGTTATGCTCCCGAAAGAGATCCTAAAGGAGATCATTTTACAAGAGTAGAGAGTAAGCTCTTCAGCTTCAGGGTCAAAGAGGCCTAGGTTCAAATTCTTTCACGGTTTCAAACTGGCTGGGCCCTTGAGCAAAATGCCTTTCCTCCTAGAAAAGAATGCCAGGTACTCTTCCTGAGCATCTGGCCTACCATAAATGGTCATTCCGTAGGCCTGCGACTCATCTGTGGTCATTCCACTGTTGTCAGCACCTTCTCACTTACTGACAAGACCTATGACGAAAGGAGGTCAGGTGACAGTGTTGGTTTGATGAGAATGCCCCCCTCCCCTTGTAGGCTCCCATATTGGAACATCTGGGGCCCAGTCAGTGGTGCAGTTTAGGGAGGTTCAGGAGTCTTGCATTTGTTGGAGGAAGAATGTCACTGGAAGCAGACTTTGAGCACTTAAAGACTCACAATATTTCCATTTTCCCCTCTGCTTCTTGCTTATCATAAAGAATATGAACTCTCAGCATCCTGCTCTAACCCCATGCCTGTCTCCTGCTGCCGTACTGTCCCGGCCCCCTTCCATTATGGATTCTAACCTTTTGGAACACTAAGGCAAAATTAACTCTCTCTTCTAGAAGTTGCTTTGGTCATGGAGTTTTACCACAGAAACAGAAAATTAACTAGAACAGTGTCAACAGCTGAAGAGCTTTCTTTTTTTTTAAATTTTCATTCTTCTTTCGTATATTACATTCTGACTATAGTTTCCACTCTCTCCCCTCCCCCAAATTTCCCCTCTCCTCACCTCCCCTCTCACCAAAATTCATCTCCTCTGTACCTCCCCTCAGAAAAGAGCAGGCCTCCCAGGGACACCAACCAAACATGGCATAGCAGCCCCCTCAAACATACACTATTAGGAATCCAACAAGAACACCAAGCTACATCTTAAAACCCATGTACCCTCCTTAAAGCACAGAAACTCAATCCACATGCAAATGCTACTGTGTGTGGTTAGTGTTTAACAGCTGGTTACTAAGTGACAGAACTACCTCCATCTCAAGCTGTTACGTGTACAAAAGATCTGAGGTCAAAGATTGAAGCCAACTTTGAACAAGAAACCTCTAAACAGAGAAAGAAAAGTATAATCTTGTAGCCCGGGACAGGCATGTGGGCTAGGGGTGAAGGTGGGAGAGGACAGTAATGGGAATTTGGGAGAGGTACTCTAAGTACTTTTGTGAGTTTGACTGTCTCTGATGAATGTTCCACACTCACCCACTCCTCAGTTTTTAATTTTCAGGAATTTTTATCTTTTCTGAGACATCTTCAAGCAGAATGAGTCCCCCCGTTCATTATGTTTTTGAGGCTCAGTGCTTGCCTTCACTCCAGGGCTATGTTTTTGTGCCTTTGTTGTAGCATGTTCATCTTCATACCCTGATTTCTTCAAGAATCCTGGCTTTAAGAGATATTATCCGTGTAGAGTAAATGAATCAGTGGATTGTAGTGACCAAGAGGTGACTTTTATTTTCCCTAATTTTATTTCAAATTTAGTTATTTTTATAACTTCTGAGTTATAACTTTCATATTAATGTTGGAAAACTTTGGAGATAAATAAGTAGTATTTTCTTCAACCAGATTGTTTCATTATAGACCTTGGACATATGAATACAATAGCTTGACACCTGGTTCCTGTTTTCCACCCATGTCTCCTAACATTATACATATGTTCTAATAAGACAACTTTGCACAAGAAAATTATCTTAGTTTTCAATATCATTGGATGGTGTAGGTTAAGGGAAAATAAGAGGATGCAAGCCAATCTTCCTGCTGTTTGTACTTTCCTGATGTCCATTATCAGTCCCTTCCCTTGGGTCAGAATCGCATAACTTTGGCACTATGGGCACTTCGGCTTCAGAAAACTCTTCTTTATATTGATGTTTGTGTACATCCTTGGTGTTTACCAGTGTCCTCTCTACTCCCCTGACAGTGATGTCCTCCTTCCAGTTGTAACAACCGAGGGATCTGCTAAATGTTTCCTGGAGGACAGAATCATGGTTCATTGACATCTCGTCCTTATAGACACACACAGAAATGTATGAGCATGCACATGTACATACATACATACACACACACACACACACAGAGAGAGAGAGATACACAGGCACATAGGTACACATGTGTATACACATGCTTAAACACACACACACACTCTCTCTGCATTAAATATCTTTTACTGTTTGTTTTCTCCTCTCTTCTCAACTCTCATTGAACTTTCCCCCCATTCTATGCCTTTATTTTTATTATTTTTTTCAAGATAGGGTTTCTTTATACAACAATGCTGGCTGTCATAGAACTTGCTCTGTAGACCAGGCTGGCCTTGAACTCACAGAGATCTACTTGCCTCTGCTTCCTAAGTGCTTAGATTAAAAGATTTTGCCTGGCCATCCTATCTCTTTAAGCGCTATGCCTGACTTGTCTTGCAGACTGAAAAAAGAAAGAAAATTCAGATTCTATGATCAGAACTTGAGTTTCACAGTCCATCATGGTTTTTCTTTCATCTTCTCTAACCATTTCTTTTTAATGAAAAAACTAGAGGTTATTAGTCTCCTGGGAAATGGGAAGCATGGAATCTTTATTATAGTCAGCAACAACTTAGAGTAACCAGCCACTCAAGGTGAATAGACTGAAGATGATCCTAGGATGTGAACAATTCAATGCCCAAATTGGAAAGTCTTCGGTGAACTAGATGAGTTGATCATTTCAAATGTCACCTGTGACTCTTTAAACTCCGTGGCCTATTCTATGAATACATACCATTAACAGGTCAGAACAAGCATTCATTGGTAATCAAATAGAATTTCATTTCATTCTTTTATGCCTTTTAAATTTTTATGCTTTTTCTGATTGCTCTTCGGGCTGACGAGGGAGGGGGACTTGATTGGGGGAGGGGGAGGGAAATGGGAGGCGGTGGCGGAAAGGAGGCAGAAATCTTTAATAAATTAATTAATTAAAAAAAGAATTTGATTTTTACTAAACCCAGCAGTATTTAACTCTTCTTCTATCTTTTATTCCTTTTCCTTGTCATCTTGCACCTATATAATCTCTAGCACCTTTCAGGTGGTCTCAATTTCCAGACTTCATCTGTCCATTTTGAAGATTAACGGGACCTCTCACATTTCTTCTACTTGTTAGGTCCTCTATTTGTTTTTTTAGTTCAGATAAATTCACAGAAACCCACTTGACAACAGCAGAGGAGAGACATTTCACGGGTTCAGTGGATGGTCTCTGAAGACAGGGTGGCAGCTTAGCTGACTCTCTTCTTTGCTGATAGGGAAGGGAAAATGCCTTCATCTGGTATCACCGGTGGACCCATTAATTAGTGCCCCAACCCACTGTACCCCAGGGAAAGCTGGCTGAGGAGCAGGCGAATACAGACATTAAAAGAATTGAGTCTGATCAGAATTGAGAATAGATGGCAGGGCTTTGCTCAGAGTAATTGTGTAATAGTGTTTGAGTCATAAGCAAGAGGAAAGGACTTTAAAAGGGAATGCAGTTTGTTCTTGTTTCACAGTTTTCAAGTAAGACAATGTCATATTTTCCATATCTTAACTCCCCCATAGCCCATTCCAAATCTCCCACGGTCGGTTGGGCTGTTTCATATCTAGCTAGTGCTGTGCTTATGATTTTCGTTAGCAATCTGAAGTGGTGAAGAAAAATATTACAACGTCACTCTGTGAGACCACATATTCTTTCTCATATGTAGAAAATGCAGAAGACTCAGAATAAATCCATTCTTTCGCCCTGTGAACTTCTGTGGTATGTTGCATTTCCTCTATGTAAAATGGTCTCCAAACAATTCTTACCATTCATATTTAAACACCTTGAAATGGAAATCATTTCCTTCACCCACAAAAGTCACTTCCATCTTGGAGATATGTTCTAATTTTCTGCATGAGTTGCAAGCAAGGGCATTTATGTATTTATAAGATTCTGAATTCTTCAGAATGACTAAGGATCTGCTCATGCTTTAGGTACAGTGACTCAACTTCTGTTTTCAGGAAATGTCATTGTTCTGCCTTTCCCAAGGCCAATGCTTTCATCTTATGCCCAGTTCAGCATGCAAGGTGAAGGCAAGCACAGATGCCTTCACGTCATGTCCTGTCATGTGAAGGGGACCCTACATTGCTCTGGTCCTCCCAACCTTTAGCTTTTACAATCTTTCTGCTCCCTCTTCCTTGACAGTCCCTGATCCTGTTTTGGTCCTAGTGATCAAATCTGGGACTTTCTGTTGCTAGATGTGGTCATTTGAATAAACAGGGTTTCCATAGGCTTGAGTATTTGATCACCTGATCTAAACTGGTGCCAGTGTTTGAAGATGTCATGTGGAGATGCTGCCTTGATGTGGAAAGTACTTCACTAGGGGTGGGCTTTGAGAGTTTAAAACCCTCAAGCTACTTTCAGTTCTTTTGGACTGATATAAATCATAGGAAGATAAGAGAGACACATTTTTTTTTTTAAACTAAGTCAGTCTAGACTTTAAACTTGATGGCTTTCAAGACAGGATTTCTCTGTGTAGCCATGGAACTCGTTCTATAGACCAGACTGGCCTCAAACTCAGAGATTTGCCTATTTCTGCCTCATGAATGCTGAGATTAAAGACATGTGCCACCACCATAGGTTTTAAGATTTCTTTTTTCTTTTGCAGCTTTTTGTGGTCAATATCATTACCTACCTCATCATTTCAATGATGAGGTTGACTAACCACTGTGTTATTACTCTGATCAGAATTACTCTGCTAGTGCACAGAGAGACAATATAAAACACCAGGGCTGGATTTCTCCATGTCTTTCTGCTTTCTTTTTAATAAATTTATAGCTCTTAAAAGCGTTATAAATTCGTGTCTTGAAAGTTTGAGGTTCATTCAATAATTTACTTTTAAATCTTCATTTTCTCATTATCTTTTTTCCATATCAAATATAACTCCCAAATGTTGCATGAGGTTATTAATAAAGTGTTGAGCGAGGATGTTGGTAATTTACAATGGGGTAAAGCAGAACAATCCTTCTTTGTTCATAGGTATGAGAATTAAACTAAAGCCTCTTCCTTCTCCTTCCCAGGGGTTTGGAATGAGGTGAGAGAAAGCCACCATGGGGCTTCAGCCAATACACTACTTTGGTCTGGTCATTCAGACATAGGAATGAATACTGTCTTGATCAAGGATGCTACATCCCCTTGCTCTAGGGCAGAGGGCACAGGGAAGCTGGCAGGTTCCCCATGCTTGCTGCTCTCTGAGGGACTCTTGTGTTTCATCTCTCAGAGAGTCAGCATCTTTCATAACTGCAGGGGGAAAACTGCTAGCATAATTTCCTATTTGGCTCTGGTATGGAGTTGTTAGGCAACCTGTTTACATCCTCAACTTCCTTCCAGAACCCACCCCACCCACCACAGGCCGGAAGGATATGGGTGTCAGGTGGGAGAGGAGAGAGCTGGACCCTGAAAAGAGATGGTGTATTGGGTAAATAGGAAAGCTTTGGAACTTATCCCAGAGTGCATTGAGAAAGTAAGACTGGGCCTGAAACCGGTCAGGGAGTTTACAATCAAGCTCCCTAGTTTCCAGGTGGGGGAGGGAGAAGGGGAGAGTAGCGACAGCCAATGGCAGCAGTGTGGCAGCCAGGAGCATTTGTTCTAAATGAGTTTCTGATTTCCTTGAGAATGTAGCATTCTAGGTTTTATAGTTTGAGTAGTCGCTCTTTCCATTTCATGTTTTCCTTTTTCTTCCACTTACGTTCGACACCTAAAGATGGGTTTTACGTTGTCTTCAGAACAAAGGGGCTGTTATTGTCATTTGCTTGAGGGCCCAGACTAAATCACGGGACGAAGTGTAACATTTATTTACATACATAGTTCACAGAATATCCTGTTGGCAAGAGGAGTTTGCTTTGCTATGTGAGTCAAATCAAGAGCTTTTTTTTTTTCAGTTGGGCAATGTGAGGAACTGAATTTAACTAACCTTCTTGAGAAAAAACGTCCAAAAGGGTAATTAATTTTGTGGGCTCGATAATCAGGAACAACTCCCAGAAGGGCTGATGAAAAATTATGAAGGTCACCGTAAGCTTGACCAAGAATTATGATAAACAGGATTATCAGCCAGACCTCAGCATGGTTACCTATGTAAGTTGAGTACCTGCTGACTGGCGCTCAGCTCATTTCAAAAGATCTGAACATCCACCGTGGCTTTGTAGTTAGTTACACTGACTAGAAGCAAGAATTCAAGTATTTTGTTTTGTTTGATTTCTGGTCTTTTAAACTTGCCCCTTCCTTGGATGATCAGTTCTCATTTCCCTTAGCAGTATTTAATGAGTGATTTTGTGTCTGATGGCTTGGAATCAAAGGTTCAGTTCCTTGTTCTATATTTTTACTAGCAGAAATACAGAGATAAGTTTACCGTGTTCGAGTTGTGGTCTCATCATCTCTGAAATCCGAATGACAAGAGCTACCTCCAACATTGTACTAAGGATTAGAGGTAGCAGCTCTTGGCACTTCTTGCATTTCCCCATGGATTTAGGGAATGAATCTCAGGTCCCCTCCCCCAAGGCTTACAAGGCAAGCACATTGTCATGTGAGCCCTCTCCAACCTTACAACTCTACTGTCTTCTACCCCTTTTCCAATTCTTTGACATAGACGTCATATCCTTTCCATTTTTTCTTTTACATTTCTCCCTTCTTTAACCATTTCTATTCTTTTCCCCTCATCATTTTCTTCTCTAAAGAATTATTTACTGACATAAAGGCTTATATAATTATGGCATGCTACATTCTGTTTTCAAATATGCATATACTATGGGATAGCTAATTTTCATGCATTACCTTACAAACCTTTAAACTTTTGTGGTGAGAATACTTAAATTTATTCTCTTGGTGATGTTTACTACAGATTGTTGTTAATGGCAGTAACCATATTAACAGATATCTTGACCTTGTTCCTCCAACATTACTCAACTTTTACATAATTTGGTTACTACTTCCTCAGTCCCAGTAACTAACATTCTACTCCCAGTTTCTTTAAGTTTGAATTTTCAAATTTTCACTTATAAGAGGATCATGTGGTACAAATTCTTCTGTGAATGGATTATTTTGCCTATCACAGTGTCCTCCACATTCATCCATGCCACCAAGATGTTTATCCTCTTCCTGTCCAGGTAATCTCTTGTTATTTTTTCCATTTTAATATTTTAAAATAGTATTTTATGCATATAGATGACTTACATCCATATATGTCTATGTACCTCATGTGTCCCTGGAACTAGAGTTACAGGTGGTTGTGAGCAGCCATGAGAATCAACTCAGGTCCTCTGAGAGAGCTTTCAGTGATCTTAACCACTGCACCAACTCTCCAGTCTTCTTTTTCTTTTATGTTTGGAAAATAACCACCAGCCAAGGCTGTCACTAATTGCTAAGGAGTGGTTGACCTTGACCCTCTCATATTTTTCTGTGTAGTAGTTGTCATAGATTCCTCTGTCAGAATGATGTTTCATTTTTAAAATGAGGCAGCATTGCCAGGCAGTGTTGCTCATGCCTTTAATCCCAGAAGGGGTGGATCTCTGTGAGGTCACTCAGTCAGGACTATGTAGAGAGGCCCTGTCGAGACAGGAGGGAGGCACAGAATCTTTCTTTGGTAGACCATTTATGTGTCCTGGTAATTTGCAGATGATTTAACTGTAGATGTGTGATGTTGGTAGTTAGTGAAAAAGATGAATTTACTTTTCTCTCTGGTAAAAATTATATATAATAACTATTGAAAACAGAGTGTGAGCCTATCCCTGGGTATTTCAGGCTTATTACCTATTGGAGCAACTCAAAGAATACCACACTGGTCTGAATTGTTAATCAAAATCTTTTAAAGTAGGTTTTTGAAAACCTACTTTATGTGATCATTAAATAAAGTGAGTAAAATACAAATAGTCACATAAGAAAATTATCTGGCACCTGATGTGATAAATTAACATTCTGTTATAGAGTCTCATACCTACATATTATAGACATATGTTTATATTGTAGGTCATGTTGAATACATTTTCTTCACTAAATACACATTTTTATTAGGCATTTCTGAGTGGGGGCTGTAGATTAGTTTGGAGGAGAAAACTATAACCACACCTATTCCCTTCACATAGAAAAGTCATTATTACCCATTTGTCCCATATCTTCAACTCGTCACGGCAAAAATGATCGATGGCGCCAACAAGTGACAGATTGGTAGGAAATGGATGAACGCTATTATTCTGAAATCTTTTTATGTGCATTTATTTTTGAGGAAGTAAGTGAAGTAGCTGTGAGTTTTCACAACAACACCATTAAGAACACATTCATCAGGGTTTCTTCAAGAGTGGGTCTTGCATTTGACAAGAGGCATTCAAGATGCACGAAAAAGTGCCATGCGGCAGCGTGGTCAGGGTTCGTAAAAGAGCTCTTGGTGATGATCCTTACCGCTACAGAAAATGTTTAACGGATGCAATGGTGAGCTCCTATGGAGTTCACATTAAGAACTGGTATGTTTGGCACATCCTGGACAAAAAGAAAGAAAAAAACTGCAGGAGATTAAATGATGTTCTGGAACAATAGTTGGGAAGATCCTGAAATGTGGGCATTGTTTCTAAGGAGCCGGTTCATGGACTGAAGTTTAGATCAGAGACAGAGAAGGAAAAAACACTAATGATCACTGGCAATGAGTTTTCACAGCTGTCTGTTTTAAACACATGGTGAATAGAAGCTAATTGTAAAATCTTACTTTGAGGTGCTGTTACAGGTGGATTTTCTGTCCTTAGCCGTCGCTCCCCCATGACTCATAACTTAGTCATACTGAGAATTTCCACACGATGAATAATAGAGTGAGCGGTTATGAAACATAAAACATGCCCACCAAACTCACTCAAAGAATTCACACAATGATCAAGGGTTTTCACTCTCACTGGCAGAAACATGACATCTTGAGGATTTGCTAATTTTACTGTAAAGGGTGAGTGCTGGCTAGTTTCAACTGTGTTTGGCTACCAGCGGTACATGAGTCAACACTTCATATTGATGTAAAACTTTTTTTGTTGATAATTTTTTTTAGATAGTTTTTCAGTCTGTATCCTAGGTTGGTCTGAAAGCCTCACCAATCCTCTTGCCTCCACCCCTGAAATGCTAGAATTTCAGGAGTGGGCTATCACAAGCGGGTCATCCTACCTCTAAAGGGCTGAGGGTCACTTTTTATTTGCTTGCTTCTGGTAATATGTTAAAGCCTTTATTTCTAATTCTAGAAAAATTAGGTGCCCACAATACTAAACATAGCTGACAGCAAATCAACCATATTTTCTTAATCCATTTTCTGGTGATGGAAACCCAGACTAGTTTCATAGTTTAGATATTGTGAACAACTGGCAAGTATCTCTGTGGTTTGCTGACATAGATTTCTCCATGCTATACTTTTAGCAGGGAGAAGTTTTAAACTTTGATAAGAATCCATGCATATTTTCATAATTTATTTTGTGTCTTATAGAGAGAAATTTTGCCAGCCAAAGTTTTGGACCCTATATTTTGTATGTTTTTCTGTTATATACTTAAATATATAGTTTATTTGAGATAATTTTTGATGACAGATTGAGATCTGCACTTATAATTTTTATGTAATTTTATCAACGTTTGGCATAATTATTTCTGAGTTAATATGTGGTCAGAGAATGTATTCCGTGTAATTTTGATGTTTCAGAATTTGTTGAAACTTCACTGCAGTCTACAGTGTTGCCAATTTCAGGAAATGTTCATATGTCCATAAAAGAGTGCATATCCAGCTCTTTTTGTTATTGTGTTTTATGTCAGTTCAATAAACATTAATAATTACCTTATTCAAATCTTCTGAATATGGATTGAGTTTTTTTTTAATTTTTCCATTAGTTTTGAGAAATTTGTGTTAAATTTTCCAACCATGGGAATGGAAATTAGTCCACATGCTATGGATATCTGTTGTGGAGTATTAATTTAAGATGTGTTACATTTGTTTATGCTGTGAAATATTTATTTAATGATGCAGAAATGTGTAACATTTGCTTGATTAAATAAAACTAACCTGCAGTCAAGAGGCTGAGCCAGGAACTAGCTGATGGGAAGAGGTGGTGAGGACCCATGTCTATCTAAGGTTCTTAAGTGGGGACAGAGCAGAAGGATGCACTGTTTTTAGGAGCCAAGAGCTAGGAGAGAAGGTTAGCTACTTGCCTTTCAGCCTCTCTGACCAAGCAGATTTTTACCTTAACCTTTGAATCCTGAATTCTATAGAAGGGTGGAGATCTAAAGTTATCTTTTCAGTGACCATAAAAGAGCTGATTGGTGCCTGAGGGAACAAATTTCTCACCTGGCTATGGCCAGGGTTGCCAAACATCTACTGGTACCTGTGGGGTTTCAATTGCCTATTACCACAGTAATTGCTTAAGAGGCAACTGACTTAATGAAAAAAAATAGATATCAGAATGGAGAGTCCTCAAAAAACCTACCTTATTTCCAACTAAGAATAGGAAGGGTTAAATGGAGTGAGAAGTAGGAAGGCAGGGCAGAGGTAAGAATAAGGGAAGTGTGAAGAAACATTGAAATCTTTTTTTAAAAAATGTCTTATAGAAATCTACAACTGTAGAGGTTTCCTAAGATGTATACATACACATATATTACAAGAGTTTTCATGGAGTTATGCTATAGTCAACGACAATGGCCCTATTAGTTACCATGGCTAACAAACAAAAAGCTCAAGGTGAGGAATGGGTTACCTGTTTTGGAGCTGTTGGCCAGTGAGTTTCCATAGACCCTCAAAGACTACAGGCAATTGCCAATGCTCCCGGTCACCCTCTAGGACTTGTTAGCAAGACCTTATTGCTCACGCAACTCAACCCTTTTAAATGGGCACATCACCAAAGATCACAAATGACAGCTGTGTAAAAAGGTTTTGAACCATATTAGTTATCATAATCAGAGAAACATAAGTCCAATCCCAATGAGACAGAAATCTAGTAGAATAAACTTTTAAAAGAAAAAGACATTGATACCAAATATGGAGATGTAGAACAAGAACTTTCATGCCTCTTTGATAGAAAAATCGGCAAACTTTGAAAACTGTTTCACAGAATATACCAAAGCCATTCAAACACACAGCAGTTAGACTCTGGTAAATAGTCTTGCAAGAACTGTGTTTACACATATGTATGGATTGCCATAGGACTGTAATACCATCAATCTGGAAGCACAAATGTTCACTAGTATAGGAAAAGATAAATACAATATGTCACATTCAAACATGGAGAATCTGCAGGGTGAATGTGAATAAAAATACTTCACGCCAGTTGGAATAAATTTCCCAACGTTATAGTAAAGTGAAAGAAACAGGTACAAAATGATGCGCACTAGAGCGTTCCATACCAGGCCCCGAGAGTCAGGGAAGGGTACTTTCGGTGAGGCTAAGAAGACGGAAGAACACATCTCTATCGTTGATTATGTTCCACTTCTTGGTCTCAAGCTTGCTCTAAAGATATGCACTCTTGTTGTGATAATCTGTTAATCTTGCTCACAGTGTTTTCCATTATGTTACAGAGTAATTTTGCTGACCTAGAGTAAGCAAGATCAAGGAAGCCAACTGTGGTTTTCACAGAAGATAAAATGAGCACTTTCTAAAGGTCATGTGTCTTTAACAATGTTTTAATTGGCTGGTCATGGTGCTGCACAACTGTAAACATAATACTCGGGAAGCTGAGGACAGAGGATCCACAGTTTTCATCTGGGCTTTGTAGAAAGACTCTGTGTTCTAAAAATGTGTCTTTTCATCATCACGAGAGGGGAAAATCGGATTAATTCATTTATTTCCATGTGAAAATATCAAGCTTGAGAGGGAATAATAAACAACGTGCCCAAGTTATCAGAGCTTGTTTTCCTGTCTCTGAAGCTTTTGTTTCCTGTACTAGATTCACATTGGATGCTGTAGTTTCCTCAGGGTTCATAAATTAATGCGTTCAACAGAGTCTAATTTGATCTAGAATTTGGTGGAATCTAATCCTGACAACTCCCAAGCCTGACAACCCTCCTTAAACAAATATAGCTTTCCTTCACACACAGTCTTTGGGAAGAGCAGTACCTCAGCAGAAGCTCAGGGTTTCCAGTTGCTGAGAATTCAAGGCAATTAGCTACATGCACTCAAAGAGAAAGAAATCTAGCAGTATTTCAGTTTCCCAAACCACATCTTTTTATTGTTTCTACATACTCACCAAAATGGAAAGACAACCCATATTTTTTTTTATTTTACCAAATGCACGATTAATAAAAACTCATAGAGAGAAATTGGGGTTCAACCTGAAGATCCGAAAAGCAAAGCAATGAGTCACTGGCTCTTACCTTGACCTCAGTCTGAAATGGCAACCCTGGAATTTCTGCAATCTCAGAATGAGAGTGAGTTTGAGAGTTGTTTCCTCCTGTTTTATAATCCTCTCTAGGGCTGGGATTAAAGGTGTGCACCATGAGATTAAAGACATGTACTGCCGGGTTTCTATGGCAACTAGTGTGGCTACTGGGATTAAAGGTATGTGTTACCTCTATCTGGTCTGTAAGGCTGACCAGTGGAGCTATTTTACTCTCGGATCTTCAGGCAAGCTTTATTTATTAGAATACAAATAAAATGTGACTACATTAACACATGGAAAAATCAAATTTTATCTCGGTATTAAAGTTATTCACAAATTGTGGATAGACCTGTGATCTTGCCTCTGTCGTTGCTGTCAAAATGTTGATGGCCCAGGAACTGTTCCTGGTCCCAAGCTTCACAGCCAGAGACCTCACTACTATGTGACCATGCTTAGTTACCTGCTGCGATAACGAGGCAACCCCACTGCCAGCAGAGCCCTTGCAGCTCCTTCCCCTCAAGTGAGCTTACACACAAGAAGAAAACTCACCCCACCCCAAGTATGTGTGTGTGTGCCCATGACAGAGTGAGGTATATATCTATCTTTTACTTCCTTATTAAATATATTCTTGAGATTTATTTATTTATCTTTTTTTTTTTTTGAGATAGGGTTTCTCTGTGTAGTCCTGGCTGTTCTAAAACTAGCTCTATAGACCAGGCTGGCCATAAACTCAGAGATCCTCCTGCCTCTTCCTCCCATTGCTGGGATGAAAGAGCTGAGCTACCACTTCTCAGCTCTTGAGGATTTTAAATTTTTATTTTATTTTTAATTAAAATATAATCACATTAGCCGGGCAATGGTGGCATATGTCTTTAATTCTAGCACTCCAGTGCAGATCTTTGTGAGTCAGAGGCCAGCCTGGTCTACAGAGCTCCAGGACAGGCTCCAAAGATACAGAGATACCCTGTCTCAAAAATCCTCCTGAAAAAGAATTTCTCCCCTCCTTTTCCTCCCTCCTGTCCTTCCCATGCCTCTCCCTCACTCTATCTTAAATTATGACTCTTTTTCTTTAATATTATTGTTACAAATTTATATGTACACAAACACATATGATTAAGAGGTCTGCTGGTACATGTCTGTGATTCCAGCATTCTGGAGGTGAAGGCAAGAAGATCAAAAGTTCACAGACAGCCTTAGCTACACGCCATCTCCAAGACCAACTGAATTACTAGAGATCCTATTTAACCACTTCTTTCCTGGGGGTGGGGAAAAGAAAAGAAACCATAAGCACAAAAAGATAAATGATAACAAGTTTAGGCAATGACTGGAACAAAGGGGATGTTGCCACACTGTTACTAAGAAAACAAGTTAGGACAGCCACTATGAAAACCAGCAGAGTTTTCTCAAAAAATCAACACTAGATGATCACACATAGTTGAAGGAATCCCACATCTGGCTTCATATGCGTAGGAAAAGAAATCAGTGTTCCAGGAAGAGCCTTGAACTCCTGTGTTTATTGAAGCATTACTCCTGGCAGCTGTGTTCACCAGGGGACAGGCCAAGAAGATGTGACAAGCAAACCGCACACACGCGCACACACACACATACACACACACACACACACACATACACACACACACACACACACACATACACACACACACACACACACACACACACACACACACACACAGAGTTAAGAACTATTTAGGCTGTCAAAAGAAGGAAATGTTTGTTTGCCACAACAAGCATGAGCTGGCGGAGTTATTATGAGAGAGATACAGCAGACACAGGACATAGGATCAAGCTTTCAGGGATGCCACACTAGACTTTATAGGTTATTGTGAATAATGCAAAGCACTATGCTCCTCACTCCACTAGACAGGTACAGGATTCGTCTGCTGACCTTTGCTTTGACTCATGATTGACTGCGCCAAGGCCTTTTCACAATATATTAAAGCATAGCAGTCAGAGTTTTAAATAGATGCTCATTTCTTACTTAATCTCTAAAAACGTTTTGTCTGCTCAGGAAATCCTTCTAGTTTATGGACTCGTCTGTTACATTTATCACATCCAAAAAGGGAATAAAAGCTTAGAAGCAATCCTTTTGTGTTGGGAATATTATTTTAAGGAGTGTTAATTTTGTTTATGTTGCATTTGATTCACTGTGAAGCTGTGGTTCTTTGCCTGTTTAAAACACCTGATGGTCTAATAAATAGTGGGCAGTCAATAGTGAGCAGGAGCAACGATAGGCGGAGCTAGCAGGCAGAGAGGATAAATAGAAGGCGAAATCTGAGAGGAGGGAGAACGAGCAGCAGTAGGAGAACAAGGAAAGGAGGGCATCAGGGGCCAGTCACCCATCTACACAGCAAGACATGGAGAAAGAAGCAAAGAAAGGTATACAGAAATAGAGAAAAGTACAAGCCAACAGCAAAAGGTAGAGGGGTTAATAAGATAAGAAAAGCTAGAAAGAAGCCAAGCTAAGGCCAGGCATTCATAATTAGGAGTAAGCCTCTGTGAGTGATTTAGTTAGGAGCTGGGTAGTGGGCTCCTCCAAAAAGCCAAAAGAGTAAAACATCACACAACACTCTGGCACTTTCTAGGTGAGGACTCTGATCCTACAAAGCAATATGATTTGGCAAAAGCCATGGGCAGAGCTGAGTTCTCCTCAGCGCTGTTTATTGTTGCCCTGTGTCTTAGTTAGGGCTTCAGTTTCTATGAAGAGACACCATGGCCACAGCAACTTTATAAAAGTGAAGCATGTAATTGTGGTGGCTTACAGTTCAGAGGTTTAGTCCATTATCATCATAGCAGGACAAGGCAGCATGCAGGCAGACAAGGTGATGGAGAAGGAACTGAGATTCTTATATCTTCTCCCTCAGGCGATAGGAAGTGGTCTGTGACACTGGGCTTACCTTGACTATAAAAGACCTGAAAACCTGCCCCCACAATGGCACATTTCTTCCAACAAGGCCACACCTCTTAATAGTGCCACTCTTTATGAGATTATTGCAGGCCAATTACATTCAAACTACAACATTTCACTCCCTGGCCCCAATAAGCTTGTAACAATATCAATGCAAAATATATTTAATCAAAATAATCATCATAGTCTATCACAGTCTCAATAGTGCTTAAAAGTCCAAAGTTCAAAGTCTCTTCTGATATTCATGCAATCTTTTAACTGTAATACCCTATAAAATCAAAATAAAAAAAACAGATCACATGCTTCCAAGATATAATGAATGACATGACATACATTACCATTCCAAAATGTAGGGAAGGGAACATAGTGAGGAAATATTGGACCAAAGCAAGATGGAAAACCAGTGGGGCAAACTCCAAAGTCTTCATCTCCATGTCTGATATCAAAGCGCTCCAGCTCCTTTCAGCTTTGTTGACTGCAAGACACTTCTTTCTCTTGAACTGGTTCCACTTCCTATTAGCAGCCTTTCTTAGCAGATATCCCATGACTTTGGCATCTCTAATATCTTGGGGTCTTCAAGGTAATCAGGCTTCAATAACATAGCCTCGTATAATGGCCTCTTTGGGCTTCCATTCAGGAACACCCTTGACACATGCCCAGCTTTGGTGTCTTTCCTTAGTTGCTCCTTGATTTTAAAGCTAGAACCACATGGCCGGAACTGCCAAGTTCTGCTGTTTGTTGGGGTAAGAACATGACCACCTTGTTCTATTATATCTTCACCAGTTTTCTATTATCTGTGGTTTCCTTCACTGCCTAAACTCTACTATCCTGACTTGCTCTGTAGACTAGTCTGTGGCCTCAAGCTCGGACACCTACCAGCTTCTGCCTTCTGAGTACTGGGATTAAAGTTGTGCACTACCACAACCAGCTCTAAACTTTTTTTTAAAACAAAATCCTTTCCACAAGTGGGAAGCTTAGCTGGGTAGAATCTTACCCTGGGGTCACCACTCTCTTTATTCCATTTCTTAATCTGTTTATCTCCTTGAGGACTTAGCTCCATTCCACTTCTTGGTGCTCCCTTTCTCCTCAAATATTTTTCCTTGCTCAATTTGATTCTTTTCATTATCTATCTATCTATCTATCTATCTATCTATCTATCTATCTATCTATCTATCATCTATCTATCTATCTATCTATCATCTATCTATCTATCTATCTATCTATCTATCTATCTATCTATCATCTGCATTAGAGTTAACACTAGTAACCACACAGCAGGGTCTCAACTGGGCTGTTTGAGCTTTCCTCTGCCAAAAGAACTAATCTAAAACTCTCACTTTGGCCTCAGGCAGACTTTTCAGACATGAGCTAAAAGCAGCCACAGTCTTCACCAAAATATCACAAGACCAGTGTCTAGTCCATATACCAACTAACATTCTTCTCCTCTGAAGAATCTTTAGCCAGGTTCCCATAGTTCAAATCACACTCGGCACCACTGTCTTCCATGTTTCTTCTAGGATGGCCCATTAAGCAGCACTTACAGAGTTCTAATCTACAGTTGCAGGGTCCATATTCCTTCAAACAAAAGCATGGGCAGGCCTATCACAGCAATATCCCAGTCCTTGGTACCAACTTCTGTCTTAGTTAGGGTTTCCATTGCTGTGAAGAGACCCATGACCATGGCAGGCAACTCTTATGATAGGAGAAACATTTAATTGGAGTGGCTTACAGTTCAGAGGTTTAGTTCCTTATCATTTTGGCAGGACATGGCAGTGTGCAGACGGACATGATGCAGAGAAGGAAACTGAGAGTCCTCCATCCTGACTGAAAGGCAATAGGAAGTGAACTGAACTAGGTGTAGCTTGAGCATAGGATGCCTCAAAGCCTGCCATCACAAGGACACACTTCCTTCAACAAGGCCACACCTACTTCAACAAGGCCACACCTCCTAATGGTGCCACTCCCTGAGCTTATAGGGGCCAATTACCTTCAAACTACAACCGGGAACCATATTCTACTTGTTTATGAAGTGTTGCAGCTGGTGAGAGCAAGAGGGCTGATAACAAGTTAGAGTTCTCACAGAAAGCTTGCCGCGTCTTAAGAAAACGCTGCTGCATTTAGGAGCTGCTTAGATGAGGACTTTGAGATGCATCGGTTTGTGGGTATAATGATAAGTTTTTATAATACTTTGCTAACTTAGCAAAATAACAGTACTAAGTACTACCTTGGGGCCTATTCCCTGTCTGGTCATAGGTTTTTGGCCCAATAACAGTGGCATGTATGTGTTTCATCTTGTGGAGGAGGACTTACATTCAATACTAAAGTGGTTGGTTACTCCCCTGCTGTATCTGCCAGTATTATTCCAAAGGCACGTCTTGCCAGGGCAGCCATTATTATAGCTTAAAGCGCTCACGGCTCGGTATGATGATGATTCATTCTTCAGTGGTGCACATAACGCCTCCTGGCACTGTGAAAGTTAGCCAGTAAGGATGAGATTCCCAAGTTCATACTGGCTTGATTTCTCCATGGTCTGACTCAAGTACATGGTATACAAAGGGCTGTGGAAGCATCCATAAAAGCTGTGCAAGTCCATGGCAGAGCAGATCCCAGCTTGGAAATGGGAGCTGAACGTGATATCCCGTGTTTAGCCACGGGACTATTAGCAATCACTAGCTACTAGGAAAAAGAAAGACAATTTTTTGTTTTGTTTTGTTTTAACAGTATATCTCGTGGTAAGGTGACCACACTCCAGTGAAAGGAATATATCCAAGAATGCTTGGGTAACATAAATTGGTCTTGATGGGTTAAAAAAAAAAAAAAGAATCCAAAGTTGGATGGGTTAGGAAGGGGCTAGATCTTGAAAGAGTTAATGGAGCGGGTGAATGTGATCAAAACACATTGTACAAAATTCTCAAAGAACTAAATATACACAAACATGCACGCACGCGTGCGCACACACACACACACACACATGTACGTATGCACGAGCACACAACACAAACACACAGATGCACACATACACACGCATGCATGGAAAAGAAAATATGCTACTGACTCATGAGGGACCGATAATAAGCTGAATTTTTTTAAAGGACCAGTACTTGGTTTCAAATTTCAATTTATTCTTTCTACCTTTCCCAGGGCGATCTGCAGGCCTCCAGCAAATGTCATAGGTAGAGAGACAGGGCAGCTAGTGACGAAGGATAGAGGGGCACTCTTTTCTTTTGCTTCAGGAATAGGGGACACTACCTTTCAGCATATGAAATCTTGTACTTTCTGTTGAATTTATAATTCAGCCAAGTACCACAGAAATGTGCTATATCTGACCTCTTATCTTGTAAGCATTTTGTAAATTTTAAAAGATGTAGGAGAACTAGACATTGAGAAACTCTCAAATCTCATGCACAGCTGCAGACTATCAGATACCTGACAGTTTCTGGCATCAGCTTGCTTCATTCTTATCAAACAATGAGACTGATTACTGGAAATATCTCAAGACTTTAGAACAAATTTCACCCCTTGCTAATAAATGTCTGATTAATTTCAACAAAATGCTGCTTATAAAGCCAAGAAAAAGTTCTGGAAATACTTCTTGAAATATGTTTCCAAAGTTATTACTAAAAAGATAAAATTTATCTGAAACCATGTCAGTATATTTATTTGAGTGCAATTGCCCTTGCTTTGGTATTATTTTTTAAATGTACCCATTTTTCTTATTTATATTTACAAAAAGAAAAGTTCAGCTATAGACTAATTGTATTACACATTAGAGTGAATGAATTATACTTATTTATGTGAGGAGAAATTATGTAAAAGTATGTATATAGAATTTGAAACAAAAATCTCATTTTAGCGAAGTTGACCTAGACCTCACTATGTAGCCCAGGCTAGCCTTCGATTTGTGGCACTCCTTCCTGAATGTTGAAATTATAGGACTTCACCACTGTTACAGGAGGGGTTGCTTGTTCGTCCCAGCTGCCCGGAGAGCTTAGCGCCAAAATAATTACACAGGGACTGTATTAATTAAATCACTGCTTGGCCTGTCAGCTCTACCTTCTTATTAGCTAACTCTTACATATTAATTTAACCCATTTCTTTTAATCTGTATATCGCCACATAGCAGTGGCTTACCAGCATGTCTGACTCTAGCAGTGGCCCCATAGTGTCTCCCTGACCCTGCCTTCTTCCTCCCAACATTCAGTTCCATCTTCTCTGCCTACCTAAGTTCTGCACTATCAACAGGCCAACGCAATTTCTTTATTCATTAACCAAGAAAAGCAACACACAAAGGGGACTCCCACATCATACCACTACACTCAGCATTTTAAAAGGTTTATGCTTTCCAATTTCTAGCAAGAAGTCATTAATAACTTATTTCAGTTTTGATTTCTTCCCACAAGGACAATAAGTCTTTCCATATACAAGTACATTGACTTCATCAAATATATTGATTTCATCTTTTTTACTTCAGTAATGTCTTTGTTACTTATGGTAGCTAATCCTTCCTGCAAGCCATGATGCTCTGGCATTTTAATAGTGCCTACAGGTTGGAGGGACCAGCTTACTGTTGCATTGAGGACATAAACACAGTGAAGGAATGATATCATTAAGTCCCTGAGGCCAATGAATGCCACTTCCAAGTAAACTTCAAGTAAATTGTTACTTAGGTCATTCCGCTAGAAAGGAAATGAAATTGATATGCTAGATTCTCACTCATTTTACTTTGTTATAGATTATCAAGGAATTTTTTTAATTTAATTTTTGTTTGATTGTTTTGATTTTCAAGCTTTCTTTGTGTATCCCTGACTGTCCCTAAACTCTCTCTCCAGACCAAACTGGCCTCAAATTCAGAGATCCACCTTCTTCTATCTCTTGAGTGCTGGGATTAAAGGCACAGCAAAGTGTTTTAAATCAAAACAGAAGTTAGAATTAAAAATACCAGTTCAGCTGGGCAGTGGTAGTGCACACCTTTAATCCCAGCACTCAGGAGGCTGAGGCAGGTGGATCTCAGTGAGTTAGAGGCAAGCCTGGTCTACAGAGTGAGTTCCAGGATAGCCAGAACTGCTGTACAGAGAAACCCTGTCTTGAAAAACCAACCAACCTACCAAAACAATCAAACAACCAAAAAATGCGAAAACCAGTCCAACACAGCACCTCAGTTGCAAGTTAGCTAGCTGTCTTACTGGGTCTGAGTAGAGGAAAGAAAGAGGTGGCAATGTAGAAGGAAGGCCTAGTGGGGGGCAAGATCACAAAATACCTTCTCTTGAAGCAAAGGGGACATCCCTGACACACTGCTGAGGGAAATAGCCTGTCACTGTGTCCAGCTGTGGCTACTGGCTCAGTTCCTTATGTTTTACATTCCTCTTTCCTTGGAAAATTTGGCTGCTCTTATTTTCTAAAAATATATTGTCATCATGAACCTTAAAACTTTTTCCTGTTTTCTGAATCTCATCTTTTTCCAGGAGGAGGTGCCAATCTATTGCAAGTGAGAGACCAGAGACTCCATACCAGGCAGCTATAGCTGTCTTGGGCCAAAACTAAACCACAATTCTCAGAAAAAGAGCCATCAGCAGAAGGTGAAACTGACAGACTTCCACACAGAAGAAAAAACTATTGCCGGCAGAGAAACAAACCCAATTCCTAACTGTTATGGTTTTGGTCCCTTTAAGAGACAAGCCACACCCATTCCCCTCCCCATCCGCTGAGGCAGGCTGATCTTCAGCTTCTGGCCTGAGCTCACTCTCTCTTTTCCATCTTCCTCTCGGAGAAGCAGCTTCGCTTCTGCTTCTGCCTCTCTCCCCACTTCGCAGCTTCCCCCTGCTCTGTCTCTTTCTTCTCTTCTCTTCTCTTCTCTTCTCTTCTCTTCTCTTCTCTTCTCTTCTCTTCTCTTCTCTTCTCTTCTCTTCTCTTCTCTTCTCTTCTCTTCTCTTCTCTCTCTCTCTCTCTCTCTCTCTCTCTCTCTCTCTCTCTCTCTCTCTTTCTCTCTCCCTCCCTCTCTCTCTATCCCCCCCCTTCACCCTTCCTCCTTCCATAACCCCCTGAATAAACATTCAACCTCATCCTGCCTGTCGTGTCTATCCATGTTTCTGTCTTCTGCTCTCCCGCCATGTGTCTCCCTGCCTGGGACCAGCCATTGCTCGGGGACCAGCAGCCGTCTCTGCCTGGGGCCCACTGCCTGCTGCCACATGGCCCACTGCCGCCGCTCGGGCCGCCGCTCTGGGACCGGCAGCCCTTTCTGCTGCCTACTGCCGCGGGGATCTTGGAGCATTTTTAAAATTAAGAACAACACTAACAATTGCTGGATATTAGTATTTAAAGGTGAGAATGGTGCCACCCACAGGGAAATAGTTTGACATAAGGGTAATAAATAGACTTGGGGAGACAAGTGGGACAGGAAGGTCTAAGTTCATTGCAAAGGAAGTCTTGTGGATACTATATAGGGTTGTATCTTGACCCTCCTCCCAAATTCAAAGTTCTGGGGTATGCCTGGAGTTGAATTGAGTTCAATGAGACTAACTGTGTACAAGATAGATGAGGAGAAATGAAGGGAAAACACAAATGTAGATTAGAGAGAAGCATCCACCAGCCAAGGAATGCTGAGCATCACAACAGCTGCCAGACTCTGAAAGTAAGTTCTCAATCAGAACTCCTACCAACCGTCTCCTAAAGGAACCAAACAGGCTGAGGTTCAACCAACCTTGAAACAGAAATCTGGGCTCTAAAATTTGAAAAACGAATTTCTGGTGTTTTAGATTGATTGATTTGTAGTCATTTGCTATGTCAGTTTTAGAGGGGAAATTGTGATTTCCGTCTTGAGAATATCCAAAGGCTGCTTTTGTTGGCCTGTGGAAGAATATAAATGAATTTTGTTCTGGAATGATAGGATGGAGTGCATCTAGTTTGCTAGTGTTTCTAATGCAAATAAATCTGTATTGCAAAAGATCTCTGTACACCGAACCCATCTTATAGACATTTTCCAGGCATCTATACTCACCTTTTTTTTAAAAAATAAACTTTTCCTGTAAATCCCTGCAGGAATGTTTATAATATGTGATCTCACCGTGTTTCAGAGCCATTGCTATTGCTCCAATGGTGTATCTCTGACTTCCCAGGCTAACTGAAGTTTATATAGTACTGGAGAAGTAAAATTCAGATAGAATGGGCCAGGTTTTGCTGGTTGCTGAAATGAAGGATATATGATAAGGTGACTCATTTGACCATGTAGTCAAAAGGTAGAGAATCTGCAGAAAGGAAGAGTCAGACACAGATCAAGTTAGAACATAGAGAACAATCATCAAGAAATTGCCTGCTGTGCTTTTGATTCAAATCTAGATCTGGTTAAATCTAATTTGATTCAAATCTAAATTCTCTATACACTACCTCTTTTCTAGATTCATAGTCCTTAGACCATAAGATTATTATAAAAAAATCACTGTTTAATTTTTTTATCCAAACACTTATTATATCTATCTATCTATCTATCTATCTATCTATCTATCTATCTATCTATCTATCTTTTATTTTCAAGTAAAGTTCAGAATCAGATAGATCATATATCCTTCACTTCTTTTTGTGTTTTATCTTAAAATTGCCCAAGATAATACCTAGATGGAGATATTAATTTTTTTTATTTTGCTGACACCTTTTCCCACAAATATCCTTCTTTCAATGTATAACTCATGTCTTAACCCTCATCCTCTTGAACGTTTTTGTGGTACATTGCTCAGGAGTGAACCCCTCCAATATGGTGGGCACTCCAAAAACATCAGAGTTGATTATGAGAAAGGAAATGACTTTGAAGGATGCTTAATTAATTTTCTCAAGTGATTTTTCCCCTCCCCACTAAGTTAGACGATATCATTATGATAAGAGAACACTGTTTGACATTGGGCATAAGTTCAGGAAGAGACTAAATAATTAGCAACATACAGATTACAAAATTCATTTGTTCCCATCTACTTAGCTTAGCCAAAATGCTGAAGGACTGTCTTATGTTAGCAATCGCTAATATTCTTGCATAGACATATTAAATAACTTTAAATAACTGGTCTCATTTATATCAAGAAAGTTATTTTCAATAAATTGCTTTTATATTTAATTATTATATTTATGAGTCTAAATAACTTTTGGCTTTATCAGCAATTCAATTTGTAAAGAAATTTAACCTAGCATAAAAATTCTAATTCTAAAGAATTTGTTTATATATTTTATATTTGTATTATATACTATCAATATTTATTCTGTTAACATTATTTCTATATGTTATTAAAGCTCTTTTTAATAAAAGCATGAGTTCAACAATCCCTACCAATTCCGTGTTCTGAAGTTATACCTCTCCTTCTAGGAAGAAATTTCTGAATAGTCTATAAAATACCCACATATATTGCCCAGGACCTTAGATTTAGTAGTCATGGAAGACCTTTCAACTACGAAGATCTCTTCGATCACTGATTCTTCCACAGTGATCTGTTTTTCGTCATGAACCTCTTCTGAACATCTGAGGCAATAGCGCTGAACCATGACTCCCATAGGTGCCCCAGAAAATGATGCCATTAGATACGCAAACTACATTGGGTCAGCCACCATCATAGTACCTCCTCCTAGAGATCTCTCATTGTTAGTAAAGATGGCAGTGCTCATATTCTTGGAAGGGAAATCTTTAATATCAGTCAATAATGAACAAGTTAGCACAGGTTGTCACTATTACAGGCTGGTGGATAATCAGTGTCAGTAACCACCAACAACCAAATTTATGAAAAAGTCCTGTGATCTCCATGGTAAAAGTTCTAGAGGAACATGGTCAGCAATATGGACAACTCAAATGACAATGATAAGTTTGGATTGCTTTTCTGGAAACTGTAACTGTTATTATCAAGGTTTCATGGGTGATGATATCTCATATCTAGGTTATGATGTAGATATGAAACTTACTTGGATTACATGCCTTTAATCCTAGAACTAGAGAGACAGAGGCAGGTGGATTTCTGTGAGTTTAAGACTACCTGGTCTACACGGTGAGTTCCAGGGCAGCTAGGGCTACATGGAGAAACCCTGTCTTAGAAAAGAATTTAAAAAAAGAAAAGAAAGAAAGGAAGGAAGAAAGAAAAAAGGAAGAAAGAAAGGAGAAAAAAAGAAAGACAGAAAGACAGGATTGGAATTTTTGTTCTAGGTTAAACAGAAGAATGGGGTGAACAGAATGCTAAGCTAAAAAAACAAACAAGAAAAAAGCTTCCCTGCCAACTAACACTAACTTGGGAAATATTTCTCCAAAGCAGAGGATGGGTGTAACACAATACTCCAACATGAAAAAAAAGACAAATAAGTTAATGATATAATTGAAAGTAAGATGGAACACAGTGAAAATATAAACCCCCAGAAAACATGGTCAAAACCCACTAGGAGGGCCAATTAAAAGGCGACAATGGTCAGATAAGACAGGATATGAAACGGTTGCTTGGGAAAGTTACGGGAGAGATGGAGGAATCAAGGAAGAACTAAATTATAAGGCACACAAGGGAAACCACAGGAAGCACAAGAAGACAAAGATTTTATTCTCATGTGAAAAGTGAAGAAAATGAAAGAGAGAAGCAAAATTACTTGTAAAACAGAATAAGTGAAAGTTTAAATTGAAGGGGAGAAGACTTCAAAATATGAATAATGGTAGGTCCTTCAATCAGATGCAAACCAAGCCATGGAGAACAAGCACTAGAATGGGTTATGGCTGTTCCGGAACTCACTATGTAGATGAGGCTGGCCTCAAACTCAAAGATCTCCCTGTCTCTTCCTCCTGAGTGCTGGGATTAGCGTGCGCCACTATGCCTGGTTTAGGATGCTTTCTTGAAGTAAGACTATGCTGAACATTCCATCCAAAACCTGAATAAATTGTCCTAGAATAATCAGCGTCAAAACTAGTATCAAGAGCCAGTATCTGTGTCTATTAATATATAAGCTATATTTATTAATAATAAGCCAGATCATCTTGCTGATTCTAGTCATAACTGGGCAGCGGGACAAGAACACTGTGTCATTTGTTTGGGAAGGAAAGCCAAGTTGTCATAGCCAGAGTCAACACCAGAAATGGACACTATCTATATTCAACACTTAAGAGAGCTGTAGCCAAAGGTTTGAAGTTCATCTAAACTATCTTTTTGTTTTGTTTTGTTTTTTGTATCTCTAGAATTCTATTTATTTATTTTTTACTTAAAAATAAAATTTCCCTCTCCTCCCCTCCTCCCATTTCCCTCCCTTCCCTCCTTCCCCCTCCCCCACCCTTCCTCCTCCCTCTTCAGTTCAACGGTCTTTCAAGTGTCAAGGCCAGGCTTGTGTTTTTCCATGATCAAGGACCCAGAAAATTATTATTCACATCAGGGCTTACTGAATCATGTTTCAGATAACCAAGAGATCATGGACTTGTTAGCAAATGGAATGGGGTGAACTCTGAACGTTTTTAACAATAGATCCCAAACTAAAACAGAGCTGACATAAAGGTTACAAAGTAACATGCAGGTCTAACAACTACAGTTATATAACTCTCATTATAGAGTCTTGTTTATTGAAATTATGGTATGTTTATGAAGTTAAAGTGACTGATTTATAATTAGAATTTTGCATGATACCCACAGAATATCCTTTGTTTAGATAGCAGCAGCTGAATTCTACTGAACACAGTGAGTTAGCTTGACATTTGTCATATCTCCCTTCCTTCCTTCAGATAATTCTTTTCCCATGCACTATTGTGTCCTTCCAAATGCACATGTTGGGATTTTACTACCCAGAACCTCAGAATAAAAAGGCATTTGAGAGAGGGTCTAGAAGGAAGGTGATTGTACGTCCCAATCTCATTGAAGTGCTGGTAAAAACTGGGAATTCAGATGCAGTGAGAGACACCAGAATCAAGTACACACAGAGAAATGGGGCATGAGAAGGCAGACATGTACAAGCCAAGGAGAGTAGTCTCAGGAGAAATTTTGCCCACACCCTGATCTCAGACTTCCAGCCTCCAGAACTATAGGAAAATATCTTTCTGTTGTTTAAGCCACCCAGTCTGTGGTACTTTGTTCTGACAGACTCAGAAGACAGATACAGAACATGGGGTCTGGAGAGACGGCTCAGTGGGTTAAGAGCACTGGCTGCTCTTCCAGAGGTCCTGAGTTCAATTCCCAGCAACCACATGGTGCTCACAACCATCTATAGTGGGATCTGATGCCCTCTACTGGCATAAAGTTGTACTTGCAGATAATGGTACCAATTTACATAAAATAAACAAGTAAATATTTATCAGACTCGGAACATATTCTTAGTGCCTCTCTGAGTGCTGAATGCTCTTGTATTTAATGCTGGTGCACAGATAGCAAACAGAAAGCACTGTGATTAAATGTGTAATGCTGGTATATAGATAGAAACATGCCAAAAATGTGCCTGTGTATTGATCTCCCCACTAAGCATAAGCATATATTCACTATTATAAAGTTGCAGGTTACATCCAAAGTAAAACATTGTTCTTATTGAGGGTAGGGAGGGATACGAATGAACGGCAGAGTGAACAGAACTAAAATAAGTGGAGATTGACAACAGTAAATCCACAATGATTTTAGCTGTGATTTTGGTGCTATCTAAGGACCTTGGATTGGGTTTGTTTTCTCTACAAATTAAAAAAATCAAAAAAAGAAACCAATAATCACAGCACAACAGGTATCTGCAGGGAGAAAATCTCAGGTGTAGCAACAGAGTCAACTGTTAAAGAAAAGCTTCAAGGTTGGCACACAGCAAGGCAAACAATACGTACTAAAGCCCTGCGAAAAGGAGGAAGCTGTCTGGTTTCTCCCCGAGGGCTCTGGTTTTGAATTACCTTTGGTGTGTTGGAATGCAGGTCTTCTTCCCTGAATTTAGAATTGGTCACTTTAAAGAAAGACAGGAGGAAGCTGTTAGGCCCAGAGTTCTAATGAGACCTGCTCTAACTTTGAATTTGGAGGATAGGTCAGTGGTCAGAGGACAAAAGCCATGCCTTTGTCTCCGATGAGGAAGAAGTGAGAAGTTTGCTGTCTTTATTATTCATCTATGGCCCCTTGCCATATCTGTCTGTCTGCCAGAGTTTGTCTAAGTGCTTGTGCCCAGGCATTTGTGTATGAGGTGGAGACTCTTTATTTGTAGACCTATCTCATCTACAGCAGATCTCACACCCAGGCCACTCTTACTTCTTTCCCTTGGTCTGCCAGTCTAGATTCTATCTTGCAGAGGATTTGTTTTCTTCTCTTAATTTCATGCTTTTTGAATGTTTGCTATTTTATGGAATACATTTTTGGGAAGAGAAGTAGGAACGTGTGGTACTAAGCAACTGATACAATGTTGCTAAAAGTTTTAGAAACTTTGTTCTAAATATTAATAAGCTGGCAAGGATGCTGTAATGATTCAACCACACAGCGCGGCTGACACTTCTGGGTCCTAGGGCCACGCACCCACGTACCAACAAGCTCTCAGGTAGAAGTTCCTAATGGCCCCAGGGGATCTTAAAGAACTTTGCATGACCCATGTGCAGCATGGTTGCATCACGAATGTTTGACAAGGCAACTGCATGAGCCCTTGTGTGCATGCATGCGCTCAGTCACCTGCGTATGACATAACCACGCCATCCCCCTGTGAGCATGCACTAGGCAGCCTTTAAAAGCTGGACATGCCATCTTCAGCTCTCTGTCTCTGCACACTGACCTCACCAGGCCTGTACACTCCCCCCCCCCCCCAATAAACTCCTAAGCAGGTTTGTTGCGTGTTCCGTGTTTCCTTCTAACTTGCACCAGATAATTTCATTGGTGCTGTGAGACTCGGGAAGCTCTTCTGCCCTTCTCCTGGGGTCGGAATCCAGAACCAGGTGTTTTCTCCACAACAACCACATGTCCCATCTGCCTGAGCATGACCTCTATGCACACCACCAGCTTCAGTTTGTGAGTTTCCCCATTCTGGTTAGTTTAACCATTTCTCCTCTGAACTCAAGGAATTGACCTTTGAGCTCCCTGAAATCTTCTGGTGTTTGTAGAAATGGGGGACAGCCCCCAACCATAGGGGCTTGCTGTTAGAAATACTTGCTATTAAAAAACCTAGTGAACCTATTGCCTGGTTCAAGACCTCCAGCTCATTAACTCTGCAGTGGTCCCTCTTCATCCTGTAGTGCCTAATTTTTACCCACTTCTTTCTACTATCTCCCCCAAAACCTCCCACTTCTTAGTTCTAGATCTTAAGAAGGCTTTATTCTCTATTCCTCTCAGCTCTCAATCTCAAAATATCTTTGCCTTAACCTGGACTGACCCTGACACTCACCTCTCCACACAGCTCACCTGGACCATCCTTCCTCAGGGATTCTGGAAGAGCCCATACCTATTTGGTCAGGCTTTAGCTTCTGATCTACTCTCACTGTCTCTCCCTAACTCTAAACTCATACAGTATATAGATGATATCTTACTTTGCAGTCCATCCTTGGAGATAAGCAAAACTAATACCTCCATTCTTTAAAGTTTCCTATCCAAAAAGGGCTATAGAGTCTCACTTTCGTAGGTCCAACTGTCTATCTTTCAGGTTATTTACTTGGGATTAATTATTACCCCAAGCCAAAAAGCTATTACCCTAGACAGGAAAAAGGTAATGCAGTTCCTCCTACAAAAGAAATGGTTTTATTGTTCCTAGGAATAGCTGGCTTCCTGTGTTCCTGGGTCCTCTCTTTTTCTCTCCTTACCTGCCCCTTATATGAGCCAACTCCAGCTCTCTGCATGAGCCCCTTCTCTATCCAGTTACTAAACCCTTCCAGAGACTCTAGCAGGCCCTTATCCAGGCCCCAGCTCTTCATCTCCCAGATTTAACTCATCCTTTTTCCCTCTATGTAACAGAGAAGGAGGGATTTTACTGACTACTCATTACCTCAACCATGTGCTAATTCATGCCCACCGCCAGTTAAAAGAGGAGATCAGGTACTATTCTCTCCACCAGATCAATGCCCCTCCCCACTTTCCCATAAATGCCAGGGCCCCTTTAAAGTAATTCTTGTAATTCTCACAGCTGCCTAGCTCGAGGGACTCTTTCATTGGATCCACCTGTCTCACCTTAAACCTTTTACTCTTCCAGCTCAAAATACCCCCCTCATATATGGCAACTCAAACAAGTCTCTGCACCCTTAAGTTCCAGAGGGCACCAAGATCAGCCACCCTTCTCCAGTTCCAGAAAAATAAAAGTTTCATCACTGTACTCAACTCTCATTTGCCCAAAACTCCATATACTCTCCCTCTTCCTTTCTCCTATCTGTTTTACCAACTTCTCTATATCTCCAATGTCATACTTAAATTTCCAGTTAACCACTCAGCTGTTATTACAGGAACCATCATCAAACACAGAGCCAGAGGTACAAGGATTCCCAAAAGCTCAGGTGGTAAGAAACAATAATGAGTTTGGGAACATTCACAGTTCTAGACTCCAAAAACTCACAAAACAGACTTTAACATGACAGGTTTATCACTGACTGTAGCAGTGTCTCCTGGATGGTAAGGTAATACCATGATGCTAAAGAGAACAAGTGCCTTAAGATTTGCTTCAGTTAAAACATTGAGTGGTCTAATAATTCCCCTATCTAATAATTTCCCCTTCTTTTCCTCCCTTCTCTCCACCATCTTCTATTCCAACACTATACCATCATAATCATAAGCTTTTAATATGCCTAAAATTTATTTCTTTTCAAACATTTTTTCATAAGCTCCATGGAGCCAATTGGACCTATCTAAATAGACCAGACTCGCCCAGAATAAGTATCATTTAATTATTTCCTTATTATTCCTGGTCTTGGGAACCCCTGGGAAATTCCCTCCTCCACCCTCCAAAAACACCCCTCTATCTTCCATATTGGGACTCTACTTCCTTAATCACCAGGATCTAAAATATTTTCCAGTCTTAATTTTCTGCCTTTTCAGCATCTTGCAAGGTCCAAGCTGCCAGCCAGCCAGTTCCACGGAGCCTGGAAAAAGCACACAGGTAATCAGCCACCCCAACAAGTTGAGATGGTCAGCATCTCAACTCTCTGACTCCCTCAAAAATCATCAAAAAGCGGTCTCAAGAGACTTGATAATGCCCACAGAATCAGCAGGAAGCAGTCACAACAGACTTTATGATGCTCCATTCCCATCCATTAAAGACCCCCAACCCCCCAAATTTTTATAATAAACAAAGAGTGGAATGTAATGATTCAGCCACAGGGCATGGCTGACACTTCTGGGTTCTAGGGCCACTGGCGCCCTTAGGCAGAAGTGACTAATGGCCCTGGGGGATCTTAAAGGACCCTGCATGACCCGTGTGGCTGGTTGCATCACCAACATCTGACACAACTGTGTGAGCCCTTGCATGCATGTGTGAACTCTATCATCTGTGATTGACATAACCACCTCATCCCCCTGTGCGCATGCATTAGGCAGCCTTTAAAAGCTCCAGGTACCATCTTCAGCTCTCTCTCTCTCTCTCTCTCTCTCTCTCTCTCTCTCTCTCTCTCCACACTGACCGCACCAGGCCTGTACACCCGCCCCCTCCAATAAACTCCTAAGAGGGTTTGTTGTGTGTTCTGTGTTTCCTTCTTGCTTGCACCAGGTAATTTTAGATGCCAATAAAATAGAGAGAGCACTAATTTTGATCTTGTTTTCTGATTGTAAAGAGATGGTTTTTAAAGATTTCACTGCATGAGCGTTTGTTCCTTTTTTTTTTCCTTTCATTCCCTCCCCCTGACAGGTTTACTCTCTGTAGCCCTGGCTATCCTGGAGCCTGGAACTCACTTTGTAGACCAGACTGGCCTGGAACTCAGAGATCCTGCTGCCTCTACCTCCCAAGTGCTTGGGCTAAAGGGATGCACCACCATCACCAGGCCAGTGTATGATTTTATAATTACCCTTCAGCACATTTGAGTTTCTGTCTACTCATAGCTGACCAAGAACTCCCCACCCACCCGTGGCCTGGTTGTGCTATCTCATTCTGTATCCCAGGCTGACCAGGAACTTCCTGTCTTCTGCCTTCAGCCCTCAAGAGCTAGGATTAGGGCTGGAGAGATGGCTCAGAGGTTGAGAGCACTGACTGCTCTCCCAGAGGTCCTGAGTTCAATTCCCAGCAACCACATGGTGGCTCACAATCATCTGCAATGAGGTCTGGTGCCCTCTTCTGGCCTGCAGGCATACATGCAGACAGAACACTGTATACATAATAAATAAATAGAAATAAAAAAAAAGAGCTAAGATTACAGGTTTACATGATCATGTCTATTTTTTGAACTATAACTTCTAAAATGACAAATGGTTGTTGATTACCAAATGACTTTTAAACCTGACCTCCAGAAACTCATAATGATATGTATTAATTATACTTTTGTTCAAAATACCATTCTTGGTTTTTATTTTGTCTAGCAACATGGATTGGTTTTTGTTATGCCCAGATCACAGAGTACCCCCAAAACTAACTAGGAGACTGAGTCCTGTATATAAGAACAAAGAGATTTTATTCTTACAAACGTTTGCAAACTTGGTCTCTCTGTGTGTCCAACTTATTTGAGTGATCAGAGAGCTCAGTTAGGGTTGGGCTTTTATAGTAGCAATGGTGGGGGCAAGAGATTTCTAAGGTTCAGGACCCTCGATTGGCTGACATTTGTCTAGAAGCATCCTGGTGAAAAGCAATGGGCGTGTGCTGGCAGGTGATCCTATCTACAATGGTTGGAATGTTAGAAATTTCCTTCGGATGATCTGTTTCTAGGTGGTGCCTGGGAAGTCTCAGTTTGTGGTCTTTATTGGAACCAGGTGTTTGCCTTTGGGTTTGGCAAACCCACCCACACAGCAAAAAGCAGCCTTTCATCTCTTTAGCTTCCTGAATGCTTCACCCAGGGAATCGATCTTCTGCCAAGACAGGTAGACTAAATCTTTCCCCCCTCCCAGGAAAAAATCTTTGGGTCTTTTGTACTCAGCAGCTAACGGCAAGCACTGCTTCTAAGACTGGTGTTCTCCAAGGACTAAGGAGAAGATTTGGGATTGGCTGCATAGCTAAAAAGCGGTCTCATTTTTGTTCATCTATCCCTCCCAGATCTGTCTAATGGCGTTTGATAATTTAAGATATTGTTAACTTACTACTTCATCCATGACATTTAATAGTTTCCTGTTAAAATACACACAGGTATGCCTCTTTAACAGGCTTCCTAATCCAGGACTAGCAGGTGTGTCTCTAAAATCCAGAGTTCCCAATTCCCTTTAATTGTCTTCTAAAATGTTCTTTTAACCTAAAGCAATAGCCTTTTGCTATGACACCAAAATGTAAATCTGTTCCAGTTCTTTTACAGGTTCCAAGAAAAAGTTCTGCTATGCTAACCTCATCCAGTTTCTGCTGCCTGGGCCAAGACCAACTCACAAAGCACTCTCCAGATAACGCCAAACACCTGCACCAGCTCTTGGAACTTCACCATTGGTACCAACTCTCCGGGATCAAGGACACCTACAAACTCAAATCTGGTTTTATATGCCATTGTATCCCAATTACACATTCAAGCCTCACCTATACAACCAGGGCACCTCTCTGTCCCATTCTTTGTGGTAGTTAATGACTTCCATGGCTAGCCCCATTTTATAGCACCAAGAATAACAATATTTTTTTCTCCTATCCACCTGCCTTCTCAGTTCCCTCAAAAAGCAGCTGCCTGAAGACTCCAGGATGACAGTAAACCGGATGCTGCTCCAGCCACACTTCTCGTTGAGCATGTACCCACTGACTTTCAGCTCTCCCCTCTCCCTTGTCACCCCATGCCTGCAGGAAGTAGCCAGACTTGAGCCGATATCCCTATATCCAAAAATTCTGGGATGTTTGATGGGAACTGAGACTCCCAGCCCTCTAATACCCCTATATCCAAGGAGTCTGGGATGATTGGAAGCATCATCGCAGTCCCTGGTATCCATCCTAAGCCCCCTCCCCCTTGGAGATGCCTTGGTCCAGACACCACCTCCGGGAAAGCGCCAAGTGCTGACCCCTCCCCAGGGAAGGTCAGGACCACTCCCACAGGCTATTTAGACTCACACCAAAAAAAAAAAAAAAAAAAAGAAAAAAGAAACACTTGATCTCGGGGTTTGCAAGGACTCCCCCCTCTTTGTCTTTCCCCCACCATGCTCCCACGCCACCCAGGAGCGCTGCATTCATTAAACGTGGTCATCTTTGATTTGGTCTAATCTGGTCTGATTGGAGTTATTTTTGCGTTGGCAGAGTGGCTCCTCTTAAGGATTATTTCTAACAATTACACCTTTTTTTCTTGATAAAACCATTTATACATGACTTTGCTATGTTTTTCTTAGGATCATTCTAAAAATTCATTTGATCTGTTTTAGAAAAGCAGTATTAAAATATGGAAATGTGTCCGGCTTTTCCCTTGCATTTTACATTATTAGAAGCTGTTGTCAGTGTCCTCTAGCCAAAGGCCACCAGAGAAGCTGTGGTTGAATGAGTTGTGTTTGTTATTCTAGCAGCAAGGAAGAGTGCTCTAGGTAGGGACTGGCAGGCAGAGAGGTGGTCAAACCTGTTAAACTGCTTAAAGTTTGCCGGGTGGATTTGGATTTGAGTTTAAGAATGTGGGACTTGCCAGAGGATTGAAAGGTAGAGGGAGCAGAAGGGGGGGGGAGGGTTCTGGGATCTTGGGGGTGGGGTGGGATGGGGGGTGAGGGGAGAAGGGGAGAGAAAAGGGAGAAGGGGAGGATGGGGGGAACTTGGGGAAACGGGATGATTGGGGATAAAATAAGGTTGGATAGAGGAGCAGGGAATCACATAACTTAATTAAGGGAACCACATTAGGGTTGGTAAGAGACTTGAACCTAGAGTGGCTCCCAGGTGCCCAGGGCAATGTCCCCAGTTAGTTCCTTGGGCAGCTGAGGATAGGGAACCTAAAATGACCCTATCCTATAGCCATACTGATGAATATCTTGCATATCACCATAGAACCTTCATCTAGCGATGGATTGAGATAGAGACAGAGACCCACACTGGAGCACTGGACTAAGCTCCCAAAGTCCCAATGAGGAGCAGAAGGAGGGAGAACATGAGCATGGAAGTCAGGTCCATGAGAGGTGCACCCACCCACTGAGACAATGGGGCTGATCTATTGGGAGCTCACCAAGGCCAGCTGGACTGTAACTGAAGAAGCATGGGATAAAACCGGACTCTCTGAACATGGTGAACAATGAGGGCTGATGAGAAGCCAAGGACAATGGCATGGGTTTTTGTTCCTACCTCATGTTCTGGCTTTGTGGGAGCCTAGCCAGTTTGGATGTTCACCTTCCTAGACCTGGATGGAGGGGGGAGGACCTTGGACTTTCCACAGGGCAGGGAACCCTGACTGCTGTTCGGACTGGAGAGGGAGGGGGAGAGGAGTGGGGGGAGGGAGAGAGGGGAGGGAGGAGGGGGAGGGAAATGGGAGGCTGGGAGGAGGCAGAATTTTTTTTTCAAAAAAAAAAAGAAAGAAAAGTAGAGGGATTCTGTAACTCGACATCCTTTAAAGAAAGTTATGCATACTTTTAACCGAAATGGTTCTTCCTGGGTACTTGGTACTGTATACTGAACTCAATCTTCAGATTTAATTTTAATATCATATAACAGCTGTACTTAACCGTGGGCTACAGAAGAGTACTTTGATATATTTAATATACCATGTAGTTGTCAAATCAAGATAATTAGTATTTCCAACTTCTCAAATATTACAATTTTTATGTTTGGGCCCTTTAAACCATTCTCCTATAGTTATTTAAAAATATGTAATTAATTGTGGGATATAGTTTTGTTACTATCCTATGACAACAGGATTACTTCCTCCCCTCTGACTTTATTTTGGTACACACTGTCCTTCCTTTCACTGTTATCTTTCTCATGACCCCATTGCAATCTGTATTTCTATGTCCACAGCTCACTTGGTTTCCACAGATGAGAGGAAGCATGTGCCTTTTGTCTTCTTACTTGATTTATTTTACCTGACATAGTGCCTCTAGTTATATCTGCATCGCCATAAATGATACGATTTTTGTGAATAATATTCCATTGTGCATATATAGCACACTTATTCGTTTATTTATTTATCTATCTATCTATTTATTTATCAAGTGATGAATACCGTGGTTGATGTCATATCTTGGCTATTGTAAATAGTACTGAAGTAATTATGGGCCTGAACATAAGCATTTGATTGCTTATTCCATTTCTTTTGGATAAATAACCTTGTGGTGGGATTGCAGGGTAACATACTGTGCTAATTTGCATTTCTCCCTTCTGCAACAACCTGCAAGGCATTAGGATTGACCTGACTGGGGTGATGGGGAATGAAGAAATGACTCACACATACAGAAAAGCTGGGATCTGTTGGGTAGTGAGCTCCGATGGAACTGCAATAGAAGGCTGAAAGCTTAGGACGTTTATTATATATCACTGAACAAGGAGTCAGATATATTACAACTGAATGAGGAGGTGGGCGAGCTAGACTTGGTAGTAGGTCTGTATAGATGGCAGTGCTGGACTGCAGTCTTGGAAGTTGTGGTTGATACTTTCTGCATATACAGTCAGTCTCTGTCCTTGACCAAAAGAAGGCTTTGCCATTGCCCTGGATCTGAGGCATTGGGGTCCTTGACATGGCCATGTTTGTGTCAACAATATACATTCACTTGGGATTTAATCCTCCACCAATAAACAACAATTTTTAGGACTGTCCCTGTCTCTGCATCCTTACCAGCATGTACTATTTTTATCTGGTGATAGATTCTAACAGGCATGAGATGCTATGTCATTGTGGTTTTGATCTACAACACTGCTGTGAACAACTGTTATCTTATCCACACAGACAGCAGTATAGGGCGAGGACAAGTTATATTTGCAACAGTTGTTCCATTCGTCAGGAGAGAAGACAGTTGACGTTTTGTGGATTGCTTGAACAACATTATGATGTGTGGGTTTCTCTCATCTTATTATGATCTTAGAGTGACCTTGTCTGATGCAGGCATGATGAGATAATATCCTATTGTACAGTAATTGTGAATCCCAGACTACCTACTGTGAAAGAGTTCTGGGTGGAAGTGTAGACCAGTTCCTAGCATCCAGGTTAAATATTACAAATTTTTAAATATTTAAATTTGTAGTCATATTAAAATTTACTAAAAAGTGGATGAATATATCGTGTTATCATGGGACCAAAAACATTTTCCATTGCTTATGGGAGTATAAATTGGCAGAACTGTCTTGGGAGTGTGTGTATCAATGACTTAAATTATCTTACCATCTGGAAATATAGTTCATGAAAATGAGGACATAGAGACAGAGCCACCAAAATTGTGCAAGAGTGTACATAGCCATTTTTTTGTAATAGCTCAAAAATGGAAAATAGCTCAATCACTTATCAGAAACAGTAAATGCAGTGTGATGACTTCATTCAAAGAGATGTGTTGAATAAACACAAGAAAAATTAAGACAGAGGCAAGATTCTGCACATTGTAGAAGTATATTGCAGAATTTCAAAATTAGATCAAAGATGCATAGGGTTATATGTTTAATATCCCACATAGTAACAAAATAAAATCAACAGACAAAAGTATGCACACAGTAGAAGTGAGTATGATGCCTATTCATGTGTGGAAAGTATTGACTGGAAGAGAACATGGATACTGGAGAAAAATATGCATCTTAATTTCACTAGTGTTCACATGGAATTCTCCATGGGTAAGAAGCTGTGGAGACACACATTAAAGATATGTATACTTCCATGAGAGGAACTTATCCCTCAGAAAACAACAACAATAAAAATATACACACACAACAATAAAAGCAATCAATGTAAAAACTATCAACACTGAAAGAAGTAAGGCCAAGTTGACTACTCGTGAAATACCCATGTTTTTTAACTCACCTTTCTCAGGTACAAAATTCTTCTCAGTGCTTGGCTGTGGATCTCTGAATCTGCCTTCCATCAGTTACTACATGAAAGCTTGTGCTTATCTTTCAAGGTATGTGAAATAAAATAAGAAGAAAGAAAGAAAGAAAGAAAGAAAGAAAGAAAGAAAGAAAGAAAGAAAGAAAAGCCCAAAAACTCTTCTCAGTTTCGCCCGCAGTTCAAACCAGTGGCATTTAGCATAGCAGTGAGCACCATTTCTAGGTTATGCTAGGGGAATCTCTGGTGGGATGACCTCTATGCTTAGCAAGCTTATGGCTGTGATTATTCCCCCAGAAAACTTGTAAAGCACAGACCAAATGAGACGTGGACTTTAATGACTTGGTTTCCTGGTTTATGAAAGAGAACCAGAAAGCTGCACAATGAATCATGTTGCTTTTGAGTTGGATACACCATGTATTTGAGATGTCCTTGTTATGTTAACCTGTCTGGATAGATGACTTGCGAAGTGTTCCTGAATAAATTAATGAGTAAATAAAGGTCCTTTAGCACCATCATTTTAGTCATATCCAAAATCAATTTCAAATGGAACAGGAAAAGTACAAAAACAAGACCATGAAATGGGTAAAACAGGTCAGAGGCTGATTAGCGAATAAGGCCTTTTCCATAACATAAAAAAATCAAAAAGAAAAAGGCTAGTAAGTCTATTTATCAAAACTGAAATTTCTCGAGGCAAAACTTTGTAAATAAAATTAGAACACATATAATTGTGAGAGTAATATATGGACTAAAGTTGAATCTTTACAAGCCTTTTATCATGACAATATTTACCTATACAACAAAGTTGATGGAGCTGGAGAGATGGCTCAGAGGTTAAGAGCTCTTCCAGAGGTCCTGAGTTCAATTCCTGGCAACCACATGGTGGCTCACAGCCATCTATAATGAGATCTGGTGCCCTCTTCTGGCATGCAAGCATACATGGAAGAAATGTTGTATAGATAATAAATAAATAAATAAATAAATAAATAAATAAATAAATAAATCTTAAAAGAAAACAAAGTTGAAGTATATAAAATATTTGGAGAAAAAGTAAATTTGTATTATTTATTTATTATATTTTTTTCACATATATTCCTATGTCTTTATCATTCATTAATCCACTATTTCATGTATTTACAGGTAAATTGTGGTTATCTCCTGTTGCACAGGGCTGTCTTCTCAGTCAAGAGGCCCATGAGTTCAGCTATGCCCAGTTACCTAAGATTGTCCCAGCTCGGCTTGCTGGCTGTTGACGTTCCCTCACAGAGGGAGTTGTCAGTGAGGGTCATAGAATCCTCACTGAAATATCCAGCTACTCCTCCTCTCCAGTAATATCTAGTTTCATGTAGCTTTGGGGAGGGGAAGAGTATATAGATGGGGAGGGAACTCCATGCAGGAAGCTCGTAGGAAGTCATCGTTCATGCTGGGCGCAGCCTTTCCAGGGTGGCTGCTTTACAGCTGTTCAAGCTCCTACCTACAAACCCTTACCCATTACTCTTGTAAGTAATTCTAGTAGAATAGTTGGTTCCCTGAATGGACTTTGGTGGACTTTTACCAGGATTTGTTATTAGGACCTTGAAAGGAGAGGGTAGAGGTTTTTACATCTCCCTTATGGGAGGAATTCTAGCAACATCCTCAAACACTTCAGAGTAACAGTTTATAGACTGTTCTATTCATATGAATATTCATACAATGAAATGAACTGGGTATCCTGTCCACCTCATTCTTTCCTTGGGGAAGCTAGGCCAAGATACCTCATCCAGTTACCAACTGTGGTTAGGCACTGGAAGATTCTGCTTAAGTTTGGTTGGAGTGACTGTGAATAATTCAGCTTTGGCTACCAATGCCCCTCCAAAGTGCATCACACCTAAAGCCCATAGTCTTTTAGACCTGCTCAATCTTGGGGTTGGGCCAAGGCTGGCACCACTATTGGTTGCCTACTGCTGAGGGGGCTTCCTGGTCCAAGGGCATCACAACTGCTTCAACTGGTTCCAGTTAGACTAAGGGATGGATATAGACTAGCCTGGCTATCTTCTCTGGATACTGAAGCTCATGTGGAGTCACTGTAAGCCTGCAGATCTTGGGGATGAGGGACATAGCACCTTGCCACTGAGATCCAGGGCAAAATCTTGTGTTTACTACTTTGCCCTAGCCACAGTGTCTGGGGACTTAGCCTGTTCTGTATTGTTCGAGGTTGGGCCCCTTGGCCACTTAGACTGGCAAGCGGGTGGGTCACATCTAGTCATATAGCTACAGCACCTGTAGCATCCTAGGAGCCCACCAAGGCCCACATTGCAGTCAACAATGATGCATACTGAAACAGGTCTCTCTCACTCATATTTACCTGATACCAAGATAGTTATAGGACAATATCTTTGAGTTGTAGCATGGAAAAACTATTCTGAGATTGGCTCTGTGGGTCAACATTTCTGTCCTCTCCCTCCTCCTGTATCCCCAGGGCTTCTTGAAATGGAGTATTGTATAAGTTTTAAGAGATGTAAAAGTGCCAGGCCTTCTACTGGCTAAGCAGGAGGACTGGGTCTAACTCTCAGCATGTCCTCCATCCTGCACCAGTCAGGGAGGGACCTGGAGCATACATACTGTCTCTGTCTCCAAGTTCTGTCTGCTGCATGTCATGACTCAGGTTTCACATCTAAAACCATTTCTCAAAGTGTTGGCTGAGATGTCTGTGGTTTGTTAACTGAAGGTTCTGTAGCAGAGGGGGGCTGCACCTACATTAACCATTCTAGAAGGCTTATTGGCAATTAAAAGTTCAATGACTGTGGGGAGATGGAATGTTGCAGGTGCACAGTCAAACTGTCGTGGGCCATTTTTGCTTCCCAAGTGTGGGGAGCAAATGAAGTCCTGACGAAGTGTGCATTGCTGACGTGGTGATGGCCATATCAAGAAACCAGTGTTTCAGGCGCATGGGAATGGCCATGCCTTTCCTGGGTGAGGTTCAGAGTAATAGCAAAACCTTCCTTGGGTCTGAGTGTGAGTGTTGACAGTGTGTGCTGAAAATGTCCACCATAGCTTTCTCACTGGGGTTCTTTATAGCTAGAAGACTGCCCCTCCCCAATAGGAACTGTCCCTACCAAGATTAGCGAAACCTGCTTTCTTGCTCTGTATAAAATAAATCTGAGCTTCCAGGTACTGAGGCTTCTCATCAGACTCCAGTTTTTATGTTCATGTGTCCATGTATCTGTGTTTGTCCCTTCTTCATTTCCTGGCTGACCTAGTTAGGTCAAACGCTGGAGCTGTGCAGGGCACAGCATCTACATGTTGTTTATTGCCTACCTCTGTGTGTGAGACCCAGCATTTGTGTGACTTCGGTAAATCCTCCTGGAACATACAGATAGCTAGTTTCCACTTACTTAAAATTCTAGCGTCCGGGACCTCTAACAGAGGTTAGAGATCTAGCCTATGCAGCCACTAGTGCATTCTCAAAGCGTCTTGATAATAGCTTTCTTCGATCTCTTACACAAACTTTCCGTGAAACTTATGACTCCATTCATATGAGACTTGGGATACCTTAATCTGTATCTCTAGTCCACGGACACTCACATTATGAGGTGGAGGCAGCAGAAGAATCAGTTCAAGCTCATTCTTGGCTACACCAATCGGAAGCCAGCCTGGAATGCAATGACACCTTGTGTCATAAATAAATAGTTAAAACAAATGTTAAGGTTGATGGTGATGTTTTAGAAAAATACTAGGTAGTACCAAAAAGCAAAGCAAAACAAAATGTGTGCTCTTTCCTGCCTTTTATTTTGAGGCAGGTTCTTCCTATTGGCCCAAGCTGAGAATCTGAGATGACTTCTAGAATGCTTAATTGGCAATTTGAATATTGATCCTCTTAAAATTTGTGAAAGGTGTCTGTGGCTGATTCTTATACCCATATCTTTTTGTTCCAACAAAATTGGCGTTTCTCTAATAGTCCTGCAGTTTCCCCCGTGCTATTTTCTTACTAGAAATGTTTCTTAGATATCAGCTTCCTCATGCTTGTAAGTAGCAGTATATAAACAGGATGCGTAACTCGGACAGGTGGTGTTTTAAGTACTTTTCACGTACGAATTTATACCTTATGAAATATTAGCTCCATTTAATAGACTAAACTGAGGCCAAAAAAAAAAAGAGGTAAAGCTCATGCATGGGCATGGAGCTAGTAAGTTTTGTAGCTGGGACACAATCCTAAACAGGTTCCCATTTGTTCTCAGGAAATGCTAACCACATCAACCCTCAGAAGTCTATCCTGCACTACCCATATCCAGGTCTGAGAAGTCTATCCTGTACTACCCACATCAGCCCTGAGACTTCTACCCTATACTGCACACATCAGCTCTTGATATCTATCCTGAATTACCCACCTCAGCCTTGAAAAATCTGACCCAAGTTTACGTCTTTGTTTGCACCTGCTAATAAGTTTGCAGTATCCTCCGGACTATAGAGAGTTAATTACCTCTGGATAACCCAGCCGCAGCTGTTGCTGCCTTGAGAAAGCACCTGGCAACAGGAGCTATTTGCTTTATGCCCTTCAGGGAAGGGTCACCTTTCTGCATGAAAAATTCCCTTTAAACCCCACTTTCCAGGCATAAAATATGTACATAATGAGGGGAGTGCACTGAGATCAAGTTTGACTGCTTCTTCTACTGCAGTTTCTTGTATTTATCCAGTTTTTTATTCTTTGGAAATGTCAGATAAGACATGTTTTCATAATATCCACCTTCTACATCTCTGCCTCTTAATTTCTCCAGAATTTACCTAATCTTGACTGGCACTGAGTGCTTGGCGGACCATAGGACAGGGTGGGAGATACCTTTTTAAAATATATATAATACCATCCCCCAGGACGTCCTGCTGAACCACTCAGCTACAACCTAACCCATGTGCGGGAATTTCTTTATACAAATTACAGTGCAGAACAGATTTATTTTCATCTATGAGACAATAAGAAGGAAAACATTCTTCAGGCAAGTGGAAAAGACAGACTTTAAATTACTGACTCTAGGACCGGCAATAAAATGGCTGCTCCTATTTGCCACCACTCAGTTGGCAGCTTTCAAGTCAGGGAGACAGGGTGCAGGCATGTTTCCTCTCCCTTCTCCTCTTCCTCCTACGTCTGAGCCTCCTCATTTCGCCTCTTCAGCTCAGCGATTTCCTTTTCCAACCATTCTTCATTTGTGTTCTGTTTAGGTATGAACTCTCTCACAAATTTTAATGTCTACATAAATAAAATAGAAAAGAACTCCATTAAAGACCATCTACGAACCGAGAGGCAGTTGATCCAAATATTAGCCCATGAACCAGAAGTGCCCAGATCATAGCAGAAAAATATTCTCAAGCTCTGTCAGACCCACTAAATCAATACCTGCATCTTCAAATGGACCAATATGCATATTGAAGGTCCCAAACCCAAAGAGCAGATCAAAGACATTTAAAGCCTCTAGGTAGGTGCAAGTGCCTACTTGCAGTGAGTGATGAAGAATATCAACGGTGGAGATCACTTTAAGGGATACGGTTTTCTTGACAAGTTTTTCTTTTTAGTTTTTATTTTATGTCTATTGGTATTTTGCCACGGGTGTCTGGTCCCATGCAACTGGAGTTACAGACAGTTGTGAGCTGCCTTGTGGGTGCTGGGAATTGAACCTGGGTCCTCTAGAAAAATAGTCAATGCTCCCAACCACTCAGTCATCTCTCCAGACCCTTGACAAGTTTTCAATCCTGATTACTTGCATCACGTGGAGATTGACTGGCTACAAAGAACCCATTTTCAAGACTTAGTGCTCCGACACAAGACTCAACTGCTTACACCTTCTTAGAGCCGCTTGGTTGAGCCCATTGCCTAACTGGGGTGGAGAACTTTTGTGCGACATTTTCTTCAATTTGACTTCCTGAGATGCTATGGGCTTAGTGAAAGAGAAGGTACACTTTGAGCCAGAGTGCTCACCAACTATTACGAAGGGATCCCAGAGATTATCAGAACCAGTTGGCTACTTACTTCGGTATCTCCAATGTTAAAGGCTGAGGCATGCAGATTTTGCAGGACATTGGTTAATTCTTTTTCCATACTTAGAGCAGTTGTCATACAGTTAACATGATCCCAGTTGTTCATTTCAGGTCTCTGTTGGAAATGAAGGTAGTCAATTTCCTGTCTCAGGTAATTTCTATTTAAGAGGAGGACTAGGTTTGTGAGTGAGAAGGATTTCACTCTTCGTATAGCACAGTGGAATCAAAGCCTTAACGACTGGCACCTGGCTCCCCTTCAGTCATCTTGATTAATTGATTTGGACATCAGGACAGTAAAAAGATCCTTGACAAATTCAGTTGCTGCATAGCAAGGGTATTAAGGGCAAAAAGTACAGGCTAATAATTGTTCCATTGGCTTTGAAATTCTATAATGATGGTTCGATTTTGTTGTGTAGAAGATAAGTACTTCCTTCATAAAAACACATCTAAAGTGACATTACAGATGAATGGATGCGACAGTCTTTGGGTAGCCCTGGCTGTGCTGAAACTCACTCTGTAGACCAGGTTGGTCTCAAACTCACAGAGAGCTGCCTGTGTCTGCCTCCCGAGTGCTGGGACTGAAGGTGTGTGTTGCTGCCACAACTATTCCTGAGCTAGGATACAACAGTTAAGATCAGATTGTTTCTTTGGAGTGTTGGCATTCAGTGAGACCGATGTAGTAAGAGACATTGATGAGACAACAATAATAAATCCTTGAGGGTCTACCTGAATTTTCTGTCAACTGAAAAAGGATGGTACAGCTCCAGGGAAAACTCTTGAGAGCCCTGCCTCTAAGCTCTTCAGAGTATTAGTATCATCTGAGGAGTTTAAGACACAGCTTCTTGGCCCCATTCACAATCAGGTTCCTTGGGTCAGGGTGAGAGTCATGAATTTGCATTTCTCACTGTCCTGATATTGGACTGGGGTTTGTGATACAGAGCTCTCCATGGCTGACTCATTGAGAAAAGCTAAACAGGTCTGTGGCCAAGCTTTAGGCCTGAAGATAATGACTCATGTTCAGCTACTAAGAACAAGAATAAACTAACTAGTAAGTTTGGTATAGCAAGCAGTTGTATTTAAGATCTAGTAAAAAGCCCCCAAAGAAATGATCAGAATAGAATTACAGTCACCTGAATATCTGGAAGGCAGACCTTATTACCTCTTCCTGTGATGTATTTCAGAGACTTTTTTGCTTCGTGCCATCTTGTCACAGCCTGGTCCTGAACATGTGCTCCAAAACCAGCCACTGCCACCTCATCATTGTAATAGTAACTCTAGGATTGGGGTGAGAATTTGGGGGAAGAGATGGCGATAAGAGAAATTAAAATTTTAGGTTCCCTGGTCTACAAGAGCTAGTTCCAGGACAGGCTCCAAAACCACAGAGAAACCCTGTCTCGAAAAACCAAAAATAAAATAAAATAAAAAAAAATTTTAGGTATTAATGTCATGAAAACAGTTGATTGTCTCAGTGGTCATCTAGAAAAGGTCTTTGGTTGTTCCTGGGTGGCTGGTTTGTCCTTTGAATCCTAGAATTTTCTCTTCCCCTGAACTCAGACTATACCAAAGAGCAGTCACCTAAACAAGTCCCTAATCTTTCTACAATATGACTTGTCTATGGGTCAGATATGTTACCATACACACTATCAGTTTCATTCAGTAACCGTATAGATCCATGACAGAAGCCTAGTGCAGATTTACTAAAAATCTAAGAGTAGATTTATTGTACTAATCCCAGAATACTAATGTTGAGTATGAAATTGCATTAAGGTGTTAAACTGCTTATTCTGACCCAGGTAATAGTGGAACATACTTCCTAGTACTCAGGAGGCAGAGGCAGGAGGATCTCTGTGAGTTAGAGGCCAGCCTGATCTACAGAGTAAGTTCCAGGATAGCCAGACCTACACAGAGAAAGTTTGTCTTGAAAAACAGAAAACAAAATAATAATAATAAAAAAAAACAAACAACAACTATTCTGCCACCATTGGCTATTGCCCCAATAACTTTGGGAACTCAACTGGAGAATTGTGATTCTCCTTTTCATAGCCTGTAATTTGCTATCAGAGTTATAAATTAACAAAGTCTCCCTATTGAACCACTGTTTCACCTAATGTTAGACTGCAAGGTAAGAAGTAAACGTATCATCACCCAGATCAGAGCAAAGTCCCCACATAGCTGCCCAAGAGCCCTACTAACCAAGAAATAATAAACATCACTGATGTTCATCAGCATACAGGCGACTTGATGGATAGCAGTTAAAGACTCGTCGGGGATGATTTCCACTTTTGCTCTCTTCTTAGGTGCCATTTCAGCAATAGGAAATTTCAGCCCTAAGATGTGCTGCCTACTCACTGGAGAGCCTCTTAAATACTAAGAAGAGTGGTCACAGCCCACTCCTCGCAATGAGATGAAATCACGACCACCTGAGGCTGCAACTGCCAATCTACCAGCAAAGATATTGTGCCTGGGTAAAGAAATCAAGTTAACTGGCGAAAAATGGATTAGAAGGGGATGCAAGGATTTGTCTTCTAATTTCTTCAATGGCCAGTCTTTCTTCTCAGTTTCTTTTTTAAATTATCATTATTAATTAAATTTATTCATTTATTTTACATGCCAACTGGAGTTTCCTCTCCCCCCCACCCTCCTCCAATTCTCTCCCCTCATCCTCCACTCCAAATCCACTCCTCCTCTGTGTCTGTTCAAAAAGGGGCAGGCCCTTCATGGATGTCAACAAATCCTGACATATCAAGTTGAGGTAGGACTAAGCTCTTCCCCTTGTATTAAGCCTGGGCAAGGCAACAGGTATAAGGAAAAGTTTCCTGGAAGCCAGCCAAAGTATGAGAGCCAGGCCCCGCTCCCACTGCTAGGAGTACCACAAGTAGATCAAGTTACCACACTGTCACACATTTGTAGAGGGACAAGGTAGGTCCCATGCAGGCTCCCTAGCTGTCGATCCAGAGTCTTTGAGCTCCTATGAGCCCAGGTCAGTTGTTTCTGTGGGTTCCCTTGTGATGACCTTCACTCCCCACCCCCACCTCCACCCTCAGCTTGAACAAACTTTCCTTCCTTTTATTTTTTATTTGAGAATGCAAGTATACTTCCTGAAGAGTAATGTTTGATACACATCAGATTCTAAGAAGCATGTTGAGAACACGTTTGTTTATAGGAAACACTACAACCCCTTCCCTCCTCATACAGAAGTGAGCTTCCAGTAGACTATGGTGGTTATGAAATATCATAATCCTGTCTGTTAGAGGAGGAGTTGTATGGATTTCATTAGTATCCTGCCACTTTAAGTTAGACTTGTAAGCAGAAGGAAGATGAAGAAGTGGAGATAGAAGAAAGGCCTTCCACCTGCAGCCTGCCACACCCAGCTGTAGCTAAGAGATGAGGCTGTAATTTACATACCTCCAAAGTAACATCTTTTTGACTCCTTTCTTATTCTTGTTTTCAAAGGCTTTTCTGGGGCTCAGCCTGCATCTATTTCTCTATTTTTAGGCTGGTAACGGTGTGCTTGAAGGGATGTGCTGAGTCACTGTTGATGAAAATGGGTTTGCCCTGCAAAGAAAGCTCAAACTTTCTCATCTGGCAGACCTTAACTTTGAGCTAAGCCCTGTCTGCTTGAAGTGAATGGAAATGGCAGCTATCTGGGTGCTAGACTAATCCAAGCTTCAGGAGGGTGAGCAGTAAGAATCGTGATGTGTGAGACGGTTTTAAGGAAATAGCAATTGCCTCAAAGTCCATCCCTGTGAGGTGGTGAACGATGAAGAAGCCTCTTGAGGGAGAACTCATGCCGAGGGAAGGAGGCAAATATTCAAACTTGGGACAGAGTTAAACAAGGTGATCTTAAGGAAGGAACGATTGCAAACGTGTCTTTCAGGTACCATTTTTGCTTCTTGACCCAACCCTGCCTTTGTTTCCAATAGAGTCTGAGATTACTCCTAGAAAAGGAGAGGTGGTTTTAGACAGTGTCTCTCAGACCACAGTACATGTAGAAATGGAATCACTTGGGACCTTTGTTCCAATGCAGAATTGTGATTGGTGGAGCCTGAGGCGTGGCATTCCTAGCCTACTGCCAGGTACTGCTTGGGCAGGGCCATTCCTTGAAGAGAAGGGGTTAAATAATATTCCTGAAAGTGGTCAGTAATGTTCTGCCAGGCATCTATGACACAGTTGGGAATCTTTGAGTAAAATGGAAGTGGAGGCATTCTCTAGAACTGCTGTGCTGGCTTGACAGGAACAAGCTGTCAGGTCCTCCATGGCAGCATCCTGGAGAGGCAGACATGCGAGGGCATTTTGGAATAGCTGGGCTTTGGAGGTCAGAGTAGGCCAAAAGTATGGCACCTGTGCAGATCACTCACCATTATTTTTAAAGACATTTCTTCTTGTTTCATTGTATGAGTATTTGCCTGCATATATGTATGTGCACCATGTGTGTGCCTAGCCTGCAAAAGTCGGGAAGGAGATCATAAGGCTCTAGCCAGATTGAGAGCTACCGTGTAGGTGAATGCCAGATGATTTCCACAGGCCTCAGCTGTCCTTGGGAATTCAGGTTCTATATTGGAAATCTCTACTCCAATGTATCTGGTGGTCGGGATGGAAATCTGTATTGTGTATAGAAACGACAAGTGGGGAGGACCACAGCCACTCTGCAAGGCAGGCTTTCTTCATTCAACACGGCTACAGTGATGGTCCTCACCAGGACCTGTCCAGCTTCTTTCTGTAGAAAAGGAACATTTATTCATCATGTTCCCTTTTCTTGTCTTTCATTGCGAGCTGGAAGGGAGCTAGGCCACTATTTACTGTTGTGTACGTAAGCAGCTCCTATTCCCAAACAGAAAGCAGTCCATTGCAGTTGTTAGGCCCAGGTTGTGTCTGGAACCAAACAGTCCCCCACCCTCGACACACACACACATACAGTGACTAGAACAAAATTGGACTGTTTTTCTTTTTTATATAACTGTACAGAGATAGCAGTCTAGGGAGCATAGTACTCTTACTTCACACAGAGATTCCATTTTGGGGTTCACAGTGGTTGACTTAATTCCCTTCATTTTGTTTATATCCCAGAAATACTAGAAAAAGCCAGAGTAAAGCATAGCCATGCCTAAGAGATTCTTCCACATCTCTCTGACCAATATTTGGTCAGAAGCTTCAAAAGAGGGTGCAATTAACAATTTCAGAGGGGGAACCATTTGCCCTAGTGAAACCTAGAGCACCGTGGTTAAAGGGAGAAGAGGTTATGAATTGTAGGGAGAAAACTGTCTCCATCACAACTCACACTGTGTGTGTACATGTTTTAGTGTGAATTTCCTGTGTGCCAATTGTTCGTAACTATTAAGCTACAAGTGTTAGCTATCTCTGCAATTCTGGTTGGTGAAGTGATAGGGTTCTTATAGAAGGGCTACCGATTCTTGTGGGAACCCTTTTTCCTTGTCTGAGAGACCTTCGTGGCCATCACTTGAATAATTGTGAATCTAGATAACTAAAAAGTGTCAGCTGTCACTGTATTTTCTTGGGCTCAAATTACAGTTTGTTGCCCTGCTTTTAGTTAAATGTCACAGTTGCTCAAGAACACTGTTCAAATGTCAGTTACCTCAATTGTACTTACTGTACACAGTACAGTGCGTTTATTATGAAAGAGACAAACTTTAGCTCATCAGTTTACAGACCACTGCGTGAATAGCAGTATTCGCAACGCTCACTGGTCAATCGTGTTACTTTTCACAAAGTAAACTTCTAGTGCTTGGTGTTTGGCTTCTCTGGTTTGCTGCTCAGTTCATGCGAGGTGGGTAATACAGACAGCTATGTTATTTCTTTGTCTGCCAGTGGTAGATTAATGTGCCATATAATAAAAGGAACGATAGTAAGAGGGGATGAGGTTGGATGTAAAGGAAATGGAAAGTGATAACAGTACTTAAATGAACTTACAGAAGATCTAGAGGAATTATATCTACTTAGCTATTTATCTTTATACATCTCTAACAACCTAGTCAGTGAAGCAGAACCAGGAGTGTTATTCTTTTTTAAAGATATGGTGGCGGGGGACTGGTCTCACAAGAGGCAGCAGTGGGTCACCCGAAGCCTTGGTGGGTCCCCAGAGACCTAGGTGGGTTCCCTTGGCAGGTGAGAGACAGACAGATACATAAGGCAGAGTGAGTGTTTGGGTATAGAGTTTATTTAGTGGGTTATGGAGAGGAAAGGGAATGGCAAAGCAGAAGAGTAGGAAATGAGAAAAGGGGAAAAAGGAGAAGGGGGTAAAGGGGAGAAGGGGGAAGAAGTTCCTCTTCAGAAGAGGGACAGGAGAGAGAATGCAGGAGAGGAGGCAGGGGATCTGCTTGCCTTGGTAAAAGGGGAGGAGGTTGGGAATGGGTGGAGCTTGTCTCTTAAAGGGAGAGGGTACCTAGGTGACAGGGAAGGTCAGCAAAATAATAACAAGGAGTAAGCGTGGGCATGCATGTGTATTTAACATTCATATCTTTAAAATTCACATATAACAAACAAATACACATATATTATTTGTATACAGAGACAGAGACAAATTAAGGCACAGAGGAGACAAAGACAAGGCAGAGAAGGGATCTTTGTCTTAAGAACTTTGGAGTCTGGTAAGTCCACAATCTGTAATGCTGGAGAAAGGAACAGCAGCAGACTGGAGAGCTAAGGAGAACACGCTGCAGTTCAAGTATGACTGTTTCTGCAGCAGAAATTTGCAGTAACCCTTCTTGTTCAGGAAAATCTTGAGGTGATGAATGGAGGTCCACCATCCACATTATAAACTTTTTATCTCATCTAAAATCCAATTCAACGAAAGCATACATGGTAATGTTTGACCAAATATCTAAGAAATGTAACCCAACATGGATACACAAAATTAACCACCAGGAGCTCTTCGCAAAGGCAGACTCTTGGACATGCATGAAGAACTGGTTTATGTTAGATGAAGACCATATAAAGAAGGTGACACAGGCTTGAAAGTAAAAAAAAAAAAATTTAAAGGTGACATCAAAGGACTTGTTAGAGTATTCCAGAGAATCAAAGCCCAAAGACTCTAACCTTACAAATTGACCCACTTGTAGAAATGAATGTGACAACTCAGCAAAGCTCTGGGAAGACCCCTCCTCCAGACCATCAGACACAGTAGGGACAAGAAGGCAAGCAAGGCTCAAGTCATTCTCAAAAGTACAAAGAAAACATTCTAGCTAATATTTGTTTTATCTATTTTTACTCATAATTTCCGAAAATTAGTTCTTTTATATTGGCAAAACTATTAAAGCTTCCAGAAAGATGCAGTATTTCCCACTGAATATTAAGAATGATCTGGTTTCTGCTTGTGGGTCGTTTTCATGGTCCTGCAGCATCATGCAAAATGAGGTAATTCTCTTGAATACACAATCTCATGACTCAAATGGATTGCTGCTTCTGGGGGCTGGGGGCTGGGGCCGGGGAGTGGTGTTGATAGCTTCTCTGCAACCCTGAAGTTCCCACTGAGGTGCATGTACTTTGTAAATTTTATAGACATTGCATTAGTGACAACTTTACGTCTTATGAAAGGCAGTACAAGTACAAGAATGTTAAGAGAGAATTACAGACAAGATGTAGACTTTGTGTGTGTCCTCTAACCCTACCCAAGCTTCAGTTTCCTGATGTGTCATGTGAGCGTGGCTGCAATGGCCCTCTGTGCACACAAGATTGATTTGAACCAACACATAGAAAGTGCTGATAAAAAGAAAATGACTGGTTCTGGGCTCCGGTTGATTAGCGATAGTTACCTTGTGGCATTCTCATAATTTTCCATTGCAGTTGAGGTTAGGTATTGCGCTATTAAGAACATACACTGCTTGGTGTATGCCCGAGAAAATAACTGAAGGGAAAGAAAAGTTTATTCTGGCTCTGGGTTTCAGAAGTTACAGACCAAGGTTGTCTGACCCCATTGCTGTGAGATGAGGCAGAGTATCTTGTCAGCAGGAGTTACACGGAGAAAGAGGAAAGAAGGAAAGGACCGATGAAAGCTAGTTCACTACTCCCAACTTGTTTCCATTCATCTTGACTTCCATGCTCACTGGTTGTAATCTCACTGGTATAATTTAAAAACACAAGAAAACAAATCTTTGGCCACCCGTAAGGTCGCTGGAGTTCATACTCTTATTCTTTTAGTTTTTCTATACTGTCTCATTTGTTTCAGCAAAACAAAGTACCAATCATCAACCCCAAATAAATACCAGTAGCATAACTTCACACCCTTAGTACCACAGGGTCTGTGTTTGTGCCAGGTTAGCTGCTGTTCGACCAGATTTCCTGAAGCTCCTCTTACTACAGGGCCTTTAGCACTAACCTCCTCTTGTAGTTAGATTCTCTGTGGACTGGACAGGGAATATTTTTCCCACTGAGTTACTTCTCTCCTTTTCCGTGCCATCTTCTGCCCTGCTTCCATGGTACTGCCACAAAAAGCTCAAGGTTTGTCGTTTTCTTTATGATTACCTGTTGTCCTATGCTTTGATTTCAGGCTCTTTATCTGTTTGTTCTAAGTTCTCAGCATTGTGAGATCTACTATATCCCTCCTTTCCTCATCCTGGGCCCCCATCAGCATTCATCAACTAGTTCAACAAGTCTACAGTATGGGAGAATTTTGTGTTTGCTCCTCTCCTTCTGGATTCATCCAGCTTCTTCAGTTCTGAAAACACCTTTCATCTTAAACTGACAAAGTTACAAAGGGGAGTAAGAATGGAGTCTTGGCTTCTGAAGGTAAGAAGATGAAGAAGACAAGACATCTAATACGTGTCTTTTCTGGGAAAGCAGACCATTCCACTAGTAACTGAATGGGACTTAACTGAGGTATCCTGCTTAGAGGTTCTTACGGTTGTCTGTGAGCTGCCCCCACAGGTTCATATGTTTGAAGAGTTAGGGAGGTCTTGGAACTTTTTCCACATGTGATGTAGTTAGCTGAACAGGTCACGTGGGTGGGGATGCACGATTATTGCTAGTTTTTGTTCTGGCCCAAGTTCTCTACTTCCTAATAGATGTGTTGAGTCAGATACCTTGTGTCCCTGCTACTATGGACAGAAACCATTTCTGTGGCAGTGAACACTGCAGTGCCTCCCCACCCTGAAACTGTGATTCAACCTGAATTCTTCCTTCTCCAAGTGACTTCTGACAAGCATTTTGCCACAGTGACTGCTGTACACAGCGCCCTCATCTGTGCTGTATGCGCTACAATACTTTTCGCGAACTTCGGGCACACAGAGACAGACAGATAGAGCCATGGACCTCTAAACACTGGTAAGAAGCCCTTTATTCAATAGCACCATGGAGGCTTTTATACCCAACAGTCAAGTGGGCCAACAGGTGAAAACCTTCTCCTCTGATCCTCAAGGCAAGGCACAGCTTTTAGTAACTCAAATCAGAAGGCTCTAGCAGGAAAGAGCAGCTGAAGACCAAAACTCCATATGGTCCCAACAGTGACAAGAAAAGCAACTAATACAACGGGTGGTCTGAAGCCCCAGGAAGACGATTTGACTCACACAAGTCAGACATTTTCAGGACTCACCTGAGCATGGCATAACGCTTTCGCACAGCAGAACTAGGATGAGGAAGACTGGAAGCTAGTACACCATTTGCTTAGGATCAACTTTTGTGACTTGTCTAATGTTCTAAAGTTATATTTTTACTAGCTTTTTATTATCAGAAGCAAAGGATTTTTTATTTGTTTGTTCCAGAAAAATAGATCTGAGAGATTTATTTTATTTAATGTGACTTTTCTTAAGCAGAAAGTGCCAGACATTTCTAACAGGTGAATGACTGGACCCTACCAGGAGTGAGAATTCTCTTCTCGCCTTTCCTCCTAGGGCTTGGTATTCTACAGGAACAGAATGCTGCCTGTCAAAAGCACTAGCTTCTGCCCTCATGTTTTCTATGCAGAACTGAGGAGAAAGGAAAACAGGATGAGTGGCCTGCAGTGTGGATGTTGGTTTTCCCTGTTTATCAGTAATAAATGCAAGACACACGTGACGGCACCTTGCAATAGAATAAGCAATTAAAAATCCCACCTGTCTTAATTTCCAGGCCAGGACTTTGTTGCTGGCTTAATGACACAATCGCTTTACTTTTCCTGTTTTTATGTTTTGAAAGTCATCAAGTGGGCAGTGTTTGGCACAGAACAGGGATGTGAACTTGGTCCCAGACAGTTCTTTCCCTAGGATTTTTTTTTTTTTTAGGAACTCACCAGTTAGTGCTCCCTGTAGATTCCCTATAGAACTCCTTGCGCAAGCAGTGCCTTGGTCCTGCTTCATCTCCAGAAGCTCTCAAGGCTCTAACGGACTAGAACTAGAGGTGAAGGGGCATCCCCAGGCCCACACACAGCACCTGCAGGCGGCAGCCTTGAGTAAAGATATAAGACTTGATGGCAGATGTGTCTTTGTGTTATTTTTTTTATTTATGTTTACTTTAATGTGTGAATGCTCCATCTGCCTATATGCCTGCATGCCAGAAGAGGGCATCAGATCCCATTATAGATGGCCATGAGACACCATGTGGTTGCTGAGAATTGAACTCAGGACCTCTGGAAGAGGAGCCAGGGCTACTAACTGCTGAACCATTTCTCCTGCCCTCATATTTTTGCTCATATGTGTCCTCAAAGCCCAACTGTGCTCTTAGCAGTTAAAAATACAGTTGCCTCGAGGATTGTATGGGATAAGGCAGGCTTTCTTAATATTCTGTTGGGTTCCACAGCCTACTTTCAATCCTACTTCTCAGCTGTCTTCTTGTCAACCAATCTCCGCAGACATGGTGGATTCCCTGGTTCTTGCAATCTAGGCCAGGTGCACGTGGAGCTATGAGCTGGATTATAGCCGCCAACCTCCTCTGACCCCACACTAGCAGCAACTCTCCTAGGTGAGCGGATGCCTTTGTTTGCTTTACATTTTTAAGCAGTTATCTATGCACCCATGTGTATGTGAGTTCTCGTATGTGTGCCCCTATGCACCATAGTGTATATGTGGCAGTCGGAGAATTTGTGAGAGTCGGCGTCATGTGGATCTTGGTGAGAGGAGTTTGAGCCAACAACTTCAGACTTCCAAAAATGTAAGAAAAAACAACTTGATGCCTCCATCCCTGGACCCTTTGAGAACCCCATATGGAATTAGACACTTCCCTTCCTGATCCCCCCCCTCTCATTTTCCTGCTTTTACCAATTGTACCCTGCTTTATCAATTTCTTCAACAATGAATTTAAAAAATCTCTAATCAAACAATCAGTTATTATGGTTACAAGATTAGCAACCTGAAGCCACAGAGCTGGGGACTCATGAGTACATAATGTATCCTGATGGTGAGGATCAAGAGAACCCTGAAGATGTCGACACCCGCTAGCCAACAGGAAGAGCACAGTACCCCCATTCCTGCCTCACCAGGCTCCCTTCAGTAACTCAGCACCGGCAGCCACATCATCACCACCCACCATCATCACCATCTCCACTGTCCCTATGAGTCACATACCCCGCTATTATCTGCGCTATTCCCTTCACAAAGCCAGTGGCTTCACAGTCTGTTCCCTCCTTCCTCCACTCTTGATCAGAGGCTGTCTTTGTTTACCCCCATCTCAATAAATCTCTTGTGTGAGGTCTGTTGCCTGGCATGAGACTTTGTGTCATTCCTTGAGCCCGATCCACCAAAGTACTCTTTCACACAATTAAACCCTACTAGACCCACTTGATAAGATAATCAAAAAATATAAACAATTTGAAGAGTGGTACCCTGCCAGGGTGGATATCACTCCTCCCAGAAGCTATAGGTTGTTAAATGAAAATCCCAGCGCTAGGTGCAGGATACTACCCTATAAGTTATAGGTCACGGAGACCCCCAACAGAAGCAGGAGGCTATCACTGCTCTTGACTCCCCACTATAAATAGAGAATACTACCTTGTTGAAGAAACGACATACTTCAACTGCAAAACGGAGAGAAATCAAGTGGGAACTGAGCTGGAAGGTTTCTCCCTGCTGGACAGTTTCCATAGGGCCAGGAGGTGCCATACAGACTGCTAAGGAGGAAAAGCTGTCAATAGCAAAGGCCTAAAAACTGTGAACTGGAAAAGTACCTTTCTAGCAATGCCCACTACAATACATGACTGCTATGGAGGTAGCAACTTTCTGAAGGGATTTGAGGCTCACTCTGCAGGATGGAATTCATGCCTAGTACTGTAAATCTGGACAAAGGTCTGGAGGTGGTTGTAGACGCTGGGTGAGGGGCTACAAACTACTACAACTGGTTTGCTAAAGGGCCATGGTACCAAACTGCCTGCTATATATTTACATTTTCATTTATACCCATAGATTAGTGCTCTCTGCCTCTGATGTCTGCTACAAATTTCGGTTTGTAGCACTTCTGTTTGTAGCAGACAACAGCTAATAAAGGCATCCATATATGGTCAAGGTGCTCAGAAGTGGTAATGGAGTGCTTAGCTCTAAATAGGACATTTGCATAACACACACACATACATACACACACACACACACACACACACACACACACACACACTCACACTGCAAGGTTCAGGAGCAGAGATAGACATGGGTGGAGCAGTTAAGAGCATTGCCTGCTCTTCCAAAGGTCCCGATTTCTATTTTCAGCAACCACATGGTGGCTCACAACTATCTGTAATGACCAGGAAGAGACCTGGTCAGTCATCTTCTTCAATTTAGACCATGAAACCCAGTATGGACAAGTTCAACAGAACTGCTCCACCCATGTCTATCTCTGCTTATAAAAAGGAACCAGATGACATGAGCCATCTGCCGTACATCCTTCAGGTGGGGAGCATCCTTTCTACACGAACAGCCCTTGTTTTCAAACTGCATTTAATCTGAAAAAAAAAAAAAAACCCAAGAAAACCCCCCAATCTTTTCAAGTTTAAAATATGTACACAGAATATGGAGATTTTTAACTGTTACTGGCTGGAGAGCTGGCTCAGATGTTAAGAGCACTGGCTGATCTTCTCAAAGACCTGGGCTGGATTCTCAGCACGCGGAGGGGAGCTAACAATACTCTTTCACTTCAGTTCCAGGGGATCTGACGCCCTCTTCTGGACCCCATAGGCACTGCACGCACTTGGTCCACAGATATGCATGCAGGCAAAACACCCATACACATATACTAACGTTTACCACTTAATGTTTATACATTCACTTGTATTTGAGTTCCCCTCATCTCGTTTGTCACTGAATGTTTGAGAACCATAAGTGAAGGTAGGAAAAACAAATTTAATGTCCCTTGGGGGCCCTCATAATGTTTGTACCAAGTTCTGTAAAACTAAAGTTTTGAAAAACAAAACTAAACTTTCTCAAGCATTAAACTCTTAAATCACATTTATAATGCAAAACAGATTTAATTTTATTTAAAAATGAGCATTAGAAAAATAGAAAAGAAAGCAGTCTTCAACAATTGGGAGATGAAGACTCTTAAATCACTGACTTTATGATCTCCGGTTTGCTTCTTTGCCTTTCAAAGTTAAATCCCTTCACCTGATGAAGTAGAAGGTTTTTCAGTCTGGATGTTCTTTTGTTTCTGTCTTTCTACTCTTTCCTGGTAATTCAGTTGACATTTTAAATAATCTTCATTCCGTTTCTGTTTCTGGATCAATGATGTCAAAAAGCTTAAGAGCTACAGACATAATCAGGGAAGAACATTCATTAAGGACCATACCTTCAATGGGAGGCAATTTATCTAAACTGTAACCTGTGAGCCACCGTCCAGAGCCCAGCAGATACACAGAATCTCAAGTTCTGCTGGAAATCTACTAAATCACTACATAGAGTATTGAGCAGGACCAGGCAGATTGAAGGGCCAAAATAACTGAGCAAAGACTTTCAAAACCCCTATGTAAACACAGGCACCTGTTTGCCAGAGTGCCAGGGCGTTTTATCAGGGGTGCATATGACTTTAAGGAACAAGCTTCTACTGCATACTTTTCAATCCCCTTTCCTTGAATCACATGGACTTTGACTAGATACCCAGAGCCCCCTTTTGAAGACTAAGCTAAAATTCAGGCCTAAAGTTCAACTATGACATCTCCTTAGAGCCTCTTGGTGAGCACGTTGTCTAACTAGAGTGGAGAACTTTTGTGCTATGGTAATGTTTTTGGACTTCCTGAGACACTAAAAGCTTGGTGAGCTGAACTCTACTTTGAGGAGGGATTTTCATCACCAGCCAGAAGGCTTCATCAAGACTACAGAACGATCACATGGCAAATGGCGCCCCCAGCTGGCAGCAGCATCGCCTGCAACTTGCTTCAAAAGCAAGTGGAGACCCCACGCAAAGCATATTAAACGAAATAAACTGTGGGTGGGTGCCAGCAGTTTTGGGTAGCGAGTTCTTTAAGGGTTTCAGATCAATGAACTTAAGGCATTTCTGAATGAAATTTACAAGCTGGCACCAGACCATTTTGTATAATTGTATACTTGTCCAGAACACCTTGCTTCTGGGAAAGCTAGGTTGTAATGCATCGCACCCTTCCTTCCTTAGATCTCTAGCCTCTCGGGTCCTGGTTACACTCAGCATGAGTTTCTGTTCTTCCTGGAGGATAAACACACATACGTAATGTGGAGTGTACTTCTGTCTGCACACTCCATAGGCAAATTGCTAGCCAAAAGTGAGAAATGACCTTGGGAGAATCAATTAACTACTTACATCAGATTCACGGTCCAGACAAGCTCTCGTGTTTAGATTTAACAGGATCTGTGTTAATGTTCTTTCCAGCTCCTGAGCTAATTGTAGGGCTTCTGTAGGAGTGGTTATTTCATTCATATTAGGCTTCTGTTGGAGAGGAACAGAGCTGTTAATTTCCTTCCTTGGGCCAGGTTATATTTCTACTTTACATATAACGATAAGACGTGCACAATCCAACAGTTTTCACAATCTTGAGTGCCTTGGAATCGGCTGAGTCTGGATGGCTCACTTGCAAACACTGATTTAAAAGATGGGATCAAGGATTTTCACCTGCAGAGATAATGTTTAATGTGCTACAAATCAAGGACATTGAGGGTAAATGGCCCAGGTATATATTCAATTATTCCTAGGTTTGGAGTTGTATAGTGATGACAATTCTGTTTTCTTATTAGTAGATATTTCTCTTTATAAAGGTTCATTAAAAAAAAAAAACCAACAGTAACGTTTTAGATGATCAGGGATGTAATGTCCCTGAGTTTCAGACTATTTCTTTTGAGTGTCTTTGCGGAGAAATGAGATGGAGTACGGCACTGAAGAGTCATGAAACCTGAACCTATGGGTCAACCAGTGATAGGAAAGAGGATATTAATGGGTCTTTGAAGACGTTGTGAGGATACTGCTTCTCAGTCTATGGAACATTTGGATCAAGTTAAGACAGAATGAGGAACGTATTAAGATACAACTCCAAGGTCCCATTCACAGATAACTTGGGCCTGGGCTGAGGTCCGTGAATTTGCATTTCTCAGGATCCTCAGGTAATGTTTGCTGGTGCAGAGACAATTCTTTGTGTACTTCATTAAGAAAAGCTAAACAAACATTCAGTGACTAAGTTTTACCCCCAAAGGTATTGACACATGCTTACCCTAGAGTTCTGTCACAAAGAAGAGCATCTAAGAACATGAATAAACTAATAAACGAGATAGCAATCAATTATTTCCACGGCCTAGACAAGGCCCTGGAGAGATGATCGCAGTAAAATTATAGTTACCTTATGGATTGGAGGACAGATCTTACCCTTACGTTTCCATAGACGTTTTAGGAATTGATGTGCAACTTCCCTCCTTGCTTCAGCCTGACTTTCAAAAAACCGGGCAAAAGGGGGCATTTTCTTATCAACCACAAAGCTGTAGGCCTAGGACAGAGGTAAGACTATGAGAATATTGGGGATGGGAGAGTCTTGTTCCTAGCACTCTTGTTCATTAATTATTAGATTCATGACAGAATGCAGTGAAAGATTCATTAATCCAAAGGTGTCTACATTAAAAAATATACCAATAATCACATAGTGGTATAAACATATTAATTCTGCCTCACACAACTGTTTGATGTCCATTTAATTCTGGGGACCTACTACAAAGGTTGTATTCTCCTCATCCTAACCCATGATTTCCAATTACAGTTCTAAATCAACAGACATCAATACCATAACAAACTGAGTTGCCATTTTACCTAGTATCAAATTGCAAATATACCTAGGAATATTTCTAAATGATAACAAATCCATTGTCACCCATAACAGAGCAGAATCCTCCCACATAGGAGTCCAACAGTCCATACTAACCATTCCTAAATACACGCAGGAGATATGCAGGTGGTAAGCCACAGCTTGGTTCAAAGCATCTACACATTCTTTAGAAAAAGGGTCGCAGAAATCCATCTCAGCACTAGGGAAATTCAGCCAAACAAGGAGCTTCCCACTGCTGTGGAGTGCTTCTTAAATCTGATAGATCAGCCCACTTCTAATGACAAGGTGAATTTTCTTCCAGCTGTAACTAATAGTAACCGACCCACCAACAAAGGCAGTGTTTCTGAATGGAAGACCAACTCTGTTCAAAGAAGACCGGTGGAGGGGGGAGTTACTCTAGTTATCTCCGCATTCAGTGTTCTGGCTAATCTTTCTAAATATGATTAGAGAAGCCTGATATACCCTCGAGAGTGGTATATTGTCAAAAGGGATTCATTGCCTTTGCTCATCCCTCTCCCTTCAGAACTATGATGGCTCAGCGTGCTGGCTCCACAGGGAACCTACCCTACGACCCCAAACTTTGTGCGTAAGACCTCAGCAGGCTTCACAAGGCTGAGCTTAGCGTGGGATAAAGCAGGGTTCTGAAAAAGCAAAATCATGTCAGCTAGAAAGAGTAGGGCAGAGTCTCTGAAAAAAATATGCATTCTAAATCTGTCTTGCTAGGGAAAGCAGAGAAATGGAATCAGAAATGAGGCGGTCTTCCGGAGAACAGCTGCAGCTTCCAGATGAGGCCGTAGTTTCCCAATTTCTCTGTTGAATTCCTTCGTACTCCATCTCTCTGAAGTTCCTACCTGGCCTGACGCCGACTTCTTCATTATATGTCTTCTGAGGCCAGGGACTGTTGTACTTTCTTCACCATTCCTATGATCCATAATGAGCTACTTTTAGGTAGTGTGTTGAACCAGCACTGATTAATAACAGTGTATTTTCTAAGTACGTAAAAGGCCAAATGTCTGGTGGATCTCTATTGGACCTAAGTTATGTCTGCATGAACACAAGTGGAAATTGCATGTGTCCAAAAGTCTATCTCTGTGAGGTCATGAGGAGTGAGCACTTTCGTCAGGGAGGACGAGTCAGTGGAGGAGCTAAGCTTTCAAAGCTGGGCAGAGTTTCACACACTTAAGGAAGACTATAAAAATGTCACTTTACTTGTGTCTTTTGTTTCCTGATGCAACATTGTTTTTGGCCCCCATTGAATTTATGCCTCCATTTTAGAAAGAGAGAGAGTTTAAGACCGTGCCTCTCAAACCATAGTTTACATAGGAATCACCTGGGACTTAGGTTCAACTACAGAACTGTGATGGGTGGAGCCTGATACACTGCATCTCTGAGCTGCTGCCAGATGCTCCCCATCAAGGGATACACCTTGAGAAGAAGGGTTTCAAGAATATTCCCCAAAAGATCCTAATGAAATTCTGTAAAGTAGAAGCCATGCTGCTGGTGATCTTTGAGTAGGAGGAGAAAGGAAGATTCTCCAGAGGTCCCTGTGTTGCCCTGACATGTCTAAACTGTCAGCAACTCCATGACAGAGTCCCTGGGAAGCAGAAATGCTACGACATTTGGGGATGCTGGACTCTGCAGGTCAGAGCAGGCCAAGGGGAAGGAACATCGAAGCTGTAAATATCGTGCACTGGTTCTGCTCACAGCTGAGGAAAACATGACCCAACTCCTCCTCCCCTAGTTCATGAAATTTTTCAGAAGATCAGAATACTGTGTGAGTAATAAGGGCTATTGATAAAACGTTTGGTTTGTTACTCTCTGTATGATGCAGTTTCTATGTGAATGAATCGACAAGCTGTAGATTTTAATTTAGCAAGACTTTTATGATCAGTTGGCTATCTTTGCAGGATTCTAAGATACTGTAATGATACCTCCACACAAAAGTGGCATGATTCTACTATTCCTTCTGGGACAAGACATAACTGAATACATAGTATTTATAGTCATATAAACTTTATGCACACATATGAAGGAATACTAGCTTTATCCTGTGGCTAGATATTACTAAGTGGTTTAGGCAGGGTTCTCTAGAGTCACAGAACTTAAGGAAGTAATCTCCTCTCTCTATAGAAAGGGAATCTATTGGACTGACTTATAGGTTGTAGTCCAGCAATGGCTAGCTGTGAACGAAGGTCCAAAAATCGAGTGGTTTCTCGGTGCCATTAGGCTGGGTGTTTCAGCCGGTCTTCTGTACGTGCTGAAATGTCAAAGAAGTAGGCTCCAGTTCAAGGGCAACCAGCCAAAGAAGGAAACCTTCCTCCCATTATCCTTCCATAGGCTTCCAGTTGAAGGTGTGGCCCAGATTAAAGGTGTGTCTTCCTGCCTCAAGATCACAGGTATGCCTTCCATTTCTGGCATTCCAGAAACACCCCAGTAGACAACCCAGAATAGCCATCATTCTAAGGAATGCTGCTTATATTTCTATTTATCCATTTTTAAAGAACTTCAGTGGTTTCTTTTTTGCTTTACAAATTTTTATAGCCTTTATAATTTTGCTGTAATAAAGTATGACAGATGTTTTGTAGGCTTTCAGGTACAGCTATTTTTTTTCTAAATCAACCCCTACAACCTGAAATATATTTATTATGTATAATTATCATAAAATATATGAAATTATAGTTTTAAAAATGAACAGTCTGTGATTGACTAAGAGATCACTGACTATATATAGCCTAATGTCTTCTTAGGAAAGTACGAATCACCTCTATTATAGGATCAGTGAAATATGAGGAGGCATTGTTACATCACATTATATTGGATACACATGCAAATGCTTAAATAGTCATAGAAAAGAAGATGATCAGGGAATAGAGTTCAATAGGGCTTTAACCACTTTCTGGAGACACAAATAGCATTGACAACATGTCTCTATCATAGCTATAGTGACCATACCTGCACTTTAATTTGGCGAATGCTTTTTGTGGTACCCCAAAGTGTACATCCTAGTGAAAAATGTGACTTTCACCCACTGAAAAGCAACCTAATCTTACCCCAAGAGAAGGGAATTATGATCTCACTAATTAGACTAGAATGTCTATATTATTAGCACATACACTGGTAAATACTTATCACAACGAGATAGATATCGTATCATCACATGAATTTTTCATAGTTTATTTGTACAAACACATACACACACACTGCCACCACCACTAACGTCATTACTACCAAAACTAACAATCACAGCAACAGAAAATAGGACAAACCCTTAAACCCACCCTCCTATGCTAGTCTGTGATGTGGACAATCCTTGTCGAGATCAGTTTCCCTGGACGGCTACAGTCAGTTCCTTCTCTGCCGAGGAACTAATGTGTAGTGTTTGATGAGAAAAAAACATGCTGTCGCTGTTCTTGGTGAGGATGTGTCTGGTTTGATTCCAGCATAGTTTGACACAAACACTGGAAAAAATGAAAACAAAAACTGCAGAACCAACGTCACCAGTGGCATCCTATGATTGAACGGCTGTGCAGGATTGGCTCAGGTGTGAGGAGAAGGATGACGGAGGCGATGGTTGGCTCGTGTGAATGTCACCGGCAAGGACTGACATGCTGACTGCAACAGGAATGTCATATTAAACCTTGTGGGGAAGATGTTATCTAGGCGTTTGCCTTTTCCCATCCCCTTTCTTCTAACAAATCCACATTGATGACATTTTATATTAATTGAGCTTTTTTTCATATTTTTATTATGTTTATAACCAACTGCCTCAAGATCCTACTGCGCTGACATCCCTGCCATGATGGATTATATCTTCTTAAAGCACAAGGCAAAAGACTCTCTTCCTTAATTTGCCTTCATGAGGCATTTTGTCTCTCTAATGAAAAAAGAAACTAATCCAGAAAGTGGGTACTAAGTGTAGAACAGTTGCTGAGATAAACCCGACTATGTAGTCCAGAGGCCTTTAGGACGGATTTGCCATAGGAATCCGTAAGCATTTAGAGAGCACTAGCAATGAGCAGAACTCAATGAGACATTCTGTTGGGGAGTGAAAGACAAGCGTGCCAAGAGAGAAACAGACAGTAGAAGCCTGGTTATGATACTTCAGACTGAGACGTGAACTCTGTCAAGAACAGGACTGGTGGCTATTTGGGTTGTGGTCAGGTGAAGAATCCGGCTGCATTCTGCCTGTGTCTTCACAGCCTGAGTGAGGCCAAGTTTAGAAACAATGGTCTAATTCCTGAGAGGGAAGAAGTGTCAGGGCATGGTAGCGTTAAGCCTGGGTCACAATTGCTGCTCACGTTCTCATCCAGCTCCCCAGACAGAAAGAAAAACAAACAGCAGAAAAATAAGCCAAGTGTGTAGTTTCATGCAGAAAGGAGACTGAGTTTAAAGATAGAGATGGGGTTAGTATGAAAACAACTCTAATCTGTCTTTATTAATGCTATTAGCATTATTAAAGAGAAACTTATTCCTCTGTCCTGGGATAATAGTAAGATGTCCTGAAGGTAAGACTCTACCTATCAAAGTCCCCAGGTTGTAAAATGAAAATTTATTTGAAATGAGACAGATTGAACTGAACCACCTGAGAAAATGTTTCTTTAGGCATGCGATGGTAGTTGAGACTTTATTCCTAAACGCCAGTCTACACCTTGAGCTGGTAGTAGAACTAGGTGGTATTGCCTAGTAGTACTGGTTTTGCAGGCATGAAAGTTACGAGAATGAGGGAGTTATGGTAGCTGGGTCGAGATTCCCAAAGTCTTCTGCAGCCAGGCAATGTGTGGCAGGGCCGCAGGCTCTGCAAGGAGGTCCCACAAGGCCATTGCATGAAACTCTAAAGGTAAAGCCTGGGGTTTGATGGATGCCACAAGATGTTGGAGATGAAAAACTGTTTGACTTCTGCCAAGATAAATCCAAGTACAAGGTGAAGTCCATGCCAAGAGGAGGCTATGCGTGCTGCAGGTAATAAAGCTGGAAGGGGGCAGCTACCTATCCCTTTGGAGCCCAGAGATGCCAGACATAGCACTATAGGGTTTGATATTTTCTCTATGGGATTTTGGTCTTGTTTTAGTCCAATCTTTCCTTGTTATGCCCCCACTCCTCCATTTTGAAATGGGGATAGTCATTGAGACATTGTAACAATATTATATTGTAACATTGTTATATTGGAAGAAGGTAAGTTTTTAAACATTTCCTTCCATAAAGGCTCCTAATTAAGAGATTGGGTTCAACCAGGTATGGGGTGGCACACCTTTAATCCTAGCACTCTGGAGGCAGAGGCAGGTGGATCTCTGTGCATTCAAGGCCAGCCTAGTCTACAGAGGTTGTTCCAGGACAGTGACAGACAGGGCTACACAGAGAAACATTGTCTTGAAAAACCAGGGGTGGGGGAGGGGAGAGGAAAGTGAGAAGAAAGAAGAGATAGATAGATAGATAGATAGATAGATAGATAGATAGATTGATTTTAGCTTGAGTCTCAAAAAAAGAGTAACTTTGATTTGTAAAGGGTGTTGCAGTTCTTAATGACTTGATAATTTTGAGATTGAAATGAATGTATTTTTCATTATGAACCTGTAAGGGCCAGGGAAAGATGATGTTTCGGTTTTAAAATAGTAGTAATTTTAAAATAATGTTTAATATGTTGAAATAATTTTAAAATAGTAATAATTTTAAATTAATAATAATTTTAAAGTAATAATTTATTTTATTTTTTTATTTTTTTTAAAGTAATAATTTGAAAATAATGTTTGGGTATTAAGTTAACAAGGAGCAGAATTGTGGTGGTTTGTCTTGCTCATCAACCTGAAATAATTTAGACCAGAGATTCCCAACCTATGGGTCACGACCCCCACAGAGGTCACATATCAGACATCCTGCATGTCAGATATTTATATAATGATTCATAACAGTAGAAGAGTCACAGTCATGAAGTAGCAACAAATAATTTTATGGATGGAGATCATCATAACATGAAAAACTCTATTAAAGGGTCACAACATTAGGAAAGTTGAGGATCACTGATTTAGATCAACCTAGGAAGCAAACCATGGGACATGTCTGTGAGGTGATTTGATCCTCAGTTGGTGGCAATGTTTGGAAGGTTTAGGAAGTGTGTCACGGGGGGAGGGTAGGCTTTGAGAATGTATAGCCTCGTGCTTTTAGTTCACTCTCTGCTCTCTGCTGGAGGTTGAGATGTGTTCTTTTAACTCCTTGCTCCGGCCACCAAGACTTCTGTGTGTTGTCATGCTAACCCACCATGACAGACTCTTCTCGTTGCCCTTGGTCATAGGGATTTATCACAGCAACAGAAAAGTAACTGATAGAGAGTCAGTGCTGGTTCTTACAGCATGTGCTGCCCCTTTGGAGAGGGGAAAGATTCTACAGGAGGCAGCTATCCATGCTGGGGATGGCCACAGGCAGGTTCCACACAACCTACCACCCATGTTTTGGTGTCCCAAGACTCCGCTCCATTCATGCTATATGTAACTGTGCTTCCCCTGGCATCTCGCCAGGAAGAGATATTTGTTAATCCATACTTCACACACCAGCCTGACACTACAAAGAACTCTCAGCACTCCCTTCCCTGCTTTTTCAGGGCCACACTGGTTCTCGAAGCATATACGCGCAAACTCAGTGTAGAAAGGTGGATTTCCAGAGATAAGAAAATGCAAGGTCTTTTGACTTGCTCAGACAAGATATCGTAGGTGACTCTCAGCTACAACACTCAAGTTTTCACTATGAAGGTGCAGAGAGCATCCCCATAGGAAGTATGCTTGTTGATCCCTGGACCAGCATCCGGGAAGCTCTGACTCCACAGTGTTGAATTCTGTGTAGGGGTCCTGCTCACATGGAGTCACCTTTCTGTCTCGGTTCTTTTCTACCACGCACGGGTCTCGAACTTCCTTCAGCTCTCTTTAAGACCACTCCTGAATTTCACTTTTCTTCCACAGCCAGCCACAGCGCATCCGATGACTGCTGGAGAACTCTCTGATCTGTCCTGTGAGGTCCCCTCCTTTGCTTTGTCATTGATCCCACTCCCAAAAATGTCCTAAAAATTCTTTCTGATCTCATTCTTCACCATGAGTTGAAATAACAATCCGATTTTATCTTTATAACCATGCATAGCATTCTTCTGTGCTAGCCAAACAGCTGTTACTATTTGAGATTTGTTCCTACCCACTATAAAGAGCAGAATTTGCTTCATCACGACTTTCAAGCTTTTCTTTATTCTGACAATTCAGAGAAGCCATTTATACCATCTAGTGTTTAAGTGTGACCAACAACAGAGACATGTCCAACCCAAAACTTTCAACAACAAAGCCAGCTCAGACATGCGTTCATGTTTTAAATGGGCTTCTTCACAGCATTTAATTTCAAATGATTTGATAGTAAAATTTGAAAGTCATTATATTCGATTCCTTTTATCTTAAAAAAAAACAGCGTCGGATAAAACCCCAAGAGTCTGTAATTTTTAAGATTTTGACAGAAGGAAGAGCAGTTTTGTCTGTTTATATCAAGCACATTTTTGGCTTAGTGACTAGGTACGAAGGAAATAGACGAGGCTCAAATAAATGTAAAGTTGGGGCTGACTCCTGGCAAAAGCATCCCGAGGTGAAAAGTCCTTTCTTGTGGAGCCATTTCTAGTCATCACTCAGGTGCTAGAGAGAAAACAGATGTACCTCTTTTCCCCTGGTACCACTAATTTGAAAATAGCATAAACTGTTGGTGAGTTCTAGATAGAACCAAGGCGATCTCGGGTACTCTTTACTTCTGTTAAGGTTGCCACTATGGAAGGCATGGTGGAGCAACTCCGTTTATGGGAATGGGTCCATGGGATTAAGGCTGTTCATATAACAGTGGATCAGAAAGCATAGAATACGATACGAAGCGGGGACCAGGCATCATCTTCAAAGACTGACTCCCTCTCTCCCCACTGACTTACTTAGGGTTTTAAGCTTCACTTCACAGACATTTCACAGTCTCGGAACGAAAATTGCAATACCGGCTAGTAGGCATTCAAAAGAGAAGCCTGCATGATGAGAAGTGTACTGCTCTGTCCCTGTCCTCCAAAGATTTATGACAATCATACAATTAATTCACAGTTCATTCAGCCCAACCTCAGGAGTCACCATGGTCTTAACTGTTCCTGTGTTGTTCAAACATCTCAGTCCAGGGTCTCTACTGAGACTCAAGGCTGTCCCTCAGCTGTGATTCTATGAAAAATAATAGAGACAAAGAGATGCTTCTAAAATACAGACACAGAGCAAATATTCCCATGCAAAAAGGGAGAAACAGAGACATAGAAACAAGGGATGGGAATAATACAGACCAAAACCCACCAGGGTAAACATAAAATTCTATAACTCCATGTCCAGCAAGGGGGTCTATGATGTCATGATATTCATTTGGCAGTCCCATCCCTATGGATTTGATGTTTGTAGCCCATATGGCCACTCTCTGAATCCTGTTCTATTTGGAGCTTTTACAATTAGCAATGGTCACTCCACATTCTAAGTGTTACACTGTCTTGAAATTTCCTTTTCCTAGTCGAATTCAGCATCACTCAAATGATCACAGCATCAGCAAAACACTGGCCAATTATTTGCCAGTCTGCAACATAACTAGCCTCTATTTTTATCCCCGTAGAGATCTTATCTAAAAATTTATGAACACAGCCTTTATTATCTCCATTTTAGTTTTCTGAGCTCCCATTGGAATGGCTATCCAATTATACTTAGCTCATTCTCTGGGTTTTCCAGCCCACATTCCTACTTTTTCCTAAATTTGTCTCCCACACCAGTTTCAAAGACTTAGCCACATGGGCAAGATTAATCATAGCAATGACCCTAATCTCTGGCACCAGTAATCTGTATCAGTTAATCTCATTCACTGGGGTCACAATACTGGACAACTTAAAGAGGGTAGATTTATTGGGTTCACGGTTTCAGAGAGTTTCAGTCCTTTATGGCGAGGATGCCATGGAGACCCAGGCACATGGTCAGTTTGTAGGGCCTCAGGTACATAGAGAGGTTGTTTGCAAGGCAGGAGGCCAGGAAGCAGATAGCATGGGGAGAACCCAGGGCTGACCATTGTTTTCCAGGGCTATCCCTAGCTATGTGTTTCCTCCAGCTGGTCTCCACCTCTCAAAGATTCCACAGGCTCCAAACAGATTACCATCAGCTGAGGAATGAACATTCAAGACCTGAGTGTGTGAAGTATGTTTTAGATCCAAACCACAATACCCGCTCTCTCTTTCCCTACTGCCCCCTTCCACCCCCACCTCCGCAGCCTCACCCATTCTGGCTCAGGGTGATAAAGTGGACTGAAATGTATTCAGTATCTTTTGAGTTCTTGGAAACCCATCACATTAGCTACGGCTCTGCCAGGCTATCTAAAAGTGCTTGTCCTCCTTGGCTCTTTGTTCTGGGAAAAGCAGCTCTGCTTTCCCATGTGGTTGCAATGATCACAACCTTCTCCTTGGGGGACTGAATGCCCAGAACTTAGGAAGGAGCCTGCAAGGTATCTTTATAATATGCATTGTGTATACATCAGGGAAGATTCGTGTAAAGTTTTTCACTAGGTTCCGTTAAACTCCCAAGGATATGTTTATCCCATAAGAAGAAAATATTTATAAGGTCCAAGTTGTTATCTTCAAAGTCATAGATATAAATAATTGTAGTATTTTCTGAAGATTCTTCCTTAGATTAGAAAAGGGACTTTTTTGTTGTTGTTGTTTATTTGTTTGTGAGACAAGGTTTCTCTGTGTAGTCCTGGCTATCCTGGAACTCACCTTGTAGACCAGGCTGGCCTGAAACTCAGAGATCCGCCTGCCTCTGCCTCACCAAGTGCTGGGATTAAAGGTGTCACCACCACTGCCCAGTCCAGAACAGGGGAAATCTTATACTGACCTCTGCTCCCAAATTACTTGACCCCAGACTCATCCATCCTTCATTTCCACCTCCTCCTCTCCTACAGTGATCATCTCAAGCATACATCTGGTCTTGCTATCTGACCTCTGCCTCAATGCCTTGTGTAACAGATCCTACTCCCTTCTGAGTAAAGCATAAAGTCCAAAACCGCATGTAAAGAACAGCCCTACCTTACTCATTCACTGCCCCACAGCCCTGATTAATGTCACTCCATGATTGCTGCAGCTGAGGATCAGAACTAACGTTTGGGTTGGCAGCTCTACGAGACAATCAACATATTTATTTATTTATTTATCTTTAAGATTTATTTATTATGTATACAGTGTTCTGTCTGTATCTTTGCTTGCTGGCCAGAAGAGGGCACCAGATCTCATTACAGATGGCTGCGAGCTACCATGTGGTTGCTGGGAATTGAACTCAGGACCTCTGGAAGAGGAGTCAGGCTCTTAGCCTCTGAGCCATCTCTCCAGCCCACCATTTTTATTTCTTACATAATATTGTGCCCAGCAAACACCTTTATTAAAATAGTACTCCTGATGAAATGCCAGTGATTGTTCTGCATTTATGCTTTAAATCAACTTGGTGACAACAGCTCTGAGAGGTGGGTTCTGTTTCTAACCTTTCTGATGGGTCAGGGACCCTGAGCTCAGGAAACTAAAATCAACAGCACCCAAGTTCATGAATGACAAAGCCAGGTTTCCACAAGTCATCCTGTTCACCAAGCTTTAAAAAGGGCAGATTCACAGCCCCATCCACAAGCAGCAGTCTTAGTGTTAAAACATTTGACGACTAGTAGTAGGCGAGTGCCCTCTAGTGGCTATCCTCGACTATGACACCATTCTTAGTTAATGAATTAGGGTTAAAATTAATTTTTGAGATGACAATATTTACATCACTTTCATCTTCCCTTTTCTCCCCCTTTCAAGTTCTCCCGTGTATGAGCCAGATTTTGTGATGCGTTTATTCTACATATATAGAAGGATAAATTATTTTCATCATGACGACTGAGTCTTTAACTTCAACTGAACTTTGTCACTAGTATATGAATAGTACCAAATGACTGTCATTAGTACCCATTTAGTCCTGGGAATTAAAATTCATTAAAAATTTAAATTGCGCGCTATGCATTTATATGCTTGTTTGTTTATTTGTGTGTATATGCATATATGTGTGTACGTATGAAAGCACTTGCAGAGATCGAAAGTTAATTCTCTTATTAAACCATGTGGATCCCAAGGATCAAGATTAGGTCATTCATCAGATTTGGGGCAAGCACCTTTGCCCACTGAACCATCTCTCAGCACAAAATTTAATTTTATTTCTGGAAGCCCACATCCCACCTTATTGGAGGGAAACTTACAGCTGCCGTGTTAGTGGCAGAGTTACTCACCGCAGCTGCTGGGCCTGCTCAGCTTATTTCACAAGAATAACTGTAGACATGTGTCCCTTATCCTTTCCTCTTGTCCTCTTTAGATGAAAGTTGGAAGGGAGAGAATCCATGAACTATATATGTTAAAGATACGTGTATAGATCTCCCCTTTTCCATACTGGATTGCTATCCCCAAACAGGAAATGGTAAGTAACAATTGTCAGGCTGGAGTCAAGTGCCTATAGTCCAAAGTCCCCAAGGACAGAGGATCAAACAGTGGTGAAGTTTGTTCTTTCTGATGCAACCGACAACAGGCAGCCGTCCGTGGTGTGGAACGCTGGACTAGCTCTTTGCTCAGACTGCACAGTACATTCTATTTAGAATGGATTCAGAGCAGCCGATCTAGTCCCCACCCTTACATCTGTATCCCAGCCACCGAGGAGCACCTCCTTTCCTTTAGAGGCCAAACCCAGAAGTGGCACACACGCCTTCACGTCCCACTGTCTACAATTGGGTCAGAAGTGTCAAGAGAGATTGGGATTGGGGATTTCTTCTGTTCAAACCCAGAGTGCTCTTGATAGAGGCAGAAAAAAAGAAGACTGGATTTTGGGTGGAAAATAGCTCTTTTGTTCACAGGATACTTCAGTTATTCAGACAACTTTATATTTTTTTCGTGTGCTGATTATTTATGGAAATTATGATAAAAATGTCCTGTGTTGCAATAACTCTAGTTAATGAAATATTACAATTCTTGCAGAAGTGCCACTGGTTGTGTTGACAACCATGTTTTCTTCATGGTCCTTCTTGATGGGACTTCAGTGATTATGAACCAAGGCAGTTAGCTGGAAAGCAGTTGCTGTCGGTCCCTGCATTGCCCGCTCCAGCATGCACAGATGACAGCTAATTACCCTGCCTCGGTTATTCCCCATTTCCCACTGTTAGTCCCTGCATTGCCTGCTCCAGCATGCACAGATTACAGCTAATTAATTACCCTGCCCCGGTTATTCCCCGTTCCCCACTGTCAGTGCTTGCATTGCTCGCTCCCGTTCCAGCATGCACAGATTACAGCTAATTACCCTGCCCCGGTTATTCCCCGTTCCCCAACTACACAATTCAAAGGTCAGTTATGCAACTTTGGCTTATTGTGCAAAGTATTTTAAGTTGCCTCTTTGGCTCATAAATCACTAGGTAAAAAAAGTGTTCTTTATGGTCACTGATCAATGGTGTTACTTTCTAAACCTGCTCGATATATATCCATGGTACAATGTGTATAACTAATGCTGCTTCCTTACCCCCCAGGGGTAGACCCATGTGACATTTTATTAAAATGAATGATTGGAAAAGGGAATTATTTAACAAGGATGAAAGTGAAGGAAGGGAAGAAAAAGTGAGTGGCAACCATGGAAGCGAGGTTTTGGCCAAACTTAAGTGAAATTATAAGAGACTTTATTGACACAGAAAAATCACACTGTTATCATTTTGAGACAGCTATATGAGACGCAAAAAAAAATATTAGTCAAAGTTTGTCAGGACTATTGCTGTGTATTTATTAAGAGAGGAAAATCTGGGTGGTGGGGTTGGTGCATACCTTTAATCCCAAGACTTGGGAGGCAGAGGCGGGCGAATCTCTGAGTTTGAGGACAGCCTAGTCTACAGTGAGAGTTCCAGGATGACCAGAGGTACAGAGAGAAACATTGTCTTGAAAATCCCAGAGAGAGAGAGAGAGAGAGAGAGAGAGAGAGAGAGAGAGAGAGAGAGAGAGAGGTGGGTGACAGAGGTGTGTGTGTGTGTGTTTTAAGAGTGTTTGAGTCTGGCAAATCTCAAATCTGTAAGCTCATCCATTATTCCATTTGAGTCTTCAACTGATTGGCTTAGGTTTACACATATATTGAAAGGCTGAATGCTCACTGATACAAATTTCAGTTTCGTATGAAACTACCCTTGCATGAACATACAGATAAATGCTTGACAAAACAGCTAGGAAATGTGGCCCAATGTAAACGATACATAAAATTATCATCATTCAGAACTTATAGAAGTGGTTAGTGAGATTGCTCAGCAGGTAAAGGAATATGCTACCAAGCCTGACGACTTGAATTCAGTCCTTTGATCCCACGTGGCAGAAGGAAAGCACTGATTCCTACAGATTGTCACGTCACCTCCACAGGGTGCTGTGGTTCACAAGTACACACATACACACACACACATGCGCACTCAATAAAACGTAATAAAAATTGTTAAAAAACTTACAGAAGTCAAACTTATTAATATACACTAAGAACCTGTTAGTGTTGGATGAAAATGATCCAGAGAAAGTGAAGTGGGTTTGAGAGAAAAACAAACAAACAACAACAAAACCCCCAGCAGCACTACAGGCTCTGCTGGAATATTTCAAAAGGCTGTACTATTTAAGTACGTATTTAACTCCAGAATAGAGACAAGTGTGACAGTTTAACAAAGCCCAGGAAAGCCTCCTGCTCCAGGCCACAGTATACACAATAAGAACCAGAAGGAGAGCAAGGCTCAAGCAATTCTCAAAAGGCCCTAAGAAGTAAAACATCCCACTTCTCAAAGTCATTTGTGTTTTAAATTACTAAGTAATTAGTACTTCAGATATTTTTGTATATAATTTACTATGACTTAGATTTTATGTGTTGAAAAAAGTATTAATGACTCCAGAAGGACCCTACATTTTCCACTTATTATTAAAATTGGCATACTGGCTTTAGCTTGAGGGTCATTTGTATAGTCCTGCAGCGGCATGCAAAGTGAGGTCTGCAGGTAAAGCCTGATCTCAACGGCTCCAACGGAGTTCCTGCTTCAGCATTGGGAAAGCCCAGAGCTTCTCTCTTTCCTGAAGCTCTTGTTTCATTGGCAGCCAAAGATCCCACTGAGTCTCTCTTCTCTATGCCATCATCCTCACTTCTTCAGGAACACTGCATCAGAGGCCCTAAGGCTGCTGGTCTCCTCTGTCCCTTAATATGCTTCCTTGCTCTTGTTTCTGACTTTGAACCCCTTGCTCTAAGCAGGTTTCTGTGTGAGCCTTCTTCATCACTGTATGTTGTTCACCGGTCCTCAGCCTCAGCCCCTTGGAGGTCTACCTCTCCATTAATACAGTAACCCACCTGCAGCAAAAATCCGTTCAAATATAATTTTCCCTCTCTGCTTTCATCCAAGGCTCTTCATATCTAAAAAGCAGCTTCCTAGCATGAGGTAAAAAACATTACTCTAGGTAGAGGCAGATTTTTGCCATCTAAATTTAAAGTGATGGCAGTATGGTTTAAGATAAAACTTCTTAAATATATATTTTCCAAGAGTGATCCCTCCCACCAGCTGAATAGAATGTCTGGGGATATGGGCAGGAGCAGAGTGAATACCTTTTCTTGAGTAAGGACCTTTTGCTGTGAGTGCCATGAAGATATGAAGGAAGTGAAGGGTGGTGTACATAAGCAAGGCTGAATTTCTTTCTCCTTGTTCTATGATGAGGGCTCCTCACCAGGTACCAAGATTCACCATTCCTTGATTGCTTGAAACAAAACACATATATACATATATGCTACTGCTTTGTCCCCAAGGTCTTCCTTCCCAAATGACCCAGCCTACCCACTGGCCCCTGACATGAGAATGGTTGGGAAGAGCATTGATACTGAAGAGGTCAGATAGTCACATATCCCTAAGCCCTAGAGTAACACTCTCAGTGTAATTGGATGTTTCTCTCCTGTCTCTGGTTTCCAAAAACCACTCAGAGGCTTAATATTACTTATAAATGCTCAGTCAAAAGCTCAGACTTATTACTAACTAGATCTTACATTTTAAGTTAACCCATAGTTCTTAGTTACTCTCACTACATGGTGGTACCTTTATTAGCATGGCACATTCATCTCCTGCACCCTCTGTGCCTCACTGGTAATTCCTGATTCTGCCCTTCTCCCCTTCTGATCACCCTTAGTTTGGTTCCCTTGCCTATGCTTCCTGCATGGCTACTGGCCAATCAGCATTTTATTAAACCAATTTGAATGACAAATCTTTACAGTATACAAGAGAATTATTCCACAGCATTTCCCCCTTTTTGTCTAATTAAAAAGGAAGGTTTTAACTTTAACATAGCAAGAGTATATAAAACAAGAAACAATTATCAAGTAAAAATTAAATTTACAATATGTAGTCTATTTGTATTTGGCAAACTTAGAGAAAATGGGCTACTATCTATCTTATCTTTGTGATCCCAAAGTTTTGTACCAAGTTTGTCTTTTATCATACCTAAAGAAATATATCTCTGCATGACCTTGAAAACCTAACTAACATGACTATAAGTTTGCTATTATAGATGACTGTTAATTTATATTTCTTAATTATGCATTAAATTTTTAAATAAATGGCATAATACAATGCTCCCCACAAGAGTAGAAACATATTTGCCAGGCAGTGGTTGGTACACGCCTTTAATCCCAGCACTCAGGAGGCAGAGGCAGGTGGATCTCTATGAGTTCAAGGCCAGCCTGGTCTACAAGAGCTAGTTCCAGGACAGGCACCAAAGCTACAGAGAAACCTTGAAAAAACAAAGACAAACAAACAAAGAGTAGAAACATACATACAGCATAACAATATAATCTTTAAATTTGTGTCAATAAACCAAAATACAAACCAATGTAAACTACTTAAGATTAGTAGTTGCTTTTTTAATTTAAAATTAGATTCAATAATCTACCCTTTAATTCTATCATTTCTATATCCTATGCCCCTTTTTCTTTAGAAAGGGATTTTTGAATTTAACTCTCTTATTTAACTTTTTCTTTCTTTTCTCCCCTTTTCCCCCTATGACCCAAAACAATTTGTAACTAACTCCCCTAAACAAAGGCAAACATCCATAATCCATTTTTGGGAATGTGGCTGTAATTTTCTAAGCTACTTCCTATTGATTGGGGGTGCTGATAATCTTTGGGGGACCCTGAGAAAACTTAAGATTATAATAAAGTCCTGTCTGGAGTATTCTGTGAGGTTGGATCATCTCAGCCAGAAGCCAGCAGACTATTCTGGAAGTAGACCTCAGAGGAAACTGCAGCAGAGGAGCTCTGAAACATTAGATCATCTGAGCCATCCATTCTCACCAGAGATTTTTCAGAGGGTCTTCCTTGATCAAGCCTGATTTTTCTTAGCCCAGAATGAATCTATAGCCTGTAATTTCCCGTGGAAATAGAAGCAGAATCTCTTTCCCACAGTAATATATCTTTTGACTGAAATTTTGAAGTCAAGATATTTTTTAAATATATAGGTTGATTTAATCTAGTAGTTTTCATAATCAAATGTATCTTAGCAGTTTTCATTTGTTTTTTTAGTAGCCAAAAAATTTAAAGACAACACAATAACATACAGTATCAAGACTCTCTGTGTATTTTCCATCTTTACATGACTTATATTTTTATTATACTATTTCTTTTTAAGGACTTTATTTTAAAACTATATTTTTACTTATGAATGCTCGGTCAGTTGTTCAGGATTATTGCTAACTAGGTCTTTCATTTTAAGTTAATCCATATTCCTTATTGATGTTCTGCTGTGTGGTTGTACCTTTATTAGCATGGCAAGGTCATCTCTTGCTCCGCCTCTTGCTGGTGATTCTACCTCTCTCTGTGGACATCTCATTAAAATTACTTTAGCTAAAATAAGAGCAAGTCAACCACACTAAGTTGCACTGCATACTTAATATATAGGGTTGTTGTAGCCCAGGCTGGGCTCAATTTACAGTAACCCCGCTTCAGCCTCACTTGTGTTGGGATGGCAGACATGAACGTGCCTGATCTAGATACTGATTTAAGGCAGCTCTTCACTATTCTCTTAAGACGAAAAATTCAAAATGTAAATCCTAGGACAGAATACTAAAATGTCAAAAGCTTTCCTTCCTTGTTAATTCCACTCCCCTCACAACCCCACTAGAATTCCTAAGTTGTTTGAAAGCATGCCAAGGCCATGTTTAGCAATACCTTGTTACTAATTAGCTTGTGTTTCTGTATCTGTCTGAAAGCAATGGAACTTTGATAAGACTCACCTCATGGTTGCTTATCACAGAAAATTGGTAAACATGATATAATTTAGGGATGGTACTTGGGGATTGTATATGTGCGTGTGTGTGGTACGTGTATGTATGCATATGTGTGTGCATGTGTATATGTGTTTATGTTCTTGTGTGTGTGTTTATAGAAGGCAAGTGAGCTACCAGAGGAATGAGGGGTTTCCTCCAACTCTCTCTAAACAGGGTAAGCTAATATACTAATAAAATTAGTGATTTTTGACTGAGGAAAGCTCAAACTCATCAGGATTCTGAGAAGCATGTGGAGTTTGAAGACTAACAACTGAATGTCTGAATCTAGTGTTCACATGAGGCTAATCAGAATTTCCTGGATGGTGGGGTCACCTAGAAAATAAACACACAGTACTGCAGAGCACCCAATTCAGATCCAGGTAAATAACCCTGCTGCGTAGCTTTTGTTTACAACTGAGTTCGTCCCCACCAGCTTTCTGATGCATGAACTTGCATCTATAGAAGGGATATTTCTTTCTATACCATGCACCAACCAGTAGGACTTGGGGGTAATTGGAGCTCCAGGAAGATGAATTTTTGTTTGTTGGTAGGTTGTTTTTTTTTTTTTTTAAAGATAGGGTCTCACTATGTACACCAGGCTGGCTTCAAATTCAGAGATCCATTTGCCTCTATATCCTGAGTGCTGGAATGAGAGGTGAGCGCCACTATGCTCGGCTAGGAAGATGATTTTTTTTTCTCAGACCAATCAGGTTATTTAAGAATTCCATTAAGCACTGCACATTAAGATTGAATGTGAGGACTTTGATGGAAGCCTTAGGAGGGGAGGAAAGAGACAGAAAGACTAAAGATGAGGAAGGCTGGAAACCAGTGCACAATTTGTTCAGGACCACTTATTTTCCTCATTTGGTTTATTTTTTACATTAGCTTAGCATTAGCAGAGTGGAAGCATAAATGGGGGGGTCTCTTACAGAGAAAATATTTAGAGAGATTCCTTTTCATTAATGGGGTTCATTTATCATCAGCAGGCCCAGCTAGACACCACAGGCCTTCACAGGCAAACAAGAGATAATTCTTATCTTTGTTTCTCTTCCAAGTTGGTCTCCAGGCAGGGCACCCTACAGCTAAAAGTTAAGGGTTTGTCTTCTCTGAAAGTTTCATCACTTCTCTCTGATGTCATTTGCCTGCCACCCTTTTAACTGCCAGGCCTGAGGAAGCCTGCAGTCCCAGGCAGTTTGCATGGGAAGCCCTGGGGTGAACAGACTAGTTTGAACCACACCTATTGAGTTTCTGTCACTGCTCTGGCCAGAAAGCTTGTGGGAAAACAACCAGTGGTCTAGAATATCATTTACTAGTAGAAATTAAAAGCATGTCGGATAGCAAAAGGGCAAATGAGCCCTTCTGATATGGTAAAATATGTTGACGTTGACATTTATGTCTAGGCACCATATGCCTTTGAACGAGCTTCTGCCCTTATATTTTCAAAGCTTAGGGCTGTGGGGAGAACAGAGATTTGGAAGAGTGAACTTGGAGTGTGAATGTTTCTCCTAGGATTTACTCAGGAGCCCACCATTTACTTACAGTCTTTCCAGAGAGCTTGGGGTAAGCCTAGCACTGGGGTGAAGGGGCATACCCCAGACCCGTAGCCAAGACTAGCCTGCAATCCCGGTTTGACATTTTCAGACAGGGATGTCTCTGTGTCGTCTTTCTGCTCGTTTGTCCTCAGTCTTCCGGCCCTACTTCTGGGTGAGCTAGCAGGGTAATCGAAAGTGGACGTGACTACACGGCCTCTCTTATCAGTGCTCGCACCTCCACAGACCTCCGTAGACTTGGAGTGGGACCCACCTCGGTGGGAGGGGTGGAGTCTTATCTCCCACTCTGGGAGCGTTCAGACGGGTGCTGGTGGCGATAGGACCGGACTACACTTCCCAGCATTCTCCGCTCCCGCCTGCCTCCAGTCTCCCGCAGCAGCGGCCCACACCCGTTGTGTCTCTTCCCTGGTCCCGGTTCCAATTCCGGCGAGTCTCTGTCGGCCTCAGGACCCCGGGCACTCCGGCGGGTCTGCAGGACCAGCGCTGTCCAGTCCCGGAGGGACATGGCCTTGCGACTGGCCCGGCTGGGCTCGGGCTCCGGCTGGCACGCGCTGCGGAGCGACTATGGCCAGCTGCGCGCTTGGTCCCCGCGCGGCGCGTCCGCCCGCGTCCGCCAGCTGCCTGGCACCGCCGGTACCCAGTCCCGCCGCGGGCTGGGCCACAGCCCCTCCGCTGGAGGCGGGTCCTGGTTGGGGACCGGGCTGGCCGCGGCGCTGGCGGGGTTGGCAGGACTGGCAGCCGCCGCCTTCGGGCACGTGCAGCGGGCGGAGATGGTGCCCAAGAGCTCGGGGGCGCGAAGCCCCTCGCCTGGACGGCGGGAGGAGGACGGTGACGAACTGGCCCGCCGCTGCAGCGCTTTCATGAGCTCGCCGGTGACCGACGTGTGTGAGCTGCGGAAGAGACCCGAGGACATGAAGACCAAGATGGAGCTGATGATCATGGATATCCAGGCCCAGGTGTGTCGGGCTTTGGCCCAAGTAGACGGAGTCGCTGACTTCTCTGTGGACCGATGGGAGAGGAAGGAAGGTGAGCAGGGCCCTCCTGTCACCTGCTGTGGGATGGAGTGGGCGCTAGTTGCAGCTTAGAGTTGGAATAGGTTAAAATAAGCAATACCCACAGGGGATTGACCTATTAGAAGGGATACCCTCAAAAAGACAGACATCGAGAGAGCTGCTCTATGCTTGCAGATGTGGACCCAGAAGTGCCAACAATTTAGAACAGGCCGTTTCAAAATACTGCCAATTCATAATTACATTTTTTATAGGTTTATTAAAAACATTTGCCGGCATCACACTTGAGCTTGCACGCCCAAACTTCAAAGTTTGTTACTGGGCAGATAGGTTTTTTTCCCTCCTACATTTCATCTGCTGGTTAGGGTGCATTTGTCCCTTGTCCTCTAGAGGCAGAAGGAACACTCATCCTTCATCCTGAGTGTCTACTGGACACCCTGTGTCAAGAATCTCCCTACCTCTTTTTGGGAGTTGCAGAAGAAATATTCGATTAATGTTTCAGGAGCTCTTACTGAATTGCATGTCAGATTTCTTGAAGGAAACCATGTCCTTGGAATCCCCAGATAACGACCCAGTCCTGTCGCGAGTCATGTATTGGTGACCAAGTTGTTCCCCTCCTATCCTGAATTTAAACTTGAGGATTGCTGACCTTTTCCCAGCTAGAAATATAACAGCATATCTTCAACACATTTTGACCTGTGATATTGTCACATCGATGTTAAATGAAATTCCATCTCATTTTCATAGTTTTCCATCTTGTTATGTTTTCAAGTAAAGGCCACGACTCAATCTCATATACTATATAGCTAGTTTTGGATGTTACTGTTTTCTTCCCATTTTTCATAATTTATGAATATTTGTAGAGTCCTTAGAATTTTAGAAACATGGTCAACACTTGAAAAAAAATATCACCCACGTCTCCCAACAGTGAGATCTCGGATATGTTGTACTGCTTCTCTTGAGTTTTTCCTTATCTGGAACACTGAAGGGTTGTTCTGGATCATCCTTTGACAAATGCACACTCTTGCCAGCTCTTAGAAATAAAGCAGCCCAAACATTAACTCTTGAGAAGCAATGGCTTTTTGATGACCCTATTGTCTTAAAGAAAAAAAAAATCCTATTAAACAGATATACCTAAATAGTAATATATGTTTTACTCAATCTAAGATTCCAAATTCCTTAAGAGTTTGAATAGCTACATTTTTAAATTATATTTAAAAATTAAAGGTAATAGTAGGTTGAGGAAAAAAAAACACAAAGCAATATGGAGTTCTTGTGTTCAGTGAAAGTAGAATACTGTTCAAGTGTAGCACCCTTGCTTGTCACATTGGTGTTCAATTTGGGGAATAGCGAATGGATTCCTTTTAGTGATGTTTGAAGGGAGAGAGTACTTTGGTGAAAGCACAGAGGAAACATTTTGATGGTTTGTGTCTGGGTCCAATGTTTGCCCTGTATGTACGGCTTATGACAGGAAGTTAAGCTAATCATCTAATGTTCTGTGCATTAAAATATATGCTATTGATGGTTCTGGAGCTACAGGGGGAACCAACCCTCATGCTGCCACATTCTTGGGAGACTTGTATCCCATCTGATGGTCCCCTGTTCTCTGGTTTTCTGTTTCTGTGGACAGGGGGTGGTGGCATCACCTGTGTGCTTCAGGATGGCCGTGTGTTTGAAAAGGCTGGGGTCAGCATTTCTGTTGTTCATGGGAATCTCTCGGAGGAAGCAGCAAACCAGATGCGAAGCAGAGGAATGTCCCTGACGAGGAAGGATGGTAAGTTGGGTAACTCTTCCTGCCAGCGCTTTTCCCAGCAGGTTTACCTAAAAGTAGCACTTTTTCTGGAACAGCCGTTAGATGCTTATGCCCGGGATGTTCACAGGCTTTAACTGTGAAAATCATATCTTAAGGAACACATTTCAAAGCGACTTATGAGAATGCATTCAGAGATCACAGGGGATAATATGTGTCAAACCTCTCCATTTAATGTTATTTTTCTCTCTAGGTAAACTGCCATTCACTGCTATGGGTGTAAGCTCTGTGATTCACCCCAAGAATCCCTATGCACCCACTATGCATTTCAACTACAGATACTTTGAAGTAGAAGAATCTGATGGTAAGCCTCTCAAGGGTTGTGCGGAATATCATTGGGCAAAGTCTGTATTTTAAGAAAAGCAAAAGGTACCCTATCAAAGAGGGAGAAAGGACAAAATTACTTGAGAACTTGCCACTGGGGCACACACACAAGTATATGTGCACTATATACAGTGCATGAGGACCTACGTTGGGATTCCCCCCTCTTGTCCCGCCACTCATGTAAAAAGCCAGGAGCTGGGGAGTATAGACAGGAGGGTATTTGGAGCCAGTCACTGTAGCTAATTAGTAAGTTCCAGGTTCAGTGAGAGACCACGCCTCAAAACAAATAGGATGGTGAAGTGATTAAGAGAGCCATCTGTTGTCAACTTCTGGCTTCTATACAAATGCACATGCCTGCATGTACACCCATGTGCACCTGCACACACGCAAACAGTATACACTCACATGCACACACGCAAACATTATACACTGACGTGCACACACGCAAACATTATACACTGACGTGCACACACACAAAAAGTTGGTAGCTGGTGTTGACAGCTTACCGAGTGAGGATGTGTAACAGTTGTGCTTACATGGCAGATTGCTCCCTTAGTGTGTGCTTTCTCCCTTTTTCGGGTAAGTGGAACGTGTCCTTGGCTTTGGGGTGACTCCTAATAGTGGGATCATCAGAATCTCCTGCATTGTTTGTCTTAACCTTTCATGTCTTAGGTAGAAACTGCTTTTCCTTATAGTGATCTAGCTGAGCTATTTGAGCTGTGTGATCCTAATGTTAAGACAACATCGAGATGCACAGCCCAGACCAGCTGTATGGGCTGTTATCACTCACTGTTCCCTCCATTTCCCTGCCAGCTTCTTCTCCCTCCCTCATCTCCTGTTTTCTTTTCTTTCTGTTTTTACATCTTGCCAGCCTCAGCTTTACTGCTGTCAGAACCAAATTCAGTTAAATGTTCCTTGGCTGTGACCTATTTCATATTAAGGAATTAAGTTTCTAAATTAAGCCTGCTAGTACAACCCCTGGTGTGCTTGAGTCTCTGGGCAACACTGACTCAGCTCCCTTGCTTTGGTAGGTGGTACCCACTGGTGGTTTGGGGGTGGATGTGACCTTACGCCAACATACCTGAACCAAGAGGATGCTGTCCATTTTCACCGCACTCTGAAGGAAGCTTGTGATAAGCACGGGCCAGATATCTACCCCAAATTTAAAAAATGGTAAGCTGTTGAGATCTTTGTTTGAATAGATGTGCCTGTGGGGCCTTAATTATATAAAGATCTTTCCAGGTTAAGGAATATTCTTCATGTTCAGTGTTAGTAAGTGCTGTCTCAGGACATGCAGAGTAGGCTGCTGGCTTGTGCTGGCTCAGAAGGGTAAGCTTTAACATGCGTGAAGACGCTCTGCGGCATAGGCCTTAGAGTCACCCCTTTAAATACTGAAAGAGACCTCAAGTTGTTGATGGCACTGTGCTTTTGGTGAATGCAGAGTCGATCATAAGAGCTCAGGCTTGCACCCCAACTGCTGTCAGTGTTAGGAGACCCCCATCCCCTGCTTGGTATCACTTGTTTCAGGAGGTACTCTTGTTTTCTTCGCTGCAGTTGTTAGTGCTCCTTATCCTTTAGATGGACTTACTTTGAATTGCCTGGTTGCTCCACAGTTAAGAGTATGTGCATGTTCTACATGGGTAGTAGCTGCGGAAAATCTGGCCAGAGTTCTAGTTTCATAGTTGTGTAGAAAGTAAAGACATTGCTGGTGTGAGTCGAGGAGAGTGCGTTGAACCTGTAGGCTCACATCTGTTTCCGTGTATCTCTCATCTTACCTCTTGGTCCGTGATTTAACTCTGCCACGGTCCAGGTGTGATGACTACTTCTATATCGTGCATCGTGGAGAGCGGAGGGGCATCGGAGGCATCTTTTTCGATGATCTCAACGTTCCATCCAAGGAGGAAGCATTCCGCCTAGTTAAGTCGTGTGCTGAAGCTGTGGTTCCTTCCTATGTCCCCATTGTGAAAAAGCATTGTGACGACTCATTCACCCCCCAGGATAAGCTGTGGCAGCAGCTGAGGAGAGGACGGTGAGTGACCGAAGAATGAACATGAACATCTCTTTGTGCAGCTTACAGAAGTAGGGGCGGCTCTAATAATAGTGGCTCTTGTATTGCTTTGGTCAAATATTTTCTAATTAGCCATATTAATCTGCACTGTTAATTGTTATTAAGTAGATGAATATTAAAAATTAAAGGCGTAAGTCACAAACAATGCCACACCAATTTGGGATTATGATTAGTAGGGTGGTATTTATTTAAAGGGGAAAAAACTTACAGATCACTGTCCCAGGCAACAGCCCTCTATGCAACCAGGAAAGGAGTCTAGTCGCCGGGTGAGCAGGAAGTGAAGAGAGAGAGGAGAGGGAAGTGGCTGCTTTTTTAAAGGGAGAGAGACCACGCCCCAATGGGCTGGTATCTCAGCAGCTATAGGTTGGAGGAGCGGGAGGACCTCCCGCAACAAAAAATGAATTTAATAGCATTGTATAAATGATCAACATCACAAAGCTTACTTAATTCATATATATACATATATGTTTGTGGTAGGCACATATTCCATGAGGTAAGTACTTGTGACATTTAATTCTCTTCGTTTCCTAATGGCAGTTTCTATTCCTTCGCTAAGGTGAGGACATCATTTAAGGTTTTTTCTGCTTACAAATTTGTAGTCATCTTAAGGGGGAGGAGGCCCTTAGTCCTGCCTCAGTGAGGGGACAGGCAGCCCTAGTTGGCTTCCTAGGGGAGGCCTTAACCTCCCTGAGCAGTTGATGGGAGGTGGAGTAGGGTGAAGGGGGGAACAGGAGGAGAGGGGAGACATAACTGGGGTTGGTATGAAAAATAAATTAATTAATTAATTAAAAATTCATCTTAAATATTTATGAAAGTGATTTTGGTACAAATAATTTATATTTAATGATAACCTTAGCCAGGAGGTGGTGGCGCATGCCTTTAATTCCAGCACTTGGGAGACAGAGGCAGGTGGATCTCTGTGAGTTCGCAGCTAGCCTGGTCTACAAGAGCTAGTTCCAGGACAGCTAGGACTGTTTCACAGAGAAACCTTGTTTTGAAAACAAACAAACAAACAAAGATAACCTTTACTTATTTTGGCCCTCTTACTATGCATAGCCCCTGTGTGAGGTACTTTGTGTCTGGTTTTCCAGGAAACCTGTGGTATACATGGCGTCATCGTTTTACTGATTATAAGGCGCCCTTACCATGTTAATTCCTTTGCCCAAGATTATACAGCAGGTCTGATAACATCCCAGATGTGAAACTGGATTGTCCTGGATGTGCTTTTCACCCGTGCTTATCCCCAGCCTCTGACTCTGGGTTGAACATGGTGAGCTCATAGCTAGTGAGACAGACTCTTCAGTGACAGCATTCTCGCGAACCAGCCCACATCTCTGCTCTGCAGCTCCCTGTTTCTTTTGACCGTCTTAATCGTGCATGCACCACGAGTCACAGTCGTAGGATGAAATCTTTTAATTCGTGTTAATTCTCTCAGGCACTTGAAACTTTGAGCCCTAAAGAGGTAAAGCTGTACCTTGAAGAGGCCTTGAAGAAGTCAACTTAAATATCCCAAATTTAACGATACATGTTTGTATTTTGCTTTCTGAGTTTGTTTTACTTAAATAGTTGTGTGCCCTGTTTGGTCCCCATGTAACAACTTGCAGTGAGAATTGATTCAGTTTTTTTTTAGAAATGTTTGAGCAATGCGTGTTTGACATCCCCTCTCCCCCACACACATACACAATTTATCGACCATCCCCTTCCCATTCTGTCTGTCTTGCCCCCCTCTCCCCTGGGTAGGCAGGGGCCTGACTACAGAGTAAACAGGCATAGCATAGACATACTGACAAGTGGCTCTTAGTTCGTAGGGAAAGAGTTGCCAATTAAAACTCTGCTTCAGTATTGAGCATAGTCAGTATGCAAAGTATGAAAGTTTTATGAATCCTCCTTAGGTGAAGTTTTTACCACTTCTTAGACCAAATGACCATTATTTTTCTCCATCCCCTGATGGCAGGTTACTCTATGCATTCTGCTCTGTGTATCATTGCCCATCCGCTGTCTTTTGAGTTAACAAATGCATGAAGTACTAGAATAATTCCTCATGGCTCAGTAAGTCACTAATTGTCAAATAAAAGCTCTCTGTCACTCTTATCTCTGGGTTGGATACCGTGGACTCTGGAATTTAAGATAACCCCAGCATCATTGTAAGGACTCCCCTAGGTCAGCGACACCTAGTGGTAAGCACAGGCTTCAGTTCTTACCCTGTATCCTTTACAGCTCTTTCCCCTACAACCCCTAAAAAGGCTGTCCCTTTCAGGGGCCATTCAGATTCCGTTTTGACTTTATTTACACTCTTATTGTGTATCTCATCTAGTTGGTTATCTCGGTTACTGCTGTTCTCTTCTTAGACCGTGAATGTTAGTCTCTTAGTCATCTTTTTCCATAAGAAAATAGGAACTAAAATTTGAACTAACTTTTTCCTTTCTTATTTTTGGGAAAGGGAGGCATCAGGATAGAATTGCGGCATTTCTCTACAGTCTGCGAGTTATCAGAATGGCAGCAATTAGATGCACAGAAAGCACTGGAAAGGTCAGGTTCAAGTGAAAGCTGCGAGAGTCAAGGCAGAGGTTGAGCAAGGAGGCATTGACTCAAAGAAGGAACAGAGGCATGCTACACCATGCACCTTGAGAATTGCTGTATAAGTGTCCTTGAGATAGGAGATTTGTCTTCAGTGATACATTGTGTACCTTGAGAATTCCTGTATAAGAGTCCTTGAGATAGGAGATATGTCTTCAGTGCTACCCTGTACAACTTGGAATTCCTGTGTAACAGTCCTTGAGATAGGATATGTCTTCAGTGCTACACTGTGTACCTTGAGAATTCCGGTATAACAGTCCTTGGGACAGGAGATACGTCTTCAGTGTTACACTGTGTATGTTGAGTATTTCTGTATAACAGCCCTTGAGATAGGTCTTCAAACGTGTTTTATGTGAAACATGTTGTAGAAAGGTGATGTCAAGGGAAGAAGGTTGGTGAGAGGGGAAATCCTTTCCTACAGATTCAGGAATGAGTTTATTTTAATTGCTTAATCTTTTGAGACAGGCAGAGAATGAATAAAAATAGCCTTTCGTGCATGAAAGCCAGTCAGTGACAAGGAAGATGGAGACAGAAAAAAAATCCATTGACACAGTTGTTTACATTGTTACGGGTCCTCTAACAAACTTCCACACCAAGCTTGTCTGTCTTTCCAAAAGGATCCTGGAGATGTTCTTTGTGTGATTGTTGCCTTGCTTTGTTTTTGCTGTTGATGGACTTAAAGACAGCGACCTGTGCACCAAATAAGAATAAGAGAAGTTTCCATTGCTAGTAGTTCCTAGTGAATCGGGAAGTGACTGGAAGGGAAATAGAGAAATTCATGCTTATGGGTCATTCTGAATTCTTTTTTTAAAAAATAATTTATTTACTTTTATTTTATCTGCATTGGTATTTTGCCTGCGTGTATGTCTGTATGAGGGTGTCAGATCTTAGGGTTAGATGCAGCTGTTAGCTGTCATGTGGGTGCTGGGAATTGAACCTGAATTCACTGGAAAAGCAGTCAGGCCTCTTAACTACTGACCCAGATATCTCTCCAGCCCTCATTTTGAATTCTTTAGGGCAGTAGAAATAACATTTTTAAATTTGATGAGGCTTTTGAATACTGTGATGTTTAAGACAGAAACAGATGTTTAGGTTAGGTGGATTTCAAATCTGTTTTCCTAACAGTGGGTAGAAAATTTGGACAATATATTGAACCTAACTTTAGTAGGTACCAAAAATATTTTCATAAAGAGAAACAAAAAAGAGGGTAAAACTAAGCACTGAACCACAAAGCAGTAGCTTTTATAGTGATGGCTGAAAACAGAGGAGGAAGGAGTGGTCCCATCTCTGGGGATGCTGAGATGGAGCAGGATTTGGGCTGGTAATTGCTGTTAACAGATGGCTCCTTGCTCAGTGGTCTGTGGTCCTTAGCAGTGGGTGTTCAGCACTCCTAACACCTGCTGTGAGGCACAGTGAGGTGAAATTGCCTCTCTGAAATGCCTTGGGCTGCAGTGAGGACCCTGTTTCTTTCTTAATTGTTGTGCATGCCTCTTCCCAATTGTGTTTGAACTGTTTATTCACGGCGAGAACATATCCTTCTTGATTTGTAATTGCTTTGTGTTGGGCACAATCTGTATCTATTGTTCAGCGGGTAGAATACCCTTTTATTTATGCTTCCTAGGGGAGATCGCCTCTGGGCTGCGAGCTGCTTCTGTCTGCTGACTCCTAGTTGATGGGGGCCAGGAGAAAAGCTCCCTCTCAGCATTCCCTGGGGACTTCTGGAGGGCTTATTGTTCTGTTTTCATTTACATTATTTTATTTGGAAATGTTTGTAATAGTACAGTGAAACTGAACTCCAGAGACAATGGGTGTCATTGGCTTAGGCATCATCAGTTTATTATAAAAGGGAGACATGAAATTATTTCCATGATGAATAGAGCATCAGTGCAATGGGCAGGTTCATGTGACACCATTTCAATAGTGATTTCAGTCTACATACTTTCCAAGAATGTCATCATCTCTAAGTACGAAATAATCCTTGTTGCCTAGAACTACTTTAGTGTCCTAGCCACACATGGGGGCGACATCTGTCGGGGTCCAGTCTGGGTAGGGTAGGGGTGCTTGGATTAGATGTTCCAGGCTGGGGTGTGTGGAATAGAAATATTAGACAAGAGGACCAGAAATACAAAAGAAATAGACATAGGATAGTACTAGGAGAGTAATCCAGTGAATACTGAATGCACCCATGTTTATTTCTTATGATCTTTAATACCCCAATCCACAAAAGGCAAAGAAAGCAAAAGACCTTTTTATCATGATACAAGGAACAAAGCGATTACCACCTTAATACCCAAAACACCAAGTAACCACACCCTAGGTCAAGGTATCCTGCTAGTAGCCCTGTGATGAATTAAATTTCCTGTCAGTAACCTTGAAGGAGAAAGACTAGGCCTGAACTCTCTGACCTTTAGTTAAGGTGGGGTGGACCCACTTCTGTGGGCTCCCACACTGTGTGCCTCCGTATTCTGGGAGAAGGACTTTGTCTCCTACTTTCACACTGACTGGTTGAGCCTCTCAACCCTTTCCTTTCGTGCCTGATCCCACAGCCACTGCTGTTGCTTGCAGTACTTGTCCTTGAGACTTGTGGGAGAAGTTTACAGTTTGGTGGTACTCATTTCAACCAGTACTTTCCACGAGAGGAAGAAACTTTGTGAAAGCTTCTTCAGTCATGAGTTGTGCTGCCGCAGCTTCAATCCTGCACTCGGGCTGCAAGGACAGTCCTGTGGGCCGGCTGCAGACACATGGAAAAAACAAAATACCCTTATTGTTATTTGATGTTTTTATGACAGGTACGTAGAGTTTAATCTGGTGTATGATCGGGGCACCAAGTTTGGCCTCTTTACTCCTGGATCCAGGATTGAAAGCATCTTGATGTCTTTACCTCTAACGGCCCGGTAAGGAGACAATTCATCATAGTAATCACCCCCTCCCTGTATCCTATAGAATCTGCACATTAACCCCAACAGTGTCTTCCTACAGCTTCATTTGTTCTTGTTTTGCTGATGTTATAAGGAGATTGCGGGTGGATAAGGCACGTCATATTGGATTTTGTGTGAAGTGACAGGACAAATGTCAGCACTGTGAGGATCTGGAGAGAGCATAGGCAGCGGGAAGTGGAGCTTGAGGGTTTGGGGTTGGCATTGCTCACAGTATTATTTCTAGAAAGATACACGTGTAAACATTAAGCTAATATCTACCGATGTATTATCCAAGGATCTATACTTTATGAAATTCTAGCTTATAATCACAGTGTGTTTTCACTTTAGGATCTTAATATTAACCCAGATATACCTAAGAATTATTAAGGAATTTAGCTTCTTAAGTAGAATTTTTTTTTTCCTTTTCTATTTTTTTAACAAGTGGGTTCAATGCAGGGTAGGAAGAGGGAAGTAGAGGTACAATGCATTCTTTTTACTCTTTGCATTTTATTCTTCATTAGTTATGTATGTCATTTATTGTTATTTTGATTACATTTTGTTGATTTGTTTGGGATGTGTGTAGGTGGGAGTACATGCATTCGCCCCCAGAGAATTCCAAGGAAGCCGAAATTCTGGAAGTACTGCGCCATCCGAAGGACTGGGTACATTGATGCAGCAGAACGTTGTTCTGGAACCTGGTGGACACACGTGTGGTCTTCTTGCACTGTTGCCACTGTGTGGCAGGCAATCCTCTGTGCCTTGTTGTCCCATGTTCCAGCCTTCTCCACTCTGGGCACTACCTCTGTGGCATGGTTTTGGATCTTTCCCAGGGCTGTGGGGTGAGGTGGCAATGATGGATGGTGACGTAAAAATGCCAGATTCAGTGGATGTAAAACTCGTTTGTACTTTCAGAATCATGTTAATTTATGTTGGGTCTCCAGGTCCTAAGATAAGGGAATGTAAGTACTATAATATGGACCAGGAAACTATTAGTTTTGTTTGTTGCTCGAAAGTTTAGTTTTTGCCACCGGAATTTGTCAGGGGATACATTTTATCTTTGTTAGTTCAGTCAGATTGGCCTTCTTGGTAATTTTTTAATGCAATTTGAAGCCTGGTACTCAGGAGCAAAGGCTGGTAGATCTCTGTGAGTTCAAGGCCAGTATGGTCTACAGAGTGAGTTCCAGGACAGCTAAGGCTACGCACAGATAAACCCTTCCTTGAAAATCCAAAAAGTAACTTGAAGGGACATGTTTTCCTTTGTCATTTTAGAGTTTTCTTTGATGTAATTTTCATGTGTCTTTCTCTATAGACCAGAATACTATAGGAATACTCATTTTTTATAAAGATAGTTATTTAGGAGTACTTGAAATTTTCTTAATCAGTTCCTGCATAATGATGACCTATAGTTTACAACTGTAAATGGCATTGTTATTAAATAAGGAACATCTAAATGATGAGGTTATTTTGTGGGATCATAATTTGTTGACATTGGGATTCTATGTATTTTTGGGCAAAAGCTTATATCCCTGGATTCTGATACTTAAGAGTTTTATATTTCAGACATTTAGATATAGGAGTTTAGACTAAGAATGAATGAGAAACATTTCCCTTCTTTAATTAAAATGAATGGAGCTAGTCTAACATGTGGGCATTTCATATTTCTTAAAAACGAACCAGTTGAAGTTGTCCTACTTTTCAAATGAGAGGTTTCTCAACTTTTATCTTTTCTCTTAAAAGCCATAGCAGATTTCTTAGTGCATGGTTTATCTGTCTAATAATAGTATAACTGAATCATCCGATTTGTAACGTATTGAAGTTGTAAGGTGCGGTGTCGCATACATGTTTAAGTATTATCCTGGAATTTGTTGGATGTATGTGATTGTGCTTGATGCTTTTAGGGTGAGAAAATCTATAATTTCTTCCATATGTCTTAAAGAGATTCACACAATAAATTTTATTTTGAAATAAGACAAGTAAGGATTTATATTTTTTTCTTTCATTGGAATGACTTAGGAATACAAATATTTTTCAGTGCTAAAACTATAGTTCCTTATTACTAGGTATTTTATGCAAGAGAAATTTAAGTTTTGTATTTCATTTTATAAGCAATTAGGTAAGAACAGACAAAATTAAAACCAACTGAAATAGCAAATTAGCAGGTAAATGAATAAACAATTTCTGACTTATGCAAACCTTAAAATATATTGTGCAGCAGAAAAGGGATCCAATCAGAAAGTGCTATAGAGGATGGGGTCAGGAGCACCCCACCATCAGAAAGTGCTATAGAGGATGGGGTCAGGAGCACCACACCATCAGAAAGTGCTATAGAGGATGGGGTCAGGAGCACCCCACCATCAGAAAGTGCTATAGAGGATGAGGGTCAGGAGCACCCCACCATCAGAAAGTGCTATAGAGGATGGGGTCAGGAGCACCACACCATCAGAAAGTGCTATAGAGGATGAGGGTCAGGAGCACCACACCATCAGAAAGTGCTATAGAGGATGGGGTCACACCATCAGAAAGTGCTATAGAGGATGGGGGTCAGCAGCGCCACACCATCAGAAAGTGCTATAGAGGATGGGGCCACACCATCAGAAAGTGCTATAGAGGATGGGGTCAGGAGCACCACACCATCAGAAAGTGCTATAGAGAATGGGGGTCAGGAGCACCACACCATCAGAAAGTGCTATAGAGAATGGGGGTCAGGAGCACCACACCATCAGAAAGTGCTATAGAGGATGAGGGTGAGGAGCACCACACCATCAGAAAGTGCAGCAGAGGATGGGGTCAGGAGCACCACACCATCAGAAAGTGCTATAGAGGATGGGGGTCAGGAGCACCCCACCATCAGAAAGTGCTATAGAGGATGGGGGTCAGGAGCACCACACCATCAGAAAGTGCTATAGAGGATGAGGGTGAGGAGCACCACACCATCAGAAAGTGCTATAGAGGATGGGGGTCAGGAGCACCACACCATCAGAAAGTGCTATAGAGGATGAGGGGCAGGAGCACCACACCATCAGAAAGTGCTATAGAGGATGAGGGTCAGGAGCACCACACCATCAGAAAGATGCCAGACAAAAAAGAACGTGCGGTCAAATATCACCTGTGAGAGCTGGACCAGGAAGACTTTATGCAGGGAAGAGGTTGGTGGCTGCCATAGGCTGCAGGTGGGAGCTGATGGTGCTGGCTGTGCTGTGGCTGAGGTGACAATGATTATTAGACTCTATACATTTATCAAAATCCATTGAACACAGCATTACTGCAACATAGAATCTTCTTGTGTCTGTGGGTAATATTCCAGTGTAGATTATTTAGAAGAAAAACATAAGAACAGATATTTAAATATACCTGTCTGGTTACCTTTTAAGAGCTAAAAATGTCAAGCTGAGCATTTGGTTCAATGGTAGAGCCTGTCTAGCATCATAAAGCCCTAGGTTTTATTCCCAGAACTGAGGGAAGAAGGAATCACACAGATCTGTGGCTAATGTAGTTGTATTTAAGGCTTGTAGGTGGTAGACACAAGACAAAGATGAAATTTTAAAATCCTGTGCATCTGTTTTGAATTATTCAGTAACCATCGTGGAGCCACGTCTGGAAGACCAGTAACAATTGCAGACTTGAAGATAATTCTATTTTGAAGGAGAATTGCTCCTTCAAAATCATATTGATATTATTCTTTGCTTACCAGATGAAGGTGCACACCCGTGTGGTATAAACACTTAGCTACTGTTGTCTTACACAGGCATGTTGTTGATCATAAGGGTGTATCAGGAGAGATGTAAATACACAGGGACAAGTGTCTAACTACCCTCCCATCACTGTGCTGTGTTTGCTTAGAGTTGTCTGATTTCTGTTATTGTGCTGAAATACCAAAGGCTGGGTATTTCATAAAGAAAGCTTTAGATTGTTGTTTTGGATACTGAAAAATTGAGGATCAGGCAGCCCCATTAGTTTGACCTCTCATGAGGGTCACAACATGGCAGGGGAGAGGGAAGGGAAGTGGTCATCTACAGTAGAGGTGAAGCATGCGCAGTGGAAATCCTTTATGATAATGAACTCTCATGAGAACTAACTTCTGAGGAATCAGCATTTATCCCTTCCCAGGGCAGCGTGCCCAGTGACCTAACTCCTAAGTACCTCCCACTAGGTAAGATTGCTTCAAATTTCCACCACTTTGAAATCCCTGCAGAGAGGACCAAGTACGTTGTGTGAATCTTCGGGAGCCAAGCAACAGTGGTCAGCTGTCTGGCAATGCCCAGATCAGCCAGAGAATGTTCTGCAGGATGCAGCTTTTCATGTATCTGTTGTTAGGACTGAACAAGACACAGCTCACCTGAAGTTTGCAATGCAATGTGTGAGCTTGGCTAGGACGGCTCAAAGTTCCCTTCCGATTAGACAGTGGGTCCTGATGCCTGCTGGGGGCTCAGAACACGTACGCCATGGGACAAGATGGAAGCAGCAGACTGGTTTTCTGAATTAACCTCTGAAATTATGAATTGTCCCTTGTTCCACATTCTCCTGGTTACAATGAGTCCACATTCAGGGGGAAGTGAATTAGTTCCCAATAGCCTGCTTGCCTCCCATCACTCTGGGTCCTTCGGAGTTCTTTACCTAAATCCCACTGGCACCTCCATACTGAATATTTAAAGCAAGTTCTATAGAAAATCAAAGTAACCTGACGGTGAAATCAGTTCATTGTTTGGCTGCTGCTTCACGTTTGCCTCTTCTGTGTTTCAGACTGTTTTCTGAGCATCTTCACTTACACGACCTCAAGGCCTTCTGGAAATTGCTCTCGTTGCTTGGACTCTCTCATGTGCTTGTCCGTCATCTCTATGTCTTGTTCAGATTTTTAAGAATCCTCCCCTGGAAAACAGTCTCATCTGCTCATTCAACACATTTCTTATTTTTGTTATTACTGTCGTCACCGTTGCCATCCAATATAAATTTCATTAAAAATGAAGTGTGTAAGATGGGGACCTATTTGCATTATGAGTTATGAGTGCCCTGTTAATTCTTTGTTTCCTGTGTTTTCATGGAACATTATGACATCAAACTTAACATTGTATGATGAATCCTAATCTGTGAAAGCAGATTTCCAGGGGTCCATCTAGAAAAGCCCATTTAGAAATTGTGTTCCTGCGACAAATATTGACTATGTATTTGAAAGCCCATACTCTAAAATTTAGTTCCTCCCAAAGAAATAAACCTGTTAGGTGCTAATTTAATAAACCGTAATTAGAACCTTTGAATTAGTGAGGCTTATGTGCTAACAAATGCTTGACTAATTTCCCGTGTTCCCTGAATCCCAGTCACAATAGAGAACCTCACAGACCAGTTTCTACCGGTGGTGTTAAGCCATGCCCACACTGAGGTATGCCAACAGGTAATCAAACTGCATTCCATCTTCCCAGCGGAGTTCCTGGTTCAAGCCTGGAAATCAAACTCATTCAACTGGTATTTCAAAGTGTCTTTCACACTTCAGAAACATGTTTTAACATGAAGCTTGGCATGATTTAACCTGCCATATTCTCCACAAGGTTCCCACAAAGCTGTCGGTAGGATGACAGTTGCCACATTGTCCTGTCTTGGGTAACTTGCTTGTTAAATGGTTGGTGAGGTCTCCAACTAAAGTTCACTTTAGTAGTAAGTTAACACATTTATAAATTAGTATTCATGACTATTTTTTCGTGTTCAGGTCTGACTAAGGCCACTTCCATTGTTCAATTGGGTAAGGCAGGAAGCCCTTTCCATGATCTGTTCCATCTGGGACAACCTCCTAACCACAAGTACAATGTGTGTGAATGCAACCCAACTTACCCAACGTCTTGAAGTTTAGTTGTAGCTTAACTTTGAAAAGCCATAGGTTCAACAAATGTCCTTTGAACTGTTTTAATTATAGAATCTTCCACAATATGACTTAGCAGCTTGTGCTCCAGACAGTTTTTATTCTGTGTGGTGCAGTCCCTCTTTTGCCCTACTCAACATGAAGGAGTACTTAAAAATAACACAGTTCAGTGCTGGAGAGATGATTCAGCCATTAAGAACACTAGCTGCTCTTCCAGAGGACCCGAATTCAATCCGCAGCACCCACATGGCAGCTCACAACTGTCTGTACCTCCAGTTCCAGATGATCTGAGACCCTCACACAGACATACATGCAGGGACAACAACAGTGCACATAAAATAAATAAATGCAGGAAACACTGCACAAGGACTGCTTTCCCTTACTTTAGTAAGGAATGGGACATATGCCACCTCCCTTGTTAACAGCCAAAGGCAGTCTTCTCAGCTGACCCTGTGATTCACAGAATCCTGGTGCATGATAAAGAGGTTGCTGTGGTATGTCATTAAATGTGAGGTTTGTTAAACAGCAATGGATAGCTGGAACGTGTTAGGTGCCATTTACAAAATCAATGAGCTTAAAATGCATGCAAGCTACCCTTGCTAGGATTTAGAGACGGGAATGTCCAGCTCACAATCTAGAAGTGGAAATATACCTTATATACTTATATAACGATGGTAATTGAAGAAGTGGAAGCGGATGAACTGCCCAAGAGCAGTATACTAAGAAAGGAAGGGCAGAGAAGCAGGGCAGAGAATGATCAAGGGAGGAAGTCCCAGGGGAGGACGTCAAGAAACAGCTTGTCTGAATGGAATAGGGAAGAGAGCAATTGAAAGGCCGGGGGCAATGTGACTGCGGCAGGGTGAGACCTTACGGCTGCTGTGTGTGAAGGACGAGAAGGCAGATTGGAGCATATGTTCGGTGTCAACATGTTTGCTCAGATTGGAGTTAAATGAATCTGTTATGAACAGCTGTAGTCCGTCCGATAACGAGGTTTTCTCGGTACTAAAATCTAGGTCACAATGGTTTTCATTGACATGTGCGGTGCCTGCAGGTTCTTACTGTGCATAAACATGGCATTCTTGAAAGAACCAATAGGTGGAGCAGCTTTGCTCAAGAAATCTAATTCTTGGTTTTGGAGAGGGAGATAGAGGGGAAGAAAAATTGAAAACTGAGGAAGAAGGAGGAAGAGGGAGAGGAGGAGGGGGACAGAGAGATGAAGAATGTTCAGGAGAAGGAAGCAGACTAAATCAAGATGTGAGAGCCTTTGAAACCCCTGCTTCTTAAACTGTGCTCCTCTAGAAAGACATTCTGAAGGAGCTGTTAGCAGCTCCACACAGTCCTCCTACTGTTCCCGTCTTCTCACGCGGCTCCACCATGTTCCCTGTCTCTCACAATTGTCAGGAACTGCTGCACCTGCCATGGACTACAGCTGGAAGAATGTGTCATGGCCAAAACGGGATTCTTGTCAGAATTCCCATAGGTCTTATCCTGGAGCTGACTTCATGAGAAAATGTGTGCCTGCTTCTGAGAATGAACAAGGATAGTTTGACTAATAATAAATGATCTGGCAGAAATGCTGAAAGTCATTCTCTCAAGTAAGGGTCCCCAGGGTTTAGTTTCTGTACATCCACAGGGTGTGTGTGAAACTTCAGCAAGAAAAAAAAAAACATTGCTGATAACACTTCAAACTCTCTATTTTTGTGTGCAGTTATTTCTACTTTAAATCGTCACACTAATTATTCACAGTTTAGAGGGCACTCATAGCTACTATCTAAAAGTTCAGAGAAATAAGGTAGAAAAAATATAATATAATATAACATAATAGAACATAAAATAATATGGACATGTAAGCCAAACTAAACTAGGGAACTTTACACTATAAATTTAGAGCATATAAGACAGAGCTCTAGGTAACACGTGTTGCAGCATTTCAGTAGAAATATCACATCATCTGCTAAAATAATTCAGTTGAACTGTTCAGAAAAAGCAAAAGGTAATACATAGCAGAGACACATTTAGGTCACAGTGCTTTGGAAAGTAATACATGGTAGCTATCCCAAGCAGGTACAAAAGTTTAAAAATGAATTAAGTAAAATAGCCACATCCAAAGAGCATAAAGGAAGAAAATGAATAGCACTTAAATGCGACATATAGAAGTATGAAAGCCAAAGAACTACATGACGTAACCTCACTCTCATGGGAAAAGATGCACAAACAATGAAATCGATACAGGAAGAAGATAAACCGAAGCACACGTGTAGCAAGTAATGTATTTTACTAATGTGACAAAATAAACATCAGAAAGTGGCTTGTACTTCTGTGTTGCAGGATTGAAAATCGCCAAGTTATCCAGCCAGCCCAAGTGTCTGTGATCACATGAGCAGATTAAGAAGATGTGTATACAGAATGGCGTTTGCAGCCACAAGGAGGACAGAGGCTGTATGCAGGAGGAAAATGGCTGCGACTGGAAAGCATCATGTTTGCAAAATAAGTCAGCCTCAGAAACGGTGGTTCATGTTTTCTCTCACTGATGGGTCTTGGGTTTTATATCATTACATAAAATCATATATACAGGATGTGAAAGGAGAGAAGAGGAGGAAGGAGAGGGAAGACTGAGCAAGAGTTGAGGGTGGGGAGTGAATGTGGTCACAGGAGTGGCTTGCCAACATCTTCTGAAGCCCATCACTACATACAATGAATGCAGGTCAATAAGATTTACTAAAAAAAGAAAAAAAATAAAAGAGGCAGACAGAGATCAGAAAATAGGGCATTTCCTGAAAGTTGGCAGAAACTGTGAACTCTAACCAGCTCCTTGTCCTCTTTCTCAGGGGAACCTAGGCTCCCATTGGGCAGGAGACCCATGAATTCTTTCCTGTAGAAGTATAGTTCCAAAGACAACTGCTATACTCTGGAAGCTTTTTTGGTGTCTCCAACAAAAAGTGGCTAGGTCTTTTTCGTCCCCTAGCTTTCTCCAGAGTGTTCCATCTGTCAGTGTTTAGTCCCTTTGTATTCAAATACACAGCCAGGGGCCAGTAGGCATTGTGGAGAGTCTTCAAATACCAGAGAAAGAAAAATAAACAAAGAAACCCAAAAATTTTTTTAATTATATCTTCAGACAAATCTGAGTTTAAACTTAATATAAAATGTGGGTATAGGGATAAGAGAGATGTCTGAATGGTAACATTGCTTGCTTACTGCTCTTCTAGAACATTCAGGATCTGTCTCTAGCACCACACAACTGTCTGTAGCTCCAGTTACAGGTGATGCCATACCTTTGTCTGACCTCCACTGGCAACAGGATGCATGCACACGGTGCACTTACAGACATGCAATCAGCACAACCATACACATAAAATAACACAACCATACACATAAAATAACACAACCATACACATAAAATAACACAACCATACACATAAAATAACACAACCATATACATAAAAAGAAATCTCTTTTAAAAGGTGGAGGTAAAGAAAAGGCTGAAAAGACTTAAGAGTGGTTGTTTTAGGACAAAAGAGTAAATGGTGAAATCCTGAGTGGTGTTTTTCTTACAAGCCTTTACTACTATTTAACACTTTAAAACTGGTAAGTTTTATTAGATTCATAGTAATGCTAAAGCCTTGAGTTTTGTTTAGAGTCATCAAAACACCATTTTCATCACATGTAGATTCCTATCAGCTCGTGTTTCTTATTGGAAATGGCTTCCTTCCTGTTACAGTAATATTTTTATCATAGCTGCCACCAGTTTACCAGTGCTCTAAAAGCCCTCTTCCTGTTGTTCATTACGGCTAAGATTAATTAACACAAATTATCTTCCAAATAGTTTTAGGACATCACGGTATTCAGAGGAAAGAATTATTTCACAAGATCTAATAATTCTTAAGGACCCATTAAGGTTCCACATTTCTATCTTTGCTATTGAATAAAACTTTTGTTCATAAAATTTGTCCTGTTAAATCACAGCTTTTGTGTGCCACACAGGGCGTGGGAAGCTCCAAGGGTGGGTACTGATGGGAAGAGATGTGTGACCTCTTGAAATGTTTCAGCGCTGAGGTTAGGATTATAGTGAGAGCAACAACTGTGGAACAACCTGACCACTCCTCCTGGGGTCATGTTTGCTCAGCACTGAAGCCCTCTGGCTCAACCATGGGTACACCTCATGCATTCTGCAGGGCTCTGCAAAGTTGGGTTTCTGTAGAAGGACACTGGTAAATAAAAGTGTATTCTGGCTTTTACAAGCACTTCATGCTTTCTTTTTAAAGTATGTTTTCATGATAAATTCAAAGAAATACTATCTAAATGGTTTCAAAAACCTCAACATCATTTTCTTGGCCATCAGCAGAATAGGGAAATGAAAGGAAACACCCTTCCCTGCTCCTCTTTTGTCCCTTCCCAGATTAGGGAAGTCCCACGGAAGGAATGAGCCAGCCTACTGCAGAGGAAACATGCGCTCCATTTCCAGAAAAGTCACAGTACGTGTGCTGTCTTGCTGTTCCATTGCTTCATGGCCTTATTTGTGTGAGATGCAGCGCGGATGAGCATGGGAGATTGGAGGACACATTCTGTTAGGTCAGAGGGGTCACAAGGTAACTGTTTCCTCCCAGAATCTTTGAGCCTGCTCTGCATGTTGCTTATGGTTTGGTTTTGCTTTGGCTGGGGTCTTATGTGGGCAGGTAGGGTGGAGCCCTCCCATTCTTACACTAACCTTGTGGTGACATTCTGAGTTCAGCAGTATTTGTTCCTCAATTCTTTTGTGCCTTTTTGAAGTTCTTTATACAGCTAGAAATGTCCTTTGCTTCTCATATCAACAAGCATAAAGCAGTCCTGGAGTTTTTGCTGGCGCAGAAAAGTAGTTGAGAGTGAGAAGCATATTCAGAGACACCACCGCATCGTGATTGCATTGCCCATCACATCTTCACCCTTGAAGAAAATTTTAATTTTCTGCCATCACAAAATATTTTAGTTACACAGTACTTACAAACTTCAGGTAAGGGTGCTCACACAACTCATTTTCTCTTCCCTGCAATTCAACTTTTAATTTCAAATATTAATTATCATTACTGTTATTATTGTTTTAAGATAGAGTCTCACTGCATGGCTCACACTAGCCTAGAACTCACAGGTTTGCCTTGCCCTTATTACAATCTTCTTGCCTCATCTTCCCAAGTGGGGGGGATAATACACATGGTCAACGTCTCATCTTTTCTTTAATGATAATTTTTGTTATAAATTACCTCTTTGTGGTTTGATGTTTAATCCTCTACATTAATCTCAAGATTCTCTGTTTTCTTACAAAAATTCTTTCCTTTGCATACACACTGGGACTTCTATATCTCATTGCTTTTTTTTTTTTTGGATGGTGTAATCCCCATACCCCTTCCTTGAATGTTAAAAGTCAAAATATAGCTTACATAAATTTGTTTCATTAAATGAATGATGATGACGTATAATGTAGCATAAAATACAGTGGAATGAATTCAGTTAAACACAAGAGCCAGCAAAGGGAGCCAGGAGCGGGTCTTGATGAAATGAAGAGTGAGGTTAATACCCAGGACCCAGGGCCACAAGGGTGACTGGTGCCAAGTCCTTTCTGTTCTGTTGAGCAGTTTCAGTTCATCACTTTATACACCGATGGTCACAACCACTCCTGTCAGGATTCTCTAGAGAAGCAGAACCCACAAGACATGCAGTGTGCGTGCCAAGAACAAGACCACTATGAAGGAACTGGCTCATTTGAGTAGGGAGGGTGGCAAGTTGAAGCTCTGCTGTTGTGTTTGCTGGCAGATTTCCTCTTGTGTGTAGGAAGGACAGTCTTGCTTAATTTGGGGCTTTCACTAATTAGATGATTTCTGAAGACAAACTCCTTTCCTCAAGGTTCACAGATTAGGATGTAAATATCCTTCACAACCACCCTGGCAAGCCTGGGAGGATGGCTCAGCGGGGGAAAATGTTTGTGGCCTAAGCATTAGGACCTGGGCTTGAATCTCTAGTATCCACGTTAAACAAGGGTATGGGGCAGAGACAGAAGAGTGACTGGACCTCTCTCCAGGTTCAGTGAAAGGCCTTGTATCAAAGAAATAAGGCAGGAACTAACAGAACAGTCTACCCATCCTCCTCCTCTCCCGGTTGCACACGTGCCTACTCACACAACACACGCCCTTTAAAAAATATGCATCAGAGTGTTGCAGATGCTGTGGATGTAGCTCTCGGCAAAGTCCTCGCACACCAATCATGAAGCCCTGGGTTGATCTCCCGCATAGAAGAAAGTCAGGTATGGTGGTACAGGCCTTCACTATCAACACTCAGAAGATAAAGGCAGGGGAATCAGATATTCAATGGTCGGCCTCAGGTACAAAACAAGTTCAAGGCCAGCCTAGGCTACATGAGACCCAGTCTCAAATAAAAACAAAACAGAATAAAGAAAAAAAGCACAAATGAACAAAAAACAAAACAACATGTTCTTGCCTTTTGCATCTGAGACAAGCAGTGTTTGATGACAAACCTAGGCACTGTGCCCCACTCATAAAAATCGATTGCATAGCTAGAGTTTGCCTCTTGTCTTACATCTTGTCTTTCCTTTCCTTGCTGGGAGCCCTTTCTCTTTTCTCTACTTCAGAAGTGTCACGTTTTCCACCTTCCTTTTTTTCCCCCTCACACGTAACAATACAGAGACATAGGGTTCTAGAACGCCAAGCCATGAGCTCATACTTCTCAGGCTAAGTGAAGCTTTGGCCTCCTGGTGGGCAGTGGCTGTCTCTGAACAGACCTTGAGCCATGCTGCTAGTTGAAGTGGTGCTCCTCCAGTGGCCCAGTCTCCCTGTCCTTCCCAACCTGAGCTCTTGATAAAATTCCTTACGTGATTACAGATTCTAATGAATCATTTCTGCTTAATGGTTTTGCAGCAGGAATTAGTTTTGCTACCTCCAATCAAGGGATGTGGCTCTAAAGAGCTCTACACAGGAGTAGAACATCAAGGAGCCTTCCTGAAGCTTTTCAGGACTGTGCCGTCCAGTACGTCTATGAGAGGAAGAACATAAATGATCTACCATTTCATGTCTTGCTTCCTTGCAGAGGAAAACTTCTTAGGTTACTTTTCAAAAGGAAAAGCCACAACCAAGGATGAAATAAAATGAGAAAATGACAAAATGAGAAACTTCATAGGCAGGGATTCTCTCTATGTTGTCTCCTTTTTCTGCTTAAACCAGCACCTTAAACACAGAATGATAATTTCTGGACACTTTCACTGTATTCCCATACTGTCAGAGACTGGATCTCAGGCCACACACAGTTATGGTCTCAAGGAGACGCTACTCTCCAGTTAAGCTGTGTGAAAAGTGTGAACATCCAAAAATTCCCATGAGAAATTAATAGAATAGAATGTGGGGGAAAGTTCTGTAAATCAATAAGTTTGAATCTTCAGAACCCATGCTAAAATTTAAAAAAAAAAAAGGATGTGACTACACACACTGTGGGAGAGGATTATGTGGATACTCAGTGTTGAGTAAGTCAGTTAGAGGCACACTGAAGACATTAAAACCAATAACGGGAGCTGGGCGGTGGTGGAGCATGCCTTTAATCCCAGCACTCGGGAGGCAGAGGCAGGCAGATCTCTGTGAGCTCAAGGCCAGCTTGGTCTACAAGAGCTAGTTCCAGGATAGGCTCGAAAGACTATAGAGAAACCCTGTCTCGAAAAAAACAAAAAAGCAAAAAACAAAATAAAACAAACAAACAAAAAAGAAAACAGAAAAAAGAAAACAAGAAAAAAAAAACACCAACCCTCCCTCAATCCAATAATAACCGGATTTTTCACATGGAGAAGACCATGTGATTGGTTGGCACTTTAAAGATAGGAAGCTGGCACAGAAGGGACAGGAAGCAGAGAGGAGAGCTCAGATATTTCCACCCCAGCCTTCCCCCCCTCCCAGGTGAAATCCAGATGTGGAGACCTCGTGGTCGCAGAAGCACCAGGGGGTGCCTTTTCCTTTCTCTGACCATCAAGCATCAAGTCACAATGATTTTTAAGTTAAGAATTTGAGTATCCTGAAGAAATTGTCTGAAAAAGTACAGAACCACTTAGTGATAGGTATTTATATAATTGAAATATTAGATACATGTTTATAGACACATACGCATATACGTTTAGCTTGGGAAGAAAATATAGCATGTTCTCTTCTACACAGAGCACCAGTTATTTTACTCCGTGTTGGCCTCCCATCTGTTGCTTGACTTTTCTTTCTCTTTGTTCTGTCTTTGTGGTCAAGGACAAACTGAAGTCCGGACCCGAGAGCTTTATACCAGGGGCAGCAAATGAACACAGCCCACATCAAAGGGGCATAAGGCAGGCAGTTTTCTGTCTCTACTTAGGCTTTTTACCCCCAAACTCTACCCTTGTGGCCCCAGTCTTTCCCCCCTAGAACGACTCACCCCCACTTTAAACCCAGGTGTATTTGTTATCTCTGTCTCTCATCTGACTTTCTGACATTTGGTAACATGATTTATCTCTTTGTAAATTTAAATGTATATTTAAATGGTCTACTTTGCCTCTTTTTGCGGGGGGTGTTTCAAGACAGGCTTTCTTTGTGTACAGTCCTAGCTATACTAGATATCTCTCTCTCTCTCTCTCTCTCTCTCTCTCTCTCTCTCTCTCTCTGTCTCTTTTTCTGTAGACCAGGCTGAGCTCAAACTCAAAAATCTACCTTCCTCCTTGTGCTGGGATTAAAGGCATATGCCACTATGCACAGCTTTGAGTTTGCCTCTTAATAGCTAATCCGGAAGCTAAAAACACTAAGAGGTGACTGTACCTGGTGCTATTATAAAACCATATGTTGCTGTCTTCACTATGTGAAGTAATCCAAGGGGGCGTTATTCCCACTGAAACCGGAAGTGGGATGAGTGGAGTATGCGCTCAACATCTCTCAGTCAAATTTTGGCCCAAAGAGGTTTTATGTGAGGTGCACGCTGAGTTACCATGGAAGGACAGCTCATTGGGAATCAGGACTTCCCATCCCATCTCTGTGGTTCCCAGGTCCCAACCATGGCTTGCATTCTGTGAAGGACCAGTAAAGGTCTTGTGGTTGGTGTTCTGGGAAATAAATCCTATAGTTAAGGAGACAAGTGAGAAGGGCTAGAGTAGTTGTGTTCTATGAATCCTCCACCACTGTCTTCTTTTTTTTTTCAATATTAAATAAAAGAATGGTTAATGTGATTTATGGAGCTTCAGATTATGAAATGTTCATAACATCAAGGTCTTGCTGGCACTGAACTTGTGAAAAGTTTTGGCATGTGAGTTGGTACAGCTATAGAACTATGGATAGAAATGCATGCGTAAGCAAAGTAAACCACTTCCTGCACCTGTTTACTAATTAACCTGCAGTATTTGAGCCAAACCCTTCACCACTGATAGCAGCCTGGGTTTGTAACTAAGACACTACGTGGATCATAGAAATCACAGAGAGCAGGAGAGTGTGGACGGAGAGGCTAGATTTTGAGGTTAGCATACCATGTAACTGGCAGGTATCTTGATAGAGTGGAAGAAAGCATTGTTATGTTAACATATGCAAAGCCTCAACACAGGCCAAGGCCCATAATAAGTAAGTGTTCACTGTTATCATTCAAACCCCACAGTTTCAATAGTCTTGGCTTGGTCTTTTGTAATCAGAAACTTCAACTCAGTTAGACCTGAAGGCTGAACCTATAATTATCCCATTCGGTTACAATAGTGGTTCTCAACCTGCGGGTTGTGACCCCTGTAGGGTTCGAAAGACCCTTTCATAGGGGTCACTGCATATCAGATATTTACATTACAGTTCACAACAGTAGCAAAATTACAGTTATGAACTAGCAATGAAAAAATATGATTGTAGGTCACTACAGCATGAAGAACTGTATTAAAGGGCAGCATCATTAGGATGAGAATCTCTGGATTAGAGTGATCAGATTTGAGGTTTGAAAGGGTTAATTGTCTTGATCCAGTTTGATGGCTAGTACTGAATACTTTTTTTTATTATTAAAAAAGAAATATATTCATTACAGAATACAAGTCAAGCAAAACCAAGTAAAGGAACCTTGTTGCGGGTGCTGATGCTTTGCAGTCCTGAGATTGTGCAGGGCATCCTGGTTCAAGATAGTGCAAGCATGCTGCTTAGCCCACTTTATAACAAAGATGATGTTCCCCCAGTAACCCAGTCATCCATCCAGAAGAGGAGGATCCTCTTTACAAGTAAGCTCCCCAAATTAATCTGTTGAATGACATTACTTTAGGAATTGAGTTAGTAACATGACATTTAGGCCACACCTTACCAAATGGATTTGAATTGAAACATTAAAAAAGTTACTGGTATAAATAAATAAAATAAAATAATTTTTACATATTCCAATAACTACCTTCTCTGACTCCAAATCACATTGATAAATATCCATAAATATGTTCCAGAAATTTCTTACTCTTTTGTATATAGCTATCCCAAATACCCATTTTAATAAAAACTCTGAAGGAATCTTACCAATAGACATTTCGTGTACTTTATATTTTGGGCATTTTCTAACAGATATAGACTGTGTAATGGTCTGTCCTGTCCCTTTAAGAGACAAGCCCCACCCACTCGCCCCCTTCCACTCTGGCAAGCAGATCTTCCTTCTGCTAGCAGCCTGTGCTCCCTCTCTGCCCCCTCTCCCTTCCCCCTTTCCCTTTCTTATCATAACCCAGTGAACAAACTATACCCAAATCCTCTCTCTGCATGGCATGCCTATCCATTTCTGTCTCTCACCCACCGCGGCTCCTCCGAGGTCTCGCGCCGGCCACCTCCCATCTGCCTGGAACCTACAGAGGCCTCAGGTGGGGGGACCCGGCTGCTACCCGGGGCTCCCTGCTGCCCATCAGGGAACTGCGCCTCACTGTTTTATCCAAACCATAACAGGCTGCTTTCTTTTAGAGGCTCTACAACATCTCACCGAAAGTGACCATTTATTTAACTGGCACCTTAACAACGGGCATTGGGCATGCTTTCTTTCACCCCCCTCCCCTTCTTTTCCTTCTCCTCTCCAAACCGTGATGGGCAGCTACAAAAGAGGACCTCTCAGGAGCCATATTTTCGTGGACCTGCTCTCTTTTCTTTCCCCTTCCTTGCTGGTGTTTGACTCAGCTACATGGGAAGCTGCTGTGGAAGTGTTACCATCTGGCTGGAGAACTGGGCAGTGGAAGCCCGGTGGCCTCTGCCTTACTCTGTCTGGGATCCTTTACTTTGGTAGACAACTAGGGGGTTATGGGGATTCTCCAACAGTCATACTGAAAGGTCTGAGGGGTGAGACTTAACATCTGTAACCTGGCAACCTGTGAGTGAGTCAGACTGGAATTGGAGCTTGCACCAGCCTCTGCCACATGCCAGCTACAGCCTGCTCTTCATGGCTGAGGCAGGGGAATTCTCTGAGACAGTAGTGCCATTGTGACTTTCTGCTTTGCTTCGCGAATAGCTAGTAGATAAGCGTACCCCAACGGTCATACCCATCTGCTTATTTCTGTGAAACCATGCAAGGCTCTCAGACAAATTCCTAGACGTAGAACCGAAAAGAATTAAAAACACTGATTTAAGATTTTTAAGTATTCTTCTGTTTAATTGAACAGTGATTCATAGTGGATGAGAAATTTCATGACAATCTCAAACTCTATAGCTCACATTAAAATTTTGCCATTTTGATAGAGAGGGGAATAGCAAGGTACACATGACCTGAATGGGGAAATTCGAAGAATAGAGGAGGGCTTTAACTAGAGAGGAAGAGGGGGGTCGAATACAGAAGATTGACCAGCACAGCATAATGACACTAAGGGTGCAATAATGGTACACATACCTCGACAGCAACCAATGTTCAAGAAGGACATCATGCCTGGTGCTGCAAGCCTTGCCAACAGCTTAGAGCTAGCGAAGTTGTGCATCTTAGAGGAGAATCCAACCACCACTTTACTAAATTAGCACAATCCCTACTTGCATTCTACATATTTATCCTTACCCTGATAGATGAGAATAGTTCTCACCCCTCATCAACAAAATTTCTTTTTGCAACAGATGGAGACCACTACAGAAAACCACGAGCCATCAAAATGCAGAATTGTGGCGCCCAATCCCAACTGATACAACACAACTCCTGTGCTTAAGGCTAAGGGATCATTGTGGAAGAGGCAGTGGAAAGATTGTAAGAGCCAGAAAATTGGGGAGTTTTCTGTGAGACTGTGTCTCCTAGAAATGTCAGAGAAGCCATTCCCGTGAAATCTCACCAACACGCTGCCTAAAGATGTACTGAGCTAGAACAACTCCAGTAGAGATGCTAAATGGGGAGGTGAGCTCAAGATGCCCCAACTCTAGAAAACAAATACAGGCAATAAGGAATACTGAGATCCTGAGTAGTCTTCTGTAGGGGAGAGTACACCATGCCAAATACAGCCAATGCCAAATGGTTAGCCCAGAAAATACAAAATACAAGTTACATTATACTGACAAAGGAAGTTGTATGTTGTCTTCATTAGGGTTTCTATTGCTGCGATAAAACACCATGACCAAAAAGCAAATTGGGGAGGAAAGGGTTTACTCAGCTTACTCTTCCACATTGCTGTTTATCACTGAAGGAAGTCAGTTCAGGAACTCAAACAGGCCAGGGTCCTGGAGTCAGGAGCCGATGAAGAGGCCGCAGAAGGGAGTTGCTTACTGGTCGGCTTCCCATGTCTTGCTCAGTCCACCTTTTTAAAAATTATTTTTAGAAGCCAGGCGGTGGTGGCGCACGCTTTTAATCCCAGCACTCGGGAGGCAGAGACAGGCAGATCTCTGTGAGTTCGAGGCCAGCCTGGTCTACAAGAGCTAGTTCCAGGACAGGAACCAAAAGCTACAGAGAAACCCTGTCTCGAAAATCTAAAAAAAAAAATTATTTTTATGATGTGAGGGCGATCTGGCTATGACATCTGTCACCCCATTTATCGCCAGGGTTGATTCGGCTGATCTGGCTAGCTAGGCGGGTGTCTTCTTCCTCCCTCACTGCTCCATCGCACACGTTTGAAGAGGATGACCTTCCCCGAATAGAGGAGGACTGGTCTTCGGTCAAGGGTATATGAGTAGCTGTGCTCCCCTGCTAGAACCCCCAAATAAGCGCTCAAGGTCCATTTGTAGGAGAACGTAGGATAGTCAAGCTTCCAAGACTCTAGTGATTCTACTGCATGTACTGGCTTTTTGGGATCCTTGTCAGTTTGGATGCACACCTTCCTAGTCCTGGATGGAGGGGGAAGGGCCTTGGACTTCCCACAGGAGGGGGAGGAGAGAGGATGAGTGGGGGAGCCAGAGGGGAATGGGAGGAGGGGAGAAGGTGGAAATTTTGAATGGTATTCTTTATAATGCAAAAAATTATTATTTACTTATTTATTTATTTTAGTTACATGTATGTGAGGGTATGTGCACATTGATGCAGGTGCCCACAGAGGTCAGAGGTGTGAGGTTCCCCTGGAGCTGTAAGCTACCTGATGTGGGTGCTGGGAACTGAGCTCAGGACCTCAGGAAGAGCAGTTATGCGCTTGAACCACTGAGCCATCTCTCCAGCCCACTCAACCTACCTTCTTACAGAAAGCAGGACCACCCAATATGGGCTGGGCCTTCCCCCCATTGATCGCTAAATGAGAAAATAAATGCCTTACAGCTGGATCTCATCAAGGCATTTCCTCAGCTGAGGCTCCTTCCTCTGATGACTCAAGTTTGCATAACGTTGGTGCACAAAATCAGCCCATACATCTGTGTATATATGTATATATTTAGGAATGTGCACACTCACACACGACAACAACGAAAGAAAAACGGGCCATGATATTGAGAAAGGGAAATGTGAGGTACATGGGAGTGGGGGGAGGGAGGAAATGGAAGGGAGAACATGTCAAAATTATAATCCCAAAAAATATAATGAAGAGAAATTTCATTTTTTGTAGCTTTACATTTTTTGTAAAGTTTGCATTTTATACTTATATATGGGATGATTTTTTTTAAAAGTATATTATGGATATGTACATTTATATTTATTTTACTTTACAATTGATGTCTTTTATACATATATCAGATTGTTCATCTCTTTTCTTTGTTTTCCTTATTTTTGTTAGTTCATTAAACATTTCATGCAGTTTGTTTTGATTGTATATTCACCTTCCCCCATTCCTCTCAAATACAACATAGTACTCTCCCTGGCTCGCTTCTCAGTTTTGTGTCTTTTTTCTATTTTCTTTTTTGGGGGAGGGATGGCTATGAAGTCCTATTGCTTTCCGATGTATGGCCTTCCCCTGGAGCACAGGAGAATTGAAGTAGTAAACTAGGCTAGGGGCCATGCTGTGCATACCCTGAAACTGACTCTTCTTCCCCAGGTACCTATGAAGCGCCAACTGCTCCTTAGCTACGGTGAGGCAGACACTGTGCCCACCTCCCCTGTCCATGCTTGGATCTGGTTTTGGCTTGAGCTTATGTGAGTCTCATGCTTTTGTATGGGTACATATTTTCCCTACTGTAAATTTTTAATTGAATATTGTTCAATAATTATTTTCAGAATATAAGGTGTCTTCATCTCTTTATTTTTTCTCTTTACTTGGGAGGCAAAGGCAGGTGGATCTCTGTGAGTTTGAGGCCAATCTGGTCTAGCATGGTCTATGTAGTAACCTTAACCTTAAGCCCAGCTAGTACAATATAATCACACTCTATCTCAAAAAAAGACACACAAAAAAGGCTGCGTATGGTGGCAATGCCTTTAAACCATCATCTTGAGAGGCAGTGACAGGTGAATCTCTGTGAGTCTGAGACCAGCCTGGTCTACAAAGTGAGTTCTAGGTCAGCCAGGGCTACCTAATAAGACCCTCTCTAAAAAGAGGAATTAAAACTCTCTTGGTATAATAATGGTATAATGCATCTTTTAAAAAAATATCTGGAAATCAGACACAGTGGAGCATGTCTGTTATCCCTGCACGAGGGAGGGTAAGGCAGGAGAGTGAGGCATTCTAGGTAATTCCCAGGACATAGCAAGTTTTAGGCTCTAGCAACGGCTATGTGAGAACTTGTCTCAAAAGAAATCCAAACAATCTCTCACAAATCATGAGAAGGGAGGGGAGCAGCACCCAGAGTCGAGAGGAAAAACTGAACATACAGAGGGCTCGAAGGCACTGGTTTTGCGTTCTGAGCATGGCTGGATTACTTCCTGCTTGAGTGATTTTAAGAACTCCCTAAGACTCATTTTCCTTACCTGAGTAATCAGACGAAGATTAAGCAGCTTCCCAGCATAGTGAATGAGGGTAACCCGAGACAGTATGTCCTGCTTTATGCAAAGTGATGCCAAGGTTTCAGTACTACTCATAAGGAGAACAGTGCCTCAGAAGCCTGCAAGCAGCCAATGTGCATCGGGGTCTGTCTGCTTGGATTCTACCAATTGTCCCTGCTTGCCCCTGAACTTAAAACATTTACCTTCTCATCTCTAAAACAGGAGCAAAAATGAATTTATTGTTTTAAGGACAAACTATGTACGCTTGGAACGTATTCAGTGCGGCACCTTTATCCATCCTACCAGTAAAGGACCCACAAAAGCTGTGCTCTTTCTTTGTCGAGTGCACAAGGCACAACCTTAGTGCCCGTCTGGGAAGGTCAACCTTCTTCCCCCACTGCCCCAGGAGAGAGAGACCTGACTTCTCCATTGTTTCTTTCCTTAGTGAGTGATCACTTTTAACCTCTTTTTTCTTTTTTTAGCTTACTGTTGTCTGATGAAGAGAGAAATCTCCTCTCCACCCCACCAATGTTTTAATAGAGAAGTTTAAATAAACTGACAATACACAGGCTGACCTGGAAGAAAATGGTTTGAATTCCACACCTGCACCTACGTTCCACAGAACATGATCTATGAAGACTAGCTCATGGCTGCAGTGAAGCAGCTGGACTACACGGAGGGATAGGAGCATGGAGCTTCTTGGGAAGGTTGGGATGCAGCATGCACTGTGCCAGGAAATGCCAATGGAGATGGCTCATTCTGTTACACAAACAAGTCGTGTCTGAGCATCCCTCTGAAGAGTAGATGACACTGTGAAAGAGCCTGCCTGGGTACGATGTATCTTCCATCTTTTCTGAGATGCAATTTTTCTTCTTTCACACTAAAGAAATTCCTGCAGGGGACTCAAGACAATGGCAGTGACGTGTGGATTTTTTTTTTTTTTAAGCAGATGAGAACGTGTCAGAAAAAGCTGTTCTCCATGTCCTGGGTGGACACTGGGTGGGGGTGGGGTGGGGGAGAAGGTTGAGACAAGAAGGCGGGAGGTTTCAGAGCTTGGCTCTGATAGCTTCCCATTTTTCTTATCTCAAAGTCTTCGGCGTGGCATAGTGACATACTTGAGGTATTGTTTCCTGAAGCCCAGCAATCTCTGGGTTGGACAACTTGTAACATTCTTGTCTGCTAAAAGTGGACCTAGTTGAGATGAAGAAAACCACAAGGGGATCTCTGGACAGTTAAAAGTGGAGTGATACATTTAGAAAAGGAGAGAACTTTAAAAATACAAAGAACGATCAATTCTGCAGTGAGGGGAAAAAATCCTGATTGTTCATTACTAGTGTGACATTTTTATAAAAAGATGTTTATTCTTTTCTTCTTGGCTATGTTTTCACTTGACACCTGTCTTCTTGGGTGGAAATGACTTTTCTACAAAGCTGTTAGGCTTTCGGAGGAGTGGGGAGTTTCTGATCCTTGCGTGTGATTGCTTTTCTCTGTTCAGTAATGAGATCAGTCACCAAGTCACACTTTGCTCTCCAGTGATGGCCACCACCTCTCGATTTCATGAGAAATGATAACAGGAATGAGTCACCACCCAGGACCCCTCAAGAATGGCACGCTATGCTCAGGCTGGCCCCACCTTCTCTGCAGCTGAAGAGGTTTCAGAAAAAGCCTTCTGAGATGCTCCCCGATGCCCCAGAAACACAGGCGTGGGGGTGCTTCTTCTGAGACGCTCCTCCAGGAACATGGGCGTGCTTCTGACTTCCTTCTCTTTCTCTCTTCTTGCCTCTTGTTTGGCTTTCTGGATTCCACCGAACCTTTCGAAATGCCAAAGTTTAATTTGATTTGAAATATGAATGGCAGAGATCTGTGACATTTGACCTTTAAGGGAAGCGGCTACACAATCACACGTACAAATAAGGCATCTCCCATAGCAAGGGGCAGCTGTGTTTACTTCGCTATTTACCCGTCACTGCCAGCGAACAGGTCCAATTTTAGAAAACTCTTTCTGCTTAGGGTGCACTCTTCCTCTTCCTCCTGAGATAAGCTTCACTTAGTGAGTGTTTTCAAAACCTTTGCCATGCGTTTTAGAAGCTGTTGCTTTTGTGTTTTTTTTTAAAACTACAACCATTATTTGTGTAAAGGCTTGAAACATTTTGTAATTAAATAATTCTCTTAAGTCCCAGGAGAAAAACAAAATACAGAGCTGTATAACTCTAAATGGGACTCAGATCTAAACCACTTTATAAGGCCAGATCTGTGAACAATCACCTACTTATAAAAGGAGATAGAGAGTTGTTCACGTAACAGGAGAGGAGAGAAGGATTTTTGGCCTCAGCCATTTGCCATTGTCCCAGTTTACATGTCCTCTGGAGAGAATGCACACCAAAGGCATTTTGATTTCCCTTAGCCATAACCCCTGTCTCAGAGAGTTCTTTCCTATCTACTGATTTCACTGTCTGAGTCTGGATAGAATGTGGCTTCGAACATGTGGGCTTTGGAAACTGGGAAGGTGATTGGAAGTGGTAGAAAAGGAACCTTTGAAACTGAAGAAACTTCCTTAGCCCACACACAGTTCATAGAAAACCAACTATTTGGCCAAAGCAGTTTTGATCAAGTGAACAGGCAGGACACTAGCCTGATTGCTTACAATTTTTTTTCTATTGATGAAAATTCCTTAAAATTACCCAGATAGAAGGATTTAGATTGGGTAGCATTATGATTATACACTTGAGTAACTTAAGATACACAATAAGTTGCAAGATTATAAAATTATTTAATTTAAGGTGGACCATATTTATGATCCATCCACCTTAATCCTACCAGTTTTTGACTCAGGGTTAACATGGTGACCTGTTAACTTTTCTCTAAACAATTTCTAACGTTTACGAACAACCTACACCAAGCACCTACACACAATCTCTTGCTAATACTTGGTTCAGTAATGGTTTATACTTGTGAACAGAAGAATGAAATATGAAATTTACTGTCATGCCATTATCTGCATTCTTCTCCCAACTAACCTGTTACACATTGTGCACGGTGAAATTTTTATTTTATACGTCTTAGACAGTTTTAAAATTCATTGCTTTGATTAGCATTAAAGCATAAGATAAGCAAACAATGAAACGATGACATCTCATATTTTATACACTCCCTACCCCAGTTGAACCCCAATCTCATTAGGCAAGTCAACAAACACTGGCTTAGGTTATAAGCCCTGAGCCTGTAAGAAGACATTGTTTTGCAGAGTATTTATAGCAAGCAGCATGACCTTCTTGAAGGATGGATGTTAGTTATTCACGACTATTGAATTTATGGATGTCACAAGAGGAACAGGAATGGGTAGGGAAGGCTTGTTTATGAGAGATACTGAGAGAAGGCTAATTACTGGGGATAGCTGTGACTGTGTGGGAATGATTTATTGCAAGAGACCATGACAAAGCCTTTGTAGTCTGCAAAAGCAAGGGGTTTAAAGGCCGTGTTAAACAAGGAAGGAAGCAGAAGCTGGTTTCGTTTGGCCAATAGAGAATCTGTTCACAGAGGAATCTCCACCATAGTTCACAGTGTTTAGGAATCAGCAGAGTTGGTTAGCCACATCTTGGGGGGAAAGGCATGGAGAGCGGAAGCACTTTGCTGCGTAGTTTGCCAATCCAGCTCAGAACTTGAAGAAAATTCAGCTTAGTCTTTTTTTTTTTAATTGATATTTGTTGAGCTCTATATTTTTCTCTCTTCCCCTTCCTGCTGCTCCCCTCCCATTCAAACTTCCATCAAGGTCCCCATGCTCCAAATTTACTTAGGAGATCTTGTCTTTTTCTACTTCCCATGTAGATTAAATCTATATAAGTCTCTCTTAATGTCCTCATTGTTGTCCAGGTTCTCTGGGATTGTGATTTGTGGATCGGTTTTCTTTGCTTTATGTTTAAAAACCACTTATGAGCCGGGCGATGGTGGGGCACGCCTTTAATCCCAGCACTCGGGAGGCAGAGGCAGGCGGATCTCTGTCAGTTGGAGACCAGCCTGGTCTACAGAGCTAGTTCCAGGACAGGCTCCAAAACCACAGAGAAACCCTGTCTCGAAAGACAAAAAAAAAAAAAAAAAAAACAAACCCCCAAAAAACCACTTATGAGTGAGTACATGATACTTGTCTTTCTGTGTCTGGGTTACCTCACTCAAAATGATGTTTTCTAGCTCCATCATTTTTTTTTCTGCAAAATTCAAGATGTCTGTTTTTTTTTTTTGCTGCTGTGTAGTACTCCATTGTGTAAATGTACTATATTTTTCTTTTCTTTGGTTGAGGAGCATTTAGGTTGTTTCCAGGTTCTGGCTATGACAAACAATGCTGCCATGAACATAGTTGAGCACATGTCCTGGTGGCACAATTGAGCATCCTTTAGTTATTTATCCAAAAGTGGTATTGCTGGGTTTTGAGGGCGGTTGTTTCCTAATTTTATGAGAAATTGCCACACTGACATCCAAAGAGGCTGTACCAGCTTACATTCCCACTAGCAATGCAGAAGTATTCCTTTTACCTCACATTCTCTCCAGCATTAAGTTGTCATCAGTGTTTTTGACCTGTAAGAATGTTTTGGCCATTCTTACAGGTGTAAGATGGAATCTCTCTCCATATCTATTCAATATAGTTCTTGAGGTCCTAGCTAGAGCAATAAGACACCAAAAAAAGATCAAGAGGATACAAATCGGCAAAGAAGTCAAACTCTCACTATTTGCTGATGTTATAATAGTTTACATATGCGATCCCAAAAATTCTAACAAGAAACTTCTACAATTCATAAACACTTTCAGTAACGTAGCAGGACACAAGATTAACTAAAAAAAATTGGTAGCCTTCCTGTACACAGATGATAAAAGGGCTGGGAAAGAAATCAGAGAAACATCACCCTTCACAATAGTCACAAATAGCATAAAATATCTTGGAGTAACTTTAACCAAAGAAGTGGAAGACCCGTATGACAAGAATTTTAAATATTTGAAGAAGGAAAGTGAAGAAGACACCAGAAAGTGGAAAGATCTCCCATGTTCTTAAGTAGGTAGAATTAACATAGTAAAAATGGCAATCTTACCAAAAGCAATCTACAGATTCAATGCAATGCTCTTCAAAATCCCAGCCAAATTCTTCACAGACCTCGAAAGAATGGTACTCAACTTCATACGGAAAAGCAAACAAAACAAAACAAACCCAGGATAGCCAAAACAATCCTGTACAATAAAAGAACTTCTGGGGGCATCACAATCCCTGACTCAAACTGTACTACAGAGCTACAGTACTGAAAACAGCCTGGTATTGGCATAAGAAAAGACAGGAGGACTAATGGAATCAAATAGAAGACCCGGATATTAACCCACACACCTTTGAACACCTGATTTTTGACAAAGAAGCAAAAAAAAATCAAATGGAAAAAATAAAGCATTTTTAACAAATGGTACTGGCATAACTGGATATCAACATGTAGAAGAATGAAAATAGACCCATATCTATCCCCATGCACAAAACTCAAGTCTAAGTGGATCAAAGACCTCAACATAAAGCCAGCATCACTGAACCTTGTAGAAGAGAAAGTAGGAAGTACACTTGAATGCATTGGCACAGGAGACCACTTCCTAAATATAACCACAGCAGCACAGACCCTGAAAGAAACAATAAGTGGGACCTCCTGAAACTGAAAAACTTCCCTACAGAATGGGAAAAGATCTTCACTAACCCCACATCAGATAAAAGTCTGATCTCCAAAATATACAAAGAACTCAAGAAATTGGTCATCAAAAGAACAAATAATCCAATTTTAAAAATGGAGTACAGACCTAACCAGAGAACTCTCAACACAGGAAACTAAAATGTCTGAAAGATACTTAAGGAAATGTTCAACATCCTTAGTCATCAGAGAAATGAAAATCAAAACAACTCAGCTTAGTCTTTTGGGTAGATCAGAACCATCCGAAATGAAGAAAAATGCTGTCTGGAGGATAACTTGCATTAGGCTTTCAAATATAGTTGTATGGCAAGCCCTCGGCCGTTCGACTCTGAAACAATGCTGGACCTTTAAGGGAGGGCTTGAGAGCTGGTGTCCCCCCTGTTGTCAATCTAGTGGTTTAGTCATGGTGTGTAAATATACTCACACCACGTGCATCCAAAGGAAAACCTGTCTCTCATGCAGTTCATTCCTGCATGAAGGATCTACATCCATCGAGGGGCATGGTTAAGGAATCGTATCAGATCTGTGCTGCACAAACAGGTCTCCCGCAACAGGAAGCCTTGGCCATTTGCAGTGTGGATTGGTCGGAGAATATTTTCCTTTTGATTGCTCCTCACAAAGATAGAAGACAGCAAAGAACTGCTTTGTTGGCTATTTTGGCTAGCAAGGGCTGAGGTCATTTACCCCTCAAGCTGGCACCCAGAGGCTTACTCTCTTAATGCCATTTTGATGCCTGCTGTTTCCATAGCAATCCTCTCTAGAGACTTCATTCTACAACCTCACGAAGTGAAGACCATCAAACCTGGGCCAGCTCTGTGAGAACCAACTTCTCTATCAGTCAAATGGGTCTACTGCCTCTTATGTTACTTATAATGGCTTATACGGCTTATATTACTGTTGGAAGTCTTATTTGTTTATTCCCCAGCAGGATCACTTCATTTTGTAATATTTTTATTAAACTGCTGCATACATCTCTTTATCTTCCTTATGTCACTATACTTTACTCAAGAGTTCTTTTATTTCTTAAAATTAGCCTTTAATCAAAAGTCATTCCAGCCCCTTCTTATGAATTGATCTGTTATGTCCAGTTTCTTCTTAACATACATGAAAACCCTGAGGTCTCTTATGTGGTCTTCACCAAAGCCCATAAGCCACAGAAGCAAAGTTGTTGATAAAAGAAATTAGCTGGGAAAATACAATAATAAAAAAGCTGTTTAAGTGTACAATAATTTTTTAGGTATTATTTTTTGAGAATTGTGGTTCACCAAGAATCCTCTACCAGTCTGATCCCCTAAAATTCCTTTCATTTTTAAATAGGGAAAGTGTTGTTAATAAATATTCAAGGGTTGAGCCCATGCCTGAGACAGTCCTCCCAGGAAAGTGGTTCACTTCCTCCTCCAGGTTTTACTTTAGTCATGCTATATTAAAAGTTGTGAGAATTTTCCCAGAAAAGAAACCTATATAACAGAATGTGAAACTGAAATTTCAAGTAGACATCCAGATAAAATAGATGCAAGATACCCAAGTGGGTTGAAAAAAATCACAGTGTGCAGATGAGCAAGTATAACTCATATGGGATAGAGAACATATCCCATAACGCTCGGAGCCATATAGAGAACATAGAGGGGCTTCCTGAGAGTTCCTAGGGAATGAGTGCCACTGTGTTATGGCAGCCTAGACTTTTCCATTGGCCGAAGCTCATGCTTTCTATGCCAAGCTCAGCACGCAGATGCTTCAGTGTGCTCCGAGTGAGCAAGGTATACTGGGTACAGATCACTTCAGAAATTTCAATGAGGAAACTATCTCACTTGCATTTTAAACCAAGACTGGGCTTCGCTGCTGTGTGGTGGTGAGGAAGGCCAGCCTGTTTATTCCCAGGAGCAAAGTGTGCAATGTAGGAGGTGGTGAATAAGATAGGGCTTCTGGTCTGGAAAGCTGGCAGCTAAAGAAGTGTGAACATACACAGGGTTGGGGGGCCTTCGTGTTGGCATGGATGCAGGAGAGCTAGTACCTCCCTGCTCCAGCCACCACAAGACTCTGCTCAGCTGATGACTTCGAACATAGAAGAAGGTGGAGAAAGACTTATCCTCGCTTTTGAGGCTGGTCACTAGGAATTTGACCATCCTAGGTAAGGACAATTAGGGTACATGATGTGAGATGTCTAAATCCTCAATAAAAGATAGTTTTAAAAAAGAAGCGTGAACATCCTTGGACAATGGGGAGCACCACTTATGGTTTGAGAGTTGATGCCGGAGAGGTTTATTGGGTGCAATGTTTAAAAGCCTGTAGTTATCCCACGAGCCCACCTTAGCTGTTTGCTGGCTCCCAAGAACGTGAAGCCACTCAGCACTGTAAGGATGGTAAACTCCCCCTCTCTTCCCTCCTTGTCCTCAGACAGGATTGTTAGATAAAATATAGCACTCAGATGAATTTGAATCTCATATAATAATAAATTCATTTCGTCAGTAAGTATTTGCCAAGCAATCTTTGGGGCCTGCTTATACTAAAACTTCACTTGATATTCATTTAAAATTCATATATAAATATGCCCCATTTCTAGTTACTAAATCTGGCAACTGGAATCATACTCTACCTTTCCTTGAGCAGTTGATACACATGAGTTGCGCTGTAATTTCTGAGCTGACACTGTGTTCTGGCTCAAAGCTCTTCCCAGATAACTAGCGCCAGTCAGTGGATCTGCATTGCCCTACTGAACACATCCTTAATGGACTGGGTAGAAATTTAAAAAAATGAAAATTATGTTTTGAGTGCACCATCAATCCTCTGTTACCTGATCCCAATCTTGAACTTCGTTTACCGAATAATTACTTCCCATTACCATGGCTATTACCTTTTCTTTGCGTTTGTGCTGTTACGCAAGTATTTTGAAAACTTGTTCTCTGAGGTACAACTAACTGTAGGTAGTACTGTCGGAACTGCTGAAGAGCTAGTATAAATTAGGTCCCTGGAGGTTTTGGATAAAAGTTAAAACAAATGTTCCTTAGCAAGTGTTTTCAATTCTGGGCACTTGGGATGCACAGATATAGGAGGACTTTGGGATGGATTTATCTGCAGGTTTAGCCATGCCAAGAAGGGCCCAGAGTTTCTAGCTTGTTTTGAGTTGAGTAGATTAGGGTTTTTGTTTGTTTGTTTGTTTTTGTTTTTGCTTTTGTTTTTACAGTGAATATTGTAAAATGTAAGACTGGCTCCTTTGCGGTCAGCAAGGGGGCTACAAGTTTCACTGTGGTGAAGTGGTAGGGGAGCTACAGAGCACTGGCCTCTCAGACAGTCCACTGGTCTCTTACATGCCTGCTCTGTGGTAACTGTGGCTAGAATCTTGGTGTAGAAGCATGGAGGACTCAAAGTCTACTAAAGCTTTATCTTATGGGTGAGAATAATTGATTTAAGTTTCACTGAAGCACCCTAGCAACAACAGAAAGTGCAGGCAGTCAATTGCTTGAGAGTGAGAGTACCAAAATCTTTAACTATAGGTATAAAAAAAGTGTGGGGATGGATGATGGATGCTGGACCAGTCAACAACGGGCTTTAGAGCTAGAAATTCGAACTTTCAACACCGATGGCAACAGGCTCTATACCACTAAACTAAGAGTTTTCAATCTTGTAGACAACACTGAGACCCACGGGGCACATTTCTCGGCATAAGAGCCTGGGTCTTGAAGTTCTCTTCACATCAGGCATTGACTGCCTAGTGACTTGATGCTGTAAGATGCAAGAACCAGAAAAGGTTTCAGGACCATGGTTGGGTGGAACACATAGAGCAGTCAGATTTGTGGCTGTCACCAACCAGGCTAACTCTACGTCAGCATTATAACAGCCTTTGTTACCATATCCATGGTTCTAGCTTAGAAGAAAAACAAACAAAATTTTAAGTAGATTCTTCATTTCTTTTAGTTTTCTCATTTGAAAAATGAGTGGGCTGAGTTAGATGATCTTAACAATTCCTCTGAGAGCAGTGTTTGCAGGGTAATCTGTAACAATTTATGTAAGTGAGCTTTACTTCTCTCTATCATGCACATTGGGATATGTCTGTTTTAGAATCAATAGCTGCTACACAATTTTAAAATGCGCAGGACCAAATTTCCATTTGAAATTTGGCCCATTAACTATTCCTGAATTTAACTGCATCTTGACACAGATTTTTAAACTCTGTTCTTCCTAAGAACATGAACGGTTTCTTGTTTCTCATTTTCTGTGTTTTGCATATAGAATGAGGGACAGAAAAAATATCCATTTGACATCTTAAAAACCACTGATGTTGTTTTGAGCTGAACAGAGAGAAGATAAGCACAAAAACAGAAATAGTTACAGAGAAATTAGAGTTGAATGGAGGGCTTTCTTTGGCTGTAGATGGACCAGTGGCTGAACTGATCCACTTACACGGGCTGCACTTGACCTGGTCATACAGAGTGAAGGACGAGGAAAGGAGTTAAAGCCATTTTGACCCTTTCCTGCCGGGTCAAAGCTCCTCCATGGATGTGAATTTCACCCCCAGGATTTCTCCTGCTTACAGTAACACTTATTCATCTCTACCTAGCCTTTCAGGTTTGGCTTCACCAAACATCAATTACAAAACTAGAAATATGAACTTTTTATAGTCAACATTTATGAAAATTCTTTGTTATTTTAAGTCCATGATGTGTCTAGCATACTAAACACATGGAACAGGGATTGGAATAAAAAAGTCTGCAATGGCACTAATCCCACTCACTAGATATTTCTTCATTTTCTCTTTCATACCCAATGCAAACGAGAGTTCATCATTCCAGAGAGCAGGGTTGGTAGGCCCTGCAACTACAGGCAAGAGGGAGAAGGTGATTATATATTTTTCTACCGACTGACATAAACATTTGTAGTATTTGCAATATTTTTTTATCTGTTTGATGGAACATTTCAAACATTGGCAGGTTTATGTTTGTAGACTATTCTGCACTTTGTCATCAAAGCCAAGGAAGCCCATAGACCTATGGAGAAGCTCTTGCTTCCAGCTCATACTCCTAGTCTTCAGAGCACAGTTATGACTCAGGCATTTCTTTCCATATTTATATATGATTAAGACTTAACTGTGAATATATGTACATCTGTGTTAACCAACTGGCTAAAACCTTATGTGAGTTCTGAGAGGAGACATAGATTCACAGGTCTGAATACGTTTCAAATACATGCTGACCCGATCACTAGATAGAGTTAAATGATAAATATATTCATTGCTTTCAGTAAGAGTTTAAAAATATGTTTTATAGAATTTGTTCAGCTCTTATTTAGGAACAGCAAGAAAGGAATTCTTTTCCAGCATAGTGTTTTCACAGCCTTTTTGGAATCTGTCTTACTTATCTCTATAATACCCCCTCAAAAGTTCATAGTCTACTAAGTTATGTAACATCAAATATAGAATCTATACCTGGAGCTTGTGGAAAGATTACAACACCCCAGCCATAGCTGGAATCACTACTCTATCACATGGTAACTGGGTATCAAAAATCCTCCCATGGACGGAGCTAGAAAACATTATTTTGAGTGAGGTAACCCAGACACAGAAAGACAGTTATCATATGTACTCACTCATAGCTGGTTTTTAAACATAAAGCAAAGAAAGCCAGCCTACAAACCACAATCCCAGAGAATTTAGACAACATACGGACACTAAGAGAGACTTACATAGATCTAATCTACATGGCAAGTAGAAAGTATAAAAAGACAAGATATTCTGAGTAAATTGGGAGCATGGGGACCTTGGGGGAGGGTTGAATGGGGGAGGGGAGAGGCAGGGAGGGGAGCAGAGAAAAATGTAGAGCTCAATAAATATCAATTAAGAGCTGGAGAGATGGCTCAGTGGTTAAGAGCATTGCCTGCTCTTCCAAAGGTCCTGAGTTCAATTCCCAGCAACCACATGGTGGCTCACAACCATCTGTAATGAGGTCTGGTGCTCTCTTCTGGCCTTCTGCATACACACAGATAGACTATTATATACATAATAAATAATAAATAAATAAATAAATAAAAAATAAATAAATAAATATCAATTAAAAAATAAAAGAAGCATAACAGGATAAAAAAACCAAATAGAAGACAAGAGTGAACGCCAAAATAAATAATATTGAAATGTAGCATAAAGATTTGATACTAAGTGTGCTAATGTAAAATGAAGGCGTGCCTGAACTGTCGGTTAACCATCATCTTTAATAATTTTAAATCCATGGCAGTTCTCAGTGGTTACTTTTAAGGAGTCAGGTATTCCATGATATGATTCAGGACTTGAATGCATGACAAAGGTCTCAGAATATTTTCTTTTGACTGCATAGTATGTGGTAGTAAGGGTGTACGTGAACCTTATTTAGTCAATTGTGGACATGTAAGTTTTCATTTTTCTACTTCTACAAACAATACTGTAGTAAGAATATATGGCGAAACTCCCTTGGGCATGTCTATCCATGGATGTGCTCATATTTGTTTGCCAGTCTACTTCTACAAACAATACTGCAGTAAGACTATATGGCGAAGCTCCCTTGGGCATGTCTATCCATGGATGTGCCCATATTTGTTTGCCAGTCTACTTCTACAAACAATACTGCAGTAAGACTATATGGCGAAGCTCCCTTGGGCATGTCTATCCATGGACGTGCCCATATTTGTTTGCCAGGGTCCAATCCTGCAAGTGGAATTGCTCCTGATGTAGATTTCTAAATTGCATTTAGAAAGCTTAATCAGATGATTAAGTAAGTCTTAATCAGATGATTAGTAAGTCTTCCCTTGTAAGGCACATTCTAACCCTGGTCAAGCATGATTGCCAGTTTTATAGGTAAAAAACTCTTGTTACTTAACTATGGGCATGTTTGATTATTTGCATGAATATTTTTCACAAGACTATTACCAGTATGTTTTGTTTGAGACAAAAGGGCTTTGACTTTAAATCCTCCAAACTTCGTGCATCGTGCAGTTCTTCGCTGACTCTTTCAATTCTCAATGAATCTTCCTGATTTTAAACGAGTTTTGCTAATGTAGGAGTCAGCTCTGCATTTCATAAACCTTTTCATTACAAACACAGTAGCCCCTTCCATCTACCTTCAAGCCCTGCGAATTTGTATTTTTACTTCAAAAGTGAAACCGCAGGCAGAGTTCCGTTTCTCATTTACCACTTCTCTACCTGAGCTGTTAGTTTTGCTTTTGCTGGAGGCTGAGGGCAAGTGAGAGGGCATCTTACCCAGTCATGGAATCCGGAAGGTTCTTCAGAGATGTCTGCTTTGCTTTGGACACCTTCTCTCTCTCTCTCTCTCTCTCTCTCTCTCTCTCTCTCTCTCTCTCTCTCCTCCTCCTCCTCCTCCTCCTCCTCCTCCTTCTTTCTTCTTCTTTCGACTTTTGAGACATAATAAGTAAGCATGTGTTTTCTATCAGCATTATAAAAGACCAAAGATATTTATTTGACTTGCAATCTTCTTACATGTAACAGGCTCTTCTTGAGTATCAGTACTTCTTTGATTACAAAAAAATAACTTTGTGGTAAACTTCATGAATAGGTGAGTTGTGCTTTGGCATTTTTACATACCATAGTCTAATAAAATCCCAGATAGATTATGGAGAGAATAGACATACAGATGATAAGATTGATGGAGGAGCAGGCTATTTGTTTAAACTGTTAGCAAAGCATTTTGATCCATTTGCGTTTGTCATGCAAGTGTTGATAAATGTACACATGCTGTTTTGTTTTGCATTTTCCATTCTTTTTCTTTGTTTTACATCCACATTGTATTCCATATTTAATCAAGTAAATAGAGAACAGTTACATTCAGCTCAAGTAATTTATCTATAATATTAGTAAAAGGTGAAAGATTTATGTACTCTAGAAGCCACTAAGATAATCATAGTAACAAAATTTAATGGATACTTATTAGTCATAATTGCACTATAGGTTTATATACTTAAGTATGTATATGTGAGAACATGTTTTTGTCAATAGAGTAATTTCAGTGTGTCTTCTTTAATAAGCATACATATATTAAGGAGATTTAACAACTATCACAACACATTGTTTGTGATTAACACTGTGTTTAGTTTAGTGTGTGATATGATTGTAAGGAATCCCAAACCACAAACATATTGAGAAGAGAAATGAATCATTTAGCTAGAGTGAGGCCATCCACTTCGGACTGCTACCCCATTTGGGCTCATTTTCTATAATCCAGGCAGTTATTCTAAATTTTACACTTCACTAAGTTTCTATGGAGTTATGTTCTTCCGGAATGGACAAACTCAAGGATATGTGAGCATTTCACAATCGATCGCCATGAATTGCAGAGGTTTGTACTTTATAAGGGACAGAACAAAGCCGAGTTTGCTGAGGACTAGCAGAGAAAAGTTTTTAAAAAGTAATCTTTAGTGCTGTATTATTTTTATGCATAAAATTTTATTTGATGTACAAATAAGCTTACAGCTCGTGCCTTATACACAATCAAGAGCAAATAAAAGGATGCATTTATAGAACAAGGATCACAAATACACTAGGAAGGAGAACATTTTATACTTTCCTTTGAATGAACAATGAGATAAAACTATTTTCCAAAAAGAATTGATAAGCACTAATAAAGTGTTAAATTCTTATCACTGTTAATAAGCATGGAGTACTTTGATAAAGACTAATTTTAAAGGCTAATTATTAAATTTTCTTAATTAGAGACAAGAATAACCAAGAAATGTTAGACTGGTAACATCAGCTAAAGACATGCAACAAATCATAGAAGTAAGGTTAACAATATATCGCGTGCCTTCTAAATGGATATTTGACCAATGGGACTACCTTCCAACTTAACCGCTTGTAGCTGAGTAAAAAACGTCCCATGATAAATTTAAAGTACGTTTTGGCCTTAGAAAACTTATGACTATTAACTTAATATATATAATAAGTAAACTTTTTTATTAGAACTGATAATTCACTGTGTCCTAAAAACTATTTTAATAGTTTGGTGTACTAGACATTTAAAATAGGGTTTTGGGGGGGTAGAGCTCTGTAGTCATATTTTATGACACAATTCTAATTTATTAATTCAGTGTAAAATGCGGTTATATTATGGAAATGACTAATATAATTAGAAACAACAAGGGCAAGTTGTAAGGTAGATTTTTTTTTTACATCTGCAAAATAAAATCAGAATATTCGAAGGGTCTTCCCTCTATATAAATTCTAGCCACAATTACTCCCTATAATAAAAAAAAATCATGCAAAATGTTGGCTTAAAGCAAGCAAATTATCAAAGTCATTTGCAGAAGGAAACTCAAACCACACTTATGGACGACAGAGGAACTTGGAATAGCTAGCGAGAGCAAACAGGGCAGCGGTTTGAAGACCCTCTGGTTCTTCCCCTCTGACAAGGCTGCGCCCATCGTCCTGCTAGCAGGCTACACCAGCGGCATTGCTTTTAAAAATAAAGTTACAGCTATTTTAGCATTGCTTGACTTTTGTGAATGAGCTCTGGAGAAAAACCAAGGCTCACTCTTTTATGAGGCCAGACACAGCAGACAAGTCATTTCTCACTTCTGAGATTGCCAGCGAGAAAGGAGAGTGATTTGAGGGATGGAGATGAATCACAGGGCAGGATTTCTTCCCCCCACCACCTCATACTGTGCTCTCCGCATTAAAAAAAGAAATTAGCTCGTGACCCCAGGGATAGAACCCTCTCAGTCATGCGCATAGCTTCCCCGCATCACTTTATGGTCGGCAGAGAAGAGGTTTGGCATGTTAGAGTGGACAGAGTACACGAAGCTCAAGACCTATCAGGTTAGTTCGATATGTGCCTGTGACTGTGCCTGTCTTCATTACAGTTATTTGAAAACTAATCATGGACGATCAAGCAACACTTTATCAAGGGTTTAATGGAGGGCTTCTTTTGGGATAAATTCAAGAGAACTACTTTAGAAATGCTTTGAACATTGGTATATTTTTAGTTTTGTTGTTAAAGACATAGAAGAGCTTAAGAAAATGAAAACAAGCAGCCTTAGTATATTACTCAGATGGTTATTGTTATTTTGTTTTACTAATCTTGGGTGTAGCCTGCAAGATGTAATGTGTTAGGATGCCAGATTTATCTTCCAAAATTTCCTGGCATTGTGTGTTTTTCATTCAGTTCTGATATGGGTTGTCAGAACAGTTATGCTTATAGTAATACCCCAGGCTTTCTCATTTCAAATGGCTTTTTCAGTTGGTTAATGTTTTACAAGTGTTTCTCAAAAGGAGTAACTCCCATGATTATTAAGATGTTGCATTGTTCTGTACGATTAGAAATGTTCCCTCGTTCTGTGTTCTGCTCATGCTTCAGCTTTGAAGAACTTTTCAACTATTCTGAATTCAATTTTGAAGTTTCACAGAAAACTTTATTTGCTATGGTTTACATAGTCTTTTCTTCTATGAACACAACAATCTATTAAATAGCCATTATTATATTTGGTACTGAAATTAATGCCATTAGAATTAATATTTTAATATAAAAATACTTTTAAAAAGGATACAATATTTTATTTGGTGACAGTGTATAGAATAACAAACTGAATACATTACTGAACCTAAACCTATACTTTCAGCTTCGAATAGATTTAGTATAAGAACATGTTCAATATTTGAGATTTCTCTTACTGGGAAAGATGCTTGGGAGGAAATTAAATAAAATGGTCTCTGCAAACAATCTGCATTTTTTTTTTTTATTTCTAAGTTCAACATTTAGGAATCAAAAGGTAATTCATTCAGGCCAACAATGGGACTAAAACCCCACAAGCTTACAACAGCCTACTTGCTGATGTGGCCTTTTCTTTTTGCCAGTAATTTTGCATTTTTTTTTTGGTTTAAATATGGATGTAAGCTGACTCAGTAAGTATTGCATTAGGAAAGGAGACTCAGCAAGGCCTTTGGTATTGAAAGCATATGTAAGACGCTAGTACTACTTTTGCTGCAGTTCTTTTTCTTTGGCTGGATACAGAGCATCCCACGTCATCTTTAAATTATATACCCCAAGCGAAAGAATTGTTAAGGGAATGTGCAGCGCTAACATTTTAATTAGAACCCCAAGTGATAATCAGCATGGGGGTGGGCCCAAGCCTCTAAGCTCCAATTACATTAGTAGTAACGTTTTCATGTGATAACTAGATGACAGGTAATTAAAAACATGTAATTACAACAAAGTCAAATTCTAGGGCAATGAAAACAAACAGCATATTTAAACCTTTAAAAGCAGTTACCATAGCATTATAATAAGCTGGATTGTTACCAGTGTTTCTTACAAGGTAAAGGTCAAATCTTGCATCACGCTACCTTGTTAACAGATTTTAGATCAGGTAATGAGGTGAGTCTCAGTTCATAGGCACAATGCAACGAGGCTTTATCCTCACGAACTTTTCCTGCCAGACCAAAGCTGGCAAGATTGGCCTGAGATGAAAACCAATGCTGGAAAGAGATGACAACTCACCAGACAGAGGATCAAAAGGGACCGGAGTCCATCTCAGTAACTCAGGGACTGTGAGGTACAGATTGCAACTGTACTTTTTTTGTTATCGAGCCTCCTACTCCATTTCTTACCAGATGAAAGTGTCTCTTCCAAACATAGCCCAGTATGAACAGTGGGGATGGATGGTCTTGGAAGGCCTGAAGGTGCACTGACACACAGGAAGAAATCAACCTAAGAGTTCAAGGACAATTTGTAATTTGCTTGGCTGGCTTAACCGCCAAGTAAGACCAGTTAGCTGAAAATGCAGCATGTGACCTAGTTATATGCACAACACAAGATCTCTTCGGGGGCACCTTTTTAAAAAATCAACACTTTCTTGGATTTATGAAGCAATACAAATTTCAACTTTAATGCTTTTCTCTTTCTCCACTGCTGACAAAACCCAGCTTCCTAAGAGTGTCCACGATTGAAAATGTCACAGGTTTCTTCAGAGTGACACAGACCTCTTCCTCCGCTTGACAAAATCCTCAGCATGGATGAAGTTAGAAAGGGCCTTGGAAAGGTGACTGTCTGATGTCTCAGAGCTGCTCCCAAAGTCATAGTTCTTCAGACAAGGGCACAGACGATGTACAATGGCCCGGCGGATATAGCTGTCAAAGACATAGTAAATGAAAGGGTTGACGCAGCTGTTGGCAAAGGCCAAGGGCCCACTCACCTCCATAGCCATCTGAAAAGACTCCAGGGAAAATTGGTGTTCTGGCTGCAACCTCGAGACAATGGCCAGGAGCTTGAAAGTATTGAAGGGCAACCAGGAGAAGATGAAGGCCGTCACAACAATAATGATGATCTTTATGGACTTCCTCAGCTTTTTGCTGTGTTTTCCCGACTGCTGGTAATGAGCGCACAGCCTCCTCGTGATACAACAGTAGCAGGTCAGAATGCTCAGTAGGGGGATGAAAAAGGTGACAATTAAGGCCACCAGACCCCACATCAGTTTTAGCAGAGTGGGTTCCTTCTCTGCACAGTACAGCTTCCCATCCACTTGAGTGAGCTCCCTGGACAGAAGCGTGGGCAGTCCCAGGAGGCATGAGATGATCCAGACACTGGTGCAGACTGCATATGCGCAGTTTCTCCTTCTCAATCTTCTGGCTAAGGCTGGGCACATGATGGCCAGGTAGCGGTCCATGCTCATGCAAGTGAGCAAGAAGACATTACAGTGCATGTTCACTGAGATCACATAGGAGCTGCCTTTGCACAGGAAGGAGCCAGTCCTCCACAGCCCCAGAGAGGCTTCCTTATCCACCCAAAGCGGCAGTGTGACAAGGAAAATGAAGTCAGAAGCAGCCAGGTTGATGATGAAGATGTCGATTAATCTTCGGTTGCCGTGTTTGAAATGGAGTGCAACCATGAGGATGAAATTCCCCAGTACTCCAGTCAGGAACACGACTGTGTAAAAGATAGGGAGGAAGACAGACGTGTAGGAAAGGTGGGAGAGAGTCCCCATGACGGGATGATCGGTGCTTGCAGCTTCATAGTAATCCAAATAAAGAAGGGTGGCTGTTGGGTCCATCACTGAAGTTAGATGCTGAAGCTGGTAAGTTTTCTTACTTACTATGTGTCTTATGAGCTTGAGAAATCGAGAGAGCTTCTTGATGCAGTCTCTCTCTCTCTTTCTCTCTCTCTCCTCTGTTCTCTCTGCTCTCTCTGTCTCTATCTCTCCCCTTCTTTCAAGATCTTGGACGAACATGAAAACAGTTAAAATGTAGTTTCTGCCAGTCTTCTGAAGGCCCACAAGGAGCACCCCTGTGATTGGTGCTGGGCTGTGGTTGTGGTTTTCTTTATTTGTACTCGCCTGTGAAACTTAGGTGTTTTTTTGGACTTCTTTATTTAAGATGTTTGATTTGTTTTCTTAAATCCAGAAATTAAGAAATGAATTAACATTTTATTTTCACTTCTTTTAAAGAATGTAGCCTTTTGTGACACCAAATTATGCGATTGCAGCCTTGTATGTCAACTTTTAAATTTTGTTATTATAGAATTGTAAAATGCTGATGAAGATGCTCTGTAGTACAGCGTTGATAAACACACACACTGACACACTCATACACTCACACTCACACAGACACTCAAACACACACAAGTTATTAGTATTTACTGCCTATGGAGGGAATTGAGTCTTCCCAAGCCATGAAGATCACACACACAGCAAACACTATGATTGTAACTAGGGCATGGGATTATTCCTATTTATCTGGCTCTTTTGTTTCATAACCAGCCCTATCTTTATAAACTAATTTTTCAAATGGTTTGGACTGCATCTTATACTTTTATTCATGACTTCAGTATTTTTGGCATTCCATTAATTTCTCTCTCCCCTTCTTTCTTGTTCTTGTTTTCCCCTTCCCCTCTTGTTCCTCCTTCCTTCCCTTGCTCCCTTTCTTTCCTTCTCTCTCTCTCTCTCTCTCTCTCTCTCTCTCTCTTCCTCTCCCTTCCTTTCCCCCTCCCCTCTCTTTATTTTTTTCTCTCTGGGGATCAATGGCAAATCTAGCTATAGGTACCACTGTGGTTTATGGGGATTACAAACATGCTTTAAAAACACTAACTGCGATTTTTACCTCTTACCTGCTATCATAACTCATTCTCAGGTTCTCTTTTATTTCAGGTTACATCGTCAATTATGAGGGACTTTTCTTTTACAGACCATAGCTGCCTTCTTCTCTGCCTGTTCTCTGTGTTGTGCTACATACACCTTTGTAGCAGTGAACCCATGGAGGCCTTGAACTTAAGATATTTTTGCTTCATCTTCCCAAATACCAGGAATAAAGAAGTTTTGCACCCAGCAAGAGTTCTTTTTTTCTTTCTTTTTAGCTTTCAACCCATCACTTTTCAGTAAATGTCTCCACACATCAGTGAACTGGCAACAAATGCAAATACCGTATAAAGTGCCTTTACAGGAGAGCTTCACACTTTAAAATTTTAATACAAATTTCTCAATATTTGAGAAATGAACTAAAATAGAAGTCATTTCACTGCACATTTTCATGTGTATTTCTTTTTCTCATATGTAGGGATCATAGTAAAATATAACAACTTTTGATATTGACTCCATTGACTTCACCTCTTCACTGTCTGATGAGTGTCGAGTCTCCTGCACTCACCTCTCCTCCTTCCATCTCTTTAATGCTCAAAGTTTCAGGATTATAGCAGTCACAGAAGAAGGGATGTCTGCGGACAAAAATATCACCGCTATCTAGTTAAAGTCCTTTCCACAGAAGCGTCATTTTTTCAGTAGCTGGTTGCTGAAAAGAGCAACCGAGTCTCCCTCCTTGTGGTCTTAGGTCACCTCTGACCTCTGTACCAGGCAAGAGAAGTAAGATTATGAAGGACTGAAGATTCTTCTCCTGTGGAGCAAGTCACTAAGGAGTTGATCTATGGGGTGACTTGTCTTCTTTGTCCTGACTGTTCTGTGCTGTTCAGTCACGTCATGGGGGGTATATTCTTCGCTAAATATAGACTGTAGTTCAGAGAAAATAATTAACAGTTTGACATTTCTGGGACAGAAATCCTTCCCACTGGGTAAACTTTAATTATTTAAGAGAATAATTCATTTTTTTCAAATAGTTTGAAGTAGGACAATATTTACATGGAAAAGAACAGTTGTTTAAAATAGGATGTTGAAACACTGCATCTATATGTGCATGGGTTGAAGGGCCAGTCATAGAAAATTTCTGTGGTTGTGCCTTAGATGTAACACTAAATTCATTCGATCAGAAGTTATTGTGCATTTGATAAGTCTGATTTAGGGCTAAGAGTTTTTTGTTTGTTCATTTTGAGACAGGGTTTCTCTGTGTAGCTCTGGTTGTCCTGGAACTCACTCTGTAGATCAGTCTGGCCTCCAACTCAGAGATCCACCTGCATCTTCCTCCTGGGTACTGAGATTAATGACCCGTGCACCCACTGCCTGGGAAGGGGCTGGAACTTTTAAATCCTTACATATGTGTCAAGACCATATCTTGGCACCAGTGCGATTGCACAGCTGTGTACCGGCGTTTGCTTCCAAGCTGATAACCCGAGTTTGATCTTTGGAACCTACCTGGTAGGGGAGAACTTACCTTACAAGCGTTCTTTGATATACCTACCTACCTACCTACACACACACATACACACACACACACACACACACAAATAAAAATTTTTTAAAGGAATTAAAATGAAAATATAAAAATTAAAAAGAGGTAATATTTATATTTTGGAGGAAAATATTAGTTTAATAGAATGTATACATGTAGATATAAATAGAATTGCTAGCTGGGCTAGGTAACACATACCTTGAATCCCAGCATTCAAGAGGCAGAGGCATGTGAATCTCTGTGAGGTTAAGGCCAGATTGGTCTATATAGTGGAGTTCCAAGACAGCCAGGATTACATAGAGAGACACAGTCACAAACATATAAAAAAGAAAATTGCTAAACATTTAGAAATTTAATTAGTCTCTGTAGGTCTAAATTTTCTTTCAAGCTTCTAAAGTTGCTGAGCTGGGGGTGTAAACCATATCTGAAGAATCTGACATTTATATCAGACTCTTGAAGCAGATATAGATAAGGTGATTAGTTTTTATCATATCTGTCAACTCGGAGTATGACATGCAGTGAATATACGACAATGAACATTCTTGATAATGAGAATATCCATCACGGATTGATAGTGTCTCCTCCAGACCTACATTAGGAAATGGGCGGTTTTAAGCTAAAGATGGGGAGAAAGTAGCATGGTTCTTGGGTCTTAGTAACACAGAATCAAATGCTGTCTTAGAAGAAAACCCACAGTAAAGGCTGGCTGTAAAATAGGGAAGTTCCAAGAAACCCGAGTGCAAGGGTCATTTTTAGCACTTTGAACATCCTTTGAAATACACATGCAGATACTAACAATGTAATAACCAGTTAAACATAGTTCAAAACTCAAAAGCATCAGTGAGTCCATAAGCATGTGAAAATGTAACATAGACAAGTTTCCTTCAAAAAGAAAAACAAGACTCAGGCATTAGCAATTGAATTAAAGTATGTGCGCACCTTTTAAGAACTGATTTTTCCCATAAAACAACAACAACAAGACACTCAAGTTTTCTTCCTAGGCCTTGTCAGAAATGATGCCATTGGATTTTTATTTGTGTTATTCACGTTATTCTTTTTGAGGAAGGACCTTACTATGTACAGCAAGCTGGACTCTAAGTCACAGAGGTCTGCCTTCCTCAGCCTCCTTTAGTGCTAAGATTAAAGGTGTGTGCCTTGGCTCTTTGCATTTTTAAAATATTCTATATCGTACTCAAGATGTCATTTCATGTGACTAGTTATGTTGTCCTCTGACCCACTGAGCTGATCATGAATAATTTAACAGCAGAGGCTACTCACCTCCTTTCTAGTGTCTAAAACAGACAGCAGCTACCTACTCCTTTTGATGTCTCAAAGCTATGGTGTTGAACTTAAGGATGCCAGGGCCCATTACCCACATTAGAGTTGCCTATATCATCTCCTAATTATAGATTCCAAAACCCTGTTTAGGTTTATAGACTCGGCTATTGGTGATAGAGCCTAGAATGCTGTGTTTATCACACAAAAGTTTAGAAGCACTGTAGTTATTTGCATAAGATAAACACCGTAATATGCTGTGCTTTGTAATTACTTTGGCCATTTTTTTTTGAAGGCTTAAAAGATATGTCAAATGCTGAAACCGACGGAAGACTTTTGGTCTGGAGTTCACATTTTAGGATTTCTTTTGAATTCCTATTTTCTACTTTTTTTTCAATCTCCAAGATATGTTCAGAACTAAATAAGATGTTGAACAAAAAAGGTAGGCTTACCCCACTAGGACATTTGCTCAGGTGAATCTACTGTCCTATTACATAGCTGTAACTGCAGTTTGTAGCCTCCAACCCACAGTGCTGGTTAAGCCTTCTGTATGAACAGAGCCAGTCCCCTCAGTTGGTAACCTCTGTCATTGGGATTAAATTACTTTGGCTTCTTTCCAAAGAAGGTCTGCCCTCCAAAACTGGTTGATACGCCATCAGATTATACAAAAAAAAAAAAAAGTGGGCACAAAGTCATCTCAAATGTAAGTCTTCTGATCATGTGTGTTCTATTTACAGGTCCCAGGATAAATGGCAAAGAGCTTGAAGCAAACTATTTCTCTTTATTCTTACAGACAGACATGTTTGTTTATATTTAAAAATATTCTCTTGTTCACTTCTTATATAAATATAGTAAAGTATGCAATCATTTAAACAATTAAACTTAAGAAAACAGTTTACACTCTAGGAGTTTGTTTTTTATTTGAGTTTTTTATTTCATGTGCATTAGCATGAGGATGTCAGATCCCTTGGAACTGGAGTTACAGGCAGGTGTGAGCTGCTATGTGGGTGCTGGGAATTAAACCCGCATCCTCTGGAAGAGCAGTCAGTGCTCTTAACCACTTGAGCCACCTCTCCAGCGCCTGGAGTTTTTTTTTTTTTTAATTCCTAAAATTACTTGGAGAATTTAGAATTTAGTAAAATAGCTTAGCAATCTAGGAGGGATTTATTTGCTGTAATCAGTGAACCCTCATTTAGCTTATTATTTTCCTTGTTAATTTAGGCCTTTAAAAAAATAATAGTAGATTTGCAGAGGGAAAGATGGCTCACTGGGTAAAATTGTCTGCCCCAAGTCTGCCGATCAGATTTTGATTTCCTGGAACCACATCACGAAAGGATCACAAATTGTCCTCTGACTTCAATATGTGTCAATACCACATGCATGCCCATAAACACATACACATTCACACAAATAAAACATTAGGTTTGATATGGATTTATGTTATACATATCAAATTATTTATGTTGTTCCTGGCAATCCAACACTGCAGACACTACTGGCTGCAGTGGCCAAAAAAATGCTTATAAACCTGGATTAAGTCATGCTTGGGTTCAAAGAGCCATTTCTAATGAGCAAGAACATTCAAAATCCTCTGGAATAGCTGCCATTCTATGCTAGTCCTCCCATTTTCATCGTATTATAAACTAACACAGAGAGATATTTCTAGCTAATATAGCATATTGTTTTTGCTTTATGCAAATGCTTAATTTAGCGCATATTGTTAAATCAGAAGCAATTCACAAACAAACAGATATGAATTTATTTATCTTGTTTACCTCAATCTCTGCAGCTGATGACAAATCTATGATAACTGTGTTTTGAAGTTACATTCCGCCACTTTCAGCTGAATTATGAGTCACACAATTTAGGTTTTTGGTAGTGGTTTTAATAACTATTTAACTAATGAGATCACTGGGACCCAGAAGGACCCATAGTCTTTTAAAATAAAGTACAATTTTAACTAGACTTTTTTTTATCTCCAAAGGGTTATTTACTATTGTCCATCACAAACAATAGGAATCAAACAACTATTATTTGTTACACTTTAATAGGATTTGCTAAATGAAAAGGACAGAGTTTAATATTTTGTAACAGGGCCCCAGACATTAGTAGGCTACCAGACCATAGCATAACTGACTCCATGATGGAAGCACCATTAGGCCATAAAACTTAGCACATAGACAGTACCACTCGCCAAAGCAAAAACAAAGACTCAATCCATCAAAGCCCATAGTTCTGTAAAAGTTTCTAAATGTACTAACCTTGCTTTTTAGCTTCTAGAATTATGCTTCTTTCTAACCAAAGTATGTCAACCAGAACATAGTTTTTGTGCTCACCCTGATAAAGGCTCAGGAGAACACTGAGACTTATAACGCCCAGTGTAGTCGTTGACCAGCTAATAAAGGTTTTCTATTGGTTTAAACCCATGTCTGAGCCGTGTTCTCTGGTGAATACCCCACAACATTTAAAATACATTTTTATTTGCTTTTTTTATCTGAATCAAGTTTTGTCATTGATCTATAGTGAACATTTAGATACAAAGCAATTTTGATCAAGACTTTGGAGTTTGGCTTGAACTAATTCTATTTTTCTTCCTGAGCCCCAAAGTTTATAAGAAAAAAGGAGGACAAATATATGAGATTAATATAAGGTAACTACATCTTGATTAACATAAGTTTTGGTTCTTATCAGCAAACAAATAAAAAAGAAGAGTTGTATTTACGAATATTAGAGAACCCAGGATGGAAGGGAATTATTGTGCATAGATTATTATCTAAATTTTCTGTTACTGGGCTGACTTACAGTGGATTGTATCTATAACACCTTACTCCTGAAAACTAGAAACATCAAATTCAGCAAATTTATCCAGATGACTAGTTTAAAACCCATATCCCATAATCTGGGATGGTTGCTAGGCTGTAGTTGGTTAACAATGCATATGAGCAGCTGGTGTTCCCTAACAGCGAAGCAAGAAATAAGAGCAAAAATTTATCTCTAATAATTGATTACAGGTTTTTCCCACCCACAAAACTTAGTATAAATAAAAATTGGAAAACACCAAAGATGCAGAGATAACCCAGAAATGTGAATGTGTGGTTGGTGGGACTGTGTGTGAGAAGGAAGTTCAGATCTTCTGTGCTGAGGACTTCAGGCTGGCCAAAACCTCAAGCACACACTTCCACATTGACACTAAGCTGGTGACTAAAAGTTGTCCTGTTTGCTAGGCACTCTGCAGAGATGGAGGAAGAAAGCACCATTCTCCTTCATAGAGCCCCCAGAAACTTTACCCCCTGTGTCAGGACTAGTGTAGAGTGAACCCAGGACTTAGAACTTCCTGAGCAGAGGACTAACCAACCACATCAGAAATGCCTTCCTGCTAAGTCTTTCCTAGTTACTTGGTAGGTAGTAGACAAGTCCAGAAGTCATTTGCTGTGAACAAGGACACCTACCTCTATTCACGACAGGCTTTTCCTCTTCACCAGGGGAGTTAGGAGTTTTAAAAAGCTGTTTATGCTAGTCTTATTCAAACACTGTAGACATTAAATTATAAACAATGCTTTAACCATTTAATAATCATCAGGTCCACTTTTTTTTTTGTAAAACTCTTTTTACTCTTGGGGGGGGGGGCAACATTCATCTCCCAAATAAATATGTGGAAACTTATTCTTACTTATGAATTTCTGACCTTACCTTGACTTATTTCTAGTCAGATTTCCTTCCTTCCTTCCTTCCTTTCTTTCTTTCTTTCTTTCTTTCTTTCTTTCTTTCTTTCTTTCTTTCTTTCTTTCCTTTCCTTCCTTCCTTTCTTTTTTCTTTTTCTTTATCTGTTTCTTTTCTTCTTTTCTTTTTTTTTTTTGAGACAGGGACCCTTTGGACCCTGTCCTGGAACTCTGTTGACCCAACTAGCCTTAAACATATAGAGACCTGCCTACCTATGCCTCCTGAGTGCTGGGATTATTGCCAGCTTTTCTTAACTAAGTATCCCATCTACCTTTTGCTTCTGGGCTTTTACCTTTCTCTGTTTCTGTATATTTTTTCTTTCCTTCTTATTTTGTGTTTGGCTGTGTAGCTGTGTGGCTGTGTCGCTGGCCTCAGCCATTCTCCTCTCCTCTTTTTCTCACTTCTCGCCTGTAGGAAGATAAAACCCACAAGGCTGAGAGATGAGCTAACCTGTAGTCTACCTGAGGGCCTAGCAACAGATACTGTCAGAGATCCTGATTGTGCCTAGCCAATGAGGGGTGACCACACAATGCCAACAGATTGGAATGCAGGCTGGGTGTTGGCAGGAGGGTCTATAAGGTTCTACCTTTTTCCAGTGGAAGTGTCACTCCAGCCTCTGGCGTCCATATATCTAAAGATTCTGGAATGTTTGGTCCTGATTCTACCCCTGAGAAAACCTGCCAAATGATGACCCCTCCCCAGAGATGCTTAGGACCACTCCCACAGGGTATTTAAATTGTATCCCAGAGAACAAACACGTGGTTTTCTGGTCTTCCTTCCTATCTCCTCTCTGGGAGACTGGAGGGCTACCAGGGAACATTAGTATCCATTAAACCTGGGTTTTTTTCTAATTCGGTTTGATTTGGTCTGATTTGGAGAGGCTTTTTGGGGCACAAAAACTTTTCACTCCCCAATGCTGAATAAACAAGTCTGCTGTTCGCCTTTTACCTGATTCCCTAAGTCTATGCTGTTGATGCCACCCCTTCTCATCCCCTCCCCCGTGGGAGCCCTTAGGACTCAGCAACACTCCCTCTTCTTCCTTCTACTTATTCTCTCTGCCTGGCAGCCCTGCTTATCCTTCTACTGCCTAGCTTTTAACCATTCAGCTATTTATTAGACCAATCAGGTGTTTTAGGCAGGCAAAGGAACACAGCTTCACAGAGTTAAACAAATGCAACATAGAAGAATGCAACACATCTTTGCATCATTTAACAAGGATTCCACAGGATAAACAAATGTAACACATCTTCAACTAATATTCCACAACATCCATTGCCTGATATTTTGTATATTTTCTTATCTAAGCTTTATGATGATCTCATAGGATAGATACTATTTTCAAAAATCCATATGTTGAAAAAAAGACAGTCCTATCTTAAAGATTACTAAGTAAATTGTCCAAAGTCACAAAATTAGTTTATTTACCTCAGAGTTCACGTTTGCTCTAGTTGGTTAATCTTCATGGGCCTCAGTTTCTCTGTCTATAAACTTAGGCTGCATCTTCTTTTCTTCTTGAAATGTTCCTTTTACCAGCACCGGTTGAGCATGTTCCTCCAGGAAGAAGACTTCCTTCATTAGGAAGGCCACTGGGTGAAAATGGCTGGCACATACATGCATTCACAAGTCTGATCGTTACAGTCACTATTCACTTGTGCACACCCATCAAGCTCTCAAGCTGAGGCCTGTGGCAAAATTGCTTTTTGATCTGATGTTGTACATGAAAGCCTAGTCACGCCATTTGCATGTGATGGTGTATTTGGTTAACATCTTGCTTCTTTGAGGTAGGCTCTGGTTATAAGCATCACGTTACCTACTCTACAAACACAAAAGCAAGTATCACACCTCTCCATGTGATGACGTGCTCCTCAAGAAATCCATTTGCCAGCCAAAAGTCCGTTTCCAGACACAGTCCTTGACGGTGAGCCAGAACCATGAGCCAAAGACAAATGTTTTTCTTTACAACTAAAAAACAAAAAGTTTCTACTACCTGCTGAGAAATATTTGCGGGTGTAGAATCACCCCATTGCTTCCATGCAGCCCAGTCTACTGTCTCTGAGGCTGCCCGTGACTTTTCTGCTGGAAATGATGTTCTCCGAACTCCATTTCATATTAAATTCACACTTTAAAGTCACTCACGTTTTTGACATCTAGTATCGTCAGGATTTACAAATTTAAAAGAAACCAATTGAAACTTGCTTAAAAATAAAACTTTACCGTAGTAGAGAACAAATGACGGATTTCTTCAAATAACATAATTATATCCTAAAAGATTACATCTTTAGCATAGTTATTATATGATGGGTTACATCTTTAGTCAGATTTAAACAAAACATAAGAATTCTTTGCTCAAATGGAAGGGAGTAAGTCAGAAATGGGGAGAGGGGTGTCGATATTTGAAGAAAAGTGCTATTAATATTCATCTACTCAGTAGTAGTAATATTTAGAGGTACGGTGTTACGGTAGGGAAAGCACAAGACCGTAAGTTAGACCTGAGTCACGTCAATCACAGTCTTTGACTATGGGTGATCAAAGACCCTCCCCCTTCACTTTTTGGAGCTTGGTCCCTCCTTTTCTGAGGTGTAACAATCCCTCAAGTCAGGACCTCTGCTTCGCGTTGCTCTCCGCCTTCGGAAAGAACTACATTGCCCACAACGCCCCGCGAGGCACCAGGCATGCTCTCCGCCGTCTCTAGCAGCTTTTCCTCCGGTCTTCCTACAACTCCCACAAGACCCCACGGCCCAGGCTCGCTTTGGCCCGGCCTTGGGTGGAGGCGGAGGCGGAGGCGCGGGAGTTATGGAGGGGGCGGGCTCTGCAGGGAAGTGCGTCAGAGGAGGCGCGGGGAGAGTAGGGTGCTGTGGTCGGAGCTGGAGGGCGAAGCCGGTGGAGTGAGAGGATGGGCGGTGAGTGCGTGGGGTCGCGGGCCAGCACGGGTCGCGGCGTGGAGAGAGGGCCCCTCGTTGGCGCGGTCCGGCCGGGAGGCTGGAGCGGCGAACGGGCGGGGCGGGAGGGGCGGGTCTCTGGGCCGAGGGGGCTGGGGCTGGCTGCGCTCGGGTACCCAGGGCACCCGCCCAGCCCAGCCCAGCCAGCCTCAGCCTGCCCATGCCAGGCCCTGCTGTACCACAGGCCCAGGGTGACCGCGGTAGGCGCAGCTTCCAGAGCCCGGCCTTTAAGGTCATCCGAGAGCACCAGGATGGACGAGATTTTTGAAAATCAAATCACAAACCGCAGTTACTGAGTTATTATTGTTCATTATTGCAGTCTCCCGGTCTTTCCGGAGTCACTTTCATTTCCCAAACTCTGCTCCCCAGTTTGTGAGCCTGTTGTCGGGTGCTTCTGCGAGGGGTTCGGTGCGGTCACGGTGTACATACACTTGGCAGGGTTTGACTCAGCGTGATCCGCCTTGAGTCGTTTTACCGCGGCCATTTACTACTGCCGTGGAGCCCTGTCCACGCCTAGGGAGTGTTCAGATTTTGCCGAACTCACCTTTCTATTTGCGAGTAGGGATCGTTTAGTTTTTATGGATACGTGCTATACTTTAGGATTTAGGGAGGAGGATTGCAGTTTAGGAGTTTAGAAATGTAAGGGATGGGGAGAGTAAGAAGCTGTGTCAGGAAGCTTGGCTTCGCTTTAATTGGATTGGGGGAGATTGATACCTAACGATGTTATTGGTCTCTTTGCTATGACATACACTTAAAACAAACTTTCCCTTCGGGTTAACACCTTCATCTCTGATTTTCAAACAACTCCTCACTCCTGCCCTTATTTTGGAAGCCTTCCCACCAAAGAGCAGATGGGTCCTACTTTCCTTTTCTTCCGTCTTTTTCTCCACCCAGACCCTAAGCACTTAACATTTTGTAGCGTCTATAAAAATTCAACCTGCAGTTAATGTGTGCACGCTACACTGCTGGCCACGCGCATGTCTGTTGTTTGTATCTGTAATGTGTATGTCCATTTCAGTGTTGTCTGTTTTAGTATGCAGGTGATAGACTAGAGACCAAGACTTCTGTCTCCGTAGCATCCTGGGTATGTGAGCATTCAATAAGTACTTTCATGAGAATGAGTTTTGTTTTAAGTTTAACATTTGCCTTTTTTGTTTGTAAATTTTTAAAATGATAAATGCATTGCCTTACATAAAAGAAGGGATGGGGAATAGGGTGGTTTGAGATGTTTTAAAAAGTTATCTTCGTATTTGTTCTTGAGGTCTAACTTTCCTTCTTTCTTCGACTTAAACAGAGCAGTCTGAATGCCAGAATGGATAACCGTTTTGCTACAGCGTTTGTGATTGCTTGTGTGCTTAGCCTCATTTCCACCATCTACATGGCAGCCTCCATAGGCACGGACTTCTGGTATGAATATCGAAGTCCGATTCAAGAGAATTCAAGTGATTCGAATAAAGTAGCCTGGGATGACTTCCTTGGTGATGAGGCAGATGAAAAGACTTACAATGATGCCCTGTTCCGATATAACGGCACGATGGGACTGTGGAGACGGTGTATCACGGTACCCAAAAACACATACTGGTATGCTCCACCAGAAAGGACAGGTAGTCTTCATTTCCATTTCTCGTTCCTTTATGATTTAATAATCATTACTCGGTGATGCATAAACAGGGCTGTGCCTTGAGAAATCTGTGTTTGTGTTTCTCCCGCCATTTTCTCTCCTCAGCTTCTGTGCGTTCCCATTGTCCCCACTGATATCAGTTGGAACAGTAACTTCTTAATTTTGGGAAAGCTACTTGAACCCTCATACTTACTAGTTAGGAAATTTGTTATTCATTTCACATGTTGTGAGTTTGAAGATTTTAAGTATTTGATAATTTGTGGACGAAGTGGTATTCAAAATCAGGTCAACAAATTAGAGTTGATTGTCTTCTTACAATTAGCTATGTTAGCCAGGCGGTGGTGGTACATGCCTTTAATCTCAGCATTTTGGAGACAAAGGCAGGCAGATCTCTGAGTTTGAGGCCATCCTGGTCTATAGAACAAGATCTGAGATAGCCAGGACAACACAGGGAAATCCTGTCTTGAAAAGCCAAACAAGCCCCCAACCAATGATTAGCTACATATAGTAGGTTTCTATCATTTGCCTTGTATTTTAGAGAACATAATTTGATCAACTCTGCTTTTAAATCTATCTATCTATCTATCTATCTATCTATCTATCTATCTATCTATCTATATCTATATATATTTATTTATTTTTATTTTCTAGACAAGGTTTCTCTGTAGCTTTGGAGCCTGTCCTGGAACTAGGTCTTGTAGACCAGGCTGACCTTGAACTCCCAGAGATCCACTTACCTCTGCCTCCCAAGTGCTGGGATTAAAGGTGTGCACTACCATTGTCCAGCTTCTTCAATCATTCTTATTAACACAACTATTTTAATTGGCAGGTATTAAATTGGAAATCTTAGCATTCTTCATAAAAACATTTTACAGTTTATTTTTGTTTATATTTACTTCTTTGACCTTGTACTGGGAAAGTATTGTATTCATATGGTGTAGGAAGTCCTTCTGTCTTTGTGTTGCTTTTATTGGTTAATAAAGAAACTGCTTTGGGCCTGTTGATAGGTCAGAACTTAGGTAGGCAGGGAAGACAGAGAAACTGCTTTGGGCCTGTTGATAGGTCAGAACTTAGGTAGGCAGGGAAGACAGAACTGAATGCTGGGAGAAAGAAGGACAGAGCTGGGAGAACTGCCATGGAGCCGTCAGAGTCAGACATGCTAAATCTTTCCCGGTAAGCCACTGCCACATGACCATACACAGATCAATAGAAACAGGTTAAATCAAGATGTGAGAGTTAGCCAATAAGAGGCTACAGCTAATGGGACAAACAGTAACTTAATTAATACAGTTTCTGTGTGGTTATTTTGGGGCTAAGCTAGCTGGACAGCCTGAAAGAACAAGTGGGCCCCTCCATGCAACAAACATATCTAACAGAATACACTTGAGTTACCATATACTAAAAAGATGGTCTTATACCATGTATGCAAAATAGAAGTAACATGCAAAGCAAGGGAGCACAGGTTTATTGTTAAACCTCCAGTTCTACTTATAGGACACGGAAGCATATGCTGGGAAGGTGGGAGCGAGACAGTCCATGCAGGACACTAGGTTTTCTGAACACCTTGCAGACTAGGGGGGCATTGAGAGGAAGGACATTGAACAGAGGAGAGACCTGTCCTGTTCACTCTGGGTGATGTCTGACAGGAACCCCATGCAGGGCTGTCAGCTCTGGATCAGTTAGTAGGCTGTTGTAATGCAAGTGAGAGATCATTGTAAGTCAGACCAACATAGCAACTTGGGTTGTAGCAGGATCTTGCATATATTCCGAAGAAAGAGCTGTTTTAAGGATTTTCTGTTGTGATGTATATGGACAAGAGAACCTAGAGAAGTTGACATGTGTCACCTCTGAGGACTATGGCTGGGATAGTAAGTTTAGGGGTGAAGATCAGAATTCTTCAGAGTTTGTGTTCCTGTCCATATTTCCCAGTCTTCTAATATACCGTCTTCATTACTAACATACCTTCTAAATGTTACCTTTTTTTTCCTTGTGTCTAAATCAGTGAGACTCAGAGATGGCAACGGAGTGACCTATGTGTCACTGGGGGCCAGAGATTATGTATGTCCTGGGGAATGTCTTCTGCATCACCTTTGACTTCAAAAGATAATTACCGAAAGAGATTATTATGGCATGTTTTTTATGAAAATAACCTGCAGTCATTGTTTTTTTCCAGAGTCATTTGACGTGGTTACAAAATGCATGAGTTTCACACTAAATGAACAGTTCATGGAGAAATATGTTGATCCTGGGAACCACAATAGTGGAATTGATTTGCTTCGGACCTGTGAGTACTTGGAAGAATATGTGTTTGATTGAACTCTGTTTCTAGAATGTTAGTGCACAGCGTCAGCTTTAAGTAACTTCCCCAGCAGCATCCAGTAAGCTCTGTTTTGTGGCTAATATTATTTGGAGGTCAGAAACATACTTAGTAAACTTCAATTAACTTGCAGTCGAGGGAGCTAATAGAATGGAGGGTGAGTCTTGATTTCCAAAAGATGGTTTTAGTGGTCCCAAATAAGGGGAAATTTATTAGGCTCCCATTGCCTGAGCTCACATGAGCATACCTGTAGAAGTTGGCCAAGCACTCAAGGGCTCAGTATCAGGCCTGTTGACAAGACCCTTCCAATCCTAGTAGTAGCCAAAGAGTAGAGGAAAACCGAACAGTATCATACGCATTCTGTTCCTCCATAGTTAGACTACCAATCAGGTGGCATCTTCAGACTTGAGCAACAATTTTCACGATGGTGTTTTCAAAGGAATCCTTGAAGTTATTCAACCTTGCAGTGAGGATGAGAGAAAGGAGTATATTTGGGAGCAGAGTTTTAAGGGAAGGCATAATATTTACAAATAAAGACTTGTATGCTGTTCTAGAAAACAAAATAAATACAAAGGAGAATTTATGGGATTTATATCTACCACTAAGCCTGATACACTCTGTGTCCACTGTGTCCTCTTTTGTGATCACCGTATTTTCTTGCTATCACCTGCCTTTGATCATGCAAACACTTTCATTCTATCTGTCTATAGAAGGAAATGATGTTTTACCGTACTTAAATCTTGGTTCTTCACTGTTCTTCATTTGTATAAGTTACTGATGCCTCTGGTTTTAGTTCCTTCAGTTACAAAAACCCCAAACAGTAGTAGCACCCAATAGTGAAGGCTTTTGGGACGATTGACTCAAGCATGTGAATAGCAAACATTGCATGGTACTTTAACTGCCTTAGTGGCTCTTTATTTGTTTTCACGAAAAAATTGGAATCCTTTTGAATTATAAGGCCTTGATATTAAAATACTCATTTCTCACCCTCCAAGAAAAGTTCTAGTTAATCCCTTAGGATATAAAGAAATTGCCTTTGTAGAAAAATGGTCTGAAATAATTTTTTATCCTTTTTAAAACTAGATCTTTGGCGTTGCCAGTTTCTTTTACCTTTCGTTAGCTTGGGTTTGATGTGCTTCGGGGCTCTGATTGGACTTTGTGCCTGTATCTGCCGCAGCCTGTATCCCACCATTGCCACGGGCATCCTCCATCTCCTTGCAGGTGGGTTAGTCAGTTCTTTGGATTCTTCTGTCTTCTTAGGGATTGGAATTGTAACTGTGAACATTCATTGTATTGTCACACCTTTGAGACGCTTGCTTCTGTGCTGTTGTGCAGCCACGTTCTGATTTCTCACTTTCTTCTAAGGTTTGTGTACACTGGGCACTGTGAGTTGTTATGTTGCTGGCATTGAACTACTCCACCAGAAACTAGGGCTGCCCGAGAATGTATCCGGAGAATTTGGATGGTCCTTCTGCCTGGCCTGCGTCTCGGCTCCCTTACAGTTCATGGCATCTGCTCTCTTCATCTGGGCTGCGCACACCAACCGGAAAGAGTACACCTTAATGAAGGCCTATCGCGTGGCATGAATGGGAAGCAGCCTGCTTGATGATTTTTAATAATTTTTTTACTATTGAAGTTTTCCCTTGCTGTCCTCTCAATTGTCTTTAAATTTTATTTTTGTGGATATGCCATTTTATCCTAAAAGTCCCTTTTGTTTATATACAGTGCCACTAAATGCACAGTAAATACCACTTAAAATATATGTGGCTTCCTTTAAGTGATTCAGTCTTTTTACCAGACTGTTCAGACAGAACTGTGGAGATGCAACCCAGCTTAGTGAAGGAGCATTGGCAATGGAAAACAGACCTAGCACAGGGCCTGCTGATGTCTGCTAAGTTCCGTAGTGTAGGAACTGTGTTGACTAGGAACTAATTTCCCTGTGAGATCTGTTATCACTGTCGAAACTTCATGTTTACTTCCCTGTTGTTGATACCAGTCAGCTAGCAGAACCAGTGTTCCGAAAGATGCGTGAACATAAAATTGGGAAATTATTTTTAGCATCCTTGTCCTGAAACTTTGGTACATTGCTTCATCTGAGATAAAATATGGCAGCTGTTTATACTGTGATTGTCTACAAGAAAAAAAAAGTGAAAAATGATGTTTACTTGAAATTGTAGCTTTTAACTGCAAAATTTCAATTCAATGAAAAAAGCTGTTTAATCTTGTTACATTATACTTTCTTTTTTTAAAAAAAATCTGAAATTCATTAGGATTTCAGTGTCACCAAACCATTGTAAATTTTTGCTGCTTCCCCTCCACACACCAGGCTTATTAAAGAGAACTTTCTTTTTAACAGAGAAAAATCACAGTCAATTCCCCAACTGCTTTTTTTCAGCTAAGTACTATATGGGAGGTCCTACCAATAGGGACCCCCAGAGCTGGGGGTTCCACCACCACAAGACCTAAAGCTCTGGCTACCCACTAACTTCCAACTGTGGTCTTTATTTCTTGTGGTGGAATGATGTGCCTTTCCTTGCCCAAATTCCTTCCTGGTGTGTACCAACACTATCTAATGTCTTCTGATTCAGTCATTTTTTATAATATGTCTGTAAACATTGAACTTTAAAAATCTTATTTATTTACTCCATTATTGTAGCATTTCACAGATTTAAAAAAAATGTAACTCAGTAATTTCTTACCAAATCCTAAATCTGTCTTTTTTTTAAAAAATAAAGAAAAGAAAATCGTGTAGAGTGTGTAAATTGCTTTAGGTCTCAGCACGTTGGGCTTAAAAATGGGGATGACTGTAGGAGATAAATTATACATGTGTTTGAGTCTGTATATTAGCTACTTTTTGTTGACCATGACCAAAGAATTTTAGGGCAGAAAGTATATTTTGGCCTACAGTTTAGAGGCAGAGTCCATAATGGCAGAAGACTACTGGAGCAGGAGGCTGAGAAATCACTTCGGCTGCAGACAGGAAACGCAGAGGGAGATTGAACTGAAAGGTAAGGCTGTAACCCAAAGCCCGCCCGTCGTAGAAGTGCTTCCTCCAGCAGGCACCAGCTCCTGAAGGTTTCGTTACGTTTCCAGACGGCCGCGGACCAGTGCTCAGAGATGTGAGCCTATAGGGAATGCTCTTCAGTCAAACACTGCAGTCTGTTGCAGAAACTGGATAAAAAAGCCCTTTCCTCATCAGAAAACCAAGTGTCTTCAATGAAACATGTTTCTGAACTAGGTCTGGGATCTCTTCATATTATATTTGATGTGGTTAGTTTTTCCTAAGCAGTCATTTGATGACTGGATTTTTGTGTTCTAGGAGGAGAAACTTCAGCCACTGAGCTACCAGTGCTCCCTTTATATTTGTGTGTGCATTAATAAAATGTCAGCTTCTGTCTTATAACAAAGTCAGCATTATTTACTTTGATTAGTTTCTTCTGACGTAGCTGGTCACTGGAGTTTCTACCTACTCTTTTAGTTTTGGTATTGGGCAATAAACTCAAGGCCTGGGTATCCTGGGGGAGCTAGCATGGAACTACATTCACAACCTGGTTTGTTTTTGATTTTTCGGAATAAGAGTCTTACATAAGCCAACCTGGCCTTGAGTCCACTGTTAGTCAAGCCTGACTTTGAACTCCTGACCCTACTTCCTCTGCTTGGCAACTGCTAGATGTTAAATAGGTGTTCAACATCATACATACTAATTTGTTTTTATTTTTAAGATAGTGTCATTAAGTTGTTCAATCCTGAACTTGCAGTTCTTTTCACTTCAGGCACCAGGTTAGCTGGGATTCCAGTCTTGCTGTCACCGTTCCCAAACCATTCTTAATGTTTGCCTTCAACAACTTCTGTAGGAAGTAGACATGATAAAAGTGAACAAAGACATGTGGGGGTACCATTTGAAGACCTTGGCCGCTGCTTTTTGTGTGAAGACGTTATTTCAGACTCTTCCAGCCTCTCACCCCCAGTTCTCTGTGGCTTTAACATGCATTGTGGCAATGAAGTCAGGATTGGACTCAGTTCCTGCTCACCAGTAGCACCTTTGAGTGTGGAGAGCCGGTGCCTTTCGTCTGTATGTTGATCATGTTATGCATGTGGCAGAGTTGAGGACATCCTCTTCTGCAGCAGCTTTTTGTCTATGCAATAGGGCTTGCTAGGTCAAAGAATATGGTAGCAGTTTTTCCTTCCCAATTGAACTATATGAAATTGCTGATAAAGCAATTTTGACCAATCTAAGGTAAATCCTAGTAATCTTTCCATGCAGTCTTTTCAAAGCAACCTTCAGGTATTATTAATTCCTGGTTTTCTGGAACATATTTTGCAGTAACTTAAGAAGTTCACTTTAAAGCTAATTTTACAGCTCTAATAATTAAATGGTATGGGTAAATATCTGCTGTGTTTCTTTCAGCCAAATTTAAGGATAATCATGAAAACACTGAAATTTTTGTAATAGAAGATGGAGAATAATTCTAGAATCTGTTTTTTCAGGTATCCCTCCCTGTATGCTATCTATTCATATGGTAATTAGTGTCAATATTGGTATATTTGTGGTTAGGAACTCATCACAGGTGAACTCATTTAAGTCATGTGACAGAAGAATGACCTGACTTTAACCAAATTGGAGTGTTTTCATACCAACACCAAATTTCATGCTAGTACTGTTAAAATTTGTATCTGTCAGGGGCTAGCCAGAACACTCAGCAGGTTAAAGCTCTTGCATGTACCAGTCTCATGACCTGAGTTCAATCCCTGGAACCCATGATGTAAGAAAAGATCTGACTTCCAGAAATTGTCCCCTATCTCCCTCTGAGTGTCATAGCACAGGAATTCCCATAATCAATTTATCACACACACACACACCTTAAAACTTATACATCCATTTTATTACGAGGGCATTTCAATGCTTAATCTTCATGTAAACTTAAAATTCAAATGCAAACTTCTTTAAATTTTTGGGTTGCAAAGCTTCTCTTTGGAGCTTCTTAGCTAATTAGCTCTGAAGGTACAGACTGGTATTTTACAGGCAGGATACAGCTCTGACCTGACAAATGGGTGGGGCCTTTTGTCCTCCTTTCAGCTTTCGTAAGGGAATAATGATTCAGAAAAGGAGTGAAGCAAGGGGGATCTATTTATGCGTAGAAATTCTTTTCCCTTTGTTCACGTGTTCTAATGAGAGGACTTTTTCCTTGGGTCAATTGCAGTTAAGTGCCAGTGTCCTGTATGTTCATTATGTGATGATGAATGATGAAAAATCACACATTCCATAAAGAATAACAATGGCTTATTTACCTTAGAGAAGTTACCATAGCAACTAACCTCGGTATCAGACTTATTGCTGTTCAGTGAATTAATAGATTTTTCTGAGATACAAATATTTATATACTTTCAACAAACTTATATAAAACAAGATCTAACATATTACTTTATGGTTGAAGAGGTTTAGGAATATGAAATAGAGACTATTTGCTTTGTGTTTACTTTTAAGATGTTTGCATTACTGAATAATTGGTCGCCTTTTATCTACTGACTCAGTGTTGGTGGCACAGGGTGTGGCCTTCACCCCACCTGTCTTGCAGCTTTTGGACTCTTCCCAGCTGACCAGCCTTCTGTTCTCATTCTTTTAGCTTGTCATGTTTGTAAACACCAGCGATGCCCCAGGCTACCTGCCTGTTTCCTAGATTCTGCCTTTTCTGATTCAGTCTCAAAGTACCCAAGATGTCTGTTCCAAAACTTAAAGCTTATTTATTCAAAGGAGGGTAGACTGACTTAACTGCTTGATAAAATAGTCATCTCAGAATATTGATGTATTACTCTGTAATGTTCACTTCCCAAAATCTTTAAAAGTTTTCAGAAACTTATTCTCAACTTCCATGGAAGGAATTTATGTGATCTTTAGGAATGCTGGGATGAACTCTTTGCATATCAATGACCTGTTTTGCCCTATGAAAGAAAGAATGTATTTTACAGGAACCATTGCTGGGCCAGGGTGAGTATTATGGTGTGTATGAAGTGTTCAGCTTGGGAGACAGAATGATAAGTTAGTAGTGCCGGCTCTGTCTCAGCCTGTCCAAGCCCTACTTTTCACACCTGTGATATTCTATGACTAACATATCTACTTCAGAGTTATAGTGATGATTATGTGAATTGCCCAGTATAAAGTAGTCACTCAAAATGCTAATTATGACTGCTTACATTATGAGCTAGCTGAGTGTATGAAGTTGTTCGCTGCCCAGATTGCACATTGTAATTTCCTAGACAACTTTTGGGGGCTGGAGAAGATGGCTCAGCAGTTAAGAGTGTGCAGTGCTCTTCTAGGGGACCTGTGCTCGGTTCACAGCACACATGGGAGGAGGCTCACAAGAAAGAATGTATTTTACAGGAACAACTCTAACTCTACCTCCAGGGGACCCAACAGTCACTTCTGCCTCACAGGCACCTGCTCTCACATGTGCACACCCACACACATGCACATGCATGCACATAATTTTACAAAAATTGCTTTAAACAGTCCAGTTTAGTTGATCGTGGAGTGTCCATTGTGACTTTTTAAGCTTTGAAAAGTGAATCCAGTAGGCAGCTATATTAGAAAGCTATTTAAGTAAGAAATAGAGGCTGGGGCGAGTCAGTGACCAAGAGCATGTACACTCTGTCAGAACACCCTGATTCTATTCCTAGTACCCAGGTTGATGACTCACAACTCCCTGTAACATCAGTTTCAGGGGATCAGAACCCTCTTCTGGCGTCTGCAGGTACTGCACCCAATGTGCACAAACCATTAAAATTACAAAGATAAAAAGAGTATTTAAAAAGCAAGAAAATTATGTGGAGTTTTTTTTTCTTTCTTTTTCTTTTTTTTGGCAAGTTCTTAGACAGCGAAGTAAACAAGTGCACAGTACCTGAATTCTGGAAGCTACGTCTCCATTTCCATCATTGTCTTAAGCTGCTGACTTGACTGTTTGAGGCCAGCTTCAATCCACCACACCCATGCAATTAGGGGACAAACATTAGGGTCCAAAGGATGTTAGTGTTAAAACTGTAAGGTCTGGTCAGGAACAGTAGGGATGTGAAATAAGAGAGTTTGCATTGGGTGTGAGATAATCAAGCTGAGCAGATGAGAACAAGGAAAGGGGCTCTGGGCAAACAGTTCTGGCTGCCTTCGCTGCCTCCGGCCTTCCTGAGGAACATGGGCAAAGCTCTATTGTCTTTTCATAGGTTCTTTTTAATATGTGTGTGTGTGTGTGTGTATTTACATATATGTCTCTGTTTTCCATCCCAGCTGCAACTTCCCCTCCCTCCTCACCTCCCAGTCCCCTCATCCGTTCCTACTTCCCAGTCCACTCTTCCTCCATTTCTGTTTAGGAAAGGAAAGGGCAGGTCTCCTAGGAGTATATGCTATGTTTTATAGCACATCAAGTTGCAGTAAGACTAAGCACCCCCCCATGTATTAAAGCTGGTCAAGGTGACTCAGTATAAGGATTAGGGTCCCAAAAGCTAGTAAAAGAGTCAGAGACAATCCCTGCTACAACTATTAGGAGTCCCACAAGAAGACCAAGGTCTACAACTGTACATATATGTAGAGGGCCTAGGTCAGTCCCATGCAGGCTCTCTGGTTGTGGGTTCAGTTCTTGTGAACTCCTATGAAATCAGGCTAGTTATTTTTGTGAGTTTTCTTGTAGTGTCCTTGATTCTGACTCAGCAGACTAAATGTGTGATTTGTAATGGACTAAATTATAAGAAGTTTCTAAAACGTCTCCACCTATTCCAGCATTTCAGACTAGCCCATAAATGAGTCAAGTGGGAGGCCATTCAGGAAAATTTCAGCTACGTCTTGGTTAGCTGTGGCTGGACTTCATTCCTTGCTGTAGGGAAACTGTAATCACATTAATCTGAGAACAAAGAACATAACTTGATTAACAACTAGCAAAATAATACTGCCTGTAATACTGGCAGTAATGCCAGTCAGAGCTGATGGGTTGACCACCATGATATTAGATGATAAACAGTAGCCAGAGAGGGACAGAAGGGGCCTTTGCTACCCCCAAACCAGGTGAGCAGCATGCTAAAAGCCCACGATCATCTCCCTGGGTGCATCAGAAGAAAATGGAGAGAGTTCGTGATCTCCTGATTTTTCTGACCTAAGAAAAGCACAGGGAGTAAACAAATTTATAGAAATGGACTCAGTTATTGTCTCATTGCTTGTGCAAGCCATATAAAAAAGGCCCTGGATAAAGAGCCCAGCCACAGTCAGTTCCGTCCCTTCCTAGAGGAGCATTGCAGTTTTCCCATTTGGGGACCTTTCACAAATCTTACAAGTTTCTCTTTTCTAGTTTTCCTTGATAATGCTTGCTTTTGCTTTGCTTCCTCCTGTGTTTGTGTCCTTACCCACTGATGGGACAGTGAACTCCAACACCATTGGCTCATGCTGACCTTTGGTTACCATGCAGTGTCGAGTAGCTCAGGGCTCTTAGAGAACCACGTCAACACCACTCGTGCTGGGGACACAGGAGGGGAATGTCTGTAACCCAGTGCTCTTCGGTGGTGGGTGTCAAGATTGAGATTTAGCAAGAGGTAGAAGGAAGTTCTGCTTGTTTGGCTTCAGTTCCAAATTAAAGCCTCGCTGGGGTTCTAAGACCCCTCCAATTGATTCCTGAAATATGTGCACCAGATGCCAGAAATACTAAATTGTGCCCTAATATGTGCCTGTGGTAAGGTCTGGTTTAAAAACTAGGCAAAGTGTGACATTAAATTGTACCTATTCATAAGAAATTATATTGTTCCCACCCCCTTCCATTACTGATAACAGGAAAGAAAGAAACCACCGTAAAAGGGGGACACTAATTTCTCTACTGCCTTCACAGGGACTGTAGCTAGGGGTAATTAGGCCTCTGTCAAGATAGTGGATGTCTCATGTCTACCAATTCACCAGATTCTCTCTTCACTAGAACTAGGGAGGAGTGAGCATGAGTGATTGACATCAGTCTCTATCTAAGCCAGAGATGGAGGATGGATTACCAGTAAAATAAAGTTTCTGTTTCACTATTGTGCATGTTAAATGTTCTAACAGATCCTGAAATATAAGAGCCAAAAAGGCATACACACAAGGAAGGAAACAGCCTTTGATTTGCGAGTCAGTCCGCACTGCATGCAATATTCTTTTTTTTTTAATTTTTTTTTAGTTGTTGCAAAAAAAAAATTTCCGCTTCCTCCCCATTTCCCATTTCCCTCCCCCTCCTCGCACACATCGCCCCCTCCCCCTACTCCTCTATCCTCCTCCCTCCCCCCTCCATTCCCCCTCCTTCTTGAGAATGAAGAGCAGTCCAGATTCCCTGCCCTGCAGGAAGTCCAAGGTCCTCTCACTTCTATCCAGGACCTGGAAGGTGAGCATCCAAACAGGCTTGCATGCAATGTTCTGAGCTGCTGTGCACCCTATGGATGTGCTCCAGCACAGATGTTGCAAATTGTCTTCAGTTTCCAACAAGGGTTTACTTCCAAATGAACAGGGCTCCAGTAGACAAGCATTTTAGCCATTTGCTTTACTCACTGTAGAAGAAGTTTTGCTTTCTAGCCTATATTTTTTTATCATTTTGTTCAAATAGGACTGTGCTAGGGTGAGACTTGGGGCCTTTTGATGTGTGTGCTAACCACCGGTTTGTAATTAAAGTTTAGCAACTTCAGAAACCTGTCAGAACAGATCTCATGCAATGGGTAAATAATTTATTCTTTCAGTTTTCGAGGGTAGATGTTTAAGAGCAAAAAGTCAGCAAATTGAGTGTTTGGTAAGGGCCTATCCTCTGGTCACAAGATAGAACCGTGAGTAGGGGGTCCTCTAGTGCCCAGCTTCTGAAACAGTGCAATTCTGTATGGGGGCTGTATAATTCAATGTAGGTATTGATTAAAGCTTGACAAAAGTGAAAAGTTTTTGAATGGTCAAAAAATATTTTGAAATCAAAGGTGAAATGGATCCCACGTATTTTTGTTATCAGTCACCGACGTTGCATCTTGTATTTCACTGCAGCTTTGTTTTAAGTACCTGTGTGTACTTTCCAGTACCACCAAAGACACTGCAAGCAAACTAATGCTTTGCAAAACACCTGCTGTAAATTGCAGTATTTTTAATATACATTCAGAGGTTTCTTCTCTGATAGAAATACAAAGTTTATAGCTTCAGGCCTATCTCCCCTAAATTTTCATCTTTAATCTCTCTTAGACTGAGTTGTTTATTCTTTTACAACTCCAATGGGCATGTTCCATGTATCTGGGTAATCTATCTCTTAATAGATAAATATCTCTTAATAGAGCAAAAAGAGGTAAATTCTGTCCTCCTCACCATAGTGGATAGTACTGTAAGTCATCAGACATCTTCAGAACATGTCTGTGTCCCAATTCTCCAAGATGATTATTCTCTAAGGCACAGACCTTCCAGAACAGTGATGAGCTAATGGCCATGGCCTTAGGTTTTGGACCACTTTCTTCAAATCTGGCATGGGTTCTAACACCTCGTTTAGAACATAGAGCTTCTGATTAAATTGAATTATGTAACATAGTTGGAAAGTGTGATTAAATGATGTCACCAATTTACTAAATTGTAGTATTTTCTAATACTTTGTTCCTCCCAGAATTGCCATAAACTCTATGAAACTATGCATTCTAATTGACTCTACTCATAATGCAGTGAGGTGTACTAAATGACATGGCTCCCAAAGGCTCATATGTTTGAATGCTTGGTCCCCAGTTAGTGGAATTGTTTGGTAAGGATTGGAGGTATAGCCTTTTTGGAGGTGGTGTATCACTGGGGTTGGAATTTGAGGTTTCAAAGGCCCATGCCATTCCAGGTCCCTCCCCCTGTCTCTCTCCTCTCTCTTGCCTTTGGCTTATGAATTAGATGTAACCTCTCAGCTACTGCTCCAGTAACCATACCTGCCTGCCTGCTGCCATGCTCCCTGACATTATGGTCATAAACTCACCCTCTGAAACTGTAAGCAAGCCTTCAATTAAATGATTTCTTTTATATGTTGCCTTGGTCATGACTACAGAAAAGTAGCTAAGACACAGTGTTTATCCCAATGTTTGATATATTTTATCGATGCCTACTAAGTATTTACTGAAAGATGCAGGAAAAAATAAGTGTTGTATAACTTTGACTTTTTACTGCATGTAAACCATGGTGAGATGGTTAACCTTCAATGTCAACCCTACTGGATTTCGAGTGCCCTAGGAGTCTAAAGCATACCTATAGATGTGAGAACATCAATGATGGGATTCCCAAGGATTAAATGAAAGCAGATGTCATATTCCGAATATGGGTGCTGCCATTTTGTGTGTTGGAGACCTACATTGAATAAAAAGGAGAAAGGATAAAACCAGAGAACACTTTTCCTTGCTTTGTGGCTTTCCATGATGTGAATTTTCTTGTGGTGATGGAATGAACCTTCTGAAACAGTGAGTTAAATGAATTTTTCCTTTTATGCTATCTGTGTCAGGTAATTTGTTCATGGTGATGAGAGCCTAGCTACTAATTTTTTCAGATGTTTTTTATATTCTGCAATTGTTCAACTATATACATATCTACTTGTGTAGCTATATTTATATACATACAAAATTATTAGATCATGAATTGCATTGTTGCATCTGTCTTAAATGAGGAAATGTCCATTTCCTTGTGTGTATATACCTCTGCTTAGGGTCTACATGTTTAAATATGAAGTCAGTTATTGCTCTAGTTTTGTGTCTGCTTCTGTGATAAACATGATGACAAAAAGCAAGGGTTTATTTTCTATTGCAGGCTATGTAGTCCATCATGGAGAGAAGTCAGGACAAGGACTTAAGACATAAACTTGCTGTAGAAACCCAGAGGAAGGCATCTTACTGTTTGCTCCTCCTGGCTCTGTCCAACCAGCTTTCTTAAATAGTTTAGATTCACTTGGCTAGGAGTGATATCTCCCACCATGGGTTGGACTCTTGTATGCCATTTAGCAATCAGTGAAATGTCCTACAGACATGCACACAGACCAATCTGATGAAGGCATTTTTTCCTACACCTGAAATTTACACACTGTGTAAAGTTGAAGACCCAGATTAGCCATTACAGTAATAGAAAAAAAATCAGTGGGCAAGTATTCTAGAAAAGAAAGTTTAGCTTTTGTTAATTACATTAAATTAACTGCAATATCCTGTAAGATGTTCTTTCAACTTTTATAGTGCTGTGGTTTCAATATAAGTGTTCATCAGAAAAGCATGCACTAAACTCTTGATCCTTACTGCTGGTGTGATTCTGAGAACTCTCACAAGTTTTAGGTAGGATGTATAGCTGGAAGCAGGCCACTGAGGCCAGGTACCTTGGTGTCTCATCCATGACCTTTTTGTATTTCTCATTCTGCTTGTCTGGAATGAAGTAAAAAAGCTTCCCTATCCTATATGCCTACTGACTCAATATCCTGCCAAATATGGATCCAAGTCGCCATATATTGAACATCCAAACTGTGAACCAAATTAAAAAAAAATCAATAAAAATTTTGTCAGGTTTTTAGTTAGAGCAGAACAAAATCTTATAATACTCTACTTACTGCACTCTAGTGATGACAAAGAAGGCAAAAGGCTGTTTTTATGTTCTTTATGTGAATGCTACAAGTTTATAAAGAATTAATGCCACACAGACCACCTTTCTATATGAAATCATGTTTTTACAGTGCCCTACATTTTTTTTTTATCCTCTAGAGTGTTGTGGAGTTTTGTCTCAGTCAGTTTTCTTTTTCTTTTTTTTTAAATTTTATTTATTTATTTTTTCATTGAGAAAAGAAAGAAAAAAAATTTTCCACCTCCTCCCAGCCTCCCATTTCTCTCCCCCTCCTCCCACCCTTCTCCCCCTCTTCCCACTCCTCTCTCCCTCCCTCTCCAGTCCAAAGAGCAGTCAGGGTTCCCTGCCCTGTGGTAAGTCCTAGGTCCTCCCCCCTCTGTCCATATCTAGGAAGGTGAACATCCAAACTGGCTAGGCTCCCACAAAGCCAGCACATTGCGTAGGATCAAAACCCCATGCCATTGTCCTTGGCTTCTCATCAGCCCTCATTGTTCGCCATGTTCAGAGAGTCCAGTTTTAACCCATGCTTTTTCAGTCACAGTCCAGCTGGCCTTGGTGAGCTCCCAGTAGATCAGCTCCACTGTCTCAGTGGGTGGGTGCACCCCTCGTGGTCCCGACTTCTTTGCTCATGTTCTCCCTCCTTCTGCTCCTCATTCTTTACTTCACTGGAATGTTTTGCCTTATCTAATAGAGTGTCACAAGGAATGCACCTAGAAGCAGTAAGAGCCTATGACTCATTGCTCCCAAGGCATCCTGCTTTCCCACACTGGTACTTCCTGTCATGGAGCTGCCTTTCCTGGAATCCCTCAAACAGGATCAACTAGTTTTTGATTCCTGAAATCAATTCAGCAGCAAGAACACAACATAAAATTATAATGCGAAGAGTGAGGTGATGTGGGAGTGTCATATATCAATCTGTTGATTTTATTGGCTAAGCAATAAAGGAACTGCCTCGGCCCATTTCATTGGTTAGAAGATAGGTGGGAGGAGTAGACAGAACAGAATGCCAGGAGGAAGAGGAAGTGAGGTCAGACTCGACAGCTCTCCTCTCCAGAGCAGACGCCTTCAGAGAGACGCCATGCTACCTGCTCCAGGGAAGACACACGCTATGAAGCTCTGACCCAGGATGGACTTAGGCTAGAATCTTCCCGGTAAGCGCACCTAGGGGCGCTACACAGATGATTAGAAATGGGCCAGAGCAGTGTTTAAAAGAATACAGTGTCCGTGTAATTATTTCGGGACATAAGCTAGCCGGGCAGGCGGCTTGGGGTGTTGGACGCAGCCCCGCAGCTCCCCTTATTACTACAAATGGCGCCCAACGTGATGGACTAAACCCACTTAAAAAAACCTGAGAAGGCTTAAAAATAAGGGAGAGAGAGTTTAACACAGATTTTTGCTGTTTGTTGGTGGCGTGCTGTAGAGAGATTTCCTGATTCGGCAACAGCGGCAGAAAAAACGCTGTGTCATTTCAAAGCGTGGCTTCCTGGGGCTGTGCCGCCAGTGCAAACTCTGGCTTTATGTTTGTGTTCCCGCTTGGGATCGGAAGGAGAGTGCTCTGAGACCTTGACAATGACTCAGAGCTCCCCGCCTGCTCCTGGGCAGAAGGCAGAATCAGGCTTAGGCAGGCGGAAGAGCATGGCGGATTCCTGCCGCCATAGGGTCGTGTTTTCAGACTGCGCAGTGCTCTGCGTGTCAGATTTGGATGTAACTTGGATGAAAAGAATTTCTGTGCTGCACGCTCAGTCTCAGAATTAAACTGCTGAGTGCCGCTCCTACCTGGTAGCCCCAGAGCTAGCACAAAATGGTACGTCCTCCATTTTGAAATTTTCCTGACTCAAAAGCAGGAACAAACCTGTGTTGTTTTAAAATGCCGGCTTTCTGGGCCATCCTGCCAGGGCAAACTTCTGACTGTTGGAGGCAGGAGGGCCGGCTACTGAGAGAGGACTTGAGTGTTGTCTGTTGTAGCTTGCTGGCTGGCAGGGACCTTGAAATGCCAGTTGTGGCTATAAACATGGCTACAGCCAATACCTCAGCCATGAGGCTGGAAAGCTAAGGATCCAGCCGGCAAAGCCACGCCTTTAGTCCTACTGATATTGCTTGGTAAATTAAAGACTCATGTGGTCAGAAAAAGAGAGATATACAGTAAAGAGAGATCCAAAGACAATGAAAATTTCTAAATGGTTTACTGTGTGTTAAAAATATATGCAGACTAAAAGTTAAAATTCTTAAAGTAAACCTCTGTGACTTCAAGGTGTGGCAGCACACGCCTTTAATCCCAGTGCCTAGAAGGCAGAGACGAACAGATCTCTGTGAGTTCAAGGTGTGGTAGCACACGCCTTTAATCCCAATGCCTGGGAGGCAGAGACAGGCGGATCTCTGAGAGTTCAAAGACAGCCTGGTCTACAGGGTTATTACAGGTCAAAGATATACGCTCAAAAAGCAAAAAGTTAACCTAGGAATGTCACAGCTGAGATTCTTAAGCGCCTAGTGATTTAAAGGCGCAAATCAAAAGTGCTCCTGGATAGTAAAAAATTGCAGATTCACAATAGGACAGATTCAGACCACTAAACGAGTCACACTGTTGGATGAATGTACGTAGGCTTGGGAGAGAGAAGAAAAGGAATATAGAGAATAAAGTTAATGGTTTAAAAAGAAAAAAGTAAAAGTAAAGTCTTTAAAGAGACAGAGTACAGATAGTTATAGATATAAATAAAAATAAGCTGCGTAAAGATGGAAAATTCACAGAAAGTCTGGATTATGTACATTGTGTTTTCTTTAAAATTTTTGACTGTGAAGGAGCTAAGTACAGAGAGACATTTCATTACCTGGGCTGCCAAGCTAAACCAGAATGGATATAAGGGTATTACGATTTCAGAATTTGGGTCTAAGGATATGATGCTTTGGAGAGAGTCTTCTTTTGTTTTCACAGAGGATGAGACTCTATGGATTTCTTCTATTCCGATTTGGTATGATGGACCACGTCCTCCTGAAGGGTTGCTGTGAACATCTTCAGAAAATTGCTTTGCTCAACTGCCAACTGAGATGAAACTAGCACACAGGTTATACCAAGAAAGACCTAATTAACGACGCCCCCATTCAGCAGGAAGCAGTTTGGAGAGAAAAAACTGCGCCCATGTTCCCAAAAATTGTTTATAAACTAGCACACAGGTTATACCAAGAAAGACCTAATTAACGACGCCCCCATTCAGCAGGAAGCAGTTTGGAGAGAAAAAACTGCGCCCATGTTCCCAAAAATTGTTTATAAATGTTCTTTTACATTTAAAGGGGGATATGATATAGACATGAATAATTTGCATTAGTATAGATTTTGCTTTATTGATAGAGATTTACGGTCAATTTTGTTATATGTATAAATGTTTCTGATGTAACTTTTACTTGATAACTGTTTTGGTATATGTAATTTTGCTATGTTAAGGTTAAAGCCTTCCTTTTTTTGTTTAAACAGAAAAAGGGGAAGTGATGTGGGAGTGTCATATATCAATCTGTTGATTTTATTGGCTAAGCAATAAAGGAACTGCCTCGGCCCATTTCATTGGTTAGAAGATAGGTGGGAGGAGTAGACAGAACAGAATGCCAGGAGGAAGAGGAAGTGAGGTCAGACTCGACAGCTCTCCTCTCCAGAGCAGACGCCTTCAGAGAGACGCCATGCTACCTGCTCCAGGGAAGACACACGCTATGAAGCTCTGACCCAGGATGGACTTAGGCTAGAATCTTCCCAGTAAGCGCACCTAGGGGCGCTACACAGATGATTAGAAATGGGCCAGAGCAGTGTTTAAAAGAATACAGTGTCCGTGTAATTATTTCGGGACATAAGCTAGCCGGGCAGGCGGCTTGGGGTGTTGGACGCAGCCCCGCCGCTCCCCTTATTACTACAGTGAGGCAAATTAAACTAAATAACAATTAAGTTTATGGCCGATAAAATTGAAGTGAATTGTGTCGACTATTTCTATCATGTTTATTCCATCTTTATAGAAATAGAATATAACTCAATAGTTCTCTGTGTAATTTGTAATATTTTCTATTTAAATTAATTAGTATGTTTAATTTACTTATTATTGTCTTAATTTTATTATAACCATGTATATACCCATTTCATAAATTAATGAAAATATTCCTTCTAAGCCTTTTTTGGTCATTTTTATTGTAAAAGGGGGGAAGTAACACAGTGAAAATTTGTTTGAAATAGTATATTTTGTAATTTGTAGCTGCTAAATTCAAAGCTGGTATTTTTCTTGAAAATAGTTACTAAAAGTTGAAGCATGATATCAGAAAGCAGTTTACAATGCAAAGTTATAACCTAAATACTTAGTAAGGCTATGCAGGAGGAAAAGAACTAATTGTTGTTCCCATCATTTAAAGTTTTAAAGTGGAAACTCCAAAATTCACTGAACAGTCATGCAGAACACTAAAACAAACACTGTCTCCATAGTGAGGAAAAGTCATCTCCTAGATTAAAGGTGGTTCTGGTACCACATCAAAAGGAAGGCTAAATAAATAAGCTAATTAGTTAATAATATGTCTCTACCAATGAGATCAAAAGAATCAATTTTTTTAAAATTATGTCTATTACTTTTTGAGATTATAATATAATTAACATCATTTCCCCTCCCCTTTACTCCAAGGACAGCAATAGGCTAGAGTGTAGGTGGGGGCAGAGCCCCAGAGGTCTGAACCCTACACAAAGAACGAAGGAATGCTGACAGCAGGTGAAATCAGCTCTTAAAACTCCCCATCAAGTTTCTCTCCGTTTAATTTGATGTTAGCTGTCAGCTTGCTGTAAATAGCTTTTATTATATTTAGGTATGACCCTTGTATCCCTAATCTCTCCTTTTCCAATAAACCTGTGTGAGCCTTGTTCTATGGTGTGACTGCTCTTCACACGATTTTTAAATTACAGCATTGGTTCCCTGACCAGGAATCAAACCCAGGTCAGGGTGGTGATAGAGCCGAATCCTAACCACGAGACCACCAGGATCACCTTTTAAAAGGGAGCATAACAAATACGCTCAGGGGATGCTTTACATGTCGGCAGCTGAGAACACATCCTGCCAGGACCCCAAGGGTAGGCTGGTACAGATGCCTGAATATTAACATTTGGAATAGTCAAGAAATTTTTTCTCACAAACCCATTTCACTCTGTAATTTGATCCCATGACACCACAGTCTATTCTACCCTTTTGTTTGTTTGTGTGTTTGCTTTTGCTGATGCCTGTGGTTGAACATAGGATCCCAAGCGTGCTCCTCAAGCGCTCTGCCAGTGCACTCCCCTGTCCTGGAACTAGCTCTTGTAGACTAGGCTGGCCTTGAACTCACAGAGATCCGCCTGCCTCTGCCTCCCGAGTGCTGGGACTAAAGGCGTGCGCCACCACCGCCCGGCCTTAAAATTTTTTATTGAAGAAATAGAAGAAATATTTCATACAATACTTTCAAGTTCCTTTTTTTGCGGGGGGGGGGGGCTTCACACTTGAGCATTATCTAAATCAGGTTTCCTTTTTAGCAGCTAGGCCCTGCTGGCACTGTACTTGGCTGAGCCCACAATTCTACTGTAACATGCACTTTCCCTGTTACTTCTCTGGTTTGCCTCTCCTGCTAAATTTTGTTTGCTTGCAGTAATTGGAACCTTTGTTCTTGTTATAGTTATTGCAACTGCTGGAACCACTATTACATCTTGGTTCCTGCTTTAGCTGAGTATTTGCCTTTCTTTTTGATGTTACATTACAATCACCGAGTTCTAGTCACATTACACAACTTTAGGTTTGATAGTGACAAAAAGGGGAAAAACAACATTATTTTGGATAAGCCCTACCCACAGTTCAACAGCCACCAGTTTCATTATGTCCCTAAATAGCATCCTCTGTCTCATCCCTCAGGAAGCTGCACAGACAAGCCCAGCTGAACTTGCTGCCAAGAAATCTTCAGAAAATTTATATGAGCACTCCTTGCTTACAATTCCAAATTTCAGGGACTAGGGACAAGTACTTGGGAAAAATACAGGCAAACCTCTCCTTTGTTGACAGAAGTTTCTGTCCTGCCTGGTCCCGAAGCTGTTCAGTCCCAGAGAAACACACAGAGGTCTACATTAATCATAAACTGGTTGGCCTATTAGCTCAGCCTTTTTATTAACTAATTCTTACATTTCATATTAGCCCGTAATTCTTGTCTGTGTTAGCCATGTGGCTTGGTACCTTTCTTTGGTGAGGCAGTCACATTTTGTTTTCTCTCTACCTGTGTGATGACTGCAGATTTACCTTTCCTCTTCGCAAAATTCCCCTGTTCTTGTCACCCCACCTCTGCTTCCTGCCTGGTTGCCCCGCCAATACTTCCTACCTGGCTACTGGCCAATCAGTATTTTATTAAAAATAATACAAGAGATAGGATAAAATACCATTGACCCACAGCACTTCTTTTTCATTTATTTTCTGAAAATATTTCTGCCTTATAATCTTATTTCAGTTTGAGACCTCCCAGAATAATATTAAGTAAAATGGAGTGAACATGTGGAATCTGTAATTATAAATGTTTTTGTTTCAGTGCCTTCCTTTTGTCATTGTCAAGTCATGTGGTATTAAAAATTATTAGTCTTCCTATGTGATAGTTACTCCCAAGTTTTATACTGATGTTTTATTTTATTTGATTCTCATTTGTTAAGAGAAATCTCCTTAACATGGTATTGGAAATCTATAAGGCCATTTTGAAATTATATTTCAAATTATATTTCTCTGTGGATTATGACCTTGACATCCCCTTCTCCCGTATAATCCATCCTCTCTCTGTGCGACTGACATCCTGGATCTTGACCTGGTAACACACAATTTTCAACCCTCTATCAACGGAGAGGGTAATAAACCATTTTATTTAATTTGTAGTAAGGCAAATCACATAATTAAAAAATTTCAAAAGTCTTACTGATGTATTTCATTATTGCTCCAAGTTTGCTCATCTAGACTTTGGTACATTCAGCCTCTTAACATTCAAGGTGATGCAGGGGACTGCTCATTAGTCTATGGTTACACAGGACTCTGTAGTGTATGAAGGACTTCAAAGGTCCTACTCACTTCAAATTAGGATTGTAAGAGCAAAACTTAAAAAGAACATAAGGAATGCATGTTTTATAAGTTAGTGTTTGTAACTGAAAGAGTAAACTTATTCTCACCTGAATTTTTCTTAAGAGACCAGTGGTTTTTTTTTTTTTTTTGACAGATGTCATCTTTGGAATGAGATCAAGAAATAAATGGTATTCCTCTTGATCGTTTCTATAAAGCGAGCAATGGCAATACCCATCTCATTGGTAGAAATGGTTTAAATATTTAAACTAATTCTAAGGGGATTTGCTTGCTACTAAAACCAGATTGCAGTCTGGGAACCCAGTGTTCTCAACAGTGCTAACACAGTGAAATGAAGTAATGCATCCTTTTAGACCAAGAGATTGAAGCAAATACTTAATACTGAAAAATCTGAGGTCTGTGTATTGGTTTTAGTTTGTCTGATATTTAATCTCATTGATTTTTATCACTAATCTGCATATAGGTACAAAGCGATGAGAAACAATTGTACACCCATGGGTAGTAAAGGTGCAGGGAGGAGCTGAGAACTACAGTAGGAGAGAGAGAAAAACAGTGAGGTCAGAGGTTGGAGGGGGTCACCATTCTCATGATTTTTCATATTATCAATGCTTTATTTTGGATGTATGTTACCATATTGGGTATGGATAATCATTATTATCTGGATTATCATGTTTTCATCGATTTACTGACATAATTGCTATATATAATATATAATACATATATTTTATAATACATAATAATACATAACATATTATATATGTTATAATTCTTTTTTTAAGTGTTATTTTTAATTGAAAAGCTAACAAATGTCGAGGTACAACCCCCCCTCCCAAACCAAAATGGGTAGTAAACTAAATCTCTAGGCAACATATTCAAAGCTGAGATTAAAAATTAAAGGGGGGGGGCAGATAAGACAAAACAAGTCCTCAGATCCAATTAAGAGAGCCCAGCTGTATACAAGCTTACCAGCAGCAAAGAGGCTGGAACACATCTTAACAACCCCACTCGCAACATTGACTTCAAGTTCTCTTGTTCCAGTATCCAACTCATGAACAAAAGATAATGTTTTATTAATTCTATTTCAGAATACTTCTCATAAGTTTTATTTACAGAGCCAACTTTCAAAGGCTCACTGAAGTTAATTGGACAATGAACTAGGCAGAAATCACTTTACAAAAAGAGGGAAAACCCAAAGTGCCACTTTCCACAGAGAACCCAAAAAGTTCAGTTTTATTCAGAATACTGAATAAAACAAAATCAAAAATACTTTTTCTCATAGAAGAAACTCAGCCATAGGTCAGATCTGTACTGGAACTACACATGCAGTGAGGACGGGACTGCGTTTGTCTACTGTTCTAATAATAATTATAAACAGAGCGGTGCAACTAGCATGTGGAACAACCCTTCTAGTGTTACAGCGTCAGGCACAGCACTTCACTTCTCTTCACACCACTGGTTCTCTTTGCGTACCTGGGCCTCTTCCTCTTTAATAAAGTCATTTTTGATATTGAAGGTTTTACGAATCTCCTCAGTTTTCCCCTTAATCATATTGGCCACAGTCTTGCATGTGACATCAAGCAAACCTTTGATGTCTAAGTAGTTTGCAGCCAGAATAAGTTCAAAAAGTGTTCCTTGGTCAACTTTTAGGAATTCTTGGTCCCAAGCAGGAATAACATATGTCTGTTTTTCTTTTTCTCATCATCCTCAGGAGGAGGAGGGTCATCCTTGTGATGGGTTCACCACTGAATGACCTTTGTTAGAATTGTTGCATTAACATTTGGTAAAGAACAGCATCATCAGCTCCCTCATCATCCATTCCCAAATCTTCCAGCATTGTCTTGATAGTCACAGATTGTTTGGCAATTTCTGCATCAACTTCAAATATCTCTCCATCAGAACTCTGTAACTTTATCGAAGGTATGATGCTCGGTCTCAAGACCGTGGGCCTGAGGCTGCCGGTCGGTGATCACAGAGGAGGTACAAGGGGGACAAGGCCACTCTGTTATAATTCTTATATGTGTATTTGGAATGGCTCAGTCTAGTTTATGACTATATTGCCTCATGCATTTACAATGATTATTTTTATGGTGAAGACATTCAAAGTCAAAAAGAGTAATGTGTAATTCTTAGTTACTTTCAAATTTATGCTATATCATCATATGTTCATCATGATGCACAAGGAAATAACATTATTTTTGTGGACCTGAGAATTTTTGTCATTAGGCCAATACCTCCCCTGCTTCTTCTCAATTTCAGTTCCTGCTAATTATTAGTTTTCCTATCCATCGAGTTGGATCCTTTTAAGTTCTACATATAAATCACATAATAGGTGTTTTTCTTCACTTGCTTAATATCCATAACATATTGTTCTTAATAAATAATATGTCAAATGGCTGTATTCTTTTGAAGAGAGGATAATACTGCTTTGCTTTTACGTACCATGTTTTCTTTGTTGGTTCATATATCTGTGGATACTTAGAATGATTCTATATCTTGGCAATTGCACATAATGTAATGGCTGTGCAAATATCTTGTAAGTTGCCAATCTCATTTCTTGCACACATGTGTGTGTTTCACTTTCATAGTGGAATTGTGGAATCATCTGTTTTCTATTTTTCTTTTTTTAATTTTTCCCTTTTGTTGAAAATAGATTTTTTTCTCAAATAATATTTCTTGATTATGCTTTCCCATCCTGCTACCCCATCCAGTTTCTCCCCATTTCCTCTCCTATTCTGGTCCACCCTCTATCTGTGTCTCATTAGAAAACAGGTGCTGCCTTGTGGTGCAAGCCTTTGACCCAAGCAGAATCAGACAGATCTCTATGTGTTTGAGGACAGTTTGGTCTACACAGTAAATTTCAAGGCAACAGAAAGGCCCTGTCTCAAAACAGCAACAGCAGCAGCAGCAGCAACAACAACCCAGACATCAAAGGGATAATAATAAAACAAGATAAAAACAAAGACATACACATCAGAATAGGACAAAACAAACAGAAGGAAACGCACCAGCTTGACTTCTCCATGTTCAATGAGTTGGGTAGGGGTTGTTTTCAGCAATGGTGCCTTGCCAACAGTTTGTGGAGAGAGCACCTTATTGTTAACAGTTTAGGTGTTAGGGGTTTTCATGGGTCCCCTTTGTCCTAAAGCTCAGTTATTTGTAACCCAGTAAAGGTACTGGAAGTTTCATTTGACTTCAAAAAATGGCCAGTTGGAGCTCTGTCTCCCCTATTATTTGGCAATTTCATTTAATTTGCTTTCATATATGCCTATATTTCAGGGAGCTTCTACTGTATTAGGTTTCCAATACTATCTCTCACATGACCCTTAGTTTTAGCTGTTTCTCCATTTATCTGCACTCTAATCTCCCTTTTCTATCCCTGCTCCAATTGATCCTACCATTTAGTTCCTCCTCCATTAATCCACAGCTATATATATTTTATTTCCTTTTCCTAAGGAGATCTGTAGGGCCCAGGACAGCTTGGTACACACCTGCCAAGACAGACTCTGCAGACCAGCCAGAAAGTAGGCCTGAGTCTCCACCAGACTCCAGAAAAGACCACAAACTGGGACCTCCCAGAAACAATTCACCTAAGGGGAAAGTACCTAACATTCCAAAAAAAAAAAAAGTAACGTTCCAACTGTTGTAGATATGATCTCCTGATTTCACCAGGGCACCCCTAGACAAACGGCAGTCAATCAGGGGTCCTGAAACTTAGAAATCCCTCACTCCAACCTCTACTATTATAAAAAAAAAACCATTCACCTGATTTCGAGGCTCTCTGACTGTTCCAATGTGTTGGACACACAGAGAGTCTAAGCTCAAACTTGAATAAGGATAAAGGCTCTTTGCTTTTATATACAGGACTTGGTCTCCTTGTTTTTTGGGGGACTCTGCGATCTGGGCACAACAGATCTACTGTCCCCAGGTGCCTTACTCTATAATTAAGTCCTGTGGTTCTAGTGACTATAGCTTAGTCTTTGACTTAACAGCTAATATCCACATATAAGTGAATACATAACCTATGTCTTTCTGAGTCTAAGATATTTTACTCAGGATGATTTTTTTCTAATTCCATCTATTTATCTCTGAAAATTTCAGTTTTTTAAAAAATGGCTGAGTAATACTCCATTGTATAAATGTGCCATATTTTCTTTATCTATTTTATTGAGGGACGTCTAGGTTGTTTCCAATTTCTGACTATTATGAATAGAGCAGCAATGAACATGGATGAACAAGTGTCCTTGTTGTAGAATGAATCATCCTTTGGGTATATGCCCGAGTGGTATAGCTGGATCTTGAGGGAGATCAATTCCCATCTTCCTGAGGAACCATGACACTGATCTCTATCGTGACTGTAAAAGTTTGCACTCCAGAGAACATGAGCAAAGATGTCGGGACCACGAGGAGTGCACCCACCCACTGAGACAGTGGAGATGATCTACTGCGAGCTCACCAAGGCCAGCTGTACTGTTACCAGAAAAAGCATGGGATAAAACTGGACTCTCGGAACATGGCGAACAATGAGGGCTGATGAGACGCCAAGGACAATGGCACGCGGTTTTGATCCTATGCAATGTGCTGGCTTGGTGGGAGCCTAGCCAGTCTGGATGTTCACCTTCCTAGATATGGATGGAGGGGGGAGGACCTAGGACGTACCACAGGGCAGGGAACCCTGACAGCTCTCTGGACTGGAAAGGGAGGGGGAGAGGACTGGGGGGAAGGGGAGAGGGGTGGGAGGAGGGGGAGAAGAGTGGGAGGAGGGGGAGAAGAGTGGGAGGAGGGGGAGGGAAATGGGAGGCTGGTGGGAGGAGGTGGAAATTTGTTTTTTTTTTCTTTTCTTTATCCTCCTTTTATCAATAAAAAAATTAAAAAAAAAAGTTTGCACTCCACCAGCTATGCGTGAGTGCTCCCCGTATGCCATATCCTTGCCAGCATCAACTGTCATTTGTTTTATTGATCTTAAGCCATTCTGATGGGTGTAAGATGAAATTTCAAAGTAGTTTTGATTAGCATTTCCCTGATGACTAACAAGGCTTAACATTTCTTTAAGTGTCTCTTAGCATTTGTGTTTCTTTTTTTTTTTTTTGAGAATTCTCTGTGTAGATCTATACACCATTTTAAAAATTGGGTTATTTGCTTTCTTGTTATCTAATTTTTTGAGTTCTTTATTTATTTTGAATATTATCTTTCTATCATATGTGTAGTTGGTAAAAATATTTTTCCCATTCTGTATGTTGCTGTATGCTGGAATGACAGTGTCCTTTGCCATACAGAAGCTTTTCAGTTTTACGAGGTCCCATGTATTGTTGATCTTAGTGCCTGTGCTAATAATTCTACTTGTTGACACCCAGCTTGACCAGTACCATTTGTTGAAGATGCTTTCTGTTTTCCATTATGTAGTTCTAGCTTCCTAATCAAAATTTAGGCATCAATAGGCATGTGAATTTTTGTCTGGGTCTTTGATTAGATTCCACTGATCAATGTGTCTGTTTTTGTGCCAGTCCCATGCTGCTTTTATTACTATAACTCTGCAGTTCAACTTGAAATTGGGGTGGTGATACTGAAAGCAGGTTTTTAATATTCAGGATTGTTTTAGTTATTCTGGTTTTATTGTGTTTCCATATGAAGCTGAAAATTTTCCTTTCAAGATCTGTGAAGATCTGTGTTGGAATTTTGATGATGATTCTCTTGAATCTGTAGATTGCTTTTTGGTAGGATGGCTGTTTGTTAGTATATTGATTCTACTGATCTATGAGCATGGGAGATTTTTCATCATCCGACATCTTCATTTTTTTTTTCAATGTTTTTATCATACAAGGTTTGCTTGGTTATAGATGCCCCAATATTTTACATTATTTGATGCTATTGTGAAAAGTGTGTTTGCTTGACTTTTTCTCAGTTCATTTATTTTTTGTACATGGCTGGGGGACTAATTTTTGTATGTTAATTTTGTGTTGGATATTATGCTTAAAGTGTTCACAAGCTGTAGGAGTTTCCAGATGGAGTTTCAGGGTCACTTAGGTATACTATCATATTTTCAAAAAAGATATTTTAATTCCTTTCTTTCCAATTTGTATAGCCTTGTTCCTCTTCTCTTGTTTAATTGCTCTATCTAAGACTTAAGTGCTATCTATATTGGTAAGGAAAGAGTGGACAACTTTGTCTTATTCCTAAATTTAGTGGAATTGCTTTGAGTTTCTCTTCATTTAAGTTGATGTTGGCTATAGGCTTTTGTAAACTGTCATTATTATTTTTGAGGTATGACCCAAATCTTTCCAAGGCTTTTATCATAAAACAGTGTTGAGTTTTGTCAAAGGCCTTTTCTCAATTTAATGAGATGATTATATGGTTTATGTATTTCAGTTTGTTAATATGGTGGGTTACATTTATTAATTTATGTATGCTGAAGCATCCCTGTATCTCTGGGATGAAAGCAGCTTGATCATGGTGGATAATCTTTTTGGATTCAATTTGCAAAGAGTTTATTGAGAAGTTTTGTATCTGTGTTCATAAGGAAAATTGGACTGTAATTCTCTTTTTTTGGTTGGGTATTTATGTGGTTTGGGTATCAGGGTAACTGTGGCTTCATAAAATGAATTGGCAATGTTCTTTCTGTTTCTGTTTTGTGGAATTATTTGATAAGTTCTTCTTCAAATGTCTGATGGAATTCTATGATAAAACTATATGTCCTCCCACCAGGTATACTTTTAATTACTGCTTCTGTTTCACTAGGGATTATATGTCTGTTTAAATTGCTTATCTGTCTAACTCTTGTAAGTAATATACATTGAAAAAATTATTAATTTCTTTTAGATTTTCCAACTTGGTGCAGTACTAGTTGTTTAAAAAGTATATCCTTATAATTATTTGGATTTCTGCAGTATTTGTTATGTCCCCCCCTTCATCTTTAATTTTCTTAATTTGGATAATCTTTATTTCCTTTTTAGTTAATTTAGATAAGGTATTTTTCTTTTTTTCTGTTTTTTCCCTTTTTTATTATTTAAAAAATACTAATCCAAATTCCCACTCCCTCCCCTCCTTTCAGTCACCTCCCTCTCCCTCCACAGACCCTCCCCCAACCCCTCCAACCCTAAGGGAGTGCCATGCACCCCACCCTGTAGAAAGTCCAAGGCTCTCCCTACTATGTCTAGGTTGAGCAAGGTTTACATCCAAAGAGAATAGGATCCCATGAAGCTGGTATATGCAAGTAGAGACACATCCCCATGTCACTATCAGTCACTCAGTGATGGAGGAAGGTCATTGGTTAAAATAAAAGAAGCTGCTTGGCTCTCATTGGTTAGGAGATAGGTGGGAGGAGTAAACAGAACAAAACGCTGGGAGGAAGAGGAAGTGAGGTCAGACTCGACAGCTCTCCTCTCCGGAGCAGACACCTCAGAGAGACACCATGCTACCTGCTCCAGGGAAGACGCACGCTATGAAGCTCAGACCCAGGATGGACTTAGGCTAGAATCTTCCCAGTAAGACCAGTGCTACACAGATGATAAGAAATGGGCTAGTCCAGGTGGGAGAGTTAGCCTAGAAGATGCTAGGTAGAAATGAGCCAAAGCAGTGTTTAAAAGAATACAGTGTCTGTGTAATTATTTTGGGGCATAAGCTAGCCGGGCAGGCGGCTTGGGGTGTTGGGGACGCAGCCCCGCTGCTCATATTACTACAACTCAGTCTGCCCCAGCTGTCAACCCCCTTCAGAGGGGCTTGGTTGTTCACTTCCAGTCTAGTTAGAGTTGGTGAGTTACCATTAGCTCAAGCAAACTGTCTCAGTGGATGACCCCCTCATGGTCTTGAATTCCTTGCTTATACTCTCACTCCTTCCACTCTTTAGCTGGATCTTGGGAGCTCAGTCCAGTGCTCCGATGTGGGTCATTGCCTCTGTTCCCCATCTGTTGTTGGACGAAGGTTCTAATATTTAAGATAATCATTAGTCTAACTACAGGGTAAGGTCAGTTCAGACACCCTCTCCTCTTTTGCTTAGGGTCTCAGCTGGGTTCATCCTTGTGGGTTCTTGGGCATTTTTCTAGAGCCAGGTTTCTTGCTAACTCCATAATGGCTCCCTACACAAATCAGTGTGGCAGTTTCTCATAAAACTGGGAGTCAACCTACCTCAGCATCCAGCAATTCTACTCCTGGGAATATATCCAAAAGATGCTCAATCATACTACAAGAGCATTTGTTCAACTATGTTCATAGCAGCATTATTTATAATATCCAGGACCTAGAATCAACCTAGATGCCCCTCAACTGAAGAGTGGATAAAGAAAGTATGGAATATATACACATTAGAGTACTACTCAGCAGTAAAAAATAATGACATCTTGAATTTTGCATGTAAATGGACGGAATTAGAATACATCATCCCGAGTGAGGGAGCCCAGACCTCAAAAAACAAATATGGTATGTACTCACTCATAAGTGGATACTAGTCATAAACAAAGGGCAATGAGCTTATAGCTCAGGATCCTAGAGAAACTAAGTAATAAGGTGAGCCCAAAGAAAAACATATATAGACCCACCTGGAAATTGGAATCAGACAAAAATTTAGGAGCAGGAGGGCAGGGAGTAGAGGAAGGGGAGAAGGGGGATTCCGTGAGGGAATGGGATGGTCGAGATGGTGTAAGGACAGATATGAGAGCAAGGAAAGGGTATTTTTCAATATCACCGATTTTCTCAAAAACTTTGTTTCATTGATTCTTGTCTTTGTGTGTGTGTTTTATTGATTTCAACACTGAGACTGATAATTTCATTTCCTGTTGTCTACTGACTTTTAGGTGTGATTTCTTTTTGTCCTAGAGCTTTCAGACGTTCTTTTAAGTTGCTAGTATGTAATCAATTTTTAAAATGTAGGCACTCAGTGCTATGAACTTGTCTCTTAGAACCACCTTCATTGTCTCCACAGGTTATGTTGTGTATTCATTTTCATTTAATTCTAGCAGATCTCTAATTTCTTTCTTAATTTCTGCCTTGACCCATTTTTTTTTGCTTTTTTTTTTTTTGCTGCTTAACCAATTTAATGGTGAAGTTGGACAAGTGGCTAATATTGGATGAGACAGCAGGATTAAAAGACTTCATTTTCTTGTCTTCAAACTTAAGCTGATTCCAGGACAGGGTGACGTTCCCAACCCTATTATACACACTCAGAACCTAAGATATTCTTTTGTCTGTCTTGACCATTGCAGTCCATGTCATTGTCTTGTGTTGTCTGTGTGTGTTTTCCACATTTGCTACCAAGATTAGTCTGGCTTACAGCAAAAGCTCCAGAAAATGAAGGATGCATGTCCCTAATGGGTCTGTCCTGTGAAGTCCCCAGAACAGGGTTGTGTGGTTGTTTCCAGAATGGCTCACCTAAGAAATGCACCACAGTGTTTAAAGAGACAGCAGTTAGTGTCTCTCGTTAGCTTGACTGTGTTTTGTGGGGTCCCACATTGAATAGCTCTCCTCAAGTGGACACTTAAACACCAAGGTCTTTTTCCTCTTTATGAAGCGAGGACTAATCTCAAAGCTCTTTAGGTACTTTTGAATCCCATTCCAGAGACTCCAAATCCACTTCCTCTCTGAATGCCAGTCTGTGGAGAAACTATTTTTCCATCTCTTGTTATTGAAAGTTTTGCTGGGTATACTAGTCTATACCATGGATAAGAATCTTAGTTAGGGTTTCTATTGTTGTGATGAAATACCATAACGAAAAAGCAAGGTGGGGAGGAAACGGTTTAGTTGGCTTATACTTCCACATTGCTGTTCATCACTGAAGGAAGTTGGGACAAGAAATCAAACAGGGCAGGATCCTTGAGGCAGGAACTGATGGAGATGGTCATGGAGGATGCTGCTTACTGGCTTGCTTCCCCTGGCTTGCTCAGTCAGCTTTCTTATAGAAGCCAGGACCACCAGCCCAGAGATGGTACCACCCACCATTGACTGGGTTCACCCTCATTGATCACCAATGCAGAAAATGTCTTATAGCTGGATCTCATGGAGGCATTTCCTCAAGTGAGGCTCCTTCCTCTCTGATGACTCTAGCTTAATGTCGAATTGACACAGAAAATCAGCCAGTCAGTGGATATCTGTGTTTTCATAGTGTCTGTAGAACATCTGTCCAGGCTCTTCTGGCATTTAAAGTCTCCTTTGAGAAGTCTGATATTATTTGAATAGGTCTGCCTTTGTTCCTTGGCCTTTCCACTTGTAGCTTTTAATATTCTTTCTTTGTTTTGTTTGCATAGTATTTTGATTATTATGTGCTGAGGGGACTTTTTTTTCTGGGCCAATCTATTTGGTGTTCTGTATGTTTCTTGTATCTTGAGAGGCATCTCCTGCTTTAGGGTAGATTTTTAGATTTAACGTTTTCTTTGATTGAGGTATCTATTTCTTGTATTGTGTTATCAATGCCTGAGTTTCTCTGTTCCTTGTCTTCTGATGTTCTTGTTTGAGTTCCTAAATGTTTCATGATTTTCTTCAGTTTTGATTTTCTCTATTGATTCTATTTCTGCTTTTAATTCTTTAACACTTACTTCATTTCCTTTTACTGTTTGTGTTTTTATAGATTTTAAAAGATATTTATTAATTTCTTCTTTAAGAACTTCTTTCATATTCATAAAGGCTACTTTAAGGTATTTTTCTTATGCCTCACCTCTATTGTAATGCACAGAACATGCTGTGATAGGGTTGCTGGGCTTTAGGGGAGACACATTGTCCTGACTATAATTTATATAGGCATCTGGGTTTTGGAATAGTTTTATTCTAGGTGATGATATATAGTCTTGTCTTCATGGATGTGTGTTTTGTTCTGTGATTTTGTTTGTCTTCTCTGGTACTTAGGAGAGTGTGTTGGTTGTGTATTGCCACTTGGATGTTCTGTGTCAGAATTTTTTAAGAATTATCATTTTATTTACTGAGGTATCCATATCCATTTTTCTATAGTTCTTCAGTGCCTGAGAGTCTCTCTTTCATCTCTTGTATGATGTATTCTGTTGTGTGGTGTGGGAGCCCCCGAAGTTCCTGTTTGAGCTCCTAAAGTTTTCATTTTCAGATTTCCCTCAGTTTGGGTTTTCTTCTAGGATCTAGTGACCACTGGGGGTTTTGGGTAAAATATGTATCTAGGTATTGGGAACTGACATTTAGGAGTGAGGGTGTGTTAGGAGAGGGCAGGACTGATAGGATCACCAATGGGGAGGAAAGAAGGGTGTTCTATTAGGATCTGCTTATTCCACCAGGGAATGAGGGCAGAGAGTGAGAGGCCACAACAGATGTTCTGCTATAGAGCTGGGTACGACTATGGTAGATTGTATATAGAGGAGAGGAGGGAGAGTGAAGATCCAAAACTCACCTACCTACTTTGCTGGCCTACTGCTTCTTTGGCAGGTATAGGTGGAGACTGCTTGTTCATTTCTTGGCCACCCAGACCTGAATAACCACACAGAAACTGTATTAATTACACCACTGTTTGGCCAATAGCTTAGGCATATTTCTAGCTAGCTCTTACATCTTAAATTAAACCATTTCTATTAATCTGTGTATTGCCACCAGGCTGTGGCCTACCAAAAAGGGTTTCCAGCATCTTTCCCCTTTGGCAGTTATATGGTGTCTCCTTGACTTCACCTACTCTCTATTTCTCTTTCAGCCTGGTTATATTCTGTCCTGCCATAGGCCAAAGCACTTTATTCATTAGTCAATAAAAGCAACACATGTACATCCCACATCAGATAGGCAGAATGTCTGTCTGCTGGAGCTGGGGACTGGGATAACAGGACGAGTAGGGAGGAAGGTTGGAGAAGATCTGTATGATGGGATAGGAAGTTGCTGCAGTTAGGCTACCTGTTTCCCTGGCCCAGGTGGCCCTTGGGTTGCTATGGAATGTCTGCTGGAGCTGGGGACTTGGATAAAGCAATTAGTGAGAAGAGGGAAGTTACTTGTGACCCCCTGGAGGTGGGGGCAGAAGGTTGGGAAGATGGCTGCAGCTGGAGATCTGCTGTAGAGATGCGGATAAGACAGGGGGATTTGACTTGGAGGAGCTGAGGGAGAGGTGAAGTGTGGTTAGCCTACCTACTTCCCTAGTCAAAGTGGCCTGTGAGTTCCCAGAGAGTCTCTGCAGGAGTTGGGTCCCTGGATAAAGCAATGGGGAATGGTTAGGAGGGGAAGATCTGGGGAGGGGGTAAAGGAGGCTGTAGCGGGTGGTCTGGATTGGAGATAAGACTAGGGATTTGGATTTGGAAGAGAAGAGGGAGAGGTGAAGATCTGCAGGTAGTTCACCTGCTTTCCTGGCTGGAGTGGCCTTTGAGCTCCCAGGAAACCGGTTCCTCTGTTTTTACCATTCGGGGTCCTCCACAATTTCTTTAATGGCCATATTAATTTATATTCTTGTCAATACAAAGTGCTCTTTTCCCTACAGTCTCGCCTGTTTGCCTTCTTTTTCTTTTGATGATAGCCATTCTCACAGGTGCTACATCCAAAGTCCCACCTGTCTTCTTCTCACTAACCCAGTGGAAGTCTGTTGATGCAAAGCATTTTGCATCCATCTACTGGACACTTGTAGGCTTCCCTTCAAGCTGTATTTATTCAGATCCACTGCCAGGCTCGACATTGGGCATTCCCTTTCTCACTATTGAGTTCTTTGTGTTCCTCTTCATGTTGTTAACTAGAATTTTATTTTCATAGCCTTTTCCTTTAATGCAATTCTAATCTTTATCCATCCCTTTAATGTCTATGCTTTTGGTGTCATATGAAAATGATTGTTTTAATGCCATAGTGTTTTCTCTTTTTGTTCTCGCCAGGTTCAGTTGTATTTACGTGGTATGACATGATGATCCAATTTAAATTGAATTCATTTGGATATTTGGCAGTTCCAATACCATTTGCTGAAAGACTAGTGTTTCCTTACTGCATGTTCTTGGCACATTTATTCAAAATAAATTACTCACTTGTACATGAGTTTATTTATGGACACTTTATTTTTCTTTTGGCATGTGTCTATTTTTATTCCAGCAGTGTTTTACTTTGATTGCTGTAGCTTTGCTATAGTTATGAAAAATAAGTAGTACACATTGCATGGTGCAAGGTTTGGATAAATCCTGACATATCTGAGTATCATTGTAATGAACTACATTATTAGGTTTTCTTAGAGCATTCAAAGAGAGACAAGGTGATTTTATTTTCTTTTTTAAAAAATATTTATTTATTTATTTATTTATTATGTATACAATGTTCTGTCTGTGTGTATGCCTGCAGGCCAGGAGAGGGCACCAGACCTCATTACAGATTTTATTTTCTATTCACGAGTTTAGGATATTAGTAATATTTTAAAATATGTTTTCTGACTACATTTTCTCAATAGGCTCAACATGTTTATTTTTGCTGTGAAGTTAGTCTCTGGTGACTGGGTAGTCTGAGGCAGTGACTGCTGTACCCTGATGATTGCTTCTGGGAAATTAGCTGTGACCTCAGAGCATCAAGAGAGCCCGTGGAAGGAAGAATTTCTGTGTTAACTTGATATGTATCATCTTTGGTAGAGTGTCAGTAACAAACTTGGTGACAATTGTTTTGTTAACAAGAGTGACTGATGGGTTTAATCACGTATTTCACATGGCAAGATCTCAACAAATGTGTGTTGTAAATAGTTGGAGAGTTGTTACATGGTGGTACATTGGGGTAATTAGATTCCACTTCTACTCTACAGTTTCCTATTTTTAATAAAAAGGATTTTAGGAAGATAATCCCTATCCATGTTTCACCACCCAGTACTTTCTTCTGTGTGAATATAATATACACAAAGTACCATTCCCATTTTTAGAAACCTTCCTCATCTTGCATGAAGGGGTATAGAAAATTTTAGCCTAACTACTTGACAACAAAGCTTCTCAAATTGTGCATGAGGTTTAATTGTGTAGAACTTTGTTTTATTGAAACTATGTATATATACATTGGAGTAAAAACATTTGAAAACTAGCCTTTCTTAAAAATAAGCATTCTGAATTAGTGATGCATTTTGATGACAAATCTGATATACACATTTAATATTTATTTCTGTGGGAGTGCATCTATTTCTTCCCTAATTCTGTCTTCAACAGACATTATTCTCCAAAGGCTGCCAGAAAAGTTCCTCAATGTTCGCCCACCACAATTTTGTTGCTCTTGGGTTTAAATGCTTGGATTTGGTGACATTTCAGAGGTCCTAATGCCTCTTAGCTTACCTACTTACTCATGCTCTAGGCTACTGAAGCAAGTTGATTGTAAATGCTTTTATGATGGTAACTTATATTTTAGCCCTAACTCTCCTTGTCTTGTGGATGGTAACCATCCCCAATATTGATAATGGCCATAAGCCTGGCAGCAGACTATTTGAATTTCAAAGTTTACTTTTCATTTTCCTCCTAATACCTACTAAGATCCACCCCAATTTAACCTGCAACTCTATTTCCACCTGGCACCCTGCTGCTTAATTTAAAATCATTATGATACTTTGCCATTCTATATACAGTTTACAAGCATTTCCCCTCTGTAATTCAGGGGAACTTTCTGCTGAATCAAGTCTTTAAGCTATAGCAGATGCTTGTTTAAAACTTCTTGAGGTTATTTTTTTCATCAGAATTTTTTTCAAGACGTTCTTTACTTCTTTATTTCTCAAGCTATAAATAAAAGGATTTAGTAAGGGAACTACTATTGTAAACAAAATAGCAGCTGGTATATCTTTATCTCCTTCTTCTAGCAAATTTGGCCTAATGTACATGAAGAAAAGAGATCCATAGAATAATGAGACAGACAGAAAGTGAGACGCACAGGTAGAGAAGGCTTTGATCCTCCCCTCTTTGGACTTCATTTGGAAAATTGTAAAAACAATGTAAAGGTAAGATAGGAGGACACTGCCTATTGTGAAAACTTGAATTGAGCCTGAGAAGACAAACAGCACAAGCTCGTTGACATAGGGATCAACACAGGAGAGTCTGTACAAAGGAAGGATGTCACAATAAAAGTGGTTGATGTGATTAGACCCACAGAATGCCAGTCTAAATAGTAGCCCCACGTGAATCATGGAATGCAGGTTTCCAGCTATGAAGGCCCCTGTGGTCATCTGAAGGCAGAGCTTCTTGGACATCATGGTGTGGTACTGCAGTGGGTTGCAGATGGCCACATAGCGGTCATAGGCCATTGCTGCCAGGAGGAAGCAGTCTGCAGTTTCAACAGTGCAAAGAAAATAAAACTGTGCCATGCATTCATACAGAGAGATTGTTCTGTCCTGAGAAAAAAAGTTCCCCAACATTTTAGGAGTAATAGCACAAGCACAGCAAGAATCCACGAGAGCCAGGTTGCCCAGAAAGATGTACATTGGTGTGTGAAGAGAACGTTCTTTGGAAATCAGAATCATCAGGCCCATATTCCCTACCATAGTGATTAGATAGATGACAAAGAATACCACAAACAGAAGGGCCTTCATTTCTGGATCGTCTGTAAATCCTGTGAGGATAAACTCATGCTTCATGGTGTGATTTTCTTCAACCATTCCTGATTCTCTGAAAAAAAAAAGTTGGGAAATAAAGTGCTAGTTTCCTGTGTGCCCAAAACACAATTAAACTCTCTTTGTTTTAAAGGAGGAGATACATACTGGATAACACCTTTGCAAGTCATCTGGGCTTGAGTAGAGTAACATGTCCAAATATTAGCATAATTATTCTTTCTTTTTTGGACTGGAGATTGAACCCAGTGCATTGTACATGCTATGCAAGTGGCTTCAGTACCGAGCTACATTCCCTCCCTAAATTATTCCTTTCAAACCCATTTATTAAACACTAGTCCATCACATTTTCAAGGAAAACTTCATATTGGATACACATAAGTTGTATTTTGCTTATTTATAAATAGAACAAAACACTTCTTGTGAAAATTGCTTTATAATTTTATAATATAACTTATATTTTCCCAAACAAATTCAGTGACTGTATTTGTTTCAACCAAGGATAATGTTCAGAAAACTATCCTTGCTACAGTATTCATTGCAGCAATATCCAAAAGGTGTCAAGAAACCAGATGCATGGGCAGATAATGGATATAATATGTGTATATTAGCTATTTGTATATAGGATTAGACATGTTATAACATAGGTCAATTTTAATAACTAAATAAAGGAAGGCAGACAATAATGGATACACTCTGTAATTTTACTTAAGTGAGCTACCTACATTAGACAAATTCAGAGAAAGAGACTATAAATGTGGTTGTTGAGGGAACTGGGAGCAACCTTGTGTAATGAACATCCATTTTCTGTTTGGGAAGATGGAGTAATTCTCCAGATGAGTAGTGGTGGCAGTTGCACAAATTAATCCACCTAATGCTGTTGACCTACACAGTTGGGTAGCCTAAAATGGTAATTTATATGTTATGTGTAGTCTATCACAAAGCATATTTATGTATATATTCTTAGTAATTTTCTCTCTTTTATAACTTCCCCCCTTTCTAATGTTACTGGCATTTACACTAAAAATAAAGCACTTCAGTGTACAGGAGATATTTATAAATTATTTTCTTCTGAGAGTTGGGATGCACAATCAAATGGCTGACACAGGGAAGGGGTCAAGAGACCAAGAATGAGCAGCAACATAAAGAATAGAGATTTCAAGAGAGAGTGTGAGAGAATGACAGACACAGAAAGAGAGGTGTGTGGGAGGAGTGAAGAAAAAGGACTGTTTCAGGACTTCCAGATTATTTATAATATCACTTATGCTGGCAATAGAAAAATATTCAAGATATATAATATATATATGGCATATATATACATACGTACACATATATAAGTGTAAATGTTATTAGAAGAAATTTGAGAAATCCCAAGGGTAACAGTTGGATGAAAAAGTTATGAGTAAAATCAAATGTCAAAAAGAAATGAATGTTTTTTCTAGTTATTTTCTATGTAAAACATACAACTTGTCAGGATTGTTGGAAAATAGATAAATGTCATAAACACTAATAATGTTTTAATGAATCAGAAATGACTGACTTCCTAACCAGAAACATATTATTTGAAACAATGACATGAATTTTTTTATTTTGCCCATCGAAACAGCAAGATTTTTAAAAATGATATTTTATCTGTACAGTATGGAATGGAAACTTAGTTGCATTTCTGAAAATTGGTGGGATCCCTGGGAAATTATTTAGTAGTAAAGGATGAAATGCTTAAATGTTTACAGCCTTTGACTAATAGTGATGAAGGTATCTGAAATAAATTTAAAAAACACAAGAAAAAAATTACATGTAATGACTCCCACTGTGATTTTCTTAGTGGTGAGAATAGTATTTCAGCTAAGTGGTATGCATAATTAGGAAATGTCATTCACCCGTATGACGGCATCTTGCATAATCACTGCTAAAATATTTATTTAAGTGATGAAATAGATACAATAGAAGATTAAAACAATATTTTATATATAAACAATGCTTATACATAATCATAGTCTTCAAATAAATATATATAACTATGATAGAAAGATAGCACAGAAATTATGAAAATGTCAATACTAGTTTTTTATGCAATGAGAATTAAAGTTCATGATTTTCATCTTTGCAGTTTCCCCATTTTCAAATTGTCTACAGTAACCATGACTCTAAAAATGAGAAACTATAACTTTGGTTGACAAATAAATATTTTGCTTTGATTTCTGAAGTGTTCTGTAACTTTGACAAGTCTACAGTAATCTTTGATACAGAAAACACTCATGTTTTCTATGTACCACAGCAGAATCAGTGCGCAGGTGCCTATTGAAACAGTGACATGGACAGGTAGAAGTACTAACAGACACCATGGTGTGCTTCCTAAGCATTGAGGAATACCATGACATAGGTTAGTCATTCAGCCTCCAGACCACTTTCCCCTGTGAAAACAGTATGTCTTTGAGGTCCACTTTCAGCCTTTCTAAGGCTCAATGTGACCATGCTGTTACTTGGTTGTATGGTTCTTACGCTTATTTAAAGTTCACAACAATGTATAGCTTCCCTTTTACACTACACTACACTTGTTTGAGATTTATTGGGCATTTATTCTGTGCTACATGTTTTCTTTAGACTGGCAGTTGGCTCTATGAGGCATTTCCATAGGAACAGTGATTTGGGTAGTTACTGACCATATCTGTACTCTAAATTCAGGGACAGAGGAAAAGTTTTGCAGCAGCAGAGGAATGTCACTTAGTTTTTGGTTTATTTAAAATATTTCTGATATTTAAATCTTAGACTTCTTGAAGATGAAACCACCAGGAATATTACTTATAAATTTAATATTTTCCTCTAAATATATTTTTGTGCCAGCTTGAATTCATCAAATATGATTTTCTCCAACTTCCAAATTGATTATAATTTATAAAATAGATTTTCCATTGGCACTTGACTAAGAATTATAAGATAAAATAGAAAGCTCTTTCAAATTTCTCTGAGAATTAAAAACAATCTGATGTAAAATTGGTCCTTTTTCATACAACTTTTTTAGTACATGTAGGGAATGACTTCAACAAAAAATTAAATGCCATTCAGAAAGTTGAAAGTTCAATGATATTACTTTATAATAATCTCAAAACATTACAAATGTATTCCCATACTACTATGAAAATACCTGTTCAGTTTGATATAGTTGGGCTTCTCTTTATTTCAGAAGTGACACAAATGAATAATAATTATTTATCTAGTGTTTGGACAAAAGATTTGTGGAAAAGAAAATTTTATTATCTTAAAATTGAGAACTTCAAATCTCAAGAAAAGACAATTCTTAGAGAATTGTATTTCTATAGAAAAATACATTGAAAAATTCTTTCTCACCTGGGTTTCTGATGAGGACTGTACAAATGGCTGTTATTTGCCTGATGTACTTTTAAAGAGGATCCAGCAGTTAATCTCTGTTCACTTGGTTATTTATGCCTACATGTTGTTGGCAGCAAATTAGTCAAATATTCAAAATAATTCTGAGGAGATTTACTTGGCATTGACATCAGAGTATGGCCTGAGAGACCCAATCTTCTGAACTCTATATCTGAACTAAATTGGAATAATTATGTATATCCTTTGAGATCTAACAAGACACATAACTTTTTTTTTAAGACAAGATTTCTCTATATAACAGCCCTGGAAGTCTAGGCTCTGTAGATCAGGATGGCCTAAAACTCACAAAGATCTGCCTGCCTCTGCCTCTGCCTCTGCCTCCTGAGTGCTAGGATTAAATTCATGTGCCACCACTGCCCAGTGGCACATAGCCTGATTTTAAGACAATTTAAAAGACTCAGAAAGGAAATTAAGTTTATGATATTTACCAGTTTGAATTAAAAATAGCAAATTAGATGGAAAAATTCCTACTTGACTGGTCAGCAAAAACTTCACAGTGGAAGTTGTAACTGAGTTAGGATTGTGACCTCTGAATATAGAAGAAATGGGCTATGGAATTTCCTCCTGAGACTAAGGAAAGCTGCTAAGGCCAGGCATGTGTCAGGGGTGTTCCTGAATGGAAGCCTAGTAGAACGGCCATTGTGTGAGGCTGTAAAGTTGGAGCCTGGATTACCTTAGAGAACTCAAGATGTTAGACATGCCAGAGTCATGGGATACATGCTGAGGAAAGCTGATAATAGAGTGGAACCAGTTCAAGAGAAAGAAGTGTGTTGCAGTCAACAAAGCTGAAATGTGTTGGATATCTGAAGCGTGTTTTGACATTAGGCATGGAGATACACAGTTTGGAGTTTACCAGCTGGTTTGTGGTCTTGTACCCTTGCTATGCTCCCTTCCCCATGTTTTAGAATGGTAATGTATATTCTTTGCTGTTATATGTTGGCAGTAAGTGATCTGCAATTTGATTTTGATTTTTACAGGTGATTACATTAAGAGATTGTATGAATCTTAGAAGAGACTTTTAACTTTGGACTTTAGACTATCATTGAGACTGTGAGAGACTATGGGGACCTCTGAAGTTGGATCAAATTAATTTTACATTATGATATTGTTACAAGCTTATGGGGTCTGGGGAATGGAATGTGATAGTTTGAATGTAATTGGACCACAAAAGCTCATAGAACTGACACTATTAGACTTTATTGGAGGAGGTATGACTTTGTTGAAGTGTGGCCTTGTTGAAGGAAGCATGTCACTGTGGAGTAAGGCTTTGAGGTCTCTTTTGCTCAAGCTTCTCTCAATGTGACAGTCAGTCTACTTCATGTTGCCTTCTGATCAAGATATAGCCAGCACCATGTCTACCTGCATGCCACCATGATTCCCATTATGATGATAATGGACTGAACCTCTGTAAGGGAGCCACTACTGATGTGACAGTGTCATATATCAATCTGTTGATTTCATTGGTTAATTAATAAAGAAACTGCTTGGCCTGATAGATTAGAACATAGGTGGGTGGAGTAAACAGAACAGAATGCTGGGAGGAAGAGGAAGTGAGGCAGACACCGTGCCTCTCCTCTCCAGGGCAGACACGATGAAGCAAACCACTAGGTCAGACATGCTGAATCTTTCCCGATAAGACTGGTACTACACAGATTACCAAATATGGGTTAGCCAAGATGTGAGAATTAGCCATTAAGAGGCTAGAACTAATGGGCCAAGCAGTGTTTAAAAGAATACAGTTTCTGTGTTATTATTTTGGTGCATAAGCTAGCCAGGCGGCCAGGAGCCGGGTGGCAGGAATGCAGCCCGCAGCTCCTTCAACACACCACAATGAAATGTTTTCCTTATAAGAGTCATCATGATCATAGTGTCTCTTCAAACAATAAAAACCCTAAGATGTATAAACATTATTATCCACAAATAGGGATAATTTGACTTCTTTTCCTTCTTTCATACCACTTACCACTAATTTCTCTTTTTTGACTTATTGCTGTAGCTAGTACTTCAAGCACCACATTAGAAAGGAATAGGATGATGAACAACCATGTTTCATCTATGGTATTAATGGAATTGCTTTGGCTATTTTGCATTTACAGTGATGTTATATGTGGTTTCATCTGACTCTAACCCTAAGTGACAACTTGTCAGAATTTGTTGACAGAGGTTTCTGTTCCACCTGGTTCTGCAGCTGTTCAGTCCCAAAGAAACACAGAGAGGCCTCTATTATTTATAAACTGGTTGGCCTATTAGCTCAGGCTTCTTATTAACTCTTACATCTTTCATTAGCCCCTAATTCTTGTCTGTGTTAGCTACATGGCTTGGTACCTTTTCTCAGTGAGGCATTTTGCTTCCTCTGCATCTGGGTGATGACTACAGACTAAGCCTTTCCTCTTCCAAGAATTCTCCTATTCCGGTTGCCCTTCCTGCCTGGCTACTGACCAATCAGCATTTTATTTATATTTAAACTTGTATTTAAACCAATACAAGTGACACATATTTATAGGGTAAAAGACCATTGTCCCACAGCAAGAATCGATTGAAATGAAGTCTCCCCTCTAGGGTATACCACAGAGCAGACTATTTTTGTTTTTCTCCATTCTCCTATTACCTATAAAAAAAATGAAGTCTGTCAAAAAAGGCAACTCAGAAAATAATGTTCCTAATTTTCCTACAAATTTGAGAATTTGTTTTTGCTGACCTAAAGAAAAACTTGAATAGTCCTTATATTTAGAGCTACAAATCAACTTCTACATATTTTACTCTCCATGCAATTAATCAATAACTTCTTCATAGTGATTATTACATACTATCTTGACTAAACATTCTATTCTCATGGAATTCATCTTCTGTTACGGGAGATAGGAGGTAGGTAGAGATAAATATAAAAGTGAGAAAAAAGAATAAAGCCAGTAAGGTCTATGCTGAATGTCATGTGATAAGAATCACTAGGATTTATTTTAGAAGAGATGGATGGAAAAAGTCTATGAGAAAAGCTGAGGTGTGACTTGCAAGAAATCAATCATGGAAGGTTGGGGAAGACAATGTTAGGCACAGGAGGAAAAATCTATGAAAATTTCATAATATAGAATAAGCTAATAATATTTGTGAAACCTATCAAGCCTGGGGAAAGTTCCTGAAGATTTGATGTCAAAAAATTTGTGACATAAAATATAAACATCTTATTTTCAACTTAGAAGAAATATTTGGAGAATGTATTAGTTTCCTGGAACAAATTACCACTAACCTGGGAATGTGAAACAATAGAAATCTATTTTAGAAGTCTAAAATGGGTCACAGTAGGCAAAAATCTAGGCAGTGACAGGATCACTTCTGGTGGAAGGCTTTAGCGGAGAATTCATTTCCTTGACTTTTTCAGTTTCAGAAACTAATTTTTTATGGCTTTTTGTTCCCAATTATTCTTCAAAGATTTTCAACTAACATCATTCAGATATTGTATTGCTCTATTAGAATTGAATATTGTCTGTGTTTAACAGTTAATGTAGTATGTTGAGTTCATGTAGGTAATTCCCCCATTTTAAGATCAGTTGATAAACCTGCCCAAAAGCACCTACAGCTTTCATTACTTCATGTCACATGATATAACATATTCACAGTCTTTATGGATTAGGTTTTAAGAAAACCTCTCATTTTTCACTATCAGATTTACGTATTATCACTGAACAGTCTACCCTTCCAAAAACACTTACGTGGAAATGGGTGTCTACCTACTAAGATAGGAAAGTTCAGAATCATGGTGATATTCGTGTATGTGGAGAACTATAGATGGGCGTGCTTCTGGAGGGATACACTCTACTCACTCCTCTGACAATATATCTGTCCCAAAGCAGTTATCTGGTATTTATGCCCCTGTTTTCTGTCCTGAACAGTTTCTAGAAGTCCTTTATAACTTCCTCATGGGGCCCTTTGAGCTTTGTTTGCATGGAAAAGAAAATCATTTGCTGTTACAGAACTTACCCAATTCCTAGTCTCCAAGGGCCATATTTCTAATAAAGTCTCCAGTGAGGGCATTGACTTATACTGAAATTTCATTGGGTATTATTAATTTAGACAAATTTCATGAGCTAACTAGATAAGGTTAGAATTAATCAAGCCATGCACAGATATGATGACTTATTATAAGAATTATTGCAGGTATGATTTCTTTCTCAAGAACAGCATACAAGTATTTTTTATTATTATTTTTCATTATGAAGTTGTTTTTGAATTCAAGTAGGATTTTATTGAGATAAATAAACAAAAAGAAATAATCAAGATTTTACTAATCATCTTTTCTCAAGCATGTATGAACTCAGTAAAGTTGAGGGTACATAGACATGTACATATAATGTAACACTTTCCAACACAAATAGATTCCCTCTGGAACAATTAAGCAGAAAGCCAATTTTTACTTTCCCTAAAAATGTTTAAAAACTTTTAAGTTCCTCCTGTTCAAAGTGGGTCTAGTATGAATTTTTAAAAAGAAAAACTAAATAATTACATTATTTAGTGATCTTGTGTTCTATTATTCATATTTATTTTGATATAAATGTACATATCTGTATAAAGAGGTTTCAAAATGATAATATAAATATATAGATACAATTATAAAATTGTTTAAATTTATAATTTTCAGGATTAAGATAGTAGTCAATTCTTCTATAAAAGAGAAAACTAATTGTCATTTGTTACTTTGCTTTTGGGGAAGGACATACTTTATTTCTTCTGTTTTGTTTTTACTTTCTTTCTTCAACCACTGCCAATGAATTATCTTGAAAACTACCAGGTATCTTTTAATCCCTCAACTTAAAACTGTAGTTAACCACTTTTTAAAAATAAAGATCTACTTCATATAAAAATAACAAAATCTATAGAATGCTATTTATTTATCAACTCTTGTCATCACTGTCTTCTATAGCTCCCTTCTTCACTTTGAATCTCCTTTTCTATTTACCTGCTTCTAGTTTCTGTGTTTATCTGAATCATTGCTCATTGTTTTTCACCCCACATCATTTTCTACTTGGAATGTCATCTCCTAATGAGATTAACTTATCTCTGTTATAACTTCCACACATGTGAGTGTATCAGTAGGTTCCTGGACATCTTACTTCACCTTATTATGGACAATGCCAAAGTCTGAATGGATCTGGATAAAATTTATTTCTAGAGAGGTTGATGGAATGGCTATAATTTGCTATGCAAAGCCCACAGTGTTTGGGGGAGTCATGTAGTCACATTGGATCAAGAATAAATGAATAACACACTGACTTCAACATAGTAACTGAATGTGACACACATACACACACACATATAAAATGCACTTTATATATATACAATATTTATTTATTTGCTTTGTTTATTTATTTTATAATCCAGCTGCGGTTTTCTCTCCCTGTAACAGGCTTTCTTGGACTGCCAGCCCCAAATTATAGCACAAAGACTTATTAATTATGAAACCTCAGCCTATAGCTTACACTTGTTTTTTTTTTAACTCATTCTTATAACTTAAATTAACTCATTTCTGTTCATCTATGTGCTACCCCATGGCTCATGGCCTTTACCTCTCCTACTGCATATATTGCTTTCTGTGTCCAGCTGGTGACTCTGCCTTTTTTCTTTCCAGAGCTCTGTGTCCAGAAGTCCCAGATATACCTCCTGCCTAGCTGTTGGTCATATGTCACAGTGATATACCCTTACACAGAGAAATCAAATATCTCACAAAATTTCACTTTTTCATTGTAAATAAAAAGAAAAGGATTTTAACTCTAATATAGTAAAGTTATATACAATAAAAACAATTATCCAGTAAAATACAACTAAAGAAAAGTTTTAAAGAGTCAAAATAAAACCAAAGAATTATGAGATTAGTGACAATAGAATACTCCTTAATTTTAGTTTTTCTTCTGTCTCATACCTGGTGGCACTTCTGACATGAGATAGAGATTTTGGATTTTCTTTTAACGAGCTTGCTTGGATTTAGACAAGGAGAGAGCCACAGTCCATCTCCAAAGTCAATTTTAGTTTTTAATTAAGCCAACACTACAAAATGACCAATTGCCTTATATGTCTGTAGAGAACAATAGACATAAACATTTGGAAAGTTTTATGAGATTTTCTATTAGAAGTGTGCCGTTCCATTAGGCCAAATTACTTTTTTCTTAGGGCATTTTCTCTTAGTGATTTGTCCTACTTCAGATGTCTCAATTTTCCAGAGGTCTTTAGATTTCTTAGTTAGATCCTTTTAGTCTCCTGGGAAGAAAAAGACAAAACCCTGCTCCAACCTCAACTTTGGGAAGTTTCCCTTTCTGCAAGGTTGAATTGCCATACTGGTTGATGAACTAACACCTCTCCTTATTCAGAGGCCTCTCATGTTCAAATCTAATCTTTATAAATTTTGATGGTATCCATAGCTTTTCTTTTCATGTGGAAACAAAAGCAAGACCTCTTCCCAGTGTAACACATATCCTGGTCATTCTGAGGTCAGTACATCCTTAAAGTATACAGGCTGATTTAGTTCAGCAGTTTTATTCTAGTAGTCAATGTCTCTCCACAGCTGTTGCTCCTTTCTCATTAGCATTCAACAAATTTAAAGTTACTAGAGCACTGCGTAATCTATCTCTGGGGGTCTTTATTACGCATTTCTGTTTATTAAGCATGTGTTTTTTAAAGGGCAATTATATCTTTCTATAACTGCTTATCCTGCGAGATTCTGTGATATACCTATAATATGTTTTAGGTTGTAATACACAAAAGACTGTTTTGTTTTACTAGATTTATATGATGGAACATTGCCAATCTTAATTTGCGCAGGTATTCCCATAATGGCTACAACTTCTAATAAATATGTGATTACAGAATCAGTCTTTTCAGAACCCAAAGCAGTTTCCCATTTAATATATTTATCTATGGTATGGTGCATATACATTAATTTTCCAAACTCCATAAAATAAAAAAAATCCAGTTTCCTAATTTCATTTCTTTGTGTACCCTTAGGATTACTTTCCTCAGGTGGTAGAGTTTGGTTATACAAAGAACAAGTAGGAAATTTCCTTATCATTTCCTTTGTTAGTTGCCAAGTGACAGAAAATTTTTTATTCAAATCTTTGGTATTAACATAGTGTTTCTTATGAAATGCTGAAAAATTCTGAAGCTTCTAGAACATTCCCTACCAATAGCTGATCAATTTCATCATTACTATGTGCTAGAGGGCATGGTAGACCCATATGTGATTTGATATGTGTATGTGTTATATCCAAGGGATAATTTCTATTTCTAGTTATTTTTTGGAATTGAATGAATAACAAAGTTGATTCTGAATTATCTGTAATAAATTCAGTGGTTTCAATATGTAAAACAACTTTTTCTGCATATTGAGAGTCAGTAACTATAATTCTGTTTTTTTGAACAGAATCATAATGATTTTAAATTACTTTATTTAAATTCTGACCTATAACTTGCCTTTCCTGATTTATTTGCATCAGTATAAAATGTAGGGGCTTGAGAAATTGGTTTTCTTTGCACAATGTGAGGAAGAATCCAAGTAGTTTTTATTTTTATGAAGTAAAGTCTCTTACTTTTGGGATATTAGTTGCTAATCTCTCCCATGAAATTACTACCGGCTTTTTTCCAATGTTCATTTTTCTATTAATAATAAGGAAATTTAAGCATTAGTAAAAGGTACTACAATTTCTGCTGGATCTATTCCTATTAGTTGATGAAGTCTCAATTTTTTCCTTTCAGAATCAACACACAAAACTTCTCTACATAGGTCTTTAATTTTTACTCTGTAAATATCCATTCTAAAATATTATCTTCTTGCTGCATAAGAATTCCTGTAGGAGAATGCATAGCGCATACTATGACCAGGATACAATCAGGCTCTGGATCCTAGTAATACACATGTGCATCCTGCAATTTCTTTTCTACCAAAACCAATTCTCTCTCAGCCTCTGCTAATATTTTTCTGGCACTATTTAAGCCATTATCACTGTACAAAGTTTAAAATAAATTACTTATTTATTGAGCTGTCAGTCCAATTGTGGTCTGTACACAGATGTTAAATATAGAAGAAAACAAAATATAGAGCTGTGACATATACGTTTAAAGAATTAGTGAAACCATGGCTAAATAAGGAATAAAGACCTGAAGGCAGTTTTGGATGAAATACAAATTATCAGTAAACAAAGGCATAAAACACCATATATTTGAACTAAAAAGTACAAGTCAAATAAAAATTCACTACTATATTTTGACACCCTTTTAATTAGCAAAAGGGGAACCAGTGAATTTGGAAATATATTTACAGAGTATACACAATTAATAAAACACAGGAATAAAGAATGAGGAAATTATCATTGAACACTACCAAATGCCTCATATACAAGGCCAGGAGATGAAGAAGGATAAAGAAGTAAATGGTTTTTGTTCTAATAATGTGTGAAAGTTCTAAATCTTATACCTGACTACCCAGGAGGTCAAAACAGTTACAAGTAAAGACAAATTCACAACCATCCACAAATCGACACACTGTAGTAAAAATGTTGAAACTCAAAGTAGTGAGGGAAAGTTTGAGTATAGCAAGATGGAAAACATCCAGCCACTTAGAATGTTTGACAAATGACCATGTTGTGGTGCAAGACAATTGTCTATGTTCTGTCAATTATGTTTTAAATAAACACTGACTGACCAGTAGCCAGGCAGGAAGTATAGGTGGGACAACCAGACAGGAAGTAGAGGCGGGTCAATAAGAAAAGGACAATTCTGGGAAGGAGGAGGAAACCCATTCCTTCCACTGAAGAAGCAGGATGTGATTGTCTCACTGAAAAAGGTATTGAGCCATGTGGCTAACATAGATAAGAATAATGGGTTAATAAAAGTTGTAAGGGTTAATAAGAAGTCGGAGCTAATGGGCCAATCAGTTTATCATTAATATAGACCTTTGTGTGATTTCTTTGGGGGCAAAATGACTGTGGGACCTGGTGAGAGGACAGAAACCAGCAGGACAGAAACCTCAGTCAACAATGTTGCAGAAACAATGGTGGTCTAAAGGAGTTGGTAATATATTCAAAGAATAAATTTGGCTTAGGCAATATCTTTCTTTTTAATACTCAATGCAAATGACAGGCATTGCCAGACATGTGTTTGTTTTTTGTTGCTAAAACCCAATGGCATAGGTAAATTATAATGAAAACAATGACATTGCCAAAAGACATTGCCTCTAATGGATTTGCTAAAGTTTGAGGGGTGTTCTTGGAATAACATTCATATTAGCAGAATTCTGAGACAGCACAAGTCATCCCATGATGATAAAACAGGAGTAAGCATGTGTACATTCCTTACTTTCCTTTCTCTGTGATTTTATGCAGCAGTGTGTAACCACAAGGGCCTCCCATTTTCTAATCCTAATCACAACCCAAGGTTGCCGCCTCTGAGGAGCACATTCAGACCATGTTTTGTGCTTTAAATAGTCACAGGGACATTACATTTTCACCAGAGTTTCAGAGCACCCAAGCTAAATGTCAACTGGAGCACCAGATAAGCAGGACAAGAGTTTTTGTTTCTAGTAGCCTGATCCTATAATGATTGAAAGATAGGGCACAGAAGGTAATTCATATCCACAGGATAAAACAAAAAAAAACATCTATAGAAGTAATTATGAAGTTATTCGGAGCAATTTAAATGCATTTTGTTTTCTCACAAACTTGAAAAAAAGCATTATAAGCTAGCATATGTATAGTGTTATCCTGGCTCTGGAATGCAGACATGTAGTTCTTGAATAATAGAACTGCCAGTAATAGCCCAAAGGAAGTGGGTGGAATTCAACTTGGGCTAAAGAAGCAACAGTGCATTGCAAAAGTAAAAACTGTAATAACTAATATGAGTTTGCAGTATGTGCACATGTAATATCTATCACAGTACAATGTCATAGGAGGGAAGGTAAGTAGTACACAATAGGTGGGAAACTGTTATCACACCAATTGCATTAGTATAAATCTGAAGCTGATTTTATTAATATGAGCATGGTAAACTAATCATAAGAATCTGGAGAGAGTTATTGTGATAACTACCTAGCACAAACAATAACAGTAAAAGAAGAAACAAGGAATAAAAATACATAGAGCACGGGAAACAAAAAGTGAAAGAGCAGATGTAAATCTGTATATATTAATTTTATTAAATGTGAACATACCAAACAAGTTTCATCAAAAGTTAAATACTGTTGGATTGTGCAACAAATGATTTATATGTATCTCAGGTATAGGAAGCATGACTATAAACAAATATACAAATAGATTAGAGGAAAATCACATGAAAAAAAGATAAGCAAATAGTAACCATAATTGGAATGCCAATACTGATAGCAGACAACATAGACTCTGAAACATAAATGTTTTTAGAGATCAAAAGTAGCACCTCAGAGTAATATAACCGCAGTCCACGAGGAATATATTAACATTATAAACACATGCTCATTAAGTCACACAGAAGCAAAGTATATGACAAGCTGACAGAAATAGAAACTCATAAGTGGAACTGAAAATGTCAACATTCTTCATTCTATAACAGAACAACTAGATCAGCAAGAAATATGACTTGTAAAATTGTAAAATAATGCAACCAAACCATACAAACCAGACATCCTTGGAAGACTTCTAACAGAAATGGAACATGTATGTGTTCTGACACTCTTATGGAATTGTTTTTACTGCAGGCCATACACTTGGCACTGAAAAATCACAGTAAGGTTGGAAGCATAAAATATGATTTACACTTTATGCTATAGTGAAATTAGAAATAAAGAGAAGAAAATTGAAAAACTCACAAATGCAAGTAATAAAAGCATAAATTTCTTAATTAATCAGGGGTTCAAATGTGGGTGTTTCTCTGATTTTTTTTTGCCTGCTCTTGGAACTCTTTTCCTCCTATTGGATTGCTTTGTTCATTCTCGATATGGGAGCTTTTGGCTTGGCTTATTGTATCTGTTTTTGTTGTGCTTGGTTGCTGTCTCTTGGAGGTTTGCTCCATTCTGAAGTGTAATGGAGAAGGAGTGGAGCTGGGGGAGATGGGAAATAGACAGGAGCTGGGAGAAGTGGAGGGAAGGGAAAGCACAACCAGGATGCACTGTATGAGAGAAGAATCTATTTTCAGTAAAAAAATAAAAGAAATAAAAGTATTTGTATAAAAGTATAGGTGAAAATAAATCAGTCAAATATCTGAAATACAGGTAAAGCTGCTTTTATTGGAGGGATGTGTTACTGTAAGCATTTACATTACACAGAATGAAAACAAGGTGAAAGAAGTGGAACAAAGAAAAATTAAAGAAGGAAGTAGAAAGAAATAATAAATATTATTTATAAGTAATATTATTGAAACAGAATAATATTATTTATCAAATTAATACTATCAATTATTAATATTCTGGGGGTTATTTGTTAAATGCTTCTAGTAAATAAAGTATAATTGGCAATGAGAGAAAGCCGAGCTAGTTTCAATTCTACATCTGAAGCCTGGGAACAGAGACCTTGTTTCTGTATCCTTGTCATGATCACGAGTGAACTTTTCATTGCACATATGATTATTGCCCTAAGAATAGTCTATAAGAAAAGTTGTAAAATCAACTTTTATAAGAAATAATTATCTTCATTTATATTTCTTTCTTGTTTCTCAAAACATATGATATTTGTAGCAAATAAGCTGATAAAACATACTTATCATTAAATTTCTGGTATTTAATATTTAGAAAAAAATAAATTCTAATTGAATTTGTAAAAAGAAATTTGATTTCCTTTAAAATATTCTTTCACTTGATTCATTTCACTAGAACCTATTGACTAATCATACTACCTTGATGGTCAAAGTAGGTTTGCTTATCCATGATCAAAGCATCAAGAAGGAGTCAGTAGAAATTTCATTGCTGTAATAACTAAATGTAGATCATATAGCTAAGTGAAGCAGAAATAACTTTCAATGTTCATGCTTGTGTTGTTATAGAATATTTTGTGATGTTTTTGTGTAGGCTGAAGTTATTCTGTTGCTTCATTCTTCTTTTATAAGCCACTCAGGCATGAGAAGAGCTAAGAATATTATGGAAGAATTAAAATCTAGAATATAAAAATAATAAAAATTTGATAAAATTTCAGAGAAGTAAATCTGTTCTTTTTGCAAAAACCTCCGTCAGTAAAAGTGTTAGAAAACCTCTTTTACCTTGAGTTTACTAAGAAGCTTTTCATAGTGAAGCATTGGCTTTACGGTGGAGGTCTTGGAAGTCTTGAAAATATAAGTATGTCGTTGGAGTTCAGAGGGTAAAAATCAGAGGTAACCTAAGATCAGTGCTACTTATGTCCACCCCAGAGTGCAGTTAAAGTGTTCCAGGAAATCCTAAAGGACTTTCCCTGCACTGCAGACCATTCCCTTGAGATATTAACTCTTAAGCCATACAAACCGCTTGAACGTACTTAACAATATCCTGTGAGTAAGTGGCATTAAATCAAATGACGTTTGGTCAAGTTTGTTTGAAGATAATCATGCAGATTTGTAACTAAGTGATTTGATTCTTATAATTCATTGCACAAATGTATGCATAAAATATCAAACAGTATGTGTAATGTAAAAATGTACTCTATTTGAAAACTGATGATTTTTTTCTTCCCAACAGGTATTACTTTGCAAATAGATTCTAGGCTAGGACTGGGACTTTGTGCTCACTTCTCTTTCAGTCTAGCATCTTTGTCTTGTCTGAACCTGTGCAGGCCTTTTGCATGCAACCATAGTCTCTGTGAATTCACATGTGCATTCATCATGTTATGTCTGGAAGATGCCGTGTCCATGGAGTCATCTACCCCCTGAACTTACAACTGTTTGCATTTATTAAATGGAACAGAATAAAGGGAAAGAAGAATGATTGATTATTTAAAAAAATACATCGCATCTACTGCTCATTTACCTGTCTTCCCATCTCCCCTTACTTAGCACAGATTTCTCAGCCTTGTTTTTCCAGTAAGTTCACTTTCCTGTGTACAGGTGTACTTAGAATTTCCTGGCTCATTATATATCTAGTGATTCAACCACATTATCATTGTCATACAGTTATTGTTGCCCAGGACCTGGGATCAGAGCACATCTGGATGAAATGGAATAGCTCCAATTGGCCATGCCCATCACACATTTTTTTTTGGAAATGATGCAGTTCATCATCTACTGCCTCAACACTGAACCCACCTGACTTTCAAACAAGGATTGAAGGCGTGGGTGACGTAGCATGCTAGTATTGTTCAGACAGATGTGTATCTGCTTTCTGAATCTGATACTTGCCTAAAGACAGGAAGTGGATATAAATTTCTTGACAGAAAAATTAATGCCAATATCTAGCATTTATTGAGCATATGAATTTTTCAAAAGGCAAATTTGTGCTATAAAATCATTTTCAAATATTCATAGGAAAACAAAACACAAGGAAACTCATAAAGCATATATGTATTAACAGTAATATTTTTTATTTAAATAAGGTAAGTAAAATACACATATTTGATGGATACCTACAAGTTCTTCTTAGCATTATGATATATCTTTTTAATTTTTTCTTGTACTCCTCTAGAAAAGTGAAATTATTACTTCACTCACAAATATAGATTAGAAACAAAATTAGTGAGTTAAAGTAAGATATCTTCACATATAATCAGCTTTGAACCACTATTTTAGCTTATTTTACTTAGTTGGAGATATAATTTTTATTACATTTTTCTTATTATAATAAAACTACTTATTAGCATCCACCATTCCACTTTCACTTGCCCATCCAATATATTGAAATATTTTAATCTAATTATGGGAGTATTTTTTTTTTTTTGATTTCGAGACAGGGTTTCTCCGTAGCTTTTGGTTCCTGTCCTGAAACTAGCTGGAGCTAGACCAGGCTGGCCTGGAACTCACAGAGATCCGCCTGCCTCTGCCTCCCGAGTGCTGGGATTAAAGGCGTGCGCCACCACCACCTGGCGGGAGTATTTTATTTTTAATTATTTTTACTGTTTTATTGAGCTATATATTGTTTTCCACTCTCCTTCCTTCTTCCCGTCTACCATTCTACCTTTTCCTGTGATCCCCCATGCTCCCAATTTACTCAGGAGATCTTGTCTTTTTCTCCTTCCTAGGCAGATTCAGGTATGTCTCTCTTAGGGTCCTCCTTGTTGTTTAGGTTCTCTGGGGTTGTGAACTATAGGCTGGTTTTTCTTTGCTTTATGTCTAAAAGCTGCTTATGGGTGAGTACATATTGTACTTGTCTTTTTGGATCTGGGTTACCTCACTCAATATGTTCTTTTTTTCTAGATCCATCCATTTGCCTGCAAATTTCACAATGCCATTATTTTTTATCACTCCATTTTGTAAATGTACCACATTTTCTTTATCCATTCTTTGACTGAGGGACATCTAGGTCTTTTCCATTTTCTGGCTAGTGTGAATAATGAATGCTGCTTTGAACACAGTTAAGCACTTGTCCTTGTGGTATGATTGAGCATTCTTTGGATATATATCTAAAAGAGTTATTGCTGGGTATTGAGTTAGATTGTTTCTTAATTTTCTGAGAAATCACCATACTGACTATAAAAGTTTATACTCCCACCAGCAATGGAGGAGTGTTCCCTTTACCCTATATCTTTTCCAGCATAAGCTGTCATCAGTGTTTTTGATCTTGTCCATTCTTACAGGTGTAAGATGGTATCTCAGAGTTGTTTTGATTTGCATTTTACTGATGGCTAAGGATGTTGAACATTTTCTTAAGTGTTTTTCAGCCTCTTTAGATTCATCTGTTGAGAGTTTTCTGTTTAGGTTTGTACTCCATGTTTTTGCTGTTTTTATTCATTTATTTATATATTTTTTATTTTTTAAGAAAGAAAACAAACTATTTTTTTTATTATACATACCCAATACACATTCCTACTTCCTCTCATTCCCTCCACTTGCTCCCTCATCCTACCCCACATCCACTCCTCAGAGGGGGCAAGGCGCATTGCTTTCTAGCTAAGGTCCATGGCCCTCCATACCATATCTAGGCTGAGCAAGGTATCCATCCAAAGAAAGTCGGTTCCCAAAAAGCCAGTACAAGCAGTAGCGATAAATCCTGGAACCACTGCTTGTGACCCCTCAGGCTGCCTCAGTCATACAACTGTCAACCACATTTAGAGGGACTAGTTTGGACCTATACTTGTTCTTTCCCTTTCTAGATGGAGTTGGTGAGCTCCCATTAGCTCAGGTAGACTGTTTCAGTGGGTGCCCCCATCATGGTCTTTACCTCCTTGCTCATATTCTCATTCCTTCTACTCTTCAACTGGACTTTGGGAGCTCAGCCCAGTGCTCCAATGTGGATCTCTACTTATTTTTCCATCAGTTGTTGGATGACAGTTCTATGGTAATATTTATGATATTCATCAGTCTGACTACAAAACAAGGCCAGTTCAGGCACCCACTCCTCTATTGCTTAGGGCCATAGCTGGCACCTTCCTTGTGGGTTCCTGGAAATTTCCCTAGACCCAGGTTTCTTGCTAGCCCCAAAATGGGCTCCATCAACCAAGGTATCTCTTTCCTTGCTCTCATCTCTGTTCTTCCTCCATTTCAACTATCCCATTCCCTTAAGTTCTCGCCCCTTTCTCCTCTCCTTTTCCCTTCAACCATCTTTTCTTCCCCCACTGAAGAAAAATGCTAAAAAGAAAAAACACACTAGCCCAGAATTGAGTATAATAAACATAGTCGAGCAATGTCTTTGTAGTATGATTGAGCATATTTTGGGTACATACTTAAAGTGGTGTGGCCGGATCCTGACATAGGTTGATTCCTGCTTTTTGAGACACCACCATACTGATTTCCAAAGTGGTTGTACAAGTTTGCATTAACACCAGCAATGGATGAATGTTCCCCTTACTCCACATCCTCTCCAGCATAAGCTGTCAGTGGTGCTTTTGATCTTAGCCGTTCTGACAAGTGTAAAATGGTATATCAGAGTTTTTTTAATTTGCATTTTTCTTTTTTTTTAAGATTTTTTTTAATTGAGAAAAGGAAAAAAAAAGTATCCGCCTCCTCCCAGCCTCCCATTTCCCTCCCCCTCCTCCCACCCTTCTCCCCCTCCCCCCACTCCTCTACCCCTCCCTCTCCAGTCCATAGAGCAGTCAGGGTTCCCTGCCCTGTGGAAAGTCCAAGGTCTTCCCCCCTCCGTCCATGTCTAGGAAGGTGAACATCCAAACTGGCTAGGCTCCCAAAAGCCAGAACATGAAGTAGGATCAAAACCCCGTGCCAATGTCCTTGGCTTCTCATCAGCCCTCATTGTTCGCCATGTTCAGAGAGTCCGGTTTTATCCCATGCTTTTTCAGTCACAGTCCAGCTGGCCTTGGTGAGCTCCCACTAGATCAGCCCCCTTGTCTCAGTGAGTGGGTGCGCCCTTCGTGGTCCTGACTTCCTTGCTCATCTTCTCCCTCCTTCTGCTCCTCATTGGGACCTTGGGAGCTCAGACCAGTGCTCCAGTGTGGGTCTCTGTCTCTATCTCCATCCATCACCAGATGAAGGTTCTATGGTGGTATGCAAGATATTCGTCAGTATTGCTATAGGATAGGCTCATTTCAGGTTGCCTATCCTCAGCTGCCCAAGGGACTAACTGGGGACATCACCATGGGTTCCTGAGAGCCACTCTAGGGTCAAGTCTCTTGCCAACCCTAAAGTGGGTCCCTTAACTAAGAATTGTGGTTCCGTGCTCCCCTGTCCAACCTTCCTTTATCCCAATCCTCCTGTTTTCCCTAGTTCCCCCGCTCCTTCCCTTCTCACTTTTCTCTCCCCGTCTCCCCTTACCCCCATCCCACACCACCTCCAAGATCCCAATTTTCTCCCCGGCAATTTTGTCTACTTCCCTTAGCCAAGAGGATAACTATATGTATTTCCTTGGGTTCACCTTCTTATTTAGTTTCTTTAGGTTCACCAATTGTAGTCTCCGTGACCCTTATTTATGGCTAGAAACCAATTATGAATGAGTACATCCCATATTCATCTTTTTGGGTCTGGGATACCTCACTCAGGATAGTGTTTTCTATTTCCATCCATTTGCATGCAAAATTCAAGAAGTCATTGTTTTTTACTGCAGCGTAGTACTCTAGTGTGTATATATTCCATACTTTCTTCATCCATTCTTCCATTGAAGGGCATCTAGGTTGTTTCCAGGTTCTGGCTATTACAAATAATACTGCTATGAACATAGTTGAACAAATGCTTTTGTCATATGATAGGGCATCTTTTGTGTATATTCCCAAGAGTGGTATTGCTGGGTCCAGGGGTAGGTTGATCCTGAATTTCCTAAGAAACCGAAACACTGATTTCCACAGTGGTTGCACAAGATTGCATTCCCACCAGCAATGGATTAGGGTACCCCTTCCTCCACGGCCTCCTTAGCAATCAGGGAAATGCAAATCAAAACAACTTTGAGATATCATCTTACACCTGTCAGAATGGCTAAAGTCAAAAACACCAAGAAGAGCCTTTGCTGGAGAGGCTGTGGAGGAAGGGGTACATTCATCCATTGCAGGTGCCCAAGCTGAGGTCCCCAGTTAGTTCCTTGGGCAGCTGAGGATAGGGAACCTGAAATGACCCTATCCTAGAGCAATACTGACGAATATCTTGCATATCATCCTAGAACCTTCATCTGGTGATGGATGGAGAGAGAGACAGAGACCCACACTGGAGCACTGGACTGAGCTCCCAAGGTCCCAATGAGGAGCAGAAGGAGGGAGAACATGAGCAAAGAAGTCGGGACCACGAGGGGTGCACCCACCCACTGAGACAGTGGAGCTGATCTACTGGGAGCTCACCAAGGCCAGCTGGACTGTTACCGAAAAAGCAGGGGATAAAACTGGACTCTCTGAACATGGCGAACAATGAGGGCTGATGAGATGCCAAGGACAATGGTACGGGGTTTTGATCCTACTTAATGTGCTGGCTTGGTGGGAGCCTAGCCAGTTTGGATGCTCACCTTCCTAGATATGGACGGAGGGGGGAGGACCTAGGACTTACCACAGGGCAGGGAACCCTGACTGCTCTTTGGACTGGAGAGGGAGGGGTAGAGGAGTGGGGGGAGGGGGAGAAGGGTGGGAGGAGGGGGAGAAGAGTGGGAGGAGGGGGAGAAGAGTGGGAGGAGGGGGAGGGAAATGGGAGGCTGGGAGGAGGTGGAAATTTGTTTTTTTTATTCTCCTTTTATCAATAAAAAAAGAATAAATAAATATATATATATATAAAAGGAAACAATGACAGAAAAATTCCTATATACAAATATGGAAAGAGTTCAACATTATGTTGTAGATAAAAAAATGGAACATAGCCATTGGGATAACATAGAAGAGTAAAAAAGAATGTGAGCGTACATATTTTACCACTCTCTTACTTGTTGTGTGAATGTACAGGACAGAAGATCCGTGGTAGTTGATTCTCTTCTGCCCGTATTTTATTGAGAATTTTTGCGTTGATGTTCATGAGTGAGATTTGTCTGTAATTCTCTTTCTTGGTTGAGTCTTTGTGTGGTTTTGGTATCAGGGTAACTGTAGCTTTATAAAAGGAGTTTGGCAATGACCCCTCTGTTTCTATTTTGTGACACACATTAAGGAGTATAGGTATTAGCTCTTCTTGGAAGTTCTGGTAGAATTCCGCATTGAAACCATCTGGTCCTGTGCTTTTTCTGGTAGGGAGGTTTTTGAGGACAGCTTCTAATTCTTCTCAACTTACAGGTCTATTTAAATTGTTCAGTTGGTTTTGATTTAATTTTGGTATATGGTACCTATATAAAATATTTACATAAAAATAAAGTTATATAAAAATATAAAAAAGAATAAAAATAGTGATGTAGAAGGGACATAACTATAGGTGTTAACATGGAAACACAAAACACCAATACTGCTGGGAAAGTCAAGGAAAGCGAGTGTCCAGTCTGCAGGGACAATGACGTATCAAGCTCCAGCACATGTTCCAAGTCTTGTAAAACCCCACACATTGTATAAGTAAAGGGGCTATTAAAACCTTGAATGGTTAGGTTGTCTGACATATTGTCCTTTTAAATTAGCAACTTATGCTCTATATTTAGGATATTAAATCTTACCTGTGGTTCAATTAGCCTGATTAGGTGCAATAACCTTAAACTGCCAGTAGGTGTCGTGCGTCACCTACAAAACTAATCCAGCAGCGTGAAGTGGTGCAAGTGAATTCACCTGTGGTGTTGGGAGCAGTGAGACCCCAGATCCTGAATTTCTTGTAATCCTCTGATCTGAGTGCCTACAGCTGCTCTGAGCACGAGACCTTCAGGAGTTCCTGATGGCAGGAGAGTGGTTTCTGGTTGGTTTGGCTGGAGTGTGGCTATCTCTGTATAATCTGCGCCTGAACACAATAAAGGGGGGCATTCTTGGGGAATTCAAGGATGACCCGTTTCGCTGTCTCTCTGTCTGTGTATTTTAACCTCCAGCCCCCTTGCCGGAAGCTTACGAACTGGGTGCCAACGCACAGAGCGCAGGCATGGGGTCCCAGTGCGCGGCAGTGTGGCCGGTCTGAAATCTGATTTCAGAGCTGAATGCTGAAAGATAAATCACAGACTGTGTGCTCTGCGGATGTCCAAAGCAATGTAATAGACAAATGCAAACAAATCATTAGAAGGCGCAGAACAGCTGGCTCAAATGGGGGAAGCCCGTGTCTCACTGAAATGTCTGAGGTGTGCCCTGGAGGGAGGCAAATGGTAGGGTGCGTGGGAACTTGAATCCAATCCAAGGCGTGTAAAGAGAAAAGAACTGTGGATAATTTTAGAAAAGTCGCTGTTAGAGGTTCGTATGAACTGCTGGCTCCATGCACAGGCTGCGGCTGGCTGAGGGAGAGCTGGTGCTGGTTCTACAACCCAACGTTGGGCACCAGATGAAGCTGCAAAACAATCCCACACCAGTTAAGAATTATGGATAATAAAAAAGGTTATTTATTTGAGGGGAAAAATTTACAGATCACCGTCCCAAACAACAGTCCTCTTGGAGAGTCTAGTAGCCTGAACAGGAGCTGAAAAAGCGAGAGAGAGAGAGAGAGAGAGAGAGAGAGAGAGAGAGAGAGAGAGAGAGAGGGAGGGAGGGAGGGAGGGAGGGAGGGAGGGAGGGAGGGAGGGAGGGAGGGAGGGAGGGAGGGAAGGGGGGAGGGGAAAGGGGAGAGAGAGAGAGAGAGAGAGAGAGAGAGAGAGAGAGAGAGAGAGAGAGAGAGGAGAGGAGAGAGACAGAGACCACATGGTTCCCATTGCTTCTTAAAGTATAAGAGAACACACCCCAGTGGGCTGGTATCTTAAAGGCTATTGACTGAAGGAGCAGAATGTGTTCCTGCAGCAAATACATATTCAGGATTTCAATTGGCAAGTGCTTCAAATCCTGAAAAGCCTGACTCTGTAATTATACATTTCTTAGAATTTATGACTATTATGGGGATAACTGCACAAATTAATACCAACAATGATCCATCATATGTCTCCATATGTCTCTAGTAAAATAAAAGTTTTTGCATATTAAAATATAAAGCATATTACAGGTACACTGCACAAGCCATTAGGATCAAAAAATTATAGAGAGATCTAATTTAACTTTAAAAGATATGTTTAATAAGCAGAAAGGGGTAATAAAGCCCCCCAGAGATAGATTACACAATGCTTTATGAACTTTAAAACTTTTAATGCTAATGAGGAAGGAGCAACAGCTGTGGAGAGACATTGGCTAGTAAAAAAAAACTGCTGAATTAAATTAGCCTGTATATATTAAAGATGTGTTGACCTCAGGATATGTGCTATGTTAGGAAAGAAGTTTTGTTTTTGTTTTGACAGAAGAAAGAACGCTATGCATAACACCAAGATTCATAAAGATTGGATTCAAGCAGGAGAAACCACCTGAACAAGGAGAGGTAACAGTTCATTGGACAGTTTGGTCGTCCAATCCAGACTAATTTATAAAGACTAACAAATCATTTTCACTTGATCAGGCATAAAAAATAAAGTAGAAATAATAGTATAATAAAATGATAATGTACCTAAGGCACACTTACCTTCCTGGCTTGAAATTTAAAAAAGAGACTTTCTTAAAGCACATGTCTTAATTCCACGTTAGAATGTTAGACTGTTGATTTCCACATGATCCATGGCATCTTGGACAACAGTTTTTGAGTTTTCTTCTTAAATAAAAAGAGTATTTTTGATGTTTGGAGTCAAAACACAGTTAAGAGATTTAAAATGTTTTAAGTAAATTCAAAGAGTTGCTACAGTTAAAACTTGTTTTCTAAATTTCTAAGAACTAGAGTGTTAGGGAGCTAAGAAAAATATTTGATCATTATGGTGGTAGCCCATTCCTTTAATCCCAGAGGAGATCATCTGATCTTTATAATTTCGTTGCTTTTCAAATTTTAGAGTTAGAGTGAACGAGGTGGTAGCAGTGCACTCCTTTAATCCCAACACCCAGGAACAAAAGTCAGATGCAACTCCCAATTGGTGTTTGGATACTAAAAAAAAAAATCACATACTATATTTGTAGATTACTATAAATACCCTCTACAGTCTACTAGAAAGGCCAATAATTTCTAATGAGGACAGGAAAAATGAACAGCTTTTGTAACTGCTGGTAAACTCTTCTCTGTGCATGCAACCTTGTCCAATATTAAACCAGAGGATCCTCTAATTATGAATATCAGTATTCATTGGTGAATTGGAAATTAGGGACTGTTGAGAAATTAAAAGAGTTCAACAGTATTTGCTTGCTGACTTCTATTGCAAATTCTTTCCATATACGGATAATGAATATTTTTCTCTTTGAGAAAGAAATCCGGGCATTTTACAAGGCATGGAACACTTTATAGTCAGTGATTGTCAACCATCCTATGTGCCATGTTAAGTTGCAAGTGTCACCCCAGTCCCTTGCATCCATCCCAGCCCTCCCTGGCCTGGGAGTTGCATTGGTCTGGACTCCAAATCCCAGCATGCCACTTCCACAAGGTATTTAAGTGGTTAAAGGAGATGTGAGCTGGGAAACAGAAAAGGCTGGTCAGCAGTAAGAAAATATGCACTGAACTCAGCCCTGCAGGATAGCAAGGGAGATAGATTATCTTCCAAGAGCAGATAAGATTCACTTACCTAAGTCCAAATCTGGATCAATAATTCCATATTTTTGGTTTCACTAAAAATGATAACCTTAACTCTCAGCTTAGTTATAGATTTATTGAAGTTTGCACTGAGAATCTGTTTTATTGTAACAGAAGAGTCTGAGGTCTCTCTCACTTTAGATTTCTCTGCTTGCATAATGCCTCTGTTTTCTTTGTGTTTTCCATATTTGTTTTTTTCTTTCTTTGTTTTATGCTGAAAAAAAAATGGAACACTGCCACTTGAAGAGCAATCCATGCTGGCATGTACAAATATCTGTTTTTTAAAATAATGTAACAATGATTTTCATTTGAGTTGGTGAAGCTGTTGGTATTCCTAACCAAATAACAATGTAGGAGAAAATACTTGATTTAATGGATATATTTTGGAGTTCCAGTAACAAAGAAAGAATCAAAAGAAGGAAAAATTAATAAAACCATAGCAATTTCACTATAATAGCATAGTTTTAAAGTGCAGATTGATAAGTATTACACATACTTATTTCAGGAAATATGAGAGCAAAAATGACTAACAATAAATATGAAAATATTCTTGTTATAGAATAAATATTTTTAATGAGTAGGTCTTGAAATATAATCTCTTAAAAGAACAAATGTCAAGTTGAAAATCAATTTGAACCATAAAGTTTATGCTCCATTAATGGGGTTGCTTATGATAAGATTAATAAATATAAAGTTGCAATTTGCTGGAAATTTTAAGATTAAAATCAAGTAACATGCTAATGATTTTAAATGGATACTACTTTTTTCCCTAAAATTCATTAGATATGTTGAAAACTGTGACTAGATACATTCTAATATTTCAAAAGTTCTTTAACTTATTTCTGAGAATTTCAAGCATATTTTAACAGAATTTCTTTATTATAAACTAATTTTATTCAAATGTCCTTAGGCTTTAATAATTGAATAAAATTATTTTTCCATTTTACTACTTTCTTATTATGTGTGGATTTAGAAAAGGGTATTTTCAGCTTTAAATCAGTTGTCCAAAGGAGATGGTCCTTGTTTTCTCTTTGTGGCAGAATCATCTCTTCTTGATTCTTTTTGATTATATTACTTCCTTATTTTTCAGACAGTAAATGAAAGGATTTGACCAAGGAATTAGTAGAGTATAAAAATAGCAACAGGTATGTCTTTATCTCCTCCATTAACTGAACCTGACTGAGTACACATTTAGAGAAGATAAAGAATATTGACATAGAAAATGAAAAGCACAAGTAGATAAGGGTTTGCCTCTCCCCTCTTTGGACTTCATTTTGAATATAGTAAAAAGGTTGTAAAATAATATATCAGCACTATAGTAATTGAAAAGATTTGAACTGATCCTGAAAAGATGAGTATTATCAATTTATTGATATAAGGGTCAACACATGAGAGTCTATAAAATGGAAGTATATCACAAAAAAGTGTTTGATTACAAGACCTACAGAAAATAAACCTGAACAAAAATCAGGCTAGCCTCGTACTCCCAGAGATCCGCCTGCTTCTGCCTCCTGAGTGCTGGGATTAAAGGCATGCGCCACCACTGCCCGGCATGAACAAAAATCTTACATGAATCATAGGTTGTAGGCTCCTGTGGTCATCTGAAGGCAGAACTTCTTGGACATCATGGTGTGGTACTGCAGTGGGTTGCATATGGCCATGTAGTGGTCATAGGCCATTGCTGTCAGAAGAAAATCATCTGCAGTTTCAGCAAGACAGAGAAAATAGGACTGTCTCATGCATTCATAGAAAGAAATACTTCTGTCCACAGAAAAAAATTCTCTATAATTTTGGGAGTGATGGCACAGGAGCAACAGGAGTCCTTGAGAACCAGGTTTCCCAGAAAGATGTACATGGGTGTGTGATAATGGTGGTCCATGTAGATCAAGACCACCAGACTGGGATTCCTCACCATGGTGATGAGATGGATAGCAGAGAACACCAGGAGCAGGAGGGTCTTCAGGTCTCGGTGATTTGTGAAGCCCATCAGGAAAACTCTGTTGCCAAGGAGCAGTTGTAAAGGAGTAGTTGATAAGTTGTCAATCATCTTATCTTGTCTATTGCCACTGTAATCATTAAGTTATATAATTGGTATGCTGAGAATATAATTTTCTACTTATATTTTTTTTTAGAAAATATTTGTGCACCTGTTATTGATTCTGGAATGCAGCTAACTATGCTTCTTGAGAGTATTTATTCCCACAGAGTATTGGCATCTGTGATCTCCAACTTCAACTCAAAATTTACAGAAGTATTTTTACAGTAACAGAAAGGAACTTTTTAAAACTGGAAATATTTGTCTCTATGCAATTATATAATTATATATAAAAATTTAGGGCACACATTGTTAACATATTGATTCAAAAATAATTTTGATATCAGGTTTGTTAAAGAACATCAAAATAAATTTAGAATAAAATTTTCTGTATGTGTTTTCATTTAACTGAAACTTTAAATTTATTCATCAGAAAGGAGAAATATTTTTTGAAAATATATTGTCAATATATTAAATTTATTTTTATGAATTGCACAAGGACTGCTAATTATTAATGAATTTATAGTTATTTGCAAATAAAATTCTCTAAAACTTACAAAGATGGAGCTTTGTGGGAACCTAGTCTGTTTGGATGCTCACCTTCCTAGACGTGGATGGAGGGGGGAGGACCTTGGACTTCACACAGGGCAGGGAACCCTGACTGCTCTTTGGACTGGAGAGGGAGGGGGAGGGGCAGTGGAGGGGAAGGGGGAGGGAAATAGGAGGAGGTGGAAAATTTTAATAATAATAATAGTAATAATAAATAAATAATTTACAGAGATGATAATTTTCACTTATTCCATCCTATTTTATATACAGTTTTGTAAACACTGAGTCTGTCTGTACCATTATTCCCATTGAATTTTTCAAATATTTACATCTTGTCTCTGCTTTGTAAGCTAGTTTACATAGTTCTTATAATAGTAACAATTTATGTTAATAACTGTTGTTTCTGACTATTTTTTTTACCCCTGAGCTATTCTTTCAGTCCTTTAGTTTTAGAAAATAATTCCAAATTTTGAGACAATCTCATTGTTATCTATTCCTTCCTTGAAGACTCTCTGAAGCCCAGATAAAATTTCAATTTTTAGTCGTCATGCCTTTATCTCCCAAAACATGGGGATTAATGACCTGCACTGCAAGGCTTACCTAAAATTCTCAGTTTTGTTGTGTGTATAATCTATATTACTTTATTTTCGGTATTTCAACACATTTACTATATTGAAAACATTTGTTTATTAATTTTTTTAATTAAAATTTCCGCCTCCTCCCTGCCTCCCTTTTCTCTCCCTCTCCCCCCTCTCCCCAATCCCCTCCCCTTCCCTCTCCAGTCCAAAGAGCAGTCAGGGTTCCCTGCCCTGAGGGCAATCAAAGGTCCTCCCCCCCCCTCCATCCAGGTCTAGGAAGGTGAGCATTCAAACCAGCTAGGCTCCCACAAAGCCAGTACATGCAGTAGGGTCAAAACTCAGTGCCATTGTCCTTGGCTTCTCAGCAGCCCTCATTGTCCACCATATTCAGTGGTTCCGGTTTTACCCCATGCATTTTCAGTCCCAGTCCAGCTGGCCTTTTTGATCTCCTAATAGATCAGCCTCACCGTCTCAGTGGGTGGGTGCCCCCCCTCGCGGTCTTGACTTCCTTGATCATGTTCTCCCTCCTTCTGTTCCTCATTTGGACCTTGGGAGCACAGTCCATTGCTTTTTTTTTTAATGATATTTTACTATTTAATTTTTATTTTGTAGAAAATCTTCAAGAGAAAGTACTTGGGAGAGGTCTCAAGAAATGGTCTTTCCCTCTCTGAATAAATAATTCAATTAATGTACTGTATTATGCAAACTGCCTTTAGAAATATTCATGTCCACATAGTTCCTAGGGCATTGCCATCATATTTTTGTGTTTTTTTTTCCTGTCCTTCTTATTCTTTTTTTTTTCTTTTTTTTTTATTGAGAAAATGAGAAAAAAAGTTTCCACCTCCTCCCAGCCTCCCATTTCCCTCCCCCTCCTCCCACCCTTCTCCCCCTCCTCCCACCCTTCTCCCCCTCCTCCCATCCTTCTCCCCCTCCCCCCACTCTTTTCCCCCTCCCTCTCCAGTCCAAAGAGCAGTCAGGGTTCCCTGTCCTGTGGTAAGTCCTAGGTCCTCCCCCTCCATCCATATCTAGGAAGGTGAACATCCAAACTGGGTAGGCTCCCACAAAGCCAGCACATTACGTAGGATCTAAACCCCTTGCCATTGTCCTTGGCGTCTCATCAGCTCTCATTGTTCGCCATGTTCAGAGAGTCCAGTTTTATCCCATGCTTTTTCAGTCACAGTCCAGCTGGCTATTGGTGAGCTCCCAATAGATCAGCTCCACTGTCTCAGTGGGTGGGTGCACCCCTCGTGGTCCCGACTTCTTTGCTCTTGTTCTCCCTCCTTCTGCTCCTCATTGGGACCTTGGGAGCTCAGTCCAGTGCTCCAGTGTGGGTCTCTGTCGCTATCTCCATCCATCACCAGATGAAGGTTCTATGATGATATGCAAGATATTCGTCAGTATTGCTATGGGATAGGGTCATTTCAGGTTCCCTATCCTCAGCTGCCCAAGGAATTAACTGGGGACCTCGGCTTCGGCACCTGGGAGCCACTCTAGGTTCAAGTCTCTTGCCAACCCTAAGGTGGCTCCCTTAACTAAGAGTTGTGCTTCCGTGCTCCCCTATCCAACCTTCCTTTATCCCAATCCTCCTTTTTCTCCAAGTTCCTCCTTCCTCCCCTTCTCCCTTTTCTCTCCCCATCTCCCCTTACCCCCATCCCACCCCACCCCCAAAATCTCAATTTTCTCCCCAGCAACTTTATCTACTTCCCATAGCCAAGAGGATAACTATATGTTTTTCCTTTGGTTCACCTTCTTACTTAGCTTCTTTAGGATCACCAATTGTAGGCTCCGTGTCCCTTATTTATGGCTAGAAACGAATTATGAGGGAGTACATCCCATATTCATCTTTTTGGGTCTGGGTTACCTCACTCAGTATAGTGTTTTCTATTTCCATCCATTTGCATGCAAAATTCGAGAAGTCATTGTTTTTTTTACCGCAGCATAGTACTCTAATGTGTAGATATTCCACACTTTCTTCATCCATTCTTCCATTGAAGGGCATCTAGGTTGTTTCCAGGTTCTGGCTATTACAAATAATACTGCTATGAACATAGTTGAGCAAATGCTCTTGTCATATGATAGGGCATCTCTTGGGTATATTTCCAGGAGTGGTATTGCTGGGTTCAGGGGTAAGTTGATCCCAAATTTCCTGAGAAACCGAAACACTGATTTCCACAATCGTTGCACAAGATTGCATTCCCACCAGCAATGGATGAGGGTACCCCTTCCTCCACAGCCTCTCCAGCAAAGGCTATCATTGGAGTTTTTTATTTTAGCCATTCTGACAGGTATAAGATGATATCTCAAGGTTGTTTTGATTTGCATTTCCCTGATCGCTAAGGAGGTTGAGCATGACCTTAAGTGTCTTTTGGCCATTTGAACTTCCTCTGCTGAGAATTCTCTGTTCAGTTCAGTGCCCCATTTTATAATTGGGTTAATTAGCATTTTAAAGTCTAGTTTCCTGAGTTCTCTATATATTTTGGAGATCAGACCTTTGTCTGTTGTGGGGTTGATGAAGATCTTTTCCCAGTAAGTAGGTTGCCTTTTTGTCTTGGTGACAGTGTCCTTTGCTTTACAGAAGCTTCTCAGTTTTAGTAGGTCCCATTTATTCAATGTTGCCCTTAATGTCTGAGCTGTTGGGGTTACACATAGGAAGCGATCTCCTGTGCCCATCTGATGTAGGGTACTTCCCACTTTCTCTTCTATCAGGTTCAGTGTGTTCTGACTGATAGTGAGGTCTTTAATCCATTTGGACTTGAGTTTTGTGCATGGTGATAGATATGGGTCTATTTTCATTCTTCTACAGGTTGACGTCCAGTTAACCAGCACCATTTGTTGAAGATGCTTTCTTTCTTCCATTGTATACTTTTGGCTCCTTTATCAAAAATGAGGTGTTCATAGGTTTGTGGGTTAAAATTCGGGTCTTCTATACGATTCCATTGGTCGACTTCTCTGTTTTTATGCCAGTACCACACTGTTTTCATCACTGTAGCTCTGTAATAGAGTTTGAAGTCAGGGATGGTAATGCCTCCAGAAGATCCTTTATTGTATAGGATTGTTTTGGCTATCCTGGGTTTTTTGTTTTTCCATATAAAGTTGATTATTGTCCTCTCAAGATCTGTGAAGAATTTTGATGGGACCTTGATGGGGATTGCATTGAATCTATAAATTGCCTTTGGTAGAATTGCCATTTTTACTATGTTGATCCTCCCAATCCAAGAGCAAGGGAGGTCCTTCCATTTTCTGGTATACTCCTCAGTTTCTTTCGTCAATGCCTTAAAGTTCTTGTCAAATAGATCTTTCACTTCCTTGGTTAGAGTTACCCCAAGATATTTTATGTTGTTTGTGGCTATCGTGAAAGGTGAAGCTTCTCTGATTTCCCTCTCTTCTTCCATATCCTTTGTGTATAAGAGGGTGACTGATTTTTTGGAGTTGATCTTGTATCCTGCCACATTACTAAAGCTGTTTATCAGCTGTAAAAGTTCTTTGGTGGAGTTTTGGGGGTCGCTTATGTACACTATCATATCATCTGCAAATAACGAAAGTTTAACTTCTTCCTTTCCAATTCGAATCCCCTTGATCCCCTTATGCTGTCTTATTGCTATTGCTAATACTTCAGGTACTATATTGAAGAGGTATGGCGAGAGTTGACAGCCTTGTCGTGTTCCTGAGTTCAATGGGATGGCTTTGAGTTTCTCTCCATTTAATTTGATGTTAGCTGTCGGCTTGCTGTAAATAGCTTTTATTATATTTAGATATGACCCTTGTATCCCTAATCTCTCCAATACTTTTATCATAAAGGGATGTTGAATTTTGTCAAATGCTTTTTCAGCATCTAATGAGATGATCATATGGTTTTTTTCTTTCAGTTTATTTATATGGTGGATTACATTGATAGATTTGCGTATGTTGAACCAGCCCTGCATCCCTGGGATGAAGCCTACTTGATCATAATGGATATTTTTTCTAATATGTTCTTGGATTCGGTTTGCCAGTATTTTGTTGAGGATTTTTGCATCGATGTTCATGAGTGAGATTGGTCTATAATTCTCTTTCTTGGTTGAGTCTTTGTGCGGTTTTGGTATCAGAGTAACTGTAGCTTCATAAAAGGAATGTGGCAATGCCTCTTCTGTTTCTATATTGTGAAATACATTAAGGAGTATAGGTATTAGCTCTTCTTGGAAGTTCTGGTAGAATTCCGCATTGAAACCATCTGGTCCCGGGCTTTTTTTGGTAGGGAGGTTTTTGATAACCTCTTCTAATTCTTCGCGACTAACAGGTCTATTTAGATTGTTCACCTGGTCCTGATTTAACTTTGGTAAATGATATTTATCTAAGAAAGTATCCATTTCCTTTACATTTTCCAGTTTTGTGGCATATAGGCTTTTGTAGTAAGATCTAATGATTCTCTGAATTTCCTCTGTGTCTGTGGTTATGTCCCCCTTTTCATTTCTGATCTTATTAATTTGCAAATTCTCTCTCTGCCTTTTGATTAGTTTGGATAGGGGTTTGTCAATCTTGTTGATTTTCTCCAGGAACCAGCTTTTTGTTTCATTGATTCTTTGGATTGATTTCTGTGTTTCTATTTTGTTGATTTCAGCCCTCAGTTTGATTATTTCCAGTCTCCTACTCCTCCTAGGTGAGTCTGCTTCTTTTTTTTCTAGAGCTTTCAGGTGGGCTGTTAAGTCTCCAATGTGAGCTTTCTCTGTTTTCTTTAAGTGGGCACTTAGTGCTATGAACTTTCTTCTTAGGACTGCTTTCATAGTGTCCCATAAGTTTGAGTATTTTTCTTTATTTTCATTGTATTCCAGGAAGACTTTAATTTCTTTCTTTATTTCTTCCTTAATCCAGGTATGGTTCAGTAGTTGGCTGTTCAATTTTCATGAGTTTGTAGGCTTTCTGGGGGTAGCATTGTTGTTGAATTCTAACTTTAATCCATGGTGATCTGATAAGACACAGGTGGTTACTAATACTTTTTTGTAACTGTGGATGTTTGCTTTGTTACCGACTATGTGGTCGATTTTCGAGAAGGTTCCATGAGCTGCATAGAAGAAAGTATATTCTTTCCTCTTTGGGTGGAATGTTCTATAGATGTCTGTTAAGTCCATTTGCTTCATTACCTCCATTAATTCTCTTATTTCTCTGTTAGGTTTCTGTCTGATTGACCTGTCCATTGGTGAGAGAGGAGTGTTGAAGTCTCCTACTATTAGTGTGTGCGGTTTGATGGCTGCCTTGAATTTTAGCAATGTTTCTTTTATGTACGTGGGCGCTTTTATATTAGGGGCAGAGATGTTCAGGATTGAGACTTCATCCTGATGAACTGTTCCTGTTATGAATATAAAATGCCCCTCTCCATCTCTTCTGATTGATTTAAGTTTGAAGTCAACTTCGTTAGAGATTAGTATGGCCACACCTGCTTGTTTCTTAGGTCCATTTGCTTGATAGGCCTTTTCCCAACCCTTTACTCTGAGTAGGTGCCTGTCTTTGTGGTTGAGGTGTGTTTCTTGTAAACAGCAGAATGTTGGATCCTGTTTTCTTATCCAATCTCTTAGCCTGTGCCTTTTTATAGGTGAGTTGAGTCCATTGACATTAAGTGATATTAATGACCAGTGGTTGTTAACTCCGGTCATTTTTTTTTTTAGTCGTAGAGTTTGTGTGTTTCCCTTCTTTGATTTGTGTTGATGAAGGGTCTCTAGATGTCTGAGTTATTGTGGTCATTTTTGGTCTCCTTGGTTAGTGATTTTCCTTCAATTACTTTCTGTAAGGCTGGATTTGTGGCTGCGTATTGTTTAAATTTGTTAGTATCCTGGAAAATTTTATTTTCTCCATTTATAGTGAATGAAAGCTTGGCTGGGTATAGTAATCTGGGCTTGCATCCATGGTCTCTCAGTTTCTTCAGTACATCTATCCAGGACCTTCTGGCTTTCATGGTTTCCATGGAGAAGTCAGGTGTAAGTCTGATAGGTTTACCATTGTAAGTAATTTGGCCTTTTTCCTTTGCCGCTCTTAATATTTTTTCCTTATACTGTATGCTTTGTGTTTTGATAATTATATGGCGAGGGGATGTTTTTTTTTGATCCAGCCTATTCGGTGTTCTGTATGCTTCTTGCACCTTCATAGGTATATCTTTCTTTAGGTTGGGAAAGTTTTCTTCTATAATTTTATTAAATATATTTTCTGGACCATTGAGCTGCACTTCTTCTCCTTCTTCTACTCCTATTATTCTTAGGTTTGGTCTTTTTATTGTGTCCCATATTTCCTGAATGTTTTGTGATGAGAGTTTGTTGGACTTGCTGTTTTCTTTGATCATTGTGTTTATTTTCTCTATGGTATCTTCAGAATCTGAGAGTCTTTCTTCTATCTCTTGTATTCTGCTGGTTATGCTTGTTTCTGTAGTCTCTATTCGTTTACCTAGATTTTCCATGTCCAGCCCACCCTCTGTTTGTGTTTTCTTCTTTGCCTCCATTTCAGTTCTCAAGTCTTGAACTGTTTCCATTATCTGTTTGATTGTTTTTCCTTGGTTTTCTAGGGTATCATTCACTGATTTATTCAATTCTTCAAACTTCCTGTTATATTTCTCATCCATTTCTATAAGGGCGTTTTTTACATGCTGCTTAAGGGCGTCAATCACTTTCATGAAGTCAGTCTTTTCTCCTTCTTGATTAAGGTGTTCATGTCCTTCCGTTGTGAGGTCGCTGGTTTCTGGTGGCTTCATGTTGCTTTTCAGTTTGTTGGGCGAATTCTTGCCTTGGCGTCTGCCCTTTTCTTCTTCCAAATGCTCCCTTATGGATCTTCTTTTACCGGATTAGGTCTCCTTGCCTACCCAACGCGGCCTCCCCAATGTTGGCTCTCCTGGCGCCAAGAGATCAGGTCTCCTTGCCCAACTCTGGCTCTCCCCAACGCTGGTTCTCCTGGCGCAGAGAGATCAGGCCTCCGTGCTGGTTGGGCAGCTCGCAAACAAAGCACCTACCCAGCTTGGTGCAGGCAGGCCACAGAAACAAAGGAACTGCAGCCCGCCCAGGTGCCCCGAGGACTTGGACCCAGCGCCCAGACATGCTGGGCTGGGCGATGCCACAGGCCTAAGGAGGGCAGTGGGGCTGAAGTGGGGAGGGCTCTGGACGGAAGCTGGGTGGGCCAGAAAGAAAGAGGCAGCCCCCAGGGAGTAGAGGCCCTGCCGAGAGCCCAAGAAGGACAGGGGCCCAAGGAAGCCCCGAGCTCCCTGCCCCAGGCTGGCGCAGTGGGCCAGAAACTCACCCCAAAGCTGGTTCTCCTGGCGCCGAGACATCAGGCCTCCGTGCTGGTTGGGCAGCTTGCAAACAAAGCACCTACCCCGCTTGGTGCAGGCAGGCCACAGAAACAAAGGAACTGCAGCCCTCCCAGGCGCCCCGAGGACTCGGACCCAGCGCCCAGACAGGCTGGGCTGGGCTGCAGTCCATTGCTTTAATGTGGGTCTCTGTCTCTATCTCCATCCATCGCCAGATGAAGGTTCTATGGTGATATGCAAGATATTAGTTAGTATGGCTATAGGATCGGGCCATTTCAGGCTCTCTCTCCTCAGCTGCCCAAGGACCTAGTTGGGTACATCTCACTGAACCCCTGGGAACTCCTCTAGAGTCAAGGCTCTTGCCAACCCTAAAATGGCTCCCTTAATTAAGATATATACTTCCCTGCTCCCATATCCATCCTTTCATTATCCCAACCATCCCATTCCCCCAAGCTCTCCCTATCCTCCCCTTCTCACTTTTCTCTCTTCATCTCCCCTTTCCCCCATCCCACTCAACCCCCCAGTTCCCAATTTTTGCCCAGCAATCTTGACTACTTCCAATAACCAGGAGGATAACTATGTTTTTCTTTGGGTTCACCTTATTTAGCTTCTCTAGGATTGCAAATTATAGGCTCAATGTCCTATATTTATGGCTAGACACCTATTATGAGTGAGTACATCCCATGTTCTTCTTTTTGGGTCTGGCATATCTCACTCAGGATAGTGTTTTCTATTTCCATCCATTTGTATGCAAAATTCGAGAAGTCATTGTTTTTTACTGCTGAGTAGTACTCTAATATGTATATATTTCCACACTTTCTTATCCATTCTTCCATGGAAGGACATCTAGGTTGTTTCCAGGTTCTGGCTATTACAAATAATACTGCTATGAACATAATTGAACAAATACTTTTGTAGTATGATAGGGCATCTCTTGGGTATATTCCCAAGAGTGGTATTGCTGGGTCCTGGGGTAGGTTGATCCCGAATTTCCTGAGAAACCACCACACTGCTTTCCATAGTGGTTGCACAAGTTTGCATTCCCACCAGCAATGGATGAGTGTACCCCTTACTCCACATCCTCTCCAGCAAAGGCTATCATTGGAGTTTTTTATTTTAGCCATTCTGACAGGTGTAAGATGATATCTCAAGGTTGTTTTGATTTGCATTTCCCTGATTGCTAAGGAGGTTGAGCATGACCTTAAGTGTCTTTTGGCCATTTGAACTTCTTCTGTTGAGAATTCTCTGTTCAGTTCAGTGCCCCATTTTTAAATTAGGTTAGTTAATCTAGTTTCTTGAGTTCTTTATATATTTTGGAGATCAGACCTTTGTCAGTTGTGGGGTTGGTGAAGATCTTCTAGTCAGTGGGTTGCCTTTTTGTCTTAATGACAGTGTCCTTTGCTTTACAGAAGCTTCTCAGTTTAAGTAGGTCCCATTTATTCAATGTTGCCCTTAATGTCTGTGCTGCTGGGGTTATACATAGGAAGCGATCTCCTGTGCCCATCTGTTGTAGGGTACTTCCCACTTTCTCTTCTATCAGGTTCAGTGTGTTCAGACTGATATTGTGGTCTTTAATCCATTTGGACTTGAGTTTTGTGCACGGTGATAGATATGGGTCTATTTTTATTCTTCTACAGGTTGACATCTAGTTGTGCCAGCACCATTTGTTGAAGATGCTTTCTTTCTTCCATTGTATACTTTTAGCTCCTTTATCAAAAATCAGGTGTTCATAGGTTTGTGGGTTAAAATCCGGGTCTTCTACTCGATTCCATTGATCGACTTCTCTGTTTTTATGCCAATACCAAGCTGTTTTATTGAAAACATTTTAAGCTTAGGTATATTCTACTTCTGTGAAACATGTTATCAAATGTTTTGAAGAAGATAGGATTATTTACCGTTTTAACTATATCCTGATAGTCAGAGGTGAGTACTTTGTTTTAGTATCCTAACAGACTTTTCATTAATTCTTTTTTTCTGCATAGTCTCTAATGTGAGGAAGTATCTATAAAATAATCTTGATGCCACTGTTTTATAAAAAATTAACTTAAAATTGAACTTGAATTTTATCATTTTCTGTTTCCTTAGAAAACATTGCACTCTAAAGTGTGCCTCAGCACATTAGGACTTCATGAAGATGAATTCACTTATTAACTTATATTTTTAAACCTTAAAACTAAAAAAGCTTAAATTCCTGAAATTTGAATTCAAGTTTCACTTTTTCTTAAAATACTGCTAATTCCCAATACTTGGTGATTCATTGGGTCATACTAACTGACAGATTAAATTATATTGATTCTGTGGCCAACGTTCCCTGCTAATTAAAACATTAAAAGAAGGCAATAGAAATTCACTTTGTTCAAAAATATTTTACCTGCTGGGTCCTTTGCTTGGGAACAGTTTTCTGCTCCTACACTGGGGCTGTCCACCCAGAGAGGTGAGTGCCTGCCTACCAGGCAGGCCTCAGGGACCCCCCCTCCCCGAAAGGGAGCATGCGCACCTTCAGCTTTTGCGGCAGGGAGTCCTATGTTCTACTCGTCACCCCCAAGTTCTCCCTTTTGTCCGCAGGTCATTGGACTACCAGGCGTCCATGTTTAGGTGCTGAGAAGTTCCATCTGGACTGGTGAGTGTGCGCTATCCAGGGGCGGATTGTCCCAGAAGAGAGCACAAACCCCCCTCCCCCAGCTCCTTCTGCAGGACTGTCTTTCTTATGCACAACCCAGCCCCCCAGCACCCCCCACCCCCCAAGTCTGCCCTGCTGTATGCTAGGACCAGTGTTCAAGAACAGTTTTAAGCTCCTACACTAAGGCTACCCACCCAGAGCGGTGAGTGCCTGCCTACTGGGCAGGCCTCAAGGTCCCCTGTAAGGGAGCCCGGGCACCTTCAGCTTGTGCTCCAGGGGTACCTGTGCTCTCCTGGATCTCGCCCTGCCTGCTCCATTTTTCCTTTTGTCCCCGGATCATTGGGCTACCAGGCGGCCCTGTTTAGGTGCTGAGGAGTTCCATCTGGACGGGTGAGTGTGTGCTATCCAGGGGCGGATTGTCCCAGAAGAGAGCACAAACCCCCCTCCCCCAGCTTCTTCTGCAGGGCTGTCCAGGGGTCATTGGACTACCAGGCGTCTATGTTTTGGTGCTGAGGAGTTCCATCTGGACTGGACAGTTCCTGCTTCTACACTGAAGAGATACACCCAGTGAGTCAGTCACAGCAAAGACTGGACCAAGACACCAGGCCTCTCCTGGCTCCATTTGAAGGAAGAGATGGGAAGGCGCCAATGCAAGAATTCCTCCAACAACCTGAAAGGCAACATGACATCACCAGAATCCAGGGATCCCGAAATAAAAAGAATTGTACACCCTACTCTAGAAGAATTAGAAGAAATCGACTCAAAAGTGAATTATATGAAAATAATAAAAGACCTTAAACAGGAGGTGAAAAACTGCCATAAACAATTAGAGATCACAAACAAAAAGGTAGAGGAAATGAATAAATCGCTCAAAGATACCCAAGAAAACCAAGAGAAGCAAGAAAAAGCAATCAAACAGGTAAGGGAAGCGGTTCAAGACTTGAAGAATGAAATGGAAGTAATGAAGAAAACACAAACCGAGAGAAGGATGGAGATGGAAAATCTGGGTAAAAGAACAGGAACTACAAAGACAAGTACTACCAACAGATTACAAGAGATAGAAGAAAGAATTTCAGACACTGAAGATACCATAGAGAAAATAAACACACTGATCAAAGAAAACAGCAAAACCAACAAATTCTCATCACAAAACATTCAGGAAATCTGGGACACAATAAAAAGACCAAACCTAAGAATAATTGGGATAGAAGAAGGAGAAGAAGTACAGCTCAATGGTCCAGAAAATATATTTAATAAAATTATAGAAGAGAACTTTCCCAACCTAAAGAAAGATATTACTTTGAAGGTTCAAGAAGCATACAGAACACCGAATAGACTGGACCAAAAAAAAATCTCCTCGCCATATAATAATCAAAACACAAAACATACAGAATAAAGAAAGAATATTAAGAGCCGCAAAGGAAAAAGGCCAAGTTACTTATAAAGGTAAACCTATCAGACTTACACCTGATTTCTCTATGGAAACAATGAAAGCCTGGATAGATGTACTGCAGAAACTAAGAGACCATGGATGCAAGCCCAGACTACTATACTCAGCCAAGCTTTCGTTCACTATAAATGGAGAAAACAAAATTTTCCAGGATAAAAACAAATTTAAACAATACGTAGCCACAAATCCAGTCTTACAGAAAGTAATAGAAGGAAAATCACAAACCAAGGAGTCCAACAATGACCACAATAACTCCAATCAGAAAATGGTTGGCTACTCCCATATTTAAAAGAACATGAAGGTATAAGATCATTTAAGTGAGAAAGGAGAGATCATGACTTTTGTGTATGGTTTGTTTTATTTCTCAGTAGAAATAGAGAGAATATAGACCAGAAGCTTCTAAGACCTCTTTGGAGAAATGTCTTAATCTGTTTTGAGGATTTGCACATTACCCCAGGTCCCTCATATCTAGGGTAAGGACTGTACAGAAAGTATTGAGACTATATCAGATGCTCCCAGGAACAAAGATTCCAGATTGAATTTATCCTACTCAAAGAATAACCATTAAAACTTAACCTGAAAAATATGCAAAAATCTATGGCTATGGTATAAATTTTGAAAATATGATATAGCATTAATCTGCTGAAACTGTACTATTGTAGGATACCATGAGGGTAACGAGAATAGATATGACATCTATTAAATTTACATTACCTTATTTGGGTTATATAATTCAGGTGAATAATTAACAAATTATTTTGGAATTGTATTATTTTATTATTTAGTGAACTGAAATTAGTGAGCTGTAGAAGTCAGAGATTTTTTTTTTGTAAGTCTTCATAACTTTCTTAACAGCATTTACTACCTCCTTATTTCTCAGGCTGTAAATAAAAGGGTTTAACAAAGGAACTACTATTGTATAAAATACAGCCACAGGTATATCTTTATTCCCTTCTTCCAATGGTCGAATATACATGAGAAGACAGATGTAGAATATTGAGACAGAAAGAAAGTGGGATGCACAAGTAGAAAATGCTTTTCCTCTCCCATCCTTGGATTTCATTCTGAAAATAGTGAAAAGAATGCAGAAATAAGAGACCAAGATAGTGGTAATTGTAAAGACTTGAATTGGCATTGAAAAAATATATATCATTAGCTCATTAATAAAAGGGTCTGTACAGGAGAGCCTAAATAGAGGAAGAACATCACAGAAGAAGTGATCAATGTGATTTGATTTACAGAAAGTTAACCTTAAGAGACAGCCTACTTGAATCATGGAATGCAGGTTACTAGTTATGAAGGTGCCTACACTCATCTGAATGGAGAGCTTCTTGGACATCATGGTGTGGTACTGCAGGGGGTTGCATATGGCCACATAGCGGTCATAGGCTATTGCTGCCAGGAGGAAGCAGTCTGCAGTTTCAGCAACACAGAGAAAATAGAACTGTGCCATGCATTCATAGAGTGAAATCCGTCTGTCGACAGAAAAAAAGTTCTCTAGCATCTTGGGAGTGATGGCACAGGAGCAGCAGGAATCCATGAGAGCCAGGTTGCCCAGAAAGATGTACATAGGTGTGTGAAGACGGTGTTCCATGTAGATCAAGACCACCAGTCCGAGATTTCCCACCATGGTGACCAGATAGATGACAGAGAACACCAGGAACAGGAGGATCTTCAGGTCTGGAATATCTGAGAATCCCTCTATGATGAACTCTGTTGTTAAAGACTGATTTGTCTTCTCCATTCTTTCTCTGCTGAGACAAAAACTGTTAATATATTTGATTCATATTATAGGAGTAATATGTCTAACTCTCCCTTTTTAGTTACAGTGAGCAGGTAAGGACTTCTTCAATTTACCTCAGCAATCCCCTGAAATATGTTATGGTAGGTTAAGTCATGGGAATAAATCACATATAGATTTTGTCTATGAGTATAGTCTTGAGGTGTCTGTTGAACTAACCCCTAAATGCATCACATGGATAGTTATATAGCTTTGTGTAAATTTATGATCTGCACGGTTGATTTTCTAATTTTTAGATATTAAATCTTCTCTATTGTGGTGATTTATTTTCCAAAACAAAAATATACTCTGTGATGTTTAAAAATATATTGTCCTTCAGATATTTAAGGACTAACTTATGAAAACTCCATAAAATTAAGAGTGAGTTTGGAAATAATTTGTTTGCATTGTCGTTTTTTACTGTGAGGATTGTCGGATATTTTAAATTAAGGTCATTTATCTTTTAAGATCGTGTAATATGATCATTTTCTCTTAAGTCAGTTCTCTGATGACTTTTATATTCTGGATGCTACTATATCACATCTGATAAATTTCTAAAAAATGATTTCTACTTGTAATTATCCCCGCATCCTAATATTTTCTGTGTTGTTTCTAGTGTTCAAGGAACATTCTTTATTATGAGTCCTAGTGACAAGGTGTCTGCTCACAATGTACACACTGATATGTAAAGGTCAAATTCCTGCCTTGTGCTTGCCAATACTGTCAGGATGAAACAATGTTTTTCTTTTATTGAGTTCAATAAGGGTTTTACATTTATATTATTATTTAAACTTTAAATTATTTTCTTCTTAATCCTTATATTAGAATTCAATAGCCAATAAAATTTATTAGATTTATTTTGACAGGTATAATACTGAAAAATTTAAATCAGGAAATAGCATGTATTTTACTATTGTAATCATTTTCTTTCTTCTAGGAATGACTACAACTCTCTGACCTAGTAAAGTTTAAATGGATAACTTTTTAAGACCAGTGTACAATAATAATTTAAACATCATGGCTTTAAAATTACACTGTAGATTACTGTTTCTTTGATTTTTTTTCTGTTGTCTAATTAAACTACACAGTTTTCCTTTTCAGTTCAACAAAACAGAAAGATTTTCTGGCATTGTATTACTAATAGTTTATAATTAAATGAATAAAATAAATTGGTATTTATAAGTTAATTATATAACACTATAATATCTCTTAATTTATATCATTCAAATATTTTAGCAGCATAAAATTTATTTTTATCAACATTTACTTGCTAATGAAATTGTTATATTCATATTTAAACTTAGACAATGCTAATTTATTTTAAAATATTGTATCAGAATCCACTAGGTAAGAACTCATTTTTACCTCACTAGCACAAAACAAAATTATTCAGCCAAATCTGAAACAATTTTACTACCCATCCTAAAATTATTTTTTGGAGTTGTAGATAGTTTACCTGTGTAGTTGCTGACAGTACTATGATGCTTTTGAGTTCAGAATAGACAGAGTAACCCATTTACTGCTTCATTCTATCTTTTCAGTAGATCTTCAATTCAGATACAAACTAAATATAAAAGGATAAAATGTAAAATAAATACTGAAGTATTTTATTTTGGTCTCTCCATATTTAGAAATGAATTTGAAAGCCATCCACATACTGTGAGCTCACTACCTGTCATGTTATATATAGCCAAACAGAGTCACCTGAAGCTTTCAGAGAGAGGCCTTAAAACATCGGGGAATAATTGATGAGAATTTAGGACACTCTCTCTACTCATAGGTCAGTGATAATTCTAAAGGGAGTTCTTTGGCATTGACATTAGGTATTTCTGCAAAGACTCTAGTCGGCAACGTTGGTTCCCAAAACACCATTAAACCTTAACAGCTCAATTAAAAGGAAGAGAAATGAAATTTTGGCTTTAGCATCATTTTTATTGTTCACATATTTGATTACTTGTACCTCATTAATCTTGCTTACATAGAAATGATAATGTGCAGAGAAACAATAAGGATCACCTGGCCACAAACAAATGTAAAAAAATTTGGATTCCTGTGTAAGACAACAAAATCTTGTGAAATCAACTGAAATCACATTCTTTTCTTTTACAACCTACAGTGAACCGGACCATATCCCATATATCTATTTTTGGAAATAACTCTGACATTATTTTCTTTGGTGCCATTTATGTATTAGAAATGAAGAGAATTTTAAATAAAGTTGCCATGTACAAGGCTTTGCTCCTGTATTAAACTCTGAGTGGAGATAATTGTACACATATGAAAGTATTAGCATGATTAATCTAATTAATGTCATGGTTATAAATTAATTATTTAGTGAACCTCCCACTCTCTCTAACACAAATACGATTTTGTGCACAAGAATTATTTTATATATTTTTTTATTCTTTTTTTTATTGAGAAAAGGAAAAAAAAGTATCCGTCTCCTCCCAGCCTCCCATTTCCCTCCCCCTCCTCCCAACCTTCTCCCCCTCCCCCAAACTCCTCTCCCCCTCCCTCTCCAGTTCATAGAGCAGTCAGGGTTCCCTGCCCTGTGGAAAGTCCAAGGTCCGCCTCCCTCCATCCATGTCAAGGAAGGTGAACATCCAAACTGGCTAGGCTCCCACAAAGCCAGAACATGAAGTAGGGTCAAAACCCGTGCCATTGTCCTTGGCTTCTCATCAGCCCTCATTGTCCGCCATGTTCAGAGAGTCTGGTTTTATCCCATGCTTTTTCAGTCACAGTCCAGCTGGCCTTGGTGAGCTCCCAATAGATCAGCCCCATTGTCTCAGTGGGTGGGTGCACCCCTCGTGGTCCTGACTTCCTTGCTCATGTTCTCCCTTCTTCTGCTCCTCATTGGGACCTTGAGAGCTCAGTCCAGTGCTCCAGTGTGGGTCTCTGTCTCTATCTCCATCTGTCACCAGATGAAGATTCTATGGTGATATGAAAGATATTCGTCAGTATTGCTATAGGATAGGGTCATTTCAGGTTGCCTATTCTCAGCTGCCCAAGGGACTAACTGGGGACATCACCATGGGCTCCTGGGAGCCGCTCTAGGGTTAAGTCTCTTGCCAACCCTAAGGTGGCTCCCTTAACTAAGAATTGTGCTTCCGTGCTCCCCTATCCAACCTTCCTTTATCCCAATCCTCCTCTTTCCCCAAGTTCCCCCCCATCCTCCCCTTCTAACTTTTCTCTCCCCATCTCCCCTTACCCCGATCCCACGCCACCCCCAAGATCCCAATTTTCTCCCCGGCAATTTTGTCTACTTCCCTTAGCCAAGAGGATAACTATATGTTTTTCCTTGGGTTTACCTTCTTATTTAGCTTCTTTAGGTTCACCAATTGTAGTCTCTGTGACCCTTATTTATGGCTAGAAACCAATTATGAGTGAGTACATCCCATGTTCATCTTTTTGGGTCTGGGATATCTCACTCAGGATAGTGTTTTCTATTTCCGTCCATTTGCATGCAAAATTCGAGAAGTCATTGTTTTTACCGCAGCGTAGTACTCTAATGTGTATATATATTCCATACTTTCTTCATCCATTCTTCCATTGAAGGGCATCTAGGTTGTTTCCAGGTTCTGGCTATTACAAATAATACTGCTATGAACATAGTTGAACAAATGCTTTTTGTCATATGATAGGGCATCTCTTGGGTATATTCCCAAGAGTGGTATTGCTGGGTCGAGGGGTAGGTTGATCCCGAATTTCCTGAGAAACTGAAACACTGATTTCCACAATCGTTGCACAAGATTGCATTCCCACCAGCAATGGATGAATGTACCCCTTCCTCCACAGCCTCTCCAGCAAAGGCTATCCTTGGTGTTTTTTGACTTTAGCCATTCTGACAGGTGTAAGATGATATCTCAAAGTTGTTTTAATTTGCATTTCCCTGATTGCTAAGGAGGTTGAGCATGACCTTAAGTGTCTTTTGGCCATTTGAACTTCTTCTGTTGAGAATTGTCTGTTCAGTTAAGTGCCCCATTTTTTAATTGGGTTAATTAGCATTTTAAAGTCTAGTTTCTTGAGTTCTCTATATATTTTGGAGATCAGACCTTTGTCTGTTGCGGGGTTGGTGAAGATCTTCTCCCAGTCAGTAGGTTGCCTTTTTGTCTTAGTGACAGTGTCCTTTGCTTTACAGAAGCTTCTCAGTTTTAGTAGGTCCCATTTATTCAATGTTGCCCTTAATGTCTGTGCTGCTGGGGTTATACATAGGAAGCGATCTCCTGTGCCCATCTGTTGCAGGGTACTTCCCACTTTCTCTTCTATCAGGTTCAGTGTGTTCGGGCTGATATTGAGGTCTTTAATCAATTTGGACTTAAGTTTTGTGCATGGTGATATATATGGGTCTATTTTCATTCTTCTACAGGCTGACATCTAGTTGTGCCAGCACCATTTGTTGAAGACGCTTTCTTTCTTTCATTGTATACTTTTAGCTCCTTTATCGAAAATGAGTTGATCATAGGTTTGTGGGTTAAAATTCGGGTCTTCTGTACGATTCCATTGGTTGACTTCTCTGTTTTTATTCCAGTACTACACTGTTTTCAATACTGTAGCTCTGTAATAGAGTTTGAAGTCAGGGATGGTAATGCCTCCAGAAGATCCTTTATTGTATAGGATTGTTATGGCTATCCTGGGTTTTTTGTTTTTCCATATAAAGTTGATTATTGTCCTCTCCAGATCTGTGAAGAATTTTGATGGGATCTTGATGGGGATTGCATTGAATCTATAGATTGCCTTTGGTACAATTGCCATTTTTACTATGTTGATCCTCCCAATCCAAGAGCAAGAAAGGTCCTTCCATTTTCTGGTATCCTCTTCAATTTCTTTCTTCAATGACTTAAAGTTCTTGTCAAATAGATCTTTCACTTCCTTGGTTAGATTTACCCCAAGATATTTTATGCTGTTTGTGGCTATCGTGAAAGGTGAAGCTTCTCTGATATCCCTCTCTGCTTCCATATCCTTTGTGTATAAGAGGGCGACTGATTTTTTGGAGTTGATCTTGTATCCTGCCACATTACCAAAGGTGTTTGTCAGCTGTAAAAGTTCTTTGGTGGAGTTTTGGGGGTCGCTTATGTACACTATCATATCATCTGCAAATAACGAAAGTTTAACTTCTTCCTTTCCAATTTGAATCCCCTTGATCCCATTATGTTGTCTTATTGCTATTGCTAGAACTTCAAGCACTATATTGAAGAGGTATGGCGAGAGTGGACAGCCTTGTCGTGTTCTTGAGTTTAGCGGGATGGCTTTGAGTTTCTCTCCGTTTAATTTGATGTTAGCTGTCGGCTTGCTGTATATAGCTTTTTATTATATTTATGTATGACCCTTGTATCCCTAATCTCTCCAATACTTTTATCATAAAGGGATGTTGAATTTTTTCAGATGCTTTTTCAGCATCTAATGAAATGATCATATGGTTTTTTTCTTTCAGTTTATTTATATGATGGATTACATTGATAGATTTTCATATGTTGAACCAGCCCTGCATCTCAGGAATGAAGCCTACTTGATCATAATGGATAATTTTTCGAATGTGTTCTTGGATTTGGTTTGCCAGTATTTTGTTGAGGATTTTTGCGTCAATGTTCATGAGTGAGATTGGCCTCTAATTCTCTTTCCTGGTTCAGTCCTTGTGTGGTTTTGGTATCAGAGTAACTGTAGCTTTATAAAAGGAATTTGGTAATGCCTCTTCTGTTTCTATATCGTGGAATACATTAAGGAGTATAGGTATTAGCTCTTCTTGGAAGTTCTGGTAGAATTCCGCATTGAAACCATCTGGTTTGGGCTTTTTTTGGTAGGGAGGTTTTTGATAACAGCTTCTAATTCTTTGTGACTAACAGGTCTATTTAGATTGTTCACCTGGCCCTGGTTTAACTTTGGTATATGGTATTTATCTAAAAAAGTGTCCATTTCTTTCACATTTTCCAGTTTTGTGGTATACAGGCTTTTGTAGTAAGATCTAATGATTCTCTGAATTTCCTCTGTGTCTGTGGTTATGTCCCCCTTTTCATTTCTGATCTTATTAATTTGCATATTCTCTCTCTGCTGTTTGATTAGTTTGGATAGGGGTTTATCAATCTTGTTGATTTTCTCCAGGAACCAGCTTTTTGTTTCATTGATTCTTTGGATTGATTTCTGTTTTTCTATTTTGTTGATTTCAGCCCTCAGTTTGATTATTTCCAGTCTTCTACTCCTCCTAGGTGAGTCTGCTTCTTTTTTTTTTTGTAAGAGCTTTCAGGTGGCTGTTAAGTCTCCAGTATGTGCTTTCTCTGTTTTCTTTAAGTGGGCACTTAGTGCTATGAACTTTCCTCTTAGGACTGCTTTCATAGTGTCCTATAAGTTCGAGTATGTTGATTCTTTATTTTCATTGAATTCAAGGAAGACTTTAATTTCTTTCACTATTTCTTCCTTAATCCAGGTGTGGTTCAGTAGTTGACTGTTCAGTTTCCATGAGTTTGTAGGCTTTCTGGGGGTAGCATTGTTGTTGAATTCTAACTTTAATCCATGGTGATCTGATAAGACGCAGGTGGTTACTAATATTTTTTTGTAACTCTGGAAGTTTGCTTTGTTACTGAGTATGTGGTCAATTTTCTAGAAGGTTCCATGAGCTGCAGAGAAGAAGGTATATTCTTTCTTCTTTGGGTGGAATGTTCTATAGATGTCTGTTAAGTCCATTTGCTTCATTACCTCCATTAATTCTCTAATTTCTCTGTTAGGTTTCTGTCTGATTGACCTGTCCATGATGAGAGAGGAGTGTTGAAGTCTCCTACTATTAGTGTGTGCGGTTTGATGGCTGCCTTGGGTTTTAGCAATATTTCTTTTATGTACGTGGGTGCTTTTATATTAGGGGCATAGATGTTCAGGATTGAGACTTCATCCTGATGAACTGTTCCTGTTATGAGTATAAAATGCCCCTCTCCATCTCTTCTGATTGGTTTAAGTTTGAAGTCAACTTTGTTAGAGATTAGTATGGCCACATCTGCTTGTTTCTTAGGTCCATTTGGTTGATAGGCCTTTTCCCAGCCCTTTACTCTGAGTAGGTGCCTGTCTTTGTGGTTGAGGTGTGTTTCTTGTAAACAGCAGAATGTTGGATCCTGTTTTCTTATCCAATCTCTTTGCCTGTGCCTTTTTATAGGTGAGTTGAGTCCATTGACATTAAGTGATATTAATGACCAGTGGTTGTTAACTCCGGTCTTTTTTTTTTTTTAGTCGTAGAGTTTGTGTGTTTCCCTTCTTTAATTTGTGTTGGTGAAGGGTCTCTAGATGTCTGAGTTATTGTGGTCATTGTTGGACTCCTTGGTTAGTGATTTTCCTTCTATTATTTTCTGTAAGGCTGGATTTGTGGCTACGTATTGTTTAAATTTGTTTTTATCCTGGAAAATTTTGTTTTCTTTATTTATAGTGAATGAAAGCTTGGCTGGGTATAGTAGTCTCGGCTTGCATCCATGGTCTCTTAGTTTTTGCAGTACATCTATCCAGGACCTTCTGGCTTTCATGGTTTCCATAGAGAAGTCAGGTGTAAGTCTGATAGGTTTACCTTCATAAGTAACTTGGCCTTTTTCCTTTGCGGCTCTTAATATTCTTTCTTTATTCTGTATATTTTGTGTTTTGATTATTATATGGCGAGGGGTTGGTTTTTTTTTTTGATCCAGCCTATTTGGTGTTCTGTATTCTTCTTGAACCTTCATAGGTACATCTTTCTTCAGGTTGGGAAAGTTTTATTCTATAATTTTATTAAGTATATTTTCTGGACCGTTGAGCTGTACTTCTTCTCCTTCTTCTACTCCAATTATTCATAGGTTTGGTCTTTTTATTGTGTCCCATATTTCCTGAATGTTTTGTGATAGAGTTTGTTGGACTTGCTGTTTTCTTTGTTCACTGCGTTTATTTTCTCTATGTTATCTTCAGAATATGAGATTCTTTCTTCTATCTCTTGTATTCTGCTGGTTATGCTTGTTTCTGTAGTCTCTATTCGTTTACCTAGATTTTCCATGTCCAGCCGGCCCTCTGTTTGTGTTTTCTTCTTTGCCTCCATTTCAGTTTTCAAGTCTTGAACTGTTTCCATTATCTGCTTGATTGTTTTTCCTTGGTTTCCTAGGGTATCATTCACTGATTTACTCAATTCCTCAAACTTTCTGTTATACTTCTCATCCATTTCTATAAGGGCATTTTTTACATGCTGTTTGAGGGCCTCTATCACTTTCATAAGTTTTTTTCTACTTCTTCTTGATTAAGGTGTTCATATCCTCCTGTTGTGAGGTCGCTTGGTTCTGGTGGTTTCATGTTGTTTTTCAGATTGTTGGGAGAATTCTTGCATTGGCGCCTGCCCATCTCTTCCTCCAAATGCTCCCCTATGGATCTTCTTTTACAGGATCAGGTCTTCTTGCCCACTGATGTACCTACCCAGTGATGTCACTCCCCAGTGATGGCTTTCCTGGTGTCCAGATCGGTACTCTGTGCTGCTTGGGTAGCTCGCAAACAAAAAGCCCACTTTGCTTGCTGCAGGCAGGCTATGGAGACAAAGGAACTACCGCCCTCCCATTTGCCCTCCCGATTCGGGTTCGGTCCCATTGCCCAAGCAGGCTGAACTGAAAGGTGCTATGCCGCCAAAGAGGGGAGGGAGGGAGACAGGGGGTGGGGAGTTCTGGATGTAAGCTCAGTGGTATAGGAAGAGAGAGGAGGTATTGGGCAGTATAACCCCTGCAGGATGACCAGAAAGTGTAGGAGGGATGAGGAATGTCTGAGTTCCATGTTCCCGGCTGCCGCTGCACTCACTCACCCCAATGATGGCTCTCCTGGTGCCCAGATAGGAACCTATATTTTATTTTTTAAAAAATAAAATGAACTATATTTTTTTCCTTTTACATACCAATCCAAGTTCCCACTCCCTCCCCTTCTTCCATTCCCTTCACCTACCCCCAACCTAACCCCCATCCACTCCTCAGAGAGGGTAAGGCACATTGCTTTGGGGAAGGTCCAAGAGCCTCTCTACTATATCCGAACAAGGTATCCATCCTTGAGATATAAGTTCCCCAAAAATGAGTACAAACAGAAGAGACAAATCCTGGTACCACTGCCAGTGGCTCTACAGTCTGTCCCAGCCATGTAACTGTCACCCCCACTCAGAGGGACTAGTTTGGGCATATGATGTTTTCTTCCCTCTCTGGCTGGAGTTGGTGAGCTCCCATTAGCTTAGGTAAACTGTTTCAGTGGGCCCTTGTCATGGTCTTGATCTCCTTGCTCATATTCTCACTCCTCCCACTCTTCACCTTGACTTTGGGAGCTCAATCTAGGTCTCTGATGCAGGTCTTTGTCTGTTTCCATCAGTTGCTAGATGAAGGTTCTATGGTGATATTGAAGATATTCGTCATTCTTACTACAGGGAAAGGCCAGTTTGGGCCTCTCCTCTATTGCTTAAGGTCTTAACTTGGGTCATCCTTGTGAATTCCTGGGATTTCTCTAGTACCAGGTTTCTTGCTAGCCTTGAAATGGCTCCCTCAATCAAAATATCTCTTTCCTTGCTCTTATCTCTGTTCTTTCTCCATCTCGATTATCCCATTCCCTCAAGTTCTCTTCTATCCTCCCCTCATCTTCCCCATCTGCCTTCTTTACTCCTTGACCCCCATGCTCCCAATTTTGTCAGGTTATATTGTCCATTTCTACTTTCCAGGTGTATCTATGTATATTTTTCCTAGGGATCACCTTCTTACTAAGTGTGATGTTAAGTTGGGAGCATCACCCAGGCCCTGGCATCCATCCCAGCCCCTTGACCTGGAAGTTGCTTTGGTCTGGATTCCAAATCCCAGCATGCCAAGTCTTGACCCTCCCACTCCCACAGGGTATTTAAGTGAATGCCCAGATGTGGAGCACATGGTCCTGGGTTTTGCATGTGCTCCCTTGTTTTCTGTCTCTCCTGCCATGCTCTTGGCCACTTTAGAGTGCTGTATTTAATAAAACATGAGCATTTTAATTTGGTTTGATTTGGCCTGATTGAATTTCTTTGTGCCAGTGGAACAGCTCATCTTAGGAGTTTTCCTAACGCTTAGCTTGTTTAGGATAATGAACTATAGGCTCAATATCCTTTGTTTTACAGTTAGTATCCACTTATGTGTGAGCATTGGTATGGGAAGATCTTCTATGTGTTGCTTTTATTGGTTAATGAATAAAGAAACTGCTTTGGTCTATAGTAAGGCAGAACAGAGCTAGGCAGGGGAAACTAAACTGAATGCTGGGAGAAAGAAGCTGGAGTCAAGGAGAAGCCATGGAGACACTCCTTGAGATAGATTCAAACTGCTAGCAGAACTTTGCTGGTAGGCAATGTGCTTCATGGTAAAATATAAAATAGTAAAAATGGGTTAATTTAAGAGTGAGCTAGAAATATGCACAAACTAATAGGCTAAGCAATGTTTTAATTAATCCAGTTTCTGTGGGATGTTTTTTTTTTTTTTGTTTCTGGACAGTCGAGAACAAACAAGTGGCCTCCTACAAGAGAATACTACCATGTTTATCTTTCTGTGTTTGGGGTACCCTACTCAGGATGATTTTTTTCTAGTTTCATCCATTTGCATGCAAATTTCAAGATGTCATTGTTCTTTACCCCTGAGAAGTACACTAATGCATAAATGTGCCACATTTTCTGTATCCATTCTTTGGTTGAAGGGCATCTAGGTTGTTTCCAGGTTCTGGCTATTACAAACAATGCTGCTATAAACATAGTTGAACAAATGTCCTTGTAGTATGATTGAACATCTTCTGGGTATATGCCCAAGAGTGGTATTACTGGGTCCTGGGGTAGGTTGATTTCCGATTTTCTGAGAAACAGCCATACTTATTGCCAATGTATTTGTACAAGTATGTATTCCCACTAGCAAAGGATGAGTGTTTGCCTCACTCAGCATCATCTCCTGTATACGCTATCATTGGTGTTTTTGATCCTAGCAATTCTGACTGGTATAATCATGTTTCTCAGAATTGTTTTTATTTGCTTTTTCCTGATGGCTAAGGATGTTGAACATTTCCTTAAGTGTCTTTAGGCCTTTTGAGATTCTTCTTTTGAGAATTCTCTGTTTAGTTCTGTACTCCAATTCTAATTTGGGTTATTTGGAATTTTGATGTCTAATTTCTTGAGTTCTTTATATATTTTAGAGATTAGTCCTCTGTCTCATGTGGGATTGGTGAAGATCTTTTCCCATCAGTAGGCTGCCTTTCTGTCTTATTGACTGTGTCCTTTGCTTTACAGCAGTTTCAGAAGGTCCCATTTATTTATTGTTGCTCTCAGTGTCTGTGCCACTGGGGTTATATTTAGGAAGTGGTCTCCTGTACCCATGCATTGAATACTACTTCCACTTTCTCTTCTATCAGGTTAATTGCGGTCATATTTATATTTAGGTCTTTAATTCATTTGGAGTTGTGCTTGAAAATAGATATGGATCTACTTGCATTTTTCTACTTTTTTCTAGTGTATATTTTTAGCTTCTTCATCAAAAATCAGGTGTTCATAGGTGTGTGGATTAATATCTGGGTCTTTGATTTGATTCCATTGGTTAATTTGTCTGTTTTTATGCCAATACAAAGCTGGTTTCATTACTGAAATTCTATATTAGAGCTTGATATCAGGGATGGAGAAGCCTCTGGAAGTTTCTTTATTTTACAGGATTGTTTTGGCCATCGTGGGTTTTTTGTTTTTTCATATGAAGTTGAGTATTATTCTTTGAAGGTCTGTGAAGAATTGTATTGGGTTTTTTTTATGGGGATTGCATGTATTGCTTTGGATAGGGTTGACAGTTTTATTATGGTGATCCTACCTATTCAAGAGCATGGGAGATTGATGTGGGATTCTCCTCTGTATGCTGTGAATAACATTGGTTAATAAAGAATCTGTCTTGAGCCTGGCAGGACAGAATAGAGGAAGGCTTAGGAGAGAGAGATAAAAGAGCAAGAAAGCTATAAAAAGAAGTGAATGGTTTTTTAAAAATAAAACAAAGTCTTTAAAGAAACAGAGTAAACTTGTAGAAAAAGTAATAGGAATGAAGAAAAATAAGCCACATAAAGATGGAAAATATACAGAGTCTAGATTATGTATACTCTTGTGTTTTTGTTGATCCTTTTTACTGCAGAGAGACATTTGATTCTGGGGACTTCTAAGCCAAACAAACAAATATACTTTAAAGGTATCTTGACTTCAGAAATATTATCTAAGGATATGTTGCTTTGAAAAAGAAGTTCTACTTTTTTTCCCACAGAAGATGAGAAACTATGCATCCCTTCTAGGCTAATGTGTTTTGATGCACTAAGATTCCCAGAAAGGTGCTGTGTACATCCCCAAAATTACTTCACTCAACAAAAAACAGATGGCAGTTTGGAGAAAACTATGCCCAGATTCCCTAAATGATTGTTCCTAAATGTTTGTTTACATTTAAAGGGAGATATACTATAAAAATTTGCAATGTTATAGATCTTGATATATTGATACAAATTTTAGGTCAATTTTGTTATATGTATATTTCTGCTCTTGATTAATTAAGGTATTCTGTTTGTGCAGATCATTTAAAAATGTAATGTATAATTAAGGAATATAGGCTAATAGAGAGTCATGTGTAATAGTCAAGCTTGTAGTCATGTTTTTATGTATTCTAGATATATAGAAAATATTTCAGTTATTTAGGTATTATTTAAATCTTTCAGAACCTTCAGAATATGGCATTTAAAATATAGCTCTCTGTTTAAAACATTTTTATATATTGATACATACTTACCATATGGCAGTGTACATTTCTACCTCTGATCAAGATACTTATACATTGTTTACATTTGGAGGTCATTGTCCTCATTTATTGCACAGTTGTTTATTGTCTTAGCCTTTAATCTATAAGGGTATTAAGAATTATAGATCAATAGTCATCTATGTTTGTCATACTTATATTTAGACTAATCAGGTTCTTTAGATACATAGAGATTATATTCTGTACAGATCGATAATCTCCAACCACTATAAAGAGCTATAGAAAATGCCATTTAGTTAACTTAGAGTTCTGTTGAAGTGAGACACAATTGCTCCTGGCAGCACTGATCTATTCCCAAATGAATGTTGAACACTGAAGACACTTCACTTGGAGCTTGTTTTCTTCTTGGCAAAACTGGCCTTTGGGCAAGGGACTGCCCATACCTCAACCACTGACAAAATTCATAGTATCTGAAAATGAATAAGCAGGATGTCAAATCTTGCCAAGACAGGGAAATAACACAGTTTTGAAAAAATTCTTGCCTTTGAAAATAGTCTGTCAGTTATTCTAGGCCTTAGCCAAAGTTGGTTGCCTCAATGTTGCAAATGAGACTTTGGGTGATTGTCCAGGTAGCCAGTTGTCTCTGTCATTTGTTGCACGTTTTGGAAGTTGCTTGATTGAACTTCCTACTCACTCAAGTAACATTATTTCCCTTCTTGGATCTTTAATGGGGTTGAAGACTAGATAAGTGTAATTACTTTCCTCTCATGACTTGGCCAAGTTATTTATTATACAAGACTTAAGCTAGTTAAAATAGGATATTTGTTGTTATTGTATATGATTTTGTATTAGGCTTCTAACTCTTTTATTTAAACAAAAGGGGGAGGTGCTGCAGGAAGGTTTACAGCTTGTAATTACTCACCTACTTGGGTGTGGCCTCTTACACTAAATACCAGGATGCCTTAGAGAGAGAGAGAGAGAAACAGAGAGAGAGAGAGAGAGAGAGAGAGAGAGAGAGAGAGAGAGAGAGAGGAAGAGGAAGAGAGAGTAGGTGGAATCAGTGAGACTTCATGTAGCTGCCAGAGGAGAAAGATGTGAGCTGCCAGCTGGAACATTTCCAGTAGGCCATAAGCCTCATGTTAGAATTTAAAATAATGGAAATTGACTAATTCTAGATGTAAGAGCTAGCTAGCTATATGCTTAAGTAATTGGCCAAGCAGTGATTTAAATAATATAGTTTCTGTGTTATTATTTCGGATCTAGGCAGCCAGGAACAAACAAGCGTCCTCCTACTACAATAAGTTATTCTGGTGCAATGGTGGCACAAAGCTTGTGGAAGTAACCAGCCATTTTCTAACTTGATGGATGGCCCATTCCACAAGATGAAGCCAATAATGGAAACTGAGTGGTGACCAAGAATCTGTGACTAGGTAGTCCAGAGCCCTAGGGTAAAACCAAATATTAGTAGTGTTTAGTATCAAAATGAATTGCAAAGATCCTCCCATTCACTTGTGATTGTCATCGCCTCTGGTCTTTTATAGCTAGATATGTTTTATATAATTCCAACAAGTATTTAAAAATTTATTTGTATGCTCCATTGTAGTATTTTTAGGCTCTTTACACATGCTAAGGTTTATGTGAAAAATGATGTTTGAATCATATAAATGTTAGAAATCCTTCACAAAAAGTTTCTAATATAATTTTATTACTCTCACAGCTTATTCCTATTCACTCATGAGAAAACATAGGAAAAGAAGATTTGTGGCACAGCCAGGATGATATGGTGAGTCAGTAGAAAAACCAGACTTCAAAACACACATTTCACCCAGAGATTATGCAGTCTTCTATGTTTTCCTTCATTTATAATAAAGGCCGCTACTGCTCTGGATCAGTTCAGTAATTTTTTTTTTGGAGGGGCAAAGGCTGAGGATCAAACCCAGGGGTTTGTGCTTGTTGGGGGCAAGTGCTCTACCGTTGAAGTTTATCCCAAATCCCCAGTAATTATTATGTGTGTTTGATGCAAGGATAGGTAATTGAAGTTACTAATGAGCTCTGCATATACGCTTTTATTCATATAAGCAGTAATTTTGGATTTAGACTAGAAAAATAAAATCCCTTCTTTGGTCTATTGCCAAATTGGGGAGATCCCTAGAAATGCATGACATAGAGACTGCAGTTAGCCACCGTCTAGTGGTAGAAGTAAAAAGATTTAAGAAATTTCAGAGTGCAGTCATCACCACTAATATGCTTCTCTAATGAATTCTCCTTCGGTCGATGGAAGATGTCAACGTAAGGTCTTATATACAAGTTGGCTTCGTGCCAGAAAAGGCAAGAAATCTTTTCATGCCAAAAGTGACTCTTGGGTCTCATCATTGTTAGTAAGCATTTCTTTCAATTGGTGAAAACACCGTGACCTTTCCAATAAAGTACCTGCATATTCCCTAATAAGGTCCACTGAGTATTGCATACAAATTGCAGGCACAAACTTACAATTACAAAACTTCACAATTCCCAATACGTAAACATCAAACTTCTAATAAGGTCTCGAGTGGAAACCTGAATTCATAATTATATTTCCAACAGAGATTGTTAACTTTCTGTGCATGTCCCAGGTTAGCAGCAGAATGAAGCTGTTTAGCAGGATACTGTCTTCAGTAATTTTCAGTAGATCAATCCAATAAATCTCATGATACTCTCAAAATGTTTTTGTCATGATTGTCCTAGGAAATAAACATCCTCCCTTCTTTTCACAATGAAAGAAAAGTCTTTCAGCCTTCTCACTTAGGCCTATTGAAGTTACTTTAAATTTATAAAATTGGAGAAATAAGTAAATTAAAATAAAATTAGAATACTTCAGCATTAAACTGAAATATTAATATATTTCAATGAACTAGAATTCTTTTTTGTAAAATTTATTCTTCTCTCATATATTACATCCCAACTGGAGATTCCCTTCTTCCTCTCCCCTTTTTTCTCAGTTCCCTCCCCCAATCCACTCCTCTTTCTCCCTTCAGAAAAGGGCAGGTCTCCCAGGATTATCAACAAAGCACAGCACATCAAGTTCTAATAAGACTAGGAACCTCCCTTCATATTAAGAAAAAGGGCCCCCAAAGCAGGAAAAGAGTCAGAGATAGACTCTGCTCCCACTGTTAGGAGTCCCACAAGAAGAGCAAGTGACTCAGCCTCACAAACATGCAGGGCTGAGGTCAAACTCATGAGTCTACCTGACTGTTGAGAACTAGAATTACTGTTCTATTGAGCTATATATTTTTCTTCACTCCCCTTCTTGCCTCCCCCTCCCATTCTGCACTCTTCCATGATCTCCATGCTCCCAATTTACTCAGGAGACCTTGCGTTTTTCTACTTCCCATGTAGATTAGATCCATGTACATCTCTCTTAGGGTCCTCTTCATTGTCTAGGTTCTTTCGGATTGTGAATTGTATGCTGGTTTTTCTTTGCTTTCTGTCTAAAAGTCACATTTGAGTAAATATTATAGTTGTCTTTCTGGTTGTGGGTTACCTCACTCAAAATGATGTTTTTTTAGATCCATCCATTTGCTCTCAAATTTCAAGATGTCATTACTTTTTGTGCTGTTTAATATTTCATTGTATAAAAGTACCACATCAGCTCTATCCATTGTTCAGCCAAAGGGCTTTTAGGTTTGGAAAGTAGAATTCTTAATCTCATGAAAACTTTACTTTTTCCATTTGGCTGTAGTAGAGAATTATATAAATAAAAAGCCAATAGAATGACTTCTAAAATACCCCACTATCATGCACCATCACACAAACATGGGCACACACACACACACACACACACACACACACACACACACACACACACACATTTTAGCATCAGTATATACCACAGCCTTCTTCCCTTGCCTCTTGAATTCTTTCTTATATTCATCCCTCAATTTCTACCTCTATCACTTAGCAAATTAAATATTTTTCCTATTCTTATATTCTCCCTCCCTCCTATGCCCTCTCACCTTTTCAGATCACCATTTTTTTCCACTGCTGCCTTGGATCCTTCCATTCAGTGCATTCCTTTCCCTTCAATATTGAGACCCATGCTTGTGCTTTCCTTCATAAATTATTTTTAGGTTTTAACCATTGTGAATAGTGAACAATAAACTTGGGAGCAATATATCTTTTTAACTTATTCATTCCATTTCCTTGCAATGCATGTTCAATAGTGGAATTTGAGGGTCATTTTTTTTTACAGTCAGACTGTTATATTCGTTTTTAATTAAAAATGTTTATTTTATGTGTATGGGTATTTTTGCCTACATGCAGTTTTGTGCAGCTCTTGCATGTCTAGTGCCCAAAGATGTTGGAAGGGGTTGTCAGATGGCCTGTACAGATGTTTGTGAGCTGCTATGTGAGGTGCCAAAATTTAACACTAGTCCTCTGGAACATCAGCTAGACCTCTTATCCACTGAGTTATCTCTCTATCCCCAGGCATACTTTTAAAACAGATATTCCATGTTGTATTTCATACCTACACTAATTTATATCCTTGCCAGTCATATGGTTATGTGTAGGGGTTTTTCTTTCCTCAACATTATCAAGATATGTTGATGAAGTCAAAGATAAAGTCATCTTTATCCTCTTTGATACTGACAATTCTTGCTGAAGTGAACTTTCATGTAACAATGGTTTTGAGTTATTTTGATTGCTATTTTAGGTAAGAATATGACTTATAATATTTTAATCATGGTGTTTCTTTTACTGGTGTTTTGGTATGCTTTATATATCCTAGATATCAACACCTTTTAAGATGCATACATTGTAAATATTTTCTCACATTCTATATACTCTCTGTACACAACTGAGTATTTCCTTTCTGACGAAAAGCATTTTGATCTTAGTTAACTTTCTTTGTCTCATTTGCTTTTCTTGTTGTCTTGAGATCTTGTCCATAATGCCATGTCCCAATCCTCAAATGTCCTGGAGCAGGTTTAGTATAAATTAATTATCTCACAGTTTCAATTATTAGACTGGTGTCTAAAATCTCCTTTAGTAGATTTTTGTCATGACTAAAATCTGGGTATCTAGTTTCAGTATTCTGGAGGTAGATAATCAATTTTCCCAATAGTTTCTATAGAAAATATTCCTCTCTCTGATGCAGATTCTTTGTACCATTATCAAAAATAAATTGGTTACTGATGCTTACTTCCAGGATCTTTATTCTTTTCTGTTGGTTTAAGTTTCTGCTTTTTAAGTCAATGCAACATTGTTTGTTTAATATAATCTTGAAGTGTATTTTGCACTTAAATCATATGACGTCTTCTTTTTTCTACTTAATTGCTTAAAGATTTTGGATTTTTCTGTGTTTGTGCTGTGCTATAAATTTTAGAGTTTTTCTATAGTTCTGTGAAGCATGCCATTTTTTATAATGGCTATATCGAATCTGTAGATCATTCTGGGTTATTGAATATGGCTAACTGGGGAGAGAGGAGTCTCTAGTCAGCACTAGGGTATGCAAGCAAATTCATGAATGTGACAAATAGCTTAGGAAAAAGTATTATCTATTTTAGGGCTAAACATTTTCTATCTGAGGGGAAAATAAGGAAACACATGATTTCTGATGGTAACTTTTTTCTTTTGCTTCATCTTAGAATCCTCTCTGAGAATCTCTCTGTCTCCGCACAGCTACATTCTTTACACACAGCTATATATCTCTCTCTACATACATACATCTCTCTCCTACATGGCCATACATATCTATACACAGTTACATGTATTTTCACATGGCTACACATCTTTATATTCATTTCTCTTTTATATCTCTTTTCCATACAACTTCATCTTCCTTTCCTCTACACAGTTACAAATCTCCACACAGCCACAGGTATACATCTCGTTTACATAACTCTCTCACTATACAGGACTTTACCCAGTTCCTAGGCACAGCTCCTCTATATAGCACCAGCTCTTTTGTTGACAGAAGTTTCTGTCCTGTCCAATCCTGTAGCCATTCAGTCTCAAAGAAACACACAGACCCTACATTAATTATAAACTGGCTGGCCTCTTATCTCAGGTTTCTTATTAACTAACTATTATATCCTAAATTAACCCATAATTCTTGTCTAAGTTAGCCATATGGCTTGGTACCTTTTATCAGTCAGACATTCTCATCTTGCTTCCTCTGTGTCTGGGTAACAACTGCAGACTGAGCCTTTCCTCTTCCCAGAAGTCTTCTATTCTGGGCACCCACCTATACTTCCTGCCTGGATACTGGCCAATCAGCATTTTATTAAACCAATACAAGTGACAGATCTTTAAAGGGTCAAGATCATTGTCCCACAGTACTCTTTCACATAGCTCTCTCACACATACACACACTTTCTCTGCCACACTTCTTATACATCATTCATTCACTCTTAATTCACTCATTCTTTTACTCATTCATTGAATTAATTATTAAATTAATGATTCTTCTTTATCTTCACTCAGTGTGTGCGCTTGCGCACACACACACACACACCACTCACATTCTGCACAGCTTTTTCCAGCATCTTTCTGTATAACTCAACACAGCTGCCTCCACTTCACTGCCTCTCATTTCTCAGTCAAATTCTGCAAAATTATATATTGCATTTTTGGGCCCTTTCCTATTCTAATAACACAAGAAAAATCACATAGTTTGTCTTAGGCTCAGGATGTCAGGTTGACCAGCCAGTGAGTAACACTCGCCCATGCAGATATCCTAAATTGTTAGGGTTTTCAGGGTTCCAAGACAAAAAATTAACAGTCAGCTGACTAACGTTGTTCCTGAAACATAACTGAAACTGGGACTATGTGCAAAATGTCAATTACTGGGCAAGCTATGTCTACTAAAGCTGCTTCTAGCCTTTCTTTGAATGAGCAATAAACAACACTGGGAAAATGACCTCTTGCATTTGTATCTAGGGCCAACCAGATTGTTTTGAATATGTTCTGTAGCTTAAAATTAGCCGCCTTTGTGACTGAGAAAACTATTACCATCCTATGTCAATCTGAATAATGAAAAACATCCTAGTGTTATTTCTGTTCATCAGAGTTATGGAGATTAAACAGAAATCATCTTTCTCACTATCCATAGCTCTATGTGTCCCCAAGAGATGGAATATTTACATGAAGTAAGCATCCAGTGGAAACCACTCAATTGCAGTTCTTAGGGAAGAGATGCAGTAGCACATAAGAAATATTCCAGACAGAAGTGACTGGTCATTTCCAATAAATTCATGGCATCCTGAGGTAGTCTCCTCATCATAGAGCCATTTGTCTTGTGGGAAAACCTGCTGAACACCTGTTGTATATCCCACATCATATTGTAATATTATTGTTTCAACTCATAGATATAGGATGGTTCACCATTTGTGTCACTATCTTACAGGACAGTGTGGAGGTCTGAAAATGTGAACCTGTTCCCACATTGTCCAAATGTCAGAGACTTGGAACTTTCCTCTAGTTCCAGTCAAGGTTATTGTGCTTTTACCTCGAACAAAGGCTACACCTAGATATTGTTCAGCAAGTTCTGCTCTCTCAAGGTTGTTGTCAACTGGTGTGGGTAATTGCCAGACTTTGAGCTACAGGAATAGAGAAGTAGATTGTTCATATCTCAAATAAGTGTCTAAGGATTCAACTAAGTTCCAGTTACCTTTATAGAGATAACTTGGGATTCTACCGAGGGAGTGGATTGCTTACAGAATGTTTTGGTCTAGGGTGTAAACATGACGTGTTTTGTTCTAGCAACAGAATTATGAATGTAGCCTGCAACCTTCAATTGGATGTTTATTTCCTTGTATCATGTTAATACAGCCTTTTATTTTACTTTTTCCTTTAAGGGTCAGGGTTATTTTAAGCAGTTAGAAATTAAACATGGGTAAATTTTCAGTACCCACTGGAATTCCCTCCTGATACTATCCTATATGTTTCTCTATTTTATTATTTTTATCTACTTCTTCATATTTCTATTACATTTCTAAATCCCAATACCCTTACCCAGGTGAGGTATTTTTATCAAGGCTGGTTCCCAGCAGGAAAGTTTTATGATGTCATTGATAAGATCATTCCTTCTATAGGATAAATTTATTAATAGGCATTTGTTTTATCTTTTTTAAAAAATATTTATTTATTTTTATTGAGCTATATATCTTTCTCCACACTCCTCCCTTCCTTCCCTTTTCTACCCTTTCCAATGATCCTTATGCTTCCAATTTACTCAGGAGACCTTTTCTTTTTCAACTTCTCATGAAGATTGGATCCATTAGGGTTCTCTTTGTTGACTAGGTTCTCTGGGATTGTGAATTTTAGGCTTTTTTTTCTTTACATTATGTCTAAAAGTCATTTATGGGTGAGTATATATGATTTTTGTTTTTCTGCTTTTGGGTTACCTCACTCAATATGATATTTTCTAGATCCATCCAATTGTCTGCAGATTTCAAGATATCATTATTGTTTTCTGCTGTGTAGTACATCATTGTGTGAATATACCAAATCCTCAATATCCATTTTTCAGTTGAGGAGCATTTAGGTTGTTTCCAAGTTCTGGCTATGACAAATAATGCTGTTATGAGCATAGTTGAGCACATGTCCTTGTAGTATGATTGAGTATCCTTTGGTTATATAACCAAAAGTGGTATCGTTGGGTCTTGAGGTAGGTTTCCTAATTTTCTGAGAAATCACCATAGTGATTTCCAAAGCAATTGTACAAGTTTGCACTCCCACCAGCAATGGAGGAGTGTTCCCTTTACCCCATGTCTTCTCTAGCATAAGCTATCATCAGTGTGATATTGGCCATTCTTACATGGAATCTCAGAGTTGTTTTGATTAGAATTTTTCTGATAGCTAAGGATGTTGTGTATTTTTTAAGTGTCTCTTATCCATTTTAGCTTTATTTGTTTAGAGTTCCCTGTATATATCTCTACCCCAATTTTTATTGAATTTTTTGTTCTTCTGATGACCAATTTCTTGAGTTCTTTGTATATTTTAGAGATCAGCCCTCTGTCTGATGTGGGGTTAATAAAGATCTTTTCCCATTCTGTAAGCTGTTGCTTTGTCTTGTTGACTATGCCCTTTGCTTTACAGAAGCTTTTCGGTTTCAGGAGGTTCCATTTATTAATTAATATTGCAGTTAAATTTAGGAAGTGGTCTTTTTTTGCCAATGTATTCAAGTATACTTCCCAGTTTCTCTTCTATGAGATTCTGTGTGATTGGTTTTATGTCGAGGTCTTTGACCTATTTGTACTTGAGTTTTACACATGGCAATACATATGAATCTCTTTTTATTCTTCTTCTTGCTGATATCAAATTATGCTGCCACTATATGTTGAATACATTTTTTTCCCATTTTATGTTTTTTGCTTTTTTTTTGTCAAAATTCATGTTTTTGTAGATGTGTGTGTTAATATCTGTTCTTCAATTCAATTCCATTGGTGCTCTTGTCTGTTTTTTTATGCCAATACCAGGCTGTCTTTAATACTGTGAGTCTGAAATAGAGTTTGAAGTCAGAGAGTGTGATGGCTCCATAAGTTCTCTTATTGTAAAGGGTTGTTTTAACTATCCTGGGTTTTGTCTTTTGCATATGAAGTTGAGTATTGTTCTTTTTGAGGCCTGGGAATATTTTTTCTGGGATTTTGACGGACATTGTACTGAATATGCAGATTGCTTTTGTTAAGATTGTCATTTTTACTATGTTAATTCTACCTATCTAAGAGCATGGAACATATTTTCATTCTCTGGAATCTTCACTTTTTTTTTTCGTCAAAGATTTAAAGTTCTTGTCAAATAGGTCTTCCACTTGTTTGGTTAGAGTTACTCAGAGATATTTTATGTTATTTGTGACTATTTGAAGGGTGTTGTATCTCTGATTTCTTTCTCAGCCCCTTTATCAACTGTGACAGGAGGGGTACTAATTTTTTTTTAGTTAATGTTACATCCTGCTACATTACTGAAAGTGTTACACTTATGAGTTATAGAAGTTCCTTGGTAGAATTTTTGGGATCACTTATGTAAACTATCATATCATGATCAAATAGTGAGAGCTTCACTTCTTCTCTTCTGATTTGTATTCCATTGTTATTCTCTTGTTATCATGTTGCTCTACCTAGAACCTTAAGTATATCAAATAGATATAGAGAGACTGAATAACCTTGTCTTTTTCCTGATTCCAGTGGGATTGCTTTGAGTTTCTTTACATTTAGTTTTATTTTGACTGTTGATTTGCTGTATATTGCATTTATTATGTTTAGGTATGTTCCTTGTATTCCTGCTCACTCCAAGATCTTTATCATGAAGGGATGTTGCATTTTGCCAAAGACAATTTCATCATCTAATGAGATGAGCATGTGTTTTTTAAAGTTCGTTTATATGGTCGATTACATTAACAAGTTTTTATATATTGAACCATCCATGCATCTCTGGATGCATGGGATGAAGGCTGCTTGGTCATGGTAGATGATTTCTCTGATGTGTTCTTGGGTTCAGTTTACTAGTGTTTTATTGAGTTTATTTGAGTGAATGTTCATTAGTGAGATTGGTCTATACTTCTCTTTCTTACTATTGTTTTGTGTGGTTTGGGTATCACAGTAATTTAGCCTTGTAAAAAGCATTTGACTCCATCCATTTTCCTGAAAAATTCAAGATTTCATTACTTTTTTTCTTCTGTGTAGTACTCCATTGTGTAAATGTACCACATTTTTTTTAATCCATTGTTTGGTCAAGGGGCATTTGGGATGTTTACAGGCTCTGGATATGACAAACAAAGCTTATATGAACGTAGCTGAGAACATGTCCTTGTGGCATGATTGAGCATCCTTTGGATATACCCAAAAGTGGTATTACTGGGGCTTGAGGAAGGTTGTTTCCTAATTTTCTGAGAAATCACCATACTGACATTCAAAGGGACTGTACCAGCTTGCATTCCCACCAGCAATGCAAGAGTGTTCCCTTTATCCCACATCTTGAATTTTGCAGAAAAAAATGGATGGAGCTAGAAAACATCATTTTAAGTGAGGTAACCCAGACACAGAAAGACAATTATTACATGTACTCACTCATAAGTGGGTTTTAAATAGAAAGCAAAGAAAACCACCCACAATCCCAGAGAATTTAGACAACAATGAGGATACTAAGAAAGACATACATAGATCTACATAGGAAGTAGAAAAAAACAGGATCTCCTGAGTAAATTGGGAGCATGGGGACCATGGGGAAGGGTTGAAGGGGAGAAGAGAAGCAGGGTGGATGGATCAGAAAAAAATGTAGAGCTCAATAAAAATTAAAAAAAGCATTTGGCAATGTTATTTCTATTTCCATTGTGTGGTACCATAGAGGTTGCTGGCTCTGGCTGTTGGCAAATAGGTTGCTGAATCTGGCCTATTCCCAGGAAGGGCTGGCTTAGGCCTGCTCTGGCAGAAGTTGCTCTCCTGGGCCTGTTCCTGTGGATGTTCCCATCTCAGTCCTGCTTGGGCAGAGGTTACTGCCTTGGTCCTGGTTCCATGTAGGCCACTGGCTCAGGCCTGCTCTCTCAGAGGTTTCTCCCTCATACTTGCTCCTGCAGAGGTTACTGGCTTGAGCCTGCTCCAGTGGAGGTCACTGGCACTGGCTGGTCCCATGGAGCTTGCTCAGTTGGGCCTGCTACCATGCAGGTCACTCATTTGGGCTTTTGTTTTATCAAAGCTATTGTAAATGCCACTGATGTACTGATTTCCAATTTGGTATTTCAGTATTAGCATTTAACAATATACTATTTTTAATATTTCTTTTACATGTTGAAGCATTGCTAAATTAATTTTTTACTTTTGATTGTTTTATTGAAGTTTTGTGGTTTTTCTATATATAAGGTCATATTGTCTCAGACACAGTGACTACTGGACATCTTTCCCAATTTTACTGATTTCACATATTTGTTTTAACGACATTTTCAGGTTAAGATTCCCAATATTTTGTTGAATAGAAATGAAAGGAGACATTTTTGATCTGCTCCAGAGGAGTACCGGTTTTTCCAATTCAATATAATGTTAGTAGTTCATTTATATTTAGCTTAACTTTTTTGTAACTCCAACAGAAAACATCATCTTTACTGTACTATTATACTACTATTAAAGATTTCCTATAATATTTCTTTTTAAAATTATCAGATAAATTTTTCTCTCTGGTTCAGTTCAAGTGTTCAACACTATGACTATTCTTAACCCTTATTAATATTCTCTTTGTCATTAAAGAAAAATTATGGAAAAGGCATAAAAAATATTTCTCTACTGTGAAGCCTGTGTCATATACCTATCTTTATACTATGGCCCTCTTCTCTTCATGTATGTACATTCCAGATATCCATCAGTAGATGATAAAGTCATGATTATTTTTATTTATATGCTTCTAATTCCTACACTAAGTTTAATTATCTACAGTCTGTGAAATCATCAAATTATAGGTTTCCCAAAAATAATGTTTAGTTTTTTGGGCAGCTGAGGATAGGGAACCTGAAATGACCCTATCCTAGCGCAATACTGACGAATATCTTGCATATCATCCTAGAACTTTCATCTGGCGATGAATGGAGATAGAGACAGAGACCCACACTGGAGCAATGGACTGAGCTCCCAAGGTCCCAATGAGGAGCAGAAGGAGGGAGAACATGAGCAAAGAAGTCGGGACCACGAGGGGTGCACCCACCCACTGAGACAGTGGAGCTGATCTACTGGGAGCTCACCAAGGCCAGCTGGACTGTTACCAAAAAAGCATGGGATAAAACTGGACTCTCTGAACATGACGAACAATGAGAGCTGATGAGACGCCAAGGACAATGGCATGCAGTTTTGATCTTACTCAATCTGCAGGCTTGGTGGGAGCCTAGCCAGTTTGGATGTTCACCTTCCTAGATATGGATGGAGGGGGGAGGACTTAGGACTTACCACAGGGCAGGGAACCCTGACTGCTCTTTGGACTGGAGAGGGAGGGGGAGAGGAGTGGGGGGAAGGGGAGAGGGGTGGGAGGAGGGGGAGAAGAGTGGGAGGAGGGGGAGAAGAGTGGGAGGAGGGGGAGGGAAATGGGAGGCTGGGAGGAGGTGGAAATTTGTTTTTTTTCTTTATTCTTCTTTTATCAATAAAAAAAAATTAAAAAAAAAAAGGTTTAAACCTTATACCAGTGTTGCAGTTCCTTTACTAAAATACTCAGAAAATTGTGATGTATGGAAATACTTCTTAGTATTTAAAAAACTTTTTAATGTAATCAGTCTAGCAGATTTTTAAAATCAAATTTAGTTTTAGTACCAATTAGCTCTACCTGTAAGTATTTTATTTATTCTTTATGAACACATGTAAAAGTTTTAAATAAATCATTCTTATCATACATTAATGATTATTGCTGAGAGCAATTGAAACATATTGCAGACTCAATATTATGGATGTGCTGCTGTAGGAATTCCTACCGCCAGTAGTTTTTAAGTTACCCACCCACTTGGGCGTGGCCTCTTATACTATTTATGCTGACGTAAAGCACGCATCCAGCCTCTTTTTCTGTCTGTGGCATTTGGTTGCTGTTCCCTATTCCAGCAGAGATTGTGATCTGAGAGTCTACCCCTAAATAAATAACCCTCTATTATTCTCAATTCTGCCAACTCTTCCTGCCTGCTTGACTTGCTTTTTACCTAAGTGTTTTTTTTTTTTTTTTTTTTTTTTAAAACCCCAGCCACAGCCGAGCTAACTATGTGCAGTGGCTTGGAAATTTCCTAAGCTCGTGAACATACCCTCCCCCACTGGCACATTTATTTGCTGTGTGGCATCTCTTGTGCAGCTTCCAGTTTGTGCTCCCCACCCATGAGTTCTGGGCTTCTTGTTCCATGTATGGAATTGATTTAATTGCTTTTAATTTTTCAAGCAAAGCATATTTCTCAGTATTTAACCAGTACCAAGGCAGGAAACTAAAGTGGCTTAGGACCTTTCAACTCACCACTGGTTGCATCTCTGCTAGTCATGACTCTGCAATGACACCTGCTGGACAATAAAGATGATGACACCTAAAACAATTTACAAGATCTCATAACAGGTAATTAATAAATCAATATGGCAAACTACATTAACACTGAAACTTTTAGTAACCATTTTGCTAATACTATGGATTATATTCTGCATGGCTTATATGGTTATGGTGATTCATCCATTTATTGGATATTGAGACTCAATTTTTTCTTCATATTCTATCATTAAGAAAAAATGTGTATGACTATAGGATCGGGCCATTTCAGGCTCCCTCTCCTCAGCTGCCCAAGGAACTAGCTGGTGACATCTCCATGGACACCTGGGAACTCCTCTAGAGTCAAGTCTCTTGCCAACCCTAAATGGCTTCCTTAATTAAGAAATATACTTCCCTGCTCCCATATCCACCCTTCCTCCATCCCAACCATCCCATTACCCCAAGCTCTTCCCATCTTCCCCTTATCTCTTTTCTTGCCCCATCTCCCTTACGCCCATCCCACCCCCACCCCTAAATTCCCAATTTTTGCCCGGCAATCTTGTCTACTTCCAATATCCAGGAGGATAACTATATGTTTTTCTTTGGGTTCATTTTCTTATTTAGCTTTTCTAGAATGACAAATTATAGGCTCAATGTCCTTTATTTATAGCTAGAAACCAATTATGAGTGAGTACATCCCATGTTCATCTTTTTTGGTCTGGGTTACCTCACTCAGGATAGTGTTTTCTATTTCCATCCATTTGCATGCAAAATTCAAGATGTCATTGTTTTTTTTTACCACTGAGTAGTACCTAATATGTATATATTCCACACTTTACTTATCCATTCTTCCCTTGAAGGGCATCCAGGTTGTTTCCAGGTCTGGCTATTACAAATAAAGCTGCTATGAACATAGTTGAACAAATGCTTTTGTATTATGATAGGGCATCTCTTGGGTGCCCTCTTCTGGCCTGCAGGCATATGTGCAGAATACTAAGAATACTGTATACATAATAAATGAATAAATCTAAATAAAAGAAAAATGTGGCACTTTTAGAAATGATACAGTCTTTGCAGACTAATAATGAACAGTTAGTTCACAGGATTTATACCATAGAAAATAAAAAGTTACCTGAAAAAATTAATACTATTGAAATGGGTAACATTAATTTGACAGACAAATTGAATCTAGGTCTAAGGGTACTGAATTATTGTCTGAAAGAATTCATACTGTGAAATTTGACAGTCAAAATTTGTTAAAAAGTTATGATAGGTTAGCAGAATACTAAGAATACTGTATACATAATACACATCTTCAAAAATTCAAGAGACCCTGGATGCTTGAATGTTGACAGAAGGAAAAATAACTATCCTCTAAGGATCATCTAGAAAAAGGAATACATGATTGCTCCAGACACCAGCAATGTACTCCCAAGAGAATGTTGAGCACTAAAGACACTCCACTTGGAGTTTGTTTTCTTCTTGGCACAATTTGCCTTTCAGCAAGGTACTGTCATACCTCAACCACTGACAAAGTTCATGATACCCAGAAATGGATAAGCAGGACACAAGGAAAAAGATTGTCAAATCTTGCCAAGACAGGTTAAGATGGTTCTGAAAAATTTCCTGCCCCTGAAAATGGTCTGTCAATACACAGTCACTTATTCTCAGCATTTTGACTAGTATTTTTTAAATGAGAACTTCATTCATAATGACTATATTTATATCAATTTCACTCTACACTCTCCCCTTTTCAGCTCCCCATGATCTTTCCACACCCTCTCAAATTAATAACCTCCTTTAAAATAATTTTGATACACACACACACTTACAGACACAGACATACCACAAACATACTCTACAAAAAATTCTGCAAGGTTGGAAAAAGAGAATCTTCATTCTCTAGTAGTGGTATTGCAAACTGACAGCTGCTTTGGAAATCAGTAAGGAGAACTCTCAAAAAGTTGAAAGTGAATTTCCCATATGGCCCAGCTATACTACTCCTTGGTATATATCCTTAGGAATCAAGATCAGACATACTACTAAGAGATAATTTATTAGTTATGCTTACTTTTACTCTATGCACAATAGCTAGATAATGGAAACAGTCTAACTGATGGATAAATGATAAAATTGTGGTATATAGGTCTCAGGCACCAGCTTCCAAAGTAGTTGCTCCCTGTGAACCCATAAACCATACTTCCAGTCAGGGAATCAGGTAGGCATTATCCTCTGTAAATGGAGACTGCTTGTTCATTTTTCCACTGTCCAGACCTAAATAATCACACAGAAACTATATTGATTACAGCACTGTTTGGCCAACGACTCAGGCATATTCTTGGCTAACTCTTATATCTTAAGTTAACCCATTTCTATTAATCTATGAATTGCCATGAGGCTGTGGCTTTCTGATAAGGGTTTCCAGCATCTTTCTCCTTTGGAAGCTATGTGGTGACTCTTTGACTCTGTCTACTCTCTCTCCCTCTATCTCTTCCAGTCTGGCTATATTATGCCCTGTTACAGTTTGAAGCAAATTCTTTATTACCAATGGTAGTAAAACATATTCATAGCATACAGAGGGGAATCCAATATCATCTCCTTTTTATATCTAAATAAAAGGTTTTAACTTTAACATAGTAAAATTACATGTAACAAAAGAGTTACACGCAAGAATTACAGTTACAATATTTAGTCTATTTGTATCTGACAAAATTAAAGAAAATATGAAACCATCTATTTTATCTTTTGAGTCTAAAGTTTCATATCTAATTTACTTTTTATCATAACTAAGGAAAACTATACCTATAACTATCTGTTTTCAACTCCTCAAAGACAACAGAAGAATATACTACCTAAGTAAACAAGAAGAGCATTGAAAGCACCTTCCAAAACTTTAGAATTTGTGGAGACATCTTGCTGCTTGGACAGTCACCCAAAGTACTCCTGTAATATTGTAGCATCAATCTTCAGGATACAGGCCCATAATATCTAGCAGACTTTTCCATGAAGATGGAAATTTGAAACACTCTTTTGATTATATTGGCAGAGTTCATCAATTGCTATCTTCTGTGTCCTGCAGAATATCTGACAAAGTCTTTTATGAAGCAGGAATCCTGAAGGATCATCTCGTCTTTTGGAAAGTTTTGCAGTCACTTTCCTGTGGGTCCTGCATGCCCAGTTTATATAGGATATCATCAAACAGTCTAGGCAAGAACAATTTCCTATCAATGGCTAGTCCTGTCACATTGAAGGCAAATTCTATTATGAGTTTCTTTAACAACCACCCACTTTACTGAAGTAGTTGATGCCACCTGAAGCAGACATGTCTTGTTGTTGAAAAAAGTCTAAGTTCTTAAAACCTTTCAGATGCCATAATCTGTAGATCTTTTGAGTGATATAGTTTATCTAACTGAAATATATCTCTATATATCTAGAAAACCTAACTAACATAATTAAAAATTTGATTGTTACAGATGACTATCTATTAATCTGTACTTCTTAACTATATATTACATTTTAAATGAGATGCACAAACACAATACTTTAAATAAGATTAGAATATATATAAACAATATATATATATATACATACATACATACAAAATTAACCTTAAATTTGTATCCATAGACTAAGATCCATACCAATACAAAGTATTCATCTCTATATCTTATCCCTTTTTCAATGAAAACATTTATATATAATCATTTTGGGAATTTGTACATAGTTTTCTCCAAACTGCTTTCTGCTTTTTTTGGGGGAAAGTATTTTTAGGGTTCATGGAAATCTTTCTGGGGGTTTCGTTTCATCAAATCACGTTAGCTTGGAAGGAATCCACAGGTTCTCGTCTTCTGTGGAAACAACGGCAGAACCTCTTTTCCAAAGAAACATATCCTTAGACTCAAATTTTGAAGTCAAAATACCTTTATGCTGGTTTAGCTTAGCAGCTCTTATAATCAAATGTCTCATTGCAGTAAAAAAACTTGAAAGAAAACACAATAATAGATATACACAATCCAGACTCTGTATATTCCATCATTATTTTTCTTTATTCCTTTAATCTACTTTTTTCCCTCTCTCTTCCAAACCTACATACATTTTTAAATATACTGTATCTCATTTAAATGTCTTTTATGTCTGAATCTGCCCTCTTGTGTCTGAATTTTTTTTGACATGTAGCATCTAAAATATGGTAAGCAGTGTGGTTGCAGCAGTCTTGGATGCTGGCTCTACCTGTGTTGGCCTTTTAATATGGCAGAGGTACATCTTCCACCAGCTCTGGGACTACTGTGTGGGAGTTATGTTCAGAACCTCAACCCTGGGAAGCACTGCACAGCACATAAACCCTTTTTGTCTGAGTAAAAGCTACATCTACCATGCATCATGCTGTGTAGTTTAAAAATGTCTCTCTGTCTGTCATGCTTTCCTGCCTGTGCACACCTTGCCGACTAGATCCAGCTGCTTGCCCAGGTAGGGGTGCTGAGCATTAAGCATGCTCTCAGCTACTTTCCTCCTAACTCTAAGCAGGCATGCAAGCACCCAGACCAGAAGTGGGTGACTGGTCATGTTGATTATCCTCAAACGTATGGCCACCATTCTGTAGGTGGAGATTGCTTATAAACACTTGCAGTCATGTATCAGGATGCAAGATTAACTCAAAAAAATCAGTAGCCCTCTTTTATACAGATGATAAATGGACTGAGAAAGAAATCAGAGAAACATCACCCTTCACAATAGCCACAAATAGCATAAAATATCTTGGAGTAGCTCTAACGAAACAAGTAGAAGACATGTATGACAACAAATTTAAATCTTTGAAGAAAGAAATTGGAGAAGACACCAGAAAATAGTGCTCTTGGGTAGGTAGAATTAAAATAGTAAAAATGGAAATCTTACCAAATGTATTCTACAGATTCAATGCAATGCCCATCAAAATTCCAGCAAAATTCTTCACAGACCTTTGAAGAACATTACTCAACTTCATATGGAAAAACAAAATACCCAGCATAGTCAAAACAATCTTGTACAATAAAGGAACTTCTGGAGGCATCACAATCCCTGACTTCAAACTCTACTACAGAGTTAAAGTTCTGAAAACAGCCTGGTATTGGCATAAAAACAGACAGATAGACCAATGGAACTGAATTGAAACCTAGATATTAATGCAAACACCTACCTGATTTTTGACAAAGAAGCAAGAAAGTAAAATAAAATAAAATGAAAAAAAGAAAGCATATTCAACAAATGGTGCTGGCATAACTGGATATCAATATGTAGAAGAATGAAAATAGATTCATATCTATTGCCATGCACAAAACTCAAGTCTAAACGAATCAAAGACTTCAACTTAAAACCAAGCACACTGAACCTCACAAAAGAGAAAGTACACATAAATGCATTGGCAAAAGAGACCAATTCCTAAATTAACATCAGTAGCACAGATACTGAAAGTAACAATTAATAAATGAGATCTTCTGATACTTAGACACTAATGTAAAGACAAGGACAAAGTCAATAAGACAAAATGAGAGTCTCCAGAATGGAAAAAGATTTTCACCAACCCCACATCGGACAGAGGGCTGATCTCCAAAATATACAAAGAACTCAAGAAATTGGTCATCAAAAGAACAGATAATCTAAAAAAATGGGATACAGACCTAAACAGAGAACTCTTAACAGAGGAATCTAAAATCTAAAATGTCTGAAAGACACTTAAAGAAATGCTCAACATCCTTAGCCACCAGAGAAATGCAACATCCTTAGCCACCAGAGAAATGCAAATCAAAACAAATCTGAGATTCCATCTTTTACTTGTAAGTAAGGCCAAGATCATAAACAACTGATGACAACTTATGCTGGAGAGGATGTGGGGTAAACAGAACACTCCAGCTTTGCTGGTGGGAGTGCAAATTGCTATAGTCCCTTTGGATATCAGTATGGTGATTTCTCAGAAAATTAGAAAACAGCCTTCCTCAAGACCCAGCAATACCACTTTGGGTATATACCCAAAGTATGCTCAATTGTACCACAAGGACATGTGCTCAACTATGTTCATAGCAGCATCATTTATCATAATCAGAACCTGGAAACAACCTAAATGCTCTCCAACTGAAGAATGGATGAGAAAAATGTGGTACATTCATACAATGAAGTATTAAACAGCAGAAAAAATAATGACATCTTGAAATTTGCAGGCAAATGGGTGGATCTAGAAAACATCATATTGAGTGAGGTAACCCAGATACAGAAAGACAAATATCACATGTACTCAATCATAAGTGGCTTTTAGACATAAAGCAAAGAAGCCAGCCTTTAATTAACAATCCCAGAGAACCTAGACAACGATGAGGACCCTAAGAGAGAGACACACATGGATCTAATGTACATGGGAAGAAGAAAAAGACAAGTTTTCCTGAGTAAATTGGGAACATGAAGACCATGAGAAAGGGTAGAAGGGGAGGGGAGAAGAAGGTAGAGGAGAAGAGAAAAATGTATAGCTCAATAAAATCAATAAAAATTTAAAAAGAAAGAGTATTAAATGCTGCAAGGGAAAAAGACTAAATAGCGTATAGGCAGACATATCAGAATAACACTTGACTTTCCAATGGTGCCTCTAAATGTCAGAAATGCCTGAAAATGTGTTTTACACATTCTTAAGAAACCACATATAGCACTAAGACTACTATACCAAGTAAAACTTTCAGTCACAATATTTGGAGACAGAAAGGCATTCCACAGCAAAAACCAAAATTAAGCAATATCTATAAAACCAGCTCCACAGAAGGTGCTAGAAGGAAATCTTCAACACGAACAGGTTAATTACACCCAATAAAACACTAGGATTAAATGTTTTCAGATTAGCAAATCAAAAAATAGGAGGGAATATCACAACAAATTAGAAAGAATCAACAAATGCTGTTCCTTGATGACTCTTAACCCCAGTGGCCTCAATTGCCCAATAAAAAGGTATTGACCAATAGATTGGATTAGAAAACAGGGTCTAATCTCCTGCTCCATCCAAGAAACATAGCTTAACATCAAGGAGAAACATCACCTGAAGTTAAAAGAATGAGAAAAATATTCCTGAAAATAGATCCCAAAATTAAGCTGTTATAGCAATTTTGATATTAGACAAAGTAGACTTCAAACCACAACTAATCATAATAGATAGTGAAAGACACTACATACTAATGAAATGAAAAATCCATTAAGAGGACATTGCAATTCTTTTATTATTGTTGTTGCTATTATTGATTATTATTATTGGCAGTCATGTTGGGCTCTATCATAGGTCTCTAGGCTATCTGGTCTCTATTTCCTTGCATTCAGGTAGTGTCAGGTTCGTGTTCCTTCTCAATGCATGGGCCTCAAATTGAACCAGACATTGGTTGGACACTCCCAGAATTTCTATGCCACACACAATTACCCCAACATATCTTGCAAGCAGGACAGATTGTAGTTTAGAGGTTTTGGGTCTCAATTGATGTCTCAGTTCCACTACTGGAAGCCTTGCAGTTCAGGAATCTCTACTAGAGTCACTCTTCTAGATTTTAGGGAGTTTCTACTTCATTAGCTTTCTTCATCAACCTGCCAAATGACCCCCAATTCCCACAATATCTTTCAGTACTCTCTCCCTGCACTGCCCCAATTTGATCCTCTTGATTCTCATTCACCACCAACCCAAGTTCATCCACAAAATCTATTATTTCCCTTTCCTGTTACCATAGATTACCCCTTGAGTCCCCCTTGTTGCTTAGCCTCTTTGGGTCTTTGGGCTGTAGCATGATTATCTTTTACATACAGCTAATATCCACATATGTGAGTACATACCATGTATGTCTTTTTAAGTCTGGGTCTCCTCACTTAGGATGATGTTTTTCTAGTTCCATCCATTTGCCTGCATATTTTGTGATGTTATTGCCTTTTAGCAGCTGAGTAACAGCACCCTGTGTAAATGTATGAAACATTCCTCAGTTTAGGGACATCTAGGTTGGTGGTTCCTCAGAAAATTCTGAATTGATCTACCTCAAGACCCAGTTACATCACTCTCTGGCATATACCCAAAGGATGCTCCATACTACTATAAGGACACATGTACAGTTATGTTTATAGAAACTTTATTCTTATAACCAGAAACTAGAAATAGCCTGTACATTGCAATTCTTAACATTTATGCACCAGACACAAGGGTACCCAAGTTTGTAAATGACAACTACTATAACTTAAAGCACATATTGACCCACCTACATCATTAGTGGGTGACTCCAATATCTCACTGTTTTCAAAAAATAGATCACCCAGAACAAAATATAAACAGATTAATGTTAGAACTAATATCAAACCAAATGGGTCTAACAGATATTTACAAACACTTCACTCCAAACCCAAGAATGGAACTTCTTCTTATCACCTCACAGAACTTTCTACACAATTGATCACACACTGGAAGACAAAAAAAAGTAATAACGGATTCCAGAAAATTGAAAAAAGACCTTTTATACTCTCTAACCACCATGTATTAAAGTTGAATAGCATAAAAAAAAGAAACAATACAAAGCTTACAAAGTCATAGAAATTAAACAGCTCTGTAGAATGAAAAAAATGGGTCAAGACAGAAATTAAGAAAGAAACTAAAATCATTCTATAAATGGATACACATCCCAAACTTATGGGGCACAATAAAGGTGGTTCTATAATGCAAGTTCATATCATTAAGTGACTTTAAAAATGTTGTGGAATGTTCCTGTACACTGTGAAGGTGTGTCACTGTGATTGTTTAATAAAGAGATTAATGGTTAATAGCTAGGCAGGAAGAGGTTAGGAGGGACTTCTGGGAACAGAGAGAACTCTGGGAAGAAGAAATGCAGGATCTTCAGCCAGATTTAGAAGAAACAGGGTGGGCAATACAGAGTAAAGGTAATGAACCATGCAAAAGAGTATAGATTTAAAAATTGAAGCACAATTAATAAAAACTCAGAGAGAAAAATTGAAGTTCAGTCTCAAGATCTGAAAAGCAAAGCAGCCAGCCACTGACTCTTACCTAGACCTCAGTTCAAAATGGCAATCCTGAATCCATGAATCTCAAAATGAGACTGTGACTAAGAGCTATATCCTCCCATTTTATAATTCTCTCTAGTTCTGGATTAAAGGCATGCACTGCCCAGTTTCTATGGCAAATAGTGTGGCTACTGGGATTAAAGGTGTGTGTTACCACTGCCTGCTCTGAATGGCTGACCAGTGTGGCTATTTTACTCTCTGAACTCCAGGCAAACTTTATTTATTAAAATACAAATAAAATTCCACTAAAAAATATTGGTTAATTTAAATTGTAAAAGCTAGTTGGACAAGCCTAAGCTATAGGTCAGGCCTTTATATTTAAAAATAAGTCTTTGTGGGTTTTTTTGTGAGTTGGCATCCCAGAAAGAAAAATCTCCCCACCTAATGTGGAGGATTAAATATCAAAACATAGATCTTGAGGATGTATTTCTGAAGGGAAATCAGGGGTATATAATAGAGAAATAATGGGACAGAGGAGTTGGGTCTACTTTTAAAGAACTACTAGACTTAAATATTTTTATGTTGGTATGGATTTTTTATATTGATACAAGTTTAAGGTTGGTTTTGTTAGATACTGGGTAAATGCTTCCATTCTTGTTTAAAGTAGTGTACTGGTGCAGCTCATTTAACATTATAATGTAAATTTCTAGTTCTTAAATTATAATTATCATCTCTTTAGAATAGTTAAGAAATATAGATTAGTATTTAGTCATCTAGCAATCAAATTTTTGACCATATTAGGTATGTTTCAGGTCATACAGAGATATATTTAAGAAATGTGATCTTCAAACACTTCAAAGACCTGAAGAACATGTCATTCCAAATGTTGTAATACCATAAGTCCTTTCATGATAATGGGCTTGTCTGCCACTGGCAGCACTGATTTACTTCAGAAAAGAATGATGGACACCAACGTACCTTCATATGGAGTTTGCTTTCTTTGTGCCAAAAGGCAGCCATTTGTGCAAGAAACTTCCGTTTTCTTAATTGCTGGAAATAGGCTGACCAAACTGGTTAAGTAGGACACAAAACAAATTGACTGCCACATTTTGCCAAGACAGGGAGTAACAATCCCTCAAAAATTCTTGCTTAAGAGAAAAGTTTGTCAAATATTGTAGGCCTATAGTTTGAAGATGGAAGCCCTAACATTACAGAAGAATCTTGGGTTACTGTCCAGGCAGCCAGATGCTTCTATCATTTCTGTAGTTTTGGAATTTGTTTGCTCTGAGCTTCCTGTTTACTCAGGTAATAGTATATACTTCTTGGGTCTCTGATAGAGTTGAAGATGAGATAATTTTACTTACAGTGTTTATTATTACAAAATTCAAAAAAGAAACCCACAATAGAGATATAAGATATATAAAGTTGAGAGACATAAAGGCTTAAATTGTTTATCTAAGAAAATGTTTGAGGTCTAAAACCATACATTTTATTCAAATATTTCCTTATGATGCTGGAGTCTACCTAGAAATGATCCCAAATCCTCTCGAGCACCTAGTTTTTCCCACAGATACTTTCTTAGAGTGAGGCAACATGGGGATCTGTCCAGTGCAAGTAGGCCTAGTATTTGAGAACAATGCCAAGTTCTTTCTTACTTCTCTTTTCATTCTTCAAGAGAGCATTATCTCCTTTATGATATGCCATATAGATTGAAGGGAGGTGACAAGAGTAATATCTTATCTACTTTACTTACTTCTTATTATGCTACAACTAGGAACTATGATCATTTACTTGGTTTCTTTGGATCCTGTGTAGATGCCTTCATTTGTAGAAAATTGTTCCTGTTGAAGTTTCTGCAGGAAACTTCCAATCTGCCATCTTGTTCCTCTATGTCAGGAATCCAGCATCTTTTACTGTCCTTTTCTGACTCCTTAATATCTTCTAGGCAATGTGCCGGATTTTCTCTCTCATTTGCTACTATTCAGTTATTTGTTTCCCTTTTATGGATTTTGATTATTTTAATAACACCAAAAATAAGAACTGTGGGCTTGGCATGGTGGAACACACCATTAATTCCATCACCTGGAAGTCAGAGGAAGGCAGATATCTGTGAATTAAATGACATCCTTGTCTACATAGTGATTTCCAGGACAGTCAGGGTTATATTTAGGGACCATAACTCAAAAAAAACAAATCAAAGTATAAAACAGTGTGGTTTTAAATACTCATCTAATAATACAAACATTAAGTAAACTACAATAAATTTAATCAGTGAATGCAAATAAAACCACAATAGAAAAATCACAACTAAAATACTTAAATTACAAAGATTAAAAAGAGTACCCAAATTAGTATATTCAATGTAGACTTTTACCATCAACGTTAGGTAAAAAAAAAAAAAAGAGAGATACAATTCATGCTAACTTAAGCCAAATTTTGGTCATGGTAATAGTTATCTGGGTGAAGGAGTTCTTCAACTGTCACCATGACCAGTACCAAGAAGCACAGCATGTACTGGTAAAATTGTTTTACTCTGTCCTCCAGACCTTGACGCAAAGACATTTCTTTCCTCATATCCACTGTAACACTAAGCTTGGCAGGAATGGAACCATAGACCTAATTGACAGTCCTTCTGGGTTGGGGATTTCTCTTCTGCTGGGTTTTCACTTCTATCTAGTTTGTATACACACAAGCCCCTTTAAACCCATTAAATCCTACAGACATAGAGTCTTCCTTGGCAGCCCACTTTCAAATCCTTTCTCTGTTATCAAGAGATTTACCTTTCTCTTAGTCAACCTGCCTTGCTTCACTTACATTTTGTTGTCTCTGTCCCTCATCCCTCTTGGTCATAAGATAAGAATGCAGTGGGGAGGAATGTCTTTGATATAGCCAGCTCATGTCATGCTGACTTATTTTACCCCAACTCTTCTCTTACCAGTATTGTTTTTTGCATATTTGCTATCAACTAGAAAAGTTATTTTCAAACTAACTGATTGATTATTGAATCTTCTGAAATATAGGCCTTTGGTTTACATCCTATTTTTCTTAGGGAGAAAGTCTCAGGACTGGAAGGCTCAGAAGGGCTCACACTAGTCATTCAGAGGTAGCAAGTTAAGTCTTCAATACCCACATGTGGCTACTTACTAGTTCTTGCTACTCTAGCTCCAGGAGACTCAGTATCCTCTTAAGGTCAATGGGTACCATATTTGGGCACAAACTCAAGCATATACATACAAATACATATATACATATTTTTTTAAAAAAATATAAAAATTATAAAGAAAGAGAAATTCCCTTACTTTACTTCCTAGACCTTTGCAGTCCCTCACTGGCCATAACGGCTATACTCTTACATGCCCAAATTCTCAGTGTCTAGTAGAACAGCTCTACTTTGTCCTGCAGGGAGCCAGATGATTCTCAAGGGAATTTCACATTTCCACTCCTTCAGTCATTGGAATGTGGAGAGAGTGACACAGTTGTTGGTTCTTGTACTTAAACCTTATATAAGTCACATTTACTGAGACTTGGAAATGAAACCTCTGATTTTGAAAGATCATGGGAAACGATTGCTAGCGTTATTGCTGTCAGTTCACTGAATTTACAGCTTCTGTTTTACGAGGACTAATACTTTTAAAAGTTATTTTTATTGAAAAAATTTTTTAACTTTTGAAAATTGAAATATAATTATTTTGTGTTCTCTCTTCCCTTTCCTTCCTCCAACCCTTTCTGAGCATCCCACATGTTCTCATTCAATATCCCGAAGGCCTAATACTTTCAAGGATCACCACAATCTCTTTGGTGTTTGGGTAAGATAGAAATAATTAGTGTATTTTAAATTCTTAGATAAAGCAAAAGATATTGTGTATATATATCAGTGAGTGTAAATTAACAACAAAAGAACCAGGTTAAAAAGCTGGGAAAATAACGACTGGATTCTATTTTTATGTTTTGTTAAATTCTGAATAGAATCAATGCTGTGAGACTGACTGGTTTGCTGAAATGGCATGTTAATTATCTTATTGATCTAACCATAATGACTTTATTTGATGAGGCAGAATTGTAAAAAATTACAAACACTATTAAGTAATCAAACCTTGACTCTTCCATAGAAATATTCCTCTTTGTTTTGACAGATGAGGTTTTGTGCTGTTAAATAAATATTCTGAGTTAAATATATTTTTTGGTCTCCATTAAAGGTTATCTTTATATTTTTACTTCACATGACAATATTTTGATATATGTATATAACCAAGATACAAATTCATATATATTTGCCTGTATCAGGTAAAGATAGGACATATTTTGTTGTTGTTTACAGAACTTAAGACTTAACAAGAACCCATTCATGAAATGAAATTGATCAGTGATCATATTCAGTGCTCAGAATTGTATAGAGGGGAACAGCACTCTAAAGGAAACATGCTGAAAGTGGAATATCAACATGTTATTCATGGTCATCAGTGGAATGACTGATGACGGTCATTTATATTACCTTTTTCATAATTCTGTTGAGAAAAGCACTTTCAATGCAAACACACTTTAAGATTAAATCTACTTTATTAATTGTCACTAAACCATAATTAAATTTAAATATTTATTGCATAAATATGAAATTTACTTTATGGATTTTGATGCATTGTATTTGAATGAACGATTGACATGCTTTCAAAGTTAAGGAAATTCACATACCATTATCTGTTCTTCACTTGATTTTAGTATTGGCACAGTGTTTGAAATATATACTTTTTTAAAAACCCAATGTTATGTATTACATGTATTTTTAAAATTAGTATTAATTCTGCCTTCCAATCTAAGGATAAACAACCTTAAGTATGGAAAGAACATATATAATATGTTTAAGAACAGCAAAATTTTTAAAGCAAGTTATAAATCAGCACTCTCTTATACTCAGAATTCATGGACAATAACTAATAGAGGAGATTAACTTGATTGACAATTTTGATGAATTGATGAATCCTAATCCAATGTCTTTTTTTAACATATTTAGTGTAAAATGCACATTTTGTTTTGTTCTTTTGACCTTTGTCCTTTTAACAAAATATGCCTGTTCTTTCCTGCCTATTTTATTCCTTCCCTTTGCTTCCAATTCTTTGCAAATTGCCTTTTAAAGTTTCCTGTCCCATTTATTATTTCCCTTTTCTCTTCTCTGTAACTCTTATTATAATGGTCTGCAGTAAAGTGAGTTATGTTAACTCCAGGAGGAATGTAAGTTCTTACTGATCCCTATATTAGGTACATTCTTCCACTCCACATGCTATTGCACTATTTGTTCTCAGATGTACTTTGAATTCTATCACATGAACGTTGTTCCCATTAAAATGATTTTAAGTTTTCTTAATGCTTTGTACTCAAATAGTTTAATTAATTTCTTGTCCAATGGAACATTTATTTTTTGTGTTTGGCACCAAACTTTGATAATTTTTCTATCTATCTATCTATCTATCTATCTATCTATCTATCTATCTATCTATCCATCTACCTATCCTCTACATATCTATTTGCTTATTGATTGATTGACTGAGGACCTGACCTACCTTTTCTTCATAACCACAAAATTTAGATTTTAAATTCTGAGGCTACTTACAGGATTTTTATCCTCAATATTTTTTTCTAGAATATGTTTGATTTCTTTTTCTTAATCCAGTACCTAAGGTTAGGATACCGAACAATTTAATGAAATAGAAATAGTATTGAGGAATAAGGCTGAAAAGTGAATAGAAACAAGAAAACAAGGCAGCCTAACAACAGCAGCCAACCATGTTCTAAAACCATTTAAATAAGAGCTTTTGCCATTACTGCTGCCTCGAATGCCACTCGCCAATCAGCCAATATCATTGGAGTGGCACCAGGTGCATTTGCTGGAGTCTTGATATGGTTGACCTGTTTGCCCTCAAGATCTTGATATCTTTGTCTCTGTTTTTTGTCACACTAAGTATTCCAAAGCATGTTCATGTGGTTTAACTGGGAAAATATCCATCAAGTCTCCTCATTCTTTCCCAGTAGGAGAGGCACAAGAAAAGTGAGTTTGTAGTCTTTTGGACTTCTTGAGTGTATAGAAGTGCCTGATTAGCAAATATTCATTAATTAGAAAGTGATTCAGATGTGTCTATCTAATAAATGAAATCTATCCACACTACAATCTCTTTACTATGACCTCAATATCTTGTCTTTTCCTCCACATTTCTTTCCTTATACTTTCCGAGCAGTAGGTTACCCATAACTCTGCTCCCAACTGCTCTAATTGCACCAAGTCATTGCTTATTTTATGATTTTAGTAGAGTCATAGATCTAATTATATTCTGCCCAGATGTTGAGAAGATGGTCCTTCATGGAGTTCTTTTTCATTTATTATTATTACTCTTTTTAAAATAATTTTTTTCTTATATAAGGCATTCTGATTATGATTTCCCTTTCTCTGTTCAGTTCCTCTCCACACTCCTCCCATTTGGATCCCCCTGTCTGTCTCTTATTTAACAAGAAGAGGCTTCTAGGAGGTAACTACAAAGCATAACAAGATAAAATAATAAGATAAAACAAAATCTATCACATCAAAATTGAATAAGACAAACCAACAGAAGATAAACAATCCAAGAGATGAAAGGGCACTAGAATAGAGACCCACTCATTCTCACAGTCAAGAATACTATTAAAATATTAAACTATAAGCCATAATATATTAACATTTATAATATATGAATATATATCCACAATACACATATTATGGATATACATAAATATGCAGAGGACCTGGTGCAGATTAGTGCATGCCTTTTACAATTGTGTTCAGTTTCTGTGAGTTCATATGAACTTTGCTCATGTTGATTTAGAAAGCTCTATTTCTTGGTGTCCTCCAACCCACACTTTTTCTGCCCCCTATTCCACAGAATTCTCTGATCTCTAAGGGGAAAGATTTGATGAAAACACCCCATTTAGAGCTGAGAGTTCCAGGCAGTTCTCATTTTTTTTTGATGGCCACTGATCCAGCCATTAAGTGCTTCATCATTCCTTCTCTACGACTCTTTGACTTCTATTATGTGACTGCATCTTACTTATCATATATACGGCATGCTTTTGAACCTGTGAAATCATCACACCATCAGGGCACAAGCTTTTTAATGAAAGTATTAACTAGGCAATACTTCAACAAAGGAATATTTTTAGAGTATGTATTCCAAATGCATTCTTATGTGTTGGCTCTATTGTTACCATAGTGTTTAATCACCTATAAAATATCCTTCTGGGCCAAAAAGGCCAAAATTTATTTGAGAATCTCAGGACAGTAGTTGTGTCTTGGTTAGGGTTCTTCAGTCCAAATTTTTTCTTAAAGATATGTTTATGCCTTACAGATATTTATTTAAAAGTGTATTGGTAAGCATCATTCCACTCCTCATTACTCCTGTTATAAGCCTATTCCTAAGGAATAAAGTACAAATTTGTTTACAAGGCATTCAATATTGTTTAATCCAGTACATTCAATTAGATTTTATTGTCATCATGCATCACATCCAAGACACAAAATTTCTAGTGTCAGTGTGTTTCCTAGTTCATGTATCACAATGTCAGAAGATCTCCCAGTAGCATTCACTCTTAATCTCTCACTGGGTATTCATTACCATGTGGAATCAATTGAAAAATTATTATTAATTTCTAGAGTATTCTTTTAGTTATAATATTATTCAGAGCATGAGAAATTCATTATTTCATCATTATTTCATCAGGAGAAACTCCTTCAAGATTCTGATAAAAACCAGTGAACACTATCTGACATTCATTAAATCTAATTTCAGGAGACATCCAATGACGACATGGAAAAGGAGAACAAAACGTTATGGACAGAGTTTGTTCTCACAGGTCTCACATGCCAACCACAGTGGAAAATCCTTCTGTTCCTAGTGTTCTTGGTAATATACCTCATGACCATTATGGGGAATCTTGGTCTTATCACTCTTATCTGGAATGACCCTCGACTTCACATCCCCATGTACTTATTTCTTAGTAACTTAGCCTTTGTGGATACTTGGTTATCATCCACAGTGACACCAAAGATGCTATTCAACCTTTTAGACAAGGGCAAGGTAACTTCTCTTTCTGAATGCATGGGGCAGTTCTTTTCCTTTGCAATCAGTGTGACCACAGAATGTTTTCTCTTGGCAGCAATGGCTTATGACCGCTATGCTGCTATATGCAATCCTTTGCTTTATCCAGTAATTATGACCAATAGACTATGCATTCGCTTATTAGTTTTATCATTTGTAGGTGGTTTTATTCATGCTGTAATTCATGAAAGTTTTTTATTCAGATTAACCTTCTGTAAGTCTAACATACTATATCACTTTTACTGCGATGTTATACCACTGTTGAAAATTTCCTGTACTGATCCTTCTTTGAATTATCTGATAATTTTTATTTTCTCTGGATCAATACAAGTGTTTTCCATTATGACAATTCTTATCTCCTACACATTTGTTCTCTTTACAATTCTAAAAAAGAAGTCTGACAAAGGTGTAAGAAAAGCCTTATCCACATGTGGAGCCCACCTCTTATCTGTGTCTTTGTACTATGGACCTCTTCTCTTCATGTATGTGCACCCGGCATCTTCAGAAGCAGATGATCAAGACATGATCCTCTCTCTGTTTTACACAGTTATAATTCCTGTATTAAATCCAATTATCTACAGCCTCAGAAATAAGCAAGTCATAGATTCTCTGAAAAAAATGCTGAAAATAAAAGTTTAGATCTCATTCATATTTGTTAATTTTGTTAAAATTGACAATATTGTGGAAATGAAACTATAAATGTTGGAAGAGATTATTGAATTGAATTTACATATGTTATTGTCTTCTTAACACATTGGTAAGCATCTGCATGCATTTATTATATATGAAAAATTTTGATGAAATGCTCTTTTATCAGAATAAAGCAGAAAGCAAGAAAAAATATAGTTTCATTTTATTACCAAATTTACATCTACAAATATTTCCATCTTTTTATTTCTCTCAAAAGCACTTGGGTGTGATAGAGAGAACATTATGTTATTACACCCAAAAGTCATGTCACATTACTCTGTATTGTTGGCAGTTTTGTGGTGAATTAGTTGAAGAAAACCTCTGAAATACTGACAGCTATCAAATATCTTTAGATTTATGTGAAATATTGAATTTCAGTTGCTGAAGAAATCTAATTCAGATGTTTTATAGATGAATAGAAAAATATTTATACATAGTCAAAAGCACAGTCTAAGCCATGAAGGTAGAGCTACCAATCTGAAGAATGTCTTAGCTTGTTGTACTTCTTGAATTAAGAAAAGAAGTGAGTTATTTCTCTTAGAACAATTCATAGGTTGACTTATTATGAATTAAAGTATTTGAAGAACTAAATAATATATAACCAAGAAAGAAAGAAAGAAAAAAAGAAAGAAAAGTGGCGTAAGGAGAAAGAAATATTTTCATTCTTCCTCCAAAGCTAAAACCAAAAGCCAAACCCTTAGCTCAGAAAGAACACACACACACACACACACACACACACACACACACACACACACACATGCATGTATGCACTACACACATATGCATACCTATATTGGTTTTTCAAGACGAGCTTTCCATGTAGCTTTGGAGTCTGTCCTGCAACTAGCGCTTATAAACCCAGGCTGGCCTCAAAATCACAGAGATCTACCTGACTGCCTCCCAAGTGCTGAGATTAAAGGGTGCACTACCACTTCCCAATAAACACACTATATTTTTAAGTAGGATCAAAATGTATTGATATGACTTATACACACAGGAGACATTTAAAAAATTACTTAAATTCAAGTAATGGTGAGAGGATCTGATACCATAACACCTGAGAGACGGCTGAGAATAATAACCCTTTGATATTAGAGACTTTATCTATAGTTTTTAAAAATAAGAAATTACCTACAGATCTAATCTTACTATCAGTCTCTTAAAATATTATTAAGTCTTTTTTCATACTGACTGATATTCTTATCCTGAAGAACACTTACCTCCTGCATGTTTAAAAGTTTAATCACTGATTTCTTTTTCTTTTCTTTTTTTTGTTTAAATAACATTTTACCATTTATTTTGCATACCAACTGAGTTATCCTCCCTCCTCTCTTCTCATTCCCTTCCCTTTCCCATCTATCCCCCCTTTTACCCTGTATCCACGCATCCACTCCTCCTCCATCTCCATTCAGTGAGGGGTAGGCCTCCCTACCATAGGCTTTCACATAGCATTGCATATCAAGTTGAGGCAGGACCAAGCTCCCCTCCCCCCAGGTCAAGCAGGGTCCAGGTAATCCAGCATGGGGAACAGGTTACAAAATCCAACTAACCACCAGGGAGAGGTCCTATTCTCACTGTTAGAGGCAGTAGTAAAAGATCAAACTATATGATTTTCATATACATGCAGAGGGCCTGGTCGGTACCATGCAGACTCCCTGACTGTTGGTCGAGCATCCATGAGCTCCTGATAGCTCAGGTCATCTGTCTCTGTGGGGTCCCCCCCCCATCATCCCTCTGGCAGGAACAATCCCTACTCCCTTTCTTCTACAAATCTCTCAGAACTCAGAGCAGTGCCTGTCTGTGGATCTCTGCTTAAGTTTCCATCAGTTACTGGATAGAGTATCTCTGATTGAAATTAGGGATATCACCAATATGCTTACAGTAGATGGTCAGTTCAGGTACCCCCTACACTTTTGCTCGGAGTCTTATTTGTGGATCATCCTTGTGGGTTCCTGAGAGTTTTCCTGTCACCAGGTTTTTTCATAACCCCAAAGTGCCTCCTCTAAAAACTTACCTGTCTTGTTACTTTCCCCTCCATCCTACCTTCAATTCGCCCCCCACACCCACCCAGGTCAACCTGCTCCCTCTAGTTTCCATTCCTCCAACCCCATTCCCCACCCCCAGTTTCCCCAGAAGATCTTTTCTACTACCCCTTCTCAGTGAAATCTATGCATCTCTGCATCTCTTTGTGGGCCCTCCTTGTTATCTGTCCTCCTTGGGGCTGTGGATTGTAGGTTGGTTATCCTATCCTTTACTTCTAATATTCACTTATGAGTGAGTATGCGGCGAGCCCTGACCAGCAGGGAATAACACCACGACTCGAGGATCCTTCTTCAATCACAGTTTATTGAAGCGCTGCTTGGTTGAGGGAGAGCTGAAGGTGAGGGGCCCCAACCAAGGCAGGAGGTGTGCTTATATGCAGGGTGTAGGCGTGTCTAGCTGGCCTACTACACAAGGCTATACAGGATTGGACGGCTGGTGTTGCCAGGCAGATTAGCAGGCAAAAGAATGCAAAACAGCACAGAAGCGCTGATGTGAAAAACAACTTAGGGCATCGCCCTGAGTGGAAGCCGGCGCCATCTTGTAATGGCGGACGGTCGTCACAGTTCCCCCTTTTTGTTTTTATAAAAAGAAACAAAAAAGGACTTACTCCCGTTCTGGTCTCCGCCTCATGATGCGTGGACCGATCAAAGGAGGCCTTAGCCAGCCAACACTCCTTCTCCAGTGCAATGGGTGCAAACCCCTGAAGGTGCAAAGGCAGTGTAAGACTGACAGAGCAATAGCATGGTCCCTCTGGGTGCAATGGCGTTAACGCCCCCAGGTGCAAGGGCACCACACTATGCGTCCTTAAATACCGCTATCCAAGCTTGAGGGGAACTGCCTGCATCCATCGCTGCTAGTGCCTTAGCAATTGCCATCTTTTCCACCTGTCGCCTTCGAGAGATCCGGCACAGCAAAAACAACGCCAGAACAACGCCTGCAGCAAGCAGAACACCAAACATGCCAACTCCCACCCACTCTTTGAAGTAGGAAATAGTTTGTAGCAACCAATCAGTGTATCCTTCCAGGGTAATCATCTCGGCTCGAGTTTGATTAAGGTCAAGGATGCTTAGAATAAGATTTCTCTGCAAACTTTTAAGCTGTCTAGACCAATTTTCTGCAAGCAATTGTCCTAATGCTTTTGACTCATTAGCTTTAGCTAAATATGGTGTAACACATACTGCGGGAGTCTTATCCACGCAACTCATACTGATAACATTAAACAAAGTATACAGATTATTTTTTAGCAAATCTACTCGCTTATTCAAAAGCAAAATGCCAGAGGCCAGATGTTTGTTAATTGTTACCTGTACCGTTAAAGCAGAGGACGTTCGTTGAACCACCTCGTTAATAGTTAGAACAGTTTGAACTTGATTGGCCATAGCAATATCAGCTGCAACAGCAGCTGCTGCAGAAGCTACAATTGCAGTCATTATTGCTGCAGTAATACCAAAATCACGCTTCTCTCTTAGCAAAGTTACGATAGGAAACTTATTAGGATCAGCAACTACTGGCACAGGCACAAAAATAGGAATTCTCATTATTAAGGCCTTCTGGGATCCTCCATCCCAACATCGGAATGCTGTATGTCATTAGAACATTCATCATTCTCGCCGTGAGTCTTTGGCGCGTCTTTTATCTTTCTTGTGAGTCTTTCTGACACCCAGATGGGATCCGGACGTTCCTGCGGGAAAACACAAATAGCTCCCCTGGATCTCATTATAACTGGATCCGGTCCATACCATTTGTTATCAAGCATATCACGCCACATCACTTGTTGCTGTTCAATAGAGGCCACAAAAGAATGACGGTCAGCGGCCGTCCTATTGTCTGCATCTCTAATTAAAAAATTTAAAGTAAATAAGGCATAAGCAATCCTTTCTTTAGGGGTTGCATGTTTTGTTATTCCCCCTTTTTGTTAATCCCGTTTTATGGGTGACTTGTAAACGAGTGCAGAAGTCTTGGAATCCCCGGGACGTATACGTTGGGCCATTGTCAGTTTTTAGAAGTTGTGGTTTTCCCCAAGCTGCCCAAGCGTCCAGGCAATGGGTTTTTACATGAATCACCTTTTCTCCAGCCAGTGGTGAGGCAAAAATGACCCCAGAATAAGTATCAATGGAAACATGTACATACTTGAGTTTTCCAAATTTAGGAATATGGGTTACATCCATTTGCCAGAGGGCAAGAGGTTTAAGACCTCTGGGATTGACCCCCACATGGGGGGGTGCAGAAACTGAACACACCTAGTGCATTGCACAACAATTGCACACGCTTGTTCACGTGAAATTGAAAATTTTAAGCGCAGGGTGTTAGCAGGAACATGATAAAGATGATGAAACTCTGATGCCTGAGAAACAGAATCATTTAAACATAGAAATGTAAGGCGTGTCGCCTTATCAACTAAGTCATTCATTGCCGCCATAGGTCCAGGCAACAAGGAATGTGCTCTTATGTGGCCAATATAGAAGGAATAATTACGTTGCAAAATAACATTTCTAATCTGATTTAATATAGGAGCTGCCAAGCTATGCATTTGAACAATCGCAGCTGTTTCCAAATAAGCAACGGCATTAACTACATAATGCGAATCAGAAAAAATATTTATAGCACAGTTCGAAAAATCCTTGAAAACTTGTAGAACCACTAAACATTCCACCACTTGAGGTGTATCAGGTGCAAATTGGAATACTGGTGAATATTCATTAGTCAATTTTAATTGTATCTGTTGTTGAATATCTCTGTCCCATAGATTAATAGGAATCTGAACTACAAATGGTTAAAAGGTACCCTTCTGTTCTGGAGTCTGCCAATGTAGTGTTTTTGCACTAATTTCAGGCGTCTCTTGGTAACCCAGGCCCTGTAAAGATTGAGATGCCTCCTGGAGAGGCCAATACTTTGGCCATTCCTCCCGGCGCATAACACTCCTATCCGCACCTGTGTCAACAAGGCCTGAGAACTCTTTTCCTTCAATCTTCAAGGTTAGCATTGGCCTATTGCCCAGGTCCAAGGACAAACAGGCCAAGTCAACACTCGTTGAGCCAAAGCCTTGAAGTCCTCGTTGTTTAGACTTAGCTGAAAAGTTCCCATGCTTGGAAGGGACTATCAACAATTGTGCAATGCGATCTCCAGGGGCAATCGATATGATTCCAAAAGGAGAGTGACACATGACCTTGATTACCCCTTGATAGTCTGGATCTATCACTTCCGGCAAGATTATCAAACCTCTCATAGTATTAGAAGATCTCCCTAAAACTATTCCTACGGTGTTATTTTGAAGAGGTCCTGTCATGTCTGTGTCAAGTACATGCTTTAGCTATTTCCATCCAATCTGATGGAGTCATGGCCTGAGCAGTTAATCTCTTCAGCAACGTTAATGTATAATTTGCTGAAGGGCCATATGTTTGGGCTGCTTGCACAAAATCTTTAAGCTGTTTATAGGAGATTGGTTCATACCATCTATTATTTGTCTGAGGGTCTTCGAATACAGGGAAAGCAGAGGCCAGTCTTGACCAAGTAGATCCCCGAATGAAATGACATCCGGATCTCGATTCCTCATATGATGGCGGTTTCCGCCATCATATTAGATATCATATTAGATATCACATTAGATATATATGATATTATATTAATATGATACACATTATGATATACATGATATTATATTAACATAATAATATATATTAATATAATAATATGATACATATTATGATATATATGATATTATATTAATATGATACATATTATGATATATCTATCATATTAGACATCATATTAGAGCAAACTCATCTAATAGTGGGTAGAGCGGTGCACTCGGTTCTACCCTGGGTGTGTCGACATCTCTTTTCTCTTTGGACATGTCCTTTTGTGTTTGTTTTCCTCCTTTTTTCTTTTTCCTTTGTTCCCCTTTTTCCTCATCATCCTTGTTGTCCGTCCCTGAGAGACTGTCCTGATATGCCGTTAATGCCCTTCGGCCTGCCTTGAGTGCTTCCACATTTTGATCATCCTTCAAACAAGACCGCATCAGCTTCCAAAATGGAAAAGTTCCTGCTTTGAGTGTACCTTCTTCTCTAGCTCTCACGAGGTCTTTCCCTAGCTTGTCCCAACTGGGGACGTTTAAGTCTCCTGAGACCAAAAACCACGGAGCCGTGCGATCAATGTCCTGTAGGACTTTCTTAAAAGTACCCTCACTGATCTTTAAGTCTCTCTGGCGTAAAATGGCTTGAGCTGAGTGTACAAAAGCCTCACAATGTGAGCTGTGCTTGTTACCCATGACACTTAATTATCTACACAAGATTTATTCACAAGCACGCGCTGCCGTTTTATCTACAGCGGACTTATCTTCGCTTTAAGCACAGCAACAAAGGCACTCCCGCCCAGGCATATGGCAACGAAGCCAAAAACAACACATCATAACAAAATCACCATCAGAAGAAACAGCACAGCAAAGATAATAGGGTTGATTCCTGCAATCAACATACCTGGGGACTTACCGATATCGTCCGCTTCCCGTGTGAAGTTCTGAATCCTCTTTGACCCCTCACTGTGATGCCACCACAGAGGTTCCCGGGTTTCGGCACCAGCTGCGGCGAGCCCTGACCAGCAGGGAATAACACCACGACTCGAGGATCCTTCTTCAATCACAGTTTATTGAAGCGCTGCTTGGTTGAGGGAGAGCTGAAGGTGAGGGGCCCCAACCAAGGCAGGAGGTGTGCTTATATGCAGGGTGTAGGCGTGTCTAGCTGGCCTACTACACAAGGCTATACAGGATTGGACGGCTGGTGTTGCCAGGCAGATTAGCAGGCAAAAGAATGCAAAACAGCACAGAAGCGCTGATGTGAAAAACAACTTAGGGCATCGCCCTGAGTGGAAGCCGGCGCCATCTTGTAATGGCGGACGGTCGTCACATGAGTACACCATGTTTGTCTTTCTGTGTCTGGGTTATCTCATTCAGAATAATTTTTTTTCAGTTCCATCCATTTGCCTGCAAATTTCATCATTTTCTTTACAGGTGACTCCATTGTGTAAATTTACCGCATCTTCCTTATTCATTCTTGGCATCTGAATTTGATCTTCAGAATCCATGTAAAAACCATGGCTTTGTGGCTAAAGTCTGTAACTGAGGACTGGGGTGCTGGTGGTGGTGGTGGTGGTCGGAGACTGGAGGATCACTGAAGCTTATTAGCCAGGCAACTCAATGGAGATGATAAGCCTCAGGCAAAGTGATAGACTTTGTCTCAAGAAATAATATTGGAGACCTATCGCCTAAGATATATGACTTAGTTCTTTTGTTTTGTTATGATAAAAATGATTTGTCAAAAGCAAGTTAAAGAAAAAGGTTTCTTTGGCTCTCAGTTTCAAATCGCATTCTATCACAGCAGGGAAGCCACAATAGGAGGAATTTGAGGGAGCTGATCACGTTATATTCTGTAATCAGAAGTGATAAATTCTAATGCTCAGTTCACTTTCTCCATTCTATGCAGTTAGGGATCCTCACTCACAGAATATTCCTACGTGTAGAATCAGATCTTCTTACCACAATGCAGTTAAGATAACCCCCACAGTCATGTTTTGAGACCCATTGCCCATTCTAGAACATGTCAGTTTTACAATTAGGACTCACTATCACAATACCCAGTGTTGACTTGTAGCTCCCATATGCTTATAGGCACAGAAATACATGTTTGCGCTTTCTCTTTTTCCCTCCCTCCCTCCCTCCCTCCCTCCCTCCCCCCCCTCTCTCTCACACACACACACATACATACACTAAAACTTTTATCTGCAAATTTAATTTTTAAAAATGATTCACCATTTCCTGTTTAATCGTAGAACACATGCTATTACCCCCAAGTGTTTTTCTTTCAGAGGGGAAAAATAATAAACCTACTAAGTTCTTTCTTCTCCTTCTGAATTTTGTGAACAACACACAAATCATGTTTTATTATATTCCTAACTGAAGGCTGGGGATACAGTGACTGATAGTGTGCACTCAGTTTACAGAGGACCTGAGTACAGTTCTCAGCACCTCTGTAGAGTGGTTCATAACTGACTATAATTAGCACCAAAGGATCCAACTCTGTAGGCACCTCTACTCACATGTGCACAAACCCTCACTACATAATACATACATAATTCAAAATTAAATAAATTAGAAAATTGTTTTGTCTGGTGTGTTGGCTAGTAAACTGGTCAACTCAGTGGTGCATTTTATCATGTATGTATGTATGTATGTATGTATGTATGTATGTATGTATCATCTATCTATCATCTATCTATCTATCTATCTATCTATCTATCTATCTATCTATCTATCATCTATCTATCTATCTATCATCTATCTATCACCATCATCATTTATTTATCTATGTGCCTAGCTATCTTATATTCTGGCCTCAGTTTCTCCTTCCTCCTCTCCTGCTAGTACCCCAATACCTCTCCATCACTACCCCCAATCCACTCCTCCTTCATTCTGCTCAAGAAAGAACAGGCCTCCAATGGGTAACAATAAAACATGGCATATCAAGTTGCACTAAGAATAAGTACCTCACCTAATATAAAGGCTGGGCAAGTCAAATGTTAATGAGGAGTAGGGTCCCGAAAGTTTTCAGAAGAATCATAGACAGCTCATGCTCCCAGTGTTAGGATTCCCACAGGAAGACCAAGTTACACAATTCTCACATATATGCAGAGTGCCTAGGTCAGTCCTCTCCAGGCTCTCTGATTCTCAGTTCAGTCTCTGTGAGCTTCTATGAGTCCAGGTTAGATGACTCTGTGGGTGTTCTTGTGGTATCTTTTGTTCACCTGGTTCCTATAATCCTTTCTCTACCTTTTAGGCAGGATTCCCCAAACTTTGCCTAATGTCTGCCTGTGGGTCTGCATCTATTTCCATCAGTTACTAGATGAAATCTCTCTGGTGACAACGGTGCTGGGCATCAAACTATGAGTATAACAGAATACCTTTAGTAATCATTACATTGACTTTTTTCTCTGGTCATGTTTGGGTCTATCCTAGGTCTCTGGGTCCTGGTACTCAAGGCAGTGTCAGGGGTTGGCTTACTCTTCTGATAATGGGTTGTAGCCCAGACCATTCATTGGTTGGACAGTCTCTTAATATATAGACCACGCTTACCCCAGAACATCTCACAGGCAGGACAAATTGTAGGTTGAATGTTATGTAGGTGGTTTGGTGTCCCAGTTCCTCTACCTGAAGTCTTGCCTGCTTACAGGTGATGACCAGTTCAGACTTCATATCCATCTTTGCAAGGAGTCTTAACTAGGGTCATCTTTGTAGATTTCTAGGAGGTTCTCATGCCGTAGGTTTCTACTTGACTCCACCCCCCCACACACACTTACAGTGGTCTTTTTTAGTACTCTTCCTTTCCATGCCTCTAACTTGATTGCTGATGTTTCTATACCCACATGCCCAAAATCCACTCATGAAATCCCCATTTCTTCTTCCCAAGGAAATTCGGTCATCAACCCCTTGAAACCTTCTTGTCACCTAGTCTTTCTGGTTCTGTGGATTGTAACAAGGTTATCCTTTATTTTACAGCTAATTACCACGTATGAGTGAGTTCGTATCTTGTTTGTCTTTCTGGATCTGGGTTACCTCACTCAGGATGATTTTTTCTAGTCTCATCCATTTGCCTGCAAATTTTGTGATGTCATTGTTTTTAACAACTGAGTGATTCTTCATTGTGTAAATGTACCTCATTTTCTTCACTCATTCCTTGGTTGAAGGACAACTAGTTTGCTTCTATGTTTTGTATATTATAAATAAAGATGCAATGAACATAGTTGAGCAAGTGTCTTTGTGGTATATATGATTAAGCATCCTTTGGGTAAATGCCCAAAAGTGGTAAAGCTGGCATTAATTAGTGATTGATATGGGAGGGCCAACGTCATTGTGAATCATACCATCACTGAGTACTATAAGAAAGCAGACTGAACAAAGCAGTAACCAACATTCCTTTATAGCTTCTGCTTGAGTTCCTGCCTCCAAGTTCTTGCCAAACCCGAGTTTCTGCTCTGACTACCTTCAGTGATGAACCGTGATGTGTAACTGTAGGCAGAAATATCACCACCCTATCCAAAAAAGAAAAGAAAATGTGTCATATATACACAATATAATTCTCTTAAGTTGTAAAGAAGCAGGAAATCATGAACTTTGTAGTTAAATGCATGGAAATGGAACATATTATACTGAGTGAGGTAACTCAGAGCCAGAAAGACAAATGTCACTTGGTGTATTATTTGATTTTTCTTGCTCAAAATCTTCAGAGTTGGGCATACAACCTGAAGTTACCAGAGAATTCAGGAAACTAGAAAGTGACAATATAAGGAGTGTGGGAGAAGACACTGCAAAGAAGGAGTAATAGGATATAGGTGATGTGAAAGTGCAAATAGGAAAGTGGGATGGGGTACTTTTAACTGGAGAGAAAGAGGGTAATACAGAGAGAAAGGGAGGAATGAGAGATAAGAATAAAAATGTTTGAAAAAGTCACAAAGGAACCATCTATTAGATTACTTAAACATACAGATAAACGATATGCATATGTATATTTATCACAATGTAAGGCCTGGGATGCAATATGTATATATATATACATATATGTATATATATATACACACACATATATGTATATATATATACACACACAATTATTTTCCTTACTTTGCTCATGTAGCATTATTTGTATTCTTTGATTTGATTTGATTCTCTGAAGGAATCTTTGATTCAATGTTTCAATTTCTCCCCTAAGATTTTCTTACTTATTTAAACCTATTTAATGGACACAATGAGAAATGCACAGTAGATGTAATTTCACCATGTCTAGTAAATGCTTTTGCTTCCACTAGTTTTTTAACATCAAGTTCCCCCTTCTCCAATCGCCCCATCCTCATTTACAGGGGTAATGATCTGCTTTCTTTGAGGCTTATGTACAATATAGGTTTCATGTTATATTTTCAGATTTCCCCAAAGAGGATAAAGATGTTCAGTAATTCATAACATCTAGCAATCTATGTAAAAGGAGAATATTTTCCTCCAACCAATCTTCACCTTTGACAAAATCATTGGGGTTACAAAAGAACTTATATATTATAACTGAGAGATGTTACTGCTTTTTGCATCTATCCTCTATATATCCCCATAGTTTATACACATCAGACCTTAAATAAATATTTGTGAACAATGTTGCACCAAAATGAATTTGGGCTACCAGTGCATCATTTACAGGAATTATCCACATTTCTTTATTAGTTTGACATTAAAGCAGACAAACTTCTGGACCTGACTGCCTGGTATCATCTCTTCTTAAATTTCTTCATTGATGAAATCATCATACAACCTGCAAAGTTCTGTACCAGGTCCTCTGTGTTATAGCATGCCTTGCAGTTTAGTGTTTTTATGGGATTCCCAAGTGTAAAAAAAAAAGGGTGTCTCTGATTCTTGTACTTTCTTTTAGTCTCTTTTCCACCTGTTTGTCTTCTTTAACTCTAATGTGATTTTTTTATCTTATTGTATTTTATTTTTTCTTTTTCTTTATTCTCTCATAAAATACATCCTAACAAACAGCTTCCTTTCTGTTCACTCCTTCCAGCCACCCCAACCTCTACTCCAGATCCATTGTTCCTCCATTTTCCTCAGAAAAGATATATCCTCCCAGGGATAACAATCGAATATGGCATAGCAACATGCAACAAGACTAGTCACAAGCCCTTATATCAGGGCTCGACAAGGCTACCCAAAAGGAGGAAAATAGTCCCAAGAACATGTAAAATGGTCAGAGACATCCCACTTCCATTGTTAGGAGCCCACAAAACTCCCAAGCTAAATAACTATAACATACTTGCAGAAGAACTAGTACAGATCCACATGGCTTGCGTGACTGCCACTTTAGGCTGTGTGAGCCCTGCTTAGTTGATTTAGTGGGCTGTGTACTCCTGCATTCCTTGACCTGATGGAGGAAGGTCATTGGTTAAGTAATAAAGAAACTGCTTGGTCTCATAAGTTAAAACATAGGTGGGAGGAGTAAACAGAACAGAATGCTGGGAAGAAGAGGAAGTGAGCTCAGAGAGGCCATGCTCCCCTCTCCAGGGCAGACGCACACGATGAAGCAAGCTGCCAGGTCAGACATGCTGAATCTTTCCCGGTAAGATCGGTGCTACACAGTTTATTTGAGATGGGTTGATCGGGATATCAGAATTAGCCAGTAAGGGCTAGAGCTAATGGGCCAAGCAGTGTTTAAAAGAATACAGTGTCCGTGTAATTATTTCGGGGCATAAGCTAGCAGGAGGCCGGGGTGCTGGGGACGCAGCCCCGCCGCTCCTATCACAACATTGACCCAACTGAATCATACAAATTTTATCCTTGGGATTTAATGTTGTTGTTTTTTCAGTTGGTTTTATAAATTCTGTCTTTGTCTGTCTTATGTATATGTCTCTCTTTCTGTTTTGTTTGTGCATCTCTCTCTCTCTCTCTCTCTCTCTCTCTCTCTCTCTCTCCCTCTCTCTCTCTCTCCCTCTTTGTGTGATATTTATTGTAAAGGTTCCCACAGATGCTGTGTTTTCTTTTCCAGCACTTACATAACCATGTTCCAATACAATGGATAGTAGATGTCTGGGGTCTGCTTGGTAGTCTGAGGGACACACTGCCACCAGGGCCATAGCAATCTGGGTGACCTGAGTTACTGCCAGTATAATGGTGACATTTGAGCCCAAGCTGATTCCAAGTGTCATGTTTGGGTCTATGGTTCTGCTCTAACTGGGGTCTGTGTTGATGTCTCTGGCCTGTATTCTCACAGGTGACCATAGGAACCATGTATGTTAAAAATGGAGAGCCTTGCTTAGACAGCCCTATACTTCACTGGTAGGACCACTGATCCTGCTCCTTGCTAGACTTTGCAGCAGAACTGGCTCTGCCCCTCATGGGAGAACTAGTCCCTGCACTTGGGAGGCATGGTCCCACCCTTCACCATGGGAGTGGGAGAGCTGGCCCCAAATGCATGGATCTAGGAGAATTGGTTCTGCCCCTCAGTTGAGAGGTGTGAACCCAGTGGCCTGGACTGAGCAGTTCAGCTACCATACGGGTCCACATCCTGGGCTTGGATTGGCCCACCCTAACATCTACCCTATTTATAACCTGCTAGAGCAGGTGAACATGAAGGGTCAGGTAACTTTGGAATGGTAGACACAGGATCCCCATGACTTGGTGCAACAGGAAAATATCTGAGAGGAGTTTCAGTGAGAATGGTGTGCTAGAGATAAGAGTCCTTGAATCCGATCAATGACTTATTGCAATGAACATTTACATGTGGGGCTGATAGGACAAAAGGGTGTACTGTGTGACACATTGCAGCTCCCAGGCTTGCAGGATGAATGAAGAAGGGTTAGACAGGCAGGAAAGACACTGGAGTGAGGTGGGGTTTACTTTGTTTTGTTTTTAGTTAATTTCTGGAAGTTCCTTTGGGGAGATGCTGCAGGGGCAAGGAACAGGTATAGAGGAAGTAGGAGGTAAGCGGGATTGGGGAGCATGATGTGAAATTCCCAAAAAAATCAATAAATAATTGTGTTATATATAAAAATAGAGAGATATATACTGTCACTGTTATCTGTTAAATACAGGCCTTATGCGAGGTACCTTCTCAGAGGAAATAAATATCTTTAGTACAGCAAATAAGCAAATTTTGTAAGGATTTTATTTGAAAATCATCATATTCTAAACTTCACAATTAAATGTTCATTGAATAATGCATATGCATTTCACTGTTTTCATGTAAACATCATCTTCAAATGTCATCTGTAAAGAGTATATAATTTATATTTCCAAATATTTCATCAAACTTTTATAACAAGCATAAGAATGGAACCATGTTAATGGACCAGATTATTTGGTAAACTTCAAGAAGGTACAAGTACTGGATTATTTGGAGGCTGACTACAAGCAGAGAAATGTATAGATCAGGAATGTACAAGGCCAAGCTGTAAAGGGCTCTTGATTATTGGGAGGATCCAAAGCTTTCCCAGAGTCTCAAGGACATAATGGCCACAATTTTGTTAATTTTTTTGTAATATCCAAATGACCTTTACACAATAAGACATCGTTTCATCATAGCATTGCTTCAAATTTTGTAAATTGAATTTAAAATCCCTCACTGTAAATGACACATTTCAACAACTTTTTAATATAGTTCATTTTATAATTCATAATTATAATCCAAGCCTCTTTATAATTTCATGCTTTTTCTTTTATGTAGATCATCAGATTGCCGAAGAAAAAGAAGCAAAACTTGACAGACTTTCAGAAGGTGCTGGAGCCTGTGGAAGGTGCTGGAGCCTGTGGAAGGTGCTGGAGCCTGTGGAAGGTGCTGGAGCCTGTGGAAGGTGCTGGAGCCTGTGGAAGTGCTGGAGCCTGTGGAAGGTGCTGGAGCCTGTGGAAGGTGCTGGAGCCTGTGGCAGGTGCTGGAGCCTGTGGAAGGTGCCGGCTTCTTACTCAGGAATGCCTTAAATAAAACATATTCTAAAGTTAGTTCTGCTCTCACTCCTTAGTGTCTGTCAGATTTATTCCACCTTTCCATTTCTGTCTTTTCCTGAGTGATATGTAAGTCTAATTCCTACACAAACACACTTTAATATTTGCCTAATCAAGTGGAATAGAATATGTTTTATCAATAATCACCTGTAACTCAGCAACAGAGGTTTATTGCTACTGTGTAGTGAATGAGCTATTCCTTAGATTGAGGCTACGAAAACTATATCAATAAAAGACACAGTATTTAACACTTGACAGCAGACCAGAGAGTCTACATCATTTTGCATTTAATATATTCAAAATGCTAAATTGAACATCATACAAATCTAAAATATCCTCAGTTACTTTCCTATTTAATCATCATAGCATGCCCTGGATACAGAATTAAATTTTGTTATATAATTTTTTCAGAGTATGAGGAAATAAAAGAATTAGGTAGTTACTAATGATCAGTCAGAAAAATGAGGACATTTTTCAAATAGTTTTCAACATATATCATAAAATATCCAAATTAAACCTCCTTAAATTTGTACATTTTGTTAAAAAGAAAATATTTTATGAGGTCTAAACACTTCTTTTTAATTTTTTTCTAACAGAATCTATGACTTGCTGATTTCTTAGACTGTAGATAATTGGGTTCAACACAGGAATTATGACTGTGTAAATAGGGAGTCAATCATATTCTAGTCATCTGCTTGTCTAGAGGCAGGACGCACATACATGAAGAGAAGGGGGTCATAATACAAAGACACACACAGGAGGTGAGCTCCACAGGTTGAGAAGGCTTTCTTTATACCCTTGAAAGACTTATTCTGTAAGATTGTAAAGAGAATACACGTGTAAGAGACTAGAACAGTCACCATGGTGGTTACCTGAACAGTACCAGCTAAAGCAAACACCAACATAAAGCTAATGGATGGATCAGAACAGGAAATCTTTAAAAAAGGCATAACATCACAATAAAAATTATGTATTACATTGGAATTGCAAAAAGTTAATCTGAGTAAAAATACTTCATGAATGAAGGCATGAAGAAAACCACCTACAAATGACACAATTACTAGCTGGAAACATAGTCTATTGGTCATAATCACTGGGTAAAATAAAGGTTTGCATATAGCTACATAACGATCATAAGCCATTGAAGTTAAGAGGAAGCATTCTACACTTGCACTGAAGGCAAAGGAAAAAAAAACTGTAACAGGCATTCAGAAAGAGAAATCTTTGTGATCTTGAATGACAAGGTGATCAATAATTTAGGTGTCACTGTAGATGATAACCAACTATCCACAAAGGCTAAGTTGCTGAGGAATAGGTACATGGGGATGTGAAGGTGAGGATCACTCCATATGAGAGTGGTCAGGCTGAAGTTCCCCACAATGGTGATGAGGTAGATCACCAAAAATGTCAGGAAAAGGGGACTTTCCACTGTGGTTGATGTGTGAGTCCTTCTAGCATGAACTCTGTCAGCAGTGTTATATTCTCTGCTTTCATGTTCTTCAGGGATGTCTCCTGAAAGAGATATTATAGAACAATGGCAATGGGTTTCTGATCCTACTGTACGCACTGGCTTTGTGGGAGCCTAGGCAGTTTGGATGCCCAACTTACTAGACCTGGATGGAGGTGGGGGTTCCTTGGACTTCCCACAGGACAGGGAACCCTAATTGCTTTTCGAGCTGAGGGGGGGGACTTAATTGGGGGAGGGGGAGGGAAATGGGAGGCAGTGGTGGGGAAGAGACAGAAATCTTTAATAGATAAATAAACTAAAAAAAAAAAAGAAAACTGATGGAAGACCTTGAAATAAAGCTATGTATGTATGTGGATAGCTTCTCTAGTTAAAATATGATAATTTATGGAAATTAGGGAGAATTGAGTGAATACCCTGCCTCCATGTGTCAGACAAAATATATTTAAGTATACTCAACAGTTTCCATAAATCCAACATATACTAGAAGTGATTTTCCTTCTTTAGTCTATTTCTAAACATTCACTGAGCTGAGATAATTTCATTTTTTTCTCCAATAGTTTTGTCTTAGAAAATTGATGAGTAAATTTGTAGAGCCAAGAGAACATGTTGCATAAATAATCAGTAATTGCAGTGATTAAGTATGTTTAGTTTGGTCTGGGCTTTGCTTTATGCAATAACAAATCACAACATAATTAAAAATTCTCAATTTTATTTTCGGTCATAAACGGCAGGAACAGCAACAAAGACTTATTTTTGTATATTTTCTGATACACAGGTGCACACGTGGATTTGTGTGACATAATTATTATCAAAAGTCGAAGATAATTTAAGAGTTAACTTTGTCTTTGTGTGTTAAAAAATTTTATTTGACTATACATTTAATTGAGAGAAAATGAATCTTTTAGTCACAATAAAACAAGAGGTATATTCTAGAAGAAAATATGAGTATTTTTAAACTGAGTTTAAAATTAATATTCTTGTTATCCATATACTATCTCATGAGGTCTTTACAGATAGGCTCATAAATCATTAAAAACCATTTAAGGAAAGTGAATCTTCTAGCAACCTATTTTTGCTTTTCTGGAGGCACACAGATAACTCTCAAGGAGTTTCCTACTCCCATTCTCTATTTGGACATCTTTTCGGCACATTTTTAAACTATGAATTAGACAAAACTTTTTATTTTGTTTATAAACAATAGAAATAATATATATTTTATAATATATATTATATAAAAATAATATGATTTTTCTTACTCATGTATCTTGAAAGAACTCAAAGAGAAGACTAAAGGTCATAGGTTGCACGAAGCAGAAAAATCCAGAGTTAGCACATCAATGGGGAAAGTATAGGCAGCAGAGCTTTCATTCTGATACATCTTGGAGGCTGCATGTCTCAGACTGAGGAAACATTGGGTATATAAGATGTCTTCAAAGCAAAAGCTTGCCAATTGGACAAGCACATGCCCTTGTCAAAGGACAAAGGCATAGAAAAGTATATTACTCAAGGGAACAGGAAGTCCCTTTAGGACAGCGACAGCTCTCCTGGGCATTGCAGAGCTGAATCATTCACCAAGATGCTCCAACAGTTCCACTGGGTTTTACAGCCTCTGGAATCACAGACATCAGGTCACTGCAGGTAGCTTTTTATCAAAAAATTGATTTTTACTAACTTTATTTTCTAATTCAAGTGATACTTCTGATATGTTTAGGCAAGTTGCGCTTTATATAGAAAATACGTTCTTTGTACTTTAAGTTCAATAGCTATGTCTGAGCTAATCAAAACATGGTTTCAATAAGGTCAAAGAGCTAGACTCTTTTCAGGAACCAATAACAACTGAATTAGTTGTGGAAAATGTCGCTTAAGTTATATACCTGAATGTGCTCCTAACATAAATGCCTCTGAGCTTCTGTAATAGCTGATAAAATGCTTAATTTCTTTCAGCCACTTGAGTTGGAGCTCAGGAATCTATTCTTGTGGAATGGTGATCCTGTGCACACTTGCCAAACACAGTCATAATTGGATAGCTTTGAACACTACTAAAACTAAAAGGTGTAAATGTTAAGTGTAATTTAACTGCCTCTATTTGTGTGTGTGTGTGTGTGTGTGTATGCCTCTCTCTCTCTCTCTCTCTCTCTCTCTCTCTCTCTCTCTCTCTCTCTCTCTCTCTGTGTGTGTGTGTGTGTGTGTGTAAAACATAAATATCGGTAAAATAAATGTAGCAAAGTTGGTCACTATTAAGGTTTTGGAGCCCGTTTATCACTTCATGTCATTAGTATTTGTTTTATTAAGTGTAGATTTTTCTGTTTGACTTCTATTCTAAGTTTTTCGGTATAGTTTGCTTTCATTTTACTCCTGGATATGTGTCTTTATGTGATATGAATTTCTGACTGAGAACAATTTGTTGGGCCTGTTAATCATTCAACTAGCAAGTGCACATCTTTGAAGTGCGGGCCATGACCATTTTCTTTATTTAGAAGGAAGTTACTAATTCCATCCATATTGTTTTCCTTCTGGTTGCTTTTAGCATTTTTCATTTTTATTTTCTTCCCTAATGAGTTCTTTCTCCTCACTCATCTCAGGGGTGTGCTAGTGTGCTGATTAATCATGGCTGGGTCTTTCTGAATTTTCTCTATCTCTTCTCCTAGTAAGAGTGTTGCTTCTTTCTTGTGTTCTTGTTATCAGATATGCAATGTTTTCAAATCCCTGTATAGAACTACTTTAATTATCTTCTGTAATGCTGGTTTCATGGTCATGAATCTCTTTATCTTTGTAGTACAAAGATTTTACTTCTCTAATTCGTAGAACAAATCATTTAGATATGTTTATCTAGATTGGCAGTTACTTTATTTCTGTTATTTTCTTGATTGACATATATTTTTTCACAATTTGATGTATGTATTTAATGTATTCTGGTCATTCCACACCTACATCCCTACTAGTCCCTCTCATTTTGGTTTTGGACCCATTTATTTACTTATTTATTTTAAAGTATAATGCTTTTTTATTTTTTAATATTTATTTATTTATTATATATACAATATTCTATCTGTGTGTATGCATGCAGGCCAGAAGAGGGCACCAGACCTCATTACAGATAGTTGTGAGTCACCATGTGGTTGCTGGGAATTGAACTCAGGACCTTTGGAAGAGCAGGCAATGCTCTTAACCACTGAGCCATCTCTCCAGCCCCTGACCCATTTATTTTGACAGGACTATCTTTGTGACCATGATATTAGAACGATTCTCTGGAGCCTCGTAGGCTTACGAGTGGCTGCAAAGTTGAAGGAAATGGTTGTTCCCTCTTCTTTAATCTGTTTGTCACAACTTGAAATACATTGTGCCGCACCATAGTGACCTTTATATTTATATATCAGAGTTCAAATATGAAATACACACACAAATACCAGTGGTATGCTGTGTCCTGCTTTTAGTTCCAGTGTTAATAAGCTGGAGTCTGGTAATTGGTGGAGCAAGATGGCTATTTATATAGCTAGATTAGTGAACTATGGGCTTGACTGAGATGCCCTGTATGCATTTCTGTAAGCAAGTGTGCCTACACATATGCATACATGTATATACATAGTCCCATACATGACATACACCTGGGAAAAAAAGAGAATGAATTCACCTTCTTAACAAATTACTACTCATATTTTCATGAATTTTTATCTAACATGAACAGTATTCCAGAACATTGAATAAACTCTCATTGTATTGACATCTTTTATACTACATTCTTACTAAATAATACAAAGTGTTTCATAGTCATAATTTAAAAATGCCAGAATATTAAGTCCTCAACATTGTCTTCAAATAGTATAAATATTTCATTTCTTTTCTACTGTTATTAAACAAAAATTTCAAAACTAAGAATTTAATAAAACTAATGGGCTATATATATTATGTATGTAAATATATATTTAATTTTCTGTCAGTTTCTAAGAGGTAAAGTATAGTAGGCCATTTGTTTATTTTGGTGACTCAGACGTGAAATAATCGCACAAAAACCATACTATTTAAATCACTGCTTGGCACATTAGTTCTAATATCTTATTCTCTAAGTCTTACATCTTTATTTAACCCATCTCCATTAATCTGTGTATCACCACAAGGTCATGCCCTACAAGAAAAGTTTCAGCACATCTGTCTCTGGCTCCATGGCTTCTCTTCTATCTACCTCTTTTTTAGCTATGACCTCATGGTAATGCACAGATTAATGGAGATAGGTTAAATTAAGATGTAAGAATTAGCAAATAAGATGCTAGAGCTAATGGGCCAAGCAGTAATTTAAATAATATGTTTTGAAATGGTAGCTTCCTGGACCATGCTTTCAGTATGAACTCTGACAATGTCTGGCTATGGAGCATTTAAATGGGTTTTGTGAAAAAGTGCTACAATTTGCTTAATGGCAACCCAGACCCTCTGTGTGCCTGAAAATGGGGCAATGTTCATGGCTCTCAGAAGCAGCAAACATATCTCCACCATATGTGACTCCATAGAGCAAACACACTGGACTGTGAAGTGGGTCTTATCCATGCCCTCTTAGCATGAAAATGGTCCTGGTCAAACGATAATTACAGATTTTCAATAAATACAAATTCAGACACAAAAGACCTCTAAATGGGTCACAGTGTGTTTAAAAAATGTATGTAGGCTTGGGAGAAAGAAGAAAGGGAGTATAGAGAGTTATAAAAAGAGGTAAATGGTTTTTTAAAAATAAAGCAAAATCTTTAAAGAGAGAGAGTAAAGACAATCATAGAGTAAAAGGAGTAAAATAAATAAGCCACATAAAGATGAAAAATACACAGAGAGTCTGGATTATGTATATTATTGTCTTTTCTTTGAATTGTTTTTGACTACAGAAAGACTGATTCTGGAGACTGCTAAGCTAAGCCAACACATACATTTTAAAATTACCTTGAATTCAAAATATGGGTCTAAGGATATGTGGCTTTCAGAAAGAGGTGCTTTTTTTATTTCCACAGAGGATGAGAACCTGTGGAATCCTTCCAGATGAATGTGGTTTGATGGACCAAGATCCCCTGAAAGGTTGCCTTGAACATGACTCAAAAATATTACTTCACCCAACAAACAGTAGGAAGTAGTTTGGAAAGAACTACACCAAAATTCCCAAATAATGTTTATAAATATTTGTTTACATTTAAAGAGGGATATGATATAGAAATGAATAATTTGTGTTCATATGGATCTTGGTCTATTGATGTATATTTCTGCTGTTGATTAAGGTGTTGCGATTGTGAAGCTCATTTAAAAATGAATGTACAATTAAGAAATATAAGCTAATAGATAATAATCTATACTAGTCAAGTTTGTAGTCATTTTAATTAGATATTCTAGATATATAGAGATATATTTCAGTTAGATAGGTATTCTTCAAATATTTCGGAGACCTTCAGAATACAGCACTTAAAATGTTTAAAGAATTTAGGATCTTTCATGACATGAGACACATCTGCTCCTGGCCTTACCAATTACTTCAAAAGGAAGATGATTCCCCTCTGTATGCTATGAATATCATTGGTTAATAAAGAATTGTCTTGGACCTGTGCAGAACAGAATAGAGTTAAGCAGGGAAAACTAAACTGAATGCTGGGTGAAGGAAGGCGGAGAAAAGATAAGTCATGGAGCTCCCACCAGAGACAGACATGCTGAAACTTTGCTGGTAGGGCATGACCTTGTGGTGATACACAGATTAATGGAGATGGATAAAATTAACATGTAAAAGTTAGCAAATAAGATGTTAGAGCTAATGGGCCCAGCAGTGATTTAAATAATATTGTTTCTGTGTAATTATTTTGGGAGTCTGAGTGACCAGGAAATGAACAAGTGGCCTCCATACAACAGTAAAATATTGAAGTAATTCTTAAGGATAAGCTAGATCATAGGAATCAGTAGGTTAGGTCTGCACAGTATTAGGCTGCTAAGAAGTCTAAGTTACCAGAAGTTTCCAAAGACCTTCCCATATTTATTCAAGCAAAAGTATAACTTGGCAGATTATGTATGCTAGTTACATACATACATACTGATCTCCTAATGTTCAATTTCTCATTTAGGAAAAGAGCCAACTAGGTTAGCAAACACAACAGAAGTACAAAGCAACTACTTTTGTTATTAATGTAGGATTTTGGTTATAACAACTTCACATTTATGATTACAGTGACTTTTGTCCAAAAGATAATAAATGCTTTTTATCAGATCTAAACATTTCTTTTTAATGCTTTTATCACTGAATCTTTGACTTGCTTATTTCTTAGACTATAGATAACTGGATTTAACACAGGAATGATAACTGTGTAAAACAGAGAGTCCATCATGTCTTGATCATCTGCTTTTGGAGATGCGGGACGCACATACATGAAGAGAAGAGGGCCATAATATAAAGACACAGATAAGAGATGGGCTCCACAGGTGGAGAAGGCTTTCTTTATCCCCTTCAAAGACTTGCTTTGTAAGATTGTAAAGATAATACATGTGTAAGAAACTAGAACTGTCACCATGGTGACTACTTGAATGGAACCAGCCAAGATAAATACCAACAGGAAGTTAATGGAAGGATCAGAACAGGAAATCTTCAACAATGGCATAATATCACAATAAAAGTGATGTATTATGTTGGAATTACAGAAATTTAACCTCAATAAGAAAATCTCATGAATTAAGGCATGAAGAAAGCCACCTACAAATGACAAAATGATTAGCCAGGAACACAATTTATTGGTCATGGTCACTGGATAAAGTAGAGGTTTGCAGATAGCTACATAACGATCATAGGCCATCACAGTCAAAAGAAAGCATTCTGTGGTTGCACTGACTGCAAAAGAAAAGAACTGTGTCAGGCATTCAGAGAGAGAGATCTTCATGTTGTGAAATAACAAAGTGACCAGTATTTTGGGTGACACAGTAGATGATACCCAAGTATCCACAAAAGCTAAACTACTGAGGAATAGGTACATGGGAATGTGAAGGTGAGGGTCTTTCCAGATGAGAGTGATCAAGCCAAAGTTTCCTGTAATGGTAATGAGATACATCACCAAGAAAACAAAGAAGAATGGGACTTCCCACTGAGCTTGGAGAGGCAATCCTACAAGGACAAAGTCTGTCAGCACTGTTGCATTCTCCCTTTCCATGACCTCACTGGATGTCCTCTGAAAGAAAAGTGAGATAAAGAAATTCTGTAAGTGTCAGAAGAAAAGGGCCAGAGGCTGTACATGAAGATGTTTTGTAAACATGCAATTCATTTGGCGATGCAAAGAGTTTACTGTGAGCTAAAATCAAATTTTAGTTTTCGACATAACTTGAGTACTGAATCAAAATTTGGATTTTAAATTTTATTTACAAACCTTGTGTTTTTCATAAATGTAATTCCACCAGCCAAATACTCTTCATATTTTGATTTTCCCCTCATTTTGATTGTTACAGGTATTAGAACTAAATTACTGAAACTATTATGTTATTTTTGGAAACATAAAGGCCAGTTAGGCTGCCAATAAAAGAAAACATTTTACAAACCTCACCGACTGGTTGATGAGTTGTGTCATCTACACGCAACTAGGAAGAAAAATTAAAAATAAAATAATTTTCCAACCTACTGTAAGACTTAAGAGATTTCAGAATATCCACTTTGCTATTTACCTGGATTTTTACATGGATTTACAGATTAATCTGTGTCACTTCTAAGCTAATATGAGTCACTGCATCCTGCTTATCTTCAAAATTTTCTTCAACTAGCTATACCTCCTGTTGTGTTTTATGTTCTTTTCATTAATTCATTTACCTGTTTATTTATGTTGATACAGGATTTTACCACGTTGCCCTGACTGGCCTTAAACACATAAAGATTCTTTAACCTTTGTCTCCCTTCTTAGTGCTGGGATTAAACACATGTGTTATGCCTAGTCCTCTTTTCCTTAATAGTTCAAAAGAATGTGTTCTTCCAATCTACAAGTCTAATGTACCTAATTAAAACTGCCTTTACATCTTTCTAAAATATACACTCATTTTCTTAGTTTATGAACATTACTTGAAAATACTTTCATCTCCAACACTTCTTTAGGAAGAATAATGTCAAGTCAATTGTAAAAGCTGAAACTGGCTGTATAAATAACCAACAATTTGAATTTGAATTTGTAGGCTTAGTTCTGTGAAAGTTCAAGTCACAAAGAAATTTAGGTTTCTAAAATACTTTTATGTATGCATAATTTCTAAAGTTATAGATGGGAAAAGAACAGTTGAGATACATTTTCTGTATGGCGTCTTGTGTGTCTGTAATATACAATGCAATTGTTACAAGAAGTGGGTGAAAAAACCAAGAGCTTATATTTTACTGCCACATCAAATATTTGTTAAAATATACTTAATTAAAGAGTATGATCTTTGTATCATAAACAATTAGGGTATATCACATGACAATCATTGTATGTGCATTTTTAAAATGAATTACATGTTTCCATAATTTATCTTATAAGGTTACTATAGTTAGGTTCACAGGTAATAAATAGCAATTAAAGAACAACTATGGCTGGAATTTAAAATGAATAAAAAGGACAAATTAATCACTTAGAGACCTATTTTGCTTTCTCTGACTTTAGTCATAAAAATAAAATGTATTATTCTAACAGATTTCTATATTTACTTTTCTCTTTGAACAATTTATAAACGTGGTCTTAAGTTAGTATGTATTAAACAAAATTTTAACTTTTTAAAAAAGATTTATTTATTTAATATACACTGTTCTGTATGTATGTATGAGTCTTCCAGAGGTCCTGAGTTTAATTCCCAGCAACCACATGGTATCTCACAACCATCTGTAATGAAAATTTTAACTTTTTAATAAATAGTATAATTATTTTACACATTATCTCTTTCTTACCTATATCCTAAAAAGAATCAAGGAGAAGTTTAAAGCCCTAGGTTTCATAGAGTAGGAAAGTCCAATTTTAACACAGAAGTGGGAAAAGTATAGATAGCAGTGCTTGCATGCTGATTCATCTAGAGGCTGCATTTCTTAAGCTAAGGAGAGGTTTCCTGTATAAATACACCTTCAAAACAGAACCACAACAATTGCACAACTATGTGCTTTTACCAAAAGACAAAGGCATGACGAAATTGATTCCCCAAGAGACTTTATTGGGAAATCCCTTTAGGAAAGTGACTGCTCTCTTAGGCATTGTAGAGTTGGACCATGCACCGAACAGCTCCAGCAGTTCCACTGGGTTTTGCAGCCTTTGAAATCATAAACTTGACATGAATGCACATCATTGAGTTGTTAGAATGTATATTATATTGCAATTTATTTTTTTGGTTTTCTGCCTCAGGGTAGAATTTAGAAGACTTGACAAGTTTTTACATTTTCAACCTCAAGTAGAAAATGTTTAGACAAATCTTCATTCACATATAATATGTGTTCTTTCTACTTTGACTTGTATAACTCTGAGCTAGTCTAAGCATGGTTTTAGTAAGTCCAAAGATCTAGATGCCCTTCTGGAATCAACCTAAGTTGGAGCTGGTAGAGAATGCTAGCTCAGGTCAGCTTACTCCGCCAGTTCAAGCTTAAATCTAATGGGAAATTGTACTAATGAATGTCAAGGGGAAGGAGAAGGGCAAGAAAAAAGACAAAGTACCTCGATGGGTAGTGACTAGAATTCTGCCTCCCAAATATGAATAGCACCAAGCTTCTAAAATAGCCTATTAAAAACATGTAAAATCTGCTTCAGTAGTAGGGTTGGGCTCAGAATCCTCCCTCTGTGATATGGTGATCCTGTGGACATTGGCCAAGCATCTATAAAGCAAAAACCCTTGAACTTTGATTAAAGCAGGTGCAAATGCACATGTAAACCAGTTGCATCTTCTAGAAAGAGGGAAGTGGGCAGCTGTACAAGAGATTCAGGGTAGGACAATAACTGTGTAGCTCCAGCATAGAGGAAGGTTTGACAAAATTTTACATGATACTAAAAGAGTACAGAATTTCCCTTGAGTATTAGCAGAATTTTCCATAAACATTCAATGAAAACAAACAGTTCAGTTTACTTATTGCTGCATTTATTTACATTTGAAATTTGCATAGTGGTCTGAAACTCCTGACAGTAAAATATTTTTGTTTATTTGATAAAACTATCATTTTGAAGAAAGTAAAAAGCCAAAAGGTGTTTCATTTTTTTTTTGGAGACTGACTTTTTTGATTGTCAAATCAAGGCCATTTCCTTTATATTGTGCCACTTTTGTTTAATTAAATCCATCCAAACTGAACTCTTCCATTTTATCCTTTAGCTTTCTGACTGATACTGTTATAGGTACTGCCTATTAACATTCAGTGACCTACTCAAGAAAATATATGGTATAATTAACAAAAGACTCTGTATGAAACCCAGGATTGCATTTGATGTATATGGGGAAATTTGAAGGGAGAAGTTGGAGGTAGATATGATCATATGGTATTGTATTCTAGTATAAAGTTCTTGAGACTAATGAAAAAATAAAAATATACAAAATTATTAAAATGAATAGATATATAGATATAAATCAATAAACAGTAGCAAAACCAGGTAAGATAATCCTCCCTACAAAAAGAGGCCTTTCAAGACATCATAAACAAAGAAAAGATAAGCATCTCTCCTCATGGGCAGATATAGGGTAAGTTAAGAGAATATTAAAAGTTTGGTCTTTCATTTAACTGCCTTTTTCTTTATTATTGTGGTTTATTTTCTATTGATTTTTCTATGATATGTGGAATTTCTATAAGCACTAAAAGTCAAAGAAATAACTTAGGTAAAAAGTTTGAAGAGCTTGTAGATTTCCTATCTTTTTGTTTGTTTTGTTTTTCATATGCCTAAACATGAAAATAGAAAATAGAAGCTAAACACACAACGGAAAAATACAGTTAAAGAGTTCAACCTAGATGGCCCTATCTGCTGTTGCACATATCCCACTAAATCTTCTGGAAAGAACCAGTATTGCTTTTAATAACTACTGGAAGAACAGATACACCAGTGGAATGTTTTTTTATACTTTATTTAACACGACATAAAAACTTAATGAGATTCTTCAACATTTTCAGATTAGAAATACTAACATTTCAAGGATTTTATTGGATATGTTGCCTTATCATTGTTAACACACTTGAAAATTGATTTAACCAGAGTATGAAAGAAATGTCATAATTATAATTGCAAAAATCTTTGAACACTTTCCAAAACAAAAATATACAAAAAATGGAAACATCTGTGGTTGTTTATAGTGAATATGAATAAGAGACTTTTGAGACCTAAACATGCCTCTCTAATCTTTTTTTCAGTGAATCCATGACTTGCTTGTTTCTCAGGCTGTAGATAATTGGGTTTAGCACAGGAATTATGACAGTGTAAAACAGAGAGTCCATCATACCTTGATCATCTCTTTGTTGAGATGCAGGGAGCACATACATGAAAAGAAGAGGGCCATAGTATAAAGACACTGATAAAAGATGGGCTCCACAGGTAGAGAAAGCCTTCCTTAGACCTTGGACAGACTTCCTCTTTAAAATTGAAAACAGAACCAGTGTATATGAAACTAGTACAGTCATAATGGTGAACACCTGTATTGAACCAGACAAAATAAATACTAATAGAAGATTAAGAGTAGGATCAGTACAGGAAATATTATACAAAGGCATAATATCACAATAAAAGTGATGTATTATATTAGAATTACAGAAGGTTAACCTAAATAAAAATAATACGTGAAACAAAGAATGAAGAAAGCCACCTACAAATACTGAAATTAACATTCGGATGCATAGTCTATTGGTCATAATTACTGGATAAAGTAGTGGTTTGCATATGGCTACATAGCGGTCATAGGCCATTGTACCTAAAAGAAAGCATTCTGTCGTTCCACCAAATGCAAAGGCAAAAAATTGTATCATGCATTCAGAAAGTGATATTATCTTAGTCTTGGATAACAAGTCAACCAACATATTAGGAGTCACTGTGGATGATATCCAAGCATCTACAAAAGCTAAACTCCCTAGGAAAAAGTACATAGGGATATGGAGGTGGGGGTCACTCCAGATGAGAGCAATCAGACCTAGGTTCCCCACAACTGTGATGAGATATATCACCAAGAAAAGGAGAAACAGGGGCACCTTCAGTTCTGGATGATCAGTGAGTCCTGTGAGAACAAACTCGGTCAGCAGTGTTGCATTCTCTTTTTCCATATGTTGTTCACTGGACATTACCTGAAATGAAATAAAACAAGTATAATAGAACACTCACTAATATTTTAAGATCAGCATGGTGAAAGGAATTCATAAGAAGTCAAATCTTTACCATATGTATTATAATTTCTCAGGTCTTCTAAAACTAGTGCTGCAGGTGGTTGTGAGCCACCATATGCTTACTAGGAACTCAACCTGGGACCTCTCTGCAAAATCAACAAATACTTGTTACTGCCAAATCATCTGTCTAGCCACAGTTTCTACATTTTTTCTTTTAGCATCAACTTCCTTTTAATAAACACTTCTCCCATGTTAAATCAAAGACCTACATGTCCAAAAGGAGAGAGGAAAGAGACACAAGGAAACATATTAAGCAGAGTGATCAAAGAAAGGAGCAGGGTTGAATGAGGAGACTGGGTGTTGTGAACACTAGAAAAAGAAAGACATTAAGAATAGCACAGAAATACAGTGCCAAGTGTAAAAACAAATGCTTGAGGGAGAGAGAGAAAGTAAGAGAAATTGCTGAGAAGGGAAATACAGAGAGTGTTAGTGGCTTCAGCAAGAACACTTTCCTTTATTGAACAGAATTGAAATCATGGAGTAGTGAGATGGTCATGTGAAGGAGTAGCATGGGAATCAAGAACATGAATGATACAGTACCCTTCGTTAACCACAGAGGACAGCTGACATTTGTCTGTTTTGTGGATCCATATAACTTGTTTCTTCTGTAAAATACTTTAAGAAAGTTCTCCAAAGTAAGAGTGGGCAATTGAGAAGAAATGGAGATAATCAGAGAAGAAAAGAGAGATGAGAGATAAAAACAAAACAAAGCAAACAAAAAAAAACCCTAAACTTATACAGAGGTAAAGAAAAGAAAAGGTCATAAAAATAGGCAAAAATCCAAGTCATAACTTGATAAGTATAGTAAAGGCAAGCCAAGGAGACAAGAGGGAGAGCATGAGAGATACCCAAAACAAAATACTGAGAAATGCTCAGAGGTCTTGGGGGAACATTCATTCTAACCTTTGTGTTACTAATAGGTGTATTATCAGAATAACTTCACTTTGATTAAGAATTAAGTTTATTTTATTATGGAATCTGTATATTATCAAGAAGAAGCTTCAGCTTTAAAATTGTAATAAGTACGGTGACAGTGTCTAAAGGTTCATTCCACATGCAAGTGATACTTTATCTCATTTTAATAAATAATAGAAGCCAAATATTAACTAGATACTGACTATATGAAGAACCAATGCCAGTAACTGTACAGATAAAGTAAGTTTTATAGTGAATGAGTTTACATACATGCTATCCCAAAATCATTGAAAATCCTCAAGTAAAGTGTATGTAGGAATTTTTCAAATAACAAATGTTGATAAATATACAACAATATAACAAATATAACACATTATATGTAAATAACTCAATTACAGTTATATATATTTATACAAAAGTGTTTCAGTGTACATTACATATAATTATAATTATAAATATTCATTTGTTCATATCATATATCTATATTATACATATAAAATACCCAATGAAACTTTTGTCACATGAGGAGTATAAAGGAATTACTATTTAATTTGTAGACCTTCAGCTTTAATCAAAAATTTAACTTTCTTGGATGGGTCTTTATAGCAGAATTGTCTAATTATTTCTTATACAAGAATAATGTCAATCTGAGACCCGAGTTCTGAAGCACTCATATTTTATCTCAACAAATCTGAAAAACTTTTATAAATACAGTGGAAGGACAATAAATATTTTTATAAGGAATAGTTAAATTTATAGCTATGTTCCTTGCTCAGATTTTAGTCATGAAAATGATACAAGCAAATTTTTCAATCTTTAGTTTTAAAAACTAGACCCTGGCTATTTTTGCTTTTTGTACATAAATTCCAAAATTACTATAAGGTCATAGACTTTAAACCTTGTAAATTTTAAAACTTCTTTATAAGGATTAATATTAGGAAATATTTTCAATATTACCAATATCTTCTGAGGAATTGTAGAGATCCTTCAAAAGCAAAAATGACACATGACAGCCCTGATATGAAGACCGTGTAGTTCCCCGACTCACTTAGATGGCTTCACTTACAAATAAAACTAAGGGAAATTCTATTTATATAATTAATCTTTGAACACAGTGTCAACCAATTGCACACTTGTGAAGTTTGTTTTTAGGAAAGAGAATATGAAGAACTGAAATTCCCTTCAGAATGTCTTAGGATTCCCTGTGGAATAAAATGCAAATCATCAACTGGGCATTGCTGATGAAGGTGTCTGCAAAATTCAGGTATGCCCAAAAGACTGATAAACATTTCATCATAATTGACATACCCGGTTGCTTTATGTCAATTTTGGTTTAGATATGAAATTGAATGCAGTGAGTGCTTTGTTGTGATAATGTCTGTACTAATCAAAACATAATTTAAAGCAGTTGTCTATATTTCCTACAAGAGAAAATACAAAAATAATATTGTTCTGATATTAAAAATAACATCTTATATTTGGCCATCTCTAAATTCCCTTAGTTCAATCATACATCTGGTAAAAGTTTATATCACGGCAAAGAGTAGAAAAAAAACAAAAAACATATGTTATGAGATAGAGGCGAATAGCCTTGCTTTTCAAACAGCAGTGTCCATGAATTTAAAGATTTGAGGACAAATCAGTCACTTTGTAGAGATTCCATCCACCATCGTAAGAAAATTTAATTCAATAAATTAGTCTTTTAGTAGACATTGTATATTCAAAACATAGTAATGTGTGTGTGCAAATGGTATGCACACATAGATTTATATACATACAAATGTTTTTTATAATTGAGTGTATCTCATAGCAATAAATTAAAATGAAATTTATTCCTTGAAATTCTGAAGCTTGCATGGGCAGCCCATATATGGCAGTTCTGTTAAACTTGTCCATATTTGGTTTCACGGTGTAAGTTGATGAGGACGCCTGGCCAAGAGGGCACCAGAACTCATTACAAATGGTTGTAAGGCACCATGTGATTGCTGGAAACTGAATTCAGGACCTTTGAAAGAGCAGACAGTGTTCTTTTTTTTTTAAAGATTTATTTATTATGTATACAATGTTCTGTCTGCATGTGTGCCTACATGCCAGAAGAAGGCACCAGATCTCATTACAGATGGTTGTGAGCCACCATGTGGTTGCTGGGAATTGAACTCAGGACCTCTGGAAGGAAAGTCAGTGCTCTTAACCTCTGAGCCATCTCTCCAGCCCCCAGACAGTGTTCTTAATAACTGAGCCATCTCTCTATCCCTCTCGAAACAATATTATCCTTTATTTATTTTACTGATCATATAGTCAAAACCTGTGCTCTGCAGTGGTCGGTATGTTTCCATATGACTTTTTTAGAAAGTCATTTATTTATCTTTTTGTGCTCCCTCCTCTACCCTATCTTCCTTTCTTCTACTGCAATTTTACCCTTCCTGTTTCAGATCTGAAACAAAAAACTTACAATATCCTGGATCTATAGAATTTATATGTTAAAATGAATATCCTACCAAAAGGAAAAGACATATTCAACACAGTTTCTGTCAAAATTCCAGTACAATTCCTCACAAAAATTGATAAATTATTTTAAATTTCATATGGAATTATAAAATACCCAGGATATTCCCGCAAAAAGAATCGTGAACAAAAATGAAAGAAGAAAGAAAGATCAAAGGAAAACTTTTGGAGGTATTGCAATTCAAGATTTCAAGTTATACACAAAGTTATAAGACATCATTGTATCTGCATATAAAATAGACCCATTGATCAATGGACAGAATTTAGGACCCTCATACAAACTCAGACTTCAAAATACATATTTAATTTTACAAAGCAAATAAAAATATTAATTGGAGAAAAGACAGAATCTATAAATGTGGCCAGTCAAACTTAGAAGTGACAAGTAGAAAAATGAAATTAGATTCTTATCTCTCACTTCACTAAAAACTCACCTCCAAATGGTCCAAGAACTTCAGCAGATGATATGATACCCTAAATCTGGTAGTGGAACAAGCAAGGGATATACTTGATCTCATTGGTATAGGAAGGGCTTTCTTGAAAGGACTCTGGTAGAGCTGGTGTTAAGACTAGCAATTAATAAATGGGACCTCAAGAAATTAAAATGTTTCTGTACAACTAAGGACATCATCATTTTAATGAAAGGACAGTCTACAAAACTGAAAAAGTCTACCATGTACACATCTGACAATTGGTCATTATCTAGAATATACAAAGAACTAACAAGTGAAATCATCAAAAAGGAGAACAAGACAATTAAAAAATGGGGCATGAATCTAAACAGAGAGTTCTCAAAAGACAAATGCAAATAGCTGTGAAACCCTTCAAAATATTCAACATCTTCAACCACCAAGGAAATACAAATTAAAACAAGTTTGATATTTCATCTTATCACAAAACCACACAAGAAGACAAATACGGGTGTGGGTGTGATGAAAGGGGAACACTTACTCACCACTGCTGAGTGTGCAAACTGGTATACCCACATGGAAATCAGTATGGGGGCTAAAAATCTTTAAATAGCTTATGCAGCATGATCTAGCTATCCTCTCCTGGTTATACACCCAAAGGACTCTGCATCCTGCTATAAGGATACCTGATCACCCAGAGTCACTGTGGAACCATTCCTACAGCAGTAGCTATACTATTACTGAATAATAAAATTCAGCTAAAGGAACACATGAACATATTCTCAAAGTTTTCCCACAGCCACATCTCTGATGGAAAAATGCTTTCCTGGTTAAAGTTTTGGATTTCACATAAGTACTAGCCTAAGAAAATTTATCAGAAATTTCTTTAAAATATTTTATAAAATACTGTAAAAGTGAGTGGATATATTACATATATTATTTACATTATACATTTATTTATGTATATGGAGGTGAATGAGAGATATGTATTCCTATAAATCACCAAGTGAGAATATAATATTGTATTCTTACAATACAGTGTATGTCAACTATTATTAGTATATTTACATGGCAGTTTTAAAACATAAACTGTTTTTTAAACAAATGAATGGGCAGTCTGATACTAAACCATCTTTTACATGATAATTTGTCCTTTATTACATCCATTACATTTCAATTAATATCCATTATGTAATGTGTAATGGGGAATAAAATTGAATTGTGGAAGAAGAAGTCTCATATTCTTTATTAGTATAATCTTTAATAATAAAAATAACAATAACGATAATAATAACGATGACAGGATAAAGCAATAGATAAAATAAATCAGCATGATAGAATATAACAGCAACCAAATACATGCAATAACTGTGGTGTCTGGGAAGAAAGGGTAACTGCAGCTGAACTGATAACCTTTCAGTGTTTCTGGAGGTTTAGGTGAGTCCCCTCAGGGGAACTTCTGAGGCCATAATGATCTTCAAGCATATTGGTATGCAGATCTCTGGAATCATACTGATACAGTGTCTGTTTTAAATACTTACATGTTGTCATCAGATCTTTGATCCTTGCAATTGTTTCTCTACTATATCTTGTCACAGTATATCCAAGCTAATGAAACTATCAGCTTAGTTTTATATCTATGTCTACCAAGAAAAAAACGGTGGCAACAACAGCTTGAGCTAGTACTCAGTAACGATTCTAAGCAAAGAAATATATTTGGGCTCATTCTTTACATTTGTTTGCTTGTTTATTTATGAGGTGTACGTGTGTGTGTGTGTGTGTGTGTATGCATGTGTATGTGTGCACACTCGCATGCACACCATAGAGTGTCTGTGGAGGCCAGAAGACAACCTATGAGAGCCAATTTTCTCTTTCTACTATGTTAGTTAGGAGGTAATTATATTCAAGCCTCAATTCTTTTTTTTATTGATTGTTGTTGAGCTCTACATTTTTTTCTGCTTCCCTAGCTGCCTTTCCCCTCCCCTTCAACCCTCTCCCAAGGTTGCCATGCTCCCGATTTACTGAGGTCTTGTCTTTTTCTATTACCCATGTTTTTCTTAGGGTCCTCATTATTGTCTAGGTTTTCTGAACCTTATAGAAGAGAAAGTGGGGAGTACACTTGAACGCATTGGCACAGGAGACTACTTTCAGTAGCACAGACACTGAGAGATACAATTAATAAATGGAACCCCCTGAAACTAAAAAGCTTCTGTAAAGCAAAGGACACAGTCAACAAGACAAAACAACAGCCTACAGAGTGGGAAAAGATCTTCACTAACCCCACATGAGACAGAGGTCTGATTTCCAAATATAAAGAGAATCAAGAAATTAGTCATCAAAAGATCAAATAATCCAGTAAAAATGGAGTACAGACCTAAAGAGAGAACTCTCAAAAGAGGGATCTAAAATGGCTGAAAGACACTTAAGGAAATGTTCCGGCATCAGTTCTTAAGCCTTGGCAACAAGCGTTACCAGCAGAGCCATTTCACCAACCAGGGGCTAAGTTTTCATTACAAAAAGGGACATACTCATTGCATTTTGTGTATTTGTGAATACACTTCAATTTTGCAAACATTTATGTAAGATCTCACATGTGTAAGCTGCTGTGAAAGAAACCAAAAAGTAACAGAGCAGTAGGAATATAGATTACAATCTACAAGTCAAAGCTGTGTGTCACATAAGGTCAAGTTTGGCCCAATAAGTGTTATTAAGTTATTCTAATGAGTGATATTTCCTGTCCTAGTTGTGGTTACGTAAAAGTCTTATAAGGAAGCAGTCACGGTTTGGTCAGACCTTGAAATGTTAAACTAATATCGAGTATTAATGGTAAGGGGTGTGTCAAGGCAGGGCAGGGATTCTTCGTAAAGAGGATTTTTAAGGGAAAGCAATCACGTAAGACAGTAAGGCAGGTCCAGACGAATCTCAATGATGCATTTTGGAAATGACAAAATTTCCATTTGGAGAATTGTGAAAAAGACATAGGATTTAGAGAAGGTTACATTGGAAAGGACCTCAAATCACACCAGTGTGAGAAATGTTTTGTAAAGAAAAATATAGACATGCTCACATTAGCATATAGAATAAATCTATACAAGATATATATGAAAATAAATATGAGATATTAATATGGTATGTGAATACCATCTTATAGTTATGAAAATACTTAAAAAATATTAAAAGGGGTTTGAATTCATCCATTTTGTCATCAACAATTACTTAACAGCATCACTTCTGAAAGAAGAGAGTATTTGTAGGTTTTAGGATATAAAAACTACAGTTTCACATGAATAGAGGTAAGGTTTTTAGAGTGTCTCTGCTACATCAATAGAAATCTCTATGGCATTTCAAGGATTATAGAAAAAAGGCAAGGTGGAACTGTAGATGGATAGCTCGGGAGACATGAAAACGTAGAATGTATGAAAGACGAACAGGAAAATTACTACACACACACACACACTTGTACATTTGTTTATTTGTGTTCTAATTTTCACATGCCGCTCCAAACACACTTTGTATTATTGTATCATAAAGTGTTATCGTTATTTATTCTTTGATAATATGCACTTGAAGCTTCCTTTTTTTTCAAATATATATTCCAATAATGGCATTACTTGAAGCTTTAGCTTAATAGTGTCATTTTACCTAAACTAAGAACAATTGGCAGTCTTTCCTCCCCATTGTGCACTCTTTGCTGAGCATTTCTCTCTACTTGTCCAGTTTACTGATGGGTTTTGAACTATGTAAGCTCTCAAGAGTGAGACCATCAGACAATACAAAGCAGCACTAAAAGTGGCCTTAGAAGGCACCCTAGACTATGGAGCCTGGATTCTGTTCACTCATCTGATTACTCCAAGCTCAGAGCTTCACCTTACTGTTGTTCCCTGGAATTATGAGTATCACATTGAACTCTCCTTTCTGTTTATTTCTCTTGTAATTTTTAGGTTGAGTTTCTCTAAGAAGTGAAATTAACCTTTTTTTTTTTTTTGGACAGGATTTCTCTTTAGCCTTGGAGCCTGTCCTGGAACTAGTTGGTGTAGTCCAGGCTAGACTTGAACTCACAGAAATCTGCATGCCTCTGCCTCCCGAGTGTTGGGATTAAAGGCATGCGACAGAAATTAACCATTTTTTAAAGAAGTGAAATAAAGTCATGTTGATGACTAGCCATATATTACAGTTCTGCTGTCCAGTGAAATAAAAGCCTGCTTCCTCCACACAGTTGAATTTGATGCTTCTTCAAATTACACAACAGTATTGGCATAAAGGAAATAATATTCAATTATGATTTGCAGAAATACCATTTTTAACAGTTAATACACTTATGAAGCCATACTGAAAAAAACTTCAACACTGGGTTTAATTTTCTCTGATGTAGTTATTCTCATATGTAATAACATTTGTTAGAAAGTATTCTTGTGTTCTTGAAGACTTTCAATTTTCAAAGAAGATTTTAGACACTTATACTTTTGTTAATTAAAGTACTATATGAATTACAAAAGTAAAATTTTTTGGACAATGAACTACTGTCACTTTGAGCTTTGACTGTTTTGTGATTATCTATCGAAACACAGCAGAAAATTGTAACAAGTCTAAAAAGTTCTCTGTAATAATTTGGCCAATGAATCTGTGACTTGCTTATTTCTGAAACTGTAAATCACTGGATTTAACACAGGAATTATGACTGTGTAAAATAGAGAGTCTATCATATCTTTATCATCTACTTGTGGAGATGCAGGGTGCACATACATGAAGAGAAGAGGACCATAGTATAAAGACACAGATAAGAGGTGGGCTCCACAGGTGGAGAAGGCTTTCTTTATGCCTGTATCAGATTTCTTTTTTAAGATTGTAAACAGAATAATAGTGTAAGAAACAAGGATTGTTGAAATAGTGAAAACTTGAATTGAGCCAGAGAAAATAAAAACAATTAGATAATTAAGAGAAGTGTCAGTACAGGAAATTTTTAACAGTGATATAATGTCACAATAAAAATGGTGTATCACATTGGAATTACAGAAGGTTAATCTCAATAAAAATCCTTCATGAATTAAAGCATGAATAATTCCACCTACAAAACACAATACTATCAGACATACACACAGAGTATTAGTCATAACTACTGGGTAAAGTAAAGGTTTGCATATGGCTACATAGCGATCATAGGCCATTGCTGCCAAGAGGAAACATTCTGTAGTTGCACTGATATTAAATAAAAAAAATTGTAGCATACATTCAGATAGAGAGATCAGCTTGCTTTTAGCAAAGACGTTAAGCAGCATCTTTGGAACCACTATGGAGGATATAGATGCATCTACAAAAGCTAAACTTCCAAGGAACAGGTACATGGGGATGTGAAGATGAGGGTCAATCCAGATGAGAGTGATCAAACTGACATTTCCCACAATGGTGATGAGATATATCACCAAGAAGACCAGGAACAGAGGGATTTTCCACAGTGGCTGGTGAATGAGTCCTGTAAGAACAAACTCTGTCAAGACTGTTGCATTCTCCTTCTCCATGTCTTCACTGGATGGCTCTGAAACGAAAGGTAATGAATGTACAAGAGCATTTGCTAGAGCTTATAAAATGAAACCTAGAGACATGGACTTGAAATGAATGCAAACATCTATCAGAAGGTCCTTTAAATTTTATTTATCATTTATAATAAATTATTTAGATTAATGTAACAACACCAATTTAGTTTTTAAAAGCATAAGTTGAATACTATGTAAGAAGTTTTAAAGACTTTAACATATTTTTAGTTGTGTGTGGGTGTGTGTACATGCGTGCACACCTGAATGGGTGTAGGTATTCATGGAGTCAGAAGTAAGTGTAGTATCCTTTAAGCTGGAGTTATAGGCATTCATAAGTCTGTAAATCATACAAGATGAACTGAGCTCCAGTCCTCTACACCAGCACTAAAGCAGTTAATCTCTGGGCCATCTCTTGGGCACTGAATAACGAGGATATTGAACAAGTGGAACACACCATTTTTTACTCACTCAAATGTTATCATAGGGAAGAGCATTAGAACAATTTAAAAATATTTTTAAAATTAAATATGTAGTAGTGGAGAAAATAGGTTATTAGGAAGAAAAACTAGTGGGAAATATTAATTATAAAACCATTGTTGTTGTTCTGAGGCTTCTAAACTACATCATATATCTGAATTACTTGGGGACATTGTGCAAAATTGTTGATGTATTTCCATAGAAACAGAAACAGCAATTTTAAAATGATGTTTAAAAAATTGCATTCTAGTCAAATGTCAGTAGCACAAACCTTTAATCCCAGAATTCAGGTAGAGGCAGACGGATCTCTATAAGTTCAAGGCTAGCCTGGTCTACAGAGCAATTTCCAGGGCAGACTCCAAAGATACACAGATGAACCTTATCTTAAAAAAAAAAAACATCAATAACAACAAAAAAGGTCTGCATTCTAAAAATTTTTGGATGATACATATATGTGTGAAGTGATATGACCCTGAGAATGGTGAAGCAGTGACAAGGTCTACTTTTAAAAATTAGTAAATTAGAATGTACAGTGACACCTGACACCTATGTTATGGGCAGAGGTATCATGTGGTGCCTGTATGCATGGACATTTAAAGTTGAAAATCAGGATGAAGCTCAGTAGCAAAGTTGTAAAAAGTCCATCCTCTGATCACACAGGTGACAAGGGCTCAGCAGGATGAGTGAGCAATAGTGAATAGGGACAATGCCGATGGGAGTAGCTAATAGTGAGTTTATCAAATAGATCTTTCACTTCCTTGGTTAGATTTACCCCAAGATATTTTATGCTGTTTGTGGCTATCGTGAATGGAGAAGCTTCTCTGATTTTCCTCTCTGCTTCCATATCCTTTGTGTATAAGAGGGCGACTGATTTTTTGGAGTTGATCTTGTATCCTGTCACATTACTAAAGCTGTTTATCAGCTGTAAAAGTTCTTTGGTGGAGTTTTGGGGGTCGCTTATGTACACTATCATATCATCTGCGAATAACGAAAGTTTAACTTCTTCCTTTCCAATTCAAATCCCCTTGATCCCATTATGTTGTCTTATTGCTATTGCTAGAACTTCCAGCACTATATTGAAGAGGTATGGCGAAAGTGGACAGCCTTGTCGTGTTCCTGAGTTAAGCGGGATGGCTTTGAGTTTCTCTCCGTTTAATTTGATGTTAGCTGTCGGCTTGCTGTATATAGCTTTTATTATATTTAGGTATGACCCTTGTATCCCTAATCTCTCCAAGACTTTTAACATAAATGGATGTTGAATTTTGTCAAATGCTTTTTCAGCATCTAATGAAATGATCATATGGTTTTTTTCTTTCAGTTTATTTATATGCTGGATTACATTGATAGATTTTCGTATGTTGAACCAGCCCTGCATCTCAAGAATGAAGCCTACTTGATCATAATGGATAATTTTTCGGATGTGTTCTTGGATTCGGTTTGCCAGTATTTTGTTGAGTTTATGTGTTTCTTGGCATGGCAGAGTACACAAAGAGAAGGAAATGGAGGCATGGGAATAAATTCAAGAAGCTTATATTAAAGTAGTTATAATTGAGGTAGATTCCATTTTTGACAACCATCTGATCCCTGTTACATCAGGCAGAAGTTGTCCACCACTGTTGAAACCAAAGCACTTGAAAATAACCTTTGGATCTTGATAGAAAATACAGCAGAACTGGGACAAACTGTAAATTCACTTTCCTAGATTTGGTTTAGAATAGGAAATGGGTGAGACACCCAGATACAAAGCATAGTTTTAGTCATGAAAGCAGCACCACCTGAACTCCAGCCTTGCAGTGCATGCTATGATTTGACACACAGGGCACAAGACCTAATGCACTTATAGCTTTGGGAAGCTGTTTACTAGCACCTGATTCTAGCTATTTACTGACTACCTGCTGTTACTGATCCCTTTTCTTGATGAATATTCAAATTCTCCTAATTTTCTTTAGAGTCAAATATCTACCTCATAATGCACTTCTTTTTCTTTGTCACCAAGGCACAATTAACTCCATTGAAGATCAAAAAAGACAAGAAAAGCTGGAAAATGGTAGCACATTCCTGTAATCCCCGATGCTTTAGAGCCTGAGGCAGGAGATTAATTCTTTGGCCAAAGAGTGAGAACCTGACTCAAAATAAACACAAAACAACAACAACAACAAAATTAAGTTTAACTAGATAACTGATAGCCATGGTCCTTAAAAATGGGACAGACATGAATAATGAGAAAATGAAGCAAAATTAACCAACAGTTAAATTTCAAACACTGGTAGGAAAAGTGAAGGAAATCTTTGATTGCTGAAATTAAGAAGTGGGATCTTTGTTGAGAATGGTTTCTCTATGTTACAGAGGGGTGTCAGAAAATCAAAGGAACCAAAAGGCAGCAGAATCCCCAAGGCAAAGGAAGATACGTTGGGGGAACCGAATGATGGAGATAGTCGCCATCTATCTAGTGCTCCAAACTTAACATAAATTTTACCTATGGAATATTTATTCATGTTTTAAATAAATGCATAAATACATCAAGGACATAAGATGAAAGTATGAAGAAAGCAAAAAATATAGGAAAAGGATATTTGGGTTAGTAAAATTGGGAAAAAGGGGAGGAAGAGAAATAGCATAAGAGGGACATTTCACAAAATAGTGAGAAGAGCTACCAGAGGAAGACTGGAAATGAAGAAAAAGGCAAGTCTCAGAGGCACAACAGAAAGCTGTTTTCACAGCACCTCTTCCCTAGACCATTCTGAGAATTTTTATTTTCCTTTTCTATAAGTCAAAATTCAATTTCCTAGAGAATCTGTGTTTGCGTAAAATATTGATTTTACAAATTTCTTGTTGACAATTTACATGTCATCTCTGCCTGGCATTTCATTACATATTTCCATCTTTACTTTTGCTATGTCATCAATTCAAATTAAATTTCTCTAGAAATCTTTCTGATTTTATTTTCATTTTTGTTATTTATTCCTAGCAAGGTAAAATTTAATTTTTTATGAAATAAAAGAATTAGAAATTCTCAAATAAATTTGCATTTAAATTGTATGCATGGGAAAAGGTAAGAATGTCATGGAATAAAGTTCTCTGCATATTTCCTGTCTATTTATATATGTAGGGTGTATGTTTGTATAAAGCAAAGATATATACAGATATATCAGTTTATAAAACTTCATGAAATGTGGTGTCTATAGGGAGAAATATATTTGTATATATATCCTATTTCTATTTCTGTACATATATATACTCTTCAATAAATTATTAGAAAAGATGAGACTATAGAGGAGTGAGGAAATCTTTTCAATAGTCACTTTTTCTGCAACTGTCATAAAGTTTGCTATGTAAGAGCAACTTGATATCTCATCTGATCATAACTAAATGTAATAGCTGATTAAGTAGGTAATAAAAATCTCTAACCATGAGAATTCAGGTTAAATATTTTGCTTATTAATATTTAATCATAAAATAAAATATATAGAAAATCTTTTATTGCTCTTTTCTTCTATACTGATCTAGAATCTGAAAAGGTAAATATAAAATTATTATATATTTAAGAGCATTTTTAGCTCTTCATGCAGGAAGGAATCTTACAGAAATTATCTCTCTCTTACCTATATCCAGGAAGATGTTTCAGGGATCTTTAACAAATGTTGGGATTTCTAAAGCAGAGAAAAACACAGTCTGTCAGGAAGTCAGTAACATAGGGAGCAATTCTTAGCACAGTGGCTCATAGTGGAGTGTTCATCCTATAAACACAGAAAATTTTTAGATAATTTTGTTTTCAACACACATGTCAACCAGATTTAAACCTGTGTGCTTTTCCCAAAAGAAGAAATGAAGAGCTGAAATTCCCATAATGAGTTCAAACATTCCCCATGGAGAAAGTGTAGCTGCTGTGCTGGACACCCTGGGCTTGACCTGTGATGAGTCCAAATGATCCCATGGGTACACTGCCGATATTTATATTATGATTATCTACTCAGAGTGTCCAAATATAACTTTGGATATTGCACAATATGTGATCATTTCTTACATCAGTTGACATTTCTGACAGATTAGGCAACTTTTATTTAAATTAATTTTTAAGGTTTGTCTACAATGTTTCATCATGTTGTCCTCATGTGTTATTTTACTTTGTTTGTATCCATTCCCTTGCCCACTGTCCTCCATATTCCCCCTCTTTCTTCCAGATGGTGTTCTTTCTTTTTCTAGTTACTCTGTGCTTTAGCCTTCCTATGACATGTATTCCATTTACCTTTTATTCCCGACTTTGCTTTAGATCTCTTCCTCTTTTCTAATAATCCTTATCTATTTTCATGACCTACAAACTCACACACAATACAATACAAACATACACACAAATACACTTAAATTTAAGTTCTGTATGTGAGAGGTAAATGCAGTATTTTTCTTTCCAATCCAGCTTATTTCACTTGACTAATGATTTCTAGTTCTATACATCTTCTTTCAAATGTCACTATTTTATTTTTCTTCATGAATAAAAATGTTTTACTGCATACAAGTGTCATGCATTTGCTTGTTGATGGTCACCTAGGTTAAATTAATATTCTGGATATTGTGAAAAGTGTAGAAACACAATAAGATGCACAAATATATCTGTGCCACAGTGATTTAGATTTCTTAGTGTATATTTCCAATCATGGTATAGCTGAATCACACAGTATTTCTCTTGTTTGAGAACTCCCATATATATTTCTAGAGTGGCTTCATAAGCTTGCATTACCACAAGCAGGGATTAAGTTCTCCTATTTATGCATGTCTTCACAAGCTTTAGAAGTTATTTGGTTTCTTGGTGATAGCCATTACAGCTTAGATTAAACTCACTTAATCTAAGCTAAATATGATCAAGAAGCCTGGGAGTAAAGAAGAAAGAGGAAGGAAAACAAGCACAGGATCTTGTTCGAATGCGGGCTCCATCCTTGGTTCCCTCACACAAGAGTGTAGACTGAGTTTCCTGGAGTTCCTTTCTTCGATAGTTGTAGGTGTGCTCAGAGGTGGTCTTCACAGTAGAGTAACACTTTTGGCACAGTTCACTGAAAGACTAAAGTTAGGAAAGACCCAAGAGCACTGGAGAAAACAAATAATTTTAAATGTGAATAGTCTATAGAGAGAGAAGCAGACAGGAGGCACATGTGGCTAAGGAGACAGCATATGGATATTTGAGATTACACATGGCCTAGAGGTATATGGTGGGAAATGTATAGTCCCAAAACTCAAAGGAAGGCTCTGGAGGATGTTTTAACACAACAGGAATATGTCCATATTTTTCTTTTGACTATTAACATAGTTCTAGAGTACTTGAGTTCATGTCAGTTTCCTACATCCGGATGGTGGCTCTCAATTGCCTATATCCAGTTCCCAAGGCTCTATTTTGGCCTCTGAGAGTATCAGACATGTACATGGCACACAGACATAATTCAGGCAAAACACTCAGAAATATTAAAATAAAAATAAACACCCATTGAGAACAAGCACTTACATTTTCTTTGTCACAGGTTCTTGCCCCCTTTAACAGAACCACATGAGCCCCATCTCATAGACTGAACCTTATATGAAACCAGAAAATTGTTGACTACTCCCATATCATCCATGCCACTGTTGTACCAGTTAGCATGTCTTGTTAGACCAACAATCTCAGCTAAGTGAGACTGATGATCATTTTGCTAGTCCAATAAAGTGCATAGCACCTTCTAGGACTGTGAAAGCTAAACAGTAGAATGAGACTCTGGCAAGAACAGCTTCATTTCTTCATGTTCTATGCCTCAGGTATGAGAATTCTTACCACAGAGACACTTGATTGTCAGTTTTTATTGCTTCTCTACTCACAATTGCTGTGGAATATTTGTTTACACTATGTGACTGTTTGTCACTGTGATTGGTTTAGTAAAGAAATGAATGGCCAACAGGACAGAGAGGTGGCAGAAGAGATTGATAGTATTTCTAGGGAGAGAGAGGAAGTGGAGGAGGAATCGATGTGTGTTAAATATGCCAGAAAGACACCAGTGAGACTCAGAAGGAGTCAGACATATGGTACAGAGTAGAGGTAAGCATGGGAGAATGTAGATAAATAGAAACAGGTAAATTTGAGTTTTAAGAGTTTGTTGTGGACAAGCCTAAACTAAAGGTCAAATTTTCATAATTAATAATAAACCTCCATGTCATGATTAGAGAGCTGGTGATCCAAAAGTAGTCCAAAAAAGCTTGTTACATTTGTTTCCCAATGTATGGCATGCAAATCCACATAGAGATTGAGAAAGGTGGAAAAAATTTTCCTAGTATGCATGGTGCTTGTGGTGGTCTGGGCAAAACTATTTTAAGAAGATCTGCCATTAGTCAGGATCATAACAGGAAGAACCATAGACAGCTGACCTGAGCTCTTGAGAGTGTATAGATTCTTGACCAAAAGCTGGGGAGCCTTGTATCAGTATCTATCCCTGGTGATTGAGCTGGGCTTTGGAGCCCATTCCCTATGGTGGGTTGCACAGTCCTGAAGCAAGAGGGAAGGGCTTCTTCTTGTCCCAACTTGATAGGTCATGCTTTGTTTTTTTTCCAATGGTAGGCTTTGTCCTTTCTGAGGAGTGCACGGGAATGGGGTAACAAGAAGGCTGGGGTAGCAGTTTGAGCGAAAGGAAGGGAAACTGTAGTTGCTATGTAAAATAAATAGAAAATTTAAAATAAAAAATAAAATAAAATAAATAGGACCTGTTACCTCACACTTGAAAAGGGTTTATAAGAGGTGGTTGATGAGTTACTCAGTGGTGGGAGAGTAGGTAGAAACACCTACAGGAGCTGGACCAGATAGAATGGTCCCAGGCCAGGTCTACAGGCATAAGACTCTGATTTCACCAACCTGAAGTAGGAGGAACCAACCACCACCAGGCCATGTGCTAAGCAGAGCCAGCCAGAGGAAGGCCAGACAGAGCTTAGCAGTTTAAGGTTTGGCTCACCTGGTCGTAAAGACTGTGGATGTACAAAAAACATATCACCATAGAACCTTCATCTGGTGATGGACGGAGATGGAGACAAATACCCACATTGGAGCACCGGACTGAGCTCCCAAGGTCCAAATGAGGAGCAGAAGGACGGAGAACATGAGCAAGAAAGTCAGAACCGCGAGGGGTGTGTTCACCCACTGAGACAATGGGACTGATCTATTGGGAGCTCACCAAGGCCAGCTGGACTGGGACTGATGGAGCATGTGATCAAACTGGACTCTCTGAATGTGGCTGACAATGAGGGCTGACTGAGAAGCCAAGGACAATGGCACTGAGTTTTGATTCTACTGCATGGACTGGCCTTGTGGGAGACTAGTCTGTTTGGATGCTCACCTTCCTAGACCTGGATGGAGGGGGGAGGACCTTGGACTTCCCACGGGGCAGGAAACCCTGACTGCTCTTAGGACTGGAGAGGGAGGGGGAAAGGGAGTGGGGGGAGTAGGTGGGAAATGGGAGGAGGTGGAAATTTTTAATAAATAAATAAATTTTTAAGAAGTCTGGTTCAAACCAAGGAAATTTCTTTTTTTAAAAAATATTTATGAGTTGCTGAGTAATCCCATCAGGACGGGTGAGTGTGTGCTATCCAGGGGCAGACTGTCCCGGAAGAGAGCACAAACCCCCTCCCCCAGCTCCTTCTGCAGGGCTGTCTTTCTTTTGCACGACCCAGCCCCCCCAGCACCCCTCCCTAACCCTGCCCTGCTGTATGCTAGGACCAGTGCTCAAGTACAGTTTTAAGCTCCTAAACTAAGGCGACCCACCCAGAGCGGTGAGTGCCTGCCTACCGGGCAGGCCTAAGGGTCCCCTGTAAGGGAGCCGGGCACCTACAGCTCTGGCGCCAGGCTTCCTGCGCGCTCCTGGATACCATCCCACCCTTGCTCCATTCATCCTGTTGGCCCTGGATCATTGGGCTACTGGCGGCCCTGTTCAGTTGCTGAGGAATCCCATCAGGACGGGTGAGTGTATGCTATCCAGGGCAGACTGTCCCGGAAGAGAGCACAAACCCCCTCCCCCAGCTCCTTCTGCAGGGCTGTCTTTCTTTTGCACGACCCAGCCCCCCCAGCACCCCTCCCCAACCCTGCCCTGCTGTATGCTAGGACCAGTGCTCAAGTACAGTTTTAAGCTCCTAAACTAAGGCGACCCACCCAGAGTGGTGAGTGCCTGCCTACCGGGCAGGCCTCAGGGTCCCCTGTAAGGGAGCTGGGCACCTTCAGCTCTGGCGCCAGGCTTCCTGTGAGCTCCTGGTTACCACCCCCCCTTGCTCCATTCATCCTGTTGGCCCTGGATCATTGGGCTACTGGCGGCCCTGTTTAGTGGCTGAGTAATCCCATCGGGTCGGGAACGGTTCCTACTTCTACACTGAAGAGATATACCCAGAGAGTCAATCACAGCAAAGACTGGACCAAGAGACCAGGCCTCTCCTGGCTCCATTTGAAGGAAGAGATGGGAAGGCGCCAATACAAGAATTCCTCCAACAACCTGAAAGGCAACATGACACCACCAGAAACCAGGGATCCCGAAATAAGAAGAATTGTACACCCTACTCCTGAAGAAATAGAAGAAATCGACTCAAAAGTTAACTATATGAAAATAATAGAGGACCTTAAACAGGAGGTGAAAAACTGCCATAAACAATTAGAGATTACAAACAAAAAGGTAGAGGAAATGAATAAATCGCTCAAAGACACGCAAGAAAACCAAGAGAAACAAGAAAAAGTAATCAAACAGGTTAGGGAAGCGGTTCAAGACATGAAGAATGAAATGGAAGCAATGAAGAAAGCACAAACCGAGGGAAGAATGGAGATGGAAAATCTGGGTAAACGAACAGGAACGACAGAGACAGGTACTAACAACAGATTACAAGAGATAGAAGAGAGAATATCAGACACTGAAGATACCATAGAGAAAATAAACACACTGATCAAAGAAAACAGCAAAACCAACAAATTCTCATCACAAAACATTCAGGAAATTTGGGACACAATAAAAAGACCAAACCTAAGAATAATTGGAGTAGAAGAAGGAGAAGTGCAGCTCAACGGTACAGAAAATATACTTAATAAAATTATAGAAGAAAACTTTCCCAACCTGAAGAAAGAGGTACCTATGAAGGTTCAAGAAGCATACAGAACACCAAATAGGCTGGATCAAAAGAAAACATCCCCTCGCCATATAATAATCAAAACACAAAATATACAGAATAAAGAAAGAATATTAAGAGCCGCAAAGGAAAAAGGCCAAGTTACTTATAAAGGTAAACCTATCAGACTTACACCTGACTTCTCTATGGAAACCATGAAAGCCAGAAGGTCCTGGATAGATGTACTGCAAAAACTAAGAGATCATGGATGCAAGCCCAGACTACTATATCCAGCCAAGCTTTCATTCACTATAAATGGAGAAAACAAAATTTTCCAGGCTAAAAACAAATTTAAACAATACGTAGCCACAAATCCAGCCTTACAGAAAATTATAGAAGGAAAAGCACTAACCAAGGAGTCCAACAATGCCCACAATAACTCAGTCATGTAGTGACCTTTCACCAGCGCATCTCAAAGAAGGGATACACACAAACTCTACGACTAAAAAAAAATGACCGGAGTTAACAACCACTGGTCATTAATATCACTTAATGTCAATGGGCTAAACTCACCTATAAAAAGACACAGACTAAAGGATTGGATACGAAAACAGGATCCAACATTCTGCTGTCTACAAGAAACACACCTCAACCACAAAGACAGGCACCTACTCAGAGTAAAGGGCTGGGAAAAGGCCTATCAAGCAAATGGACCTAAGAAACAAGAAGGTGTGGCCATACTAATTTCTAACAAAGTTGACTTCAAACTTAAATCAATCAGAAGAGATGGAGAGGGGCATTTTATACTCATAACAGGAACAATTCATCAGGATGAAGTCTCAATTCTGAATATCTATGCCCCTAATATAAAAGCACCCACGTATGTAAAAGAAACATTACTAAAACTCAAGGCAGCCATCAAACCACACACACTAATAGTAGGAGACTTCAACACTCCTCTCTCACCAATGGACAGGTCAATCAAACAGAAACCTAACAGAGAAATTAGAGAATTAATGGAGGTAATGAAGCAAATGGACTTAACAGACATCTATAGATTATTCCACACGAACAGGAAAGAATATACCTTCTTCTCTGCAGCTCATGGAACCTTCTCGAAAATTGACCACATACTCGGTAGCAAAGCTAACTTACACAGTTACAAAAAAATATTAGTAACCACCTGCGTCTTATCAGATCACCATGGATTAAAGTTAGAATTCAACAACAATGCTACCCCCAGAAAGCCTACAAACTCATGGAAACTGAACAGTCAACTACTGAACCATACCTGGATTAAGGAAGAAATAAAGAAAGAAATTAAAGTCTTCCTTGAATTCAATGAAAATAAAGAAACAACATACTCAAACTTATGGGACACTATGAAAGCAGTGCTAAGAAGAAAGTTCATCGCACTAAGTGCCCACTTAAAGAAAACAGAGAAAGCACATATTGAACACTTAACAGCCCACCTGAAAGCTCTAGAAAAAAAGAAGCAGACTCACCTAGGAGGAGTAGAAGATTGGAAATAATCAAACTGAGGGCTGAAATCAACAAAATAGAAACACAGAATCAATCCAAAGAATCAATGAAACAAAAAGCTGGTTCCTGGAGAAAATCAACAAGATTGATAAACCCCTATCCAAACTAATCAAACGGCAGAGAGAGAACACGCAAATTAATAAGATCAGGAATGAAAAGGGGGACATAACCACAAACACAGAGGAAATTCAGAGAGTCATTAGATCTTACTACAAAAGCCTGTATGCCACTAAACTGGAAAATGTAAAAGAAATGGACACTTTTTTAGATAAATACCATTTACCAAAATTAAACCAGGACCAGGTGAACAATCTAAACAGACCTGTAAGTCGCAAAGAATTAGAAGCTGTTATCAAAAACCTCCCTACCAAAAAAAGCCCAGGGCCAGATGGGTTCAATGCGGAATTCTACCAGAACTTCCAAGAAGAGCTAATTCCTATACTCCTCAATGTATTCCACAATATAGAAACAGAAGGGTCATTACCAAATTCCTTTTATGAAGCTACAGTTACACTGATACCAAAACCACACAAAACTCAACCAGGAAAGAGAATTACAGGCCGATCTCACTCATGAATATCGACGCAAAAATCCTCAACAAAATACTGGCAAACCGAATCCAAGAACACATCCGAAAAATTATCCACTATGATCAAGTAGGCTTCATTCCTGAGATGCAGGGCTGGTTCAACATACGAAAATCTATCAATGTAATCCAGCATATAAATAAATTGAAAGAAAAAAACCATATGATCATTTCATTAGATGCTGAAAAAGCATTTGACAAAATTCAACATCCATTTATGTTAAAAGTCTTGGAGAGATTAGGGATACAAGGGTCATACCTAAATATAATAAAAGCTATATACAGCAAACCGACAGCTAACATCAAATTAAACGGAGAGAAACTCAAAGCCATCCCGCTTAACTCAGGAACACGACAAGGCTGTCCACTTTCGCCATACCTCTTCAATATAGTGCTGGAAGTTCTAGCAATAGCAATAAGACAACATAATGGGATCAAGGGGATTTGAATTGGAAAGGGAGAAGTTAAACTTTCGTTATTCGCAGATGATATGATAGTGTACATAAGCGACCCCCAAAACTCCACCAAAAAACTTTTACAGCTGATAAACAGCTTTAGTAAGGTGGCAGGATACATGATCAACTCCAAAAAATCAGTCGCCCTCTTATACACAAAGGATATGGAAGCAGAGAGGGAAATCAGAGAAGCTTCTCCATTCACGATAGCCACAAACAGCATAAAATATCTTGGGGTAAATCTAACCAAGGAAGTGAAAGATCTATTTGACAAGAACTTTAAGGCATTGAAGAAAGAAATTGATGAGGATACCAAAAAATGGATGGACATCCCTTGCTCTTGGATTGGGAGGATCAACATAGTAAAAATGGCAATTCTACCAAAGGCAATTTATAGATTCAATGCAATCCCCATCAAGGTCCCATCAAAATTCTTCACAGATCTGGAGAGGACAATAATCAACTTTATATGGAAAAACAAAAAACCCAGGATAGCCAAAACAATCCTATACAATAAAGGATTGTCTGGAGGCATTACCATCCCTGACTTCAAACTCTACTACAGAGCTACAGTATTGAAAACAGCTTGGTACTGGCATAAAAACAGAGAAGTCGACCAATGGAATCATATAGAAGACCCGGATTTAATCCCACAAACCTATGAACACCTCATTTTCGATAAAGGAGCTAAAATTATACAATGGAAGAAAGAAAGCATCTTCAACAAATGGTGCTGGCACAACTGGATGTCAACCTGTAGAAGAATGAAAATGGACCCATATCTATCACCGTGCACAAAACTCAAGTCCAAATGGATTAAAGACCTCAATATCAGCCCGAAAACACTGAACCTGATAGAGAAAGTGGGAAATACCCTACAACAGATGGGCACGGGTGATCGCTTCTTAGGTATAACCCCAGAAGCACAGACATTAAGGGCAACATTGAATAAATGGGACCTACTAAAACTGAGAAGGTTCTGTAAAGCAAAGGACACTGTCACTAAGACACAAAGGCAACCTACTGACTGGGAGAAGATCTTCACCAACCCCGCAACAGACAAAGGTCTGATCTCCAAAATATATAGAGAACTCAAGAAACTAGACTTTAAAAGGCTAATTAACCCAATTAAAAAATGGGGCACTGAACTGAACAGAGAATTCTCAACAGAAGAACTTCAAATGGCCAAAAGACACTTAAGGTCGTGCTCAATCTCCTTAGCAATCAGGGAAATGCAAATCAAAACAACTTTGAGATATCATCTTACACCTGTCAGAATGGCTAAAGTCAAAAACACCAAGGATAGCCTTTGCTGGAGAGGCTGTGGAGGAAGGGGTACACTCATCCATTGTTGGTGGGAATGCAATCTTGTGCAACCACTGTGGAAGTCAGTGTTTCGGTTTCTCAGGAAATTCGGGATCAACCTACCCCTCGACCCAGCAATGCCACTCTTGGGAATTTACCCAAGAGATGCTCTATCATATGTCAAAAGCATTTGTTCAACTATGTTCATAGCAGTATTATTTGTAATAGCCAGAATCTGGAAACAACCTAGATGCCCTTCAATGGAAGAATGGATGAAGAAAGTATGGAATATATACACACTAGAGTACTACGCTGCGGTAAAAAACAATGACTTCTCGAATTTTGCATGCAAATGGATGGAAATAGAAAACACTATCCTGAGTGAGGTAACCCAGACCCAAAAAGATGAACATGGGATGTACTCACTCATAATTGGTTTCTAGCCATAAATAGGGGTCACGGAGTTACAATAGGTGAATCTAAAGAAGCTAAGTAAGAAGGTGAACCCAAGGAAAAACATATAGTTATCCTCCTGGATAAGGGAAGTAGACAAAATTGCCGGGGAGAAAAGTGGGATGTTGGGGGTGGGGTGGGATGGGGGTAAGGGGAGATGGGGAGAGAAAAGGTAGAAGGAAAGGAGGGGGGACTTGGGGAAACAGGAGGATCGGGATAAAGGAAGGTTGGATAGGGGAGCACGGAACACCATTTCTTAGTTAAAGGACCCACTTTAGGATGGGCAGGAGACTTGACCCTAGAGGGGCTCCCAGGTGCCCAAGCTGAGGCCCCCAGTTAGTTCCTTGGGCAGCTGAGGATAGGGAACCTGAAATGACCCTATCCTAGAGCAATACTGACTAATATCATGCATATCATCCTAGAACTTTCATCTGGCGATGGATGGAGATAGAGACAGAGACCCACACAGGAACACTGGATAGAGCTCCCAAGGTCCCAAGGAGGAGCCGAATGAGGGAGAACATGAGCAAAGAAGTCGGGACCACGAGGGGTGCACCCACCCACTGAGACAGTGGAGCTGATCTACTGGGAGCTCACCAAGGCCAGCTGGACTGTTACCAAAAAAAGCATGGGATAAAACTGGACTCTCTGAACATGACGAACAATGAGGGCTGATGAGACGCCAAGGACAATGGCACGCGGTTTTGATCCAACGCAATGTACTGGCTTGGTGGGAGCCTAGCCAGTTTGGATGTTCACCTTCCTAGATATGGACGGAGGGGGGAGGACCTAGGACTTACCACAGGGCAGGGAACCCTGACTGCTCTTTGGACTGGAGAGGGAGGGGGAGAAAAGTGGGGGGAAAGGGAGAGGGGTGGTAGGAGGGGGAGAAGAATGGGAGGAGGGGGAGGGAAATGGGAGGCTGGGAGGAGGTGGAAATTTGTTTTTTTTTCTTTCTTTTCTTTATTTTCCTTTTATCAATAAAAAAATTAATAAAAATAAATAAATCTAAAAAAATATTTATTTATTTATTAGGTATACATTATTTTGTTTGCTTGTATGCCTGCAGGCCAGAAGAGGGCACCAGACCTCATTACAGATGGTTGTGAGCCACCATGTGGTTGCTGGGAATTGAACTCAGGACCTTTGGAAGAGCAGGCAATGCTCTTAACTGCTCTTAACCACTGAGCCATCTCTCCAGCCCCCCAAGGAAATTTCTTAACAGGTATAGCATGCTTTAAAATGTGCACAGATGCTGAAGAAAGAAAAGAAAATTGGTATAGACAGTCACAGAAAAAATAGTTGGAAAAATAAAGTCTTTAAAGAAAGAATAAAGTAATATAAAAGAAAAAAGTCAAAAGATGGAAAATACACAAGATGTCTATATCCTGTATGACTCTTTGTTGATTTTAAATTTTTTAAATTCTAATTAACAAGAACAACAACAAAAAGCTGCTATAAGACATTGGATTATGGAAACTGCTAAATTAAAGCAATATATTTATTTTAAGAATATCTTAACTTTAGAATATAAATCAAAATATATGTTGTATTGGGGTGATGTTTTGTGTTCATTTCCACAGGAAATGAAAAGACTTGAATTTCTTCAAAATTAATTAAGACTGTATTTAATCAGGTAAGACCTCCTGAAAGTCTTGGTTATAGGCATAAAGAAAGAAATAAAATAAAAACTACAAGAGAGTAAACATATATACTGATCTCTTGACATGAGAAAAGCTCTGAGACTGGAATTCTCATGACTTACTATTGCATGCCATCTTTTCATATAACTTGGATAGAGGTTTGCTTATCCAATCCAAAAGGACTTATAAAGTTGATAGATATCTTTTACCTGCTCAGATATATTACAAAATCTTCTTTAGCTGACTTGCACACACTGCACATTCCTTATTTGTGTTAATGTAGTCATGGTATCATAGTTTGTATATTTTCAGAACAAAAGGATTAGCCATGAATAAAGATAAAATAATTAGCCTAAGTGATTCAGTCACTCAGAATGCCTCTGTTGCCTCATAAATGTATATACAGAACAACTTCAAAGCTGCTGGCTGAGATGGTTCTCACAGACTACTCTAGCCATGACTTCAGATAAGCTCTACACTTTCACATCACACAGAGTCTAAACTAAAAATACAGCTATCTCTCCCAGGACTTGATCCCAATTTTTTTAGGGTCCCATAAATGTGTTATCAACTCCACCCAAGACACAAGAAACAATCCAAAGAACATAAAACCCACATTCTCAATGATAGAGTCAGTGGCTTTTGGTCATTTAGTAACTTATCAATATTTGTCATCATTTAGGGGAGTTGTTTCTAAATTGTTACTGGTCAGAGAGAGGAAAGAACCTAAGCAAGAGAGGTTGATTCAAGGATCTCTATCTGAAAATAAAATGGAAGATAGAGTATATTGATACAATTTCAAGGTTAATTTTGTTAGAACATACTGTGTATCTGTATCTACTCTATTTTAGATATTGTACCTATGTAGCTCATTTTAAAATGTAATGTAAATTTCTAATCTTTGGAAACTATTTAGAATAATTAAGAAATACAGGCTAGTGGTTAGTCATCAAGAACAATCAAACTTGTTTTATGTTAGGAATGTATTCAAGATTAAACAGATGTATTTTAGATAGATAGGTGGTCTTCAAACACTTTAGAGGTCTACAGAATATTGCATTTAAGATGCTTTAGTAACGTAAGTCTTTTCTTTACAGTGAAACTTGTCTGTTCCTGACAGTACTAATTTGCTTTGAAAAGAATGATGTGAACCAAAGAATCTACATGTTGTGATTGCTTTGAATTGTGGGAAAGTTAACCACTGGGCAAGAAACTGCCCATGCCTCAACTGCTAACAGTATGCAGTCCAAATTGGACAAGCAGGACATAAAAGAAGGCAGCTGCTGAACTTTGCCAAAAGAAGATAGAAGAGTGCTTCTAAAAATCCTCGTTCATAGAAAAGTTTGTTAGGTACTCCAGGACTGTAGACAGAAGATGGACTCCCAAATTTTGCACAGCTACATTGCGTAGCTGTCCAGGTAGCCAGCCAGTCAGCTGTCTCTGTCATTTCTATAGTTTTGAAAGTGTTTCATAGACGGTGCTTTCAGTATACAATTTCGAACTCATCAAGATAGGACAAATAATAAAACTTTTTTCTCTGAAACTGGTAAATACAAGTAGATTGGAGACCATAAATGGTATAGGAGGTCCTTCTTTCTATGTGTTACTTGTATTGGCTAATGAATAAAGATAGATAGTGGTCCCCACCTATGAAGGAAGAGACATACTAGAGTCATAGGACATAAATAAATAAAGCTGATACAAACCTGGAAGCTTCTACCATACTAATTTGTCTTTATAGTCCTGTAGGGGTTTATCAGTGCTTCCAGGGAAGAAATATAATAAAGAGTCTTACTGAACTGTGACCTCTACAAACATCAGTAACAACAGGACTAGAAAGGTGTACATTCTATTGCAGTAGTGGCAAGAATGCTATGGGCATAATTACTCTGTAATGAAATTTAAAATCCTTTCTGTGAAAAAGAATTCATGCCTCATACTGTTAACTGGGCCCAAACTGGCTAGGTCACAGGCCCTGGGGAAGAATCCAGTACTATTATTCTACTAAAAAGACATAGCAACAGGCCTAAACCTATAGGTCAGATCAATGCCTATAAATTAGTGCATCTCTCAGTCCTTACAGTAAAACTTCTTTTTCTACAGTAGACAGTGACTAAAATTAGAAACCCACAACTGGGCAACATACAGAGATTAAAAGAACACTCTTATTTTTAATGGGATACCAATATAACACCTTTTATCCCTAATGCTCAAGGACCATTATGAAAGGAGTGAAAAGATTGTAAGAGCTAGGAGTTATGGGCATCTACAATGAAACAGTGTTTGTTGGGCATGACATGGCTGTTTAACTTTTGACATCATAAAGATCATGACTGCATATAATAAAACCTAAGCAAGATTAAGCCAGAGATGAGGCAATCTTGGGTGGAGAAGGGGTTATTTATTAAGTCTAACCACTAACTGAGAAGGTATTGGAAATTGATGGCTAATAGAAGAGGGACAGTAAGTATTCTTCAAAGATGAGGTATAAGAAGCAACACATACTCCAGCACATGGTCCTAAATCTATGCAAATATAGACAGTACTAAGTGGATTCAGTGGGTTAAAAGAAAAACAGAACAAATGGATTTAGGAAGGAAAAGTGGAGGTGGTGGATAGAAAAGAGATTATCAAGGAAGAAATGAGATTTGATTTAATCCAAACAGTATACATATGTGTGTATAAGTACCAATATTCTTGTCTTTGTGTTTTTCAGTAAAAGTACTAGTGGTAAACACCTACAGAGAGCTTAGGGAGGTCTTAGTGGATCAGGAGATTAGATTGTAATATAAAGTTAAAACATGTCTCAAAAAATTTACAAGGTTCACAAATTTCTGGAAACAGTGTACAAAAACAATATGGCAATAAGGCAAATTTTAATTTATTTTAACTAACATATAAAACATAAATGGTATGTATCAATGGGCTGTCATCTTAACTTTTCAATACATGTATAATGTTTAAACTAAGTTAAAGATACTAATGAAATTTATGATTTCTATATGCTAAGAATGTAAGTTCTCAGCTGGTCAATGGTGGTGCATGGTTTAATCTCAGTACTCCCGAGGTAAAGGAAGGAGGAATACTGTGAATTCTATATGACCCTAGTCTCCAGAGAGGCTACACAACATAATCCTGTCTCAAAAGGCATAGTCATAACCCACTGATCTAACTTTCCCATATATAGGAAACCCTTATTCTACTAACTTCCGGTAACTATCATTTTACTCTCACCTCTGTGACATTACCTTCTTTTAACTCAATAGGGAAGATCAAAAAGTCCTTGTCAACCTGTGTCTAGCTTCCCTCACTCAACAGGTGTCATAGTTCCATTGTTAATACATAATATGTTTGTCTACAAAGAATTGGATAAGTGATTTTTACCCCCTAGATGGGGTGATCATGAACAGTGTAGAACCATTGCCTTTCCTTTTATCACCTGTAAATTTACCTTGGTAATCTTCTGACACAAGTGACACAAGGAACATAATGTCAAAGTTGTTCTAGAAAATTAATCTGTAAGATGTATTCAGACTCTCGTAGGTAGTGATGTGATTCTGGTTGATAGACCCAGATTTTCCTTTTTTTATCCACAAATCCAAAGATCTCTAATTCTGTTATTTTATGTGATTCACACAGATTTTTTTAAATCCCTTACAATTCTCAACTAAGTAACATAAAAGATGATGGTATAATTAAATGTGGGACAAACCAAGATCATCTACAAGTTGATGCTAGTAATGGGTGTTTGATTTACCTTAAAGACCTCGTTTATCTTCAATTAATGATGTTTGATTCAGTAGAGATTTAGGAAACAGGCTTTCATATAAGCAGTCTCTACAGAAATGCCCAAAGTCAATGCCTGGAGATCCCTGTAGAGTCAACAGAACTTTACACTGTCCCGAAGCTAACTAATTAATGTCACTGACATACATGGACAGAAAAGGTGTCCAAGATGTTCAAAATTTATTCTCCAGTGTTTTAAAGACCTGATATTTTCCCCAAATTCTCCAAAACTAAGAAAGATCATATGGGAAGCCAATCATTAAAATGTATGTCTGTGAATTTAAAATATGAGGTTAGAATTTAATTTACCTAAAAACATGAAGAAATCTAGATTTCTGAAGCACTTCAGGGCTTTATTGTTTTTACAACTTATCTACTTACTTTTCATGGGTCTCTAAGTTGAACATAAACTGACAAGATAAAATGATACAATAAATGAGTCATTCAGTCTATCTGAATTCATAAACAGTACAGTTCCTCAGCAAATATTCAGGTAAGATTAATGTTTTTCTGAAATAATTTGATGATGAACAGTAAAACAGATTTCTGATTCAGGGGAGTACTTGTATTTTATACTGGAGATGGGAAAAAGAATTTTCACTTGTTGTATTCTTGTGGATCTTCTAAATAAAAAGTAATTTTTGAAAACTATGCCTAAATATTTCCAGTTTATTTCCCATTATGTTGTGGGAAAATAATAAAACAGTATTACTTGATAGTTCTTCAAATATCATTTCAAAATACTTTGTTACAGATATATAATATGTTATATATGATATATAAATGGTTACTCATTTTATTCACTTGATTCTATCTTTCACTTTAAAACTACAGAAAACTTAACCATTATGTGAGAGAGTAGCAAAAAATAATATGTTTAGTTTAGAAGAAAAGTCAGTTAAATACAATTTACAATATGTTCTTTTTTAAAATAAATGCTTCAGTGTGCACATTTTTAATATATAGAAGGTCAATGACATATACAGAGTCTGGGTCTCAGAAAGCATTTGAAAGTCATTAAACTAGCTGTGTAATGGTTTTGTTTGTGAGTTAATAGTAATTTGCAAAGTAAAAAGGAGCTAAAATGCATGTGGAAAAATTACAGTATGCTCCTGTCCAATATGTTATACCTATAGTGTATTAAACCCAGAGAACTTTATTTGATGGAAAAAGATAATGCTGCCATTCTTTGAATCCCATACTGTTTCTGCAGTTGAAACAAGGGCATGTTATTTTGGTCAAACTATAACAGTATACAATAAACCAGAGTGATTATTGAATTCTGTAATATAGCATATTAGAAACAACTTCATAAGATTTAAATAATAAGCGAAATGGAAAAACCTCTAACATACTTAAAAAATGAAGATATTTATTTCTTCTGAATCAGTTGGAGTTATATAAGTGGCGTATTTAGACTGAACAATATTTATATTGTGAACACACATTTTTGTCATTGGTCTCAAGTTAACTACATCTACAAAAGGCTTAAAACTAGACCAAATGTTAGGATACCCAGATAATTAAGAGTAGCAACTCCTTTGGAAGTCTGTCAGATGAGATAAGAGCAGGAAGTAGACTATGTTAAAATAAGTATAAAAGTGATTTGAAACTAAGAAAATATAATGATGCTATATACTCTTATCCAGCCTTAAAAAAAAGAAATCTTCTGGACATATCCAACTGTTACTTTATGTGGGAAAATTGTAACCTGGGCAAATTAGTTTTTTATAGTTCACTCTGATTCTGTGTAGATTTTTAAAAAATCTCTCTACTAGATCCAAGGTAATTTTTCAATATTACTTGGACCCCATAATATAATACTTAAAATGATTTTGCCTAGAGAATGTTTTCTTATTTTTACTTTTTAAAATTGATTTTTATCGAGCTCTACATTTTTCTCTGGCCTGGAGAATGTTCTTATAAGAATCAAGTTGGGAAATGGCAACTGAAAGACCATGGATCTGTTCTCTGGTACAGGCTAGCTCATGCAACTAAAGTTTTCAATCAAAGAGTTCCAGAGACATTTCAGGACAGCCCCTTATGTACTATTTATGAGTAACTTCACAAATGACCTTTGCTGGGCAGGCTGCTCTTCAGGGGATGGCAGAGCATGATGTGATGAGTGTCATCTATATTCCTAATGTAATTAGAGTTGTGTAACTAGACATAGTCTGCTTGTAACTGCAGCTGAATTACTTTATAATTTTGTCTCAGCACAAATCAGAAATGATGAAGAAAAATAATTCTTTGACAACAGTTTGTCCTCTTAAGAATCACAGGTCACCTAGAACTCAAGATCTTTTTGTTCCTGCTTTTCTATGCAATCTATCTGGTCACCCTGGTGGGGAATCTTGGGTTGGTGGCCTTGATCTACATGGAACATCATCTTCATAAAGCCATGTACTTCTTTATTGGAAACCTGGCACTCATGGATTCCTGCTGCTCCTGTACTATTACTCCCAAAATGCTGGAGAACTTCTTTTCTGTGGATACTAGGATTTCTCTTTATGGTCCAGTTATATTTTCTGTGTCTTGCTGAAACTGCAGACTGCTTTCTTTTGGCAGCAATGGCCTATGACCGCTATGTGGCCATCTGCAACCCACTGCAGTACCACACCATGATGTCCAAGAAGCTCTCCATTCAGATGAGTGTAGGCACCTTCATTGCCAGTAACCTGCATTCCATGATTCTTGTAGGCTGTCTGTTAAGGTTATCTTTCTGTAAATCAAATTGCATTGATCACTTTTTCTGTGACTTTCTTCCACTCTATAGGTTCTCCTGTACCGAACCTTTTATCAATGAACTGATGATATATATTTTTTCAATGCCAATTCTAGTCTTTACCATTACCACTATCTTGATCTCTTATTTCTGCATTCTTTTCACTATTTTCAGGTTGAAATCCAAGGATGGGAGAGGAAAAGCAATTTCTACTTGTGGATCCTACCTTCTTTCTGTCTCAATATTCTATATCTGTCTTATGTATGTTGGACCTCTGGAAGAAGGAAATAAAGATATACCAGTGGCTGTATTTTATACAATAATAATTCCTTTGCTAAACCCTTTTATTTATAGTCTGAGAAATAAGGAGGTAATAAATGCTATTAAGAAAGTTATAAACACTTACAATATTTTACAAAAATCTTCTGCTTCTACAGTTCACTAATTTCAGCTCATTAAAATTATTTTATATGTATGAAATATAGAAAAATAAAAATGTTGTCCATATAAAGTATTAGTCTTTATATAGTTAGACTGTGTTTATTAAGTAGTATACAAATACAATTTAAAAATAACCAGTCAAATATTAACCTTCAGTATATAAGAAGAAAATTAACTGTTGCATCTATTTTTATTTTCCGCATAAGTATTTTTAGTACTGTAATTTCAAATTCAATAAGCTAATATTATCACTCAATTAAATAGTTTAGTATCCAAGATTTTTCTTTGATTTACATTATCTGGTAATAAAAGAAGCTTTGTTAATTTTTCCAAAACGTTCAAAGCCTAAAATTTCAATAAGCCTTAAAAAAAAACCTGATTTTTTTTTCAGAAATTCTTCCTTCTCTTCTTTCTGCTTTTGTAAAACAAATGCGGTAACAGAAAAAAACTCACTATCGAAGTCCTGTCTTCTGAATATTTATATAAATGTCATGAAAATCATTACTATTTTGCCAACTATCATAGACTTTTAAAAGGTTTAACCCATTTTGTCAGCTTGTGATAGATTAGTAGACAGTCAAGCTAGAAGTTTTAAGTTGGTTCACAGTGTTTCTGACACACTTCCCGTAGATTCGGACACACTTCATGTTCTTGTCTATGGAGAATCTAGGCTGCATCCAATCCAGTCTTGAAATAAAACTATGAAATTTTTAAAGTAAGTCCTTTAAAGTTTCTCAACTAGATTATTTTTAACTTGGTTAAAAACAAAGTAAAATAAACCATAAACAAAAGAATGCACATTCCAGTTCTATATTTCACTCAGATGGTCTTCTATATAACACTGAAATTTTCCATATGATCATATGGTAATATTTTTCATTCATCCTTTTCTGCTTATATAGTCATATATTACACTATTGTGATTTTAGCTTGCTTATTTTTTCAAATGGTTATTTTATTTTGTACTACTTGTATATTATATGTATGTCTTATGTTTGGGAATGCTCACTTGTGCAAGTGTTCAAGAAGAGGACAACAGATGCCTGGAGCTGGAATTAGAGCAGCTGTGAGCAACTTGGCAGGAGGGCTTAGAAGCTAAGTGAGGTCCTCTGGAAGTGCAGTTAAGACTGACTTGGGGGACCAGTCTCCACTCAGCAACAGAGTATGCAAAACAGTCCACAAATGCACTTAGGAAAAGTTCTTAACTATCTAAAGGTTAAACTTTTCTATTCGAGAGAAAAAGTAAAATACAGATGTTTTCTGATGATAACTTTCTCTTCATCATCTTTAAAATTTTCTCTGAAAGATCTCTCTTCATGGCTTCCTAATTAGCTCTTCACCCTTATTCTCTGCCAAGCAGCTTCTAATTAACTTTCCATATCCTCCACATCTCCCTCTCCAGACCCTTCCTTCAATCTCTCTCTGTGTGCCACCTCTGCGCTGCTCTTTCCTCTCAGTCATTTTACATTTTCAGGGACTGACCCATTCTCATAATACGAGATAAGTCGTTTAATTTCTTTTAAGGTAGGAATGTCATGTTGACTGTCTAGGGAGCTAATGCCTGGCATTGTATGTAGGTCTAAGTTGGTGACAGTTATCAGACAGTAAACAGTGGGCTGAAACTTAGGCCAGAGACTGGAACTATATGAAAAGTGCCAATTCCTTAGAAAGTTTTGTTGAATAAAGTTGGTTCTATCTTGACCTTGAATCAGCAAAGAAACACCTGGGAAGATGACCTCATATATTTGTTTTTGGGGCACATAGATATTTATCTCTGGGGCAACTGGCTTGCTATGAATTTGCTCTGAAGTTCAAAATTAGCTGTCTGTGTAAACGGCTATCTTTGTGACTGAGAATTCTGTGTCAGTCTGAGTAATTTAAAATATCCTAGTATTATTTTTATTCATCAAGCTTGCACAGCTTAGGCAGAAATCATCTTCCTGACCCCTTCACAGCTGTATGTGTACCCAATAAGTATAAAACATACCACCAAAAGCCTGTGGAATTGAACCCCATGGCTGTTCTTATTAGGGCAGCCTAGCAGTGGCACCCAAGAAAGTTAAAGACAGAAAACAACAAGTCTTTTCACAGTCAATAACTCCCCAGCTTTGCCTTTCCCCAACAGGAAATCAAGTATCTGATGGGTTGACCTGTTAAATAAACACTACTAGTCTCTGCTATACATTCTCAAGGCACCCTGCAAGCAGTATATGCTTTTAGCTGTTGAGAAATCTCCCCGAGTCCTTAGCTGCTTTTTTCTTGATATTCTTCCCAGTACTGTGTCTGACAAATCTCTATAAATGCTTTTATTTGTAAGGAATGTAAATTGGTATTTTATTACAACTATGTATCTTGTCTTAAATCTAAAACTAGGTTTTGTTTTTTTATGTTAAGCAGATAGATTTATTAAAAATAATGCTAATATAATCCCAGAGCACACTGATTTCAAGAGGGTCTTTGCAACAGATTTCATCATAATCACTTATCAACTAAACTTAACTTATAGAATCGCTAAATAACAGAGGAAAAGAAAGGACCGGGCTAATTAATCCAGTAGAGACTGAGCTGGCCTTGATATCCTTAAACATCTATCCAGCCATCAGCCACGGGCAAATCTGGTCTCTAGAGGGTTAATCAGGGCCCAGGGTGATCTTTGCAGTGGACTCCTCCTGCACCTGCCAAGGCTCCAAAAGGCTTGGGAGCCAGAAAGAAAGCAGGAACAGTAACCTACACTGTTCCAGGTCTTATAAAGAATTAAAGGCCAGTTAAAGATTTTCATGTTCGCTATTTCAAAATGCTAGTTTTAAAAAATGTTACTAGCAGTGTATGTGTTTTCCCTCCACATCTCTTAAACGCGAAGACCCAGTGTAGAAACACTGGCGGGATAACCAGAGGGGAAGAGGGAGAAGACTGTGTGCGGCGGATGCTGGTGCTGCTGAGGGGCTGCGGATGCCAGCTGTGGCAGCACTAAATCCCCCAGTAAGGCTTCAGGTATCGGGAGTCACAGATGTCTGGAAAGACACCATAGGGTGTATCTATCATCTGCACAGTCGACTTCCCGAAAAGCTGGTTCTCGTAGTCTATCAGCTGCTTCCAGAAGCCCACGTTGGGCCTGATGACAGGCCTCCGGGCTTTCACCCACCTGTACGCCTCCAATAGACACACATTGTGGAATTTCATCAGGTACGCAATGCAGAGGGTGGCCGAGCGGCTCACTCCCGCAGCACAGTGCACCAAGGTTGCCCCATGCTTCTTGCTCACACTGTGGATCTTGTCAGCCACACTGTCAAAGTACAATCCAATGGGCGCATGAGGAATGTCAGGCAGAGGCACTTTAACATATTCAAGCTGTGGCCAGTTGTAGTTGGGGATCTCAATGGTAGCATTAACAATGCAGGTGATGCCCCGGGCCTGGAGGAGGTGCCGGTTGGAGGCCACACTGCCTCTGCCCAAGAAGAGAGAGGAGGTGATCTGAGCAATGCCTCCTGTGTCTCCCTCGGGACTCATCCGAGGAGCCATGAGAGTCAGCGGGAGCGTGCTGTGACCTCTGGAGCTCATGAAGATGCCAGCAGTCAGTCACACTTTCATCATCGGAGGGGCAAGACTGAAGAATGGTGAAGTCCGTCCTTGAAGTCCGTCCTCCACCAGGGGATTCAAGACTGCAGCCTCCTTTGTGCTGAGTTCAATGAGCTGCAGCCCTTGGTCTGGATCCAGAAGGTCTTAGGTAAACAGTGGTTAGTGTATACAAATCAGATCTGGACGCGCTCGCTGACTCTCCTGGGGCGATGTCCCCCAAGTCCGCTTCTGGGTTGGAGTTTGAGGGTTCTGTTCAAATGCCGAGAGGTAATCCGTTGTGTTCGTTGAGAAAGGGTCTCACTGTAAAGCTAAAACTAGGTTTTGGATCAAGTTAAAAAGTCATGTAAATATGTGAGCTAGCAACATTAACAATAACTCCATGACCGAATCAATTTGCCTGATTCCTGTCAAAGCAATTCAATTTGTTTCATTCATAAATTAACCAACTGTTATGTACAACATACTTTTACCCACTTAAAAATATTCCTTTAGGGGTGGGATTTGCGCTCTGCTTGAGTTTTTGGTGTTGCGTTTTTGTAATGCAGAAATACCTCTAGTCTATAATTCTTTCTATCTCCAGATTTGTGCCACTCTCTATTTTGGTTACTAATATGGAATGTCGTTAATGCACATTGGAAACCATAAAGCTAGTTGACTTCTGCTTGTCCTCTTCTGTTGCATTTCATGTGTGTTCTCCCTTTAATGAAATTTATTATTTAATCATTTCTTTTTCCTTTTGGGGTTTATGATAGAATTTCATCATTTTCCCTTCTCTTTCCTCCCTCCATTGATGTGGGAGTGTCATATCAATCTGTTGATTTCTTTGGCTAAGCAATAAAGAAACTGCTAGGCCCATTTGATAGGCCCACCCTTAGGTGGGTGGAGTAAACAGAACAGAACGCTGGGAGGAAGAGGAAGTGAGGTCAGACTCCACAGCTCTCCTCTCGGGAGCAGATGCTTCAGAGAGACGCCATGCTACCTGCTCCAGGGAAGACGCATGCTATGAAGCTCTGACCCAGGATGGACTTAGGCTAGAATCTTCCCGGTAAGCGCACCTAGGGGCGCTACACAGATGATTAGAAATGGGCTAAATTAATATGTGAGAATTAGCCTAGAATAGGCTAGATAGGAATGGGCCAGAGCAGTGTTTAAATGAATACAGTGTCCGTGTAATTATTTCGGGGCATAAGCTAGCCGGGCAGGGCAGGCGGCTGGGGTGTTTGGGGACGCAGCCCCGCCACCGCGTCCTATTACTACAAATGACGCCCAGATGTGTGGCTAACTAAACCCACTTAAAAAACCTGAGAAGGCTTAAAAATAAGGGAGAGAGAGTTTAACACAGATTTTTGCTGTTTGTTGGTGGCGTGCTGTAGAGAGATTTCCTGATTCGGCAACAGCAGCAGAAAAAACGCTGTGTCATTTCAAAGTGTGGCTTCCTGGGGCTGTGCCACCAGTGCAAACTCTGGCTTTATGTTTGTATTCCCGCTTGGGATCGGAAGGAGAGTGCTCTGAGACCTTGACGATGACTCAGAGCTCCCCGCCTGCTCCTGGGCAGAAGGCAGAATCAGGCTTAGGCAGGCAGAAGAGCATGGCGGATTCCTGCTGCCATACAGAGACGTGTTTTCAGACTGCGCAGTGCTCTGCATGTCAGATTTGGATGTAACTTGGATGAAAAGAATTTCTGTGCTGCACGCTCAGTCTCAGAATTAAAGTGTGGAGTGCCGCTCCTACCTGGTGGCCCCAGAGCTAGCACAAAATGGTATGTCCTCCATTTTGAAATTTTCCTGACTCAGCAGCAGGAACAAACCTGTGTTGTTTAAAAATGCCAGCTTTCTGGGCCATCCTGCCAGGGCAAACTCTGACTGTTTGAGGCAGGAGGGCCGGCTACTGAGAGAGGACTTGAGTGTTGTCTGTTGTAGCTTGCTGGCTGGCAGGGACCTTGAAATGCTATAAACATGGCTACAGCCAGTACCTCCGCCATGAGGCTGGAAAGCTAAGGAATGGACTGGATCTAGCCCGCAAAGCCACGGCTTTAATTCTACTGATATTGCTTGCTAAATTAAAGACTCATGTGGTCAGAAAAAGAGAGATATACAGTAAAGAGAGATTCAAAGACAGAGAAAATTTCTGAATGGTTTAAAGTGTGTTAAAAATATATGCAAGCTGAACGTTGAAGTTCTTAAAGCAAAAAAACAAAAAAAGGAAGAGAGTTGTTGTGTGTCTTAGTACACACCTTTAATCCCTACACTTGGGAGGCTGAGGGAGATAGACCTCTGTGACTTCAAGGTGTGGTAGCACACGCCTTTAATCCCAGTGCCTAAAAGGCAGAGACAAACAGATCTCTGTGAGTTCAAGGTGTAGTAGCAAACACCTTTAATCCCAATGCCTGGGAGGCAGAGACAGGCAGATCTCTGAGAGTTCAAAGACAGCCTGGTCTACAGATATACGTTCAAAAAGCAAAAAGTTAACCTAGGAATGTCACATCTTAGATTCTTAAGCGCCTAGTGATTTAAAGGTGCAAATCAAAAGTGCTCCTGGATAGTAAAAAATTGCAGATTCACAATAGGACAGATTCAGACCACTAAATGAGTCACACTGTTGGATGAATGTACGTAGGCTTGGGAGAGAGAAGAAAAGGAATATAGAGAATAAAGTTAATGGTTTAAAAAAAAAGAGGTAAAGTCTTTAAAGAGACAGAGTACAGATAGTTAAGAGATTAAAAGAAATAAAGAAAAATAAGCCACGTAAAAATGAAAAATTCACAGAGAGTCTGGATTATGTACATTGTGTTTTCTTTAAAATTTTTGACTGTGAAGGAGCTAAGTACAGAGAGACATTTCATTACATGGGCTGCCAAGCTAAACCAGAATGGATATAAGGGTATTATGATTTCAGAATTTGGATCTAAGGATATGATACTTTGGAAAAGAGATTCTTCTTTTGTTTTCACAGAGGATGAGACTCTATGGATTTCTTCTATTCCGATTTGGTATGATGGACCACGTCCTCCTGAAGGGTTGCTGTGAACATCTTCAGAAAATTGCTGTGCTCAACTGCCAACTGAGATGAAACTAGCACACAGGTTATACCATGAAAGACCTAATTAACGACGCCCCCATTCAGCAGGAAGCAGTTTGGAGAGAAAAAACTGCGCCCATGTTCCCAAATATAGTTTATAAATGTTCTTTTACATTTAAAGGGGGATATGATATAGACATGAATAATTTGCATTAGTATAGATTTTGCTTTATTGATAGAGATTTACGGTCAATTTTGTTATATGTATAAATGTTTCTGATGTAACTTTTACTTGATAACTTTTGTTATATGTAATTTTGCTATGTTAAGGTTAAAGCCTTCCTTTTTTTGTTTAAACAGAAAAAGGGGAAGTGATGTGGGAGTGTCATATCAATCTGTTGATTTCTTTGGCTAAGCAATAAAGAAACTGCTAGGCCCATTTGATAGGCCCACCCTTAGGTGGGTGGAGTAAACAGAACAGAACGCTGGGAGGAAGAGGAAGTGAGGTCAGACTCCACAGCTCTCCTCTCGGGAGCAGATGCTTCAGAGAGACGCCATGCTACCTGCTCCAGGGAAGACGCACGCTATGAAGCTCCGACCCAGGATGGACTTAGGCTAGAATCTTCCCGGTAAGCGCACCTAGGGGCGCTACACAGATGATTAGAAATGGGCTAAATTAATATGTGAGAATTAGCCTAGAATAGGCTAGATAGGAATGGGCCAGAGCAGTGTTTAAATGAATACAGTGTCCGTGTAATTATTTCGGGGCATAAGCTAGCCGGGCAGGGCAGGCGGCTGGGGTGTTTGGGGACGCAGCCCCGCTGCCGCGTCCTATTACTACACTCCATACTCTCCCATGAACCTCTCCCTGCTCTTTTGAAATCTGAGGTCTCTTTTTTCATTAATTGTTATGATACACATGCCTATGTATATATCTGCATAAATAAGCACATAAGTACAATCTACTCAATCTGTGTAATGTTACTTGAATGTGTGCTTTTAGGGATGACCATCATATACTGGATATCAGTTGGTATATTCTTATCTGGGTAAAACTATTTTTCACATTTTCAGCATTCTTTAATTGCTCGTGGTCCTTTTTTATAAGATCGCGGCCTCCTAGTTCCCTGTCCATGTTTACATTTTTTTTATCATTAATGACATTAAGCTGTAAAGGAAACAAATTATTGGTATAGAGTTTGATATACTCTTCACCCAAGTTCCCTAAAGTCAGTAACTTGTACTCTTATGACATTCCTATTTTTAAGATATTTACGTTAATACAATACTATTAGCTATTGGTTTCTAATGCCTTTTCCATTAATACCATATTTCTGCCCATGGCTCAGTTTAATGAGAAAATTTACCTTTAGCTGTCAACTCTATTTAATTTCCTATGGAATATAATAGGGTTTTAGACTGTCCATGACATCTATGATCTTGAAATTTTGAAGATTTCTGCCCACTAATATTATATCATTCTAATTTGGATCCATCCACAGTTTTCCATAAATACTTCTATCTTTTGGAAAATAACATCACAGAATTTAAGTATTCTCCTTCCTTCAGAGTGTACTTGCTTCCACATAACTTACTGCTGTTGTTCAAAGCTTAGCTTGTTTGACTAAAACTAAGGATGATTGGTTTCACTAACAGAAGTTGTCTATCTCCTTTCCATACCATTCATTAGAAAATAAAGAACAAATCTAGATAATAGTTAAAAGAAAAGGACTTTTATGACATTTCATACAGGGAGGAATATTATAAATTCTGGAAATATTTTAATATCAAAACAGTAGTTATAACTTAAAATATGCTTGAGAGAATAAAAATGCCATGTTAGAGCCACACAGTGCATTCTGGAATTGCCATGGGATTGGGGAAAAAGAGGTGTGAAGCTGTTTGGTTAGAAATAATAGGCTTGTGCAGAAAGTTGGATGAGCCTAATAAATAGTAGACAGAACAGATTTTAAGCAGAAAACAGAACCTAACATATGGCACCAGAACACAGCAGGAAGGGCACCCCCACTGTTCCACTCAACACGGGACCTCAGCAAAAGAGAAAGGTCTCTGCTGGTGTCATCAAAACAGAATCTGTGTTCTGTAAAATAATACATCTGAGACCTACAATTTCTCTCTGTACCAAGAAGCACTGAAGAAGGGATTCTCTGGTTGCTAACTTGCTCACTGGTACTATCATGGATTTTTACTGACAAACTTGTGCTAAGGTGGAGGCAACTGAACCACAAGCATTTTTATTTCTTCTCTGATGTTTAGTGTCAAGTAGTAGAACCACACTCAGTACCAGTGTGAAGTCAGGAAATGAATGGAGACTTGGATGCAGGATCAAAGTCACAGGTCTATGTGATGGGAAGTGGGAATCTACTGCAGAGGAAAAGTGGGGGGTGCTCCTATTTGGGAATATATATTCAACTTCCAGGAAGACAGATGAACTCAAGTATGTATGGATAGTAGAGGGCCTTTGGAAGAGACCAGCGTGACAAGACAACCAGTATCCTCAGTCCCTGTGGCCTACACTATCAGTGCAGATTGTTTGTATTATATTTTGTTGTTGTTGTTTTTAACCATAATTTTTATATTGATTCCTCAGAACTTTCACATTATAGACCCCAATCCATAAATTTTCCAGTCCCTTTATATTTGCCTTTCACCCTTTTTGCAGATAAATTAGATGCCATTTCATGATCAATACATATAGGCATTATACAAAGTTTGACAGATTAAACACATTTACCTCCCATCATTTTGATTACTTTTATGTTGTTAAAAACCTCAAAATCCTTCCATTTTAGAACTCTATAAGATATGAATATTACCCATATTCACCTACCGAATTCCTTGATGCTCAGGATAGCTGACTACTCATTCGGCTTTCAATGTCCCAATGCTATTCTCCTAGTCCCTGGCAACAGCAACTCTGCTTTTGCCTCTGTGATGTCACCTTCATTAGATTCCAAAACTGATGTCAAACAGAACTTATTTTTCTGTGTCCTTCTATCTTCACTCAGTAAAATGGATATTTCTATTTTTAATACTTAGCCTATGTTACTCTTTTTAGACTTTTATACTTGATGTGGATAAGTATGAGAGATTATTTCTCATTTATGCATAAATTTTCTAATTATCCCAATAGTCACTGAGGACTCCTCTATCCAATGTTGGACTAAGTGCTGCGGGAAGTTTACAGCTAGTAACTACTTGCCTACTGGGGCGTGGCCTCATAGACTATTTACTGGGATGTGGAAGCACATCCGGTCCTTCTCTTCTCTTCCTGGCCCTGTTTTGCTGGTTCGGTTTGTTTTGGATCTCATCTTCATCCATTGTTCAAGCAGAGAATCCTGATTTGTAAGTTTTATCCCTTCATAAATGCCTGTCCATTTCTTAGTTTTGAGCTAGTGTGGGATTCCTTTTTTAAGTGTCTGATCTCTCAACCATCACTTGGTGCCACTTGGGTTTAAGCTTCATGCCCTCTGGGCTGGAGGTTTAGTCCTCCTAGAGCCTGGACAGATTGTTTTTTTGCCTGAACGGTATTTTTTTTTTTTTTATAAAATACTCATCACAACGGAGTTTGCAGCATGACAGCTGGAGTATGGATAGGAGTGCTGTTTGCCAGCCACTGAAAACTTCCCGGGCAGAAAGCAGAAGCACTGTTTGTCAGTCACTGCAACCCAGGTGCATGGGGCTTTTGGGTTTCTGTTCTCTGTGCCAAGACTCTGTGTTTTCTTGCTCTGTGTATGGAATTAATTTAATTACATCTAATCTCTCGAGTGACTCTTTTTCCCCAGTTTTTTAAAACAAGTATCAAGGTGGATTTTACCACAGGACCTGTTGTGACACCATTGAATTGATTCTAGTTGCGACTCAGAAGCAGAACCATGCTGGTTAACAGGTAATATGGCAGATTTTGTTTCTAATGGAACTTTTGCATAGTTTTTTTGCATCATGATGGAAGGCATTATAAGGCCTATTTGACTATGGGGATACCTCAATTTACTGGTTATTAGGTTTCAGTTTTTTTCCATATTATATCATTAAGGAACACTATAGCACTAGTCCATAGGATTAATATAATCAAAATTCAAAGATTATCTGAACAAGTGGATACCATGATAGGAAAAATTGACTCCATATCTAAGAGTACTAGGAAGTTACCTGAAAGGGTTCATGCTGCTGAATTTGACATTCAGAAGTTACCACAACGTTTTGATAAGGTAACATACAGAATGTACCTCCAGAATGGCAGTCTACATGATACCCAAGAGCAGTTCAAGGAGGAGATGTTATCTTTGAAGGGAAATATTAAGACCTTGGAATCAGAGGTGCAGAATGGGACCAGAAAATTGATACCATGGGGAAATCACTAGAAACATATGCATGTCAGAATATTCAGGCTTTACGAGAGACAATGATAAAAAGATTTGAAATGATTGAGGAAATTATTGGAGCTTTTGAACAGGGTAAGAAGGCACAAGGACAGGATACAGTGTCACTACCGGCTGTCCGAACTGGTTTACCTAGGGTTTTAGCAACATACCCTGTAATTTACTCTGACAAAGCATCAACTTCTAAAGGTTCGGAGGGAGCCAAAAAAGGTAGATGGATATCAATAGGAATGAATGATCTAAAAGAAATTAAGCAAGCCATTGTTACTTATGGCTTGCCCTCTGCATTTGTTAAGGAAATAATAAGGACATGGGCTTCTAATGTCAGGGCTACACCCATGATTTCTCTCAGTTAGTACCAGCAGTATTGAATTATGGACCTTCCTTGAAGTTTGGAATTTATTTCAGAGAAAAATCCAAACATATGGAACAGCAAGGAAGAGAAAAGGGTGTGGAGGTTTCTCAGGATCAAATTCTTGGCATAGGAGGGAATGCTGATCCATAGGTCCAAGCTCTTTATGACCAGGAAGTAGTGTCCCTATGCCACAAAACAGCATTGAATGCTTGAGATAGGATACAAGATCTAAGGAAAAGAATCGAATCAAATACCAGGGTTAGGCAGGGACGGACAGAACCTTTTACTGACTTTTTGCAAAGATTAATTAAGGCTCTGCAAGTAGGAGTAACAGACCCAGAAGCTAGACAAATAATTCTTGAATTGCTGGCTTTTGAAAATACAAACTTAGAATGCAAAAAGATAATTGAACCTTTAAAATCTAGATCAGCACCTGTGGATGAATGGATTCAGCATACAATGAATTTTGAGGCGTTTAACTACAATGATGAATCTTGGGTAGGAGAAGTAATTTCCAAAGAAATGAGGAGACATCAAACTGCCAAATATTTTAATTGAAGTAAATTAGGACATCTGAAAAGGGATTGCAGGCAAGAAATTTCTAAGACTAATACCTCATCTGGGAATGGCAAGAATAGGAAACTTTGGCCTTCAGGTATATGTAGGAGGTGTAGTAAAGGATGACATTAAACCAATGAATGGAGATCAACAACAGACACTCAAGGCAACTGGATATCATTGGTTTTTTTTAATTTATTTATTTATTAAAGATTTCTGTCTCTTCCCCGCCACCGCCTCCCATTTCCCTCCCCCTCCCCCAATTAAGTCTCCCCCCAGCCCGAAAAGCAATCAGGGTTCCCTGTCCTGTGGGAAGTCCAAGGAACCCCCACCTCCATCCAGGTCTAGTAAGTTGACCATCCAACCTGCCTAGGCTCCCACAAAGCCAGTGCATGCAGTAGGATCAGAAACCCATTGCCATTGTTCTTGAGTTCTCAGTAGTCCTCGTTGTCCGCTATGTTCAGAGAGTCCGGTTTTATCCCAGGCTTTTCCAGACCCAGGCCAGCTGGCCTTGGTGAGTTCCCAATAGAACATCCCCATTGTTTCAGTGTGTGGGTGCACCCCTCGCGGTCCTGAGTTCCATGCTCGTGCTCTCTCTCCTTCTGCTCCTGATTTGGACCTTGAGATTTCAGTCCGGTGCTCCAATTTGGGTCTCTGTCTCTGTCTCCTTTCATCGCTTGCTGAAGGTTAATATTCAGGAGGATGCCTATATGTTTTTCTTTGGGTTCTCCTTTTTTAGCTTCTCTAGGATCACTAATTATAAGCTCAATGTCCTTGGTTTATGGCTAGAAACCAAATATGAGTGAGTACATCCCATGTTCCTCTTTTTGGGTCTGGCTTACCTCACTCAGGATAGTGTTTTCTATTTCCATCCATTTGTATGCAAAATTCATGAAGTCCTTGTTTTTTATTGCTGAGTAGTACTCTAATATGTATAAATTCCATACTTTCTTCATCCATTCTTCCATTGAAGGGCATCTAGGTTGTTTCCAGGTTCTGGCTATCACAAACAATGCTGCTATGAACATTGTAGAGCATATACTTTTGCTGTATGATAAGGCCTCTCTTGGGTATATTCCCAAGAGTGGAGTGGTATTGCTGGGTCCAAGGGTAAGTTGATCCCGAATTTCCTGAGAAACCGCCATACTGCCTTCCAAAGTGGTTGCACAAGTTTGCATTCCCACCAGCAATGGATGAGTGTACCCCTTTCTCCACAACCTCTCCAACAAAGGCTATCATTGGTATTTTTGATTTTAGCCATTCTGACAGGTGTAAGATTGTATCTTAAAGTTGTCTTGATTTGCATTTCCCTGATCGCTAAGGAAGTTGAGCATGACCTTAAGTGTCTTTTGGCCATTTGAAGTTCTTCTGTTGAGAATTCTCTGTTCAGCTCAATGCCCCATTTTATAATTGGGTTGATTAGCCTTTTACGGTCTAGTTTCTTGAGTTCTTTATATATTTTGGAGATCAGACCTTTGTCAGTTGCGGGGTTGGTGAAGATCTTCTCCCAGTTGGTGGGTTGCCTTTGTGTCTTAGTGACAGTGTCCTTTGCTTTACAGAAGCTTCTCAGTCTCAGGAGGTCCCATTTATTCAATGAGGTCCTTAATGTCTGTGCTGCTGGGGTTATACGTAAGAAGTGGTCTCCTGTGCCCATGTGTTGTAGAGTACTTCCCATTTTCTCTTCTATCAGGTTCACTGTGTTCAAACTGATATTGAGGTCTTTAATCCATTTGGACTTGAGTTTTGTGCATGGTGATAGATATGGATCTATTTTCATTCTTCTACAGGTTGACATCCAGTTTTGCCAGCACAATTTGTTGAAGATGCTCTCTTTTTTCCATTGTATACTTTTAGCTCCTTTATCGAAAATCAGGTGTTCATAGGTTTGTGGGTTAATGTCAGGGTCTTCTATTCGATTCCATTGGTCGACTTCTCTGTTTTTATGCCAATACCAAGCTGTTTTCAATACTGTAGCTCTGTAGTAGAGTTTGAAGTCAGGGATGGTAATGCCTCCAGACGATCCTTTGTTGTATAAGATTGCTTTGGCTATCCTGGGTTTTTGTTTTTCCATATAAAGTTGATTATTGTCTTCTCCAGATCTGTGAAGAATTTTGATGGGATTTTGATGGGGATTGCATTGAATCTATAGATTGCTTTTGGTAGAATTGCCATTTTTACTATGTTGATCCTCCCAATCCAGGAGCAAGGAAGATCTTTCCATTTTCTGGTGTCCTCTTCAATTTCTTTCTTCAAAGACTTAAAGTTCTTGTCAAATAGATCTTTCACATCCTTGGTCAGAGTTACCCCAAGATATTTTATGCTATTTGTGGCTATCGTGAAAGGTGATGCTTCTCTAATTTCCCTCTCTGTTTCCTTATCCTTAGTGTATAGGAAGGCCACTGATTTTTTGGAGTTGATCTTGTATCCTGCCACATTACTAAAGGTGTTTATCAGCTGTAGGAGTTCTTTGGTAGAGTTTTTGGGGTCGCTTATGTATACTATCATATCATCTGCAAATAACGAGAGCTTAACTTCTTCTTTTCTGATATGAATCCCCTTGATCCCTTTATGTTGTCTTATTGCTATTGCTAGAACTTCAAGCACTATATTGAAGAGGTATGGAGAGAGTGGACAGCAACTGGATACCATTGGGAAACTCCTTGAGGGGCCTCTCGCAGGTCCCCAAGCCAAAACTGGCCTAGTCATTCCAAGTAACCATGGAGGATATGTCACACCAGAAAAATGAAAAACTCTAGAACCTTCTGTGCAAGACCATAATGTTGTAATATCTAACAGACTTTCTATAAAGCAGGATTTTTAAAGGACTGCCTACCTTGTCATGGCAAAACAGGACAGTCAATTTCTTTTGTGTCCTGCTTGTCCAGTTTGGATAGTAAACATCAGCAGTTGAGACAAGGTGGTTCCTTAGCTCAGAAGCCAACTTTGTCACAATAAAAACTAACTCTATATGAAAGTTCGTCAATGTTTATCTTTTTTTTTGAAGTAGATTTGTGCTACCAGGAACAGATGTGTCTCACTCTCAAGAAAAATTTTATATTATTAAAATATTTTAAATACCATTTTGTAGATATCCGAAGTGTCTGAAGATCACCTCTTTATCTAAAACATATCTCTGTTTAGCCTTGAAAACATACATAGAAGAGTACAACTTTGATTGTTGTAGTTGGCTAACTGCTAAACTATATTTCTTATTATCTTAAATAGCTTTTAAGGACTGGAAATTTACATTAAATTGATGAATGAGGTGTATAGGTACAATACCTTAAACAAGAACAGAAACTTTTATACAGTATAATAAAAATAACCTTAAATTTAAATCAATATACAAAAATCTATACCAATGTAAAGTATTTGAGGATAGTGGTTGCTCAAAGGTAGACTCAACAATCTACCCTTCTATCGCATTATTTCTATATTATATTCCCCTTTAACCTTCAGAAAGATACTCTTGAGTCTAATCTTCTGTGTTGAGCTATTTTACTGACCATAAACAAAAACAAATTGTAACCAACTTTCCTAGATGATGACAAACATCTGTAACCATGATCAAAAACCAACTACCCACCTCTTGAGAATGTGCGAGCTATGTTCTTTATACTGATTTCTGTTGTCTTGGGGTGATGGCATCTTTAGGAGACTCTGAGAAAATTGAGATAATAATCAAGCCCTGGGAGAGATAACTGTATAAATTGTTGTCAAATCACTATGTAATAGAAAAGTGCAGGGCTTATCCTAAGTTCTGGCTAGAATTTTCTGTGAAGTTGGACCATCTCATCTAGAAGCTGTGAAGATTTTCTGGATGCAGAATTTTGAGGAAAATGCAACAAAGGCATGCTGAGAAGCTGGATCACTGCGTTACTTGTCTTTATTTTTGTCTCGTCTTTTTATTCTGAAAAATTATAAACTTTCATAGGTAACATATATATCTGCATCAAAACAAGTTAGGAACATGCAGTATGTACAAATCAATTAAAAATGACTTGTTTTATATTTGAGCAGATAAAATGCATCTGTTAACCTTATAATTTTAATTGAGCTGTGTAAACAAGCCACAATATAAATCTCTATTGCCAATTGAAAGGATAGCATAAAATAATAAGACATGATGACTCCATAGCTCAGATTTCTCATGACTCATTTAGTCTCAGATCTGTTCCCATATCAAAGGGTCAGCTTATACATCATATGTCTTGTAGTTTCTCTTCTGTTTCTTTTCTATGTTTTTAGCCAAGATTTTCAGGAGGTCTCCCCCAGTTTATTTAAATATCAATTAACTTTGAAGGAATACATAGCTTTTCATTTCCTGTGGAAACAAAAGCACAATCTTTCCCAGTACAACACATTTTTTAACTTCCCTTTTGTAACAAAGACATTGCTAAAGTATATCAACTGGTTTAATTCAGCAGTTCCTTCCAACACCCAATTAATTCTCTCAGCAGCTGTCATTTACTCATCAGCATTCAAAATACTCAAAATCAACAAAACATCAAACAGGATCCAGATACCCTGTATATTTATAATCTTTATATGACTTATTTTTATATTACTTTACTCTCTCTTTAAAGACTTTATTGTTTTTAAAATATTTATTTTTCTATGACTGCTATATTCATTTTTTGTTTCGTTGGCATCTAAGCATATTATAAACATACTACATACTTTTAGAGGTTTTCTTTGTCTGAACCTGGTTTTCCTAAGTGCCTGCAGCATTCTCAGACTACATGAGTCAATCTTATATTTCCATGTCCTCTGTTATTATATGCTGAGAAAGTCTTTGAAAAAAAATTCAACACCTCTTTATGCTAAAATTCTTGGAGAAGTTAGAGATTAAAGAGAGATATTTAAACATAATATAACAATGTACTACAAGCCGGTAGCTAATGTCAAATTAAACAGTGAGAAATCCTTGTAGGGTATGGAATATATTTTCTTCTAGGAGTTTCTCTGGTTTGGGTTTCAAAACGATGTTTTCAATTTATTTGGATCTATTTTTTTTTTGCAGGATGGTGAATATGGGTCTAATTCCATTTTTTCTTTTGGGGGTGTTCAGTTTTCTCATCACACTTTGGTGAAGATGCTCTATCTATCTATTATCTATCTATCATCTATCTATCTCTATCTATCTATCTATCTATCTATCTATCTATCTATCTATCTATCATCATCATCATCATCTATCTATCATCTTTCAACTACCATCTATCCATAATTATTCTTATATCATTTGTTATATTCCAACTGAAGTTTCCCCTCTGCCTTCTCCTCTACTTCCAACCTTACCACCTTGCCTATTGACCAGATCCTCCTCTCCAGTATTTCTTCAGAAAAAAAGCAGGCTTCCCAAGGAAATCAAACACAGCAAGAGTTGTGTTGAAACAAGGGCAGCGGGCTGCATCCCTGGCACCCGGCTGCCCACATGGCTAGCTTTACCTGAAATAATTACACGGAAACTGTATTCTTTTAAACACCGCTTGGCCCATTATATCTAGTCTTTACTCAGCTAACTCTCGCACCTGGACTAGCCCATTTCTAATAATGTATGTAGGCCATGAGCTCGCTTACCAGGGATGATCTTAACCTGCATCTGCCTGGAGTGAGAGAATCATGGCGACTCCCTGACTCAGCTTCTTTCTCCCAGCCTTCTGTTCTGTTTGCTCCACCCACCTAAGGGTGGGCCTATCAAATGGGCCTAGCAGTTTCTTTATTACTTAACCAATGAAATCAACAGATTGATATATGACACTCCCACATTAGAGTTGCAATAAAACTAGGCACATATCCCTAATATAATGATATATTGCTGAACAAGGCAAGCCAGCAGGAACAAAATGATCCAAAAAAAAAAAAAGAAACAGGCAGGAAAGTCAGAAATACCACCACAGCACTGTTATAAGTCCCATAAGAACAACAAGTTACACAATAATATCATAAATGCAGAGGGCCTAGGTCAGACTAAAACAGGCTCCGTGGTTGTTGCTTCAGTTTCAGTGAGGAGGCTTCACGAGCCCTTAGTTAATTCTCTAGGCAATTTTCTTGTGGTGTCCTTGATATTAGGCCCCTATAACACTTCCTCTCCCTCTTCCACAGGATTACCTCAGCTTCTCTTAATGTTTCAGTGTGAGTCTCTGCTTCTGCTACAATAAATTACTGAATGAATCCTCTCTGATGACAGTTATGCTAGGCTCAGGATGGCATTTTTAGTTTCATCTGTTGGCCAGCAAATATTATGATGTCATTGTTTTTAACAGCTGAGTAATACACCATTGAATAAATGCACATTTTATTCATCCACTCTTTGGCTGAGGAACAAGTGGGTTGTTTCCCAGTTTCTGACTACTATGAATAAATCCCCAATCATATCATCATTTAGGGTAGTCCAAGTACATACACTTAGGACATATGGCTTGCATGATACAGTATTCATCAGTCCTGAAAGTTTCCTTCCTGAAGATTAGATTCCATATAGTTACAGAAAATACCAGCTGCCAAGTGAGGAAAGAAATTAATAGTCTTTCTTTGTTACAACGTCTATGAACCATAATAATGATGACTATGGCTGAATATCTCTAAATATGCAATAAGTGGCACTCACGTGGTGCTGTTAACAAACTGCTGTCTTGTTGGACTTAAAGGCCCACCCAAATGGTTGAAAATTATGCCTGGTATGTGAAGCTTATCCAACTTTACAAAGCCATTGAGTTCATAGACTGTTTAACTATGACTTTGCTAGATCAGCATAATTCCTTTCTACATCCTGAATGTTTATTCCCACAGGTAAGCAGAGCTGTCACCCCTCATCAATGAAACTTGTTTATGGCAAATAGAAACTATCAAACAAAGCAACAACTGGAAAAATGAAGATATCAACAGATCATTGGCACCATAAACTATTTAGTTATATGCATAGCAATATTACCTGTGTTGTACAGAAGCATAAAGACTGACAAGATACAAGTAGACTATGAATTATCTATAATTTTCTATTAAGTAAAGTAGATATTATCTGAAAAGTACTTGGGCACTATTATAATTTTTTATTATTAAAATTTTTTTATTAAAAATTTCTGCCTCCTCCCCACCTCCCTTTCCCCTCCCCATCCCCCCACTCCCCACACCCCACTCCCCTTCCCCTCCCTCTCCAGTCCAAAGAGCAGTCAGGGTTCCCTAGAGAAGCTAAATAAGAAGGTGAACCCAAAGAAAAACATACAGTTATCCTCCTGGATATTATAATTTTTTATTGCTTTATAAAAAGATACCATTCAAAATTTTCACTTCCTCCCCTCCTCCCATTTCCCTTCCATGCCCCACTCACCCTCCTCCCTCACCCTCCAGTTCTAAGAGAGGGCAAGGTACTCTGCACTCTGGGAAGTACAAGGCCATCCCCCACCCCTCCATCCAGGCCTAGGAAGGTATGCATCCAAACAGACTAGGATCCCAAAAAGCCAGTACACACAGTAGAAACAAATCCCAGTGCCATATCATTGGCTTCTCAGTCAGTCCCCATTGTCACTCACATTCAGAGAATCTGGTTTGATTACATGCTTGTTCAGTCCCAGTCCAGCTGCCTTTGGTGAGCTCTCATTAGATCAGGCATACTGTCTCAGTGGGTGGACCAACCCCTCATGGTTCTGACTTCCTTGTTCAACTTCTCTCTCCTTCTGCTCTTCAACTGGACCTTGAGAGCTCAGTCCAGTGTTCCAATGCAGGTCTCTGTCTATTTCTTCATCCATCACTGGATGAAGATTCTATGGTGATATTCGAAATATTCATCAGTATGACTATGGGACAAGTTTCCAGGAGGATCTATATATGCTTTTCTTAGGGTTCACCTTATTATTTAGCTTCTCTAGGATTGATTGCAAAGTATAGGCTCAATGTCCTTTGTTTCTGGCCAGAGTCCACTAATGAGTGAGTACATACCATATTCATCTTTTTGGGTCTGGATTATCTCACTCAGGATAGTGTTTTCTATTTCCATCCATTTGCATGCTAAGTTCAAGATGACATTGTGTTTTGCTGCTGAGTAGTACTCTAATGTGTAGATGTGCCATACTTTCTTTATCCATTCATCCATTGAGGGGCATCTCGGTTGTTTCCAGGTTCTGGCTATCACAAATAGTGCTGCTATGAACATAGTTGAACAAATGCTTTTGTAGTATGATTGGGCATCTCTTGGGTATATTCCCAAGAGTGGTATTGCTGCATCTTGAGGTAGGTTGACTCCCAACTTCTTGAGAAATCGTCACACTGATTTCCAAAGTGGTTGTACAAGTTTGCATTCCCACCAGCAATGGATGAGTGTTCCCCTTACTCCACATCCTCTCCAGCATAGGTTATCGGAGTTAACAACCACTGGTCATTAAAATCACTTAATATTAATGGTCTCAATTCACCTATGAAAAGACACAGGTTAAGAGAGTAGATATGAAAACAGGATTCAACATTCTGCTGTTTCCAAAAAACACACCTCAAACTCAAAGACAGATAATACCACAGAATAAAGAGTTGGGAAAAGGTTTTTCAATCAAACGGACCTAAGAAACAAGTGAGTGTGGCTATACTAATATCTAACAAAATTGATTTCAAACTAAAATCAATCAGAAGAGATGAAGAAGGACACTTTATACTCATAACAGGACCAATTCATCAGGAGAAAGTCTCAATCCTGAATATCTATGCCCCTAATATAAAAGCACCCACATATGTAAAAGAAGCATTACTAGAACTCAATGCACACATCAAACCCCACACATTAATAGTACGAGATTTCAACACTTCTCTCTCACCAATGGATAGGTCAACCAGACAGAGACTTAGCAGAGAAATAAGAGAACTAACAGATGTAATGAATCAAATGGACTTAACAGACATCTACAGAACAGCCCACCCAAATAGCAAAGTATACACCTTCTTCTCAGCGTCTCATGGAACCTTCTCAAAATTGATCATATACTCAGTAACAAAGCAAACATCCACAGATACAAAAATATTGGAGTAACCACCTGTGTCTTATTGGATCGCCATGGAATAAAGATAGAATTTAACAACAGTTCTATTCCCAGAAAGCCTACAAACTCATGGAAACTGAACAGGCAACTACTGAACCACCCCTGGGTCAAGGAAGAAATAAAGTAATTGGAGTCTTCTTCGAATTCTACAAATTCTTTAGCAATAAAATGTGATTTTTAAATTCTTTCAGAAAATCCTGAATACTACAGATTCCTAGGCACTTTTCAGAGTGTTAGAAATACAGTATTGGAAATATTTTAAAAAATGCCTTTTTTCTAACAAATATATAGATAATAAGATGGAGAAGTGGAGGTAAAGAAAGGAAAGAGTGACCAAACCCAGCCGTACTAACAAATACATTTTAGTGATGAGTGATTAGTGCAATGAGGAAGGAAAAACAACAGAGTAACAAAGGAAAGACAGCTAGTATGAGAAGAAAAGACAGAATGCTGTCAATATTTCATATAAAATGCACATGTAGGGTTATAGAGATGACTACAATTTTAAGAGCATGCATTACTCCTGCAGAGGACCCAGGTTTCAGTTCCAGCTTTCACACTAGACAGCTCACAACTTCCTGTAACTTCAGCCCTAGGGAAATGTTCCCTTTTCCCCACAACCTCTCCAACATAAATTATCATCAGTGTTTTTGATCTTGGCCATTCTTATAGGTACAAGATAGAATCTCAGAGTTATTTTGATTTGCATTCCTATCATGACTAAGAATGTTAAACATTTCCTTAAGCTATTTTAGATTCCTCTGTGGAGAGTTCTCTGTTTAGATCTGTACTCCATTTTTTATTGGATTATGTGATCTTTTGATGACCGATTTCTTGAGTTCTTTGTATATTTTGGAGATTAGACCTCTATCTGAAGTGGGGTTAGTGAAAATCTTTTTCCATTCTGTAGGCTGTTGTTTTGTCTTGTTGACCATGCCCTTTGCTTTAGAGAAGCTTTTCAGTTTTAGGAGGTCCCATTTATTAACTGTTTCTCTCAGTTTCTGTACTTCTGGGGTTATATTTAGGAACTGGTCTCCTATGCCAATGTGTTCAAGTGTTTGTGCCACTTTCTCATCTATAAGGTTCAGTGTGGGTGGCTTTATGCTGAGGTCTTTGATCCATTTGGACTTGAGTTTTGTGCATGTTGATAGATATGGATCTATGTTCACTCTTCTACGTGTTGATATCCAGTTATGCCAGAACCATTTGTTAAATATGCTTTGTTTTTCCCATTTGATATTTTTGCTTCTTTGTCAAGAACTTTAAATCTTCAAAGAAAGAAATTGAAGAAGACACCAGAAAGTGGAAAGATCTCCCATACTCTTATGTAGGCAGAATTAGCATAGTAAAAAAGGCAATCTTTCCAAAAGCAACCTACAAATTCAATGCAATGCTCATCAAAATCCCAGCAAAATTCTTCATAGACATCAAAAGAACAGCACTCAATTGATGGAGGAAGGTCATTGGTTAAAAAATAAAGAAACTGCCTTGGCCCATTTTATTGGTTAGAACATAGGTGGCTGGAGTAAACAGAACAGAATGCTGGGAGGAAGAGGAAGTGAGCTGAGACGCCATGCTCCCCTCTCCCGGGAAGATGCGATAGCTCTGCTCTCTGAGGCAGACGTGATCAAGCTCCGGCCCAGGATGGACATAGTCTAGAATCTTCCCGGTAAGCGCACCTTGGTGCTACACACTTTGTTAGAAATGGGCTAGTACAGGTGCGAGAGTTAGCGGAGAAGAGGCTAGATATAATGGGCCAACCAGTGTTTAAAAGAATACAATTTGTGTGTTATTTTGGGGCATAAGCTAGTAGGCAGCCGGGGTGCTGGGGACGCAGCCCCGCCGCTCATTTTAATACACTCAATTTCATATGGAAAAGCAAAAAATGCAGGATAGCTAAACCATTCTGTAAAATAAAAGAACTTCTGGAGGCATCACAATTTCTGATTTCAAGCTCTATTACAGAGCTACAGTATTGAAAATAGTCTGGTATTGGCATAAGAGCAGATGTGAGGACCAATGGAACTGAATAGAAGACCCAGATATTGATCCACACACCTTCGAACTTCCTATTTTTTGACAAAGAAATATAAATAAAATATTTTAAAAACAGTACATAGCATTTAATTCTGTGTTACAAATGAGAAGAGGCAATCAAGTCATATAGTAAAATTAATAAAATATTTAAATCTACTAAACCTTCTATTTTCCTCTCCAAGTTAGAATTGTTTCTACAATGGAGACTGGAGAAATGGTTCTGTATTTAAGAGCACTTGCTCTTCTGTGTAAGAACCTGGGTTAAATACCAAGCATGGACATGGTGGTTAATCTCAGTCTGTAACTCCAGTTCTATGGGATCTGGTGTCCTTGCCTCTGTGTGTCTCAGGTACTCACGTGGTCTATAAACATACATACAGGCAAAATACCCATACAATTAAAATAAAAGATTTTATTTTAAAAAAGTAACTTCTGGGAAATAATTAAGCATTCTTTATTATGCTTTCTTGAATAAAACCCAATAAAGGCTAAAGAATTAGTTATAATGGGCACAGAAACCTCTAAAAATTCATACTAAAGTTGAAATGAAGCTTATCGGGAGAACAAAGCAAGGAGAAAGTTGTAAGTAGAATATGTTTGATAAAATATATATAAACACACAGATCCAGGGGTACATTTTTGCACTATGCACACGTTTTAATATAAACAGTGGTGAGGAGAGAATTATAAAATGTCAGATTAGTATAAATCTCTGAGTAGACTTTCTGAAAAACCTTTGTTTGAATCTCATTGTTTTATAGGACATTTGTAGGTGCGCTTAATGGGTTTATACGTTTTAGTAGTTAATATCTCAAGGTACTCTGGTGCCAGCACTGGGAAATTCCTTTGGGACTTGATGGAAAACTTTTTAACTTTGCAGTTTAATGGGCATAATTATTAACACTGACTTGTAGGCCACCTCTGGGATATTCATTCTTTTAAATGCAAACACATTAGAGTGTGATAAATATATATTCATGAATTCTGATGTTTGCATCATAAAGCAAAGACTGTACTGACAAAAATCTTCTCAGTAAAATCAGGTAAGAGAGGTATTCTAATTTATTTTTACTTTAAACTTTTGCCATCAAATACATTAATTACTATTTCTGTTCTTTCTTTTTTCTTTTTTTTTGTTTCTTTTTTTAAAATTTATTTATTTATTTAAGATTTCTGCCTCCTCCCCGCCACCGCCTCCCATTTCCCTCTCCCTCCCCCAGTTAAGTCCCCCTCCCTTGTCAGCCCAAAGAGCAATCAGGGTTCCCTGCCCTGTGGGAAGTTCAAGGACCACCCACCTCCATCCAGTTCTAGTAAGGTGAGCATCCAAACTGCCTAGGCTACCACAAAGCCAGTACGTGCAGTAGGATCAAAAACCCAGCTGGCCTGGGTCTGAAAAAGCATGGGATAAAACCGGACTCACTGAACATAGTGGTCAATGAGGACTACTGAGAACTCAAGAACAATGGCAATGGGTTTTTGATCCTATTTCTGTTCTTTCTAAATTTAAACTTCTTTCTGATTTTCTGAGTAATGGAATGTTATGTGGAAATAGACTAAAATTTCTTGCAAAATATGACTTTCTGAAAGGATGGGATTTCAGAAAATACACATAGTATCACAAAATAGTCTGTTTTGTAATGTAAACATATACATTGTAAGTTATTTCTATTTTATCTAATGCTATACATTGCACTTAGTTACTAGGGAAAGAGAATTTCCACCACATTTTTAAATGATCTGGTTATAGAAATGCAAACATAATAAGATCATCAAATTAAAATGATAAAATTTGATAGTAAGCCCTAATGTACCTCTGATAAATAGGAAATAAACTAGCATTCCAAAATTTGTTTAAAGTTTAAAAGGATTTCTATCCAAGCATTAAGACATGTTTAAGAAGCAAACTTATTTATTAAAGTTTATTTACTATAGTATAGAGATTCATAATATTCTAAGGAATCATTAACATAAATAAGCATTCTTGTTTCAGAAGGGAAGATTTTGAACATTGTTTTTTTTAACCTACTCTTTTTTATTACATTATCTCTGTCCTAAAAATTTTCCTATAAGACTCATTTTGTCCATATCCTTTCCCCTCCCAGAAGCCTTCCCAATTCCTTTATTGAAGAGCAAGATGTGGTAGATAACACCAAGGAAAGAGCATCATCAATAATTTTTGTTTTATTTTTTAGTTTTTCAAGACAAGGATACTCTGTATCACCTTGGGTATTCCAGAACTAGCTCCTTAGATCAGTCTGGGCTTCAACTCACAGAGAACAGCCTGTCTTTGCCTCCTTAGTGTTGGAATTAAAGGCATAGACCACCACAACCCAACTCAACATTTGTCTTATAGGTAATTCTATTAGCAAAGGAAAAAATTCACTTGGAACCAGTACTAGGATATAAAAAAATTAGAGCACTTAATCAAGGTCATTGGATACAGAGTGGGTTAGAATTAAATCTTCTTTTGCTTCATCATACATTATCATCTTTCACAGATGTTTGTAACAATAAGCCACAAAATGTTTATAGTATAATTAAAAAATCATTGAAGCACTTATGAGAGAAATAAAAAAAGGATGGTCCAATTATGTATAAGAAATTGTGGATATTGTTGTGAATGGTAATATGTTCTACTATTCAGAATATGACATTGTTGTGGTCTAGGAAATTGAGTTAAAATTTTATTAATAACTTTGAATATAAAATGTCTCTTACAAATAAGAGGAAGGATTTAGATAGTTGGAAAAATCAATATGAATAAATCTACAGAAAAATCAACATTTGTGGAAGTTTTTGTGACAAGGAAAAGAGAAGAGAGACAATAATATAAATTTATTTTATCTTAGGCAACCTGGGTGATTTTATTGCAGGTTACTCACTCTCCATGCCATTAATGATCTTCAGGTAACCTCTTATATATAAATTTAATACATCTGTGACACATTTTTTCCTAATTATATTGCTCTGGGAGAGATGTGAAAATAATTTTGTCATAATTATAAGAAAATTGATTTTAAATTTTTGGGAGAAAGGGGAACATCGAAAAAAATAAAACAAATTATTTGAGGATACTGAGCCAAATTTGGGCAACATAAATTTTCTTTATGCCTTTACATTTTGCAGAAAGGTAACCCTTTCCAATTTGAGTTTTCACCCTAGAAGTATCAAAAACTCTTATGAACTTTGTAATTTACAACTGTCCATTAAATATGACAATTTTTAAGAGAAAAGAAAATAACCATGCAAAATACATGAGCTTCATTCCAAATACAGTGGGTGATATTTGAAGAAGAAATGCTCCTATGAGTTATACAAAGCAAAGTGAGAATGATAAATTCACAGTTTCAATCTTACATATTTCTCTTTTATGATCATAAAGATGACTGAGAACAACGACTCCTTGACAACAGAATTCATCCTGGTGGGATTCTCAGACCACCAAGATCTAAAGACCCCTCTATTCTTGGTGTTCTCTACCATCTATCTGGTCACCATGATTGGGAATCTTGGGCTCGTGGTCTTGATCTACATGGAACACCATCTTCACACACCCATGTACATCTTTCTGGGCAACCTGGCTCTCATGGATTCCTGCTGCTCCTGTGCTATCACTCCCAAGATGCTAGAGAACTTTTTCTCTGTGGACAGAAAAATGTCTTTGTATGAATGCATGGCACAGTTCTACTTTCTTTGTTTTGCTGAAACTACAGACTGCTTCCTCTTAGCAGCAATGGCATATGACCGCTATGTGGCGATATGCAACCCTCTGCAGTACCACACTATGATGTCCAAAAAGCTCTGTCTTCAGATGACCGCAGGAGCCTACATAGCAGGATCCCTGCATTCCATGATTCATATAGGGTTCTTATTCAGGTTATCTTTCTGTAGGTCTCATGTAATCAAGCACTTCTTTTGTGATGTCCTTCCATTATATAGACTTTCATGTGTTGACCCTTACATCAATGAATTAATGATACTTATCTTTTCTGGTTCTATTCAAAGTTTTACCATTACTGTAGTCCTAATATCTTATTTCTACATCCTTTTTACTATATTCACAATGAAGTCCAAAGAGGGAAGAAGTAAAGCCTTATCTACTTGTGCTTCCCACTTTCTCTCTGTGTCAATATTCTATGGTTCTCTTCTCTACATGTATATTCGACCAAGTTCAGTTAATGAAGAGTATAAAGACATACCTGTTGCTATTTTTTATACTCTAGTAATTCCTTTATTAAACCCCTTTATTTATAGTCTTAGAAATAAGGAAGTAATGAATGTATTGAAAAGAAAAATAAAGAGAAAATTGTAGTGCTCTGAAAACAGCTCCTAAGAAAATTAACTTAAACTTTATATGGATCTCTGGATTCTTTAAAAGGCAGAAGAGTACTACTTTGTCACTAAAATATTAAACAATAAAATGATGGTACAATTTATTTAAAGTAGTTCAGAAGGAACAGGTTTACTAACATTTAATTAAAATCTTAGAAACTGGATGTATTAGAAGTTATAAAACCAGTTACTCAGTTCTTGACAATTCATATCAGTGCTAAGAATACAAGTAAGCATGTTAAATACAGTTATAATTAATAATTTGTAATACTTTTGATTCAAAATCATACATTTAAATCCCAAACACATTTCAAACATTGCACTTAACTTTTCTGTTAAGTCTTTTCTTAAAAATACCATTGTTTGAAAGCAAATTGTATGCTTGTGTATGGCTTTAACTTGACTTTATTTTTACATCTATACTCACAGAGATTACATTTTAGTTAACGAAAATTTAATATTTAGTTTTAGTATTTAGTTATAAGTTATCTGAATGAGGGTACCTTTACATGACTTGTTCAGCAATTTGAACATGAAATGCTGTTCTTTGCAAAGTAATTTCTGAATTTTTAAACTTTTTCCTAGAACTTGCTAACTTATCCTTTACATCCGATAGTTATTAAAATTGTCTATCAAATTGAAATTTTATCACTAGTATCATTTCTTTCTGTTGGTTATTGAAGAAATATTAATAACATCATATTATTAATAAAAGATAAAGATGGCATTCATGTATAATGAGCTCAAAATTGTTGAAAAACATAAAATCTTAAACACCTAAACAAGCTATTTACTTATACCTAAATTTGTTTATTTTTAAATATTTATTTATCTATTTATTTATTTGTTATGTATACAATATTCTTTCTGCATGTATGCCTGCAGGCCAAAAGAGAGCACCAGACCTCATTACAGATGGTTGTGAGCCACCATGTGGTTTCCGGGAATTGAACTCAGGACATTTCAAAGAGCAGGCATTGCTCTTAACTACTGAGCCATCTCTCCAGCCCCTATATCTAAATTCTTCAATTTATTTCATCACTGTATTTATCATTTTAAAATCAAATTCTCTTCACTAAAGAATCTATATTTGGGAGATTTGGGAATGAGCCAACAAAATGTCAAACTCCTGAAGAGAGGGAGTGTAGGATGCATGTTGGCAGTGAATCAAGTTAGTAAGAACTGAAATGTCACCTTAGGGATCTGAATTTGTACACCAGCACCAGCTACAGGGTGTTAGGACTGTATCTAATGGAAAACTGATAAAAAAATAATTTGATTGGAAAGAGACTGATATGAGACAAACTTCAAGAACAAGTTATTATATCTAAGACTATATATATATTCATTCAATAACAATTAGTTTTAAAAAGAGGTCATAAATTTGAAGGCAAGTGGGGATGAGTTTTTGTAAGGAGTTGGAGGAAAGAGAAGGTAGAAATTTTATCATCTCAAATATTAAATTTAAAGAAAAGAATACACATATTAATTTTTGACATTTCATCCACTTATATAGTGCACTCTGGCTATACTCATCCTTCTGCTCTCTCTTATCTCCTTCCATGTTCACTCCACTCATGAACTTCCAATCCCACCTTAATGTTGTTTTGTTTTGGTTTTCTATTTTACCTTGTGAATTACTGGGTTTAGCCAAAGCCTCCCTCATGAGCAAAGGTGTGGATCTATCCACTAGAGCATAAATAACTCACCAGCGGCTACATCACTGAAGAGAGTGACTTTCCCCTGTGGTATCAAACTACCACTGACACCCGTGGGTATAGAGCCAGGAGACTCATCACTACTTATGGATAAATTTTTACATGCTGATTTTGTGCAGACTCTATCAGACAACCAAGATACTGTGAATTAATGAATAGCAAGTCTATGTCATATCCATTAGACAGTTTCATGACTCTTCTCCTATCATCTGGCTCTTACATTCTTTTAACTCCTTTTTTTGTAATGTTTCCTGAGTCTTGGAAGGGTTAATATAGGCTTAAAGATGATGTAATGAGTGATTTAAAGATAATTACTCAGCCATCATTTGTTATCAGCACTTTAACCAGACATGAATTCTGGATACCTGTGTAAGAAAACTATGAATTACTGTGAGCTATGAACTGTGAGTGTAGGATGTTCTTCCCACAATGTAGCCTTCTAGAAACAATTGCATAGATTATAAGTGACTGCACTTGAAAGTAAGGACATGAAGGCAATGTCCCAGTATGTGCACAGTATTTCTGCGGGAAAGATAAATGTCTAGAAGGAATATTCTTGTATCTTTTTACATGACCAAAGATAAGACATAATACAAACCAGGTGTATTCATTCTTTCAGTGTACTTGCATTTGCTGAAGCTAACAGTAAACGGCACCTCATATTTTGCTTACTTTGGTATTAAAAATAAGTGTTTTGTTTGCACCACTCCTGAGCTCAAATGCCAGAATTCTCCTGGCTACCCACTCATTTTTGTTATTTACTTCCATCTGAAAAAAGATACATCACTGATCTGCATAAGTCAGCAATGAGTCTGAACCCAACATCAATCATTAAAAAGAGAAGATTTTTTTCACCAATTCTAATGACATTAATTACATGTTGGAAGTGAATCAAGTTAGTAAGAACTGAATTTAAATATATAGGAGGCAGTTGGACAATATAACCATTAAACAAACATAATGAGTGTTGCGGGAGGTCCTTCCGCTCCTCCAGCCAATAGCCACTGAGATACTAGCCCATTGGGGCATGGTCTCTCTCCCTTTAAAAAAGCGGCTACTTCCCTTCTCGCTTTTTTTTTTTTTTTTGCTTCCTGCTCGGGTTCCGGCGACTAGACTTCCTCCTGATTGTGCAGAGGGCTGTTGTCTTGGAGTTTTTTCCCCTTTAAATAAATACCACCCTATTAATCATAATTCCAAATTGGTGTGGCATTGTTTATGACTTATGCCTTCAAATGAGTTTACCCATAGTGCCTTTGGCTGCTCATAAGCCTTTGAACAGATCCATAGTACTGGGCATTAACTTTCTCCACCAGAGTGAGCCTCAGACCTAATCATAAAGTAGTTAGTTGCCATAATCACAGTTTTGTCACTATAGCACAGGTAAATGCACCTTGTTTGGCAAATTGGAATTATAACATGCAAGTTCCAAAGCTCAGAAGGACTATTTGTAATTATTTTTGGCCACCTATGTAGCAAGTACCGGCATTATCAACGTTAGACAGCTGGGGACAAAACTTCTAGCATGGTTTTCCTATATTCTGCAACTAGGTGTCTCTGTCTATGCAGTGCTTAGGGTTATGCACCACCATAAATGGTACAGCATGGTGAAGGCTCTGGGGCTAACTTAAGAGTACATTCTGACAGCAAAGAGCTGTCCTAGTCACTGACTCACAGGCATGGAAATGATTGAATTAGGTGAAACACTGGGTTGCAATGGTTTAACCTGTTTCTGCATATCATTACTGTTTTCTGTCCAAGAATGCTTTAACACATTAAAGCTCAGGAGTTTTCTGAAATTGTTTGTGTGATTCTGAGATATGCTTGATTAAGAAATGCTGAATTAAAACCAATTAGTATCTTTTCCCCAGTTAGAATTTCTAATATCTAATTTCTTTTTTTTTGACAATGTCTTAAGATTTATTGAAAGATGTAGCAACTGTTATATAGGACTAAAGAGTTCACCTACCAAGTAGGACTAACACGGCTATTAACAAATAATCCTCACGAGAAAACACACACTTACTCCCAGCGTGGTGCCATAACTTAAGAGTGTTTCCGAGTTTCCTATTTGGGGCTATCTTCAGAGCTCTTGCTAGCAGATAAGCTGAATCCTCATCACTTAAAATAGCTATTTTGCAGCAGGGCGGTGGTGGTGCATGCCTTAAATCCCAGCACTCAGGAGGCAGAGGCAGGAGAATCTGTGAGTTTGAGGACAGCCTTGTGTACATAGTGAGTTCCAGGAATTTGTTAAGATCTCCAAGATAAATGACATACTTATACATACAATACCTATCTCTATATGTTACATATGAATACTATACATATGTATAGTTCATATATCCTATAAACTATTTTATGTTCTGAATGCCTCCTCATGATATAGAAAATTAGATTTTCTGTGTGCCAGGAATATGGTTTTCCTTTTGTACACCTAGAAGTTCATACGAGCCATTGATCTTTTTAGAGGAAATGTTTTTTATACTCCATAAAGCACTGTTCATTGGATATTCTCTTTCTAAAATGTCTTGTTTTCTGGATAACCAAAATCTAAACTACAAGGCTATGTATGTGAATTCCCTGGTTCCCAATGCTTTTCATTGTCGGTGATGGCATCCATTTAGAAACATTGTTTGAAGTAAATATCAAAGTTGGAAGTGGAAAAATGGTCAATATCTTCAAAATTACCTGGCTTCTTTTTAAAAAAGAAGAATTTTAACTCACTCCCTGTGTTTTAAAATATGTTTTCAAAAATAAGTTACCACAGATAATTTAGACTCGTTATTAACGTGTTACTAATCATACTAATATATGTGGTATAAGGAGACAGTGTTATGTTATGAAGTCTGCACTTGTAAAAAAAGATAAGAACTAGCTAGCAATATGCTTAAGTGGTTGACCAGTGTTGTGATTACCATAGTTTCTGTGTGATTATCTTGGGTCTGAGCATCTGGGAAATAAATAAGCAAACTCTATCTACAGAATGGCACACAAACATGGGCCAACTACACACACATTAGTCCAGAGATACCTTGAAAAGGAATTCTAGAAACACAGAAAAACAGAGTTTAGTGCAAGTTCTTGGTAACTGCATTTTTTCAGATGGACTCTGGTGGCAGTGAGCAAGTGTACCTCAGCTCCTTTAAGTGAGTTTTTCCTGATTCAGCATTAGTAGCAAACAGCCATACGGCTTCTTTAAGAAACAGTAGCTTCCTGGTTCATGCTGATTGCTCTTTCAGGAGGTTGAGCACTTAAATGGTGTCTGTGAGCAGCATGTTACAAATTGCTTAATGGTGGCAGAGACCTGCTGTGACCAGGGAGCTGGGACATTGTTCATGGATCTCAGAAGCCTATGCTATGTTGGACTGTGTAGACCTAACAGGCAGAGCAACATCTGCTTTGCAGTAAAAGAAAAAAGCACTCCCATTCAAAAAACTAATTACAGATATGCACACAATAAAGACAAATCCAGATAAAAAATGACCTCTAAATGGATTACAGTGATGGATAAATGCACATAGGATTGGGAGGAGAAGAAAAACAGTATAAACAATTATAATATAAAAATACAATCATAGATTAATGGAGTTAAGATAATAAAATAAATATTAAATTCATAGAAAAATTAATAGAGTAAAATGATGGGGGAGTGTCATATATCAATCTGTTGATTTCCTTGGTTAAGCAATAAAGAAACTGCTAGGCCCATTGGATAGACCCACCCTTAGATGGGTGGAGTAAACAGAACAGAACGCTGGGAGGAAGAGGAAGTGAGGTCAGACTCCACAGCTCTGCTCTCCGGAGCAGACGCTTCAGAGAGACGCCATGCTACCTGCTCCAGGGAAGACGCACGCTATGAAGCTCCAACCCAGGATGGACTTAGGCTAGAATCTTCCCGGTAAGCACACCTAGGGGCGCTACACAGATGATTAGAAATGGGCCAGAGCAGTGTTTAAAAGAATACAGTGTCCGTGTAATTATTTCGGGGCATAAACTAGCCGGGCAGGGCAGGCGGCTGGGGTTTTGGGGACGCAGCCGCCGCCGCCCCTTATTACTACAGTAAAAAGACAGAGATGAGAGTAAGGAAAGAGATATCTTGATTGAGGAAGACATTATGGGACTGGCAAGAAATGTCACTCTAGAGAAATTTCCAGGTTTCCAAAAAGATGTCACCAGCTAAGACTCTATGCAATAGAAGAGGGTGCCTAAACTGACCTTGCCCTATAGTCATACTGATGAATACATTAAATATCACCATGAAACCTTCATCTAGCTAGTGATGAAAACCTGCAGCAGAACACTAGACTGAGCTCCCAAAGTCCAGTTGAAGAGTGGGAGGAATAAGTATATGAGCAAAGAGGTCAAGACCATGATGAAAGATATTTCATTGTACAGGCTACTAAGCTAAACCAACATAAAAATTTTAGAGGCATCTTGACTTCAAAATTTGAGTCTAAGGATATATTGCTTTGGGGAAAAAAGGTCTGCTTTTGTTTCCACAGAGGATAAGAACCTGTGAGTTCTTTCCAGACTAAGGGTGTCTGGTAGATCAAGACCCCATGAAAGGTGTCTGTGGACACCCCAAAAAATATGTTGCCCAAGGAAAAGCAGAAAGTGGTATAGAAAGAACTACACCCAAATTCCCAAATATTGTTTGTAAATGTTTATTTTCATTTGAAGGGGGGTATGATATAGAAATGAATACTTTGCGTTGGTATGGATCTTCGTTACAAACAATATTCTTTCACACTATAAATTTTATCAAGCAGAGAGGAAGCATTCAGATGAGAACCCGTTTTATTTCTCCATGTTCTGTGATTCAAATATCTGAGGTTTTCAGAGTAGAGTCTTAACCATCATGTTTTGCTATTATCCAGGATCCATGACTGTAGTTTGCAATCTTTGGATCTATGAGAACTCACTTGTCAACAGCTTCAAGAGAGGAAACCTATTTCTGATACTGGACATTTTATTTGCTAGCCTGTGATTTCTTCTAGTAGTCTTGTCACCCCATTATAGGGTAACTCCATTTAATGTTCACTTAATAACTATTCTTTATTAAATATAATAATAATAATATGGATGCATCTTTAAACTGAAAAGAATAGAATTCATTGAAGCAATATCATTCACAATAGCCTCAAAATAATGCCAATGTCTTATGGAAATGTTGATATATATTTATGTAAGTAATATTTACCAATAACCAGAATATCCCCAAGTCCAGATTTAACACCTTATTGCGGTATTCACCTTGTATGTCAGATAACTCCTAATTCAGGAGAAAAGATTCAGGTCACATTGTCATGTTGTTGCTTGAGGTTGTACATTTAGGCTCTATGAAACTCCATTATGAGTGAAGCAAATATTTATCAAAAGCTGAAAATTTCTATAAGGGTTTCAAGGCTTTGCTTCAAAGTTCGAAAGATCTGGATTATAATTTATATACATAGACTTGCAAATATCCTCAAACAGTTCCTCCTTCAGCTACTGCCTCTTGTAGTAGCAATGGAGTTGCTGTTACAGGGTCACAACAGTTTGTAAAGCAGGTTATGCTTGAACACTGTTTTTACTGAGCTGGACACAAAATCAGTGATTTTTCTATCAACTTTCAAAAGGGCCAGTGTAGTAAGAAGAAATGGGGCCAATTATTTTTCCATATTTGGTACAACATTTGTGGCTTCTTGACTCTATAAAGTTCCAAATGCAGTAAGTTATTTTCTCCCTTAAGAGAAATAGACCTGTCACTCTCTCTTCATATCTCTGTCTCTATCTCTGTCTCTACCATCCTTCCACCCCTCTTCCTGTCCCTTCTTTTCTCCCTCCCCACCTTTCTCATTCTCTTTCCTCACTCCTTGACTCCCTTACTCCTTTTCTGTTTCTCTTTTTCTCTCACCTCCCTCTTGAGTTATTGACTACAAAAAAGAAAAAAAAAATAAACTTCTGTCTGTAGCACACTTCTTAGGTCTATTAATTTCATTCTTTGAATTTTCCATCCCAAAACCTGAAAGATCATAGCAGCTTTAGGACTCATCATAAATTTTTATGATCCTAGACCCCCAAGTCATGCCCAACAGAAGACACACCAACATTATCGTATCATTCCTATACTGTCTTAGAATATTGTTTGCCTAAACCTGTCAAAAGTATCACTTGTGATAAGAAATAGTATTTTAGGAAGCAATTCAAATTTTTCAATGTAGGTTTGGGTATGTGAGTGGATATTCATCATGTAAAAATTTATGATGTTCCATCGAGCCATTTGGTCTCCTCTATTGTGTCTAATTCACACTGCCCTGTATAGAAGTTGCACTTTGTCCTCAGGGAACATCTGTGATCTCAGAAGAATTTCAGTTCCCCTCTCAGGACTATGGTTAGTTGACCTCGACCCAAGCGAAATATGCGAACAGCATTTTTCTGTGTTTATATAATAAAACCTCCAAAACAAGCCATTGCCTTAAAAATTGGCACCAGCCTTCCTGTATCCCTGCATTGCTGAGTTTTTTACTGCTTTCAAAATCCTGACACCTCTTAAAGACCTCTACAACAAATCTCATAACATGGGTAAGAGAGAAATATTATCTGTAGTAATAAGCCTCTGTTCTCTGAAGAGTTAAATTATGGTTAAACTACAGTCATTTTATATTTAGACTACTATATTTCTGCTTGGCATAAAATAAAATAAAAACAATATGACTACCATCTTGATAAGGTATGGACAGTTGAGGATACTGTGAGGACCAAGTAGTTGACCATACTGTAGAATTTGAAGGAGATATGTAAAAGAAGTTATTAAAAATGATATATCATTATAGAATTAACTTTTATCCCATTTTCTAATGCATGGATCATGTCTACAGACTGTTTATCTTATAGATTTGTTCACCAAATTCCACATAACTTAGACTTTGTTATGGAGAGATGGCAATGAAAACACATGGCCAAAAATGAATAAGAAAATACAAAATTGCATAAAAATAATTGATTTGGCTTGTTATGCTTTATTATACATTTAACAATGAATTTAGTTCTGTTGAAGTAGAATATTGATTTTAAAAACCTAAGAAACAATTGTTCTTATAAATGAATTTCTTCTTGCAATTACAGCATAAATGATTACTTTGTTTAGTAACATTTTTAGTTAAAATCTTTAAGGTTGATTATATAAATACTAATACCTTTGCAATGTTTTATTCTTTAGAAATAATTTATTTGAATATACATACATATGCATACAATTATAGAATGATGTACACCTGGAGAAGTGACAGAATAGAGGATGTGTATTTAGTGAAGTCATACACATTCATATATAAATATAAACATTTGTGATTGCATATGAATGTATATTCTACATAATAATTCATTTAATCATGGAAAATGTTTACATTTCTTCTATCACTTGTAGAAGGATTAGATATTTGGTCAGATCTTACTCTGCCAGGAAACATTAAACTAATATAGATGAAAATGCTGTCAAATAAAACCAGAAAAATAGAGGAACTAAGTTCTTACATCGCTCATAACTAATAGGAATTAATGTTTAATTACACAAAGAACTATCAGCAAAACACATATTAATATTTTCAAAGCACATAGTTTGTGCTAATAAATTCAAATTCAGTGACTTTTGTAAGCATAGATTTTTAGGAAAATGTATTTTGATTTTTTTTCAGAAGAGAAATTAAAAACATCCTGAGCTGGCAGTAGTCAAGTAATCAGTGAACAGCAGAAAGAAGACAGAAGTCAACCTGGACATGGAGGACCTGCCCATCATTTAGCTTCCATTTTTTTTCTGGTAGTTCTTCCTTGTACTTCATACTTTGTTCATTATATGTTTTCTGAGACTCTACTTTTTCCCTCCATTTTGTTCTGTTTGCAAGACTCTTAAGTCACCTTTTCTATACCTTTTCTCCTCTTGATATTTTAATTTTCTTCACTGATGTATTTATCAAACATGTTCCATAGGTAACAGGTTATAATTTGAATGAGAAAAAACTGTCCACACACCCACAACCTTTGGCTCCCCTGGAACATCTTTCTTCTAAGTGTATTTCCTCCTGAATCCAGTTCCTGCTCCTATTTGACTTCACCTCTGTCATATTCAGGAAACCATTCTCAGTAACATCCATAAGTTTCTTAATTTCATCAATCAGGGATCTTTATTATTCATTATACAAGAGCATTGATATTGACTTCTGACAGCATATTTGTCTTTGAGACTTCTTAATATTTGTCTAAGACACAGTCCTCAATTCTCTACTTGAACTTTGCTTTGTATGCTTTTCTGATCATTTGTAAAAACAATTTTTTGACATGGTGTCTTATGACAGGTCCCAGGCATAATTCTCACATAATTTGAGTGAGGGTAATGTGAGTATTAGCCAGATATTTTCTTTTTTATGTTTTCTTTGATTCTAACTCAAGCATATCACAGAAATTATTAATATACAACTGGGTGCCATAAAAAGACTGAAAGCAATCAAGGAAGCCAATAATGGGGAGATATTATACCCCAACACTTCAAAGATAACTGCAGTTACTACTCTTACAGCATGTCACTCTGGAAAGTGCTATATGTGCATTGACAGGATTCTCTACATTTTTATATGGAGACCTTTTAGTCTATGTATTTCCATTTCCTTCTCTTCATATCAAAATCTACTGTATGGCATTGAGTGAACAAATCAATGGAACAAACATCAGTCTGTAATCAAGAATATGAAGTAGAAAATGAGCTATGCATTAAAACATACTTTTAAAGAAAACTTCTTTCAAATAATTTCATTAAATGCATTTTTGTACAGTCAGCTGCTTGGTCCACATGATGCCTTAAACAACCCATACTTCATCAATACTCTAGTCATGTTATGATGGAAACATTAACTGGATGTTCACAGCATACTCATACTACAAATTTGTAAATGTGTCTACATGTTCAGTTTCAGCTTATTAGCATAAACCTAGAAGCCAAGTAATACTTCTCTTCTTTACTGACACTCATGCACACACTAAATATGAGAAAAAGTCACTAAATTGATATTCCAAAAGCTTTAGAACATTATCTTTCATCATAACCATTTCTCTCAATGTCATTTTAAATGTTGACTAGCCATTTTATCAACATTTTAATTATATGAGCAGTACTTTTTGATATCACATCATTTCATCATTTTTATAATTAAAATCATTGCCTATTTCAACTTTTTAATTTATTCAAACATCCTATAAGTAGAAGTAAGAGGAAAAAACAGTTAAATGCTATATAGATATGGTTATTATTCTATATCATATGTACTCTCCTGATATTTAAATTATAAATACTGGTAACCATTCTTTTTTTTGTATTTCCTTTCAGGAGATATCCAGTGATAACTCAGAAATGAAAAATTCAACTTTACTGACAGAGTTTGTTCTTACAGGACTCACAGGCTCTCCAAAGCTACAGGTGCCCCTTTTCTTGGTATTCCTGGTGATCTACCTCATCACTATTGTAGGTAATCTTGGTCTAATCACTCTTATATGGAATGACCCTCACTTACACATCCCCATGTACTTTTTTCTTGGTCATCTGGCATTTGTGGATGCCTGTTTATCATCCACAGTGACACCAAAGATGTTACTCAATTTCTTACAGATGAGTAAGATGATTTCCTTCTCTGAATGCATGATATAATTCTTTTCCTTTGCAGTCTTTGTTACTACAGAATGCTTTCTGTTGGCAGCTATGGCTTATGATCGTTATGTAGCCATTTGCAAACCTTTACTTTATCCCATGGTTATGACTAATAGGCTTTGCATATGTCTATTAATCCTATCTTTTTTAGGTGGCATTATCCATGCTTCAATACATGAGGGATTTTTATTTCTTTTAACCTTTTGCAATTCCAACATAGTGCATCACTTTTACTGTGATATTATACCATTACTAAAGATTTCCTGTACTGACTCTACTCTTAATTTTCAACTGGTGTTTGTTTTGGCTGGTTTAATTCAAGCCTCCACCATTGTGATTGTTCTTGTGTCATATACACTGGTCCTGTTTACAATTTTACAAAGGAAGTCTGTCCGAGGCATAAGAAAGGCTTTCTCTACATGTGGTGCCCATCTCTTATCTGTGTCTTTATACTATGGGCCTCTCCTCTTTATGTACGTCCTTCCTCCCTCTCAAGAAGCAGATGATCAAGATATCATAGACTCTGTGCTTTACACAGTAATAATTCCTTTGTTAAATCCAATTATCTATAGCCTGAGAAACAAGCAAGTTACGGATTCTCTGAAAAAATTGTTAAAGAAAAGTGTGTAAATCTCATAAAATTCCTGTTTTTTATTAAATTTTAAAAAGTCTCCTTTTACTCTGTGTAAATTGTATATGTTTTTTTAAGAGATGTCCACAGAATTTTGCATTTTACTTTTCTTGTCTTTATTTGACTCTGCCTACATAAAATTTTCAATCACTATTTATGGCTTAACTTGATTTGTCTAATAAAATCTGTAAAATATTGGTGTTTGTGGTTGTTTGATTAATAAATGTTTCCCAACAGTACATGTATTTAAGCATTTGGTATGCAGCTGGTTTGCTGCTTAAAGATACTACAGAATTGCTAGAAGAACGGATTTGCTGATGGAAGTACATCACTGGAGTTGGGGTTTGAGAGTTTTTTGACTTTCCCTACTTCTAGTTTGCTCAGTCTGTTTCCTGGTCTGCAACAAAATATGATCGGTCAGCTTCCTTCTTCATTTGTCAATTGCCTTAACATCCAAGTCTTTCTTGGAACAGTAAAGTAAGGTAATCCATTTCTTCTGCAATTTGCTTTTGGTCATGGTGTTTTACCACAACAGATATGTAATGAATACAGAATATTGTACCAAAATTGAGATGTCTACATAAACGACCTATCTATATTTTGAGGAGTATATGAAAGTCTTTGAAACTTTTGAATAGAAAGCTGGTGGAATGCTATAAGCAGAAATTAGGAGATTACAGTAGGAGCCTAGTGCATGGATTTAACAAAGTAATGATTAACTCTGAGTCAGCAATAATGCAACATTGTCACATTATGGAAACAGTTACAAACACTCCCTTGGAGTCACTTAGTCAAGAGCAAGACCAGATTTTAATTCTTCCTTTCATGCTCCCCATGTCTTCCATTGTTTTTCTTTTTCTTTTTGTGAGAGTTTGAATTGTCAATGTGTCCAGCTTGTGTAACTGTGTGACTGTGTCTTTCTGCCTCTTGAATAGGACACTGCTCTCTTCTTTACTTAACAATGTGAAAAATATCACACAGTAGAAGAAAGGAAAAGAATATTTTATAGAGAATTTATTAATGGAATTTTAGAAGTGATTAATTCAGTGGCTCCAACTGGTCCAAACTGATAACAAACAAAACTACAAACATTATTTTTATCACTAAATATCCATAAACTTTGAGTTCAGCCTTTGTGGTAGATTTTAGAACATTGCTTTCAACCTGTGCAATTGCTACATTCAACAAATGACACACATGCATTATTCTGGGAAATTGTGAGAAAGAGTACATAATTTAAGATGCAACTATTAATTTATAGGAAATATAAGGTGAGCAAGACTGTTTGCTACATTGTTCTCTTAAAAGAATGTTAAACAGACTAAGTACACTGTTGCATAGCAGTCTTAAACTTAGGTAATTTGAAGATACATTATTAACTTTGGCCGTGAGGTCTACAGCCTAGAAGACAGTAGTGTTGAGAATAATATGTATGTGGTGCTTGACTCATGAAATTTCAGAATGAAGTAACCACTCTATTAACAACTGGGTTAGAGACTATCTCCATTATATTTTTGGAAAATATCTGTTTTCTGTTCATGTCCTGAGAATTATATGGGGCTGGGTTATAAAGTAATGGATTAGTTAATTTAGTGGAAGAAATTTCAAGACAGCATAATTTTGAGTCTGTGGAGTTATTTATTACTCTTACATAGATAATTATTGACTACTCTTATACAGGTATAAAATAGGAGAAAATAATTTCTGCAAAAAGAAATAGAAATGTATATTTTGGTGAGCCAAACATTATGAGCTTAATATTAGAGCCATGGCATAATGTGACAATGAGTTTGTAATTGTTAAATGATTGTTGCCATTAGTGAGAGGTCGCCTGCTTTTAACTGAAACAGGAATATAGGTACTCTGAAGGTATCACCCTACCCAAATAACCTGCCAAATTTTAAAACAATTTCTTAAGGCTTTCTTTTCCTAGACAATAAGTATATACAAAAGCTGCAGCTAATAAGATTTAAGAAACAAGGCCATTCAAACTGCTAGCCACACCCCACCCCCAAACATGCCTATCATCCTACAACCTTGGTGGAACTCTGGAACACAGTTTGCTCCAATACTGAGGGGACTTAATAGCTGATTGAACAGCCACAGGGTGGGATGCACTACTATCTAGGACCTCCCAGTGAGGGGAAAAACACAGGCCTCTCCCCAAACTCCTTCTCAAACACAAAAGAATATACCTTCTTCTCAGCACCTCATGGAACCTTCTCTAAAACTGATCATATACTCAGCAACAAAACAAACCTCCACAGATATAAAAAAAGAAGTAACCCCTGTGTCTTATCAGATCAGCATGAATTTTAGTTAGAATTTAACAATACTATTCTCAGATATCCTACAAACTCATTGAAATTGAACAGTGAACTACTGAACCACCCCTGGGCCAAGGAAGAAATGAAGAAAGAAATTAAAGATTTTCTTGAATTCAATGAAAATGAAGGCACAACATATCCAAACCAATGGGGCACCATGAAAGCAGAGCTAAGAGGAAAGTTTATAGCACTAACTGGCCACATAAAGAAAATGAAGAAAGCTCACATTAGTGACTTAACAGCACATCTGAAAGCTCTAGAACAAAAAGAAACAGACTCATCCAGGAGGAGTAAAAGATGAGAATTAATCAAATTGAGGGCTCAAGTCAAGAAAATAGAAACAAAGAAAACAATACAAAGAATCAATGAAACAAAGAGTTGGTTCTTTGAAAAAATCAACAAGATTGACAAATCCTTATCCAAACTAATCAAAAGGCAGAGAGAACATCCAAATTAACAAAATTAGAAATGAAAAGGGTGACTTAACCACAGACACCGATGATATTCAGAGAATTATTAGGTCATACTACAAAAACCTGTACTCCACAAAATTGGAAAATATAAAAGAAATGCACAATTTTTTAGATAGATACCATATACCAAAACTAAATCAAAACAAGGTGAGCAATTTAAATAGATCTATAAATTGCAAGGAAATAGAAGCTGTCATCAAACCCCCCAACCAAAAGAGGGCAGGGACTGGATAGTTTTAGTGCAGAATTCTACCAGAACTTCCAAGCAGAGCTAAAACCTATACTCCTTAGAATGTTTATATGAGGCTACAGTTACACTAACACCAAAACCACACAAAGACTCAACCAAGAAAAGGAATTACAGACCAATCTCACTCATGAGCATGGATGCAAAAATACTCAATAAAATGCTGGCAAACTATATCCAAGTACACATAAAAAAAATCATCCACCCATGACCAAGTCAGCTTCTGTCCCAGAGATGCAGGGCTGGTTCAACACACAAAAATTTATCAATGTAATACATCATATAAATAAATTGAAAGAAATAAAAACATATGATCATTTTATTAGATGCTGAAAAAGCATTTGACAAAATCCAACACCCCTTCATGATAAAGGTCTTTGAAAGATAAGGAATACAAGGAACATGTCTAAACATAGTAAAAGCAATACACAACAAGCTGACAACCAACATCAAATGAAATATAGAAACTCAAAGCATTTCCACTAAATCCGGAACAGAACAAGGCTGTTCACTCTCTCAATATCTTTTCAGCAGAGCTCTTGAAATTTTAGCAATAGCAATAAGACATCAAAGGAGACCAAATGGATTCATTTTAAAAAGGAATAAGTCAAATTTTGTTATTTGCAGATGATATAATAATGTATATAAGTGACCCCCAAAACTCTACCAGCTGATAAATATCTTCAGTGATGTGACAGGAAGTAAGATCAACTAAAAAAAATCAGTAGCCTTCCTATACACAAATGATAAAGAAGCTGAGAGAAAAATTAGAGAAACATCACCTTTTACAAAAGCCACATACAACATAAAATATTTTGGGGTAACACTAACCAAAGAAGTGAACGGCCTATTTTACAAGAACTTTAAGTCTTTGAAGAAAGAAATTGAAGAAGATACCAGAAAATGAAAAGATCCTGCATGCTCTTGGATAGGTAGGATCAACAGAGTAAAAATGGCAATCCTACCAAAAGCAATCTATAGATTCAATGCAATCCCCCTCAAAATCCAGACACATTCTTAACAGACCTTGAAAGAACAATAACCAACTTCATATGGAAAAACAAAAAACACAGGACAGCTAAAACTATCCTGTACAATAAAGGAACTTCTGGAGGCATCACCATTCCTGACATGAAGTTTTATTACAGAGCTACAGTAATCAAAACAGCTTGGTATTGACATAAAAACAGAGAGGTTGAACAATGGAATCAAATTGATGACCCAGATATTAATCCACACACCTGATTTTTGACAAAGAAGTTAAAATTATACAATGAATAAAAGAAAACTATCTGGTGGTATAACTAGATGACAACATGTAGAAGAACAAAAATAGATCCATATCTATCATCACGCACCAAACTCAAGTCCACATGAATTAAAGACATCAATATAAATCTGACCACACTGAACCTGATAGAAGAGAAATTGGAAAATAACCTTTAATACATGGGCCAAGGCAGTTTCTTTATTCATTAACCAAGAAAAACAACACAGAGACTGAAGAATATCCCACACCACTGGGAGAAAGGGGACAGGGTCAGAGAGACTCCATGGAGCTGCCAGAGACAGATGCTGGGAATTTTTCCAGATTAGCCACAGCCATGTGGCAATATGCAGATTAATAGAAATGGGTTAAATTAAAATGTAAGAGCTAGCTGCTAAGAAGTTAGAACTAATATGTCAACCAGTGTTTTTAAACAATATAGTATCTGTGTGATTACTTTGGGTCTAAGCTAGCTGGGCATCTGGGAGGGACAAGATACCCTTTCTCCAACACTTTCTGGCTTTCATGGTTTCCATTGAGAAGTTGGGTGTAATACTAATAGGTCTACCTTTATATGTTACTTGACCTTTTATCATTGAAGCTCTTAATATTCTCTCTTTATTCTGTATGTTTTGAGTTTTGATTATTATATAGTGAATGAACTTTTTCATATAAGTGTTCTGTAAGCTTCTTGTACAGTCATAAGGATATCCTTCTTCAGGTTGGGAGAATTTTCTTCTCTGGCTTTATAATTTTTCTATGCCTTTGAGCTGGAGTTCTTCTGCTTCTTCTATCCCTATTATTTTTAGGTTTGAACTTTTCATGGTGTTTCAGATTTCCTGGATGTTTTGTGTTAAGAATTTGTTGGATTTATTGTTTTCTTAGACCAATGAATCATTTCCTCTATAGTATCTTCAATCCCTGAAAATATCTCTTCCATCTATTGTATTCTGTTGTTTATTTTCCTCAGTAGTTTCTGTTTATTTATGCAGATTTTTTTTGTATCCAGAATTCTTTCAGTTTGTGTTTTCCTTATTACCTCTATTTCAATCTTCAAGTCTTGTACTGTTTGCTTCATTTGTTTACTTGATTTTTTTTGTTTTCTTTGAGGAATTTATTAATGTCTTCAAATTTTTTGCTTGTCTTTTCCTCCATTTCTTCAAGGGAGTTTCTCATTTCCTCTTTAAAGGTCTCCATCTTCTTCATAAAGTAATGTTTAAAATAGTTTTCATCTGCTTCGTCTTGGTTAAGATTACCAAGTCTTCCCATGTATGGCCACTGGGTTCTGGTCTTTAGGATGATGGATGAATTCTTGCATTGGCCCCTACCCATCTCTGCCTTCAGTTGGCGCCATCAGCGTCTTTCCATCTTGGTCCAATCCTTGCAGTGGTTCTCTGCATCTTGGGTACTATTCTTGGTCTGCTCTGTATAGTCACTGTCTATGTCTCAGGAGTTTTGGAGCAGCCTCCCCGCAGGAAACTCACTTGCTGGCTATCTATAGAAGCTGAGCAAGGTAAGGGAGAGGCTCCAGGTTTTGCCCCAGTATGGAGTGGAGAGTGGAGTGTCCTACCAGGTGGCTGGTTACTCACTTCTTGGTCCTCCCTGTGTAGCAGTAGGCTGTTTTTCAGAGTTCCACTGAAGTTGTAGGGTATAAGCAAGATTTGGGACAGGGAAGAATTTGTAGCTTTCAGGGCCCAGTGGATGGAATAGGGATATGAGAGCAGCCTACCTGTAGGACACTCTTCTGCTGGCTAGCTAGAAAAGCCAAAGCCAGTGGGGGTGGTGCTTGGTGTTTTGACCTAATATAGAGGGCCTAGAGAGTGGGGTGTCCTGCCATTAGGCTGGTCACTCACCTCTTTATCCTCCCTGGGTAGTAGTAGGCTGTGTTTCAGATTTCCATTAAGGTTGCAGGGGCATAGGAGGGCTTTGGGGTAAGATGGTACTTGAAGCTTGCTGGGTCTGATGGTCTGTATGGGCATAATGGAGCAGCCTACCTTCAGGAAAGTCTCCTGTTGGCTGGGTGGAGAAGCCAACAGGTGGTATAGGGGCCCGGGGTTTTGCCCATTATTGAGAATTTAGGGAGTAGGATCCAACCTGGTGGCTTGTCACTCACCTTTTGGTCCTCTTTGTGTAGTAGCATGCTGTGTTTCCTGAGTGCACTCTTTTGCCTTGTAGTGACCATCACATTATTCCTCCATGCCTAGCCTTCCCCATTGGGAGCCACTGTGTAGGAGTCTGCTTGTGCAGGAATCAGCAGGGTACTAAGAGGGGACATGAGGTTAAAGGAAATTTCAGATTAAGAGAAATGAAGATATGAACACATGGGCTACAATGCTTTTGAAATAGTTGTGTATATTCTGTGACAATATATATTAGAAGTATACAATTTTCATTTTTATTTTACAGAGATCATAGTTAAGAAATTTCCTCAATAATGACTTTGGAATTTACTTTTAACAGTGTTGAAATTATTAAAGACTATAGGAACTTTAAATCTGGAATAAATGCATCTAATATAATGAGATGGACATTAATCTATGGGGCAAGGGATCAACCAGTAGTGTCTCAAATGAAAAAAGCCCCTCAATAGTTCATGTATTTGTGCTTACGTGTCTCCATTATAAGCAGTCTCTCAGCTGGTGGTGCTGTTTATTGATGCTATAGAACTTTAGAAAAGGAATTTTGATGGAAGTTGGTTTTGAGAGATTATAGATTCAACAATTTTCAAGTTTGTAGTGTTTCTTGGTGTACTGATGAATTGTAATCATCCCACTTCCTGCTCTAGCAACCTGTCCTGTATTTGTTCATCCTGTCCCTATCATATAATATAGTCATCTGGAAACATAACCAAGAAAAAACTCCTTCATAATTTGCTTTTAGACATGATATTTTACAACCACAACAGGAAAATAACTTACAGTGATGTCAAGAAACATTTTACTCAATATTTGTATCATTAAAATCAATATACGCTTCTGTTTTGGTGAATAGATCAAAATCTACTATGTTACGTGAGTCCCCCTTGTATCCTACAAATATATTTTATTACCATTTCCTAATAAATAAACTTACTTGGCCTATGAAAGGAGAGAATATAACAAGGTGGGAAATTCAAGCAGAGATAGAGGAGGAGAGAAAACAGAGTCAGGGTGATGTCATATAGCTGATGAAGGAGAAAGATGTCATGTCAGAACCTTACAGGTAAGTCACAGTCGCAAGACAATAAACCAATTAATAGAAATGGGTTAATTTAAGATATAAGAGCTAGCTAGAAATATACCTGATCCTTTTGCCAAATAGCGTTGTAATTAGCTTCTGTGTGATTATTTAGGTTTGGGAGACAGAAAACAAAAGAAAAGTCTCTGCTTACAAGCAAAGCTCAATCATTTGGCAAAATACCCACATAAAGACTAAGAGGTTTGAAAAAAAATGTGGATTTCCAGACCTACAAAAGTAGCTTCCTGACTTAGCATTAGCAGCAAAACTGCACAGCTCATTTAAGAAATAGTCTCCTGATTCATGCTGATGACTCAAATTGCCATGTCTCTTTCAGGAGGTCCTGTTACAAAGAACTTGAATGGGCTTTTTAAGCAGCATGCTGCAAATTATTTGGTGACAGCATGGGGCCACTGCTTCCCAGTGTTAGTGTGGTAAACATGGCTCCCAGCGCTAGAGGTAAATGGACCTCTGCCATGTTGGAAAGCAGAGCAGGGTGAGTATAGGCATTTTAGAAAGAAAATGTTTTAAAAAATAAAACAATATCTTTAAAGAGACAGTAAAAGAACTATAAAGGAGTACAGACAGTCTTTGATTAAAGGAAGAAAGAGACTAAAATAAATATGAAAATGTAATAGAGTAAAAAAAAGTAAGCCATATAAGGATGGACCAAACACAAAGAGTCTGGATTATTTGTATTATTGTGTTTTCTTTGTATTTTTAAAATGTTAATGAGTTAAATGCTGAAAAATATTTGACTCTGAGTACTGTCAAGCTAAACCAACGTATATATTTTAAAGGTATCTTCACTTCAAATTTTGAGTCTAATGGTATGTTATTTGGGAAAAGAGATTATGCTTTTGTTTCCACAGAGAATGGGAATCTGTGGATTCCTTACAGGCTAATATGCTTTGATGAAACAGGATTTCCCCAAAAGGTCTCCATGAACCTTAAAATGCTTCACCCAACAAAGAGCAGGAAGCAGTTTGGAGAAAACTATGCCCAAATTCCCAAATTGGTTGTTTAAAAATGTTTCTTTTCATTTTAAAAGGGTTGGTTATAAATGATTAATGGTCACAGTCACTTTCTAACAAAAATAAGGGTGACATGATATAGAGATGAATACTTTGCATAGGTATGGATTTGGTCTATTGATACAAATTTAAGGTTGATTTTTTACACTGTGTACAATATTTCTGCTCTTGTTTAAGGCATTATGTTTGTGAAGCTCATTTGAAAATATAATGTATAATTAGAAAATACAGTTTAATAGACAGTCATCTAAAATAATAAAACTTTTAGTCATGTTAGATTTTCTTGATATATGGAGATATATTTCAGTTCAATTGATAATCTTCAGCACTTCAAAGATCTACTGAATGTGGCATTTAAAAGGTTTTTAAAACTTAGTTTTTTCTCAACAGGCAGACATGTCTGCTTCTGGAAGCACTAATTACTTCAGAGAGGTTGATGGGCAGTGAAGAGACTCATTATAGAATTTTTCTTCAATGTGACAAGGCTAGCTATTTGGGCAAGAAATTGCTCTTGCCTTGACAGCCTGATGGTATGCTCTATAAACTTGACATGCAGAACCCACATTAAAATGACTGTTGAACTTGCCTAAAGAAGGTGAGACAGTCCTTTAGGGTTCCTGCTTCATGAGTCTGCCAGACATTCTGCAGGACACAGAAGAATGTGACTGACAAACTGCCAATATAGGTGAAACAATCTTTGCATATTTTTGTATCATGGAAAGGTCTGCCAGATACTATAGGTCTGTAGGCTGCAGACAGATGCCCCAATTGTACAGAACTATGGGTGATTGTTCAGTTAGTGAGATATCTATGCCAATTCTATAGTTTTGAAAATCACTTATAATGTACTTCCTGTTTACTTAGGAAATATTATTTTATTCTGGGGTCATTGATAGGATAGAAGACATATAGTTATAGCTTTCTTTAGTTATTATTAATGATAAATTGAATATTAAATTTTAGATGGACAAACATAGAATGACAGAGTATTTTCCTTAATTTGTAAAATGTAAATGAACTAAATATTATAACTATATTTTTGCTTGATAATTGTTCTGTTATATGTAATTTTACTATGTCAAAGTTAAATCTTTTATTTTGACAGAAAGGGAAAGATGAAGTGTGATTCACCTGTGTAGGCTGTGACAATGTTTTATTACCATTGTTTACTAAAGAAAATGCTTTTTCCTATGGCAAGGCATAATGTAGCAAGGCACAAAATCTAAGCAGAGGTAGAGGAGAAAAAAAAAGTAAAGTTAGGAAGACACCATGTAGATGTCAAAGGAGAAGAATGCCAGAAACTTACAGGTAAGCCACAGCCTCATAGTGATACACAAATTGATAGAAGTGGGTTAATTTGAGACGTAAGTGCTAGCTAGAAATATGTATGAGCCAATGACAAAGCAGTGTTGTAATTAATAAAGTTTCTGTATGATTATTCAGTCTGGTGGCAGAAAATAAAAGAACAGTCTCTGTTTACACTACTAGACCTTTGAAGTTCATTCCAGAGTTATTGAGAATTTTTCTAAGTTTTCTCTTTTACTGGTTGATAAGGGAAAATAAATACATTAGTAAGAGAGGAAGGGAGTTAAGAGGGAGAGGGAAAAGAGAGATGAGAAAGGAGAGACAGAGTACTCTTAACTTAGTCCGTTTCCTTATGGAGTAAAAAGGGGTGCCTTCAGGTGTTTTGAACTTCCTTTTTATAGATTTTATTCATACAGTATTAGGTGATGTGTTTGTGAACAAGATAGAAGTAACAAATGGCAGCATGGTAACTAAATGCTCTTGGTCATCTAGAAATTAAGTAAATGAAGTCAATAGGAAAAGAAAATTTTAAGGACAATAAGATATGACCAAATAACATATTGCAAGGGAGATATAATTTTTTACTGCCTGGTATGACTCTTGAAAAGATAAAACAAAAATGCATGTTGTTTATGTTTTATGTGTGAGTCTTTATTATCTTTCTTCATCTACACATGCCATAAAACTAATGTGTGAGCAAGGTATCTAAAGAGAATGGGAGGAGGTTAGGGAGTAGGACCTGGGATTGGTGTGTAAAATTTCAACTAATTAGTAAGAAAAGTTAGAGGGAATGAGTATTAAAAAAAACAAACAAGAACAACAACAACAAAAAACTAATGAGTGACATTATAATAATTGTGTAGACATTCAGTGCTGAACTGCATGTCTAACCAGCCAGAAAAAAAGGTAGGATGCCCACCCTTAAAACTCTCCCATTCCCTTAGTTTGGTTTTCAAAAATTCTTCTCTCCCAACTTTCCACTCTCATTGCTGTGTGTGCCAGCCCCTGCCTGTGTTGAACATCCCCTGCTCAAGTGAAGGTGAGAAGAACATATAGGAGAACTCAGGTGGAGACTATATGCTAGACCAGAGGTCATGCCAGCTGCCAACACTCCAGGTAGGCTGCCTGCCCATCCATGTCCTCCAACCTTTTGTTTCCCACATCTTATGCTATTCATAATTTCTCTTCCCTCTTTCTTCACCTTGTTCTCCAGATCCCAATTTAGGCAAATATTCTGTACTGAGCCATAGGCCATACTGGATGCCAGAACTTCAGGCATGTGGCCAAGTAGACTTCCCCTTGTGCCCCCAACACTGTCCCAATCCCTCTTCCTTTCTTCATCATTGAGTCTCAACACCTAACTCAGGCAGAGAATTCCAGCTCTAAAAGTTGTCATGCCAGTAGCTAGAAGTCTAGCCCCCAACTTGAACAGAAAGCCCTTGTTCAACCACAGGCCACAGAGACTAGAAGACAAAAGAAGAAACAACAACCTAGAAAAAAAAAAACCACCTATCCAAATTAAAACCAAAAAGTGCAAAAAAATAAAACAAAAAATATACTAACATAGGAAAAAGGAAATGCCAAAATAAAACAGAAAAAAATAAAGAAGAGAATGGAAATAAAAGAGAACACTAAAAAAATAGCCCATGGAGTTTAATTTGTTTTGGCCAAGTACTCCTGATCATGAGACTTGCTCTGAAGTATTATTGATTCATTCAATATGTGTCCTTTTTTCATTCACCCTTCAAGTACAAATTATTTGTGTTGATATTTGTAGCCCTTCAAAGGAGTTTGGTTCATGTATAGGATGCAGCATTCTTAAGAAAAACTGACTCTCCCTTCCTCAGCAGCCATAAATCACCATAGTTGCTCAGCTAGATGAGTCCACCTCACTTCTCCATGCTAGAATCCTGTCTGGGATTAGCTATCACCATCTCCACATCCCATAAAACTATTGTGAGAGCAAGGTATCCAAAGAGAATGGGAGGAAGGTAGGGAGTGGGACCTGGGATTTGTATGTAAAATTTCATATGTGACATTCTGTCACAGTCTCTGTAACATAGGCATATAAGCAGCTTCTCTATTGTCCCTGAAGGACTCTCTTTCCTTGTATTCACCCACTGCATCTTGTTCTTCCAGTCATTCCACCACTTCTCTTATAATGATCCAAGCCTTGGGAGGAGGGTGAACAATATAGATGTTTTGGTTAGGACTGAATATTCTAAAGCTTCTTGTTCTCTGTTCTTTGGTATGTGTATATACCAGTATTAATCACCATCCATTGCAAATGAAAGCATCTCTGATGAGAGTTGAGAGATGCATTTATCTATGGGTTAAAAAAAGTCATTAGGACTCAGTTTGATACTAGGTCCATTTTTAGAAAAATGGGCGCACTCTTAGTGCATGTGATCATGTCAATCCACAGGTTCTTTGTCAAAAAGTGATGCAAGGTATTAGTTTCATTTTGGGGGGTGATGATGTGTGGGAGCAAGATTTAAATACAATCATAAAGTGGTTGGTGATATTTAAATGTTTAAAAGAACATCAAGACATAAGCTCTCTAATCACATGATCATTTAAGTAAAAAGGAGATTTCATGTAGAATTTGTATATGCTTTGTTTTATTTCTCAGTAGAAATACAGAAAATGGAGTCCTCTTTGGAAAAATGTCTAATTCCATTTTGAGGATTTGCATATTACAAAAAATTCCACATATCTCTAGAAAAGTAAACACTGAGATTACATAAAACTTTCAAATCAAAATTTCTAGATTGAATTTATTCTACTCAAAGAATAATCATTAAAACTTATTTAATCTGAAAAATATGCTAAAATCTATAAATTTAAGTTATTGATATTCAAAATACTAATAATTTTATATTATTTGTATCAAATGATACATTCAAAAACTAGTAAATATATTTATATGGCATTGTTTTTCTGTTTTAGTTATATTTGTTTTGTACCTCAAAGCATTCATTTTTGAGGTAATAGAATTATAAAATATCCCAAGGCAAAGAAAGAAATGACTGAAGGGAGAGAGGAAGAAAAGGAACACTTTCTGAATGACGATCACCAAGTTTTTGCCTAGAAATTTAAAAAGACATAAAATAAGAAGAATGGAAAGGTCACACAACATTTTTCAATTAACTACACAATGTTAATTCAAGATACTCTTAAAATATTTATATTTAATTATGATGTGGTATTAATTTACTGAAGCAATTCTATGGGAAAATCCCATGGATGTAATGAGTGAAGATATGACAGTTATTAAATTTACATTGACTTATTTTAGCTACATAATTCACATAAATAATTGACAAATTATTTTTGAATTTCATCAGTATTTTGCTTAGTAAATAAGTCTACTTATTTAAGGACTAAACTTCATGTATATATTTTTATTTTTATATTTCACATTTATAAAATAATTTTAATGAGTTATATCTAGTGAGATGTAGAGCTTGAAGATTTCTTAAAAGTGCTATAAGTATTTATAAATTTTTTAATAGCAGTTACTACTCCCTTATTCCTCAGACTGTAAATAAAAGGGTTTATCAAAGGAATTATTATTGTATAAAATACAGCTACTGATAGATCTTTATTCCCTTCTTCCAAAGGTCGACTATCCATGATAATACATATGTAGAATATTGACACAGAAAGAAAATGGGATGCACAAGTAGAAAATGCTTTTTTTCTCCCATCCCTGGATTTCATTTTGAAAATAGTGAAAAGAATGCAGAAATAAGAGACCAAGACTGTGGTAATGGTAAAGACTTGAATTGGCATCGAAAAAATATATATCATTAGTTCATTAATAAAAGTGTCTGTACAGGAGAGCTTATACAGTGGAAGAACATCACAGAAGAAGTGATCAATGCGAATAGATTTACAGAAAGTTAACCTTAAGAGACAACCTACAAGAATCATGGAATGCAGGTTACTGGCAATGAAGGTGCCTACACTCATCTGAATGGAGAGCTTCTTGGACATCATGGTGTGATACTGCAGAGGGTTGCATATGGCCACATAGCGGTCATAGGCCATTGCTGACAGAAGAAAGCAGTCTGCAGTTTCAGCAAAACAGAGAAAATAGGACTGTGCCATGCATTCATAGAAAGAAATCCTTCTGTCCACAGAAAAGAAGTTTTCTAGCATCTTGGGAGTGATGGCACAGGAGCAGCAGGAATCCATGAGAGCCAGGTTGCTCAGAAAGATGTACATGGGTGTGTGAAGACGTTGTTCCATGTAGATCAAGACCACCAGTCCGAGATTCCCAACCATGGTGACCAGGTAGATGACAAAGAACACCAGGAACAGGAGGGTCTTCAGGTCTGGATAATCTGAGAATCCCACCAGGATGAAACCCATTGTTGAAGAGTGATTTGTAATATCCATTCTCATTTCTCTGTTGAGACAAAAATTGTTAAGACATTTGATTGCTATTATGAGCAGAATAGGTCTAAGTCTCCCTCTCTTGTTACAGTGAGCAAGTAAGGACTTTTTCAATTTACCTTAGCAATCCCCTAAAATACATCATGGTATTTTATGTCATATGAGAATAAATCACACATAGATTGTAAGTATGAATATAATCGTAGATACCTGACATGGATTATTCTATTTATTTGTATAAATTCATGGCCAACATATGTGTCTATCAATTTTTCCTTATTTAAAGAATCTGTTCTGTGCTTTTCAAAAAATATCTATAGGGTCAATATGTTCTTGAAAAATAAGTTTCCCAGTAAAGAATTTAGTGACTAATTGATAACTTTTCATAGAATTAAAGTTTGAAATTTTTTTTCTGTCTTAGGTATCTTTTCCAGCTTGGATTTTTGTGTGAAATTTTGAATGAAGTCTCATTAGACTTTGAGGTTTGGCTAAGATTGTGAAATATTATATTTTGATCTTAAAATTATTTCTCTATTGAGTTCAATGTATTCAGGATATCACTCTCTCTTGATTGATAAATTTCCAAAGAATTACACCTACTCTTTAATATCCCTCTATTCTCTTATGTTTGTGTAGTTTCCAATGTTTTGCATATGTTCTTTATTATGAGTCCTAGTGTCAAGGTGTCTGCTCACAGTGTGGATACAGATATGTAAATGTCAAATTCCTGCTGTGTATTCCAATATTGTCAAGATAAAGCAATGTTTTCCTTTTATTGAATTCAATAAATATTATACATTTATAATAATGTTTAAACTTTTAATTCTTTTCTTTTCTATTCATTTGATAGAATTCAGTAACTACCAAAACTTATTAGATTTTAGTTTGTCAGGCATTACTGAAACATTCAAATCCAAGAACAGCATGTATGTATTTTACTGTTAAAATATTTTTTCTCCTAGAAATTGCCACAATACTCTGACTTTACTAGATATTGTATGGATATTTTTGAAGGAACAGACTAAAGTATTATTTAAATAGTATTTCTTAAAAAAATATAATTACCATTTTCTTGATTTTAGATGTTTTCTATACTAAATTTAAACTGTTTTCTGTTTCACTCTCATAACATGAAAAGGTTTTCTGGTGTTGCATGACCAATGGCTTACAAATAAATGGATAAAATATACTGCCATTTATAATTTAAATATATAATACTATTATATTTCTCAAATTATACTCTTTTGGGAAAATGCTTGTAGCACTATAACTTATTACTTTTAGTAGTATACACTGGGCAAATCAAATATGTATATTTGTACATAAATGTAGAAAATGAAAGTTTATTTTAAAATATTATATCAGAACTTATTATGTAAAAACTCATCTTTCCTTCTCTAGTACTGAACATTTAACCAAATCTTAAGAATTTTACTACTCATCCTAGAATTATCATTCAGACTATGGATAACATACCTGTGTATTTGCTGACATGACTATGGGGCTTTTGAGCTCAGAATGGACAGAATAACCGATCTAGTTCTTCATTCTATCTTTTTAGTAGGTTTTCAATTCAGAGACAAACTAAACAAAAGTGGATAAAAAATAAAAATAAATGCAGAAACATTTTACATTTGCTTCTCCATCTTTAGAAAGGAATTTGAAACCCATTCACATACTCAAAGGTCCATATCCATCATGCTATATAGGCCAATAGAGTCACCTAATGGTTCCAGAAGCCTTAAAGCAATGAGGAATAATTTATAAGAATACAGGACACTCTCTACTCATAGGTCAGTGGCAATTCTAAAGGGAGTTCCTTGGCATTGACAATAGTTATTTCTGCAGAGACTCCAGGTGGAAAGGTTGAATCCCAAAATACTCTTAAACCAAACACATTAATTAAAGGTAAGAGAATTGAGATACTGAGATTAAATCTAGTAACTACCCATAAAGTTGGCTTTAAATGTTAAATCATCGTTCATGTTCAGATATTTGATTTCTTGTGCCGCATTCATATTGCTTACATGAAAATTGTTTTGGACAAAAAAACAATAAAGATCACTTGGTAATAAACAAATTTGAAAAGAAATTTGGATTTCTAGATTAGACAACAAATCCTAGTACTGTCAACTGGAATCACAATTTTTTCTCTCACAAGCTACAGTGAACCTGACCCCATTCTATAAATCCATTTTTATAAACATCTCTGACGTTGTTTTCTTTGGCAACATTTATGTGTTGAGAAACAAAATTTTAAGTAAATTTATTACATGTTATGTGTTCTTGTATTAAATTCACCATGAGGAAGAGATAAATGTACATCTATAAAAATATACCACGATTAATTAATTAATGCTATGAATATAAGTTAACATTTTAGTGAATATCCCACTCATCCTTCCTCTAACACATATATTATTTTATCTACAAGAAATGGTTTTGGCTCCTTGTTATTCTCCATGCCACTTAGTCTACATACTCATTATCTTGGTTTCGGGAGAGTTTCATGGACTGGACATTTTAAAGCATTTATGACATGATTTTTTAATCTTTAAATCTTGAGTATCCACCTCCAGGGATGTAGCCACCATTTCTCTTTCTTGTATTATATTTTTAAAAGAACATTTACTCTTAAATGGCCTCTTTCTTGAATTTCTTTATATATTTAAATACTTTTAATCTTTATATGAAGTCTGATTCCCACCTTGAATATATTACCATTTTTGGTTCTGTGAGACAGCAATGCTTATCTCTGTGACAGTCCTGGCTGTCTTTCAACTCTCTAATGGAGACTAGGCTTACTTCAAACTCATAGAGATCCACCTGCCTCAGTCTGCTTCATGTCCTAATTAAAGGCATGCAACACGACCACCTGGCTTGTTATCATTTTTTCTATTCTAACTTCATTCTAACTTAATTATTAACGAAATAAATACTCTTAATCAGATTTTATTTGTGTATTCAGCTTCTGGTGACCTAGTTTGAGGTGTGTGTAAGTGTGAGTTAAGAGCATGTGCAAGTAGAAATTATGAGGACACATTCCTTAACTCTTTCAAACAAGGTTTCTTTCTAAGTCTGGCCAGGAATCCCCAGGGTTCCTAAAGTCTCCATCTCCTCATCTCTATAGAGCTAGGATTACAGCTAGCATGGCCATATGCAGGTTTTTTTGCTTGGTTATTAGATTATTATTTTATGTAACCCTGGTCTTTGATGAAGTCTTCCACTGGTCTTTTATTTCATCAAGATTTTCATTTTTAACATTCCATCTCTTCTTCTTTGGCAGATTTTCCCTCTAGACCTCAGGCTGCTTTGCCTTTTCATATGTCCTCTAACTGGCATATCATCTGAAGTGCAGCCCTGTTGATTTTCTCTGGTTATCTTTTTTAATAAGCAGACTTCTTTCTCCAGAAGCTTTCCATTTTCAATGATTCCTTTCACTGCCTCAGTTTTACTATCCTGGAGTGCTTTACAGTCTGGCTAGCCTTGAACTTACAGTTTTCCACATCTCTGCCTTCAGAGTCCTGGGATTAAAAGTGCATGCACTACCACACCAAGTCCTAATTTTTTAAAAAATTCATTTTCAAACTGAAAACTTAATTGCACAGGATCTTCTCTGAGTATCTAGCGTCACGCTTTTCTTTAAACTGTTTATCACATTGAACACAGTATTATTCTCCATTTCACTACCTTGTATACCTTTTATTCTCAAATTACATATTTTGTAATTTTTTTCGCAGCTTTCTCCTTTTTATTTTAGGTCTTCAAATAAGTGAACACTGATAGTCACATGACAGAGTCAATACAAGGCTATTTTGAAATTTCTGCCAACATAATTCTCCCAAACTCTTCAATTTAGTCTCATGCATATTTTTTAGACAACAGCAAAAAGCAGCCACACTCTTCAACAAAATATCATAAGATTGTTCTCAAGGCCTCATTCTAATGTTCTTATCCTGTGGAATGTCTTGAACTACTGATGATAGAAGTCACAAAACAATCCCACACCAGTTCAGAATTATGAATAATAAAAGGACTTTTACTTAAGGGGAAAACCTACAGATCACTGTCCTAGTCAACAGTCCTTTGCATGAACAGAACAGAGTCTAGCAGCTGGAAGTGGGACCTGGAAACAAGAGAGCAGGCACACATTACAACTGCTTTTACAGTATAAGGCTATTGGCTGAAAAAGCTGAATGTGTTCCTACAGTACTTCTCCCTTTTTTTAAAATAAGAGAGTTCCAAACTCAATACCAAAGTATATATACTAGGAATAGATACCAAGTATAATTAGAATTACAAGCAGTATAAACAATATTAAGCAAGAAATGTATGCTAAATGTTTTAATAAACATTCTATCCTATGGAGTCTAAGCCTTGTATGGAAAATGGTTTTGCTAGATCATAAAAGTACAATAACGATGACTATCTAATCTTCAACCCCATTGAAGACCTAAGAAAAGAGATAATATTACTTGAGCAAGGAGGAAGTACTATCAGCTGCTTCCAAAATGAGAAATTTATGATGGAGATAATTAGCTACCTGAGGAGTCACCCAAAATCTCATTTTGCAACATTGAAGCAACCAACTTTGGCTAAAGTGTACCATAACTGACAGACTATTTTCAGAAGCAGAGAATTTTTCATAACCATCTTACCCTCTCTTGGCAAGATTTGACTGTCTTTTTCCTTGTGCCCTGCTTCTCCATTTCTGGATGCTTTGTACTTTGTTCCTTGCCCAAAGGCCAATTGTACCAAGAAGAAAACAATCTCCAAGTGGAGTGTCTTTGGTGTTCAACATACTCTCGGGAATAGATTAGGCCTGTCATGAGCAATCATGTCTCATGTCAACAGAATCCTAAGTTATTTAAATGCCATGTTCTAAAGATCCTTGAAGTGGTTGAAGACAGAATAAATCTCTATGTATCTAAAGAACCTAATTGATCTGACTGTATGTACAACAAATGTGAACAACTATTGACCTAATATATTTAATACCTGTATAACTTAAACACTAAAACTTCATGTAAGAATATTAATAATCTTTTTACAAATGTGCAACAACTGAGGACAATGACCTCAAAATGTAAGTAATATATGAGTTTCTTGATCAGAGGTAGGAGTAATATAAAATGCAATATGAAAATATATCCTAAAAGTTGTATCAATATGCAAAATGTCCTAAACAGAGGTAGAAACATGCATATATACAATCTGACAGAATAACCTTGCATAGCTGTACAAATAATGAATACAGAAATAACAAATATAAATTATACTTGTATATAAAACTATACCAATGTAAATTATCCATAAGTAATAGCTCACAAGTATTCACTTTATTACCCACTATTTTTAAACAAACATAGTTTTCACCCCAATCCTCCGTCTAGTACAAGTAATAACCAAAAACCCCTAAACAGTGTTACCAACCCTATGGACAAAAATTTTGGGGGGGATAGTGAGTGTCATCCTCTAGAACTGGTTCCTTCTGTCATGGGTGCAATGTTCTTTTTAAAAGATCCTGAAAGATAATGTGATAGTTAAGTTTCAAAATTACTGTCTAGTATAGTTGCAAACAATTTCCCAGCATTCAACAGTTGTCTTTTCAAAGTTCTTATTTGGAGTTCTGGTGCAGGAGAATTGTCTATATTCTGTCAATCATGTTTTAAATAAACATTGATTGGCCAGGCAGGAAATATAGGCAGGTAGACAGGAAGTAGAGGCGGGGTGATAAGAAAAGGAGAATTATGGGCAGGGGGAAGCCCATTCCTCCCAGTTCTGCCCAGACCACAGAAGAAGCAAGATGTAATCTACCCAGCTGAGAAAGGTACCGAGCCATGTGGCTAATGTAGATAAGAACAATGGGTTAATATAAGCTACAAGAGTTAACAAGAAGCCTGAGCTAATGGGCCAATCAGTTTTATAACTTACAGAGGTCTCTGTGTGATTTTCCTTAGGACTTGTCAGCTGTGGGGTATTGGGCAGGACAGAAACCCCAACAAGCCAGCACACTCATGTTACAGAGTTCTGGCTAGAAGGTCATGAGAAGGCACCATTTCAGCAGCTGGTACCCAGAAAATCAGACTTATTTTAGTGCTATCCACATCATGATCATCTCACCAGGTGGAGTTGTTGCTGTGGGGCCCTATCTTCTTCCTAAAACCTTCAAAGATTACTGCAGGAAAAGGATCTGTAGGAAAATCTGTTTTTCATCGTGGAAAACTTAAACATCATTCATATAAACCTGCATTCAATGGAGAATATGATATAGACAAAATTAGACATGGAAAAAGTAAAATTTTTCCTAAAATCTTGCTTCTGTCCCATACGAGATGGCTCCCAATATAAGACAGAAACTCTGAATGAACCTTTTAACAACACGTTGGATTTAAAGAAGTATAGAGCCATTGTCCATCTCCAAAATCAGCTGATATTTTAATAAATATGCATATATACACATGTGTGCACATGTATGTTATCCAATAGCTGGCCTCATAATCCGTATTTTTTTCTATATGTTCCTTACTGGATAGCTATTTTTCCTTCTGCCAGCATTCAAACATCCAGGGTTTCTTGAATTTTTGATGATGTGCATTTTCTTATAAAGATAAGAGCAGAACCCTGCCCCAACCCTATATTATTTTCTTACTACTTGTATGGTCACTGTTGTAGATGAACTATCATTTCTCTTTTTCAAGAGGTTTATCCCTTTCAAAATGAATCTTTATTAATTTTTTAATTTTTTAATTTATTAATTTTGATGGTATCCATATTGTTTCTGTGGAAACAAGAGCAAAACCCATTCCCCCAAATAACATATCTCCTGGTTTTCATTGTGAAGTCAACACATCCTTGAAATAAACTGGTTAATTCAATTCAGAAGTTTTTCAATTATCCAAAGCCTCTATGCTGCTGTTGTTTCTTTCTCATTAGTGTTAAGAAAATTCAAGGTTAATACGTCATTATGCAATCTATTTCTGGGGGTACATTCTATCCCTTTCTGTTTGTTCAGTCTATCCTTTATAGTACGGTTTGACCTTTCTATAACTGTCTGACCTGTAGGATTATTTGGTATACCTGTAATGTGCTTTATATTGTAATAGGTAAAAACAATTTCATTTTTTTAAAAAAAATATTTACTTATTTACTATTATACAATATTCTGTCTGTGTGTATGCCTGCAGGCCAGAAGAGGGCACTAGACCCCATTACAGATGGTTGTGAGCCACCATGTGGTTGCTGGGAATTGAACTCAGGACCTTTGGAAGAGCAAGCAGTGCTCTTAACCACTGAGCCATTTCTCCAGCCCAACAATTTCATTTTTTTTTTTTTTGGCTCCATCAGCCTGGTCGTTTACTAAGGATAATGATGAGGGAATTTGGAGACGGGGCTGGGAGTCTGCTACCATAGGAAAGCAGAAATAGGTATCAAGGGCCACACTAGAAGGGAAAGACGAAAGAAGTAAGTGTACTTCTCCGGGAATAGCTAAGGATAGCATTCTTCCAGGGCTATACTTAACCCACAGCCCATCAGGCAAGCAGACAGCAACTGGCCACACAACTGGGATGGAGATACAGGCGCATGGTCAAGAGCGAAGTGTTCTTCTTATCCAGGCTCTGTGAGCAGGAATGAGGTCCCTGCTACTTGAGTATTTACCAAAGCCCTGGGCAGTGCCCACAGAGAGCGAATCTTGGGGAACAGACTCCGAGCTCTGCTTTAGTCTCGCCTAGAACATTTCCAGTGACATTTTTGGGGCCAGATGATTCCTCCCTGTGCTTCGTAGACCATTCACTGAACCCCTACATTGACCCACGCCAGTAGCTCTTCTGCGAGCTCATCTCTAGAGTTAAGACAATCAACAGGGTTTATAGACATCGCTGAAGGTATGCAAGGGAAGGAGGGGGGCGAAACTGCTCCCAGGTAAGAGGCACGGTGCAGCCTTCTGGCTTTAACTTCAGATGTGGCAGCATTTGTAGGAACTCCCAGGACTAGAGCTTGAGAAATGCCGAGAGAGCTACAGTAAAAATCCAACACGTACACCGGTTTATTTGTGTCTGTAAAGCCACAAGGCATTGTTTATATGTTTTTCCCCCTCAAGCACTTAGCAGAGGCGTACTAAGTGGGAGCCCGTAGAATACCGCCACCTCTCCCTTCAGCTGAAATTGGTGCTTTGTAGAGCTCATCCTGTATCCATCCAGGGCGATGCTGAGCCCTCCACGGCCATGGACAAACGTGATGCCCGACAGCTGCACTGTGAGATGGCTCCTGCCATCATCTCCATTATGGACAAAGAACCTGAGCTGCAGAGACAGGATTCCTTTGTCCAGCATCATGCATAATAAAGGATGAAGCTGGGACCTGAGCAGCTGGGGCTCTGACTGGAGCATGTGTAATGAACAATTTCATTTTTTAAAGATACATATGCTGGAGGAATGTCCATGATGGCCATAACTTCTAATAAATGCGTGATTACTGAATCAGCTTTCTCTGAGCTCAAGGCAGTTACCCATTGAAAACATGAGTATGTGTCTATGATGTGGTATACATATTTTAATTTACCAAATTCTGCAAAATGCAACATATCTATCTGACAGATGTCATTCCTTTGAGTACTATTTGGATTACTACCTGCAGGAAATGGCATTTAATTATAGAAAGAACAAGCAGGGCTTCTCTTTTTAATCTCATTATCTTGTTGCCCCGTAATAGAAAACTCTTTATCTAAACCTTTGCTATTGACATGATGGTTTTTTTTATGAAATTCAGAGGCCTGCAATACATTTCCAATCAATAATAGATCAGTTTCTGCATTTCCTTCTGCTAGAGGACCTGGCATACCCATATGGGATTGGATGTGTGTTATGTATATAGGACAAAGCCTATTCCTCATTATGTCTTGCACCTGGATAAATAATGAAGTCAATTCTGTATCATCAGTAGTTTTAAAATATAAAAAACTCTTTCTGCATATGTGAGTCAGTAACTATATTGAGAATTTTTTTCCACAGAAGTTTTTATTTTTTTACTTGGTTTATGTGGTAAAAAGATCTATTCTAAGATAACATCATCCCTCTGCATTAAAATTCCTGTAGGAAAAATTCTAGAAGGTAATATGACTAAAATACAATTAAAATTTGGATTCACCCTATCAACGTATGCCTCCTGTAATTTCTCCTCAACCATCATCAATTCCTTTCATGCTTCAGCTGTTAATTCTCTGGAACTATTCAAGTATTTATCACAATATAAAGTTTTGTTTAAATGAATTATTAGATCATGCATTATCCCAACAGCTGGCCATAGACTGGAAATATCTCGTAATTATCTTTGAAAGTTTTTAAGAGTCCATAACCAATCTCTCCTCCTTTGTGCATTTTGTGTTCTAATTTTCTGTAAACCTATTCTGTAACCTAGGTAATTAACAGAATCTCTTTTTTGAATCCTTTCAGGAACAATTTGTAACCCCCATTTAGGCAAGACTTTATTTATTTCTAACATCCTTTCTAAAGTATCTGTATTTGAATCAGGTAACAAAATGTCATCCATGTAATGGTAGATTATAGACTTTAGGAAATTGCTTACATATTATTTCCAATGTCTGGCTGACAAAGTATTGGCACAGGGTTGGACAACTGAACATTCTCTGTGTGAGTATGGTCTATTGATACCTCCTAGTAGGCTGAGAATTATTGCCCACGTTGGTCACCAGATGATGATGGAAGTCACAAGACAATCCCACACCAGTTCAGACTTATGAATAATAAAAAGGCTATTTATTTAAGGGGAAAACTTACAGATCACTGTCCTAGATAACAGTCCTCTGCACAAAATGGAAGTGGGAGCCAAAAGCAAGAGAGCAGGTATAGACTTTACAACTGCTTATACAGTATAAGAGACCACACCTAAGGGGGTGGGTATCTAAAAGGCTATTGAGTAAAGGAGTGAATGTGCTCCCACAGCACCTACAGTTCAAATCACCCTCAGAATCACTGTTCTGTGTTCCTACTAAAATGGCCAATTAAGTCACACTAAAGAATCCACTGCTTTCCTATTCCCAAAGTCCACATTTCTCCAAACAAACAAAAGCATGGTCAGGTCTATCACAGCCATGCCCCAGTCCCTGGTATCAACTTCTGTATGGTTTCTACTTCTGTGAAGAGTCACCATGAACACAGTGCCTATTATAAGGAAAACATTTAATTTGATTGAAGCAGGTTTACAGTTTCAGAGATTTCATCAGTTGCATCACAGTAGAAAGCAGGGTGACATACAGGCAGACATGATGCTAAAGAAGAAACAGAATATTCTACAGGTGTCCACAAGCAGCAGGAAGAGAATGCCTTTTGTGCCTTGAGTTTCTGAGACCTCAAACTTACCCTACTGTAATACATCTCTTCCAAAATTTCCACACCTACTCCAACAAGGCCATACCTCCTAATAGTGTCATTCCTCCTGGCCAAGCATTAAAATATACGAGTCTCTAAGTGGTTGTTCCTATGTTAAACAACACAAAGGCTAAACAATGGAGTTAAAAATTAAGAAAATAGTTGTAATATGACACCTAAAAGAAAAACAGGAGATAAAACACTATAAGGACAGTACAGATTGTGTGAAAAGTTATCAACATAATAGTGAGGGGAAGCTAAAAACAAAAAAATAATAAAATATTAAAAATTAAGAATACTAACCAACAATTACTCATTTATAATGAGATGGAGTATAAAATAATTTCATTCTTTCATTTGGGATACTAGTTTTGAAATTTACAAGGAAGAAGAATTGGGGTTGGCATAAATCACTGTGTCACTAGACATGTTAACACAAAGTGGGATCTATGCTATTCCCTATAAATAGTAGCACTTGGCCTAAAAATGATATGAGGGATGTTTGAAGAACACATGCTTTGCTACGCAATGTCTGTTTGGTTCTGTGTGCTGGCTGATAAAACCAAAGCAGTCCACTCTAATGTTAAAGACTACAGAAACTGAGCAATCCCAGTTGTCTTGACATGCTGGTCTCTGCCTCAGGCCCCACAACTACCCACACATAGTTGAGTTCGTTCATCTTCCCAGAAGTTGAGCCATTGTTCCCAAATAAAAACACCTTCCACTTTCCTCTGTAACAGAGTCCAACTTCAACCTTCCTGGCACATGATTCTGCATTCAAGTCTCCTTTGATTTCTTGACTTCATACTTATACTGCGTGTTGTCCAATGACTTGGGTCTCAGCAGAAGAGATATAAAAATATATTAGGTTCTGACCCATTCACCCCAGCCAGTATTTTATCACTAAAAATCAACCTTAGCATCAGTGAAGAAGCTAATAAACCTGGGAATCCCTTCTTCTGTGCCTTGTTGCTGAAAAAAGAAATTGTACGTCTCCCATGCATTATTTTACAGAATGCAGTTTTTGCTTTGGTGGCACTGGCAGAGACCTTCCTTTCTCTTTTGTTTAAGGCACAACTGAGGGCAGGTATTGAGTGGGGGAGGGGAATGCCCTTCCTGCTATGTTCCTATGCCTAATGTTAGGTTCTTCTTCTGTTGAAAACTCTATAATGTGTACTGTTAATTGTTCTTATATGACTTGCTTCACAAATCTTTGGTTTCTGTCCCAGAAGTATCACACTTTCCCCCTAAATCCATGGAGATGCCAGAATGTGTTATGTGTCCTTAACATGGCATTTTCATTCTTTAATGCATTTTTCTTAATTACTGATCTGATATTAAAATATTTCCACAACTTATGATATTTCTCTCCATATAGAATAAATCATGTAAGTCCTTTATCTTAAAAGTCTATCATCTATCTATCTATCTATCTATCTATCTATCATCTATCTATCTATCATCAATATATTTACTTCCTAATGAATGGTATGAAAAGGAGATAGACAACTTCCATGAGTGAAACCAAACATCCTTACATTTAGTCCAAAAATCTAAGCTATGAACAAGAACAGTAAGTCATGTTGATGCAAGTAACCCCTGAGGAAATAAGCATAATTAAATTCTGTCATATTCATTTCCAAAACATAAATATAATAATGGGGATATATGACAATAATTCAAATAAGAATGATATAAAATGGATGGACAGAATTCTTCTCAAGTGTCAAGGTCATTGGACAGTCTAAAACACTGTCACATTCCATTAGAAATTAAGGAGAATTGACATTTAAAGACAAGTTGGCTTCTGAAACTAAATCATGGCCAGAAATATGATGATAATGGAAGATGTATTAAAATTCAATATGAACTCTACAGGTAATAGCATAGCTCTCTTAATAAGAAGAATATCATGATAGTATAAAGATGCTCACTTTAATGAGTTTGGGTAAAGTGTACATCAAACTCTATTAATATTAATTTGTTTCCTTCACAACTGAATGTCATTAATAACAACAAAATTAGCACGGACAAAGAAACCACAAGCAACTAAGGAGTGTTGGGAAAGGGAACTATAGTTTTACCAAGATAAGAGCACACCAACTGGTTATCCAGCCCAAGATGGTCATCCCTGAATGCATGAATGCAAATAGCAGTATACAAACTGAGACGGCTATACAGATATATTTAAGAATATATATTTATATATGGGTTATATATATGCACACACCCATACGTGTGTGAGATAACAATTACTGGAAAAAAATACCACAACTTTGAAATGTAAACCTTCTAGCTTAAGAATCTACTAATCTAACATAAACTGAGAAAAATGAGTAAGAAGCATATAAATGTATATGATGCTTTAAAAATATTAATAATTTGTGATATTAATAAAAATATTCTGAAGGAAGAGATTTATACTTATTTAGTAGTGTTTCTATATTATTGTATTTGTTTTTGAAAAGGAGTAATAGAAGGAGAGATTTTTGAAAAATCAGTTAATGCCTAGAAATTTTAGATTTGGACATTCTGGAAAAATAACAAAATTTCTTTCATTATATAAATAATATTAATTAAAGAAGAATTTTGGACATTAAATTGCTCAAATACTTTATTGTATTAGTTTATTGAGTATGGAATTACAGTACTAAAAAAATCTCTTAACAATAATGAAAGTAGATAGAACCATTATTTTTTTCTTGTTATATATTGCTGAATAATAGTTGAAATTTATTTTGGAATTGTGTTTGTATGCTGCTGAATAATAGAGTCTAGTGATTTTAAAACTAACACATTATATAAACCACATTTTTAATTTTCTATATTTTATATTCATAAAAATATTTTAATTAGATAAAATTAATGCACTGTAGATGATGAAGATTTTTTAAAAATACTATAAATTTTCATACCCTTCTTAACAGCATTTAAAACCTCCTTGTTTCTCAGGCTGTAAATAAAAGGGTTTAACAAAGGAATTATTATTGTATAAAATACAGCCACTGGTATATCTTTATTACCATCTTTTGATGGTCCTATATATGTAAGAAGGCAGATATAAAATATTGACACAGAAAGAAAGTGGGATGCACAAGTAGAAAACGCTTTTCCTCTCCCATCCTTGGATTTCATCTTGAAAATTGTGAAAAGAATGCAGAAATAAGAGGCCAAGACTGTGGTAATGGTAAAGACTTGAATTGGCATTGAAAAAATATATATCATTAGTTCATTAATAAAAGGATCTGTACAAGAGAGCCTATAGAGTGGAAGAATGTCACAGAAGAAGTGATCAATGCGATTTGATTTACAGAAATTTAATCTTAACAGACAACTTGTCTGAATGATTGAATGCAGGTTACTGACTATGAAGGTGCCTATACTCATCTGAATGGAGAGCTTCTTGGACATCATGGTGTGGTACTGCAGTGGGTTGCATATGGCCACATACCGATCATAGGCCATCACTGCAAGTAGGAAGCAGTCTGCAGTTTCAGCAAAACAGAGAAAATAGAACTGTGTCATGCATTCATAGAGGGAAATCCTTCTGTCCACGGAAATAAAGTTCTCTAGCATTTTTGGAGTGATGGCACAGGAGCAGCAGGAATCCATGAGAGCCAGGTTGCCCAGAAAGATGTACATGGGTGTGTGAAGACGGTGTTCCATGTAGATCAAGACCACCAGTCCGAGATTCCCAACCATGGTGACCAGATAGATAGCAGAGAACAACAAGAACAGGAGGGTCTTCAGGACTGGGTTATCTGAGAATCCCACCAGGATGAACTCTGTTGTCAAAGAATGATTTTCCTTCATGATTCCTGATCTGTGCTAAGACAAGATAATAAAGTAAGTTACCTGTAATTGCAAGTAGACTGTATTTTATTACACTGTTCTAACTACAATATGAATAAGAAATACCCTCATCACATCATCTGCTGTTTTCTGAAGAGCAGCCCGGTATAGGTCATTGTGAACAGTTACTCATAGATAATGCACATGGGGCTGTCCTGAAATATCTATGGAACTGCTAGAGAAAAAGGTTTGGCTGCATGAGCTAGCCTGTATCAGAAAACAAATCCATAGTCTGTCTTTTCTCAACATGAAAGAATCTTATAAGAAATTCTTCAGGCAAAATCATTCTAAACATTGTATTATGGGATCCAAGTATTGCCGAAAAATTAATTATCTCTTGAATCTAGTCAAGAATTTTTAAAATATGCATTTGAAATAAATGAATTTCTCTAGCTTACACATTTCCCAGATAAAGTAACAGCTGAGTATTTTCAGAAGAACCTCTTTATCCTTTAAGTCAGTGTAAGAAGATAAAACACCATAATATTTTATTAATTACACATCACTTCATACTTATTTTAACATAATATAGTTCCTACTCCTCTCATCTGATTGACTTCCTAATGGTGTTGTTACTCTTAATTATCTAGGTATGCTAACAGTTGGTCTAGTTTTAAGCCTCTTGTAGATATAGTTAATATGAGACTCCATGACAGAGAATCCATTCTTATTCCAAATATCAATCACTCTACATACCCAACTTATATAACTCCAATTCATTCAGAGTGAATTGATACCTAACCTTTATTTTTGTTATGTTTTAGCAGATATACATTTATTTGAGCATTTGAATCTATGAAGTCATTTGTTTCTAAAATTCTGTATTTCAGAATTCAATATCACTCTGATTTACTGTATACTATTATACTGTTACCTGTGTAACATTGTATTGTACTAAGTGCAGAAACAGCATGGAATTTAAAAAAATGTTGCAATTATCTTTCTCTATCAGAAAGAATCAAAGTCTCTTGGCTTAACACAGTATAGGTAGAACATTTTGTATATGATCACACTGTAGTTTTTCTGCATGCATTTTAATTTTTAATTTTACAAATTATTAATTTTAATTACCCTCATGAATAAAAACATTTCACAAATGATTTAAGGACACTCAGTTTCTCAGACTCAGACTATCTATGTCGTTGATGTTCTATGCATTTAGAATAACCATAGTGAAGCAGTGGGGTTTTGCTTAGGATTTTAAACTTTCTAAGCTGCATGTTTATAAAATGGAACAGATTTTAATTAGTATTTAACTGACTATTCTTCTAAAAATTAACCTAAGATATTATTTTTGCTATCCATTCACAAAAATATTGATTAAAATTTCTATACTTTTATAGTAAAAATATAGTAAAATGAATTAATATCCACTTATATTTCAGATCTATAACATTTTATATCCCTTTAATTTAAAAGATTTTGAAAATATATTTCAAGAACTGTAAAATAACTCTCTTTTATTATTTTAGCACAACAGAATATGGAACTCAACTGGAAATATTTAGGGGTAGTTTTCAAAAGTTAATTTTTATGTAGAATATCTAACAGACTACTATAAGTAAAATCTCATTTTCTGTTCTCTAGCAAAAAATATAATTATTCCACTATATCAAAAATATATTTTACTCTACATCCTCAAATTATTTTACAGAGATATTAATATCTTACCTGGATATTTACTGATAAACTGTAGTACTTTTAAACTCAGATTAACTGGATGGCTCATTTACTGTTTCATTGTATCTTGTCAGGATATGTTCAGTTTACAGACATGAAAATTAAGTAAGTAAAGTGTAAAAACAATAAAACAGTCAAGTGCTTTGGCGATCTGTATTTCTTCATGTTGGTAAGTAACTTAAAATCCATCTTAATATTTTGAGTTCACAGACACACATTTTATATGATTGGCTTCCCTTATGAAGTTTCTTAGTTCAGAATTCAGAATAAATGTCAAGTCTTTAAAACACTGGAGATTAAAATTTGAATATCTAGGACACCTTCTTTCCATGTGTGTTAGTGATTAATTAGTTATCTTGAGGGCAAAGTAAAGTTCTATTGATTCTACAGGGATTTCCTGGTATGGACTTTGGAAATTTCTGCAGAGACTCCTCATCTGAGAGCCAGCTTCCCAAACCTCCAGTTACTGGAAAGGCATTAATTAAAGACAGACTGAAGATGAGTGAATGATTTATTTAAGGGAAACGAAACACCCATTTTTACAATCAACTTGTAGATGATGTTGACTGATGCTCCACTTGATTATACAATTATCTCTTATTTTACCTAGTTTAGAGTTATGATGGATAAAAAATATCTATGTGAGTCACATGAAGTAACAATAAGATGTAGAGATATTTGAATTTGTGGATACAAGGGAGAAGATCTGAATCAGTCAACCAGAATTCATTACTTTCATTACCTACGAGAGTCTGGCCACATCCTACACATCTGTTTTTTAAAACAACATTGAATATGTTTCTTGTGACACTTATGTCAGAAGAAAACCAGGGTATATTTGCAGTCAGAGAAAGGAAAAGGCCATGATTCTTTTTAGACCTCATATAGAGGGTTTACCAATTTACCAATTATCCAATTCTTCATAGACAAATCTATATTATGTATAAAAAGTGGAACTTTATGACCTGCTGAGTGAAAGAAGCTAGGCACAGAATAACAAGGACTGCCTGACTCTTCTTGAATTCAAAGAAGGTGACATCACAGAGCTGAAGGTAGATTGGTGCTTACCAGTGCCTCACAATCTCTCTTTCTCTTGTCCACTAAGTCCATTTAGTACTACCTATATATGGATACCTGTTGGACAATGTGTTGTAGCATATGTAGTGTTTACATTGCTGCATCTCTGAAGAAAAGTTACTGTCCCTTCTCCATCAGTCATCAATTATTCATACCGTCTTAGGCAGTGGTAGAGCATATTAATAACCTCTCCACCATCCATGGTGGCCTTCTGGCTAGCATGATAGTATTTAAGTTCTGTTATATGCAGCTATAGACACTATGAGGTCATGTGCAATGGCCCTGTCATGCCCCCAAAATGCTGCTTCATTGATGATGCTCAACTCCTGACTTACATTCTTTCCACTCCTTCCATGATTATTCTTGAGACTCAGGTCTAAAGAGTGTGATATAGATGTCCCATTAAAAATAAGTGTGTTCTATTATTCTCTGCATGTTGACCAATTGTGGGTTTCTAGACTTAATCACCATCTCCTGTAAAAAGAAGTTTCTCTGGTGAGGGATGGGAGATACACTATTTCATAGGCATTGATTCAACCTATAAGTGTAGGCTTGTTGTTATGTCTATTTAGTAGAATAATAGTATTGGATTCTTCCTCAGGGTCTATGGTCTAGCCAGTTTTTGCTCAGTTAACAGCATGAGGCATAAATTCTGTTTCACAGAGAGGACTCTAAATTCCATCAGAATGTAGTTATTCCCATAACATTCATGCCAGTAAGTCACCAAAGGGGGTATTTTATCAAGTTTGTTGTACTGTAGCTTGTGTAGGTCACAACTGGGTAAGATTATTGATTACTTTTTTTTCCTGATAACATAAATAAAACCTTCTAGCACTATCGAGACCAGTAAGTAGGGATGAAGCTTCCAAATTTGTAGCAGCTCTATTTCTTCATGTTCTAGGACTCTACCATGTATCTTGCTTATAGGGGCCTACTATCAATTTCTGAAGGGTATCCAAGAGTCAGGGTAATAGTTTGTAATATTGGTGGGGGTTCTATGAGACCCTAATGTCAAATGTCTTGAAAAGAAATATCAATTTTATTTAACTTTATAGTATCTGGTATCTAATTGGGGTCTTAGTTACACACATGCATGGCACACCATCATATAGTATCATAACATGGTCCAAGAACAGATTTATGTTATAGGGCTTATAAGAAAACAAGAGTACTGTGAGTTTAGTTTGTTCAGAATATGGAACCATTATTGAAATGTGTTTTCATTCTCCTTGCAAGTGTAGCTCGTAAGAGTGAATTTACTTCAGATTACTCATTACAACTCAATTGGATATTGTTATTTATTTATAATCCTCTATGGAAAAACATGTTTTTGTCATGTGGCTTGCCCTTGTGATGATGCACTTCACTCATGTGGCTCCTCTTAACCCTCAGAGTATAAACTGTCGTATGCTCTGAATAATGTCTATTGAATGAGACTTTACCTTGCATCATTGATTGGTTCAATCCTCCCAGGTCTCCCCACCTCCAGAACGGCAAATAATACAGTAACTCCATTTAAGGCCTTTAATATTTATATGTATAAATATCTTAGTAAGAATACTTATTCACAGATTTCCATATAGCATTTTAAAATTACTGTTAATTATACTCCCATATTCCCTCCTCTACTTTACCTTTTGTTTTCCACTCCACTCAGTCTTCTTACATATTTCATCTTTTCACTTCATAATATCTAAATTTCATTCCTCATTCCTTGAAATAAAATTCCTAGTCATCCTTACTTATATTTGGCCTTCTATGGGCATTTAAATTTAAATATATATTGCCAAAGACATCAATCAAGAATACACATACAGAGAAAACATAACGCACATGTATTTGTGGGTCTGGGTTACATCGCTTAGAGTGGTTATTTCTAGCTCCATCCATTTACCTGTAATTTTCAGAATTACTGTATCTTATAATTGGGAAATGTTCTATTGCATTTATGTACCATACTTAACCAATGACCTTCCTCCATCACCATAGATTTATTATATATTCTTTTTTATGTGCAATTGGTTCAATTTTGTATAATGTTGGGGTCCGGTGCTAGCCTAGACCATAAATTACTTCTCTCAACCAGACCCCAACATAAACTCTCTCTGGACCAGCATGGAGGAGTGGGAATAAAGACACAACTCACATGGATTTATTGGGAGGGAGATTCTCAGTGGTTCCTCATGAAGTTCTGAGTTCACATCCTTAAGATTTCCTCTTGTTTATTCTCCAAACACCTTTTATACCAAAACATAAACTGAGTGGGAAATACACCAGCATTCTGTCTCCTAGGTAACCAGGTGAATGGCATTTTGTCACGTCAGCATCTACCTGTCTGTTGTCTATGCTAGCTGTCACGTAGGCTTAAATTAGCATCTCTATTAGACATCCTTCAAATTACAAAGAAAGGAGCAACAACACCCTGACTTTTTGTTGTTTTTTTAATTTATTTATTTATTAAAGATTTATGTCTCTTCCCCACCACCACTTCCCATTTCCATCCTTCTCTCCCAATCAATTCCCCCTCCCTCGTCCGCCCAAAGAGCAATCAGGGTTCCCTGCCCTGTGGGAAGTCCAAGGACCACCCACCTCCGTCCAGGTCTAGTAAGGTGAGCATCCAAACTGCCTAGGCTCCCACAAAGCCAGTACGTGCAGTAGGATCAAAAACCCATTGCCATTGATCTTGGGTTCTCAGTAGTCCTCATTGTCTGCTATGTTCAGCGAGTCTGGTTTTATCCCAGGCTTTTTCAGACCCAGGCCAGCTGGCCTTGGTGAGTTCCCAATAGAACATCCCCATTGTCTCAGTGTGTGGGTGCACCCCTCACGGTCCTGAGTTCCTTACTTGATGGAGGAAGGTCATTGGTTAAAATAAAAGAAGCTGCTTGGCTCTCATTAGTTAGGAGATAGGTGGGAGGAGTAAACAGAACAGAACGCTGGGAGGAAGAGGAAGTGAGGTCAGACTCCACAGCTCTCCTCTCGGGAGCAGACATCCGCCATGCTCCCGGCTCCTGGGCAGACACACGCGATGAAGCTCTGAAGTTCCGACCCAGGATGGACTTAGGCTAGAATCTACCCGGTAAGACCGGTGCTACACAGATGATAAGAAATGGGCTAGTCCAGGTGGGAGAGTTAGCCTAGAAGATGCTAGGTAGAAATGGGCCAAAGCAGTGATTAAATGAATACAGTGTCTGTGTAATTATTTCGGGGCATAAGCTAGGCGGGTGTGGGGATGCAGCCCCGCCGCCGCTGCTCCTTATTACTTGATAAGGTTTGAGCTTTATATTTCTGAAATTCTTGAAGAATGGGTATCACTAAACTTGATAGATGTAAATCCACTTGAAGGCTAGAAATTTAGCACAATTGGCAGAGTGCTTGTCAAACACTTTTTTGATGCTCAGAACTGTATAAACTGATGTGATGGAAGTCCAGAGTCAACACTGACTATACAGCAAGTTTAAGGCTAATCAGTGCTACAAGAGACGGTCTCAAAAATGACTGCCTGTCATCCTGACAGACTGACTGAATGAATGTATAAGCAAAAAAATACATTTGGTCCTTTAAGTATCTAAACAATCTACTTGGTTTATAAAATATATCATTAAAATTATTTTTGTATGCGTAGGGTTATTTTTATATATTTTAATGTTTTTATTATGCTGTACATTTTCACCACTGTTATTCTTAAAAAAAATACATGGGGTCCCCCTTCCGTCCCTCCCCAGCGGTGCCGGCGCCGGCTCTAGAGTCCGGCACCCTAGCAAGCTGCTACAGTTTCCCACCAGCGGGAGGGTACGCTCTGCGCTGGCAGTGGCGGCAGGTAAACACAGGAAATAGCCATGAGTATTTATTATTTATTAAGAAAGAAGGAAAGAGAAAAAGAGAGAGAGAGAGAGGGAGAGAGGGAGAGAGAGGAGGAGAGAGGCAAAGCCCCCTGTGTACACACCTGGAGAGAACACAGGGAGAGAGAGCGATGGCGGGCAGAGGTAAGAGGTTAAAAAGGAGTGGGCGTGGCTAGGGCAGGGACCAAAAGAATAACAATCACTCCACACCCTTACTCCTCCTCCCATCCTACCTTCTAACGTAAACCCCATATTCCCAAATTACTCAGGAGATCCTTTCTTTTTCTCTTCGCCATGTACATCCATGTATGTCTCTCTTAGTATCATCTTTGTTGTCTAGATTCTTTGGTTGTGTATTCTAGGCTAGTTTTTCTTTGCTAAAACCCACTTATGAGTGAACATGTATTACATTTATATTTCCGAGTCTGGGATACCTCACTCAATATGCGTTTTTCTAGATCCATCCATTGACCTGTAAATTTCAGGATATCATTAATTTTATAACTGTGTACTACTCCATTGTGTAAATGTACCACATTTTCTTTATATATTCTTTAAATGAGGATCATCTAGGTGCTTTCAGGTTCCGATTATTATAAACATTGCTGCTATGAACATAGTTGAGCACAAGTCCTTAAGGCATAATTGAGAATCTTTTGGGTATATACCCAACAGTAGTATTGCTGTGTCTTGGGTCAGATTGTTTCCTAACTTTTCCAGAAATAATCATACTGATTTCTAAAGCAGCTGTACAAGTTTGCAATCCTATCAGCAAAGAAGAAGCATTCTCCTTACCCCCAAATACTCTCAAGTATAAGATGTCATCAGTGTTTTTCCTCTTGGCCATTCTTCCAGGTCTAAGTTGGAATCTCAGCAATCTTTTGATATGCATTTCTCTGATGACGAAGGATGTTGAGAATTTCCTTAACTGCCTTTCAGCCCTGTTAGATTCTGCTGTTAAGAGTTCTCTGTTTAGGTCTATACTCCATTTATTAAATTGGATTATCTGTTCTTTTGATGACTCCTAGGAAAAAATTAAATTTATGACATTTTTTATTTATTCATGTGTTTATATACAGTGCATACATGTGTGTGCCAGTGTGCATGTGCCACAGGACCCACTTGAAGATTAGAGGACACTGATCGGAGTCAGTTTTCTCTGTAATTCTCTTTCTTACTAGTTTCTTTGTGTGGTTTGGATATCAGAGTAACATGTAAGAAGAGTTAGGCAACTCTTCTGTTTCTATTGTATGGAACAATTTGAGGAGAATTGGTATTAGTTATTTATTGAAAATCTTATAGAATTCTGTGCTGAAATCATCTGATTCTGAGGCTTTTTTTTCTGGTTGTGAGATTTTTGAGGACTGTTTTTATCTCCTTTGTGGATATAGGTCTTTTTTGTTTGTCTTTTTTTTTTTGTGGTTTTTCGAGACAGGGTTTCTCTGTGGTTTTGGAGCCTGTCCTGGAACTAGCTCCTGTAGACCAGGCTGGTCTCGAACTCACAGAGATCTGCCTGCCTCTGCCTCCCGAGTGCTGGGATTAAAGGCGTGCGCCACCACCGCCCGGCTGGTCTTTTTAATTTGAGTATCTGGACTTGATTTAATTTGGAAAAGTGGCATTTATCCAGAAAATTGTCCATTTCCTTTAAGTTTTCCAATTATGTGGAATGTAGGTTTCTGAAGTATTACCTGATGATTCTCTAGATTTCCTCCATGTCTGTTGTTATGTCCTTCTTTTCATTTTTGATTTTGTTAACTTGGATATTCTTATATTCCCTCTTTGCCTTTTGGTTAGTTTGAATAAAGGTTTGTCTATTTTGTTGCTAGTTTCTGTTATTATAGTTTTTGCTGTTGATGACGCTATTGTGTGTGTGTTTCCCTTCTTTGGGATTTGCTGATCTGAGATCATCTATTGTCTGTGTTTTTGTCAATGTAGCTGGCTTCCTTGGGTTTGAGTTTCCCTTCTTGTACTTTGTGCAGGGTTGGATTTGTGGCTATATATTGTTTAAATCTGACTTGATAATGAAATATTTTCTTTTTTCTGTCTATGGAAATTGAAAATTTTGCTAGGTATAACAGTCAGAGCTGACATCCATGGTCTCTTAATGTCTTCACAATGCTTGACCAGGACTTTCTGACTTTTATTGCTTTCAATGAGAAGTCAGGTGTAATTTTAATGTGTCTGCCTTTTTATATTACTTGGCCTTTTTACTTTGTAGCTCTTAATATTCTTTCTTTATTCTGTATAATTAGTGTTTTGATTATTATGTGTCAAGGAGAGGGTTTTTTTTTATTTTTGGTCCAGTCTATTTGGTATTCTCTAAGCTTCTTGTACTTTCATAGGCATAACCTATTTTAGGTTCGGAATTTTCTATGATTTTGTTGAATATATTTTCTATGCTTTTGAGATGGACTTCTCCTTCTTTTATGCCTATTATTCTTTGGCTTGGTCTTTTCATGGTGTCCCATATTTCCTGGGTATTTTGTATTACGCTTTTGCTACATTTAACATTTTCTTTGACAAATGAATCTATTTCCTCCATCATATCTTCAATGTGTAATTCTCTCTTCCATCTCTTGTATCCTACTGTTTATGCTTGCATTTGTAGTTTCTGTTCATTTACCCATATTTTCCATTTAGAGAACTCCCTTGGTTTGTGTTTTCTTTATTTTCTCTTATTTCAGTTCTCAAGTCTTGAATCATTTCTTTTACCTGTTTAGTTGCGTTTTCTTTCTTTCTTTCTTTCTTTCTTTCTTTCTTTCTTTCTTTCTTTTTTAAAGGAGATTTGTTGGTTTCTTCTAAGTTTTTTGCTTGTCTTTTCTTCCACGTTTTTTTGGGGGAGGGGGGAATTTTACATTTCCTCTTTAAGGGCCTAAAGCATTTTCCTAAAGTTATTCTTAAGGTCGTTTTTTTCTGCTTCATTTGTTTTGGGGTGTTCAAGTCTTGCTGTTATAGAGCCAGTAGTTTTTGTTCATGTCATGTTGCAGGAACTTGGTTCAGTGTGAACTGCACTGTGAAGAAAAATGCTGTGGAGGAGCCAAAGTTGTGGCTATGTGGACAGTTTTTTGCACATTCAAATTTATAACCTGTTACCTGTGGAACATGTTTGATAAATACAACAGTGGAGAAAATGAAGATTATCAAGTGGAGAAAAGGTATAGAAAAGGTAACTTAAGAGACATGCAAAGAGAACCGAAATGGAGGAAAAAAAGTAGAGTCTCAGAACTGAGAACTCAAGAACAATGGCAATGGGTTTCTGATCCTACTGCACATACTGGCTTTGTGGGAGCCTAGGCAGTTTGGATGCTCACCTTACTAGACCTGGATGGAGGTGGGTGGTCCTCGGACTTCACACAGGGCAGGGAATCCTGATTGCTCTTTGGGCTGAAGAGGGAGAAGGACTTGATTGGGGGAGGGGGAGGGAAATGGGAGGCGGTGGCAGGGAGGAGGCAGAAATCTTTAATAAATAAATAAATAGAAAAGAAAAAAGGGGAAAAAAAGAAAACATACAGTGAACAAAGTATGAAGTCACAAGGTAGGGCTACCAGAAAAAAAAAGGAAACTAAATGAGGTGTGGGGCTCCCATGCTCAGTTGGTTAGGTCTTCTCCCTGCTGTTCCTTGATTACTTAAATACTGCAGAGTAATCATATATGCTGTAATGACCAAAAGAATTTTATTCATAAGAAATTTGTTTCCTAGGTCATTAAAATAAATTAGTTCAATGGAACTAAATTCATTGTTAAATATATAATAAAATATACCAAGCCAAACTATTTATTTTAAAAATATTTTGTATTTTCTATTCATTTTTGGCTATGTGTTTTCATTTTCATCTTTCCATAACAAAATCTAAGTTATGTGGGATTTAGTGAACAAATCTATAAGACAAACAACTGTTTGTAGACAAGATCCATACATTAGAAATTGAGTCAAAAATTAACTTTATAATGACATACCTCATTTAAAAAAAACTTCCTTACATATCTCTTTCAAATGTTATAGTATAGTCAACTGCATGGTCCACATAATGTCCTCAACTGTCCATACTTTATCAAGATGGTAGTCATATTGTTTTTATTTTATTTTATGCCAAGCAGAAATCTGGAAAGCTAAATAAAAAAATACTACAATTTAGTCAGCATTTAACTCTTCAGAAACAGAGGTTTATTACTACTGATATCATTTTTCTCTTACCCATGTTATGAGTTTTGTTGTAGAGGGCTTTAAGAGGTGTTGGGTTTTTGAAACCAGCAATGAACTCAATAGTGTAGGCATACAGGAAGGCTGGTGCCAATTCTTAATTAAGTCTGTGGTTTGTTTTGGAGGTTTTATTCTATTAACACAGAAAAATGCTGTCTGTATATTTTCTTTTGGGTCAAGGTAAACTAACTGTATTCCTGAGAAGAGAATTGAAATTCTTATGAGATCACAAATGTTCCCTGAGAACAAAGTGCAGCTTCTGTAAAGGGCAGTGTGAATTGGACACAAGAAAGGAGTCCAAATGGCTCTATGGGACATCATAAACTTTGCATTGTGAATATCCATCCACATACCCAAACCTAGCTTGAAAAATTGGAATTGCATCTTATAGTACTATTTCTTATCACAAGTAACCCTTCTGACAGGTTTAAGGAAACAATAAATTTTAGGTCAGTATAGAAATTATGTAGTAATGTTGGTATGTCTATTAGAAGGAAGGAACCTTCTCAGCTCTTGTCAAATCTAGCTTGGGGATCTAGTATCATAGAAATCTTCATGGATCCGAAAGCTGCTATGATCTTTCAAATTTGGAGCTGGAAAATTCAAAGAATGAAACTCATAAACCAAAGAAGTATGCTACAGACAGAAGTTTATTATTTCTTATTTGTTGACAATAACTCAAGAGGGAGATGAGGGAGGAAGAGAAACAGAAAAGGAGTAAGGGAATCATAAAGGAGAATGAGAAGGGTAGGGAGGGAGTAGAGAAGGGACAAGAATGTGTATAGGAGGGAGGTAGCTAGAGACAGAGACATGAAGAGAGACAGAAACAGGAGAAGATAAGTTAAGGGAGAAGATAACTTACTACATTTGGAACTTCATAGAGACAAGAAGTAATAGAAGCCACAGATGTTGTATCAAATATGAAAAAGAATTGGCCTCATTTGTTCTTACTCCAATGGCCCTTTTGAAAGTTGATAGAAAAATCACTGATTTTGTGTACAGCTCAGTAAAAACAACGTAGAACAAGCATAACCTGCTTTACAAACTGTTGTGACCCTGTAACAGCAATTCCATTGCTACTACAAAAGGCAGTAGCTGAGGAGGCACTGTTTGAGAATATTTGCAAGTCTATGTAAATAAATTACAATCTAGGTCTTTAGAACTTTGAAGCAAAGCCTTAAATTCCTTCATAGAAATTCTCATCTTTTGATAAAATCCTTCACTCATAATGGACCATCATAGGGCCTAAATGAACAACTCAAGTAACAAGGTGTCAATGTGACCTGAATTCCTTCTCCTGAATCAGTGATCATCCAACATCCAAGAGGCACACCATAATAAGATGTTAAATCTGGGCACAAGGATATTCTGGTTATTGGTAAATATTACTTACATAAATATATACCAACATTTCTATAAGGTTCTGCTAATATTTTGAGACTATTGTGAATAATATTGCTTCAATGATTTCTATTCTTCTTGGTTTAAAGAAGCTTCCTTATTATTACTATAATATTGAATAAAGAATAATTAGCTAGTGTAATTTAAATGGAGTTACTCTATAATGGGGTGATGAAAATCCTAGTAGACATCACAGGCTAACAAATAAAATGTCAAGTATTAGAAATCATTTTCCTGCGCACTCCTTTAATCCCAGCACTTGGGAGGCAGAGGCAGGTGGATCTCTGTGAGTTCAAGACCAGCCTTGTCTACAAGAGCTAGTTCCAGGACAGGCTCCAAAACCACAGAGAAACCCTGTCTCAAAAAACCAAAAAAAAAAAAAAGAAATCATTTTCCTTCATTGAAAATTTCCTTTCCTTGTTGACAAGTGAGTTCACATAGATCCAAAGATTACAAACTACAGTCATGGAACCTGGATAACAACAAGGCATTATGGTTAAGACTCTGCTGCAGAAAATGCCATATATTTGAATCACAGAACATGGAGAAACCAAACTGGTACTCATCTGAATGCCTCATCTCTGCTGAATAACATTCATAGTGTGGAAGGATGCCAAATGCACTACTGTAGAGGAAAAACTAATCATCATTCTTAATCAGTTAACTTTTGGAGTTACAATTATAAACAACTTAGTAAGACATAAATACTTATGCAATAGTGGCATAAATTGAATTCTTTGTACTTAAGGCACAGTCCATATGTTGAAACTTATTATTACCATGCACCAAGTACCTATGAATAGACATCTGATAGGCCCTAGGGATGAATCTACTAACATCACTGTCCTAAATATGCATAGTATTAATCTAAGTCCTAGGGAATTATTATTATCTAATGCCATAGATTAGTTTGTCACCCAATCCCCAGCAAAGAAACTTTTTTTGTAGCAGAAGGCTGTAGACAGAGACTGCTTGTTTGTTTTCCAGACACCAAGACTAAAAATAATCACACAGAAACAATATTAATCACAGCACTACTTGACCAAGCAGTTAAGCATATTGCTAACCAGCTCTTATACCATAAATAACCAATTTCCATTAGTTTTGTATTTTACCACAATCCTTGTGGTTTACTGGTAAGGTTCCAGGAAGTTTGCCACCTTTGGCAGCTATATAGCATCTCTCTGAACCACCTTCTTTCTTCCAGCATTCAGTTTACTTTTCCTGCCTAGCTTTATCCTGTCCTGTTAGAGGCCAAAAGCAGCTTCTTTATTAACAAATGGTAACAAAGCGTATTCACAGCATACAGAAAAGAATCCCATATCACCTAAATAAAAGGGAAGGTTTTAAATTTTTTTTTTAGAATTTTTTCTTTTTTTTTATTATTATTGAAAAAATTTCCACCGCCTCACTGCCTCCCATTCCTCTCCCCCTCCCCCCACTCCCTTCTCCTTCCCTCTCCAGTCCAAAGAGCAGTCAGGGTTCCCTGCCCTGTGGGAAGTCCAAAATCCTCCCATGGGTCTAGAAAGGTGAGCATCCAAACTGGTTAGGCTCTCACAAAGCCAATACATGCAGTAGGATCAAAACCCAGTGCCACTGTCCTTGGCTTCTCATCAGCCCTCATTGTCATGTTCAGAGAGCCCGGTTTTATCCCATGCTTTTTCATTCCCAGTCCAGCTGGCCTTGGTGAGCTCCCAATAGATCAGCCCCACTGTCACAGTGGGTGGGTGCACCCCTCCCGGTCCTGACTTCCTTGCTCATTCATGTTCTCCCTCCTTCTGCTCCTCATTTGGACCTTGGGAGCTCAGTCCAGTGCTCCAATGTGGGTCTCTGTCTCTATCTCCATCCATCGCCAGATGAAGGTTCTATGATGATATGCAAGATATTCATCAGTACGGCTATAGAATAGGGACAGTTTTAACTTTTACATAGCATAATTACATATAAGAAAACACTTATTGAGCAAGAATTATAATTACAATATTTAGTCCCTTTACATTTGGCAAATTAAGGAAAGTGCTCTATCATCTATTCTATCTTTGTGAGTCTAAAGTTTTATATATAATTTATATTTTATAATTGTAACTATCTTTCTTCAACTCCATCAAAGTCTCCAGAAGGATATAATATTACATAAGTAAACAAGAAGTACATTGTAAGCAACTTCCAAAACTCCAGAGTTGACAGAGATATCTCACTACCTAGACAGTTACCCAAAGTTCTTCTGTAACATTGCGGCAACCATATTTAGCCTACAGGCCTATAGTATCTGGCAGACTTTTCCATAAAACAGGAAATCTGAAGATCTCTTATGCTTTGTTTTGGCAAATTGCATCAGTTGCTTTCTTCTGTCTCCTGCCAAATATCTGGCAGTTCTCTCATGAAGAAGGAATCCTAAAGTTCAGTAGTCATTTTTTGTGATTCCTGCATGCCCAGTTTATACAGGATGCCATCAAGCAGTCCAGGCAAGAGCAGTTTATTGCACAAATGGCTTACCAACTATATAAGTAATCTCTTTGATGCCCATCATCTTCTTGAAGTAGATTGGTGTTACCAGGAGAAAATGTGTCACATTGTCATGATAAGTCCTAATTTTTAAAAACATTTTAAATGTTGTATTCAGTTAGTCATTGAAAGGTTTGAAGAAACCCTATCCATCTTAAATATTTCTCTGTACTTCTAGAAAACCTAATTAACATTACTACAAGATTGACTGTTATAAATGAATATCTATTAACTTGCATTTCATAATTATGCATTACTTTTTTGTTTTTCTTTTTTCTTTTTTTTGAGACCGCTTTTTCTGTATCTTTGGTACCTCTCCTGGAACTAGCTCTTGTAGCTCAGGCTGGCCTCAAACTCACAGAGATCTGCCTCCCAAGAGCTGGGATTAAAGGCATGAGCCACCACTGCCCAGCTATATATTACATTTTAAAATGAGCTGCACAAACACAATACTTTAATCATGAGCAGAACTATACATATAACAAAATTGACCATAAAATTTTATCAATAAACCAAGATCCATACCATTAAAAAAGTATTCATTTCTATATTATATCCCCATATAAATGAAAAAAATTATGAACAATATTTGGAAATTTGGGCATAGTTCTCTCCATATAGCTTCCCGCTTCTGATTGCTGAAGTGTTTGGGGGTTCACAGAGACCTTCCAGAGGATCTTGGTCCATCAAAACACATTAGTCTGAATGGATTTTAAAGGTTCTCATCATCTATGGAAAGAAAAGCAGACCTCTTTCACAAAGCAACATATCCTTAGAACCAAATTTTGATGTCACGATAATATATATATCCTGTACAATGGAATGTCTAAAACTCTGTAATATACATAATCCAGATTCTCTGTGTATTTTCCATCTTTATGTGGCTTATTTTTCTTTTTTTCTTTTATTTTTAAAGGAAAACAAACTATCTTTTCATCATACATATGAACCCAAGTTCCCACTCCCTCCCCTTCTTGCATTCCCTACACTTATTCCGCACCTCACACCCCATCTACTTCACAGAGAGGGTAAGGTCCAAGGCCCTCCCTACTATATCTAGCCTAAGCAAGGCATCTGTATAAAGAGAATAAGTTCTAAAAACACCAGTACAACCAGTAGGGATGAATCCTGCTGCCACTGCTAGTGGCCCCTCAGTCTGTTCCAGCCATTCAACTGTCAAGGAAATTCAGAGGGACCAATTTGGACCTATGCTGGTTTCTTCCCTGTCTGGGTGGAGATGGTGAGCTCCCATTAGCTCAGGTAGACTATTTCAGTGGGTGTCCCCATCATAGTCTTGACCTTTTTGCTCATATTCTCACTGCTCCCACTCTTCAACTGGACTTTGGGAGCTCAATCCAGTACTCCAAAGCAGGTCTCTGCCTCTGTTTCTATTAGTTGCTGGATGAAGGTTCTATGGTGATATTTAAGATATTCATCAGTCTGACCACAGAGCCAGGCTAGTTTAGACACCAACTCCTCTATTGCTTAGGATCTTAGCTGGGGTCATCCTTGTGGATTCCTGGAAGTTTCTCTAGGACCAGGTTTCTTGCTAGCCCTACAATGGCTTCCTCAATCAAGTTAATTTTTTTCTAACTCTCATCTCTGTCTTTCTTAAATTTTTCTATAAATTTAATATTTATTTTATTACCTTTGGCCTTTCAATCTATGACTGTCTGTACTCTTTTATAACTATCTATATTCTTTTTCTTCTTTCTCTCAATTGTAATGCATTTTCCAACACTGTGACCCATTTAGAAGTCTTTTTATCTGGATTTGTCTTTAATACTTGCATATCTGTAATTATTTTTGACCAGAATGTTTTTCTCAAATGTAAAGCAGGCATGGCTAGGATCAACTCTGTGGCCCTGCCTGTTAACTCTACCCAGTCCAAAATGGTGGAGGCATATTCACTGCCTCTGAGAGTCCTGCAAATTGACCCAGCACCAGGGTCGCAGTGGATCTATGTCATGTCACCTTTTAGCAATTTGTAACATGCTGCTTACAGATCTTGTTTAAGTGCTCGACCTCCTGAAAGAGCAAGAGCTGTTCATGCAACTAATACAAACCAGGAAGCTGCCATTTCTTAAAGAAGCCACATGGGTTTTTTGTTGCTAATGCTGAATCAGTAATATGTCTCTTAAAGGAACTGCAGCTTACCTGCTCACTGCCAGCAAATAGCCCATCTGGGGAAAAAATTCGGCTACCAAGAAGTTGCACTAAATTCTGTTTTGTTTTTGTTTTTTGTTTCTTTGGGTTTTGTGTGTGTGTGTGTGTGTGTGTGTGTGTGTGTGTGTGTGTGTGTGTATGTGTGTGTGTGTGTGTCTAGAATTTCTTTTTAAGCTCTATCAGGTTTAACGTGGGTGTAGTCAGTCCATCTTGGTGTACCATTCTGTAGACGGAGACTGCTTGTTTGTTTCCCAGATACCGAGACCCAAAATAATCAACAGAAACTATAGTAATCATAACACTTTTTGGCCAATAACTTAAGCATATTGCTATCTAGCTTGTATCTTAAATTAATTCATTATTTTGTTTTTACCAGGAAGCTTGTAATATACTAGTGAGGCTCTGGGGCATCTGTCTCCTTCAGCAGCTACATGATGTCTCTCTGATTCTGCCTTCTTTCTTTCACATTCATTTTAGTTTTCTCACCTAGCTCTATTCTGCCATGCCAGAGGCCCAAGCTTCTTCTTTATTAACCAATGGTAACAAAGCATATTCACAACATACAAAGAGTAATCCCACATCAGAAGGGGGTTGCCACAAACTCACAACTAGAAAACATGAAGACAATAAGTGACTACAGATTTTCTACCCTAAATACACATATCTATATTATATCCTGTCCCCCTAGTTCTCAGGAATCATTACAGGCAAGCAGGTGGAAAGATTAAAAAGACAGAAGTGGTAGATGACTTCAAATAGTGTTTTCTGAACACAAGGAAGTCACAAATATGAACTCATAGCATTGTGGACCATCCCTTCCTGGAACTTTGAGATTCTGTTTATATCTTTGAGGATTAGAAGACCTGTTCTAATCTGTGAACCTAAATTCCAAATTAAAGACAAAAGTGATACTTGTTATATATGTTTTTGTTATTCAATATTCAAAATCAAATGTTTTTTCTATATTTTGAAATAATATACATAAAACTGATACATCTAATTTTAAGAGGAACATTATTTAACAATGTAAAATGCTGTTGAATGCCATGAAGTCTAAAGATGAATTTACTGGATGCATCTACTCTCTGTCAACAGTCATTCTACTTCCCTCATATAATTAAAAGGAGCAATACATTCTTATTTCATTCTATATACTTTTTGCTGAAAGATTCATCATGTTGTGTATTGCAAAAGACAGAAAGTGCAATAAGACTTTAAACTGTAGTATAAGCAAATTTGTAGCCAAAAGTGAAATTTACGCAAGGTCAGATATGATCCAAGAAAAACAAATAAGTTTTTAGACACTTTAGTTTAGTGTTGTTTTCTGAGATTATACTAAATGCACATACATCAAATTGTTTATTTCTTTAAAAATGTATGAATTCAGTTTAAATTTGACTCCATATTCCATTAAAAGAAAACAAAAAAAGCCCAGACAAAGCAACTCATAGGAAGAAAGGCTTTATGTAGCTCACAATTTAGAGGTTTTATTGCATTATTAGTTGACCCTTTTATTTGTGGCTTGGTGTCATAGCAAAATTGAATTGTAGAACAAAACTTTTCATTTTAGGTCTAAAGAAGAAAAAGAGGTAAGATGATGTGAACATAGTCTCATAATCTTATTTAAATATTCCTCTATTGACAAAATCTCCCATATAACCTGTATGCTAAAGATGCATAGCCTGACAATATCCACAAATAGTGACATGTTTTATGAAAGAACCTGCAATTATGCCAGGGTGAACAACCATCGGGTATAAAAACATGAATGTGTTTAAATATATCCATAAATATAATCATGTACACAGATGAGATCAAATCACAGGTAAACTATATTCAAACAGATACATGCAAATGCAATGTATATCTTTACATTTATATATATATATATATATATATATATATATATATATATATATATATAATGTATATATGATACTAGCAATACATTTCCACTAACATTTATCCAAGAAACATTTAATCCCAAAGCACATGGGAAAACATTTTGGGAAGGACGAGATTATCAACAGAAGGTAAAACAAAGTGTTGCAATGAATGCACAAAGTGGAGTAGTGTCTGGAGTGGAATTCTTCTTAACCAATATTAGTGTATGGAGAAGAAACACAGGAGGATCTGAAGATGGTTCACTCATTCTGTACTCACCCTATGCATGAAGTCTATAACCAAGGTCACCCCAAATATAAAGCACGTAAAATTTGTTCTCTTTCACATAAGTCTCAGAAAACCTCCAGGCACTAGAACTTCATAAAATCTTGTTACTCTTTGAGCTTAGGTGATCTAATTTAAAACAGTTTCTTCAACTACATACTCTAAAACTTCTAGATAACCTATTTAAACCCTAATCAACTCACTTTTTTCCCCATATTTCCAGAATCTTTATTTTATTTTATTTTATTTTATTTTTTAAATTTAATTTATTTATTAAGGATTTCTGCCTCCTCCCCGCAACCGCCTCCCATTTCCCTCCCCCTCCCCCGATCAAGTCACCCTCCCTCATCTGCTCGAAGAGCACTTAGGGTCTATAATTTAGCTATCGAGACTCTTATAATTGTTTGATCTTTTAGCTAGCTTGATTATTTCCCGAATCAAACTAACTTCAACATTGTTCTTATCTTCTCCAGGACTTTTTCTCGATAAAATTCCCCAATTATTTATTTCATAAAAGACATTAATGTCTTGTATCACTGAAACTTTATGTCTGGGGAGAAAACATAAAACAGAACTAAAAAGAAACACAGACTCATCCTAGATGGTGAGTGTGATGCCCCTCTCCTCACTCTCACAAGCACACCGACCACAGAGCATTCTTTGACTGTCTGTTCACTGTCTTAACTTGAACTTGCACCACCATATCTTTTTTACTCTTTGTGAGAAACACAAGTTGAATTGTTGCTACAATCATTATTTCACACAAATGAATTTAACTAAAGAACTATATTTCTAAAAATTTTGAAAGTTTGTGCTTATTTACACAAATATAGCACTGATTTATCTGAATTGGTTAAAGTTCTATGATTCTTCATGCTGACAATGACATCATATTCACTTTATATTTATAAGAACCACATCATTACTTAAGTTAATGTATTTAAAATGACATAATGAATGGCATACAAACCCATTAAAATGTTTTAAATTGAATCCTATTGTATTTATCTTATTATACTGGAACATTTCATTAAAACTATTTGTATAATTTAAAGTTTATTTCAAATACTAAAAATAGCTACATAGACTAGAGTCCATTTCAGTGTTAACTCTGGGGAAGAGGGATATGTTCAATGGGTAACAGCATTTGCTACAGAAGGTGAATAACTGTGTTCATCACCAAAGCAATATATCATACAACTGACAGCAGAAAGGGTTTCCAATTCCACTGTTGAGAAGATGATGCCCCAAACATGCTTCCAATATTAGTGATATGGGGGCTGTATAAGAAGGATTGTTATGATTAGCAGGTTTCTGGCTCCATGTATAATGAATGATACTCTTTGAAGCAGATAACTTAAAAATGAATAATCAGGATATTTGACATACTCTGGCCAATGTACATGTTTGCATGACTAAATAGAACTACTCCAACATACATGTGCATATAGGACAAACATACACTACAAAACAAGACCCACAACAGAATTCTATGCTTGGTTTATTTTCAAAACATTTTGAACAATGCACAAAATACACTCAAATTAATTCTGCATAGCATTGCAATGTTTTTAATAAGAATAAAGCAGATGATAATAATATGAGACCTAAAACTTTAAGAATTTTGCAAGTGAATTTTTTACCTGCTTATTTCTCAAACTGTAGATAATTGGATTCAGTACAGGAATTATGATGGTGTAAAATACAGAATCCATCATATCATCGCCATCTACTTGTGGAGATGCAGGACGCACGTACATGAAAAGAAGAGGGCCATAGTATAAAGACACAGACAAGAGATGGGCTCCACATGTGGAGAAGGCTTTCTTTATGCCTTTGATAGATTTCTGATTTAAGATTGAAAACAGAATGATAGTGTAAGAGACAAGAATAGTTGAAATAGTAAATACTTGAATTGATCCAGAAAAAATAAAAAGCATTAGGTAATTGAGAGAAGGGTCAGTACAGGAAATCTTTAACAGTGGCATAACATCACAATAAAAATGATGTATTATGTTGGAATTACAGAATGTTAGTCTTAGTAAAAAGCCTTCATGAATTAAAGCATGAATAAATCCACCTATAAAGGATAATATTAACAAATATATACAGAGTTTATTCGTCATAATCACTGGGTAGAGTAAAGGTTTGCATATGGCTATGTAGCGATCATAGGCCATTGCTGCCAAGAGAAAACACTCTGTGGTTGCACTGATTGCAAATGAAAAAAACTGTATCATGCATTCTGAAAGAGAAATCAGTTTACTCTTGGCAAAAATGTTTATTAGCATCTTTGGTGTCACGGTGGATGATAACCAAGTATCCACAAAAGCTAAACTCCCTAGAAATAAATACATGGGGATATGAAGGCCAGGGTCATTCCAGATGAGAGTGATGAGACCAAGGTTCCCCACAATGGTGATGAGATAGATCACCAGGAACAGCAGGAAGAGGGGGATTTCCCACTGTGGCAGATGAGTGAGTCCTGTGAGAACAAACTGTGTCAGCACTGTTGCATTCCCTGTTTCCATGTCCTCACTGGATGTCCCTGAGAATAAGAAATTAATGATGGATATCATACAGAATTCATAAAAATCAGCAAAGTAAAATGTTGGATAGTAGACTTTAAAACACACTTATGTTCTCATCAGAATGACTATCAAATTTCATTTAATATTACCATATAAAATCAAAACATTTCCTCAGAGTGAAAGAATTCTTTCAATTCATTATTCTATTAAAAATTGTGAGTACATTAACACATTCAAGGGAAAGATACCTTTCAAACTTGTGTGAAATATGTGGAACTACAAATTGGTTTGTTTTGAAAATTTTTTGTGTTACATATTCATAATCAAGGCAAAAGGTGTTTTATGCATCTAGATTATGCAGGAAATTCAACTGAAGGGTCCTTGTCAATTCTAATACTCTAATTTAATAAAAGGAAATCTTAAAATATATAGTGACCTGGGAATATTTTCAAAAGTTATTATACAGAGGAAGATAAAATCAGTTTCTAATAAATGAATCAGAAATCAAAATACAGAATACTCTTAAGGCACCTAGAGTCTCCTGTGTAAAGCAGAATTTTCTGGGAACATTTATTCAAATTGTTGATCCTAAGAGTTAGTTATAAATTGATATAGAAGTTTATAAACTAGAATCTAATGACCAATATTATAAAAAAAACTCCTGACTGATGATATTCAATGCAAATGAAGTTATTGAAACTTGTGTGACTAGACATTGACAATAATAAGAAGACAAATATAAATTTGAAAGGATTTTTAATATTGAGTGACTATTATATAGTGACACACCACAGGTGAACTTGGTGTTTATTAGAATGGAAAAGTCATTTGTTGACTATAGATATGGTCTTTTCAAATGATTTTCTGCATTTAAGATACACAAGTCTGTTGGTAATTATCACTGAATATAAAACGTACATTCTTAATAGTATTGGTCTACTGTAGGCCTAACACTAATTACCATGTGTGAATGATTAGCTCTCTTCTGTTATTCCTGTGTTTTTCAGACTAATTATTCTGACAGTCTTCAAATTTCTCTGTTAAAACCGGCCATTTACATGACAAAATCAAATTTCTTAACTTTCTTGTTTATTATCTATTGTGGAGCTTGAAAGAATTATTATCCTTTTGTGAAAATCAAAATAAAATTTTCTATAGACTGTACATTTTTAAAAGACATTAAATTTGACTTCATTAATTTTTGTGGTTGATATATTTAAATATATATATAGTCAGTGACTGCATTTATTCCTGTATTTCTATGATGCATTTTTGATGTCAAAATAATTAGAAAATATTTCAACACAAATCTTACTAGTTAGATTTGAGAACACACATTCATATATCTAATAATTATGTAGGTTATATTCCATTTTATTTTGTATTAGTAGAATAAAAATCAATGAAGTCAATTTTGCATATAGGTGATATACACCATGTCAGTATATCATTTTTATGGTGAATTTAACGGGAAGAGATTTGCTTCCACAGAACTCAAAATACACCAAGAAATATAAATTTTTAAATTACTTAAGATATGGAGATGTGACAAATCATTAACACAAGAAAAGTAGTAGAACCATCTTTGACATACTTCAATATGTATTTATTTTTATGTACTTAAATGCATATCTGATATATATTAGTGTATAATACTCATTGAACCATTATATATATATATATACACACACACAATATGTTTTGCATGTGTTGATTAATATAAATTATTTAAGTATAAAAAGAAGCAATGTTAGTATTATTTTTAAGTAGAAGAGGGAACAAGAAGTGTTTAGTTACTTCTAAATAACTGATCTTAAAAGTCTTATTGAAGAATTGACTGAAGAGTATTCTTTTACTGTTATCTTCACAATAATTGCACATATGAGGATCTTTAAGGTTTCATACTGAATCTTAAGTTAATCATTAAGTTTTCAGGAGAACTTAATGGTCATTACAGGCTAGATTAGAAATATAACCCAGCTGTTAAATGCTAGATTCACAGCTAGAAGTCATTATTCTAAAGTAAAATAATTATATACAGCATGACACAGCACAGTTCCCAGTGCCATTAAGACAAATAAAAAGATATTAGAGAGGTAGGAAAGGTAGAGGAGATACTAGTTTTTTTTTCCTGGGAGGGGGTTGTTATGGGGTTTGGTTTGGTACTGCAGGGGTGAATGACACATATGGGGGAATAGGAAATGATCAGAATCAGGCACATGATTTACAATTCCCAAGAAATCAATAAAGAAATTGCATTTAAAAATATTTTAAAGATAACAATTCTAGATATTTTGCTCACATAAATTTAACCATGAATTAAAATATATAGATAATTCTTCATTTATATTTTCATTCATACAAGATATACAAAATTATTACGAATTAAAAAGAATCCTTAAATTTCTATGGAAAGCATGTTGGATACTACAAAACTCCCTTTTTTCTTACCTATATCAAGAAAAATTTGCAGAGATCCTTAAAAAGAATCAGTGCTCTAAAGCACAAATAATAGAGTACTGCAAGACTCCAGGACCATGAGGGATGATTCTGTTTGTGACAATTTGTTTGGACATTTCATATCTAAGCATAGTAAACATTGAATATATGACCTCTCCTTCCAAGAAAGAACCTTTTATACCCTGACCTGCCTTTACCATAGAAGGAAAGCCTAAAGAAATGAAATTCCCACAAGAGAATCAGGGTTCACTGGAGGCAAAAAAAAAAAAAAAAAAAAAAAAGAGGTTTCTCTACTGGACACCACAGGCTTGGGGAGTAGCCTAAATTGGTTCCATGGGACACAGAAGACTTCAAAACCGGAAGTGTTCATTTACTATTAGAAACGCCAATTTTAGCCATAGAGATAATAATACCATATTATTTCCCATCATATTATGACCAAACTAATACACAATTTTATACTTTGAGGACTATTAATGTTATTCTTCTTCTGAGCTCATCAAACATGACTTTGTTAATTTCAATGGTCAAGTCTCATTTTTTTTTAACTCTGACTTGTGATTCCCTTGTAGCTTTGGGAAATATTTGGTAGTAATAATGGTTTCCTAAATTATAAAAACTTTAATTTACTAACAGTAAAATGTGGTGAATCTGAGGTGTCTCTGGTGGTCCTTAGTCCTCTTTCCTGTGACCTTCACTGCAATTTTGGTGAACAAACAGGTTCAGTTTGCACTGCAAATGCCATTGTTTTAAGCAACATAAAACTGTTTTTTAAACAACTGATTCACAATTCAGGTACCTGTGTGTTATGAATTTCACTTATTACTGTACACACAATGTTTTTGTTTGGTTTTTGCTTTTACACAAGCAAATTGGTTTAATTACATTAAACTAAAGACAATAAATTTCTATTATTGTTATTTTGCAGCAATATCAAACTGGTCTGTTGATTGTACTCTTTTAGAATAAAACTTTTTTAGTTTAAAAACTTTGTAACTAACTTGACTCTCCTGAAAAATATTTAATGAACCTTTGCTTAGAATTATGATAGAGGTTCCAACCCTTTCTGTTATTGCCCTAAATATACTTTTGGACCCATTTGAGGTTGGGTGTTTCAAGTCTGTCTCTATGTGTTATGTTTGGCAGTTGGTCCCTGTATGTGTTCCCATGTGCTGTATGAGGAAGCTTTTCTTATGAAGACTAAATAATGATGGAGATGGGTCTTGTATCTATCTGTTGCTTTCATTGGTTAACTAATAAAAAAAACTGCTTGGCCTGATAGGACAGAAAATTAGGTAGGCGGAGTAGACAGAACAGAATGCTGGGAGAAAGAAGCCGAGTCAGGCAGTTGCCATGATTCTCCCACCCGACACAGTCGTAGGTTAAGATCTTCCCAGGTAAGACACCTCGTGGGCTATACAGAATATTAGAAATGGGTTAGATCAATATGTAATAGCTAGCCAATAAGAGGCTGGAACTAATGGGCCAAGCAGTGTTTAAAGGAATACAGTTTCCATGTAATTATTTTGGGGCATAAGCTAGCGATGTGGGCTGCTGGGTGCCGGGGATGCAGCCCGATGCAGTTCCTCTAACAATCTCCCCTTTTCCCCCAACATACACAGAAAATCCCAGAAAGTATACAATGGAAGTTTATGGCTTTGTGATCGAAACAGAATATTCTGTAATATTTAGTTACATGTAAACTCTAAAATTTGACTAACTTTGGCATAGATACATTCATATGAGGAGAAAGTCAAAGAACTCAAGATATCTGGACTTCTAGAAGTCAATGACACAGAACAACAAAGAGAAACATTTTTCTCATTACAGAATCATCAATTCTTCTCCAGGGAATCACTGTCCTGGACACTGGACAACATTCAAAAGGTATAATTGAAAACTGTAGATATACAAAATATACTTGAAATAACACAATCCCTAAGTAACAGAAAGAAAGGATCATCAGTAACAGGAGGAGAGAAGAGTTTCCTTTTAAAGGAGCGGCCTTACAACCATGAAAGCGAAAACACAGCACAGACAAGGAGGCTTTAGCAGGGCTGCTGTGTCTCATGCTATAATCCTGAGAGTTGTTCATCACTCCAGATCTCTAAGTATACACAATGTGATATAAATACCTGTAAGCAATGTAGAGATGAATCTCCAAAAAAGGAACTTTTGAGAGGGGAGTAAAGAAATTCGATAATTTAAATCAAACCTCTCATTTGTCCAAGGAATATAGGAAAGTTTTAAGATTTCACTAGCAAAGGATAAAGACCATGTGAGGCATTTAGGAGGAAAATTTAGTGGAATCAGAGACACTTCCAGAGAACTGGTTAAATAATGACTCCAGTTAGCTGGCATATTTAATTGTGTAATTTGGAATCTGATGTTTAAGACAAATATCATTCCTTAACTGTGATCTGGGTAAATACTTCACTCATAATTATAGAAAGAAAAGTAGAAAAAAAGTACATTATGATGCAGAAAAATGTGAACATTATTGTAGTTAGCTGATATCTGTCACTATTAAAAGTTATTAGTCACCTTGGTAGTATTTACTGTTTATTTATAGTGAGTAAAATAGTAATTTACTCTATAGTGTTCCAACCCCAAAATGTATAATGTAATAATAAGGAAAATTGATTATTACAAAAAATTGATTTTGATGAATGTACGCTCATTTCTTATAAAAGTTTGTAAGACCACCAAAATATTTTTATAATGTGAATATTTACTGTTCCTCAAAAGCTACCTGCTTAAAGTTAGCTTTTTTTTGTATCTGGTGATTGGTGAGAGTGCAGGACATTTAAGAGGCACAGTGAGAGGAAATAAGGTCATTGCATATGACCTTGAAAGAGATATAGACACTTATGGCATCACCCCTTCTCTCTCTGTTCTCTGGCTGTCATATAAGCTTTCTTAAATTACATAACTTATCCATACTATACTAAAGCAAATTGGGTTAGATTTCTAAGTATTGGAAACAAAATAACCTCTTTTTGGGGTGTGTTTTTTATTTTAAGATTTATTTTTAATTGTCTGCATACGTGTCTGTGTGTGGGTATGTGCACAAAAGTGCAGGTTCCCATGAAGGACAGAAGGTTGAGGAATCCTGAAACTAGAATTATAGCGGTGTTGCCAGCCTTCTGACATGGGTGCTGGGAACTTAACTTGTTTCTTCTGGGAGAGTTATAGGTGTTCTTAATCACTGAACAATCTCTTAAGCCCCTTCATGAATTGGTTTTTTTGTAGGTATTTTTCTCATCAATAAAAGCTTAACTGCATTGATAAGGGGTGTCTGATGACTCGTTGTAAAGGGGAGGTATAATGAGATGATACTTAAAGTCGTGTCAAAGATGAGATCGTGAGGGAAAAGAATATAGTACACAAACTATTCAAAGTAACATGTACAACTTCAGAATGTAACATTTTCTTGTGATATCATATATATGATAGTGTGAATGGTAACACATTAATAGCATGGAAGAATTTGTATACTATATAAGAATTCTCTAAGGAATTTAAATTTTATAATATTATATTTTGCAGAGTGAGGTTGGACATTTATTAGGTAGGTTATGGAGGGGAAGGAAAGGGGGAGAAGAGGAGAGAGAGAGAGAGAGAGAGAGAGAGAGAGAGAGAGAGAGAGAGAAGGGAGAGACATAGAGGGACCTGGAAAAGAGCAATTTTATAATCTTATTTTAAAACACAGGGCTTGAGTTAAAGTTCTTCCTTTTTAGAATGAAAAGTCAGGTAATTTGGGATACGGTGACAACTTTCCACTTCCAAATTTGGTATTTATTAAAAACAGTGTTTCTAAATGGATATTTTCCTGGTAATCTTGTCTACTTCCCATAACCAGGAGGATAGCTATATGTTTTTCTTTGGGTTCACCTTCTTATTTAGCTTCTTTAGGATATCAAATTATAGAATCAATGACCTTTATTTATGGCTAGAAACCAATTATGAGTGAGTACATCCCATGTTCATCTTTTTGGGTCTGGGTTACCTCACTCAGGATAGTGTTTTCTATTTCCATCCATTTGCATGCAAAATTCGAGAAGTCATTGTTTTTTACCGCAGCGTAGTACTCTAATGTGTATATATTCCATACTTTCTTCATCCATTCTTCCATTGAAGGACATCTAGGTTGTTTCCAGGTTCTGGCTATTACAAATAATGCTGCTATGAACATAGTTGAACAAATGCCCTTGTCATATGATCGGGCATCTCTTGGGTATATTCCCAAGAGTAGTATTGCTGGGTCCAGGGGTAGGTTGATCCTGAATTTTCAGAGAAACTGAAACACTGACTTCCATAGTGGTTGCACAAGATTGCATTCCCACCAGCAATGAATGAGGGTACCCCTTCCTCCACAGCCTCTCCAGCAAAGGCTATCTTTTGTGGTTTTGACTTTAGCCATTCTGACAGGTGTAAGATGATATCTCAAAGTTGTTTTGATTTGCATTTCCCTGATTGTTAAGGAAGTTGAGCACGACCTTAAGTGTCTTTTGGCCATTTGAACTTCTTCTGTTGAAAATTGTCTGTTCAGTTCAGTGCCCCATTTTTTAATTGGGTTAATTAGCATTGTAAAGTCTAGTTTCCTGAGTTCTTTATATATTTTGGAGATCAGACCTTTGTCAGTTGCGGGGTTGGTGAAGATCTTCTCCCAGTCAGTAGGTTGCCTTTGTGTCTTAGTGACAGTGTCCTTTGCTTTACAGAAGCTTCTCAGTTTAAGTAGGTCCCATTTATTCAATGTTGCCCTTAATGTCTGTGCTTCTGGGGTTATACCTAAGAAGCGATCACCTGTGCCCATCTGTTGTGGGGTATTTGCCACTTCCTCTTCTATCAGGTTCAGTGTTTTCGGGCTGATATTGAGGTCTTTAATCCATTTGGACATGAGTTTTGTGCACGGTGATAGATATGGGTCTATTTTCATTCTTCTACAGGTTGACATCCAGTTGTGCCAGCACCATTTGTTGAAGATGCTTTCTTTCTTCCATTGTATACTTTTAGCTCCTTTATCAAAAATGAGGTGTTCATAGGTTTGTGGGATAAAATCCGGGTCTTCTATACGATTCCATTGGTCGACTTCTCTGTTTTTATGCCAGTACCACCATGTTTTCATTACTGTAGCTCTGTAAAAGAGTTTGATGTCAGGGATGTAATGCCTCCAGAGGATCCTTTATTGTATAGGATTGTTTTGGCTATCCTGGGTTTTTTGTTTTTCCATATAAAGTTGATTAATGTCCTCTCCAGATCTGTGAAGAATTTTGATGGGATCTTGATGGGGATTGCATTGAATCTATAAATTGCCTTTGGTAGAATTGCCATTTTTACTATGTTGATCCTCCCAATCTAAGAGCAAGGGATGTCCATCCATTTTTTGGTATCCTCTTCAATTTCTTTCTTCAATGCCTTAAAGTTCTTGTCAAATAGATCTTTCACTTCCTTGGTTAGATTTACCCCAAGATATTTTATGCTGTTTGAGGCTATCGTGAATGGAGAAGCTTCTCTGATTTCCCTCTCTGCTTGCATATCCTTTGTGTATAAGAGGGCAACTGATTTTTTGGAGTTGATTTTGTATCCTGCCACCTTACTAAAGCTGTTTATCAGCTGTAAAAGTTCTTTGGTGGAGTTTTGGGGGTCGCTTATGTACACTATCATATCATCTGCAAATAATGAAAGTTTAACTTCTTCCTTTCCAATTCGAATCCCCTTGATCCCATTATGTTGTCTTATTGCTATTGCTAGAACTTCCAGCACTATATTGAAGAGGTATGGAGAGAGTAGACAGCCTTGTCGTGTTCCTGAGTTAAGCGGGATGGCTTTGAGTTTCTCTTTGTTTAATTTGATGTTAGCTGTCAGCTTGCTGTATATAGCTTTTATTATACTTAGGTATGACCCTTGTATCCCTAATCTCTCCAAGACTTTTAACATAAATGGATGTTGAATTTTGTCAAATGCTTTTTCAGCATCTAATGAAATGATCATATGGTTTTTTTCTTTCAGTTTATTTATGTGCTGGATTACATTGATAGATTTTCGTATGTTGAACCAGCCCTGCATCTCAGGAATGAAGCCTACTTGATCATAATGGATAATTTTTCGGATGTGTTCTTGGATTCGGTTTGCCAGTATTTTGTTGAGGATTTTTGCGTCAATGTTCATGAGTGAGATTGGCCTGTAATTCTCTTTCCTGGTTGAGTCTTTGTGTGATTTTGGTATCAGAGTTACTAGCGTCATAAAAGGAATTTGGTAATGACCCTTCTGTTTCTATATTGTGGAATACATTGAGGAGTATAGGTATTAGCTCTTCTTGGAAGTTCTGGTAGAATTCCGCATTGAAACCATCTGGCCCTGGGCTTTTTTTGGTAGGGAGGTTTTTGATAACAGCTTCTAATTCTTCGCGACTGACTGGTCTGTTTAGATTGTTCACCTGGTCTTGGTTTAATTTTGGTAAATGATATTTATCTAAAAAAGTGTCCATTTCTTTTACATTTTCCAGTTTTGTGGCATATAGGCTTTTGTAGTAAGATCTAAGGACTCGCTTAATGTCCTCTGTGTTTGTGGTTATGTCCCCCTTTTCATTTCTGATCTTATTAATGTGCAAATTTTCTCTCTGCCGTTTGACTAGTTTGGATAGGGGTTTGTCAATCTTGTTGATTTTCTCCAGGAACCAGCTTTTTGATTCATTGATTCTTTGGATTGTTTTCTGTGTTTCTATTTTGTTGATTTCAGCCCTCAGTTTGATTATTTCCAGTCTTCTACTCCTCCTAGGTGAGTCTGCTTCTGTTTTTTCTAGAGCTTTCAGGTGGGCTGTTAAGTCTCCAATATGTGCTTTCTCTGTTTTCTTTAAATGGGCACTTAGTGCTATGAACTTTCCTCTTAGGACTGATTTCATAGTGTCCCATAAGTTTGAGTATGTTGTTTCTTTATTTTCATTGAATTCAAGGAAGACTTTAATTTCTTTCTTTATTTCTTCCTTAATCCAGGTATGGTTCAGTAGTTGACTGTTCAGTTACCATGAGTTTGTAGGCTTTCTGGGGGTAGCATTGTTGTTGAATTCTAACTTTAATCCATGGTGATCTGATAAGACACAGGTGGTTAGTAATATTTTTTTGTAACTGTGTAAGTTAGCTTTGATACCGAGTATGTGGTCAATTTTCAAGAAGGTTCCATGAGCTGCAGAGAAGAAGGTATATTCTTTCCTCTTTGGGTGGAATAATCTATAGATGTCTGTTAAGTCCATTTGCTTCATTACCTCCATGAATTCTCTAATTTCTCTGTTAGGTTTCTGTCTGATTGACCTGTCCATTGGTGAGAGAGGAGTGTTGACGTCTCCTACTATTAGTGTGTGCGGTTTGATGGCTGCCTTGAATTTTAGCAATGTGTCTTTTACATACGTGGATGCTTTTATATTAGGGGCATAGATATTCAGGATTGAGACTTCTTCCTGATGAATTGTTCCTGTTATGAGTATAAAATGCCCCTCTCCATCTCTTCTGATTGATTTAAGTTTGAAGTCAACTTTGTTAGAAATTAGTATGGCCACACCTGCTTGTTTCTTAGGTCCATTTGCTTGATAAGCCTTTTCCCAGCCCTTTACTCTGAGTAGGTGCCTGTCTTTGTGGTAGAGGTGTGTTTCTTGTAGACAGCAGAATGTTGGATCCTGTTTTCTTATCCAATCTCTTAGCCTGTGCCTTTTTATAGGTGAGTTGAGCCCATTGACATTAAGTGATATTAATGACCAGTGGTTGTTAACTCCGGTCACTTTTTTAGTAGTAGGGTTTGTATGTTTCCCTTCTTTGAGTTGTGCTGGTGAAGGGTCTCTAGATGTCTGAGTTATTGTGGTCATTGTTGGACTCCTTGGTTAGTGATTTTCCTTCTATTATTTTCTGTAAGGCTGGATTTGTGGCTACGTATTGTTTAAATTTGTTTTTATCCAGGAAAATTTTGTTTTCTCCATTTATAGTGAATGAAAGCTTGGCTGGATATAGTAGTCTGGGCTTGCATCCATGGTCTCTTAGTTTTTGAAGTACATCTATCCAGGACCTTCTGGCTTTCATGGTTTCCATAGAGAAGTCAGGTGTAAGTCTGATAGGTTTACCTTTATAAGTAACTTGGCCTTTTTCCTTTGCGGCTCTTAATATCCTTTCTTTATTCTGCATATTTTGTATTTTGATTATTATATGGCGAGGGGTTGTTTTTTTTTTTTTTTGATCCAGCCTATTCAGAGTTCTGTATGCTTCTTGAACCCTCATAGGTACTTCCTTCTTCAGGTTGGGAAAGTTTACTTCTATAATTTTATTAAGTATATTTTCTGGACCATTGAGCCACACTTCTTCTCCTTCTTCTACTCCAATTATTCTTAGGTTTGGTTTTTTTATTGTGTCCCATATTTCCTAAATGTTTTGTGATGTGAGTTTGTTGGACTTGCTGTTTTCTTTGATCAGTGTGTTTATTTTCTCTATGGTATCTTCAGAATCTGAGATTCTTTCTTCTATCTCTTGTATTCTGCTGGTTATGCTTGTTTCTGTAGTCTCTATTCGTTTACCTAGATTTTCCATGTCCAGCCGGCCCTCTGTTTGTGTTTTCTTCTTTGCCTCCATTTCAGTTTTCAAGTCATGAACTGTTTCCATTATCTGCTTGATTGTTTTTCCTTGGTTTCCTAGGGTATCATTCACTGATTTACTCAATTCCTCGAACTTTCTGTTATACTTCACATCCATTTCTATAAGGGTGTTTTTTATATGCTGTTTAAGGGTGTCAATCACTTTCATGAAGTCAGTTTTTTCTACTTCTTCTTGATTAAGGTGTTCATGTCCTCCTGTTGTGAGGTCGCTGGTTTCTGGTGGCTTCATGTTGCTTTTCAGATTGTTGGGTGAATTCTTGCATTGGAACCTGCCCATCTCTTCCTCGGAATGCTCCCCTATGGATCTTCTTTTACAGGATCAGGTCTCCTTGCCTACTGATGTACCTTCCCAGAGATGGCTCTCCACAGTGATAGCTCTCCTGGTGCCAAGATCAGATCTCTGTGCCCATTGATCGCTCTCCCCAGTGCTGGCTCTCCTGGCACAGAGATCAGGTCTCCGTGCCCAATGTTTGCTCTCCTGGGGCCGAGATTAGGTCTCCGTGCTGGTTGGGTAGCTTGTATACAAAGCGCCTACCTTGCTTGGTGCAGGCAGGCTAGTGAAACAAAGGAACTCCCACCCGCTTGGTTGCCCTGAGGATTTGGACGGACCCAGCACCCAGACAGGCTGAGCTGGGTGATGTTATGTGCTGAAAGAGGGCAGGGGGGCCAAGGTGGGGAGAGTTCTGGATGAAAGCTGGGTGGGATAAGAAGAAAGAGGCAGTATGCAGGGAGTAGAGGCCCTGCAGAGAGCCCAAGAAGGATAGGGGGTTGAGGAACTTCTGAGTTCCCTGTCCTGGGCTGGTGCCACGGGGTCAGAAACTCACCCCAATGTTGGCTCTCCTGGCGCCGAGATCAGGTCCCCCTCTTTAACATTGTTTTAATAGTCAACATTCCAAGGTCCTTTGCAGCAGTTGAGTCCCATTTTTGTTCCAACTTTCTTCTCTGTTGCTGCTATTAAATTATCATGGTGCAGCTGCCTAGCTGACAAACTTTATCCCCACAAGAGATCACAAGGCGCAGTGCATGAGAGAGACTGTGATTTCTTCAGGAAGCACTCAGGATTAGGTTTTCAAAGCAATTGCCAATTACATAGTGTGAGTTAAGCCTGAGCTACAGGAGACACTGATATAAACCAGTTGTTGTTGATATTCCTAATGTTGTGACCATTTAAAACAGTTCCTCCTGATGTGTTGAACCCCAACTATAAAATTATTTTCACTGTTACTTCATAACTATATTTTTGCTACTGTTATGAATTATAATATAAAATATCCATGCTTTCTGATAGTCTTAGGCCAGTCCTCTGATAGGATCATTTGATTCCCCAAAGGAAGCTGTGACCACCAAGGTTAAGAATCCCTGCTCTAAACTGATATAAATAAACGAACAGCATTTAAGAAAAAATGGAATGAAATTCTTAAACTAGAAAACATTGAAATATATAGCAGTAGTGCATCTAAATAAAATGAATGTTGAAAATGACACCAATAATTAATGCTTTAAAATGATAAAAAAAAAATAGTAGAACACTTATCTATACTAAATTTGAAATGGAGTAGTCCCTTCCCTGAGAGAAAGAATGCCATTAATAAGAGACTGTATGACTTTCTTCCATGTAAAATGTTAGCTACTGAGTGCTGTAATGTGATGGTGTTACAGTCAATTGCCTGTTTCTCAAACCTTTCAGCTGACTTAACTGTGTCAACTAAGATTGTACATATCTGCATAGGAGAGTTCTCTAATTGGAAACGGAATACTTAGTAGTTCAAGCTCTCCTCGCTAAATTGTACACCCACCAATTCTGTCTGTCTTCATTCACATGGAAGGAATTAATATATGCAGGGAAATTAAAGAGAAAGTCACTCACCATGCCCCATCAGCCCTTCTTTGTAATGCAGACCCCTGCAGTGCAGCCTGTGACCTAGCCATTATATAGTCTGTTTCCTCCTGCAGTGAACACAGAACAATGTTCCTCCTCTTCTGGTCTGAAGGGAGAAACCATGCTCCACACACAAATCCTTTCCCTATTCTGCAATGGACAGTCCACTATGTGACTCAAACACAATTTTAGAACTGTGTGGTGCTGCAGACATGTAATCCAAGGTCTAGTGTTTGGTCAAGAAGAGAACAAGGGCAATGCCTTATGGGGCTACAGACAGGGTTCAAGCACATCTCAATCAAACTAGGAGACCTTGACTCAAAATCACTTTTCAAAAAGACTGGAAATTAATTATAGAATTGATATACATTTATGGCACAACAGGACTTCATGTTAGTTGTGACCCTGTAATGGCCCCTTGAACAGCATTTAGAAGTCAGTTTTTTAATGGAGGGATGGGCATTTGTGCTGGTTGTACATCAGGCTTGTCTCCATTGTGATGGGAATGTTGCTGGTTAATCCTGGGGAACAAACTTTTACATTTTATCACACTAATCTCTAACAGGTTAGAATACCATTACCTTTGGGGTATTTGGGGTGCAGCTCTCCCTTACCTAAATTCTACTTTGTGACTTAATGTTTCCCCAAAACTGGAAATTCTATTACCATCAATTCTACTCTTCTACAGTTTAGCAGTGGAGTGCTACTCTATACAGGAAATACTGTTTACCAGCTCCACAGAACTAACTCCAGATGGATCCTAAACTTAAATATTAAATGTTCAAAGTAATGAACTTCTGGAAGATACTAGAGGGAACAGAGCTATCTGACTTTGGCAAATCTGTGTTCCATTGCAACAATACAAGCACTAAGGGAGCCCACATTTCACAGTAAAGTCAACAACAAGGGTATTTCAAAGCACAGTCCCACTCCTAAATCTCTGAACAGATGCAGTAAAGATTGTGAATTTACTCAGAGGCTGCCGGCAGCCCGGAGAATTTCAAAGAATGTGTAGAATCACGTAGTATTATGCAGACCCTGCTAGGGCATGCAGGATCAGCAGGACCAGACAAAAACATGATGAACTCTGCATCTGGTCACCGGCTCCCACCTGGCCAGAGGAGGATGAACTACACTGTCTCCCATGGCTCAACTAGCCGCTTCTCCCGGTCTGAGAATAGCCCCAAACTCACCACATCGTGATTTTCCAGCTTGCCCATGCTCCCTGCTCAGCTCCTTGCACTCACAGAAGACACAAAACCACTGACGCCATCTTCTCTTCGAAGTCATGCTTGAAAGTGGCTGCAGCTGGAAGGATCCTGCACAACTTCTGACTGGCAGGTCACCTAGAGGGCCTGATTGGCTATTGAGGCCTGAGTGACAAGAGCACCTCCCATAGAGTTATACTGTGCTTAAAGACACAGCTCAGTCGGGTGATGACAGTGGCAGTGCATGCCTTTAACCCCAGCACTTGGGAAGCAGAGGTAGGCGAATCTCCTTGATTTCTATACCAGCCTGGTCTACAAGAGCTAGTTACAGGAAAGGCTCCAAAGCTACAGAGAAACCCTGTCTCGAAAGACAATAGATAGATAGATGATAGATAGATAGATAGATAGATAGATAGATAGATAGATAGATAGATGATAGATCTACAAGAGCTAGTTTCAGGACAGGCTCCAAAGGTGCAGAGAAACCCTGCCTCGAAAAAGTAAAACTAAATTAAAAAATGAAATAAAGATAGAAAGAAAGAAAGAAAGAAAGAAAGAAAGAAAGAAAGAAAGAAAGATCTGCAAAAGCTAGTTCCAGGAAAGACTCCAAAGCTATAGAGAAATTCTGTCTTGAAAAACAATAAATTAATTAACTGATGAAATAAAAATTTAAAAATTGAAAATTAAAGACACAGCTCAGTGGTTCCTGGCCCTGCCTTTTATCCCAAAGACCTTTTCTAGATCAGTAGAGGTGCATTTCTATAGCATGTGCCCCTGGCTCCAATAGCAGAACCTGCTATCTTCCAGCTCTCCACAGGCACTGCCCGTTCTTCTCCTTGACACAAGCTAACTTGTACAGGCCACTGTCCCACAGGTGGAAGGATGCCCAGAATATTATCAGCTAAAGGGAGATTTAAAGATACAAAAGGAGATATTTGTTATGTGACACCATACTGAGGTAAGGTGAACTGAAGGTAATTTTTACCTGGATGTCACAGGGACTTCAGATAACCAGGAAAGAAAAGCAAGAACTAGATCACAGGTTAAAAACAGACAATAAGTCTTTCTCCCACCAGAAATCTGCATGATGGTTTCATTTCTTTGGAGTTTCATTCATGAAATTTAGAACAAACTGTTGTCAAATGGATAAAAATAAAGAGTAGTCTTCAGGAAAAGTTGAATACTTAGAGAATGAGATAGGAACAAAGTGTTTATGAGCACTAATGCTATCACATCTTCCTCAATGGGCAGGTGAAAAAACCCACAGCAACATTATTCAAAGTTCTCTACATGAATAGGACTGGTAGAATGAATCTCTTCATGTATATAGAAAGTGGATTTATTAAAATGTCTTACAAGCTGTGATCGAGGTAATCCAAAAATGTCTGTCAAACAATAGAAATAGTTGTTAAGTTCATGAGGCTGGATATCTCAGCTGGTCTTCAGTATATACCAAAATTTCAAGGAAGTAGGCTCTAATGCTGGTAAAGAAATGAGCTTGGTAGCCAGAGCTAGGGCATGCAGGCAAAGTGAGAGGAGAGAGCTTACTTCTTCAATAATGAAAAGTATAAGAATAAAATATAGAAATTAAGGATCCAGTCCAAAAATGTGGAAATATAAAGTTGTAAGCTAAAACACATTTTGAAAAATGAAAGAGAGAGAGAGGAAGAAAGAAAGAAAGAAAGAAAGAAAGAAAGAAAGAAAGAAAGAAAGAAAGAAAGAAAGAAAGAAAGAAAGCTGGCAGCCACTGTTAACCTTTAACAAACACTTTCTGCCTTAAGAGCAGACATCCTGGCAGCCACTGTGTACAGAGGTAAACCTTTAACAATCATTTCCTGCCTCCCAGCTTTCCCACTAGGCAGGTACTGGCAAAAAGGTTAGCTTCTAGCTATTGCCTCTATGGAACCCTCTGCTTGTATTCTTCTAATTTTTAACTGTCCACTTATGCAACTCTACTCTCTGCCTTACATTCTTTCAGGTGCAGTGAAAACTGGCTGTGCCAGCCACTAACTTTAACACTCTAAGTTAGCAATCTAATGTTCTATAAACAACAGTTGTAAAACTAACAATGTAATGTGACTTTAAGCCTGACTTCAAGGTTGTAAAAGCTCTTTGACACACACCTGGTGCTAGATTTTACTGTACAGAGAAGCTCCAAACCAGCCACCAGGGCCACAGTTTCAGAACCTCCTTAGCAATCAGGGAAATGCAAATCAAAACAACTTTGAGATATCATCTTACACCTGTCAGAATGGCTAAAGTCAAAAACACCAAGGATAGCCTTTGCTGGAGAGGCTGTGGAGGAAGGGGTACACTCATCCATTGCTGGTGGGAATGCAATCTTGTGCAACCACTGTGGAAGTCAGTGTTTCGGTTTCTCAGGAAATTCGGGATCAACCTACCCCTCGACCCAGCAATACCACTCTTGGGAATTTACCCAAGAGATGCTCTATCATATGTCAAAAGCATTTGTTCAACTATGTTCATAGCAGTATTATTTGTAATAGCCAGAACCTGGAAACAACCTAGATGCCCTTCAATGGAAGAATGGATGAAGAAAGTATGGAATATATACACATTAGAGTACTACGCTGTGGTAAAAAACAATGACTTCTCGAATTTTGCATGCAAATGGATGGAAATAGAAAACACTATCCTGAGTGAGGTATCCCAGACCCAAAAAGATGAACATGGGATGTACTCAGTCATAATTGGTTTCTAGCCAGAAGCCAATCTCTGACTAAATATGTAGGTGAGACCAGAAAGTGTGATCCAGATTTAAGACAGATCTTATTCTTTGTTTGATTGTTTTTTGTTTTATGTTTTCTTTTTTCTTTTTTGGTGTTTTTGAGACAGGGTTTTTGTGTGTAGCCCTGGAATTCATTCTGTAGATAAGGCTGGTCTCAAACTCAGAAAATCTGACTGCTTTAACCTCCTGAGTGCTGGGGTTAGAAGTGTGCAAGCAACCAAGCATCTGAAGGTGAATATCACCTCAAATGATCCAGATTAAAGACAGGTCTTTAATTTTAAAACCTTTAGAAAAATCCCTCATCAGTATAACCATTGGGTTTTATTAATTCCAGATGTAGTCAACTTGACTTCCAAGATTAGATATCACAACAGCCAAGACAGAAGAAATAAGAAAAATTGTTATCTGCAGGAGACAGGGAAAGCATGGAAGTTATTTCCAAAACAATGCTTTTCCAAAACAAAGGAAGCATGTGGATTTTACTAAGGGAGTTTCTACACATTTATGTAGAGTTCTGTCTATTCCTAAGCAGGTTCAGTTAAAAAATGCATTTCTGAATATGATGACAATATAAAAGTGGAGATGTTTAGGGACATTCTCACTTCAAAGTCATGTAAAAACATATAAATTATAAAAATGATGGAAAGAAATGTCTCTGACATGTTTATCTTGTACCACAAGTGTTAGTATTTAGGCATCTGTAGTGGTCTGCCCTTGGGGTTGTGACAGGATATATCCTCAGCTTCGGTCACTAAGATCACCTCCTGTGCACATTAAAGGTTGGTCTTGCCCACTTCCTATCTTTCCCTCTCCCTCTCCCTCCATTTCTACCTTTCTCCCCCTTTCTCTTTCTCTTTCTACTTCTTTGCCTGTCTCTGTCTTTTCCCCCCATCTCTCTGCCTCTCTCTTCTCTTCTGCTGCTCCTTTACCTAAAGACTGGTCTCCCCACCCTTTTCACATTCCCTTTACCCTAATAAAAAATCCCTCCTTGTGAGCTCTCCTATTGTGATGCTTTTTTAAATTTACAACAACATGGTCTTAGCTGAAAATTAGGTAAAACACACAGCAGATGAAGAATGCTTTGGAGCCTATGTGGCCTGTCAATCTTGATGTTCGATCTAAAAGATAACTGTAACCATGCCACAATTCTCACAGATACAAAAGATAGAGAACATAAATAAAAAAAAAAACTTCAAGGAAAGGTCACTTAACAGCACTGTATACTCTGTTCTTAGATGGATGGCTATGATGAACTCTATTAACCTAAATATTTGTATGGGTGTTTTGCCAGCATATGTCTGTGCACAGTACCTACAGAGGCCAGAAGAAGGCAGAAGATGGCTGGGACTGAAGTTACAGCAAATGGTTAGCTACCATGTAGGTTCTGGGAATGGAACCTTGGGATCTGTAACAATACCCAGTGTTCTTTCTTAAAAAATATTTATTTATTTATTATGTATACTATATTCTGTCTGTGTGTATGCCTGCAGGCCAGAAGAGGGCCCCAAACCTCATTACAGATGGTTGTGAGCCACCATGTGGTGACTGGGAATTGAACTCAGGACCTTTGGAAGAGCAGGCAATTCTCTTAACCTCTGAGCCATCTCTCCAGCCCTCACCCAGTGTTCTTAATTGTTGAACCGTCTCTCTAGTCGCTCTTTTTATTTAAAACTTTTTTTCATAATGGTGAGGGAGGTCCTTCTGTCTATGTGTTAATTTTATTGGTTAATGGATGAAGAAAACTGGCTTGGTCTATAGCATGGGAGGAAGAAGGCAGAGTTAGGAGAAGCCATGGAGCTGCCAGAGACAGACACTGGTTGGAATCTAGCCGGTAAGCCACAGTCACGTGGCAACACACAAATTAATAGAAATGGGTTAAATTAATATGTAAGAACTAGCCAATAAGAAGCTAGAGCTAATGGGCCAAGCAGTTATTTAATTAATACAGTTTTTGTGTTATTATTTTGGGTCTAAGCGAGCCAGACAGCCAGAAACCAACTAGCGACCTCCCTACAACATCATAAAATGATAATTAAAAGATATTGCATCACTTTCCCCTTTTATCTCTTCATTCCCTCCTTTCCCAATCCCTTCCAATTTCTTCCTTGTTAAGTTTGGGTGAATAAGAATGCTGAAACACATGAATACAAACTGATGCATCCATTTTTGTGGATTGTGCATATATGGACAATTGGCTGATCATGTTGTATTGGATAAACAGTTAGGGAGCTCATCCCTTCCTGAGATTTATTTTCTCAAATAGAGGAGATTTTTTACTTTTTAACCAGCACCAGGTGTTTGAGCCTGACTAGGCTGCCTTGGACAATAAAATCAAGAATAGAAAACTTAGTATAGAAAATATCTTACCAGTTAAGAGCACTGAAGATTCTGTCAGAGCATCCAGATTCTATTCCTGGTACATATAGAAGTTCACTACTATCTGTAACTCTAGTACCAGGGCTTCTGACACCATCTTCTAGCCTCCTTGGCCATGATAAGAACAGGAGATGTAGACCACAAAAATTGTTTTCAAGCTATATGTGGTAGTGCATTCTTTTAGTACCTGCAATCTGGACACCAGAGGCAGGAAGATCACTGTGAGTTTTGATGCCTGTGCTACATAGTCTACACACATACACACACACACACACACACACACAGAGAGAGAGAGAGAGAGAGAGAGAGAGAGAGAGAGAGAGAGAGAGAGAACATAGGAAAAGAACAAAACCTAATAACTTACAAGATAGGAACATTGGAGAATTGGGACATGAAATACCTATTAAAGTCATTTCAAGTGTTTGCCACTGGTTTCCATAGAACCATATTTAAAAAACTAAAATATGGTGAATCATATGAGCACATGCCATTTATCCCAGGTACTGGAAGAATCTGAACATTTGACAGTGGGCCACCAACTTAACATGAGACCTGAACTGCCCATCATGAGCTGTGTGTTACTGGGCCCACCAAGTCATGAAGTAGGACATGCACAGCAACAATCTACTGTCAAATAGATGTGGTATATAAGATATCAGGTCCAAGCTGGGGATCATGATTGGCAACCAGAGTCCCTCATTAGCTAGGATGACCTAGCTGGGATTCAAGACAATAGCAGTTACTACAATCCCGTAATGGTAGGTACTGTTACCTCTTCAGAGGAAGGTGGGATAAGAACTGGAGGTAGAAATCAACTATACAATTTAGGGAAAAAGAAAAACAACTCACATGGCTCCCTATTGGCTCCCTCATGGCTCACAATCTACTTCCCACTGGTGCTCCTGATTGCTAGACTTGCCCAGAGTTCCTCAATAGCTAGGATTGCCCAGCTGAGCCTCAAGACAGCAACAGTTCCCCTACTAGATGAGCAGAAATCAAATGACAAAGCTAGCACAGCCCTTCCCAGCTCTACCATTCCACCTTAGAGGAACACAGGGCTCTAGTCTGGAGAATTAGTATTTTAGTAGAAACTCCTCCAGTCTCTCAGAGCACTTCCTGTTCTTTTCCAAAATATGGTGTCCCTTGTGTGTTCCATTACAGAGTCACTGACCAATGTAATCAACCCTTTCCCTCATAGCTCAGATATTCTGAAGCCAAACCTAGGTCACATTCAAACTGCAATTCTTGATAAAGCAAAATTCATGATTTTTCTAATTTCTGGAAAGACTTAGAGGCAAGAAAGTGATTATGTAAATGATGTAATTATAATCCACAAAAATTCATCTAAAAAGGTGAAACAGGTTTATGGTCATGTGCTACAAAGTTTAGTGATTTATATTAGAGCACACCAAGGATTAGTAAATCATTTTATCTCAGGCTGTATATCTTAAATATGTATAATAACAGTTCTTTTAGGCGGGGGAACACCATTTTACACAGTTCTATTTTTGTCAGAGGAGTTCAACTACCATAATTTGGTTTCATAAGTTTGGTTCTTTATTCTGATTCTTATTCCTTAATCTGTGGATGCAAGAAATGGTCAGTCAGAACATTTAGCAATCATCTAAAATTGATTGACTCATTACCTATTTCTTATGTGAGCTATGGTCAAAGGGGGGAAGCTTTCATGCTCCTTCTTGCCCATACCTCTCTGTGCTGGGACCAGACCTGATTTATAGTTTGTGAGTGAACTCAATTCTTATATGAGTCCCTCTTAATTTGCAAGTTCACAATAAAATACAGATTAGTTGGAGGACACTCATCTATTTTCCTTCTCACTGACCACTTAAGACCTAGCCTTGCAGCAGTTGCAAGACTTTCTTTCCAGCCTGAGCAAAAGAAGCAGGATTAGGTGTTCAAAACAATTCTAAACTACATAGTGTGAGAAAGGTAGGTCTCTATAAACTCAAGGTCAGCCTGGTCTACAAAGCTAGTTGCAGGACAGACAAAGCTACGCAAAGAAACTCTGTCTTGAACAACAAAAATGTATTTATTTAATTGTCTGGGATGTGCCAAACTATAATTCAGGTACACTGGAGATAAGGTGGCCAAATCGCTCTGATTTTCTACAAGATCCTAGTCTATACACTGAGTTCCAAAACAGCCAGAGATTCATAATGAGGCTATTACTTAAGATAAAAAAGTAGAAAATAAAAAAGAACAAATTATTAATAAAAATAATAAACAAGATATTTTTTGGTGTGACTAGTTTGGAATGGTGATGAAGATATAAGTGATTAATTTATCCTTGGGGTCCTAACAGGTTTAGATAGATGACAAGGGATATACAAAACTAAGTTAATATAACTAAGTCATATAATGAAAGCATTCCCATCTCTGAAACCCTCCTATCTCTCCTGTAAGGTGGTCACATAAGGAGTAAATGTTTCTTCAGTAGACATGGTCTCGCCTGAAGGAGTCAGTCTTTTTCCACAGTGAAATTCCCATGTAAACTCAAATTTCATAGTGTCTATTATTTCACTAGATGTTAGCCAAAGGGAGAAATTTAAATGTATCTTAGAATATCCTTATTCTTGCCAGGCAGACAAGTATTGGGGATTGATGGGATGGAGACTAAATACATTTACGTTCCTGTGGAGACTGCAAAATGGGGGCTGTAGGATACTGTCACTGTGCCAAAAAAGTAAATAGTGGAAGACCTGGAGGAGGCTGAACCACCATAGTAGAGTGGATCCAGAGCACAGATGGTGCCAACCTACTTAAGTGCACTCTATGCACTGTTCTTTGCCATTTGATCCTTGGGCTTTTGCAAATAATTCTTTCAACCACAGCTCCATGTAAGTATCTGATTAACTTAGCCTTACAGTGACTTCAATTCAAGTCTCAGGATCTCCCCACAACCTGGATGTCATCTGGTCACCACCATTCAAAACTCCTAACTAGAGATTTTGTAGGCATCAGAGTAAGCACAATATGATTCCATTCAGATAAGTCATACTTCATGCCCGCAAGTTCCTTTTCTCTCCTTCAGAGGAAGTAAAAACTCAACCTGGAGTCCATCGGAAATGCAAGCTTATGGGTTCCAATAGATGTCTATTAACCGCATTGGAGACAAACTCATTATTTTGACTTTTGTTAAATTGTCAACCATCTTTTAAAGTATTTTATTGTCAGTTGTACTCCTGGTTAGTTTTGTACTTTACCCTCATTTTAAGGAGTTTTTGGACCCCTGACCCTAACCCTAATCTCTGAAAGTAGCTTGCTCCAATACAGAGAGAACCAAGAGGTGAGTGACCAGCCACCCAGTATGACACCACACTTTCTAGGCATTCCATAGTGAGGCAAAACCCTGGACCTCTAGCCCGAATACATCAGTTTCTCTAGCCAGTAAACAGGAAAGTTTCCTGCAGGTAGGCTGGGCCAATACCTACTCACTTCCACTGGGCCCCCAAAGCAACAAACACCATCCTGCACCCCCACCTACACTGCAACTTCAGTGGAACTCATAAATACAGCTTGCTACAATACTGAGAGGACCAAGAGGTGAGTGACCAGCAACCCAGCAGGGGTCCTCACAAACCTGACTTGGGTTATCTAGATAGCCAGCAGGAGGGGTTCCTGCTGAGAGGACCAAGAGGGGAACTCTAAAGCACAAGCTGTGAGAGCAACCTAGGAGAACAGAGCAAGAGAGCATGCTAAAGGAGACCTCAGTGGCTGCCTGAGACACAGAGCAGACCAAGAACAGTACCCAAAGACTCAGACAGCCACTGTAAGAATTGGACTAACAGGATAGAAAAGATGGAAGAGAGAATCTCAGGGGTTGAAGATAGCTATGAAATAAATTCATCAGCCAAAGAAAACATTAAATCTAACAAATTCTTAACACAAAACATCAAAAAAAAAGTCACCTAACAGTTATCCATACTCTGTTCTTAGATGAATGGCTATGATGACTTCTATTAACCTCAGAACAAAGCTACTTTCACCTCTGAGCATGCTGGCTTAGCAGAAGACCACAGCTGCTTCCATACAAGATCAGAAGGAGTTAAACTTAAGTAGCCCTGGCTGCTGTCAGTCTCAGCATCACTAGAGAATTCTAATCTTTCCTTTTCCTAAATATGTTTTTTTTAAATTAGTTATATGTGTGTGTGTTACCTGCATGTCTATGCACAGTACCTACAGAGATGAGAAGGCTGGAGATGCCTGGGAGTGGAGTTATAGCAAATGGTTAGCTACTACGAGGGTCCTGGGAATGGTACACTGGGTTCCTAGTGCTCTTAGTTGCTGAGCCATCTATCTAGACCCTCTTTTTTATTTAAAATTTGTTGCCATAAATTGTTAATTAATAGATATTACATCACTTTAAATCTCTTCATTCCATCCCATTGAGAAATCCCTTCCAATTTCTTTCTTGTTAAGTATGGTGAATGCATATGCTGAAATAGAAGAATGGTTAGCTAGTGTTGGTGGCAAATGGAAAAGAAAAGTCTTCTGTCACTGTGAAAGTTAGAATATAGAACAGGCACACTGCCTCAGTTGGTGGACCAACCCCTCGTGGTCCTGACTTCCTTGCTTGTCTTGTCTCTCCTTCTGCATTTCAACTGGACCTTGGGAGCTCAGTCAGTTGCTCTGATGAGGGTCTCTGTCTCTATCTCCATCTGTCGCCAAATGAAATTCAGCTGGACGGGGTCTGAATGAGCAGGCGATCAAACTGGACTCTCTAATTGCGGCTGACAATGGGGGCTGACTGAAAAGCCATTGATAAAGGCACTAGGACTTGTTTTTATGGCATGTACTGGCTTTTTGGGACCCTAGTCTATTTGGATGCACAGCTCCCTAGGCCTGGATGTAGGGAGGGAGGGCCTTGGACTTCCCACAGGGCAGGGTTCCCTGCCCTCTCTCAAGCAGGGTGGGAGAGGGAGGATGGGGTGTGGGAGAGCAGGAGGAGATTGGAAGGAGGGAAGGAAGTGTAAATATTTGAATAGAAAAATAAAAATTAAAAAAGAAAGTTAGAATATTTATTATGTAAAACAATGTATGAAAAATAACATAAAGTAAATACACACCACGGAAGCCTGATGTCAATTTTTACTAAAAATGGGATAATACTCTGAGGGTTCAGTGGCAGTCACCATTTTCGTGTGTGTCAAGTGCTTACAGTAACCAAGAATTTACATATTATCTTTCTTGTAGGAAACCATTAGCAAATATGGTGGCTAAGTCCCATGGCTGCTTCCTTCATTATGTAGTCATGAGTCAAGATGAGATCAAACCACACAGTGGCCTTCTGCTTACATCTAGCCCAGTTCCCTGGTAAGGCAAGCACATCCATCATAAGGCACTTTCCCTGTAGGAAGCAGACATCTTGAGGTTAAATGTGCTCTGTTACACCTTTTACCTTGAAAAAACACATTGGTTAAGTTATTATGAATATTGTCATTAGTTAGGTTACCATGGCAGTCTTTCAAATGTGAATCAGCAAACCATTTAGATCTTTCCAACATATAATGGCACAGACTATACATTTGCTCTCCACAGAAGAGGACAGGGTACACAGTGGGGAATAACTGACCAAAGTAAAACTCAAATCCAATAAGGAAATTGCCAAATCCTACAGTTCTGTTTAAAACACCTGGGGATTCAGTTTCAAAAGCTGAAACTGTATCCCTGCCAGTTCTCACACTTCTCATCTCCTTTTCGCTACTTCCACTTGCTATATGAAGCACTGTATGACAATTATTTCATAATTTGGTATCTCAAAATCTTGTGATCTAAGTATCCAACCCAGGCATCATAGCTAAATGCAAAAAAATTTCATCGTCTCCTCAGTGGGGCTCTGCCACTACCAAACTTAGATGCCTGCAACAGTACTGAAATGAAAGCATAGAGGAGTAATTTATGACCTATAACTTTGCCTCTTTCTTATTACCAGAAAAAGTAGCACTGAGATAAAATCACCATATGGAGATCTGGCTATGAATGGATTCTGTCCTACTGAAACAGATTTCATTGGTTAAGCAATAAAGAAACTGCTTGGCTGGCCCTCATAGGTTAAAATATAGGTGGGAGGAGTAAACAGAACAGAAGGCTTGGAGAAAGAAGCTGAGTCAGAGAGTCGCCATGATTCTCCCACTCTAGGCAGCTGCAGGTTAAGATCATTCCTGGTAAGCCAGCTTGTGAGCTACACGGATATTAGAAATGGGCTAGCCCAGGTGCAAGAGTTAGCCGAGGAAAGGCTAGATATAATGGACAAGCGGTGTTTAAAAGAATACAGTTTCTGTGTAATTATTTCGGGTAGAGCTAGCCATGTGGGCGGCCGGGCGCTGGGGATGCAGCCCCACCGCTCCTATTACTACAAAGCATGAGCCACCACAACCACCTTGAACATCCATTTTGGAAGTTAGTAATTATTGATATACTTTCTCTGATGTTTACTCAATAATGTTGATCTGTTTTGTATCTTTTTATATGTTAGCAGACATTTCTCTTATAATGGCCATATCCTATTCAAAGGATTTGGAAACAAGAGGGATGATCCTTTTTCTTTCCTTCGAAAATGACTTGGTTTTCACCACAAACCACAAGTGTCATTTCTTTCTGCCCTGCTTGTTGCTCCTTTTCACTATAGACATATAAGTATCATAAATACTAACTGTATCAGTAACTCACTGTTTCATAAAAAAATCATTACCTTTTAATTATGTCTCAGTTTTTCAGGACACAGGCAGAATAGATAGATTTTCATGGAAAATATTCCAGAAATTAACTAAGTTACTGCTTTACTGATGTGAAGGGACATTATTGCCAAGGCAACTCCTATAAAGCCTTTAATTTGGGGTTTGTTGGTACTTTTCAGAGGATTAGTCCATTATCATTATAACAGGAAACATGGCAATAGGCAAACATGTAGCTGAGGGTCTATATGCTCATCTGAAAGCAGCAGACAGAAAGCAAGAATCCATTTCCAGAGACACGCTTCCTCCAAACATGCCATATCCCTATTTCCCAAATAGTTCCACTAATTGGGGAATAAGCATTCAAATATATAAGCATATGGAAACCATTCTCATTCAAACTACCACATGACCTCTAGCCTAAACTTTCATGGAGTTTATTTCCCACCTCATCCTCATGACCTTGATCTTCAGTATCTGTATTACTCTCAGAACTCTCATCTTTCAGGTTCTTTTAATTAATTAAGGATGATAGGCATGGTTCTTTATGCATTCTTCTCATTAAGATATGTGTAGAATTTACAATGGCTCTTTATATCCAGAGTCTTGTTATCTTTTGCATTCTTTCAACATACAACATTCTCAGATTCTTACCACAACAACTTCATTTTAGGGTTACTGATTCGTGTCTAAATTGCTCCTCTGTTGCTTTGATTAAATCCTTTTACTAAATACAGTGGAGGGGATATATAGGATTATTTTGCTGATACTGTCAGCCAACATTCAGTGACTAAGGAAATTCAGAATAGAAACTAAGGCTAGCATCTGATTTTACTAGTTGCATCCATTTGCCTGAAATATTCATGATGTCATTGTTTTTAATACCTGAACAATACTCTATTATGCAAATGTAACACATTTTCTTTATTCATTTTTTATTGACAGACATCTAGGTTGCTTCTGGCTATAATAAATAAAGCTGCTATGAACATAGTTGAGCAAGTGTCCTTGTGGTAGGATGGAGTATTCTTTGGGTATATGCTCAAAAGTGGTATATCTATGTTTTCAGGTAGATAGATTCCCAATTTTCTTCAGAACCGCTCTATTGATTTCTGTAGTAACTATACACATCTGCACTCTAAGCAACAGTGGAGAATTGTTCCCCTTGTTCCTTATCCATACTAGCATGAGCTGCCACTTGTGTTGTTAATCTTAGCCATTCTGACAGGTGTAGGATGGAATCTCAGAGTAATTTTGATTTGCCTAATCCCTGATAGCTAGGTTTGTTGAACATTTCTCTAAGGGTTTCTCAGGAACTTGAGATACCTCTATGGATAATTGTGTTCAGGTATGTATCTTGTTTTTTTAAATTTGAGGTATTTGATTTGGTATGCGATTTCTAGAGGTTTAATATTATTATTTTAAATATTAGTCCTCTATAGGATGAGGCAATGGTAAAATATTTTCCTACTCTGTTTAAGAAGTTATCTTGTGTGACATTGCATTCAAGGCTATTTTCCACTAACTCATCTGCCAGAATCAATGTATTTCATTCTATGCTGAGTCTTTGATCCAACTGGCCTTGAGTTTGTGCAGGATGATAGGCATGGTTCTTTCTGGATTCTTCTACATGTAGACAACTATTTTAGGAGCACTATTTTTGAAGATGCTGTCTTTTTTTTTTTCAGTTGAATATTTCTGGCTTCCTTAAAAGAATCAGGTTCTGTATCCACCCTTCCTTTATCCCAACCATCCCATTTCCCCAAGTTCCCCCCATCCTCCCCTTCTCACGTTTCTCACCCCATTTCCCCTTAGCCCCATGCCACCTCACCCCCAAGTTCCCAGTTTTTGCCCGGCAATCTTGTCTACTTCCCATATCCAGGCGGATGACTATATGTTTTTCTTTCTGTTCACCTTCTTATTTAGCTTCTCTAGGATCACAAATTATGTGCTCAATGTCCTTTATTTATGGCTAGAAACCAATTATGAGTGAGAACATCCCATGTTCATCTTTTTGGGTCTGGGATACCTCACTCAGGATAGTATTAACATAGTAAACATGTTTTGATCTTTCATTTTGTTAACATTCTTTTTTTTTATTTAAATCACTGCTTGGCCCATTAGCTCTAGCTTCTTATTGGCTAACTCTTACATATTAATTTAACCCATCTCCATTAATCTGTGTATTGCCACGTGACAGTGGCTTACCAGCTAAGTTTTGGCATGTCTGACTCTGGCAGTGTTGCTTTTATTGGTTAATGAATAAAGAACTGCTTTGAGCTTATGACAGGGAAGAACAGAACTTGGCTGGAAAGCTAGGCTGTCTGCTGGGACATTCTTATGATGATATCTGGGTCGATATACTCCTTTTGTTAGTTTTGTACTTGATATAGATAAAGGAATTTGGGAAGAGAGAAGATAAGGGGGAAGCCTGGGTCTAGGGTTTTTTGAGGGAATGATGTTGTTTAGACAGAGGGAACTGGGACTGTGTACAGGATATTCTTTGTGTTACAAGTTGGCAGTGTGCAGAGAAAATGATCTGGGTAGAAAAGTTTGCTTAGATATGGAAGAATCTTGTGGTTGGCAGATAAGTAAGGAGGATCCTGGTTGAAGTCTAGAGTTCCTTTGGTATGGAGGACAGGAAATCCAGACTAGGATTGTGCACTGTTTGTGAATCTATGCTATATTTGTTGGGTTGAAGAAATGGAGTGGATGGGGCAGATTCTGGTAGAAACCTAGAAGTTAGCTGTGGCAGGAGTAGTAGTGGTCAATTAGAATGGAGCAAATTTGAATTTTTAAGAACAAAAATACATTAATTTTTATTTCCATGTTAAAAAAGAATGAAGAACAGTAAGTAGTACCCTGATATGGAGAGAATTAATAAAAACCTTTGTTTCTCCAAAAGGAGAAATACCTATTTTCAGCTCCAAGAGATGATGAAGGCCCAGCCCCCAGCCTCTGTACCTCAAGGCTTTTTAAACTGATAGAGACCATGCTTTTCTGTGGTGTTTTTAATGCAGGCACTGAAACTGATGCCTTCTCATCCTGGGTTAATCATTACTTGCTTATTGCAAATACATCATTATGTGCAACTCATAGTTCCTATACATTACACATTGGAAATTTTCTTTTCACGTTAAAGACTTTCCAAATCACCTTTGGAATAAACTACTTATTGTTGGCAAGATCTGAGGATCTTACCTCCAGGGATTACAGAAGTGAAGAAGCCTGTTCATGAAACATTGCTTCATTTAAATTGCTTCCAAATATTTTAACTAGCTTATTGACTAAAATAGATGAGCCCACACAGCTAATATAAATGAAAGAACTATTTTCCTAATTAAATGATCCAAAGGCCTTTGAAAACTCAAAAACACTGCCAAGCTGGAGCATGCTGTCATTTGATATTTAGTCGTTGGTGTATTTTTTTCGTAGCGTTTACCTTTATGTATGAAAGTTTGTGGATGGTTTCAATTTCCTCTGATATTCTACATATAAACACATATTACTAAGCAGAAAGAAAGGGTTCTTAGTGTTCTTTATCTTGAAAATAATACACTTTATTTTTCTTTATGGTTGGAAAAACTTCCATATTTGTAAGAGTATTTTTATAAAGATATTATTTCCTATTTCATTGTTAAATTTTTTAAAAATTGTTAACAGCAATTTAAATGGAAAGCATTCATTTTCTACAATTTTTATGGAATCAGATCTTTAGTAATCTATAATGTGATTTACATTAGTTTAAATATGATATGGATGAAGTATTCTGTTCTCACTTTGTTATATAATAACTATATTGGCTTCTATAAAATTTGTTCTGGTGGAACTCAATGCTGATTAAAGTGTGAAAAGTGCTAAAACATACAGAAAAATGTGTGACAATGACAGAACTGGATGTTTTTTTGTGCTTATGCTCTACTTCATTGTGACTTCATCAGTCTAAAGCTTCATGTATGGCAACTGTAGATCTTCTATATCAGGTAACAATAGAAATATTTTTCAATCATGGGGAAGGTTTATTATTGCTGCCATCTGAAGGAAATGAAAACTTCTTTTGGCCCTATCCACTATTAAATCATGTAAATGAGTTTTTCCTTGATTGCTTCTTATTGAAACATATTCCTTCATAGGTAACTGTTGTGAGCACTTAAATTTATTACAGTACAAAATTTCTAATATACTTTTAACCTATGTCCTAAATGTTGATCATGATGTACTCAGAGGCTATTCTTTGTACCCACAAGAATGATTGTAATAATTAATCACTAACAGAGATTCTCATGGATTCTTGAAACTGATGTAGTGACACAAGAACAACATCACTAATAGCTAATATTCATTTAGATGTCACAAGTAATGAGCAGAACTTGAAAAACTCAAAACTAAGCAAAGCACCCAAGGATGTTGTAATTCCCTGAAGTAAGATAACGTAGGTTGTGAGTGATCTTGACAGTAACACAAGCTCATGACCACAGAATTCACCACCATGCCATTCTTTCTTTCTGTCTTTTTCAAAGCTTGTCTGGGGTTATTTCATAGATATCAAGAATAATAAATCTACAGTCATTATTTACTGTCATTATTATATCCCATTTATTCATAATTATTAATAATAATGTAGTAAATATAAGCTTGTAGATTGATTATGCAAAAGTGAACAAATAAAACTATGACAGCATTATGTAAAAAGATAGCTTTGAGCTCATGATGCTGGAAACAAATAAGCTGAAAAAACTTTTAAGTTCTGTTGTCTAATTTATTTAACATAGAAATTGCAATGGATTCACATTTATAATATGTATAGTAAATGATCCATAGTTATGCCTTACCATGCTAATTATAATGCTTTTGTGAGCACTCTGTATTTGAAGACTTGGACACTGAATTTCCACTTGAGAACCTCAGGAAGCACCTCTATCCATCTTTTAGTTTCTATGTCTCCTATTTAATCACCCATATTATCACAAGAGTTCTGGAAAGGAAAATCTCAACTGGTACAACAGTCAATGACAGTTGGGGTTAATTCATTTCAGTTAAAATGATGTGGGACAATTGCAGTCCATTTAAATGTGAGATCCAGTGATGAAATGGACAGAATTTTAGCTCCTGGTAGCTCTGACAAATAATCAAATAAAATAATTAACACCGGTGGTTCTGTGCAAAATAATGTTAGCGTTATTAGATACAGTACAAAGAAAGTCTTTTGAGACTAAATAAAAGATATTTGAACAATAGAAGTCTTTTGAAATATATTTAGTTACAATATAATAGTGTTGAGGGGATGATCCAGGACCATTCTTGTTTTGGGTGATGTACAGATCATATTATGACATTTTCTGCTAAGATGTTACTAGCTAACTCCCTGTGTATACTAGTTGATAGTCATAGGGTTTATTGACATCACTGTTTTCTATTTATCTTAAAAGGAGTAATGCTTCCTCAGTGTTTTGTGATGTAATGTGTTTTTAATAACGAGTTTTACATTTTGAGAGAAATACTAATGTGTGTAAAATTATTAGAGCAGAACTCTGGAGAACCCCCAAGAGGAACTCAACAGATGGTTACTGAAGAAACACTGAAGTTCACCACTTAGAAGATGCTAATGAAGATGTGCCTTCTGGCATAAAGGAAATGTAGGTGTAGGTCACAATGTGAGGTCCTGTTCTGCTGAGCTGATATCTCTGAAACAAGTATAATAGTAGAGTAAATGGGACAGAAAAACAATGTTACAGAGTTTATCCTCCTGGGCCTCACTCAGGACCCTGTTGGCCAAAAAGCATTGTTTGTCATATTTTTACTCATCTACATTGTGACAATGGTGGGCAACCTGCTCATTGTGGGGACAGTGATTGCCAGCCCCTCCTTGGACTCTCCCATGTACTTCTTTCTTGCCTTTCTGTCACTCACAGATGCTGTTTATTCCACTGCCATCTTGCCCAAGTTGCTTAAAGACTTAGTTTGTGATAAAAAGACCATTTCCTTCACAGCTTGTCTAGTTCAGCTTTTTGTGGAGCACTTATTTGGTGGTGCTGAGGTCTTCATTTTGGTGATGATGGCCTATGATCGCTATGCTGCCATCTGCAAGCCACTGCACTATTTGACCATCATGAATCGTCAGGTTTGTATTCTCTTGCTCTTGGCATCTTGGGTTGGAGGATTTGCTCATGCTCTGCTTCAAGTTATCTCTGTGTATATACTTCCTTTCTGTGGACCCAATGTCATTGACCACTTTGCCTGTGACATGTATCCATTATTGGGACTTGCATGTACGGACACCTACTTTCTAGGCCTCACTGTAGTTGCCAATAATGGAGCAATGTCTGTAGTGGTCTTCATCCTTCTCCTTGTCTCCTATGGAATCATTTTAAACTCTCTTAAGACTCACAGTCAGGAAGGGAGACACAAAGCTCTGTCCACCTGCAGCTCACACATCATGGTGGTTGTCCTCTTCTTTGTTCCTTGCATTTTTATGTATGTTAGACCTGTCTCTAATTTTCCTACTGATAAATTTATTACTGTATTTTATACAATTTTCACTCCTATGTTGAATCCTTTAATATATACCCTGAGAAACCTTGAGATTAAAACTTGTATGGCAAAGCTGTGGAATAAAATGTTCACTACAAGCACAAAATGAATTTCTCCTCACTGAACATACTTCTAACTGGAAATATACATTCAGTAATTAATTTTAGCAGTTTTACTTTCAATGTTCTTTATTTGGACCAATATTTGTCATTGTGAGATCTTTGGTACTTTTGTGAATGCAATACCCCCCCCCAAAAAAAACCTGGCAATTGCTGCAATTTTAGTTTTCTTTATTGCTACTGAAGTTGATCATGTCTTTATGTTTATTGGGCATCCAACTTTTGCAATTCTAAAATTTGTAATTTTATTATTACTTTATTGTTGGGTATAGCCTTTCATGAAAGTGGGACCCCTGGCAGCGGGACCAGGATGTATCCCTAGTGCATGAGCTGACTTTTTGGTCAGATTACTTGCTCAGCCTCAGTGCAGGGGTAGGGGCTTAATCCTATCTCAACTGAGTGTGTCAGAGTTTGTTGACTCTCCATGGGAGACCTTACCCTTTCTGAGGAGTGGGTGGGGGGTGGAGATGGAAGGGAGCATGTGGAGAAGAGGGGCAGGGGAACCATGGTTGGTATGTAAAATGAATAAAAAAATTTAAAAAATAAAAATAATAGCTTTGAACTAATGGTACTAGAGACAAAGAAGCTGGAAAACCAAAATCATGCTGGCATTTGAATTTTGGAGTGAAAAAGTTATGGACTGCTTAGAGCTCAGTGGAATGTTCTATGCGATCTTAGAAAATAAAAATGTGGAGACTAATGCTGATGGTGGAGGCCTAGCTTGTGAAGTTTCAGAGGGAAGAAAAGGCTCTATAAGTATATTACATAATATTTTTAATTAAGAATTCCTGATTCTGGTCAGTTTTAGCTGAAAACTGACTTTGACTAACAATACTTCAGAACCACTAAAGTGAAGCTTTTGCCTTGTTGGAACAATCTATACTGGTTATCTGCAGCTGAAGAATCAGCTGTGATTCAGAAGAGACCAGCATAACTGAGGAAAAATTTGGGAAATACTTCCTCCTGATCAACACACAGAAAGACAGAGCCAAGACTATTCTTTGTGCTGGCAACTCTATTTGATAATGTGTGAGAGTTTCCCAGATGCTGCTGGTTTTGAAGGCATGACAGGGTGATGGAGATGCTAAGATTTGGAGCTAATGCTACACTAGAAAAGGCCACTGCTGAGAGGCCAGCCTCACTTGCAGCAGAAGCAATAAGGCAGTATATAGGATTAAATGGTAAAATTGTTTTAATATATTTGTTGTCTTGCATAGCATTTTTCTTGCTACTGTATGATCCACATTTAAAGTCATCTAAAATTGAAATATTTGCTTTCTTACTATAGTGATAATAAAAATATTTCTAACACATTTATATAAAATTATTTTTTCCCTTAACTGGTTATAATCATATTCATTATTTTTTATGAGGACGTATCAATGTATTTTTCTTAGCTGTGCTAATTTTATTGTTTATTTATAATTCAGTACTTTATTATTCTGTGTCAATGAAGTAGATTTTTTAGATGCAGTGAAGGCTTCTCATTTAATGCTTTAAAGAATGACATACTCCAGCATTGCAGTGTTTCAGAGTCTTTGTATAATACTTTATATACCAAGAATAATAAATTCAATGGAAATAATTTGGAAAGTAATTGACTTTTTCACCATACCCTTAACATTATTCTGGGTGATATTCATTGTTTCATTGATTCTTTGAAATTTGTCCTTTTTATTTTACTATAGTATTATAATCTTAATAAATTTTATATGTAAACTGTGTTTAGGCTTGGCTTGCTATTATTGGCTAACATCCTAATGTACATAATTAGTTTATTTATTTATTTAGAGCTGTAAACTTCTGTAGCAGCAGGCTGCTTGTTTGTCCTGACCACCCAGAACCAAAATAATCACACAGAAACTGTGTTCCTTAAATCACTGCTTGGTCCATTAGCTCTAGCTTCTTATTGGCTAACTCTTACATATTAATTTAACCCATTTCTATTAATCTGTATATCACTACAAACAAGATTGTGATCTACCAGCAATGTTTCAGCATGTCTATCTCTGGCAGTGGCTCCATGGCTTCTCTTAACTCTGCCTTCTTCCTCCCAGTATTCAGTTTAGTTTTCCCCACCTAACTCTGTTCTACCCTATCAGGCCAAGCCATTTTTTTCCAAAGAAATAATTGTATTTATAGAAAAAAGAACAAAAAGCATTTTCCCTTACTGACCAGGAAACAATCACAGAAACATCTGTATGCTATGGTGACTTGTCTGCTCTCAAAACCAATGTCATATTTCTTCTGACAGAAAAACCTCTAAAAATATAAATAACAAACAAAAGATTGTCTTGTACTGAGTAGTATTTGTTTATGAAATCAAGTACCAGCTGGATCCAAGGTCCAGGAAAAATCACAAAGAGGAAAAATCACAAAGAAACTGAAAAATACCACCTCAGGGGACATTGTTCCCCTGCTATGCTTGTATGAGCAGACCTGCTTCCTTGTTGAAATTGCATTCTGAAAATGAATGGAGCCTCCATAGTAAGAATAGTTTTCCATGGAGGCAGGACAGAGCAAATAAAATAATCCTTACTTTCAATCATTTCTCTGTTTTAGCTAGGATCTAGAATGTTATGGAAGTGGGAGTCTTTGAGAAATTCCAGCCCTTTGAAATATAACTACACCAGTTAAATTTGACAGAAAGCTTTAAATTTATGTTTTTGAATTTTTCACTAGGAAACAAACATTTTACTGCTGAGTTTTCCTTAAAAATTTAATTGATTATTCTTTATAAATTCCCCAATCTAACATCCATGCAAAACATGATCTTTCTTCCTGCAATTCCAATGCATCCCTGATCCCTGGTATACTGAGTGTATACCAGTATAAATGGTGAAGCAATAGGACCATGACACCTCTCCCGAAACCTCGATACTGTGGTGGTTTAAACGAAGCCAGTTTCTTTATTCATTAACCAATAAAAGCAACACATAGACAGAAGGACCTCCTACACCAAACTTTCTTCTTAAGATTGCTTTTTTTTTGTAAAATACAAGCTTTTGTTTTTTTGTATTTTTACTTAAGATTCATTTGATTTCCCTCTTGATTGCTATAGTGACCCATGTATTACTCTGTGATGTGTTATATAATCTCAGTGAGTTTGTGAATTTCAGTTTATTGTTGTTATATAGAGGATATTAAAATATTTCAATGTTTTCTAAATTTTTAAAATATTTGCTTTGTCACCTCATATATGCTAAATTTTAGGAAATGTTTCATTAACTGCTGATAAATATGTCTTCTTCAGTGTTTTGATGGAATAGAATTCAATTGCCCTTGTATACTAACATATTATATCCTTATATATCCATAAATAAAAAAGAAAAAATTCAGTAAGTATAGTGATTGGTATAAAGATGATAGAAAGAAAGTAGAAGGTAGGAAAGAGAAGAGGTAGCTTTGGAGGCCTAAAAAAGTCAGGAGGGAGATAATTTTGTCTAAATAGACTAAAGAGGCTGAAATAAAAATAATGCTTTTAGGTAACATAAACATCCAATTTCCCAGAAGACTGTGGAAGGGTTCTTGCAAACCAGGCCCTTATTTTTGGTGAAAGAAGAAAGCAAAATGAAAGATTAAGGAGAGACTGGTGAAAAAGCAAACACAAAACAAAAACAACAAACATAGTAGATTAAAAAAAAGACTAGATTCCAAATGATCACAACTCTCAGTTTTTTTAATACTACTCTGCCATCCTCCAGTGATAATAAAACATTCAGAAATATTTTTATGCTTACTTTTCCCCAAAGTAAAATTTGCACTGTACATCTTTTTTATTTATCAACAAAGGCACAATTATAAATGTATCGGTTACATACGATAATGAATTTATCTGTTGTAATATAAGTTGAAAATAGTTAAGCTTTAGTAGAGCCCATCTGGCCTTATGACACAGAAAATCCTATTTGCAAATAAAGATAACAAAGATAGATACTAACTAGAGTAGATAATAAGCCTAATTATAGAAATATTAGTAAAAGTCCTGGCTGTAGTTCTTTTTAAAATACTAGAAGAAGGTGGGCTGCGGCGCAGCGGAGTGTGCTCTATGGACCATATACTGCTATGGAATCCTGAAGCACTTGAACTGAAGGTTGGGAAGATGCAGACACTAAATGCTGGGCTGGATTAAGTGCCTGCTGAGGTTGGTGGTTCAGCGAGTTGGGGTCAGCAAGCAGTTGGTACTTTGGTCTGGAAAGCCATATGGTTCACCTCGAAGTATTGTAAGGAAGATTGGTACCAACTTGTCTCTGATTCAGTGTCCGAGAGTTCAATGTCAGCTTACCAGCCATGCAACAGAATGTTGTCCCACCCACCCAGGAAAGGATGTGGTGACATCTTTTGCTGATGTTGGGTGGATAGCCACAGAAGAAGGGGAGTGCTCAACAAGACTCAGAGCAGAGGTCAGGTCCAAGTCTCCCTTTGAGGATGACCTTCCTTGCTTTGAGAAGCCCCCAAGCAGGCACATTTCCTTACCAAACTTGTCTCAAGATGAGCCTCCTCCAAAGACAACACTGGCCAGTAAGGAGGCCTTGCAGAAGATATCTGCTCCTGAGAATGAGCTTGCTGCCCTTAGAGCTCAGATTGCCAAGATTTTGAAGCAGAAGGAGCAACAGAGTCTTAGTGCAGGTCATTTAGATTCTTCTACTATAACACCACCACCTCTTCCCCCTCTTCCATCCTCCCCCTCCTCCCCGTCCATCAATGCTCCACCAAAGTATGTCTGCTGTTGATCTGATTAAAGAGTGATGAGAGCAAAGACTCAATAAATGGGAAGACTTTTGCTACGAGCCACTCAAAGCTGCCTGACATGTCAAATATGCTAGAGATCCTTATAGACATGAATAGTGTGAAACTGCAGTCATTTAAGAGGTCGGAGAAAGCCGGGCAGTGGTGGCGCACGCCTTTAATCCCAGCACTCGGGAGGCAGAGGCAGGAGGATCTCTGGGAGTTCGAGGCCAGCCTGGTCTACAAGAGCTAGTTCCGGGACGGGCACCAAAGCTACAGAGAAACCTTGTCTCGAAAAAAACAAAAAACAAAAGCAAAAAACAAACAAACAAAAAAGAGGTCGGAGAAAGATGTAAAGCCTAGGCCAGTGGATACTACTGACCCTGCTGCCCTAATAACAGAGGCTCTGAAAAAGAAGTTTGTTTATCAGTATCAACACAATAGCCAGGGTGAAGTTGAGAGAGGAATTCCAAAGCCAGAATGAGAGGCCACCTCAGAGCCGGCCCTATTTGGTCTGCATATATTGAAGTCTACAGGTAAAATGAAGGCATGAATTGAAAATGTTCCGGACTCCTAATGAACAATGACCCCTGGTTCACCTGTTGGCTTGCAGAACTGAGTCTGGCTAGTAGAAATCACCAGTATTTAGTAAATTCCTGACGGTAGAATTCATTGGTCTCCTTCTTATCCTAATTAGAGGAGTGAGAGGAAGTGAAAGCACCAGAGGTTTGTTTGGTTTTTAGGAGCTGGCCAGTTTGGGAGCTTTCCTTAACGCACATGTATTATGAGATGTTTTTAACTGGTTTTAATAGGGTCTCAGAATACAGACATGTCATTTATGGATATTGGTGTTCATTCTCAATTCTTAACACTATTATCTCTGTGTGCGTATTATATGCACACATTTGTATATAAAACAGTATGTAAAAACTTACAAGGAATGGTATCAGTGAGGATCCTGTTATCTTCATTTTGAGTTTACTGGTCAGTGAGGAAACAGATGGTATACTGTGTTGTTAGAGGACAGTGTTGGAAATGGGAACGCTTTGAATAGGACTTACATATGTTCTCACATTTTTTATCCTCCTGGAGCTGAGTTTACATAAGCAGCAGAAGATGTTCACTGCTGAGTTTCCATATTGTTTTCTATTAGAGGGAACCGAGAGCAAGGAAGACTGCTTAAACCTCATTGCCATCCAATACTGGGAAGTCAGTGTACTTCTCAAGTAGTAACAAGTTGAATTATTGAATTAAATCGCTTTTTAAATAAAAGCCAGAATGTACCATCAAAAAATACCAAAAGAAAACATAAGCAGTATACTATATGATATAGGTACAAGAATGTGCTTCTCTCATAGGACTCCCTTTGTCCAAAAATTAATGTCAACAATTGACAAATGAGACTTAATGAAACTGTTAGGCCTGCACAGGAAAAGAAACTATTAATCGGGTGAAGAAGAAATCTACAGAGTGGGAGAGAATCATTGCAAACCGTATATTGAAGAGAAGATTCCAGGATATATAAAAAAACTAAAAAAAAAAAAGAGTTAAAAAAAAAAAACAAGACAAAAATCTGACCACTGCTACGACCACCTTCATCACTGCCACCACTGATAACAACAAAATAAAAAAAAAAGCAGTGGACACATTTGGAAAATGGGTTTGGGACTTGAATAGAGTTCTCTTTAGAAGGAAAAAAATGGCTAAGGAATATGTTTTTAAAACTTTATCATCCTTGAATAAGGAAAATTCAAATCAAACTGCTCTGAGATTTCATTTTACCCCAGAACAGTAAAGATCAACAGAACAACTAACAACAAATACTGGGGGATGCAGGGAAAACAATTGGCTTTTAAATATAAATTATTCAACCAACAAAGTCTTGAGATGAAGGGGTTAAGTGAATGAAATAAAATTACTTACGGATCCATATTACAGTGATTATGGAGTCAACTAAAACTCTCTAACCCTTCGAAATGGGCATAGTTATAACTCTTTTCTTAAGAGTCAGTTATACCGGATTCTGCAGTGAAGTTTCAAGGTTTCTTACTGGAAACTCAGAGTTTCTGGTCAGGACCCAGACACTGTCAGAGTAAGAGTGCCCGGTTGGTGTGCAGGTAGTTGAGGAGTCTGGGATGCTTGTTTTCTCTAGGTTGGATTGCATATTACTTGACTTACCAACCATTTCATGTTTAATTTTCTAGGTGTTTGTTTGTTAATCATCTCACTTTGCAATTTCCTTGTTTTACATTATAGATTTGTGTCATTCGGCAGCTAATTACTCTCACCTCCCTTGAGATTTTTTTTGGGGAAAAAAAACTGCCCAGAAGATATTTCGTTTTCTGAATTAGTTCCAAGTATTTTAACGAATTGACCTATAATAATAAAATTATCACTGATACTATGAATAGTCACCTGCTCAAATAAAATTATGCACTGATTAGAGGAAATATTTACCTTTTTAAATGGGTCAGAGTACTCTGGAAGCACGTGTGTCTAAGCTGGGTATGTGTAGTTGGTATCTGGTCTTCAAGATACCATTTTGTCTTATTATATTCATAATTATTTATAGAACTCTGTGTAAAATGTCAATCTATTTTGGGGATATTTTTGATACAGGATTGATGTGAGATTCCCCTGTGTATGCTGTGAATAACAATGGTTAAGGTAGAAGCTGTTTTGGGCCTGTGATTAGGTAGGGCAGAGCTAGGCAGGAAAAACTAAACTGAATGCTGGGAGAAAGGAGGTGGAGTTAGGGAGAAGCCATGGAGCAGCTACAGGAGACAAACACACTGGAACCTTGCTGGTAGGCCACAAGCCTCATGGTAAAATATAAAATAATGGAAATAGGTTAAATTAAGATGTAAAATTTAGCCAATAAGAACCTAGAGCTAATGGGCCAAGCAGTAGCCCAAACTTTAATTAATAAAATTTCTGTGTGGTTATTTTGGGAGTCTGGGCAACCAGGAAATGAATAAGTGGCCTCCCTACTACACAGGATGATTTTTTAAATTAGAAATAAAGAATCTTAAGATTGTATTTCAATGAGTAGAAGACTGAATGAATTTTCCTCTGGTTATGAGAAAGTGTGCCACTCAGTTTTCTATAAAGCTAAATTTCAGCCTTTCTACAGTTAGGTATAATGTTCAATAGCTAGGCAAACAGCTTGTTACTATAAATCCTCAAAGAAAGATCCCCATTTTGTTTCATCACAAAAGAGAAAAGGGAAATATTGATATAAGTATTTTTAATTAAATTATTTCTTTAGCCAACAAAATTTGAACATTAGTTTCTGATAATTAACTTACTATCTCACAGCCTTAAGTAAATGTAATATTTTGTTTGATTACAGCAAATAATAATATTAAAATGCCTTTTTAAAGTAATTATATTTCATGGTCTTTATGTATATCATCCTATGCTGAATTTATACTGAATAAAGGGGGCAATAATTTTCTCTGACAATATACAAGTTTTAGAACATTGGATTAGGAACAAAATATAATGCTCTATGCTTTACTGAAATAGAGAAATATTTCAAAGGTCAGATAGTTTCAAAAGGTATCAAAACTGGGAGAATAAATCTGGAAAACACAGAAGCTCACTGGATAATGTATAATAGATTGGGTTAGCTTTTTATAATCCCTAGAGTTTATTTTCCACATTGGCCAATAGCACATATTATATATTAAATAAGCAAAAATAAAAAACCACAATTATTTGTTATTTATGTTATGATATATTTTACATGACATGTTGATAAGTATGCAATTATAAATATTTATATTAGAAATTTTAAATTCTACACAGTAAATGTGTTAGAGTATAAGGGAAATGTTTGTAATGTCTATTTTGGAAGCTTAATATAGCTGTTCACATGTAAATCTTAAAAATTATGCCAGACAATATGCTAGCACATATACATAAAGAAAGCCATGGTCAGTTTCTTGCATACTGTTATATAGAAGTGTTACATTGAAAGGCTATCATGCTTTAAATGTTGTTATTTTCTAGAAAATATTAATAGCTAATGTTAAATGCCACTATAGTGTTCTATATTTTTATATTTTTATTATAAAATAACAAAGATATAGATGAGCATGTACTTTTTAAAATAAATTTATTTTTATTTGAGAAATAATGAATTATTTGCAGTTATAGGGTATAACCTTATGTTTGACATTACTCAAAACATGGATAAAATGGGTGATGTTATTCTAAAAGAAAATGACTGAATGAGCAATTATTCCAATGATTAAGTTTTATAATTTTCTTATATATGTTGTTGATTTCAGTGCTCAGCTTGATTATTTCCTGCCATCTAGTCCTCCTAGGTAAGTTTGCTTCTTTTGTTCTAAAGTTTTCTGGTGTTCTGTTAATTCACTAGTATGGAATTTTTTTCAGCTTCCTTATGTAGGCATTTAGTGCTATGAACTTTCCTCTTAACATTGCTTTCATTGTTTCCCATAAATTTGGATATGTTGTGTGATCATTTTTGTTGAATTATAGGAAGTCTTTAATTTCTTCCTTTATTTCTTCCTTGACCCATTGGTGATTCAGGTGAGCATTGTTTAATTGCCATGTGTTTGGGGCTTTCTGAATTTAGTGTTGTTGTTGAATTCTAATTAGAGGCCATGGTGATCTGATAAGATACATGGAAATATTCTAATATTTTTTTTTGTTTCTGTTGAGGATTGCTTTGTTACTTAGTATGTGATCAGTTTTTGAGAAGGTTCCATGAGGTGCTGAGAAGAAGGTATATTCTTTTATGTTTGAATGGAATGTTCTATAAAATTCTGTTAAGTCATTTGAGTCATAACATCTGTTAGTTACCTTATTTCTCTGTTAAGTTTCTGCCTGGCAGACCTGTCCAATGGTGTGAGTGGGGTGTTGAAGTCTCCCACTATTAGTGTGAGCTTTAATGTGTGATTTAACCTTAGTAATGTTTCTTTTACGTGTGAGGATGCCCTTGTATTTGGGGCATAGATATTCAGTATTGAGATTTCCTCTTGATGGATTTTTCCTGTGACAAATATGAAATGTCTTTCTTTGTCTCTTTTGATTGATTTTAGTTTGAAGTATATTTTGTCAGATATTAGAATAGCTACACCATCTTATTCTTAGGTCTATTTGATTGGAAATTTTTTTCCATTTCTTTACTTTGAGGTGATGTCTCTCTTTGAGGTTGTGGTATCTTTCTTTTATGCAGCAGAAGGATGGATTCTGTTTTCATATCTAATCTGTTAACCTGTGTCTTTTTATATGGGAGTTGAACCCATTTATATTCAGGAATACTACTGACCTGTGATTGCCAGTTCCTTCTATTTTAATTTTCATTGTTGGTAATGTTATTGTGTGTGTTTATTCCTTATATAGGATTTGCTGCTGTGGTATCTATTGTCTGTGTTTTTGTGGATATAGATAACTTCTTTGGGTTGGAGTTTGCCTTGTAGTACTGGGTGTGTGGCTAGGCATTGGTTAAATGTGGTTCTGTCATGAAATTTGTTTTGTCCTTCTATGGTGATTGAAAATTTTGCTGGGTATTATAGTCTGGTCTGGCATCCATGGTCTCTTAATGTCTGCATAATGCTTGACCAAGGTCCTTCTGGCTTTCATTGTTTTGACTGAGAAGCAGGTGTGATTCTGATAGGTCTGCCTGTATATGTTACTTTGCCTTTTCCTTTGCAGCTCTTAATAATCTTTCTTTATTCTTTAGGTTTACTGTTTTGATTATTATGTGGTGAGGTGACCTTTTTGGTCCTGTCTATTTGATGTTCTATATGCTTCTTGTATCTTCATATGCATTTTATATGCATATCTTTCTTTAGGTTGGGAAAGTTTTCTTTTATGATTTTTTAAATATATTTTCTGTGCTTTTGAGTTGGGCTCTCCTTCTTCTATCCTTATTATTCTTAGGTTTGGCCTTTTCATGGTGTCCCATATTTCCTGTATATTTTGTGTTAAGCTTTTGCTAGACTTAACATTTTTTTTTGGTTGATGAATCTACTTCCTCTATCATATCTTCAGTGCTTGAGATTCTCTCCCATCTCTTGTATTCTGCTGTTTATGCTTGTATTTGTGGTTCCTGATCATTTTCGCACATTTTCATTTCCAAAAATTCCTCATTTTGGATTTTCTTCAACAATTTGAACTCAGTTTTCACACATTAAATTGACTTCCTTATTTCACTCATGTACTTGCTTTCTTTGAATTGTTTAATTATACTTATAACCCATTTCAAGAATACTTTGCCTGGGGAACTTCCAGATCATTTCATTAGGGGCCATTACTGTTTCATCGGTAGTTTTTATAGGTGTTCTTAGGACTCCTATACTATACTGGCCCTATCCCATGTGAGCTGACAACAGTGGCTGCATCCTGTCTGTGTGATGCTCCCATCCCCCTATAGTCTCTGGGCATGGAGCTGCAGCCTCTGCTGAAGTGTTCCCCTCCCTGTCGGCTCCTCCAAAGCCTGCTCACACACTGCTGAGACTGCTTATTTTGCCACTGCTACTCAGAATCATTGGCATCTTCCTATGGCCATCAACAGCACAGTAACGAGACAGCTACCAGGAGCACAGTAGTGGGATGTCCACCAGTAGCACAGCAGCTAGAGGGCCACTGATAGCACAGCAGTGAGGTGCATACCAGCCACACAGGAGCAGCATAGCAGTGACACAGAGAGACAGCCATTGACAGCACAGCATCAAGAGTTCCTGCTCTTCCCTAATAAGCTCCTCAATGGATGAGTTCTGTGGTTTACTTCTCATGACTGCAGAGAATCAACACACATATGTGTGAGTTGGGAGGATTTTACTTCTTTAGTGCAATTTGGTACATCTGGAGTTAGTTTATTGGTTGAAATACTCATTCTTTCTCAAAACATTCTAAAGATATGTTTCTTCCTTTATGGGATGTTTTAAAAATGTTGAATAATAGACTGGTTCATAGCAAGGTTGGAATACCAATTTTATCTGTTTGTATGATATTTGGGATGACAGTCTCTATCCCAGTTCTTCTGTTTGCCAGTTACAGTTTTGGTGCTTTCAGCAGCTTGTTATGGGAGCTTGGAACAAGTTTATTCTGCTAGCGTTGCCTTGTCCTGAGTCTCAGGGTTCTACAGGGTGTGTATAGAATCTCAGCCAGGCATTTGGCAAGACTATGGGTCTCCTGATAACCTGAGGTAGTTAGAGATTCCATGGTTCAAAATGTGTTGGAATCTGTAGGGCTCAAAAAATAGAAGAGGGGCCAGGAGAAGTGGTAGTTCCTGGAAAACAACTGTGGATTTTAGGTGACTTGAATGGAAGGAGGGAAGAAGGGAAGAGAAAGACATTAAAAGCTGCATACATGAATGATCAAGTCAATTATAAAGGCAGTTTCATTCTAAGAACACCTAACTATTTGATAGAATCCTTTAAAGATGTATTCAAAGTCATAAAAGACCACAACTGTCTGCCTAGTGTTATATGCAGCAAAACAACCCATGATAAAAAAGATTAAGGACTTTGTGACCATTTACGGAGATTACAAAGGGATAGGTTAGTTTAAAGTAAAATAAACTTACCTATGTCATCACAGGAAACAAATAAAGATAGCTGAGGAAACAACTCACTGTGTTTCTAATCTGAGCAAATACAGACTCAGCATTTTTGATGGCATCATCTGATGTATTGATTTCTTTAAGTTCATTCCCATAGTCTGAGATCCAAAGTTTCCTGAATAAGTAGAAAAGATAGAGAATGTTTAAAATAATTAACAATTTTCCACTTTTAAATGATAATTAGACCCTCAGAAGTATTACATCAGATGGTTATTCTACAACAAGTATACACATCTGTGCATACTTTCACACTTATTAGTAAGAAAGGAACAATTAGACATATATATTGTATTGCAGGATGATGACTTTATCTATTTGTGAGTTAAAGTGAAAATGGACAACTTTTAGACCATAAGGCTTTTGTGACCCAGAAAAGCAGATCTGTAAATAAGCACATGGTGTTATTTGCTCGCTGGCTCTTATAAGAAGTGGCTACAGGGATAACGCTGTAAACACAGAAATTGTTCCTTATTGAAGAGTCACATTTTTTTCATATAGAAAGAGTTATTCTGTTAATAATGGCTTGGGATTAAAGATGTTTTTTTAATTTTTTATTGAGAAAAAGAAAAAAAAAGTTTCTGCCTCCTCCCAGCCTCCCATTTCCCTCCCCCTTCTCCCCCTCCCCCCACTACTCTCCCCCTCCCTCTCCAGTCCAAAGAGCAGTCAGGGTTCTGATGGAGGAAGGTCATTGGTTAATTATAATAAAGAAACTGCTTGGCCTCATAGGTTAAATCATAGGTGGGAGGAGTAAACAGAACAGAATGCTGGAAAAAAGAGGAAGTGAGCTCAGAGGCCATGCTCCCCTCTCCCAGGCAGATGCCATGAAGCAAGCTGCCAGGTCAGACATGCTGAATCTTTCCCAGTAAGACTGATGCTACACAGATTATTAGAGATGGGTTGATCGGGATATGAGAATTAGCCTGTAAGGGCTAGAGTTAATGGGCCAAGCAGTGTTTAAAAGAATACAATTTGTGTGTTGTTATTTCTGGTGTAAAGCTAGCCATGCAGGAGCCGGGTGGAACAAAAAGCAGGCCCACAGCTCCCTTCAACAGGGTTCCCTGCCCTGTGGAAAGTCTAAGGTCCTCCCCCTTCTGTCCGTGTGTGTAGGAAGGTGAACATCCAAACTGGCTAGGCTCCCACAAAGCCAGAACATGAAGTAGGATCACAACCCAGTGCCATTGTCCTTGGCTTCTCATCAGCCCTCATTGTCCGCCATGTTCAGAGAGTCCAGTTTTATCCCATGCTTTTTCAGTCCCAGTCTAGCTGGCCTTGGTGAGCTCCCAATAGATCAGCCCCCCTGTCTCAGTGGGTGGGTGCACCCCTCGTGGTCCTGACTTCCTTGCTCATCTTCTCCCTCCTTCTGCTCCTCATTGGGACCTTGGGAGCTCAGTCCGGTGCTCCAATGTGAGTCTCTGTCTCTATCTCCATCCCTCACCAGATGAAGGTTCTATGGTGATATGCAAGATATTCATCAGTATTGCTATAAGATAGGATCATTTCAGGTTCCCTATCCTCAGCTGCCCAAGGAACTAACTGGGGACCTCGGCTTGGGCACCTGGGAGCCCCTCTAGGGTCAGGTCTCTTGCCAACCCTAAAGTGGCTCCCTTAATTAAGAATTGTGGTTCTCTGCTCCCCTATCCAACCTTCTTTTATCCCAATCCTCCTGTTTCCCCAAGTTCCCCCCATCCTCCCCTTCTCACTTTTCTCTTCCCATCTCTCCTTACCCCCATCCCACCCCACTGCCAACATCCCAATTTTTTGCCTAGCAATTTTGTCTACTTCCCATAGCCAGGAGGATAACTATATGTTTCTCGTTGGGTTCACCTTCTTATTTGGCTTCTTTAGCATAACCAATTATAGACTCCGTGACCTTTATTTATGGCTAGAAACCAATTATGAGTGAGTACATCCCATGTTCATCTTTTGGGGTCTGGGTTACCTCACTCAGGATAGTGTTTTCTATTTCCATCCATTTGCATGCAAAATTCGAGAAGTCGTTTTTTACCGCAGAGTAGTACTCTAATGTTTATATATTCCACACTTTCTTCATCCATTCTTCCATTAAAGGGCATCTCGGCTGTTTCCAGGTTCTGGCTATTACAAACAATGCTGTTATGAACATAGTTGAGCATATACTTTTGTTGTATGATAGGGCATCTCTTGGGTATATTCCCAAGAGTGGTATTGCTGGGTCCAGGGGTAGGTTGATCCCGAATTTCCTGAGAAACTGCCACACTGATTTCGGGATTAAAGAATTTAATGAATGGAATAAAATCACTGTGGATTCATCTCACAGAGATTCAGGATTCAATCAGCTCCACTCCTTCCCAATTACAGAGCTGTGATTTGCTGTTTTTTCAAGAATTATAATATCAACTATGAAAGTTACTTCAATTCTAAGTTCTCTTTTTCAGAGCTTCTGTTCTTCTTGAGTAGAATCCCACTATCAGAGCAATACTGTGCTCTGCAAGGTACAGCTGAGTAAGGAGCCTGGTTTAGTCTCATTCTTTGGGTTGATTTATGCTTACTTGCCTGTCTAAGTATATGGTAAAGTGTAACAATTACTAATCATCTTATTTTGAAATATTTCTTTTACATTATGGGTTTTCATGTCCCTTGGCATTTAATTACTTTCTTTCTTTGCAATATCCAAACCTTTATACTCTGGGGATTATTAAGGGAAAGAAACCTATCCAGGAGAGATTTCTCCATTTGAATTTGCTCCAAGTATTTTATCAAATTAATTTGTAGTGATCTTAAAGTCTTTTTATGTTGGAAATAGAGATGATGCAACACATTTTCTGCCCATGAAAAATTGTCTACACGCATAAATAAATGTACCAGGAGATTTCTGAAAAGTCAATTATGCTCAAGCTGGAGAAGGTGTACTGGTGTTTAGTTCTTGAGATGTCAGATTTTCTATAAATGACTATCATTGCTTAAAGATATTTGTAGAAAGTACCAATTTTATTGGGTGATAAGTTTAAAATATAGATTAAAGTTTTTAAGTAGAATAGAATTTGGAAGAATTATGACTGAATAAAAGACTGAAGAGGTCTCCCTTCATTTGTAAGAAAACTTCAGCTTTGCTATGAGGTTAATCTGGTTTTCCACTGTTAGATAAGATTTTTAAATGGGAGTTTTTGTGTTCATGAAAGTAAAGTCAATTCACCGAAATAAACCAGAAGGAGAAAAATTTAAGTAACTATCATTATTTCAATTGTTTTTTTCTGGTTATTTTTGTTCATTTGTAACATCAAAATAGGGTAGGACAATTAGTTTTAACTTATTTGGTCAATTTTATACATAATTGTCCTAATACAATAACTTTGCTTTTTCTTTGATATTTTCTAGCAATTAAAATATTCACTTACCCTTATACAAGTATTGTTATTATATTTAGGTGTCTTTATATCTGTAATCACAAGTTCACTCACATATTTATACTCAACAGCCCATACTTACTTAAATAAGTCATGGATTTTTCCATCAGGGGCAAATGCAATATCTGCTTTCTTGAAATCATGAACTGGGGTTTAAGATAGTTGCTATTTTTATGTTTTGAAGCGTATGGATTTTTCTGAAGTTCGCATTGTCTTATGAGAGGCATGCAGATAGGTAAAGAAGATGACAAATTCAGAAGTTAATTGGGACAAACACAGGATATTTATTTTTAGTTTAATAACCTCATTAGTGTTTATTTTCTATATTGGCATATGAAAGGTTTTATATGTTATATCAAAATAGTAACTAAATTTTTATAGGTATTATAGAATATATTTTATGAATATTTAGCAGAGGTACAAAATTTTTGATATCTAACATTACATATATGTCTGTTGGAGGATAAGGGAAAATATAATTTTTCTTGAGGATTAATATTAATTATTGCATGTGAATTTTAAAATGATGGCACACAGTGTGTTGGTTCATAAACTCATCAAAACTCATGGTCATATTGCCCCTTATAAACTATCATGTTGGTTCATATACTGTCATGTTGAAGTTCTATCATGTTCTTAAACACAGTATTATTCTTAGAAAAGTTTTAATGTCCAATATTAAGAATGCAATTATATTATTCTATCAGTCTGTAATACTAACATCTTAAATTTTCTTGCTAAAGTTTAAATATTCTGTTTTGATTGTATTTTTGATATTATTAAATAAGACTTTGGAGATTTGACCCATTGAAATTCAGTATTAGTAATCAATGAATGTGAAGGAGCAAAACCTGACAAGAAGTATGATATGCAAGGGTGAGTACTGGACACAGTATTTCTCTCTTATGTCACTTAGCAGCTGAGATGTTTTCTGCTTGTAGCTTCTACAACTCCAGTTCATAATGAGAATTTTACAGAAGGAATATCAGATCTGGCTTCCCAAGAACACTTCAAATGCCCCTTCACCATAAAAATCATTCAGACAGCATCATCTTGTTTTCTTGTTTCTAGACAAAATCCATCATATCAAAGGTAAATAAATAATCTTTGTACCTATCAGTGGTAAAGTACATATTTCCCAAAACATACAAGTTAATATAAAAGTATAATGTTATTTATACTTCGGATGAAGGCAAAAGTTCTGTTTAAATTAACTGTGATAATTCATTTTTCTTTGTCACAGTGAAATACTAAAAAAATTTCTAATAGCTATCACCTTCATGTTTACCAGGCTGCTTTTTACTGCTTTATAGCAACAGCAATAAAAAAGTAACCAGAAAAAGGAGTTGCTAAGCGTGCCCTCTAGAAGAAATGAGGAAGTAGGGCATTGACAAGATTCTTATATGGTAAAAGTTCATCTTTGCAGCAAGGAAAAGAACCCGGATCAATAAATAAATTCATATGGCTTCACAACCCACATTACATACCACTGTCCAAGGATTGACTTTTTCCCTTTAAGACACTGCTTTAATGGATGTGAACACTGTATTTCTAACTGAGCACTTTCTGCCCAGAAAAATGATACTTAAAACCAATAATGAATGTTCTCTACCCACATCCTCAGATTATGTTTCCTCCTGTTTTACTACCTATGTCATTTAAAAGGAAGGAAAAATGCAAATTTCAGATGAAGTATTTGATGATACCGTGGGATAGAAGATTTCTGAGTTATTTGAATTTAATAAAATTGAGGATCTTTGTTGTTTCCTGGGGATTATATGAATTAGTTGAACAGAAATGTTTTAAATACATTTGTAATTACTTGATACAATTTCACATTAAATCTCTCAAAATTATATGAGATTTCCATGCAGACTGAATGCCTTTGAGAAGTGCAGGTCATTTGCCTAATGTCACAGTATCATGACATTGAGCTCTATGTTCCTAGAAACCTAAAACATATTTTGAATATGTTATCAGATAAAGCAATTTACATCATTGCTTCTATATTAATTTAGCCAGTGAAGGTTTGTGATAACATAGAATCCAGATTTCTTAAAAGTGGGAATGATTTTTCTGTCATTATTGAAAACTGTGATGATTTTGTGTGATTATATATTTTAAATGATTCTAAGGGTATCAATACATACATACAATATAGAGTCAATGAAATCATGATAAGCAGAGTACTACTAGATAAACTCATCATAAGGAAATAAAACATTCAAAAGAAAGCTTTATTTAGATTTTTGGAGAAACCAAAGACTTGTTAACTGAATTCATACTGCAACTTACCAAAGTAGAAAACAATGATAAAGGTGTTATTCATGTCATAGTGAAGTCACTTATTTAAGTTTCCAGCAGGTCCTGTTCTTAGGAGCTGCCATCTTTGATATAAGCATGCTGAAGGGGCTAATGGGAGAAAGCAACAATATCACAGAATTTGTCCTCCTAGGCCTCACTCAGGATCCTGTTGGTAGAAAAGCATTATTTGTCATGTTTTTATTCATCTACATTGTGACAATGGTGGGCAACCTGCTCATTGTGGTGACAGTGATTACCAGCCCCTCCTTGGGCTCCCCAATGTACTTCTTCCTTGCCTCTCTATCATTCTTAGATGGTCTTTTCTCTACTGCCATTTCACCCAAGTTAATTATTGACTTACTTTATGATCAAAAGACTATCTCATTCACAGCTTGCATGAGCCAGCTCTTTATAGAACATTTATTTGGTGGTGTCGATATTGTCATCCTGGTGGCAATGGCCTATGATCGCTATGTGGCCATCTGTAAGCCACTGCATTATTTGACCATCATGAATCGAAGGGTTTGCATCACTTTGTTGATATTTGCCTGGACTGGAGGTTTTACACACTCTCTGATTCAAATTGTCTTTGTATACAACCTTCCTTTCTGTGGGCCCAATGTCATTGATCATTTTATTTGTGACATGTCCCCATTACTAGTACTTGCATGCACAGACACTTACTTCATTGGCCTCACTGTCATTGCTAATGGTGGAGCCATGTGTATTGTGATCTTCATCCTTCTCCTTAGTTCCTATGGAATCATCCTAAGATCTCTTAAGACTCACAGCCATGAGGCGAGGCGCAAAGCCCTGTCCACTTGCAGCTCCCACATCTTGGTGGTTATTCTCTTTTTTGTTCCATGTATTTTTATGTATGCCAGACCAGTTTATAACTTTCCTATTGACAAATGCATTACTGTTTTTTATACGATTATCACTCCCATGTTGAACCCTTTAATATACACCTTGAGGAATGCAGAGATGAAAAGTTCAATGATAAAGCTCTGGTGTAAATTGCTACCTACAGATTAAACTGGAAAGTCTCCTTGGTGGAATTACTTTTGTTATTTGAACAAATTCAGTTATAAATAATTATAACAAAGGATGATACTATCTACTGATTGTATTTATCTAGGATACTTTTCTTCATGTAAAGCCTTTGAAAAAATAAAGTTTTCCGCTGAAATTGAAACCAGTATGACATCATTTTAGTATTATAAAAAAGGTCCCCTGGATTTATCCCATGTAAAAACAAACTATATTACCTGAGAATGTAATTATTCTCTTTTGAAATTTAAATCAGAGTCATTACACAGTTTTATTTTTATATATTGAAAAATTATACAATACTTTGTATTTGTGATCACTCATATTATTTTCTCCAGACCTTTTCATAGTTATGACTAATAGACAAATTTCTGAGGCTAAAAGAAAGGACGGGCTTAGCAATCATTCATTAATCTGTCTGAATGGCACATTTGTGTAGCTATAACATGCACAGTGCTTTGAGATGTCTCCCTTTCCTCATCTCAGTGTCTCTACTCTTCTAGTTCAAGTTTTTGGATTGAAGATTATATTGAGCCTATTTATGATGCTTTTAATGAACTTTGTTAAGAAATTAGGTACTAGTTCTTGAGGCTATATTAAAAGTTAAGTTATAAGTAATTTTTACAATCTTCTTGAATATTTAACAAGTTCTATCCTAGCCTTTTTTGATTTTGAGCTTTCAAGACAGGGTTTCTCTGTAGCTTTGGAGCCAATCTTGGAACTAGCTCTTGTAGACCAGATTGACCTTGAGCTCACAGAGATCAACCTGCCTCTGCCCCACTCCCCTGCCCCCAGTGCTGGGATTAAAGTGTGAGCTACCACTGCCTGACTATCCTAGTTTTTTTAAAGAATTGTTTTTCAAATTGCTTTAATTGCTTTCTAATTTCTGATGTCTAATAATTGACAAAGTAATATAGAAGCAAAATATTCTCAAATATAAATTGAAGTTCAATATTTTACTTTTTATCTATTTTATTTTTCAAAAACAATCTTTTTTATTTTACATATCAACTCCAGTTACCCCACCCTCCCCTCATATCGCTCACCCCACCTCTCCCCACCCCATTCCCTATCCAGTCCTCAGAGAGGCTGAGGTCTCCAATGGGGAGTCAACAAAGTCTGTCATATCACTTGAAGTAGGATCAAGTCCCTGCCCCCAGTATTTAGCCTGAGCCAGGTTCCCCTCCCTCATAGGGAATGGGCTCAAGAGAGCCAGTTCATGAAATAGGGATTAATACTGGTTCCATAGCCAATGGTCCCGCAAAGTGCCCAAACCACACAATAGTCACCCACATTCAGAGGGTTAGTTCAGTTTTATACAAGTTCCCCAGGTGTCAGTCCAGAGTCATTGAGCTCCAATTAGCTAGAGTCAGCTATTTTAATATTTTACTTATAAACTTAAAAATAGTTTTTTTCATGTATTCAGTTTTTTCCATATAAGCAAACATTCCTGAATTTTTCTCAGTACACAATTATTATAAAACAATGGAACAGTGGAGATTGCTTTCAACTTCCCACATTCCTACTCTTTGAACTTGATATTCTCTCTGCCTTTCTCACTCAAAAAGAAAGAAAAATATAAACAAATGAAACAAGAAAATCTACTAAGACAAAAATATCAAGCCAAACAAAAATTAAAACATTAAAATATGGAGCCCTTTGATATTGGTCAACTAATCTTGGGGGTGAGGTCTGATGTTTAATGTGGTTATATATTCAACAATACTCTTTTAGAAATAACATAATTCCCTTTTCAGGCAGGAAGTATCAGTTACAAATATGTCCGTGTTTAGGGATGGAATTTTTGTTCACTTCCTATTTATGTGCTGGAATTTTTTCTAATTTGAGTTTGTAAAGGTCTTGGATTTTCTGACCCAGGCTCTTGTGTTCATATATGTCTCTAGCCTGTTGTGTCTAGAAGGTATACTTTTCACAAAATGGTAATGATTGGATGTTTTAGAGGTGACTGCGTGAGTTAACCTTTGATATCATGTTAATAAAGTCTTTTGTTCCATTTTCCCCCAGTTTACATTGGATATAAAAGTTGTTGAAAAGCCGGGCGGTGGTGGTGCATGCCTTTAATCCCAGCACTTGGGAGGCAGAGGCAGGCGGATCTCTATGAGTTCAAGACCAGCCTGGTCTACAAGAGCTAGTTCCAGGACAGGCTCCAAAACCACAGAGAAACCCTGTCTCGGAAAAAAACAAAAACAAAAACAAAATAAAACAAAACAAAAAAAAAGTTGTTGAAAAATATGGGTAATTTCAGGGTCTCAGTAATCCCTGGAATACCCTTCTGATATTTTCTATGTTTTCTGTCTCATTATTTTTACGCATTTGCATACTCTTTAGTTATATTTTTTTTTAACTCCCATGCTCCTACCCTGGTAAGAAGTATTTTTTGTTGAGGCTGGTCCTGGACACAGGTTCACCTGTGTAACAGATAATGGTGATGTTTATGCCATAGTGAATTCATGGTCATGTTCATAACTTCATGTCAAGATCTGTTCGAGATCTTTAATCAGCAAAACATGACTTTTAAACAGGTCAATGGAACAGAGAACCAATGTCACAGAGTTTGTTCTCCTTGGCTTCACTCAGGACCCTGCTTGTCAAAGAGCAATATTTGTTATGTTTTTACTCATCTACATAGTGACAATAGTGGGTAATCTGTTTATTGTGGGGAACGATCATTGCTAGCCCTTCCTTAGGAAACCCAATGTACTTCTTATTTGCCTATCTGTCACTTCTGGATGATGTTTATTTCAATCATTTGGTGATTTTACTTTAGTTTTCCTAAAAATAGATTTTTTTTCATACAATAGATACTGATTATTATTGCTCCCCATAACCCCTCCAATGTCCTTTTCACCTCCCCACCCATCCAATTTCACACTTTTCTCTCACCCTTATTAGAAATCTGGCATTTAAGAAGAACAAATAAAAGAGAGAAGAAAAATATAATAAGATTAACAAAAGCTGCACAAACCTGAATAAGAAAATCAAACAAACAAATGAGCAAATATAAAAACAGGGTCATAAAAATCACAAGATACATATATATATATATATATATATATATATATATATATATATATATCAGTCTGCTTCTTATTTGTATGTATGAGGGCTAGTGATTTTTGTATAATGATTTTGTATAGAGTTTGTTGAAAGTATTTATGAGGTGTAGAAGTTTCCAGGTAGATTTTTTTTGATTACTTATATACACAATAATATGCCTGCTTCCCTTCCTATTGGGATCTCTTTGACTTCCTTCAGTTGTCTTATTACTCTAGACAACACTTAAAGTACTATACTGAATAGGTATGAAGATACTAGACACTTTGTCTTGTTTTAAATTTTAGTGTAAATACTTTGATTCTCTGTCCATGTAGTTTGATGTTGGTTTTGGGCTTGTTATGGATCATCTTTATTATGCTGAGGTATGTTCCTTGTATCATTTGTCTTTCAAGGGCATTTTTATTATATAAAACAATTTTTAATTTTAGATATATTTTGATCATATTCTTCTCCTCTCCAAGTCCTTCTAGATCCTCTCTCCCTTCCTACCCACCAAACTTTAAGTTACCTCTGGAAACAAACATAAATCCAATACAACAGCAAAATTTTCCTAAACCAAAATGAAAATGAAATCATACCCCCAAACAAATAGACAAACAAAACAACAATCTATAACCAAATAAAAGCACATTAAAAAAAATAAACCATGAAGTGTATTATGTTCAGCTTACGTGAACATGAGGTCTTCCTTGGAGTGGTTGATACACCCAGTATAACTCCACTGGAAGAAACTGATTTTTCCTCTCTTGGCAAGTACAAATGACAGCTCAGCTATTGTTAAACTATGAAGCATTCATGTGCCTCTCCATCCCGGAGTCTAAACTGGAGTCTGGGAAATATTCACCCACAAATTTCACTGTGTGAAAAGATAACAGGAACTAGTATCTCTAGACTTTTCTGGCACTCTGGCCAGGGCCAAACTGCCTTTAAATGAAAGGACATTTATGGCTTCTGGCCAAGGATGAGATTGTTGAGTACCAGAGGTAAAATGACCAAATATTGAAGTTCTATCTAAAAACTGCCCGATTGCTTTCTTTCTTCTGTTTCCATCATTACGGTGCTGCATGCTTCAGATTTCAAAAATGTATCCATACTTCTTCTTCCTCTTTTTCTTCCTTTTCTTCTCTCTCTTATTCATCTCATCATGCTCCTGCTTCTATTTTGAGACAGAGTTTCCTTTTGTAGCCCTGTTTCTTTTGGAACTTGTTTTATAGACCACACTGGCCTTGAACTCAGAGATCTGCCTGCCTTTGCCTCCAGAATTCTGGGATTAAAAGTCTGTACCACCACTGTCTAACAGTTTATCTGAATTTGGTTTAATTTGTTAGGTGGTATATACAAAATTTATCCATTTCTTTTAGATTTTCCAATTTATTGGCATATTATTAAAGTATAAACCTTTGATTCTTTCTTTATCCTTAGTTTCTGTTTTTATGTCCCTCTTTTAATCTCTATTTCTGTTCATTTGAATCTCTTCCTTCGGCTTTTTGGACAATTTAGTTAAAGGTCTGTCAATCTTATTTATTTTCACAAAGAATTAATTCTTTGTTTCATTTATTGTTTTTATTTCTATCCTTTTTTTCAAATTGATTTTAATCCTGAGTTTATTTCTTGCTCTCTACTATTTGGGGCAATACTTCTTTTTGTTGTTGTTGTTCTAGAGCGTCAGGTATGCTGTTAAGTTACTAATATGAAATCATTCCAGTACATGTAGGCATGTAGTGCTATGAACTTGCCTCTTAGAACAACCTATATTTGCCCCATAATTTTGGGTACTTTGTGTTTAAACTTTCATTCTCTTGGGCAAAGTTTTAAAACATCTAAATTTCTGCTTTTTATACAATTATTTATATTTCATGAGAATGTATTTTCAAAATTTTTATTATATATTTCATAGTCTTAATTTTTTATTAATATTGTAGACAAAGTAAAAACTATGTATGTAATTGTTATATTTCAAGCATATATATCATTTTATTTGCTCATATTTACACATATTACCTATCATTTCTCTTCTCTGCCCTTTCAGATTGTTGCCTTCATTCCTCCAATAAGAGCACCTCTGTGTAAAAGCTGTGTCCAAGCACAAATTCATCTCATATCCCATAGATCATGGAGAGACTGTTCACATCCTAAGGGAAAACAGAAGAATTTTAATCAGGCCTTCCAGAGAAATCAGCAGTTTCTAAGTGAAAGGGGAGTATATGGAAGAAAAGTAAAAGCAGAAAGTAGTAAAGCCTGGTTTGATGGCCATGATGTCATAGGTGCTGCAGATCTGAATTATGAGGGCAAGAATATGGAAAGTAAGGATGAGAAAGAAAAAGTAAAAAGAGATAAAATATTGGTCAACTAACTTATCTCTATTTCATAGACAATGCACTATAGTAATGTGAGAGAAAAATGTGTGTCGGGGGGGGGTTGACTATTTTAGAGTAATGGAAGTTTCCCAACTCAGGTGATTTCTTTTTATTAATATTCTTATACAATATATTCTGATCACTGTTTATTCTCCCCTAACTTTTCCCAGATCCTTTTTCCCTCCTACCTACTTCCTTGCCATTTTTTCTCTATTTTTATAAGGCAAACAATGAAACAAGGTAAATTAAAATAAAAATAAAGGAAAAGGTACAAGAAATACATATACACACATGCACTACAAAAACACAAGTTCAGAAATCATACAGACAAAAGACCAATAGAAGAAAAAAGTACAAACAAAGAAATGAGACAAAAGTCTATAGAAACACCACCATTTTGTGTTGACCTTATTGCACAGGACCTGCTCTGAAATGTGGTTACTATACACAGTAAGATCCCACTAGAGAAAACTAATTTTTCCCTTGCAAGTGGGTATCAGTTGCAAATATCTTCTTGACAAAAGGAATGTGATTTTGTGTCTAGATACTCCCCTCAGTGCATGGACAACATTTGTCTTGAACATGTGTAGGGTCTGTGTATGCTGTCACAGACACTTTGAGTTCACAGTGGGGAAAACCAAACTGTACTATTCTACTAAAGAACCTACTCTTACAGATGTTCTGCTATACTCATGGATCGGGGCCTTGCTCAGCCATCATCGGAGACACTTCTTCCTGCAGCACATAGGAACTAATACAGAGATCAATGTGAGAGTGAGAGATGTTGGAACACTACATACTGGGAATTCTCATCAATTCCTCCTCTCGGGGCTCAGAGAGCTTTGTGGAAGAGGAGGCAGGAAGATAGTACGAGCTAAAAGGGGGTGGATGACTCCAAGAAAGTGCACCATTTCAGTCTTAGGAAAGTAAAAAATTCCTCCCAACATTATATATAATACTATTTAATCAATTTTTCTTTTAAAATATGTTTATGTTAAATCTTTGAGAATTTTGTTCTTAGTAGTTTGATCATAGTTTGCTCTTTTCTCGTTTTTGTCCCAGATACACTCTCATTTCATATTCACACAAAAATGTGGGCTCCTTCATTCATTTTTTTTACCCCATTGAGTGCAATTAAGGCTGTCTATATACTCTTGGGTGTGTGGCTATCCACTGGAGCTGATTATACCTACTGGAGACACATTCCTAAAATCAACAACTAACTCTCAATCTCCCAGCAGCTACCAGTCATATAGCTTTATCTCTCAGTTTGAGTCTCTGAAGAAATATTTTGCTCCTACTAAAGCTTAGAACTATCTGGACCATCTTTCAAGAATTAGAACATAGACTAAAACACACAGAAGTTACGATTTCTTAGCCTTCATGCCATGGAGATTCTTGGGCAGAGAGAATCTGGCCATCATGGTAAGACTGAATTTTGCTAGAATATTTTTTGAGTAAAACAATTGTGACCTCTTCCTTCTTTGTGCTGTTTTAACTGCAGTTAGAACAAATGAAACAAATTCAGATTACTAAATCAATCACTTCTCAGCTGCTTTCTCTCCCTGAAAAATCTCTAGAAAAAAAATGATCTGAATCTTGGCAAGAGAAAGTACCTAACTACTTCACAGAATATAAAAATTATGTTGTGAATCCTGATAAAATCTTCACAAATATATGATTTGCACATGTGAGATATATATACAAATGATAGGGAATATTTAAATCAGTTAATTGTTTAATTTGGTTGATTTTTACACACTTGTCCAAACATACCAGTGTTCTTTCTTTATGAAAATATTTTCACAGAGAGTAAGACTATTCAACTACTATTTTTGAATTTAAGCCAAGCAGTTTTATATCTGTCTGTTAATATATGTAAATATATATTATATGTATAGTATGTATATATACACACATGTATATTATATTGCAGTCACTCTTTATATAAATAAGAATGATTTCTGGATCAAAATAAAATTCAGGATATCAATTATAAATGCCTAATGATGTTCAAGTATTCTTATACTGAAGAAAATCAATGGCTTATTAGTCTCTTTGGTGATTTCTGAATAAAATATTTAAGGGATCACAGCAATAAGTCAACTGGAATGTGCATCTTTTGTTGTATCCAGTGTTAGAATGTGATTATTGTTTAATTTCTACAAGGTCAAATAAGTATTATGTTATTATATGTGTAACAATAGAAAATATCACATCATCTTATTTATAGTGATATATATTATATGAATATAAGAAAGAAATAAAATTATTTTTGGTTCATTATTAAATGTATTTTATTAAGAAAAGTGTCAGAATGCAAAGAAATTAATATGTATTATGTTCTGGAAACTTGATATGGACTTTTATTTGTGAACCTTAAAATGATCCAAGCAAAGTTGTTGAGACATACATACAGAGTTACCTTCTATGACTTAGATTGATAAAATTATTTTATGAAATATAATAAGTTATTTTTTAAATAAAATTTTAAGAATTATGTTGATCCTTTAAGTATAAAACTGAGTATGACAGTTTTAATAGAAATCAAATCTTTAAAATGAATCAGATGATATGCCCACCATTTTAAATATTGTATTATAACTTTTGATACAGGTAAAGCCAAGTTCCTTGAAACTTAATACGAAATCTCTAAAGAACAAAGTCATTTGAGATGTGTAGGACAGGTTGTAAAGATACAGTATCATAGCTTAGAAATGGTTGTGCCTGGAGTAGAGCTGTCTGGGGGTTACACAGTATTATGAATATACGTACTACAAAATAACACCAAAATCAAATGATAGACGTTATGTCAGTTGATGTATCCTAGTTTTATATTCAACCAACAGTATGGATTTCTTAACATTAATACCCTTCTTATGTCATTGTTGACATTTGTGAAAAATAATATTTTAAACAAGAAGTCTAAGCATATCAGTAACTGTGGAACTTTTGTTTGATCTCAGATACAAAGATCAACCTAAGTCATGACAACAAACCTGTTTGCTGAGGCTCAACAAAATCAACCAAAGAAAAATAGCATTATCAACATATCAATGGTGCTCCATGGAAAATAAATCTGCTATATGCTTTTCAAAACCCAATTGGGATTCATATCTAAAAACTGAGGATGCTGTTGATTATAAGATAAAATGTTTCTTGGCCATGATCACAATTTTATTACAAGTGTTCCTGAGGTATTATCTCTGGATCTACTCTTGTCAGACTAAATGGAGCAGAACAATGTGACAGAATTTATCCTGCTAGGTCTCACAGGAGATTCTGCAGGGAGAAAAGCATTGTTTGTCGTATTTTTACTCATCTACATTGTGACAATGGTGGGCAACCTGCTCATTGTGGGAACAGTGATTGCCAGTCCCTCACTGAACTCCCCAATGTACTTCTTCCTTGCATGTTTGTCACTCATGGATGCTATTTATTCCACTGCCTTCTCGCCAAAGTTGATTATGGACTTGATCTGCAGCAGAAAAACAATTTCAGTTTCAGCCTGCATAGGCCAGCTCTTTGTAGAGCACTTATTTGGTGGTGCTGAGGTTTTCCTTCTGGTTTTCATGGCCTATGACCGCTACGTAGCCATCTGTAAACCACTGCATTATATGACCATCATGAATCGTCGGGTTTGCATTCTCCTATTAGTGGCAGCCTTTGCTGGAGGTTTTGCCCACTCTTTTGTTCAAGTTATCTTTGTTTACAACCTCCCGTTTTGTGGCCCCAATGTCATTGATCACTTTATCTGAGACATGTACCCATTACTGGGATTAGCCTGTACTGACACTTATTTAATCGGCCTCACTGTGGTTGCCAATGGTGGAGCAATTTGTATGACTGTCTTTATCCTTCTCCTAGTCTCCTATGGGATTATTCCAAACTCTCTTAAAGCCTATAGTGAGGAAGGGAGGCGTAAAGCCCTGTCCACCTGCAGTTCCCACATCATGGTAGTTGTCCTCTTTTTTGTTCCCTGTATTTTCATGTATGTTAGACCTGTCTCCAACTTTCCTATTGATAAATCCCTGACTGTAATTTATACAATTATCACCCCCATGTTAAATCCTTTAATATATACACTGAGAAATTCAGAGATGAAGAGTTGTATGGAAAAACTTTGGTATGGAAGACTAACTACAAAAAGATTAAGAATGTTTCCTTGCTGAACACACAGTAATTTCAAAGCTACAAATCAACAATAACTGCTACAAAGGATGCAGTATGCTCAGAGAATTCTTTAGGTACGCTTTTCTTTGTACAAAGTCATGGAGGAGAAGAATCAATTTTCTATTGAGATTAAAATTAATCTAATAGAATTTTGAGTATTAAAAGCTAATCTTTTAAATATTTTTAAAATAATTTTAGATAGGGCATAGAAAAGGGGTTTATTTTCTAATCAGTTAGCTAATCAAGATTTTGAAATTATGATCATGTGCATTTATGAGAAATCAATGAGAACAATTCCTAGATAAATTCCTGGAAAAATTTCTCTAAACTAAATACACACCATACATTTCTAATGTAATATAATCTGCATGGCATATTTTAATATCTGTGTACTGTTTCAGGGTTTCTTCTTTTTTCTGGGTTAATTTTAACACATTTTTTCATTTCATGTACTCTAATGATAGATGATATTATGATCAGCTAAAGATATGAATAGTTTCATTATATGAGATTCAGTTGAAGATAGCAAAAGATTACAGTTTTTGTTGACAAAATAACGATTATTTAAAAACCATATTATGCCAAGTTATGAACCCGTTTTTGTTTTTTGTCACTAGTTACCAATATAACTTTTTCAGTTTTTTTTAAAAAAAATAGGTGTATGTAATAATTATTTGTTATTAAATAAATCAAGAAAATAAAATGTTGTTATTATAAACAGTGCTTTTACTAAATATTGTATTTTACTTGAATATTTTATTTATAGATATAAACTTATATATACATTTTTAAATTTTAGATTATGTTTTTAGGCTACAGCCATGTTGGTTCATCTGTATTCTGAAAACAATATAATTTTAGTATTTATAGTCTTAACATCTGCTATTAAGATGATATTTAATAGTAGATAAAAGTTGTGTAGAATGAACAAGGCTAGACATTCAGGTAAAATAGTTTACTATTTGAAAATGTGTCTTAGAACACTCATCCTTTAAAATATAAGTTTATGCATATCTGAATACATGCAACTTATTTATAGATTTTGTATTTTGCATATGTATTGGTAATAAAACAATTGAAAGTATTTTGTGTAAGTAACTGGTGGAGTTAATGAAGATCTTCTCCCATTCAGAAGGTTGCCTTTTTGTCTAACTGTCTGTGTCCTTTGCTTTACAGAAGCTTCTTAGTTTCAGGAGGCCCCATTTATTAATTGTTGCTCCTATTGTCTGTGCTACTGGGGTTATATGTAGGAAGTGGTCTCCTGTGCCAATAAATTGCAGGCTACTTCCCACTTTCTATCAGGTACTCTTTTTATCAGATATTCTTCTATCAGGTTCAGTGTGGTCAGACTTATACTGAGGTCTTTAATCCATTTGTATTAAATGGTGCTGGCATAACTGGATGTCAACCTGTAGAAGTATGAAAATACATCCATACCTATCACCATGCACAAAGCTCAAGTCAAAATGGATTAAAGACCACAATATTGATTATTTAACTTAATAATCTTCAGTTTCATTCATTATTGCTACAAATTAATGGTGTTCCTCTTTTTAAAGGCTGAAACACATCTCACAGTGTGTTTTTATTAAATATTGCTTTCTTCTTTTTATTATTTATTATTTATTTTTATTTTTATTAAAAATTTCCCCCTCCTCCCCTCCTCCCATTTCCTCCCCCCTCTCCCACCCCTCCCCCTCCTTCTGCAGTCCAAAGAGCAGTCAGGGTTCCCTGCTCTGTGGGAAGTCCAAGGTCCTCCACCCTCCATCCAGGTCTAGGAAGGTGAGCATTTAAACAGACTAGGCTCCCACAAAGCCAGTACATGCAGTAGAATCAAAACCCTGTGCCATTGTCCTTGGCGTCTCAGTCAGCCCTCCATATCAGCCACATTCAGAGAGTCTGGTTTGATCACATGCTCCATCAGTCCCAGTCCTGCTGGCCTTGGTGAGCTCCCATTAAATCAGCCCTACTATCTCAGTGGGTGGGCACACCCCTCACGGTCCTGACTTCCTTGCTCATGTTCTCCCTCCTTTTGCTCCTCATTTGGACCTTGGGAGCTCAGCCCAATGCTCCAATGTGGGTCTCTGTCTCTATCTCCATCCATCACCAGATGAAGGTTCTTTATCAATGGCTTCTCAGTCAGCCCCCATTTACAGCCATGTTCAGAGAGTCCTATATGATCGCATGCTTGTGCAGTCCTGGTCCAGCTGGATTTGGTGAGCTCCCATTAGAACAGGCACACTGTCTCAGTGGGTGGACCAACACCTCGCCATCCAGACTTCCTTGCTCATCTCCTTCCTCCTTCTGCTCTTCAACTGGACCTTGAGGGCTCAGTCCATTGCTCTGATGAAGGACTTTTTCTCTATCTCCATCTGTCGCCGGGCGAAGACTTTATAGTGATATTCGAGATAATCATCAGTGTGATAGTGGGGCAAGGCCAGTTCAGGCACCCTCTACTCTGCTGCCCTAGGACCTAGCTGGGAACATCCCTATGGACACCTGTTATAGGAGCAGGGAAGAAGATATCTACATTAAGGGAGCCATTTTAGGGTTGGCAAGAGACTTGACTCCAGAGGGGTTAGTCAAGATGTGGGAGCCAGTAAGAGGCTAGAGCTAATGGGCCAGGCAGTGTTTTAAATGAATACAGTTTGTGTGTTCTTATTTCGGGTGTAAAGCTAACCATGAGGGAGCCGGGCTGGACGAAAAGCAGGCCTGCCCACAGCTCCTTCCACACTATAAACTTTGTGTTAGATCTCAGTGGACCTCATACTAGTCACATTCATCTACCATCTAAGAAACTCAATGATGATAAATGAGAGAGAGAAGCTGGGACAAAAAAAAAATGTATCATTATGTAAACCATCACTTGACCATTTTATCAGTTAGTAGATGCATGTCTTTTGGATAGAAAATCTTTCTCAGATATCTGTTATATCCTTTTCTTTCTAGAGCAGGTATGATAAATTCAATTAATGCACAGACTATGTGCTTATACTATTATTATTATTCTTTCACAGTTTTTTTACAATAATATAGTGGTTATATATGCTGGAAGTTTTATCCATTTCTTAAAATGACATGATTTTATTTTCTTACTTAGGGTAAATAAAACTCAGTTGGGCCTATAGCTCCATAAATGGGTGCTTACATAACACATGTGAAGCTCTAGTTAAATTCTAAGTATTACACAAACAACACCAAACAAACCTGTGTGGAAATGATAGTATATTTTTAATCGAAGAACCTGGGAAGTGGAAAGAGGTGATTCATGAATTCAAGATCATCTACATGACATCTAGTATCAAAAATGAAAACAAATAATGAAAAAGTCATGTATTTGAAAAAGAGCAAAGAGAGTATATGACCTTGTTTGGATGGAGAAAAAGAGAAATGATACAATTATAAACTCAAAAATAAAAAATAAATCTAAAAAGGGAAAAAAAGAAAAACAAAACCTAACAACAACGAAACCAAATACATTACAAAACTCCAGTGTGTTCATTTTCAAAATACATTATTAGGAAACTAGCAAATGACCAAAGTATCCACTAAATGTTTCACTGTGTTACTAATCATCAGGGAAATGAAAATAATAGCTGAAGGTAGATGTCATTTCGCATTTGTTAGAATAGTTGTTGTCTAGGCTTGGTGGCATCAGCCTAGAATTTGGGATACTAAAACAATTGTGTCACCAATTCAAGACCAATTAGAGTTCCATTGTAGACCCTTTATAAACAGAATAAAACTCCAAAATAATACATAAATTCTATAAATCAAATCAAAATAAAATGGATGTTTTTGATGTGAGGAACAAAAATCATTTTGCATTCTTTTTGGAGATATTGACTCAAGAGTTATTATGGAAATATGTTTGGAAAAAAAAAAGAAATGATGGAGATGAGCCAAGTTCAGTTCCCATTTCCCATATCACAGCTCCCACTTTCGGACTCTTTGGACATCTACTTCCACGTGTATGTAAACTTTCATGTAAGAAAGCATATAAATAATTAAAAGTAAAATATTTTAAAAATGAAAATATTCATTATCAATAAATCCTACTACTGTTAATTTAGACAAAACTGAACATATTTTAAAGAACTATGTTCATGTTCACTGTTGTGTTATTTTTAACTGAATATAAACTTTGAAATTTCTTATCCTTGAGGAATGAATAAGGACAATGTGATATAAAATAACACAATATTCACGAGGAAAGATACATAGCCAATTATTGCAATTTGTATTGTTAAACTAAATCATATCTCATATCTCAGGCCCAAAATGGCAGATAATGCATTGTTTCAGTTGTGTGGGAGGTTTTTTAGACTTATAGGAGCAGAGCACAATGCTTGTCAAAACATAGAACATAAAGAACAATGTGAAAGGTTTTAATATTAATACTTAGCAACAATGATTCCACATTATAACTATGATGGCTGATCATGGTTGCCATCATGACTACATCTGAGATCAACTAAAACCCAAGCTGTTGAGCATACCTGTGGAGGATTTTTCTAGATTGGATTATTGGGATAAGAAGTCCTATACTAAACCTCAGCCATACCTTCTTGTCTTCCTTTCATAAAAGGACATTTAAAAAGGAGGCTTCTGCTTTTAAGCCTTCTTGCTTTTATGCATGCTAGCAAGTTCATCTATCATATAAATGAGGCATTCCATCAATAGCATTAGAAACATTTTCTTTGGGATTTCACATATACTGAAGATCAGCGGAGATATCTAACAATGGGGACTGAACAACTATCAGATTCTGTACTTTACATTAAAATATAGCTATTGTTGGACCACCTAGACCACAGCCTATAAATCAATCCAATCTCCTTATATTATATTCACTTAATCCATTCTGTTTCTCTAGAGAACCCTGACTAAAACAGTAGTCAATAACATGATAACTGTTTGTAATCATGAAAATCAGGACAAATAGATATTAATTTTTCTAAGCATTTCTATAAAATGCCTTAAGAAAATAATCAATCACCTGAAAGATAAGTGTATTATTGACTTATTTATCATGATCACTTTATTGTGTCTACATTTAGCCAAATATCAGTAATATACTTGAAATACATGAAACTACTAATTTTAAATTTTATACCAATAAAACTAGTATACTTGAAAGAAAGTAAACAATATGGTTGATACTACTAAAATATGACTATATACAATATCATTATATGCACTACTATGTACACTTTACTTTGTAGAAATTTTCATTCAAGACGTATATTCCAGGGGAGATGTACAGATTATATTGCTATATTTGTAAACAATTGGTTAAATTTTAGTCTTAATTTTGCTATCAATTTACAACTGAATTCCTACTGATATTTATTTTGATTGAGTGAAATTCTTTGAAATATGTATCAGTATATGTTACAGACATGTGACTAGTGACTTCAGGATCCATTTTAGTGACTATTTTCTGAGATATCTCAAAGACATAGTCTCCTACTTGTTTTTTCTTTCTCTACTTCTGTACTAAAACACAGTCTGCAAATCAAAACAACTTTGAGATATCATCTTACACCTGTCAGAATGGCTAAAATAAAAACACCAATGATAGCCTTTGCTGGAGAGGTTGTGGAGTGAGGGGTACAATCATCCATTGCTGGTGGGAATGCAAACTTGTGGAACCACTTTGGAAAGCAGTGTGGCGGTTCCTCGGGAAATTCGGGATCAACCTATCCCTGGACCCAGCAATACCACTCTTGGGAATATACCCAAGAGATGCCCTATCATATGACAAAAGCATTTGTTCAACTATGTTCATAGCAGCATTATTTGTAATAGCCAGAACCTGGAAACAACCTAGATGTCCTTCAATGGAAGAATGGATGAAGAAAGTGTGGAATATATACACATTAGAGTACTACTCTGCGGTAAAAAACAATGACTTCTCGAATTTTGCATGCAAATGGATGGAAATAGAAAACACTATCCTGAGTGAGGTAACCAAGACCCCAAATGATGAACATGGGATGTACTCACTCATAATTGGTTTCTAGCCATAAATAAAGGTCACTGAGTCTGTAATTTATGATCCTAAAGAAGCTAAATAAGAAGGTGAACCCAAAGAGAAACATATAGTTATCCTCCTGGCTATGGGAAGTAGACAAGATTGCGGGGTAAAAACTGGGATCTTGGGGGTGGGGAGAGGGGGAGAGAAAAGTGAGAAGGGGAGGATGGGGGGAACTTGGGGAAACAGGATGATTGGGATACATGAGGGTTGGATAGGGGAGCAGGAAAACACATATCTTAGTTAAGGGAGCCACCTTAGGGTTGGCAAGAGTCTCGAACCTAGAGTGGCTCCCAGGTGCCCCGGGCGATGTCCCGAGTTAGTTCCTTGGGCAGCTGGGGATAGGGAACCTGAAATGACTCTATCCTATAGCCATACTGATGAATATCTTGCATATCACCATAGGACCTTCATCTGGCCATGGTTAGAAATAGAGACAGAGACCCACACTGGAGCACCAGACTGAGCTCCCAAGGTCCCAATGAGGAGCAGAAGGAGGGAGAACATGAGCAAAGATGTCGGGACCACGAGGGGTGCACCCACCCACTGAGACTGAGGGGCTGATCTATTGGGAACTCACCAAGGCCAGCTGAACTGTGACTAAAAAGCAAGGGATAAAACCGGACTCTCTGAACATGGCGGACAATGAGGGCTGATGAGAAGCCAAGGACAATGGCACTGGGTTTTGATCCTACTTCATGTTCTGGCTTTGTGGGAGCCTAACCAGTTTGGATGTTCACCTTCCTAGATCGGGATGGAGGGGGGTGGACCTTGGATTTTCCATGGGGCAGGGAACCCTGACAGCTTTTCAGACTGAAGAGGGAGGAGGAGAAAAGTGGGGGGAGGGGGAGAGGGGCGGGAGGAGGGGGAGGGAAATGGGAGGCTGGGAGGCGGAAATTTTTTTCTTTTCAATAAAAAAAATAAAAATAAATAAAACATAGTCGCCAACTGTTCTCTAAAGCTATATAAACTTGAACTTTTTCCCTTAAGGAACATATCTACATTTGAATTAAGCTTTTAATAACTAGTTTGAAATTAATATTTCTCATGTTTTTGCTGTGTGGTCAATTATCAACTGGTAAAGAATAAGTTAAATAATATACTCAAAGTGATTTTCATATATAAAATTTTATACATTCTTTTTATTGGCCAAGATTGGACATTATTATTTGATAATTTGTCCTCACTTTGTTCACTCATGATATTTTCCTCAAGTCTATAGTGGTTGTCCTTGGGGGTATCTGAGGAGATGCATAGCCTACCTTCAGAATTACAAATAAGGTCCCAGTGAATCTAATTAGAGGAAAATTACCATTGGAGATACCAATGATGGATAGTTTGTCATGGTGTGTTATATAAAACATCCACAGACTTTGCTCTTCCCTTAGAATGTTTGTCTCTATCAGTATTCATGGAGCTGGGCTTTCAAAATCAGAAATGATAAACTCACATAAGAATGAAGGAATACAGATTAAGACTATTTCTACCCTTCAAGCAATCTAAGTTCAACTGCATCTACAGGCTAGTATACCTGAGACTCCAGTGTTTCAAAGATTTCATTATTTTAATTTTTGTATAAAACATAATTACAATTATTTTCATTAAGTCTTTATTGTCTTCAACAAAATTTACCTATGTATCCTCAGCATGCATATTTAATATTTATTTACTATTTCAAGAAATTTTTAAAAAAGAAAGATTTCAGATTTCTGTGTTGCAAATCAATACCAAAGGTTTGCAATTATACGATATTCTAAATATTCAGTTGAAAAATACGAACAAGGTTAAAAAGTAATACTTCATTTTTTTCTGAATGACTGTTCAGTCTGAATTCTTTCAATTATGAAGAGAATTATTTAGCTGGAAGCATTTCAAAATCCAGATTAGTACTTGTGTCATTTTGATCTCTCTTAAGAAGTGGAATCAATGCGTGAAGTTGTCATCATTCTGGACCAGAAATCACGAAACACATTTCTGAATTTGAGCTGAATGAATATGCCCTTCATAGGTAACTAAGGAGGTATATTTATTTTTAAGGGTCTTTTAAAATTTTGTCTGTGAGGTTGTGATGATCATTCCCATTATGCATCCATTGTGACCATTAAAATGTCTATGGATCCATATAAAACTGTAATTCTTTTGCATGTCTTAACACTATAAAAATCTGAAATATGTTTTCCTGATTACTGTTCTTAACAACTAATTTCCAAAGCAACTACTTAAGGAATCTTCCACTGAACAATCAGTTGATAGTTTCAACTAATGTTCAGCATTGTTGAATATGTTAAACATTAGAGGATGACGTAACACTGCAGTAGTTGAATGAAGGGAATCAAAGAAACTAGCATAATTTTTAAGCCTGCTGCTACTTCAGTTGGTGTAAATAGCAGGACAACAAATAAGTAGAGGAAGAACAAAATCAACCATCAGGTTCAATGACGTGAGGAGTATACAAAGAATATAGAATAGAGGGAGCTGCTTCCTTAAAGGTAATATAGGGCAAGAAGATAGATTCTTTTTTAAATTGGACTTACATAAGTGTGGTGACAGAATAATATAATACAGGGAGAAAATTGATGATGAGGGAAATGGAGGGGAAATTCATTTAGTGTTCTTGAGAGTATTAAAGAGTTGGGCTGGTGAGATGACTCAGCTGATAAAAGTGCCTGCCATGGAACCTGATGACTAGAGTTTTATCCTCCTCCAGGACATTCATGATTTAAAAGAAGAACTGACTCCTGCAAGTTGTCCTCTGACCTCCTCATGTATGCCATGGCGTGTGTACATATAATGGTATGGTAACTTGGTATATGAAATTAATCCTGCACCCCTCTTCTCTCTCTTCCCCTCCCTCTCTGTCTTTATTGATTATTTCCTCCTATTAGTTTCATTCTTTAATGTAAGATTTCTTCTGTCTTCCTACATTAACAATATATATATATATATTACAACATTGTGTTTTATTTAATTATTATCATTTATTTTACTATTTCATTGTTTGCTTCCTCTATTCATAACTAAAACAGCAGAGTGTGCCTCATGTTCTGTGACTTTAATGTTTTGGAACAGATTTAAAGACTAGAACTAGTGAGATGATAAATACTTGTATTTTCTAATTTAATATAGATTGTCAAATTTTATCCAAAATACAAAATTTGCGTTGAACTTTAGAATACAAAAATATCCTTTTCAACTGCACAAGCAATTTGGTGATGATCTGTTAGGTACAGATTTACATTTGAATTTCTGCATCCTATATTTTTCACTTTCTTCTAGTGAGTGAATTTTAGCATCTTATAAAACTTTTTAAAACATTTGAAAGTATTTCTTTTATTGAACTTTAAATATTAAAGTTTTTATTAAAATAATTTGCTTATAATTTGCTTTTTTGAAATTATAATATAATATACCTTATGTTGTTGTCTTTCATTATTATCTTGCATGCTTTTGTTTCTTTTATGTTTCTTTTATATATTGTTTTAACCTGATATTTTATATTTAATCCATATTATTTTGTTTTTTTCTTATTATACTAGATTTATGTCTGATTTTATTTGGTAGTTGTAAAATATAGTTGTTAAAATTCATTTATTTAACAATCTGTTCTTTTCCCTCATATATCTCTAATATGTTATATTTCTTTCAATTACTCTGTAAGAAAACTGAATTTGGAAACTCCTGTTTGTTTTACCTATAAGTGTGGTGATAAAGTAAGTCATGATCTCTATTTTCTTGTTTTCAGAATAAATAAATTTTTTTAAAAAAATTCATGAAATCATTGATAAAATTTCAAATAATTTGTTTGACTCCTGACATGAAAATATACAGAAGGAGCAAAGTATAAAATATATATGGAACAAAGAAACAACGTGACTGAGTTTGTTCTATTGGGTCTCACTCAGAGTCCTGAAGGCCAGAAAATATTATTTGTTCTGTTCTTGGTTATCTACATTGTGACAATGGCAGGCAACCTGCTCATTGTTGTGACGGTTGTGGTCAGCCCAAGTTTAGATGCCCCCATGTATTTCTTTCTTGGCTACTTATCATTTATGGATGCTGTTTATTCAACCACAGTTACACCAAATATGTTTATAGACTTACTTTATGAGAAGAAAACTATTTCCTTCCAAGCTTGCATGACCCAGCTTTTTATAGGACACTTATTTGGTGGTGCTGAGATTTTACTCTTGGTCGTCATGGCCTATGACCGGTATGTGGCCATCTGCAAACCCTTGCATTATCTAACCATCATGAACCAACGTGTGTGTGTTCTGCTCCTGCTGCTGGCCTGGGTTGGGGGTTTTGTGCATGCTGTAGTCCAACTTCTCTTTGTATATAACCTTCCTTTTGTGGTTCTAATGTCATTGACCACTTCATTTGTGATATGTACCCCTTATTAAAACTGGCCTGCACTGACACCTATGTTATTGGCCTTACAGTTGTTGCCAATGATGGGGCAATCTGTGTTGTTATTTTTATGTTGTTGCTAATTTCTTATGGGGTCATTCTCCACTCTCTAAAGAATCTCAGTCAGGAAGGGAGGCGCAAAGCCTTATCCACCTGTGGCTCCCACATCACTGTGGTAGTCCTCTTCTTTGTTCCCTGTATTTTTATGTATGTGAGACCTCCTTCTACTTTACCAATCGATAAATCATTGACTGTTTTCTATACTGTTATCACCCCCATGTTGAACCCCCTTATATATACGCTGAGAAATACAGAGATGAAAAATGCCATGAGAAAACTTTGGACGAGAAAAAGGAAATGAATTGAAAGGAATGTCATAAAATTATGGCTACTAAGAAAGGGAATTAATCTGGACTGTTACCCTGATTAAGTATCCAATCTCAAGTAGTCACCTCTAGATAACATATACACAAACAACACTAAATAAACTCATCAAGTTGTATTTATAAATAACTAAATATTCAAATATACATATGAAACAATAATAACTAAATAATAAGAGGCCATGAAATTTTTGAGAAACTGGTGTGGCAAGGATGGAGTTCAATGGAGGAAAGGGCAGGTGGAAATTATGTAAATATAGTACACTTGAATAAAATTTTCAAAAAGTGTAAACAATAAAATTTCAAAATAAATAAAAATAAGTGGTAAAAATTACTATATAACAGAAATTTCTCCTCAATGGTAACAACTATGTAGAGCAAAAACAATTATTAAGTGAATTATTCTCATTAGAAACATACGTTTTTAAGATTTTCTGAATTTGTAGAAAAATGTACATTAAATTTTGGTAACAAAATTGTTTGCACATACTATAAATTTATGTCACATAATTTATTTTATATAATAGAAACTTATTTTATTTAATGGAACTGTCATTTGTATATCTTAAATAAATGTAGTTGATTTTTGAGAACTGAGAAAGCTTATTACCACTTTTTAGGAATAAAGATGTAATATGTAGCAACTCTGCTCATTCTTTACCTCACACAGTATTAATGGCACACTAATATTCAAAATATAAATTTTAGTTTTGTATTTGAAAGGGATATTATTTATATAATTATGCTGAAATTTCTTAGAATATTAATATTAAATAAAAATAATATTGCTGTCTTAATATTAATGATAAAGGGCATATAGAAAGGTTTATACAAAGAATACAAGCAAATAATGGAGATACATAGAAAAATAGCCAAATCTGATTTTCACATTGAAAAATCATATGAACACATGTGCTGCTATGTTTGCTATTATTGTGTAGTAATAAAAAATGTTCTTAGCTTAGAAAGCTTAATGCCATACTATTTTACAATGTCTGTCTCCTTAAGAGATTATGGCACTCTCTTAGTTCCTTCCTACCTTTCATTGGTAAAATATCATAACCCATAATCAAAGGGTTTACAGCAATGCGGGATAGAGTTTAAGAGCAGGTTTTTAGAAAATACCATAGTCTTCCACTGTTTGTGTGTGGGGTTCGATATGTGATTTATGCTTTAGTAATGTTTCTTTTACAAATGTGGGTGCCCTTGTATTTGGAACATAGATGTTCAGAATTGAGACTTCATCTTTATGAATTTTCCTGTGAAAAATATGAAATATCTTTCTTCATCTCTTCTGATTATTTTTAGTTTGAAGTCTAATTTGTTATGTAGTAGGATAGCTTGTTTCTTAGGTTCATCTGATTGTAAAATCTTTTCCCAACCCTTTACTCTGAGGTAATGTCTGTCTTTGAAGTTGAATTATGTTTCTTTTTTGTTTGTTTGTTTGTTTTTATTGATATTTTTGAGCTCTACATTTTTCTCTGCTCCCCTCCCTGGTCCTCCCCTCCCCCTTCAACCCTCCACCAAGGTTCCCATCTTCCCAATTTACTTAGGAGATCTTGTCTTTTTCTACTTTCCATGTAGATTATATCTATGTAAGTCTCTCTTAGTGCCCTCATTGTTGTCTAAGTTCTCTGGGGTTATGGTTTGTAGACTGGATTTCTTTGCTTTATGTTTAAAAACCACCTATGAGTGAGTACATGTGATAATTGTCTTTCTGTGTCTGGGTTAACTCACCTTACAATATGATGTTTTCTAGCTCCTTCCATTTGCCTGCAAAATTCAAGATTTTTTCTGCTGTGTAGTACTCCATTGTGTAAATGTACCACATTTTCCTTATCCATTCTTCATTCGAGAGGCATTTAGGTTGTTTCCAGGTTCTGGCTATGACAAACAATGCTATTATGAACATAGTTGAGCACATGTCCTTGTGACATGATTGAGCATCCTTTGGATATATACCCAAAGTGGTATTACTGGGTCCTGAAGAAGGTTGCTTCCTAATCTTCTGAGAAATCGCTACACTGACATCCAAAGGGGTTATACCAGCTTGCATTCCCACCAGCAATGCAGAGTGTTCCCTTTACCCCACAATCAGCATAAGTTGTCATCAGTGTTTTTGATTTTGTCCATTCTTACAGGTATATGATGGAATCTCAGAGTTGATTTGATTTGCGTTTTTCTGATGACTAAAGATGTTGAACATTTCCTTAAGTGTCTTTCAGGCATTTTGGATTCCTTTGTTGAGAGTTCTCTGTTTAGGTATGTACTCCATTTTTTTTATTGGGTTATGTGTTCTTTTGATGTTTCTGAGTTCTTTGTATATTTTGGAGATCATACCTTTGTCTGATGTGGGGTTCATGAAGATCTTTTCTCATTCTGCAGGCTATCATTATGTCTGTTACTGTGTCCTTTGCTTACAGAAGCTCTTCAGTTTCAGGAGGTCCCATTTAGTAATTGTTTGTCTCAGTGTCTGTGCTGCTGGGATTATATTAGGAAGTGGTCTCCTGTGCCAATGCGTTCAAGTGTACTTCCCACTTTCTCTTCTATGAGGTTCAGTGTGGCAGACCTTGAAAGAAAGGTACTCAACTTCATATGGAAAAGCAAAATACCCTGGATAGTCAAAACAATCTTTTATAATAAATGAACTTCTGGAGGCATCACAGTCCCTGACTTCAAACTCTATTACAGAGGTGTGTTTCTTCTTGGTTTTTTTTTTTTTTTTTTTTTTTTTTTTTTTTTTTTTTTTTTTTTTTTTTGGTTTTTCGAGACAGGGTTTCTCTGTGGCTTTGGAGCCTGTACTGGAACTAGCTCTTGTAGACCAGGTTGGTCTCGAACTCACAGAGATCCGCCTGCCTCCGCCTCCCAAGTGCTGGGATTAAAGGAGTGCGCCACCACCGCCCGGCCAGAGGTGTGTTTCTTATACGAAGCAAAAGGATGGATCCTTCTTTTTATCTGCGTCATTTAGTTTTCCTTAATCTTATCTTTCAGTTCCTTTTTATCTTCCACTATTTTTTGGTAAGTATAAGTGTCAGATCTGTTGTCTAAAAAATTGTACAAACAATTCAAGTTTGTTTAACAGAGTCCACTTCATTGCAGAAAAATATATTTTTTTCTATTGTCTTTTAGGACAACACCCATAGCTCTTTCTGTTGTATTTTAAGGCCTTCAACCTCTTTTTACCAATTCTCCTTATTGTTCTACTTTTAATATTTGGTACTGAGAAATGTTTCGTTTTACTTCCTAAGTGACAAACTGCTGAGGGAGCTCCTTCTGATCCTTCCGCCAATAGCCTTTAAGATACCAGCACACTAGAGCATGGTCTCATTTGCTTTAAAAAGCAGCAGTATATTTTTTTTAGTTGTTGAAAAAAAAACTGAAAGTAGGACCAAAAATATAGTAGAGAGAAAAACAACATGGATATATGGGGATACAAATAAAAAGAAGATAATAAAAAAGAATTGTTCAACAAAGAAGACAAGTATAAATAAATTTATGTGAATGTGTGAAGTTTAATAAAATTAAAAATATTAATTACAAAAAAAAAGCAGCAGTAGCCATGTGCTCACTCTCTTGCTTCTGGCTACTAGACTCCTTCCCTGATCACTCAGAGGGCTGTTGTCTATAAGTTTTTTTTTCCTTTTAACTAAATAACAAATTTACTAGTCATAATTACAAATTGGTGTGGGATTGTTTTGTGACTTACACCTTCAACAAACACATAATGTCTTCCTATTATTCTGGAATGTTACCAGATCTGGGTTATAGAGTATCACCACAAAACTGTCATATTTGGAGGCAATATTTTATGCTAATATTGCTATATATTTTTCTTAATGAAGTAAAATCCAATTTTGACTTCTAAGCACCCTGTGATCTACAAACACTCTCACTTCAGTCATATTAAAAAGAGCAGTTCCTAGGAGAGACTTAGGCAATTACATCCATTAAACAACTTCATCCAGTGATCTGTTCTTTCAAAACTGTTCAGTTTTCAATTTGAAACTGTACAGTTTCAATAGAAATGAGATAAATCCAGCAACACCAAAGGCTAGTTTTTATTTCCTCCAAGTATATTTCTTCTGTTCTATATATTAGCTTCTCATTCTGCAATGATGCAATAATCATAAATGACTTTATACCTTGATAATTTTTACAGAACTAAATATGTGTTATTTATATTTCACCATTTCCTCAATTGACAGACAATACTGTTTAGTGATTACTTTAGAAAAATACATATAATCATTGGGATAGCTGGTATTATTTCATTTGTTTGCAAGTGAAAAACAGACAACTTATTATGGAGCTTTATGGGTATTTATAACATAAAAAATTCAGTGTCTACCTAAGTACACTGCAACTTTTCACTGGAGCTTATAGAGAGCCAAGGCAAACGAACAGCAGCAGAAGCCTTTCAGGCACTGTTCATATATTGAAAATTATTGTGCTTTTCCTGTATTCACTGTGTTGTTCAATTTATAATTTAATTCAATTCATAGTTTACAGAAATGAAATATAATAATTGGAACCATGAATATCCTTACATCTTCCTCTGACACTGATTCAGGTCTTAACTCCAACCTACAGTCTAGCAGTGCAGAACATACACTATCTTCTGAAGAGCTACAGTGCCAGCTGCAGGAGTCTGAAGTTCTGTGTCCTCTGGCTTTGAACACAGAGCCCCTTGGTTGGAATGAGTCTTGCAGAAAAATGTCAGGCTGTGCTTGGGTGTTAGAGAGGAGAATGGAAATACTCTCTCCTTCAGAATGCTCTAAATATTATTGTTCTTAATAAATATTTGGTAATTTACAACTCAGATTATATCAGTCATTGTAGATCAGAATTTTTCTTTTTATATTATAGGTTACTAAGAAATCGGATCTTATCTCTTTGCAGAGTCTCTTTCCTTTAGTGACTTGACTAAGGAAGAAACTTCTTTGGAAGAGATTGCTGAATGTGAATTTGTTCCAAATATTCTAACAAATATCTCTATTATGATCAGATAGTCTTTTAACTTTAAATTAGTGATGATGTAACAGCCATAGGCTGTATCCATGCATATTAATAGAGGGATTCTTCTTCAGGTAGAATGGCCCCAGGGCATTGTGATAACCCCATTCCATTTAAGCTAGAGGATACTGTAGTTGTACTCCAGTCCTTGGACTAACATGCTCTTTTGTTATATTGATGACTGATCCCATAATGTTGTATAAGTTTTAAATTTCCTGGTGAAACTGGAGATGTACAAGTAGGTTTTTTAAATGGGAAGGAAGAAGAAGTATTTCCTGGGAAGATGACACTGGAGAAATAATTAGAATTCTTTTTTTGAAAAACATTTATTTATTTATTTATTATGTATACAATATTCTGTTTCCATGTATGCCTGCAGGCTAGAAGAGGGCACGAGACTTCATTACAGATGGTTGTGAGCCACCATGTGGTTACTGGAAGTTGAACTCAGGACCTTTGGAAGAGCAGGAAAAGCTCTTAACCACTGAGCCATCTCTCCAGCCCTGGAATTCTTTTCATACATGTGGAATTTTTTTATTATCCTTTTACCTAAAAAATTAAATTGAAGTATGGCTTGGCAAATTAATTGGGCAGTTAATGTAAACACATCAATCATGAGTCTTCATAACACAGTCATTTTTGATCATTTCACTAGAAATGGTTAAGAGAAAAATTGTGTTTTTTTAATGTTGCTAAATTTTTCATTTATGCGTTTTAGATACCAAATAATGGTCCAGGTCAGGTTGATTTCCACCACAGACTGAGTTTTACACAACAGCAAAAATATATATCTTTATTTCTCCATGAAATTATATTTTCTATAGTTGCAATGGAATAAATCTTGGTCTACAGATACAAAATGTAGGTCAATTGTTATATGGATATTTCTGCTCTTGATTAAGGTATTGTGTTTGTATAGCTCATTTAAAAATATAATGTATAATTAAGAAATACCAATTAATATATAATTATTGATAATAGTCAAATTTGCAGTTATTTTAGTTAGATTTTCTAGATATATATAGAGCTATATTTCAGTTAGATAATCTTCAAACCTTTCAAAGACCTACAGAATATGGCATTTAAAATGTTTTAAGAACTTAAGATTTTTCGTGACAATGAGACACATCTGTCCTTGGCAGGGCCAATCTATTTCAAGAGGATGATGGGCATCAAAGAGGCTCCTTATGGCATTGGTTAACCATTTGAACAAGAAACTGGTCTTGCCTGGGCTGCGTGATGTTATGCTGTATGAACAGAACATGCAGGGCCACAAAAAAAACAGGTGCTGAACTTGCCTAAAATTGAAACAGTCTTCAGGGTTTCTGCTTCATGGAAATGGCTGCTGGATACTATGGCCTGTAGGTTGAAGACTGAATGTCCCAATAATACAGAAACACTTTGGGTGGCTGTCCAAGTAGCAAGATGTCTTGTTAATTCTAGAGTTTTGAAAGCTGCTTACAGTGCACTTCCTGTTAACTTAGGTAATATTATACCCTTCTGCAGTCTTGATGGAGTTGAAGAATAGAGAGTTATAATTATAGTTTTGCTTAGTTATGATAAAAGATATGATAAAGTAGGTATACATATTGTAACTCTAATTTTTGCTTGATACCTGTTTTCTTTTTTGTAATTTTACTCTGTTATAGCTAAAACCTTCCTTTTTATTTGAGCATAATAAGGGAAATGGTTTGAAAAGTCCTTCTGTATATGTGTTGCCTTTATTGGTTAATGAATAAAGAACCTCCTTTGGCCTATGATAGGGCAGAGTAGAGCTAGGTGGGAAAAGTAACCTGAATGTTTGGAGAAAGAAGGCTGAGTCAGTGAGAAGCCATTCAGCCACCACAAAAGACAGATATTCTAGAATGTTGTCAGTAGGCCGCAACTCCATGGTGATGCACAGATTAATAGAAATGGGTTAATTTAAGATATAAGAGTTAGCCTGGAATATTAGACAAGCAGTGTTGTAATTTAAACCATTTCTGTGTTACTGTTTGGGTCTGAGTGGCCAGGAACAAATGAGAAGTCTCTATTAATACAGGTGAATAGATGGACAAAGTCAGTGTCCTTATCCAGGCTTTGTTGACTTGTTCATTTGAAGACACACTAATTTCCAAATACAAACACATAATACATAACACAAACAAAGAAAATCACACTTCAAAAATGTATTGGTAAGAATAGTCATTATCTGTTTAGATAACTACTTTATACTTTAGTCACTGTTTAGAAAGAGAGCACATTCTTCTATAAAGAAGGTATTTATATTGGAAGCTAATGGAATCAAATTGAAGATGCAGGCTTAAATTTATACTCCTATAGACAAGATTATTTTTATAAGAGATTAGAAATACACACTGGAAAAAAGGAAGCATCTTCAAGAAATGGTGCTAAACAAACTTGATATCTGAATTATAAAAATACAAATAGTTCCATACTCATCACCCTACAGAAAATTCAAGTTCAAATGGACAAAAGACCTAAACATAATACCAGCTATATTGATTATTGACAGAAGGGAAAGGAAGCGATGTCATTGACTTCATTGATGCAGGAAATTTTTAAACAGATATTTTTAGCACAGGCACTAATATTAACCATTAGTAGATGGGACCTCTTGAAACTAAGAAGTTTCTGCATGGCAATGAACACTGTCATTTGGACAACGTTGCAATATACAATATAGGAAAATATTTTTACAATCCAGAAGGTTCATATCTAAAAATATATAAAGAATGCAAGAAATTGAATATCGAGAAAACAAATAACCCAGTTTAAAAATTCAGCACAGATATAAACAGAAAAATCTAAGTGAAGGAAACTCAGAGGGATGTGAAACCCTAAAAGAAATGTTTAACATCTAGTCCCCAGAAAAGGAAAATCAAAACTGTTTTGAGATTTTATTTTAAATCTATCAGAATGAATAAGATCAATAAAACAAATGACATCTCATGTACCAATAATATGGATTAACATCCATTTTTATTGAGAATTCAAATGTGTACAGACACTATGGATATCAGTGTGGTGGTTCCACAGGAATTTGATAATTCAACTACCTCAAGATTCAGCTGTACCACTTTTAGAAAATAACAAAGGATGTTTCTTCATCCCCAAAAGAAACTTGTTCAACCATGTTCATTGCTGCTCTATTTAAAATAGTGAGAAATTTGGAATAGACTAGTTATCCATCAACAGATAAATGGATAAAGAAAGTATGATACATTTACTCAATGAAATATTATTTGGCTATAAAAATAATCATAGCACAAGTTTTCAGGCAAATGAATGGCACTAAAGAAAAGTCATCCTGACTTATCTATTCCAGATCCAGAAAGCAAATATGTTTTATATTCACTTATATGTGGATATTAGCTATTAAGTCAATGATAACCAGCTATATTCTATAGAATTACAGAGGGTAGGTATAGAGTAAGAAATATATGGAACAGATATAGATCTCATTAGCAAAGGTAAATAGACTAGATAATTATGGATGGATGGAGATACTTGGAGTGGGAGGACCAAGTTGGGAAGGAGAGATGATATGGGGAGAGAAATCTAAAATTAAGGACCATATGAGGGTTGGTCTGGAAACCTTATATTTCTAAAATATATCCACATATGAAGGAAATCTAAATAAATATAGGAAAAGACAAAATCCCAACTCTACATCTCTTTGGATCAATTGAAGCTTCCAGAACAGAGATTGGATTATCTGAGTTGTTGGTCAAAGGGGTCCAATATGAATACTCAAACAACACAGGGCATTGCCAAGACAAGAGGCTTCTCTCTGAAAAAGACCCATTGCTGAGGACAATATCTTCAAAACTCATTGAACATAGAGTTATCTACCTGGTACTTACAAAGAGTCTTTACTCCTACATTCTAGACTATAGAAAGTAGAACCTTTGGTACAGGAAAGTATTCTGCTTGCTAATAAAAGAAAAACACAAACACCAAGCCAGTCACAAACCCGTTGATCTATAATGATGACTTGCTGGCAAAATATGCTATTATAATGGTGGCACAAAGTTTGTTGTAATAACCATCCAGTAACTGATTTGACTTGTGGTCCACTCAATCAGATAAGACCCATACCCAATATTATTTGGGTGACCAAAAACACGATACTAGATAGTCCAGGGATCTAGGGTCAACCTAAATGCTACTGGTCTAAAAATCAAAACTAAAAAGGGGTAATGCAATGATAAAACAACTAACTCACAATGCTATTCTACTATATTCATAGATCAATGTCTTGTTTAACCATAATCAGAGGCACTTCCTCCTGCACCATGTGGGAACAAATATAGAGACTCTCAGTAAGACATTTTGCAGACTGTGAAATATGTGAGAACTTCTACTCATGCCCAAACATAATGTATCCATCAAATCCTTTCCCTCAGAACTGAGGGAATGCTGTGGAAGAGGAAGCAGAAAGAATGTAAGAGCCAGAGGTAGAGGAGAACACCAAGAAAACAAAAAGCTTGAAATCAGTCATTCTCATCTTCCTAAGGCTGTGATCATTTAATATAGATCCTCACGTTGTGGTGACCACCAACCATAAAATTACTGTTGTTTTCACTTGAGAACTGTAATTTTGCTACTGTTATACATCATAATGTATATATCTTATATGTAGTATATCTGATATGCTATTCCCAAAAGGGTCATGACTCACAGGTTAAGAACCACTACTCTAACTCATCATGAGCAAAGCACATATGAATTCACAAAAAGTGAAACAGCATGCACAGGACTAACATGGGACAAAATATGTATTATACATATACATACAGATCCTCTAAGTATGTATTATAGCTTCCAGTGTAGTGCTTATATGTGATTCCCGAGTGAATCTCTGACTCCTGTGCCTTATCTTGAGGACTTTTTCTTCTGTTGACTTTTCTTGTTCATTTTTGATGTGATGTTTTTTATATTATTTTGTTTAATATTATCATGTTTGGTTGTTCTCATAGATGCTTGTCTTTTCTAAAGAGAGAGATATAGGGGTGTGGATATGGAGACAAAGGGTTTTACTCTTTGTTTGCCTTTGAGGAGTAGGAAGAGAAGGAGGAGTAGTTCTTGCCAAATCTACTTCATGTTTCAATTTGTCAAAAATTCAACTGTTTATTAAATTTTACAAATTTAATACAGGAAGATGAGATTATAAATAAGTAAGAATTTATAGAATGTAACATCTATAGATCTGATTACCATCTCAAAATCTTGTAGTTTATATTTTCTTGTGACTCCATATTTATTTTTATGTTTATTTTTTATAATTTTAATTTTTTGAATATGTATATGCTGCAGGAACTCCTTAAGCCAATAACCTTTAAGATACCAGCCCACTTGGGGTGATCTTTTATACTATAAATGCAGCCATAAAGTTTGCATGTGTTCTCTCAACTGCTGGGTTCAGTTCCTGTTCCCCATTTGTGCAGAGGACTGTGATCTGTGAGTCTACTTCTAAATAAAGAACCTTTTATTATACTCAATTCTAAGCTAGTGTGTGATTACTTTATAGTATCCGTTTACATGCATGTTTGCCTGCATGTGTGTATATGCATCATGTGTGTGCCTACTGCATACCAAGGGCAGAAGAAGACATTGGTTCCACTGAAACTAGAATTACAGGTGCTTATTTTCAAGCACGAGGGTTCTGTGAATCAAATATATCTTCTCTGCAAGATCCACAATTGTCTGAAGTTATTAATTATTTCTCTGGCTCCCTTTCTCTTATAAGTTTTATGTTTTGAACTTTAAACTTATACTATTTCTACAGTATTGTGAGATATTTGATCTCACCCTATGAAGATGTCTTTTTTTTTATCTCACCTGCCTAAGGTACCTTCTGAATGGTTTAATAAAGAGTTTGGTGGTCAAAACTAGGCAGGAGAGGATAAGTAGGATTTCTGGGGAGATAGAGGAACTAGGGGGAAGAATAAGAGAGGTGGGATTCACAGAGAAATGAAGGAAGTCAGTCACACAGTAATGAGGATAGATAATAAGCCTTGTGGTAGAATGTAAATTAATAGATATGTGTTCATTTAAGTTTTCAGAGCTTGTAGAGAAAAATACCAAGTTAAGGTCAAGCTTTTATACTTAGTATGAAGTCTCCGTGTCATTTATCAGGAGCTGACATTTCAAAGAAAGTCTGACTACACAATACACATAAATGTCATAAATAAATAAAATAATTTCTTCTACTATCTGTCCTAATACAATTTCAAAATGCTATTTGTATTTATTAAAATACATTTTTCTTAGAGAAAAAATGATAAAGAATTATGTAAAGTAGGAAGAATATGAAGTGTAAGTTGTTAGTAGTTTAAATTGAGAGCGATACAGAAATTGTTAGCATTGAATACTGACATTTGAAGATCTCTTATCACCTACTGTGGATGTAATTAATGTTAGGTAATTATTCTGTTTTGAGACAGAGATATGTCATTTATGTTAAAAGAAAATAATCAATTCCTCTTAAACTCATAGACTTTTAAACTGGTGCTGTTTGAGTCCCGTTATTCACAATTGTTTCATAAATCACATAATTTCTACTTTTTAACATGAAGTATAAACAGATTTGAATGTGTACAAATCAATGCTTAAGAACTGTACAATCTTACAGACTATATGGATTTCCACACCTCTAAAATGATCTAAGAGACAATTTTTAATTTTTCTCTCAAGCAGCAATGCAAAGACTGCATCCCCTAACTTAAAGTGATCTTCAAGCAACTTTCAGATTTTGTGAAAATACACTGTCTTTCAATCTCTAGAAACTCTACTTTGCTTCTTGATTTATGATATATGCTATAGATTTTCCCCAAGCCTATAAATCCTGTGTTCTGGATGCTAAGAGAGAAAGTTTGTTATGGATTCAAGTTCACCCTTGACTGTGGAATGAAAAAGACACCCCAACCCAAAGCCACAAATGCTAGAGGTACACAAGCTCAAGAATCTTAGGGTGAGTAAGAAGTATTCAAATTAGCATATATTTTAAATATAGCTTCTCATAAACTGTTTTGTTTTGAAAAATAGTCTTTGATAGTTTATTTCTCAAACAATATACTCATCACATAGGGATTAATGTAAATATTCCTTACGAAAGAAACCATATTCTATTATGTCTGGTGAGTACCCATGCATTTTGCTTAAGGTCATGAAAGAAACCTTGTATTCCATTCACTTTGCAGCACTGTTCTCCCTTTAAATACAGTATTGAGTGAAATCATCACCAGATAGAAACCTGGTCATTCAAAAGAAGAAAAACATCCATGAACATATAAAATTAAAAATATTGAATATAAAATACAACAATTACAAAAATCTTTCTAGTGGCAGACATTGAAAATTTAAAAGAACCCTCTTTTGGAAAAATTAAGATCTTTCTAGCTATATTAATAAAAAGTGTTTAAACATTCAAGTGTTCAAGCACAAAAAATGTGTTATAAACTCATGCATGAAGAAATCATAAAAACCCAGAGGAATAAGAATCAGTCTCCCAACCTGGTGACTTCTCAGAGAAATCTCTATAAATCCATTGACAACAGAGGAGAGAGCCTTGGTGTCTTCACTTTTCTTGCATATGGAGATGATGATGATATCAGAATACAAGAAGCAATGCTAACAAGATTTGCATCAACTTCCAGAATCACTGTTTTCTCTTTCAGGTGTACAGGGGAGTCAGATACAAACAGAATTTTGTTACCTACTGGATAGACTTCTCCAGAAATGATAGGTGATACCTAACTTCAAACTTTTCACATATGTGATAAATGGTGATCTAATTAAGGTACATTTCAACATTTTCACTGATGACATTAAATTAAATGAAGTACTTTAAGTGTGGATACTGTGTGCCTACTCTATACAGATACTCTATTTAAAGCCAACTAAGAGCATAGTGTACACTGCTGTGTGTATAGAGTTTCATACACTCTGGTGTTCAGACTCCTCTTTATTACTGTGGATATTTTCATTATATATGATGAGTAATGAACACATTAGTGGTTAAAATGATATCTTCAGAGCTCAGGGTCCAGCGCTTGTCAACTAAGAATTCCTCAGGTACCCAAAATTCAGTTGTCAGAGTGAGAACTTTTTCTTTCTTTCCATTTTCTTTTTTTCCTCCTTTTCTCTTTCTTGCTTTCCCTTGAACATCTGTTTCTTTAAGTATAATAAAATTAAACACATTTTCAATGTGTTGTCTTGAAAATAAAAGCAAGTATTAGAGAAATGTCATAAGTGCTGTCCTTCCATTAGCTCTCCACTAGTAAATTTGTTGTTGTTGTTTTTTTTTTAATTTTCAGTAAGTAACACAAATGTCCTTACTGTTCTGATATCATTGATTAGAAAATAGTATGTTTAATGTTTTATAAAGATGATGATACAGGAACCAGGTTAGTTTGGGTGTTTGTCTAAACCACATAGCTATTAATAAAAAAAATGTAAAATGTACTCTTTCCATAACTGGACACTTAGTATGGAACTGGTAAGGACACTAAATCAGGAAGAGTGCCTTAAGTCAATGTGAAGTCCACTGGTTTATATATGTCGACTTAACTTTCTCTAGGTGGTAGAAGTGCCTCTGACCTGTTTGGAAACTTCAATTAGTTGAAGATCCAAACTTCTTCAATCCTCATGGTTGTGACTTGGTCTCACTTAAAATGAGAAAAATGACCCAGATAGGAAAAGGGAAGTTTTAGAAGTCCATTAGCAAGGCAATAAGAGGGAACAGTGAAGTCTTTTCCTAACTTCCAAAAAGAATAAGACAAGCAATGATGAAGCATTTTGAGAAAACAGCAGAGTGAAGAGTGTTAGTAGGCTTTATTTTCCTTTGCATTTTCATTATGTGAAATGCTGAGTTTCCTTCTGACCCTCCCTGCATGGGCACTGTGACTTGTAACCTTGTAACTTTTTATTAAGTCTCTTTGTCTCTCTTACTTTATCTCTAAATGACAACTAGTAAACTAAATAGGGATCATATTATATTATAGTAAATGATTACTGCCTGATCCAGTGAGGTTATAGGACTGTTTCAGGCCACTGCTTCCTTGAATATATCATGTAAGTGGATGGAGTTTATCTTGCACATAGTAGTGAGGAACTGACCTTAGGACATCATGCAAATTACTATTGTAAAGTGAATAAACTGTCACTAGATATAATCATAAGCATGTGAAATAACATCTAGTTTCTTTAGATGTCAATCATTGAAACATCTCATTTTTTCTTCTCAGGACAAACACATTTTTTTCTTATGAACATATATCTGTAACAGTAGACATGGGTACATACAAAACTATGCTCATGAATATGTATATGCTTACATATATATTCACACATGAGGATATTTTATAGATGGTTTTGGGGTTGCCAGATGCTGGAATATTTACACAACAATTTGTGGTATTACTTTCTGTAGATGACACAGTTTAGTTTTCTTGTGAATTAATTACAATTGTAATTAATTGAGCATTGTAAAGAAATGTTACTATGACTAACATTTTTACATTTGCAAATTTGACCATATAATCACTGAATATGAGCAGGTAAAATTTAATGTATATGATTCATAGTGAATTCCTATGAATTCCAAAGCATGTGACTTGGTTAATAACTTATTTAAAAGATGAAACTACATTTGAAGGTAAGTTTCCCTTTTTCAGCTATAAGTTGTGACCAATTTTCAATCACTGCTGATTGATCCCTGGCCTTCTGATTCTTCATCATTTACTCTGCTACTCAAGATGTCTCATTTGCATAAGGATACAGAAAGACTATGATTTACCCTTTAGAGAGTAAAAGAAATTAGAAAGAACATCCCTTTCCTGAAGTTCTTAGAAAGGAAAAAATTCTCATACTTCACCATGTTGGTTATGTTGAGACAACATGGATGATAATGCTTGAGTCTCTAAAGTCTCAGGTGGATCTCTTTAAGTTTTTATCATGAAAATTTTGGTTATAAATTTTGAAAAATTAAAACACACGAACCACTGTGATATATTTCTGACTAGGACTAGGTTTTTAAGTCTGGAGCAATTGGGGTTTTTTTTTGAGTATTTCACTTCTCCATTATAAAAACAGGATATGTTTTATAAAGTTCTTGTTATGCTTTAAAATGAAAAAATTTTCCAACCTTTCAGCATATGTATAATGAGGAGTGCTGAATGCTTTTTCAAAGAATTTTCTGTTTTATAAATAGTAGACTTAGTTATTGGAAGCTCCAATAACCTCATACTTTTACAAACATTTAAGCTGAATCTATGATTTTAAAGTGTGTCCTAAAATATTTTGTCTCTTCTGTTGGTAGATGAGATAGTGCTCTTATCAGTCAATACAAATTTACATTCTGTTCTTCACTCATTTCTAGATGGAGGGGGAAGGATCTTGGACTTCCCACAGGGCAGCGACTCTTTGGACTGGAGAAGGAGAGGGAAGGGGGGAGGAAAATGAGAGAGGGGAAGGAGGTGAAAATTTGTAATAATAAGAATAATAATTAAAAAATGCATTTCACTGTTTCATTTCAAAAATGCCATAGGGAATGATGAATGCTGACCCTTCAAAGATAGGGCTATTGCTGTCCTCTAAGCCAAGTAGATGTTTGAATCTCCAGTATTTTAATGCACCTGTTTTAAGTATTTGAAACTATGTCTCAATTCAGTACTATATGTTATGCATCTCTACAGCTATAAAAGTAACATTTTCTTCTTATTGGCAAAAGCAATCGGGGAAACACTAATTTGTACATGGTGATTATATAAACTTGAATGATATATTGTTTTCTCATAATTTCAGATAGAAGTGAAAAGATTTTACTTCAGCATCTTCTTACGAATAATGCAAAACCAGAGCGTTGTCACTGAATTCATACTGCTTGGGCTTTCACAGAACTCAAAAGTTGAGAAAATACTGTTTGTTGTATTTTTGTTGATATACTTTGCAACTCTTTGGGGCAACATGATGATTGTGGTGACCATCATCTACAGCCCTGCACTGCTGGGCTCCCCCATGTACTTCTTCCTGGTATTCCTGTCCTTACTGGACGCATGCACTTCTTCCACTGTCACACCCAAGATGATGGTGGACCTCTTCTATGAGACGAAGACCATATCTTTTGAATGTTGCATGACACAGCTGTTTGCTGTCCACTTCTTCACTGGGGTAGAGGTGATTGTCCTGTCAGCCATGGCCTATGACCGCTATGTGGCCATTTGCAAGCCCTTACACTATACTTCTATTATGACCCGAAGGCTCTGTGGCATTTTGGTGGTCGTATCCTGGGCAGGTGGGTTTTTACATTCTACTGTACAAGTGATCTTCACTTTGCAATTGCCTTTATGTGGACCCAATGTTATTGATCACTACATGTGTGATTTGTTCCCATTACTGAAGCTTGCCTGTACTGACACACACATATTTGTTATTTTGGTGTTTGCTAACAGTGGATCAATCAGCATCATTATCTTCTCTATTTTGCTTGTCTCCTATGGTGTCATATTGTACTCTCTGAGAGCGCAAAGCTCTGAAGGGCGATTTAAAGCTCTCTCCACCTGTGGATCCCACATTACAGCTGTGCTTTTGTTCTTTGTCCCATGTTTTTTAATATACGCACGACCTACATCTGCTTTCTCTTCTGAAAAAAATGCATTTGTATTTGCAACTATCATAACACCACTTCTTAATCCTATGGTGTACACTTTCAGGAATAAGGACATAAAGAATGCCATCAAGATCATGTGGAAAAGATTGATAATGTTTTCTAATGAGTACTAAAATATTACACATCCAATGCTGGATAGATAGAACAGTGGGAAAAGAGCATTCAATGTGCAAGCATAAGCAATCATTTCTGATTCCTATTACCAATATCATAATGCAGTCATGGTTTCACACTTTTAATAAAATACTGTGGAAGTGAGGTATTGTAGAACCTAAAGGCTTTTAAGAAAACCAGTGAAGTCAAGTTTCAGTGGAGAGCTTGTCTTAAGGATATAAGAAAGACTCATTGCCTTACCTTGACTCAACATACATGTGAACAGATGCACATACCATCAACCCCTTATTGTATACCCAAACAGATACACACACAGACACACACACACATACATACACACAAAACAATAATTACACCTAGAAAACTAATCTAAAAAATCAAGAAGTCATTATTTATTAGGAAAATTATTTTATTAATTAGTCACTATTTTTTAAAAGATGACATCATTTTCTATAAGATGCATTGACAATGTGGTGTGAAAACTGTGGTTTTGAGATCTCACTTTTACTATGAATTGATTAATTAGCATTAACATGTAAAAATCAAAGTCGGTTTAATTTTATACTTTTAAAATTTCAGTGATTTTTTTAAATATTGGAAGGAATAAATTGGCTTATTAATTAATGTAAATTTGAAATATGGAGAAGAAGCATATGGAAATACTTTGAGAGAAAAGGCATCTCTATGTAACATTGCGAAAACTTAGAAACTAACAATGCATAGGACTGTAGGCAAAGTCTGAAGCCTAAGTTTTGCTGGATCACTTGTACATATTTTAAAGGTGACTTTATTAATTCCTATAGGAAAAATTGAGTTAGGTCTTGAATTCTAAAAGAACTAAACAATCAGAATTTCCTTTTGGTGGTGTTACTAACCCATTTAAATGAGATTTATAACCTGCTTCCACAGGAGAAACTCATTTTACAGCATAAACCAAAGGCAAGTATAGATTACTTCCTAAGATATTCATATATTGAGTACACTGTTCATATATTCCCCCACTATTTACAGAGAAAAAAATTCAGAGGAAGTAGATTTTAAATTAATAGAAGAGTAGTATATTTCAATTATTTTATGAATTTATTTATCATTTATTTAGCATTCATCTCCCCATATATATGTGTATATATACATATTATATGTATTTGTGTATTATTTCATAAATAAATACATTTTTACATAATCCCTCCATTTCCTACTTCCTTAAATTCCTTGTATGTCTCTCACACCATCTCAAATGCATGTCCTTTACATTATTCAATCACTGATGTTACACATATGCAGAAACACACACCTATATGTATCTATAATAAAAATGTTTATAAACAGACTGTTGCATTAACTTAGTGATGCTTATATATAAATATGTATTTGGGACAGACTTCTTGGAATTAAGTAATATATCATAGACTCGTCTTTTGAAAAGACTGGTTCTCCAGATTTTAATATTCTTAGCTTGGTGTTTCCACATAAACAATTACATTCATTAATTAACAATTGATATCAATAATCAATGAAAGTAATACATTTTATGTTTTGTATATCTTATTATTTTATTTTATTTATTTATTAATGCTTTTTTCTTCATTAAAAATTTATTTTGTTTTACTTATTTATTTACTTTTTGAGACAGAGTCTCTCTAAGTAGTTTTTTTTAAAAAAAGTTATTGTTTAGCAACATAAAAGGTTTTATTTATTTATTTTTCATTTATTTATTTATTTATTAAAGATTTCTGCCTCTTCCCCGCCACCACCTCCCATTTCCCTGCCCCTCCCCTAATCAACTCCCCCTCCCTCGTCAGCCCAAAGAGCAATCAGTTCCCTGCCCTGTGGGAAGTCCGATGACCCCCCACCTCCATCCAGGTCTAGTATGGTGAGCATCCAAACTGCCTAAGCTCCCACAAAGCCAGTACGTGCAGTAGGATCAAAAACCCATTGCCATTGTTCTTGAGTTCTCAGTAGTCCTCATTGTCCGCTATGTTCAGCGAGTCCGGTTCTATCTCGTTCTTTTTCAGACCCGGGCCAGCTGGCCTTGGTGAGTTCCCAATAGAACATCCCCATTGTCTCAGTGTGTGGGTGCACCCCTCGCGGTCCTGAGTTCCTTGCTCGTGCTCTCTCTCTATCTGCTCCTGATTTGGACCTTGAGATTTCAGTCCAGTGCTCCAATGTGGGTCTCTGTCTCTGTCTCCTTTCATCGCCTGATGAAGGTTAATATTCAGGAGGATGACGATATGTTTTTCTTGGGGTTCACCTTCTTATTTAGCTTCTCTAGGATCACGAATTATAGGCTCAATGTCCTTTATTTATGGCTAGAAACCAAATATGAGTGAGTACATCCCATGATCTTCTTTTTGGGTCTGGCTAACCTCACTCAGGATAGTGTTTTCTATTTTCGTCCATTTGTATGCAAAATTCAAGAAGTCATTGTTTTTTACTGGTGAGTAGTCTTCTAATATGTATATATTCCATACTTTCTTCATCCATTCTTCCATTGAAGGGCATCTCGGCTGTTTCCAGGTTCTGGCTATTACAAACAATGAGCTATGAACATAGTTGAGCATATACTTTTGTTGTATGATAGGGCATCTCTTGGGTATATTCCCATGAGTGGTATTGCTGGGTCCAGGGGTAGGTTGATCCCGAATTTCCCGAGGAACCGCCACACTGCTTTCCAAAGTGGTTCCACAAGTTTGCATTCCCACCAGCAATGGATGATTGTACCCCTCACTCCACAACCTCTCCAGCAAAGGCTATCATTGGTGTTTTTTATTTTAGCCATTCTGACAGGTGTAAGATGGTATCTTAAAGTTGTCTTGATTCGCATTTCCCCGATCACTAAGGAAGTTGAGCATGATCTTAAGTGTCTTTTTGCCATTTGAACTTCTTCCTTTGAGAATTCTCTGTTCAGCTCAGTGCCCCATTTTATAATTGGGTTGATTAGCCTTTTATGGTCTAGTTTCTTGAGGTCCTTATATATTTTGGAGATCAGACCTTTGTCTGCTGTGGGGTTGGTGAAGATCTTCTTCCAGTCAGTGGGTTGTCTTTTTGTCTTAGTGATAGTGTCCTTTGCTTTACAGAAGCTTCTCAGTCTCAGGAGGTCCCATTTGTTCAATGATGCCCTTAGTGTCTGTGCTGCTGGGGTTATACGTAGGAAGTGGTCTCCTGTGCCCATGTGCTGTAGAGTACTTCCCACTTCCTCTTCTATCAGGTTCAGTGTGTTCGGACTGATATTGAGGTCTTTAATCCATTTGGACTTGAGTTTTGTGCATGGTGATAGGTATGGATCTATTTTCATTCTTTTACAGATTGACATCCAGTTTTGCCAGCACAATTTGTTGAAAATGCTGCCTTTTTTCCATTGTATACTTTTAGCTCCTTTATTGAAAATCAGGTGCTCATAGGTTTGTGGGTTAAAGTCAGGGTCTTCTATTCGGTTCCATTGGTCGACTTCTCTGTTTTTATGCCAATACCAGGCTGTTTTCAATACTGTAGCTCTATAATAGAGTTTGAAGTCAGGGATGGTAATGCCTCCAGACAATCCTTTATTGTATAAGATTGTTCTGGCTATCCTGGGTTTTTTGTTCTTCCATATAAAGTTGATTATTGTCTTCTCCAGATCTGTGAAGAATTTTGATGGGATTTTGATGGGGATTGCATTGAATCTATAGATTTCTTTTATTAGAATTGCCATTTTTACTATGTTGATCCTCCCAATCCAAGAGCAAGGTAGGTCCTTCCATTTTCTGGTGTCTTCTTCAATTTCTTTCTTCAAAGACTTATAGTTCTTCTCAAATAGGTCTTTCACATCCTTGGTCAGGGTTACCCCAAGATATTTTATGCTATTTGTGGCTATCGTGAAAGGTGATGCTTCTCTGATTTCCCTCTCTGCTTCCTTATCCTTAGTGTAAAGGAAGGCAACTGATTTTTTGGAGTTGATCTTGTATCCTGCCACATTACTAAAGGTGTTTATCAGCTGTAGGAATTCTTTGGTAGAATTTTTGGGGTCACTTATGTATACTATCATATCATCTGCAAATAATGAAAGCTTAACTTCTTCCTTTCCAATACAAATCCCCTTGATCTCCTTATGTTGTCTTATTGCTATTGCTAGAACTTCAAGCAATATGGAGAGAGTGGACAGCCTTGCCGTGTTCCTGAGTTTAGTGGGATGGCTTTGAGTTTTTCTCCGTTCAATTTAATGTTAGCTGTTGGCTTGCTGTAAATAGCTTTTATTATATTTAGGTAGGATCCTTGTATCCCTATTCTCTCCAAGACCTTTATCATAAAGGGGTGTTGAATTTTGTCGAATGCTTTTTCAGCATCTAATGAAATGATCATATGGTTTTTTTCTTTCAGTTTATTTATATGCTGGATTACATTGATAGATTTTCGTATGTTGAACCAGCCCTGCATCTCTGGGATGAAGCCCACTTGATCATAATGGATAATTTTTCTAATGTGTTCTTGGATTTGGTTTGCCAGTATTTTGTTGAGGATTTTTGCGTCGATGTTCATGAGTGAGATTGGCCTGTAATTCACTTTCCTGGATGAGTCTTTGTGCGGTTTTGGTATCAGAGTAACTGTAGCTTCATAAAAGGAGTTTGGTAATGACCCTTCTGTTTCTATATTGTGAAATACATTAAGGAGTATAGGTATTAGCTCTTCTTGGAAGTTCTGGTAGAATTCCGCATTGAAACCATCTGGTCCTGGGCTTTATTTGGTAGGGAGGCTTTTGATAACCTTTTCTAATTCTTCGCTACTAACAGGTCTGTTTAGATTGTTCACTTATATATAGGATATTTAACAATTCATTTCAATGTTTTACTTCAAAAATCACATAAGAACTAATGAAAACTGACCCAGCATAACTGAAACTTCATAGGTAGACTACTGGATTTAGTCTCACCAAAGTAGATATTTTTATCTTCAAAATATCAAATGTGGCTATTTATAGTATTCAATAATTTATCTCAACTTCAGTACTACATGCTATGCAACTACTCCTTAGAAAGACTATTTTTTTAATGACAAAAGAAGCAAGGAAGTAGCAACTTGTACATGGCGATTATATAAATTTAAAGATTTGTTTTTCTCTCATAATTTCAGATTTATGTGAAAAGCTTTTACTTCAGTATCTCCTTGAGAATAATGCAAAACCAGAGCATTGTCACTGAGTTCATACTCCTCGGGATTTCACAGAATGCAGAAGTTGAGAAAATCCTGTTTGTTGTATTTTTATTGATCTACCTTGCAACTCTTTGGGGCAACATGATGATTGTGGTGACCATCATCTACAGCCCTGCACTGCTGGGCTCCCCCATGTACTTCTTCCTGGTATTCCTGTCCTTACTGGACGCATGCACTTCTTCCACTGTCACACCCAAGATGATGGTGGACCTCTTCTATGAGACGAAGACCATATCTTTTGAATGTTGCATGACACAGCTGTTTGCTGTCCACTTCTTCACTGGGGTAGAGGTGATTGTCCTGTCAGCCATGGCCTATGACCGCTATGTGGCCATTTGCAAGCCCTTACACTATACTTCTATTATGACCCGAAGGCTCTGTGGTATTTTGGTGACAATATCCTGGACTGGAGGCTTCTTGCATTCTATCACACAAATTACTTTCACTTTGCAACTGCCATTCTGTGGGCCTAATGTCATTGATCACTACATGTGTGATTTGTTCCCATTACTGAAGCTTGCCTGTACTGACACACACATATTTGTCATTTTGGTGTTTGCTAACAGTGGGTCTATCTGCATCATAATCTTCTCTATTCTGCTTGTGTCCTATGGTGTCATATTGTACTCTCTGAGAGCCCACAGCTCTGAAGGGAGACTGAAAGCTCTCTCTACCTGTGGATCCCACATTACTGTTGTGATTTTGTTCTTTGTGTCATGCATATTAATATATGCACGACCTACATCAGCTTTCTCCTCTGAAAAAAATGCACTTGTATTTGCTACAATCATAACACCACTTCTTTCTTTTTAACATTTTTTATTGATAAAAGAAGAATAAAGAAAAAAAAAACAAATTTCCACCTCCTCCCAGCCTCCCCTTTCCCTCCCCCTCCTCCCACTCTTCTCCCCCTCCTCCCACTCTTCTCCCCCTCCTCCCGCCCCTCTCCCCTTCCCCCCACTCCTCTCCCCCTCTCTCTCCAGTCCAAAGAGCAGTCAGGGTTCCCTGCCCTGTGGTAAGTCCTAGGTCCTCCCCCCTCCGTCCATATCTAGGAAGGTGAACATCCAAACTGGCTAGGCTCCACCAAGCCGGCAGATTGCGTAGGATCAAAACTGCGTGCCATTGTCCTTGGCGTCTCATCAGCCCTCATTGTTCGTCATGATCAGAGAGTTCAGTTTTATCCCATGCTTTTTTTGGTAATAGTCCAGCTGGCCTTGGTGAGCTCCCAGTAGATCAGCTCCACTGTCTCAGTGGGTGGGTGCACCCCTCGTGGTCCCGACTTCTTTGCTCATGTTCTCCCTCCTTCTGCTCCTCATTGGGACCTTGGGAGCTCAGTCCAGTGCTCCAGTGTGGGTCTCTGTCTCTATCTCCATCCCTCGCCAGATGAAAGTTCTAAGATGATATGCAAGATATTGGTCAGTATTGCGCTAGGATGGGGTCATTTCAGGTTCCCTATCCTCAGCTGCCCAAGGAACTAACTGGGGACCTCAGCTTGGGCACCTGGGAGCCCCTCTAGGGTCAATTCTCCTGCCCACCCTAAAGTGGGTCCCTTAACTAAGGATTGTGGTTCCGTGCTCCCCTATCCAACCTTCCTTTATCCCGATCCTCCTATTTCCCCAAGTCCCCCCTCCTTCCCTTCTACCTTTTCTCTCCCCATCTCCCCTTACCCCCTTCCCACCCCACCCCCAAGATCCCACTTTTCTCCCCGGCAATTTTGTCTACTTCCCTTATCCAAGAGGATAACGATATGTTTTTCCTTGTGTTCACCTTCTTACTTAGCTTCTTTAGGTTCGCCAATTGTAGATTCTGTGACCTCTATTTATGGCTAGAAACCAATTATGAGTGAGTACATCCCATGTTCTTCTTTTTGGGTCTGGGATACCTCACTCAGGATAGTGTTTTCTATTTCCATCCATTTGCATGCAAAATTCGAGAAGTCATTGTTTTTTACTGCAGCGTAGTACTCTAGTGTGTATATATTCCATACTTTCTTCATCCATTCTTCCATTGAAGGGCATCTAGGTTGTTTCCAGGTTCTGGCTATTACAAATAATACTGCTATGAACATAGTTGAACAAATGCTTTTGACATGTGATAGAGCATCTCTTGGGTAAATTCCCAAGAGTGGTATTGCTGGGTACAGGGGTAGGTTGATCCCGAATTTCCTGAGAAACCGAAACACTGACTTCCACAGTGGTTGCACAAGATTGCATTCCCACCAGCAATGGATGAGGGTACCCCGTCCTGCACAGCCTCTCCAGCAAAGGCTATCCTTGTTGTTTTTGACTTTAGCCATTCTGACAGATGTAAGATGGTATCTCAAAGTTGTTTTGATTTGCATTTCCCTGATTGCTAAGGAAGTTGAGCACGACCTTAAGTATCTTTTGGCCATTTGAAGTTCTTCTGTTGAGAATTCTCTGTTCAGTTCAGTGCCCCATTTTTTAATTGGGTTAATTAGCATTTTAAAGTCTAGTTTCTTGAGTTCTCTATATATTTTGGAGATCAGACCTTTGTCTGTTGCGGGGTTGGTGAAGATCTTCTCCCAGTCAGTAGGTTGCCTTTGTGTCTTAGTGACAGTGTCCTTTGCTTTACAGAAGCTTCTCAGTTTTAGTAGGTCCCATTTATTCAATGTTGCCCTTAATGCCTGTGCTTCTGGGGTTATACCTAAGAAGCGATCACCTGTGCCCATCTGTTGTAGGGTATTTCCCACTTTCTCTTCTATCAGGTTCAGTGTTTTCGGGCTGATAATGAGGTCTTTAATCCATTTGGACTTGAGTTTTGTGCACGGTGATAGATATGGGTCTATTTTCATTCTTCTACAGGTTGACATCCAGTTGTGCCAGCACCATTTGTTGAAGATGCTTTCTTTCTTCCATTGTATACTTTTAGCTCCTTTATCGAAAATGAGGTGTTCATAGGTTTGTGGGGTAAAATCCGGGTCTTCTATACGATTCCATTGGTCGACTTCTCTGTTTTTATGCCAGTACCACCCTGTTTTCATTACTGTAGCTCTGTAATAGAGTTTGAAGTCAGGGATGGTAATGCCTCCAGAAGATCCTTTATTGTATAGGATTGTTTTGGCTATCCTGGGTTTTTTGTTTTTCCATATAAAGTTGATTATTGTCCTCTCCAGATCTGTAAAGAATTTATGTGATCTTGATGGGGATTGCATTGAATCTATAAATTGCCTTTGGTAGAATTGCCATTTTTACTATGTTGATCCTCCCAATCCAAGAGCAAGGGATGTCCATCCATTTTTTGGTATCCTCATCAATTTCTTTCTTCAATGCCTTAAAGTTCTTGTCAAATGGATATTTCACTTCCTTGGTCAGGATTACCCCAAGATATTTTATGCTGTTTGTGGCTATCGTGAATGGAGAAGCTTCTCTGATTTCCCTCTCTGCTTCCATATCCTTTGTGTATAAGAGGGCGACTGAATTTTTGGAGTTGATCTTGTATCCTGCCACATTACTAAAGCTGTTTATCAGCTGTAAAAGTTCTTTGGTGGAGTTTTGGGGGTCGCTTATGTACACTATCATATCATCTGCGAATAACGAAAGTTTAACTTCTTCCTTTCCAATTCGAATCCCCTTGATCCCATTAAGTTGTCTTATTGCTATTGCTAGAACTTCCAGCACTATATTGAAGAGGTATGGCGAAAGTGGACAGCCTTGTCGTGTTCCTGATTTTAGTGGGATGGCTTTGAGTTTCTCTCCGTTTAATTTGATGTTAGCTGTCAGCTTGCTGTATATAGCTTTTATTATATTTAGGTATGACCCTTGTATCCCTAATCTCTCCAAGACTTTTAACATAAATGGATGTTGAATTTTGTCAAATGCTTTTTCAGCATCGAATGAAATGATCATATGGTTTTTTTCTTTCAGTTTATTTATATGCTGGATTACATTGATAGATTTTCGTATGTTGAACCAGCCCTGCATCTCAGGAATGAAGCCTACTTGATCATAGTGGATAATTTTTCGGATGTGTTCTTGGATTCGGTTTGCCAGTATTTTGTTGAGGATTTTTGCATCGATATTCATGAGTGAGATCGGCCTGTAATTCTCTTTCCTGGTTGAGTCTTTGTGTGGTTTTGGTATCAGAGTAACTGTAGCTTCATAAAAGGAATTTGGTAATGACCCTTCTGTTTCTATATTGTGAAATACATTAAGGAGTATAGGTATTAGGTCTTCTTGGAAGTTCTGGTAGAATTGCGCGTTGAAACCATCTGGTCCTGGGCTTTTTTTGGTAGGGAGGTTTTTGATAACCTCTTCTAATTCTTCGCGACTAACAGGTCTATTTAGATTGTTCACCTGGTCCTGATTTAACTTTGGTAAATGATATTTATCTAAGAAAGTATCCATTTCCTTTACATTTTCCAGTTTTGTGGCATATAGGCTTTTGTAGTAAGATCTAATGATTCTCTGAATTTCCTCTGTTTCTGTGGTTATGTCCCCCTTTTCATTTCTGATCTTATTAATTTGCAAATTCTCTCTCTGCCGTTTGATTAGTTTGGATAGGGGTTTGTCAATCTTGTTGATTTTCTCCAGGAACCAGCTTTTTGTTTCATTGATTATTTGGATTGTTCTCTGTGTTTCTATTTTATTGATTTCAGCCCTCAGTTTGATTATTTCCAGTCTCCTACTCCTCCTAGGTGAGTCTGCTTCTTTTTTTTCTAGAGCTTTCAGGTGGGCTGTTAAGTCTCCAATGTGAGCTTTCTCTGTTTTCTTTAAGTGGGCACTTAGTGCTATGAACTTTCCTCTTAGGACTGCTTTCATAGTGTCCCATAAATTTGAGTATGTTGTTTCTTTATTTTCATTGAATTCCAGGAAGACTTTAATTTCTTTCTTTATTTCTTCCTTAATCCAGGTATGGTTCAGTAGTTGGCTGTTCAGTTTCCATGACTTTGTGGGCTTTCCGGGGGTAGCCTTGTTGTTGAATTCTAACTTTAATCCATGGTGATCTGATAAGACACAGGTGGTTAGTAATACTTTTTTGTAACTGTGGATGTTTGCTTTGTTACCGACTATGTGGTCGATTTTTGAGAAGGTTCCATGAGCTGCAGAGAAGAACGTGTATTCTTTCCTATTTGGGTGGAATGTTCTATAGATGTCTGTTAAGTCCATTTGTTTCATTACCTCCATTAATTGTCATTTCTCTGCTAGGTTTCTGTCTGATTGACCTGTCCATTGGCGAGAGAGGAGTGTTGAAGTCTCCTACTATTAGTGTGTGCGGTTTGATGGCTGCCTTGAATTTTAGCAATGTTTCTTTTATGTACGTGGGTGCTTTTATATTAGGGGCATAGATGTTCAGGATTGAGACTTCATCCTGATGAACTGTTCCTGTTATGAATATAAAATGCCCCTCTCCATCTCTTCTGATTGATTTAAGTTTGAAGTCAACTTTGTTAGAGATTAGTATGGCCACACCTGCTTGTTTCTTAGGTCCATTTGCTTGATAGGCCTTTTCCCAACCCTTTACTCTGAGTAGGTGCCTGTCTTTGTGGTTGAGGTGTGTTTCTTGTAAACAGCAGAATGTTGGATCCTGTTTTCTTATCCAATCTCTTAGCCTGTGCCTTTTTATAGGTGAGTTGAGACCATTGACATTAAGTGATATTAATGACCAGTGGTTGTTAACTCCGGTCATTTTTTTTTAGTCGTAGAGTTTGTGTGTATCCCTTCTTTGGTTTGTGTTGATGAAGGGTCTCTAGATGCCTGAGTTATTGTGGTCATTATTGGACTCCTTGGTTAGTGATTTTCCTTCTATTACTTTCTGTAAGGCTGGATTTGTGGCTGCATATTGTTTGAATTTGTTTTTATCCTGGAAAATTTTATTTTCTCCATTTATAGTGAACGAAAGCTTGGCTGGGTGTAGTAATCTGGGCTTGCATCCATGGTCTCTCAGTTTCTGCAGTACATCTATCGAGGACCTTCTGGCTTTCATGGTTTCCATGGAAAAGTCAGGTGTAAGTCTGATAGGTTTACCTTTGTAAGTAATTTGGCCTTTTTCCTTTGCCGCTCTTAATATTTTTTCCTTATTCTGAATGCTTTGTGTTTTGATAATTATATGGCGAGGGGATGTTTTTTTTTGATCCAGCCTATTTGGTGTTCTGTATGCTTCTTGCACCTTCATAGGTATATCTTTCTTTAGGTTGGGAAAGTTTTCTTCTATAATTTTATTAAATATATTTTCTGGACCATTGAGCTGCACTTCTTCTCCTTCTTCTACTCCTATTATTCTTAGGTTTGGTCTTTTTATTGTGTCCCATATTTCCTGAATGTTTTGTGATGAGAGTTTGTTGGACTTGCTGTTTTCTTTGATCATAGTGTGTATTTTCTCTATGGTATCTTCAGAATCTGAGAGTCTTTCTTCTATCTCTTGTATTCTGCTGGTTATGCTTGTTTCTGTAGTCTCTATTCGTTTACCTAGATTTTCCATGTCCAGCCGGCCCTCTGTTTGTGTTTTCTTCTTTGCCTCTATTTCAGTTTTCAAGTCTTGAACTGTTTCCATTATCTGTTTGATTGTTTTTCCTTGGTTTTCTAGGGTATCATTCACTGATTTATTCAATTCTTCAAACTTTCTGTTATATTTCTCATCCGTTTCTATAAGGGCGTTTCTTACATGCTGTTTAAGGGCGTCAATCACTTTCATGAAGTCAATCTTTTCTCCTTCTTGATTAAGGTGTTCATGTCCTTCCGTTGTGAGGTCGCTGGTTTCTGGTGGCTTCATGTTGCTTTTCAGTTTGTTGGGCGAATTCTTGCCTTGGCGTCTGCCCATCTCTTCTTCCAAATACTCCCTTATGGATCTTCTTTTACCAGATCAGGTCTCCTTGCCTACCCAACGCGGCCTCCCCAATGTTGGCTCTCCTGGCACCAAGGGATCAGGTCTCCGTGCCCAACCCTGGCTCGTCCCAACGCTGGTTCTCCCCAATGCTGGTTCTCCTGGGGCCGAGAGATCAGGCCTCCGTGCTGGTTGGGCAGCTCGCAGACAAAGCGCCTACCCTGCTGGGTGCAGGCAGGCCACAGAAACAAAGGGACGCAAAAGAGGGGGGTGGGCGAAGTGGGGGGGGTTCTGGACGGAAGCTGGGTGTGCCAGGAAGAAAGAGGCAGTAACCAGGGAATAGAGGTCCTGCAGAGAGCCCAAGAAAGACAGGAGGCCAAGGGACCCCCGAGATCCCCGTCCCTGGCTGGCGCCGCGGGCCAGAAACTCACCCCAACGCTGGTTCTCCTGGGGCCGAGAGATCAGGCCTCCGTGCTGGTTGGGCAGCTCGCAATCAAAGCGCCTACCCTCCTTGGTGCAGGCAGGCCACAGAAACAAAGGAAGTGCAGCCCGCCCGGGCGCCCCAAGGACTGGGACCCAGCTCCCAATGCCACGCGCCAAAAGAGGGCAGGGGGGGGCAAGTGGGGAGGGCTCTGGACGGAAGCTGGGTGGGCCAGGAAGAAAGAGGCAGTAACCAGGGTATAGAGGTCCTGCAGAGAGCCCAAGAAAGACAGGAGGCCAAGGGACCCCCGAGATCCCCGTCCCTGGCTGGCGCCGCGGGCCAGAAACTCACCCCAACGCTGGTTCTCCTCATAACACCACTTCTGAATCCTATAGTGTACACTTTCAGGAATAAGGAAATGAAGATGCTATCCGGAAAATGTGTAAGAGATTAATAGTGTCTTCCGATGACTATTAAAACATTTTGATTTCAATTGTGAGAGTATGAGCAAGGAATTCAAGACCATTAAGGGGTCATCCACTGAGACAGTTTGCTTGAGCTAATGGGAACTCACCAACTCCAACTGAACTGGGAGTGAACAAGCATGGAAACAACCAAACCCCTCTGAAGGTGGTTGACAGCTGGGGCAGACTAAGGGGCCACTGATAGTGACACTGGGATGTGTCTCTACTTGCATATACCGGCTTCATGGGATGCTATTCTCTTTGGATGTAAACCTTTCTCAACCTAGACACAGTAGGGAGGGCCTTGGACTTTCCACAGGGCAGGGTGCCTGGCACTCTCTTAGAGTTGGAGGGGTGAGGGGAGGGTCTGTGGAGGGAGAGGGAGGGAACTGGGAGGAGGGGAGAGAGAGGGAATTTGCATTGGTATTTTTTAAGTAATAAATAAAAGAATAGAAGTAAGACATAAGCAGGAAAGTATTTGTGAACGTGTGTTATAATAAATTCATATAAATTTTAAACCATGTTTGTTGTAAAACAATATTTTGTCAAATAAGGATGCATTATCAAAATGATTTACGAATGCTTATGTCCCTATAAGAGAGATGTCCCCAGCTAGTTCCTTGGGCAGCTGAGGAGAGGGAGCCTGAAATGGCCCTATCCTATAGCCATACTGATAAATATCTTGCATATCACCATAGAACCTTCATTTGGCGATGGATGGAGATAGAGACAGAGACCCACATTGGAGAACTGGTCTGAGCTCCCGAGGTCCAAATGAGGAGCAGAAGGAGGGAGAACATGAGCAAGGAAGGCAGGACCGCGAGGGATGCACCCAACCACTGAGACAGTGGGGCTGATTTATTGGGACTTCACCAAGGCCAGCTGGACTGGGACTGAAAATGTATGGAATAAAACCAGACTCTCTGAACATGGTGGACAATGAGGGCTGACTGAGAAGCCAAGGACAATGGCATTGGGTTTTGAACCTATTGCATGTAATGGCTTTGTGGGAGCCTAGTCTGTTTAAATGCTCACCTTTTTAAACCAGGATGGAGAGGGGAGGGATATGGGAGTAGGTGGAAATCACTAATAATAATAATAATAATAAAGAAAAAAGAATGCTTATGTCTTAAATCTAAATTATATTTAGTTACTTCTCACCATTTTCTTTTCAGTTATTCTTTGAGATTTTCATACAAGGTATTTATTTGGATTCTTTTCCTGTTCCACATGTTCTGATTCTTCTTCATTTACTGACTGTTGGATGGAGAAGCCTTATTCACATCTGGACATAGGAAGACAATTCTTTTAATAAACTTTCCTTTCATGGTTCTCTGGAGAATCATGCAAAATCAGAGCTTTCTCACTGAATTCATACTGTGGGGCTTCCACAGAAACCAGAAGTTGAGAAAACATGATTTTTAACATTTTTATGGTTATACAATTAAATTATTAGGGACCACACATACACAGATGCACAACCCTACCCAAATACAGACACACACACAAATGCACTCATCGACACAGACACATAAACACATACACACAAAATTGATTCTAGTTTTTCATGTCTTATGTACTTCTTGTCATTCCAGTATGAATTCATTTCTAATGCTATACACAAAATGCTTGTAAACGTCTGTGAGAAGACCATCTCTTGCGAGTATTGTAAACTCTTCTTTACTGAATTTGAGGTGATTTTTACAACAACCATAACATATGACTACCATGTAGCCATTTGAGAGACCTAGCACTATTCTTGGGTCATGAACCAAAGACTCTTGTAGGAGTGACTTGGGCAGGGAGCTTTTTGCATTCTATCTGACAGATTAATTTACAATTGCCCTTCTGGGGACCCAGTGCCAATGATAGCTTCATATATGATTTGTTCCCATTACTGAAGCTTACAAGCACTGACATACAGATTTTGTCAATGACAACAATGGTTTTATCTTCTTATTCTTTGACAACTATGATGTCATCTTTTTCTCTCTGAGAGCCTACAGATCTGAAGGGCAATGCAATGTTATCTCTACCTTTGGTTCCTACACCCTATTGTAGTTTTCTTTTTTGTTCCGGAAGTATTTATTTTTGGACTACGTATATCCCCACTATTCTTTGAGAAGACATCATTATATATGCTGTTGTCTTGAAATCATTGTTCAAAACTATGATTTACCTCTTCAGGAAATCAAGAATGCCATCAGGAAAAAGGAAAAGATATTGATAATTGTTTTTGATAAGTATTAAAATGCTACATTTACAGATCTAGGGAGATGTCTCATTGGTAAGCTCACATGCTTTGCAAGTATGAGAGATTGAGTTTGGCAAGTCAAAATTCAGGACAAAGACAAATATGGGGCCATGTCGTTAACATAGGGATGCTGAAATACAGAATAATACCCAGGGGCTGATAAGGCAGCTAATCTGTCAGGAATGTAAAAAGCACAAGTTTCATTCAGACAACTTGTCTCAAGAAAATAAAACTCATGTGAGTAGATGGACACAGTCAATGCCCTTATCTGGGCTTTGTTGACTTGTGAAAGTGCACTAATATCCATATACAAAAACACAAACACAAAGAACACTACACTTAGAAAATTTATTGTCAAGAATAACGAGTCAATATCTATTTATGCAAGCATTTTATGCTTTTTTTTTTTTGGTTTTTCGAGACAGGTTTGATCTGTTGTTTTGGAGCCTGTCCTGGAACTAGCTCTTGTAGACCAGGCTGGTCTCGAACTTACAGAGATCTGTCTGCCTCTGCCTCCCAAGTGCTGCTTTAATCACAATTTAGAAAGAGAACACATTGTTCTACAGAGAAGATATTTATATTAGAATTTAGTAGAGTCAAATTAGAGCCCCAGACACAAAAATCACACACACACACACAAACACACACACACAGAGACACTTAATTTTTGATAAGAGACCAGAAACACAGACTTGGAAGAGACAGCTTCTTCAGGAAAAGTTTCTGAGCAAACTTGATGACTCATGTAGAAGCATGAGACTATATCCAGATTTATTAACTTGCACAAAATTTAAGTTCAAATGGATCAAAGGCCTCAACATAACACCAGATATACTAAACATAACAAAAGAGAAAATGTGGAATGCCCTTGAACTCATTGGCACAGATAAATACTCTCTGAAAAGAACAAAGTTATCACAGGCACTAAGAACAACCATTAATAAAACTAAGAAGCTTCTTCAATGCATAGGACACTGCGATTTCCCCAAAGCTGTAACCCCAAGAGAGGGTTAATTTCTAAAGTATATAAAGACCACAACAAAGTAGATGTCTTAGTTAGAGTTTCTATTGTTGTGAAAAAACACCAGGACCAAAAAACAAGTTGAGGAAAAATGGTTTATTTGGCTTATGACTCAGCATTTCTGTTCATCACTGAAGAAAGTCAGAGCAGGTACCCAAACAAGGCAAGATCCTCAAGAAAGGAGCTGATGGAGGGGCCATGGAGCGGTGCTGCTTATGCCTTGCTTCTCATGGCTTGTTCAGCCTGTTTTCTTATAGAACCCAGAACCTCCAGTGCAGGGTTGTCACCATTCACCATTGGCCGGACCCTTCCCTACTGATCACTAACTGAAAAAGTGCTTTACAACTGGATCTCATGAAGACATTTCTTTAATGAGGCTCCTTCTTCTGTAATGACTCTAGCTTGTGTCGATTTGACATACAAAACATGCCAGTAGAGAAAATATCAATAAAACAAATAACCCAGTTTTAAAGTGGGGTACAAACCTAAAGAAAGAATTCTTTTTTTTTTTCTGGTTTTATATATTTTTTTTATTGAGAAAAGGAAAAAAAACAAGTTTCCCCCTCCTCGTAGCCTCCCCCTCCTCCCACCGTTCTCCCCCTCCTCCCACCCTTCTCCCTCTCTCCCTACTCCTCTCCCCCTCCCTCTCCAGTCCAAAGAGCAGTCAGGGTTCCCTGCCCTGTGGTAAGTCCAAGGTCCTCCCCGCTCTGTCCATATCTAGGAAGGTGAACATCCAAACTGGCTAGGCTCCCACAAAGCCAGCACATTAAGTAGGATCAAAACCCCATGCCAATGTCCTTGGCTTCTCATCAGCCCTCATTGTTCGCCATGTTCAGAGAGTCCGGTTTTATCCCATGCTTTTTCAGTCACAGTCCAGCTGGCCTTGGTGAGCTCCCAATAGATCAGCCCCACTGTCTCCGTGGGTGGGTGCACCCCTCGTGGTCCCGACTTCTTTGCTCATGTTCTCCCTCCTTCTGCTCCTCATTGAGACCTTGGGAGCTTAGTCCGATGCTCCACGGTGGGTCTCTGTCTCTATCTCCATCCATCACCAGATGAAGGTTCTATGGTGATATGCAAGATATTCGTCAGTACTGCTATAGGATAGGGTCGTTTCAGGTTCCCTATCCTCAGCTGCCCAAGGAACTAACTGGGGAAATATAAAAGGGCTCTGAAACACTTAAAAAAAATGTTCAACATCTTTTGTCATCAGGGAAATATAAATCAAAACTATTTTTACATTTCATTTTATGTAAGTCAGTAAAACCAGTGACACCTTCTGCTGGCAAAATGTAGAATAACACACATCCATTGCTAGTGGGAGTACAAACTTGTACAGTCAGTATGGAAATCAGTGTGGTGTTTCCACAGGATCATGGCTGTCTGTATACATCCAGTGAGGCTTCTACCTTCTGCAAACACTTGCTCTGCCATGTTTATTGTTGCTTCATTTATAAGAGTCATATGATTTTTTTAGATGGATTATCATATGTGGATTTGGACTGATGTGGGGGAGGGAGAATCAGGGATGATAAGAAGATTGAGAACCATGATCAGACTGAATATATTTTATGAAAAAAATGTCCAAATATGTATAGTTACTGAATCATTCTACCTCTGAGTGTATATATATAATCCTGCCTCAATACATTTAATCTATGTAATTTTATAATATAATTATTAGAAGACATCAAAATTTCCACTATTCATCTTTAGAAACATCTGCATATGTATTGGTTTTCAAATATTTAATACAGAAATATTGAATTATAAATCAGGGGAAATGTGGGGGATGTAATATAACTTCCAACAGAGTTAACTGGCATCTCAAGTCCTGTTGTTTATATTTTCTTGCTTGTTACTCCAAATTTCTTTTTATATTACTTGCCTAGATTTTTAAAATTCCATATTTAACAATATTTTGCCTGCATGTATATATGTACATCATGTATGTGCCTGGTGCCCGCAGAGGTCAGAAGAAAACTTTGTATCACCTGGAACTATATGATAGTTGGCTTTGAGCCACCATGTAGGTGCTGTGAATCAAACATGATTTCTCTCCAAGAACTACAGTACTCCTAAGTACTGAGCTACTTCTCCTTCCCCTCTTTCCCTTTTTAAGTTTTGTTTTGAACTAAAAAATCTTACAGTATTTCTTCATTATATATAAGTGTTATAAATAATCATAAACATATTTTTCCATTTTCTTCTTTAATGAAGTTTAAAAGTATTATTTGTACTTTTTAAACTCTGTTTTTCATACACAAATAGATGATAAAGAATTAAGCAAAGAAGGAAAAATGTTACGTTTTATTGGTTTTTGTTAGCAAGGTACTAGTAGCTTAAATTGAGTTGAATATGAAAATTGTTAGTATCTGAATGCTGAACATTAAATACATCTATCACCTACTGTGGGATGTAATTCATGGAACAGACATGTGACATTTAAGTTAAAGGAAAATAATCTACCCCCCTTAAACTCAGACAATCAGACTAGTGCTGCTTGAGCACCATTATTCACAGTCTTTTCATAAGTTACTTAATTTCTACTTCTTGAAGTTGTGCAAACGGATAAGAAGGGTAGACACCAATACTTACGAATTATACAATTTTGCAGACTATTTGACTTGTTTCATTGTTTAAATGATCTAAGAGACAACTTTTAAGTTTTCTCTCAAGCAGCAATGTCAAGGCTGCATCCCTTATCTTAAAGTGATCTTCAAGATCCTTTCACACAATGTGAAGATATGCTATATCCATCCAAATCTAGAAAGTCCACTAATGCTTTTTAGCTTATGATATAAGTGGAAGATTTTGGCTCAAGCCTAAGATTCCAGTGTTTCTGAAGCTAAGAAAGAACAAGTTCAATCTCGACTATGGAGTAAAACAGACAGCCCCCAACTAAGCCACAAATGCTGTAGATACACATCCTCAAGAAATTTAGTTTAAGTGAACAACATTCTAATTAACATATATCTTTAAAACAGATTTTCATAAAATATTTTTCTTTGAATAGTTGTCTCTGATGCTTTATTTCTCAAACAGTATACATTTCATGTAAGAATTAGTGAAAGCATTTCTTATGAAAAAGCTCATAAACTATTATGTTTAATGCGTACCCAAACATTATGCTTAAATTTACTAGAGAAACATTGTATAACATCCATATTATAGCAATCTTCTCTCTGTACAGTGTTACATGAAACCATTATTATATAGAAACCTATTATTCAAAAGAAAAATAGCATATGTGGACTTATAAAATTCTTATTTAAAAAGAATATTGAATATGAAAGACAAAAATACTAAAATCTTTCTAGAGGCAGACTTCAGCATATAAGGAAAATGAAAAAGAATCTCTTTTGGAAACATTAAGCTGTTTCTAGCCATTTTAAAAAAAGAGTGTTTTAAACACCCAAACACATGCAGAAAGAAATACTAAAAACTCAGGGGAATAAGAATAACTCTCTCAGATTGGTCATCTCCTAGAGAAACCTCTATAAATCTACTGATAACACAGTAGGAAGACTTGGCTTTTTAATTTTTCTTGCATCCTGAGACCATGCTGATGGCAGAACCTGAGAAGAAAAGCCAACATGCTTTCCATAAACTGTTTTCTCTCTCGGGTGTACAAGGTAGTCAGACACAAATGGAATTGTGGTAACCATGAATGGACTTCGCTAGAAAGAATAGGTGATACCTAACTTCAGACTTTTCTCAGATGTGCTGCCTGGTGATCTATTTAAGGTACATTTCAACATTTTCACTAATGAGGTTAAATTATATGGAGTGCTCTTAAGGGTGGATGCTGTGTGTAAGGGTACTGTTTTTAAAGCAAGGAAAGTGCATACTATACACAGCTGTGTATATGGGTTACATACACTCTGGTGTTCAGACTCCTTGTCATTAGTGTGGATACCATGATTATTGTGAGAAATGGATACATCTGTGATTAAAATGAAATATTTAGAACTCAGATGACAGAACTTTTCAGCTAATAATTTCTCAGATGGTCAAAAAACAGTTGTCAGAGTGAGAACATTGTCGTTCCTTCCTTCCTTTATTTTTCCTCCTTCCTTCCTTTCTTCTTTCTTTCCTTCACATGAACAACTGCTTCTTTAAGTCTAATAAAACTAAATACATTTTCAACTTGTCATCTTGAAGTTGAAAGCAAAGACACATGAAAAATGCTGTTTTCTATTATCCCTCCACTAGCAGATTATTTGTTTTTTGGAAAAATTGTTTCAGCAAGTAATACAAGTGTTCTTACTCTTCTGATATTATTGCTTAGAAAATAATATGCTTGAATTTTTGTAAGGAATGATGACACAGGACCTGGGTTAGTTGGAGTGTTTGTCAATGAGAGATAATATTAAACATATTTTTCCATAACTGGACACTAGGTATGGTACAGGGAAGGGTTCTAAATCAGGAAGAGTGCCTTAAGTCCCTGTGTAGTCTGCTGGTTTAAGTATGCACACTTAACTTTCTCTGGGCTATAGAAGGTGCTTCTGAACTGTTCGGAAACAAGAAAAGATTGAAACTGCTTTGGTGCTCATGGTGGTGACTCAGTCTCTCTTAACGTAAACAAAATCACACAAACAGAAAGAACTTTTAGAATTCCTTAGCAAAGCAATAAAAGGGAACAGTAAAGTCCTTTCCTGTTTCACAAGAACAGCAAGACAAGCAAAACTGAGGCATATTGGGAAAACAACAAAGAAAAAAATTAGTAATCTGAAGAGGATACTTTGCCTAGAGAGTGGCAGAAAGGAATTTATGTAGCTATTAGCTACACAGCAATATGATTTTTACTACTAAATAATAATCTTAGGTAAAAAATATGCCAGTTTTGTAGATTTTTACCATAGAGGACAATTACCAGTAACTTTTAAATTTATCAATATTCTTTGTGACCACAATATTAAGTTTTTCACTTGAAATATACTTAAAAGCAACTATTCAGAATGATATTTTTCTACTCATTCCCTTGATAGGTCTGAATGTTTTATACACTTTGCAATTAACAAAGACATTGCATTAATTTCTGATATTCATATGCTATCAAAAGCAATGGTGCTAAAGAAAATGGGAAGGAAGATTTGCAATGTGGACAGCAGGACACAGGGAATCAAATTTCTCAAGTTCACTACTCTAGAACATGGCTCGGTGGCCACAGTTGTGTAGCAAGGGATTCTGTGCAAGACAAGAAAAAGATAAGGATCTTACAGTGTCTGACTGTAAGACAAAAGAAAGCAATGGAGTGTCTGGGAATAAATCCAGAGAACGTGAGTTAGTTCCTATCTGAGAACATGGAAACAGAAGCCAAAGAGCAAAAGAAAGTTTTAAACAATTGAATTTATGGTATTGCCATTTGTGAAAAGATTATAATACTTTCCAAAACTCTTAAAGGTAAGATTATACGGACTGAGAAGTCTGTGTTTAGGACTATATTTTATATGCTTACACAGACATACATGAAACAACACATGATGAAAAGTCACTAATCTGTAATTGAGAATGTGTGGGTACATGGGAGTCGGTGGAGGAAAGAGAGTGAAGGCCAGAAAATGATATATTTATACTATACTCTCAGAAATATCATTGTAATGTTAAAAAGGAAAAATCGTTACTGTCAGATGCTATGTGGTTACCCTGTTGGCTTCACTTTTGCCAGTGAAAGCTTTGCAAATCTCAGGGCCATTTACAGTAATTTAAAGTAAAAAGATTTTAATTGTTATGTTTAATTCTAAATATTTGGTTCATAAAAACTAAATCCATTATTTATAACATAAATAAATATTATTTTATGTTTTTCTTTCCATAATATTAAATACATTCAAATATTCATGAGTGGATAGTTAATCCTCTATTTTTCACTTAATTTAGTATTAAAAAGCCGAGGCTTCATATTATTACTTCCTTATTAAGTGTATTTTCAATAGAATCAAAGTGTTATTTTAGTTGGTAATAGTCTTATAGAAACAGCCACCTTATTATGATTATTTTAGATCGTTTTCTGTTTGAAATATTTTGAAAATATTATATTCTAATGTAAATTTTCTTCATTTAACTTTATTTTATGTATTATATTCTAATGTAAATATCCTTCATTTAACTTTATTTTGGAATATAATTTAATGATTGGGAATGATAATAAAAAGAATATAAACATGTTCATGTTTCTAAATTTTTTTGCTGATGTATTTTCCTGAATTAATATTTGAGTGTATAAATGTTATAATAATTGACATAATTTTAAAATGTGATTTTCTTTTCTTTTTATTTATCGATGTGTGTTTTGGTATGATTGATATATGCCATTATTCTGCAGGAGTCTACTACAGCCAGACAAGGAACTGAGCTTATGATCTAGATTTAGAGATGGCTATACAACCTGATTTGGGTGCTGCAAAATGAATTCAAGTTCCCTGGATGAAAAATAAGTGCATTTAACCATTGAACCATCTCTCCAGCATCTAAAATGTCATTTTTAAACTGACATTTGTTCTTTAGCTGATTCAATTTTCATCAACGTATGCATGCTGACACTTTTTAAATATTCAAAATTCAAATCGTTTTTTGAATGATAGTTTGTAGAATGTGTTGATAAGAAATAAGGATTTGGCTTGGTATGGTGACCCAGGATTGAAATACCAACATCTAGAGAGAAAATAGAAGATCTGAAATTTAAAGTCATCCTAGACTAATTGATATGTACACAGTTCCCACAACAGTGTTGTCTTTGTGTACAGCCTGGGCTGCATCAGACCTTTTCACCCTCTCTTCCTCCAAAGTCTGTCCTCAACACAAAATAGAGATATACTCATTTGTCTTTCATGGACCCAAAACGCTGAAGTCTGGTAGTTCAATCAATGGTACATGGCTATTCTACAGACAGTTTTTCTCTCACTCATTTAATAACAGAAAGTGAGCTATTTTTCTTTTTACTTAAAATTTTACTTAACTCATTTTGTGTTAGCACACGACAGTATTGATGATCACAGAATATCACTCACATAGTTTTACATGAACCAGACACTGCTTTACTGTGAATACCTTTGTCAAGCTCATAAAATAATCATCGAAAACCATATTTACCTAAACATTTTATTTATATTTAGCTTAATCTTGAATTATAACCCCACTAATATTATATTATAGGAATAAATCTATACTGCACACTCTGCTTAGGTCGATTACGTTTTCAGTGGTTTAAAATCACAAGCCTTGTGATCAGAAACCACAACTATATTACATTTATTTTCCACAGTGGATGTGTTAACATGTGTTCTGAAACTTGACTCACTGGGAAATGTTAGTGTCATTTTTGTTTGTAACAAGTAAGAATTGACTATCTTAATTAAAATTAGAGATATGAAGCTAAATTCACTTAATATTAAAATTAGCATGGGGTTATACTTTCTTTGGAATTCCTCGGTTTTCTACTTATAAGAAAGCTCAAACAGAAGTAACTAACTTGGACCACTAATTTTAAGAACATGAGGAGGCACAGTGTATTGAAATGGTCACAACTCACTAAAACATTTAAAAATAATTTGTCATGTGAATTATTATTAAAAAAAACCATAGTCAATTTTGACCACATATGAGCAGGAATTACAACTAGCAGTATCTTAACTTCTCTCTGATTATATGTGACAATTTGTTTTAAACACTCATTTATATCTATGCTTTTGATTCCATCCTTATTTTTGTGACTTTTCCCTAAGACATTTAGGATGTACCTACTTATAAAATACATAAGAATGAAACTCAAGGTGTCTAGAACTTTGAGAATATAAAGTAAGATAATCCACTGTGACAGCTTTAGATTTCAGTACATGTCTCAGAGTCTGGAGTAGCTGTTATTTTCATTTGCATTTACATTGTGTAAAATGCTAGGTTCATTCTGACATTTCATGCAAGAACACCACGCCTTGTTGTCCTCTTATTAAACTTTGTTCTTCCTGAATTAGCTCCGAAGAACAATTGCTAATCTAAGTGGTGATCATCCTAATTTATAGGAAAGGATTACTGCCTGGTCCAGTGAGTTTATAGGGTTTCTTTCAAACCACTGTTTTCTTGATTTTAGTATGTGAGTAGATGAAGGTCATATTAAATAAGGTAGTGAGGAATTGAACTCAAGACATCATGTAAATTACTGTTGAAAAATAAATAACCTGTCATCATATGATATAGTTATGTACATTAAAGATGATGTCTACTTTCTTTAGATGTCACACATTTAAACATATCATTTTTTTTCAGTTTCCCAGTATTTTATTTTATTTTTTATGTTTTCTTTTTTTTAATTTTTATTTATTAAGGATTTCTGCCTTCTCCCTGCAACCGCCTCCCATTTCCCTCCCCCTCCCCCGATCAAGTCCCCCTCCCTCATCTGATGGAAGAGCAATCAGGGTTCCCTGACCTGTGGGAAGCCCAGGACCGCCCACCTCTATCCAGGTCTCCTAAGGTGAATTCATGTTCCTAGAGAAGCTAAATAAGAAGGTGAATCCAAAGACAAACACACAGGCATCCTCATGAATATTAACCTTCATCAGGCGATGAAAGGAAACAGAGACAGAGACCCACATTGGAGCATCGGACAGAAATCTCAAGGTCCAAATCAGGAGCAGAAGGAGACGGAGCACGAACATCTCATTTTTTATTTCAGAACAAATACATTTTTCTTATACACACAGATATTTTACCATTAGACATGTGCACATGAATATATTCACATATGAGAATAATTCACAGAAAAAGATATAGACATTTTTGGGTGGTAACTACCTGAAGAAAATGTATTAGAAAACTGGAATATTTACATAGAAGATTTGTGGAAGTACTTGCTTTGGATGATACAGTTGAGTGGGGATTTTGTGAATTAATTACACCTAACATTATAATGGAATGCTACCATGAGTAACATTTTGATACTTTTCAAATTTAAACATTTAGTACTTGGAGATGAGCAGTAAGACATTATAACATGTTTTATAGTGAATTCTTATAAATTTGAAAGCATGCATCATAGCAAATAATTAAGTTAGAAGACTCTAGATTTCATTTCATTCATTAATTTCATTCTAAATTAAATTTTTTAGCTATATGTTGTCACTAATTTTCATTCATAGCTGATTGGCCCTTGGCCTTCTGATCCTTCATTATTGACTCTGTTGCTTTATCAAGATGTCTCATTTGCAAAAGGACAAAAGAAGACTATGCTTTACCCCTTAGAGGGTGAAAGGGATTACAAAGAACACCCCTTCTGTGAAGTTTTTACAAAGGAGAAAAATCTCATTCTTGACCCTATTAATTCTGTGGAGAGATCATGGATGTTAGATCTTCTGTCTGTAACAACCCAGATTGAGTATCTTTCTTGTTTGATCATAAAATTTTGGAGTAATTTTTGCAAAATTAAAACTTACAAACCACTCTGACATAATGCTGACTAGGTCTAGGTATTTAAGGTCAGAGCTACTGTTTTTATTTGCATAGTTTGTAGTAGTTCACTTAGCTGTTATGAAAACAGGAAAAGTTTTGCAAAGTTCTTGTCATTTTATAAAGTGATAAATTTTGCAAAATTTATAACCTTTCAACATATGCATACAGAGGAATGCTGCATACATTTTTAGAGAATTTTTTGCTTAATAAAGAACAGATTAATTCATTGGAAGTTTCTATAAATCAACATGTGTACACACATTTAAGCTGAATCTATGATTTTGAGGTTTGTCCTAAAATATTTTGCCTCTTCTGTGGGTAAATAAGACAGTGTTGTGATCAGACAATGAGACTTACAATGTGTTCTTCACTTATATATAGGATATTTAACAATTCATTTCAATGTTTTACTTCAAGAATCACATAAGAACTAATGAAAACTGACCCAGCATAACTGAAGCTTCATAGATAGACTACTGGATTTAGTCTCACCAAAGTAGATATTTTTATCTTCAAATTATCAAATGTGGCTATTTATAGTATTCAATAATTTATCTCAACTTCAGTTCTACATTCTATGCAACTATTCCTTAAAAATACTATTTTTTAATGACAAAAGAAGTAAGGAAGTAGCAACTTGTACATGGTGATTCTATCAATTTAAAGATTTATTTTTCTCTCATAATTTCAGATTTATGTGAAAAGCTTTTACTTCAGTATCTCCTTGAGAATAATGCAAAACCAGAGCATTGTCACCGAGTTCATACTCCTCGGGCTTTCACAGAATGCAGAAGTTGAGAAAATCCTGTTTGTTGTATTTTTGATGATCTACCTTGCAACTCTTTGGGGCAACATGATAATTGTGGTGACCATCATCTACAGCCCTGCACTGCTGGGCTCCCCCATGTACTTCTTCCTGGTATTCCTGTCCTTACTGGATGCATGCACTTCTTCTACTGTCACACCCAAGATGATGGTGGACTTCTTCTATGAGAGGAAGACCATATCTTTTGAATGTTGCATGACACAATTGTTTGCTATTCATTTCTTCACTGGGGTAGAGGTGATTGTCCTGTCAGCCATGGCCTATGACCGCTATGTGGCCATTTGCAAGCCCTTACACTACTCTTCCATTATGACCCGAAGGCTCTGTGGTATTTTGGTGACAATATCCTGGACTGGAGGCTTCTTGCATTCTATCATACAAATTACTTTCACTTTGCAGCTGCCATTCTGTGGGCCTAATGTCATTGATCACTACATGTGTGACTTGTTCCCATTACTGAAACTTGCCTGTACTGACACACACATATTTGTCATTTTGGTGTTTGCTAACAGCGGGTCTATCTGCATCATAATCTTCTCTATTCTGCTTGTCTCCTATGGTGTCATATTGTATTCTCTGAGAGCCCACAGCTCTGAAGGGAGACTGAAAGCTCTCTCTACCTGTGGATCCCACATTACTGTTGTGATTTTGTTCTTTGTGTCATGCATATTAATATATGCACGACCTACATCAGCTTTCTCCTCTGAAAAAAATGCACTTGTATTTGCTACAATCATGACACCACTTCTGAATCCTATGGTGTACACTTTCAGGAATAAGGAAATGAAGAATGCTATCAGGAAAATGTGTAAGAAATTAATAGTGTCCTCCGATGACTATTAAAACATTTTGATTTCAATTGTGAGAGTATGAGCAAGGAATTCAAGACCATTAAGGGGTCATCCACTGAGACAGTTTGCTTGAGATAATGGTAGCTCACCAACTCCAACTGGACTGGGAGTGAACAAGCATGGAAACAACCAAACCCCTCTGAAGGTGGTTGACAGCTGGGGCAGACTAAGGGGCCACTGATAGTGACACTGGGATGTGTCTCTACTTGCATATACCGGCTTCATGGGATGCTATTCTCTTTGGATGTAAACCTTTCTCAACCTAGACACAGTAGGGAGGGCCTTGGACTTTCCACAGGGCAGGGTGCCTGGCACTCTCTTAGAGTTGGAGGGGTGAGGGGAGGGTCTGTGGAGGGAGAGGGAGGGAACTTGGAGGAGGGGAGAGAGAGGGAATTTGCATTGGTATTTTTTAAGTAATAAATAAAAGAATAGAAGTAAGACATAAGCAGGAAAGTATTTGTGAACATGTGTTATAATAAATTCATATAAATTTTAAACCATGTTTGTTGTAAAACAATATTTTGTCAAATAAGGATGCATTATCAAAATGATTTACGAATGCTTATGTCCCTATAAGAAAGATGTCCCCAGCTAGTTCCTTGGGCAGCTGATGAGAGGGAGCCTGAAACGGCCCTATCCTATAGCCATACTGGTGAATATCTTGCATATCACCATAGAACCTTCATTTGGCGATGGATGGAGATAGAGACAGAGACCCACATTGGAGAACTGGTCTGAGCTCCCGAGGTTCAAATGAGGAGCGGAAGGAGGGAGAACATGAGCAAGGAAGGCAGGAATGCGAGGGGTGCACCCAACCATTAAGACAGTGGGCCTGATCTATTGGGAGCTCACCAAGGCCAGCTAGACTGGGACTGAAAACGCATGGTATAAAAAAAGACTCTTTGAACATGGCAGACAATGAGGGCTGACTGAGAAGCCAAGGACAATGGCAGTGGGTTTTGATCCTACTGCATGTACTGGCTTTGTGGGAGCCTAGTCTGTTTAAATGCTCACCTTTCTAAACCTGGATGGAGAGGGGAAGGTAATGGAAGGAGGTGGAAATTTTTAATAATAATAATAATAATAAAAGAATGCTTATGTCTTAAATCTAAATTATATTTAGTTATTTCTCACCATTTTCTTTTCAGTTATTCTTTGAGATTTTCATACAAGGTATTTATTTGATTCTTTTCCTGTTCCACATTTTTTCTGTTTTTTATCTGTGTAGTTTTCACATGTAGGTAATTGGTCCCACGTGTTCTGATTCTTCTTCATTTATGACCCTTTGATGGAGCAGCCGCATTTACATCTGGACATAGGAAGACAATTCTTTTAATAAACTTTCCTTTCATGGTTCTCTGGAGAATCATGCAAAATCAGAGCTTTCTCACTGAATTCATACTGTGGGGCTTCCACAGAAACCAGAAGTTGAGAAAATATGATTTTTAACATTTTTATGGTTATACAATTAAATTATTAGGGAGCACACATACACAGATGCACAACCCTACCCAAATACAGACACACACACACAAATGCACTCATCGACACAGACACATAAACACACACACACAAAATTGATTCTAGTTTTTCATGTCTTATGTACTTCTTGTCCTTCCAGTATGAATTCATTTCTAATGCTATACACAAAATGTTTGTAAACGTCTGTGAGAAGACCATATCATGCGAGTATTGCAAACCCTTCTTTACTGAATTTGAGGTGATTTTTACAACAACCATAACATATGACTGCCATGTAGTCATTTGAGAGACCTAGCACTATTCTTGGGTCATGAACCAAAGACTCTTGTAGGAGTGACTTGGGCAGGGAGCTTTTTGCATTCTATCTGACAGATTAATTTACAATTGCCCTTCTGGGGACCCAGTGCCAATGATAGCTTCATATATGATTTGTTCCCATTACTGAAGCTTACAAGCACTGACATACAGATTTTGTCAATGACAACAATGGTTTTATCTTCTTATTCTTTGACAACTATGATGTCATCTTTTTCTCTCTGAGAGCCTACAGATCTGAAGGGCAATGCAATGTTATCTCTACCTTTGGTTCCTACACCCTATTGTAGTTTTCTTCTTTGTTCCGGAAGTATTTATTTTTGGACTATGTATATCCCCACTATTCTTTGAGAAGACATCATTATATATGCTGTTGTCTTGAAATCATTGTTCAAAACTATGATTTACCTCTTCAGGAAATCAAGAATGCCATCAGGAAAAAGGAAAAGATATTGATAATTGTTTCTGATAATTATTAAAATGCTACATTTACAGATCTAGGGAGATGTCTCATTGGTAAGCTCACATGCTTTGCAAGTATGAGAGATTGAGTTTGGCAAGTCAAAATTCAGGACAAAGACAAATATGGGGCCATGTCGTTAACATAGGGATGCTGAAATACAGAATAATACCCAGGGTCTGATAAGGCAGCTAATCTGTCAGGAATGTAAAAAGCACAATTTTCATTCAGACAACTTGTCTCAAGAAATAAAACTCATGTGAGTAGATGGACACAGTCAATGCCATTATCTGGGCTTTGTTGACTTGTGAAAGTGCACTAATATCCATATACAAAAACACAAACAAAAAAAACACTACACTTAGAAAACTTATTGTCAAGAAAAAAGATTCATTATCTATTTATGCAAGTATTTTATGCTTTTTTTTTTTGGTTTTTCAAGACAGGGTTTCTCTGTTGTTTTGGAGCCTGTCCTGGAACTAGCTCTTGTAGACTAGGCTGGTCTCGAACTCACAGAGATCCATCTGCCTCTGCCTCCCAAGTGCTGCTTTAATCACAATTTAGAAAGAGAACACATTGTTCTACAGAGAAGATATTTATATTAGAATTTAGTAGAGTCCAATTAGAGCCCCAGACACAAAAATCACACACACACACACAAACACACACACACAGAGACACTTAATTTTTGATAAGAGACCAGAAACACAGACTTGGAAGAGACAGCTTCTTCAGAAAAAGTTTCTGATCAAACTTGATGACTCATGTAGAAGCATGAGACTAGATCCAGGTTTATTAACTTGCACAACATTTAAGTTCAAATGGATCAAAGGCCTCAACATAACACCTGATATACTAAACATAACAAAAGTGAAAATGTGGAATGCCCTTGAGCTCATTGGCACAGATAAATACTCTCTGAAAAGAACAAAGTTATCACAGACACTAAGATCAACTGTTAATAAAACTAAGAAGCTTCTTCAATGCATAGGACACTGTGATTTCCCCAAAGCTGTAATCCCAAGAGAGGGTTAATTTCTAAAGTATATAAAGACCACAACAAAGCAGATGTCTTAGTTAGAGCTTCTATTGTTGTGAAAAAAACACCAGGACCAAAAAACAAGTTGAGGAAAAATGGTTTATTTGGCTTATGACTCAACATTTCTGTTCATCACTGAAGAAAGGCAGAGCAGGTACCCAAACAAGGCAAGATCCTCAAGAAAGGAGCTGATGGAGGCGCCATGGAGCGGTGTTGCTTATGCCTTGCTTCTCATGGCTTGTTCAGCCTGTTTTCTTATAGAACCCAGAACCTCCAGTGCAGGGTTGTCACCATTCACCATTGGCCGGACCCTTCCCTACTGATCACTAACTGAAAAAGTGCTTTACAACTGGATCTCATGAAGACATTTCTTTAATGAGGCTCCTTCTTCTGTAATGACTCTAGCTTGTGTCGATTTGACATACAAAACATGCCAGTAGAGAAAATATCAATAAAACAAATAACCCAGTTTTAAAGTGGGGTACAAACCTAAAGAAAGAATTCTTTTTTTTTTTTCTGGTTTTATATATTTTTTTTATTGAGAAAAGGAAAAAAAACAAGTTTCCCCCTCCTCGTAGCCTCCCCCTCCTCCCACCGTTCTCCCCCTCCTCCCACCCTTCTCCCTCTCTCCCTACTCCTCTCCCCCTCCCTCTCCAGTCCAAAGAGCAGTCAGGGTTCCCTGCCCTGTGGTAAGTCCAAGGTCTTCCCCGCTCTGTCCATATCTAGGAAGGTGAACATCCAAACTGGCTAGGCTCCCACAAAGCCAGCACATTAAGTAGGATCAAAACCCCATGCCAATGTCCTTGGCTTCTCATCAGCCCTCATTGTTCGCCATGTTCAGAGAGTCCGGTTTTATCCCATGCTTTTTCAGTCACAGTCCAGCTGGCCTTGGTGAGCTCCCAATAGATCAGCCCCACTGTCTCCGTGGGTGGGTGCACCCCTCGTGGTCCCGACTTCTTTGCTCATGTTCTCCCTCCTTCTGCTCCTCATTGAGACCTTGGGAGCTTAGTCCGATGCTCCACGGTGGGTCTCTGTCTCTATCTCCATCCATCACCAGATGAAGGTTCTATGGTGATATGCAAGATATTCGTCAGTACTGCTATAGGATAGGGTCGTTTCAGGTTCCCTATCCTCAGCTGCCCAAGGAACTAACTGGGGAAATATAAAAGGGCTCTGAAACACTTAAAAAAAATGTTCAACATCTTTTGTCATCAGGGAAATATAAATCAAAACTATTTTTACATTTCATTTTATGTAAGTCAGTAAAACCAGTGACACCTTCTGCTGGCAAAATGTAGAATAACACACATCCATTGCTAGTGGGAGTACAAACTTGTACAGTCAGTATGGAAATCAGTGTGGTGTTTCCACAGGATCATGGCTGTCTGTATACATCCAGTGAGGCTTCTACCTTCTGCAAACACTTGCTCTGCCATGTTTATTGTTGCTTCATTTATAAGAGTCATATGATTTTTTTAGATGGATTATCATATGTGGATTTGGACTGATGTGGGGGAGGGAGAATCAGGGATGATAAGAAGATTGAGAACCATGATCAGACTGAATATATTTTATGAAAAAAATGTCCAAATATGTATAGTTACTGAATCATTCTACCTCTGAGTGTATATATATAATCCTGCCTCAATACATTTAATCTATGTAATTTTATAATATAATTATTAGAAGACATCAAAATTTCAACTATTCATCTTTAGAAACATCTGCATATGTATTGGTTTTCAAATATTTAATACAGAAATATAGAATTATAAATCAGGGGAAATGTGGGGGATGTAATATAACTTCCAACAGAGTTAACTGGCATCTCAAGTCCTGTTGTTTATATTTTCTTGCTTGTTACTCCAAATTTCTTTTTATATTACTTGCCTAGATTTTTAAAATTCCATACTTAACAATATTTTGCCTGCATGTATATATGTACATCCTGTATGTGCCTGGTGCCCGCAGAGGTCAGAAGAAAACTTTGTATCACCTGGAACTATATGATAGTTGGCTTTGAGCCACCATGTAGGTGCTGTGAATCAAACACGATTTCTCTCCAAGAACTACAGTACTCCTAAGTACTGAGCTACTTCTCCTTCCCCTCTTCCCCTTTTTGAGTTTTGTTTTGAACTAAAAAATCTTACAGTATTTCTTCATTATATATGTGTTATAAATAATCATAAACATATTTTTCCATTTTCTTCTTTACTGAAGTTTAAAAGTATTATTTGTACTTTTTAAACTTTGTTTTTCATACACAAATAGATGATGAAGAATTAAGCAAAGAAGGAAAAAAGTTACGTTTTGTTTTTTGTTAGCAAGGTACTAGTAGCTTAAATTGAGTTGAATATGAAAATTGTTAGTATCTGAATGCTGAACATTAAATATCTCTATCACCTACTGTGGGATGTAATTCATGGAACAGACATGTGACATTTAAGTTAAAGGAAAATAATCTACCCCCCTTAAACTCAGACAGTCAGACTAGTGCTGCTTGAGTACCATTATTCACAGTCTTTTCATAAGTTACTTAATTTCTATTTCTTGAAGTTGTGCAAACGGATAAGAAGGGTAGACACCAATACTTACGAATTATACAATTTTGCAGACTATTTGACTTGTTTCATTGTTTAAATGATCTAAGAGACAACTTTTAAGTTTTTTCTCAAGCAGCAATGTCAAGGCTGCATCCCTTATCTTAAAGTGATCTTCAAGATCCTTTCACATATTGTGAAGATATACTATATCCATCCAAATCTAGAAAGACCACTAATGCTTTCTAACTTATGATATAAGTGGAAGATTTTGGATCAAGCCTAAGATTCCAGTGTTTCTGAAGCTAAGAAAGAAGAAGTTCAATCTTGACTATGGAGTAAAACAGACAGCCCCCAACCAAGCCACAAATGCTGTAGATACACATCCTCAAGAAATTTAGTTTAAGTGAACAACGTTCAAATTAACATATACCTTTAAAACAGATTTTCATAAAATATTTTTTGAAGAGTTGTCTCGGATGCTTTATTTCAAAAACAGTATACATTTCATGTAAGACTCAGTGAAAACATTTCTTATGAAAGAACCCATAAACTATTATGTTTAATGCATACCCAAACATTGTGCTTAAATTTACTAGAGAAACATTGTATAACATCCATATTACAGCAGTCTTCTCGGTACAGTGTTACATGAAACCATTATTATATAGAAACCTATTATTCAAAAGAAAAATAGCATATGTGGACTTATAAAATTCTTATTTAAAAAGAATATTAAATATGAAAGACAAAAATACTAAAGTCTTTCTAGAGGCAGACTTCAGCATATAAGGAAAATGAAAAAGAATCTCTTTTGGAAACATTAAGTTCTTTCTAGCCATTTTAATAAAAAGGTGTTTTAAACACCCAAACACATGCAGAAAGAAATACTAAAAACTCAGGGGAATAAGAATAACTCTCCCAGATTGGTCATCTCTTAGAGAAACCTCTATAAATCTACTGATAACACAGTAGGAAGACTTGGCTTTTTATTTTTTCTTGCGTCCTGAGACCATGCTGATGGCAGAACCTGAGAATAAAAGCCAACATGCTTTCCATAAACTGTTTTCTCTCTTGGGTGTGCAAGGTAGTCAGACACAAATGGAATTTTGGTAACCGTGAATGGACTTCGCTAGAAAGAATAGGTGATACCTAACTTCAGACTTTTCTTAGATGTGCTGCCTGGTGATCTATTTAAGGTACAATTCAACATTTTCATTAATGAGGTTAAATTATATGGAGTGCTCTTAAGTGTGGATGCTGTGTGTAAGGGTACTGTTTTTAAAGCAAGGAAAGTGCATACTATTCACAGCTGTGTATATGGGTTACATACACTCTGGTGTTCAGAGTCCTTGTCATTAGTGTGGATATCATGATTATATTATTGTGAGAAATGGATACATCTGTGATTAAAATGAAATATTTAGAACTCAGATGACAGAACTTTTCAGCTAATAATTTCTCAGATGGTCAAAACACAGTTGTCAGAGTGAGAACATTGTCGTTCCTTCCTTCCTTTATTTTTCCTCCTTCCTTCCTTTCTTCCTTCTTTCCTTTACATGAACAACTGCTTCTTTAAGTCTAATAAAACTAAATACATTTTCAACTTGTCATCTTGAAGTGGAAAGCAAAGACACATGAAAAATGCTGTTTTCTATTATCCCTCCACTAGCAGTTTATTTGTTTTTTGGAAAAATTGTTTCAGCAAGTAATACAAGTGTTCTTACTCTTTTGATATTATTGCTTAGAAAATAATATGCTTGAATTTTTGTAAAGAATGATGACACAGGACCTGGGTTAGTTGGAGTGTTTGTCAATGATAGATAATATTAAACATATTTTTCCATAACTGGACACTAGGTATGGTACAGGGAAGGTTCTAAATCAGGAAGAGTGCCTTAAGTCCCTGTGTAGTCTGCTGGTTTAAGTATGCACACTTAACTTTCTCTGGGCTATAGAAGGTGCTTCTGAACTGTTCAGAAAAAAAAAAAGATTGAAACTTCTTTGGTGCTCATTCATGGTGGTGACTCAGTCTCTCTTAACATAAACAAAATCACACAAACAGAAAGAACTTTTAGAATTCCTTAGCAAAGCAATAAAAGGGAACAGTAAAGTCCTTTCCTGTTTCACAAGAACAGCAAGACAAGCAAAACTGAGGCATATTGGGAAAACAACAAAGAAAAAAAATTAGTAATCTGAAGAGGATACTTTGCCTAGAGAGTGGCAGAATGGAATTTATGTAGCTATTAGCTACACAGCAATATGATTTTTAATGCTAAATAATAATCTTAGGTAAAAAAAATATGCCGGTTTTGTAGAATTTTATCATAGAGGACAATTACCAGTAACTTTTAAATTTATCAATATTCTTTGTGTCCACAATATTACGTTTTTCACTTGAAATATACTTAAAAGCAACTATTCAGAATGATATTTTTCTACTCATTCCCTTGATAGGTCTGAATGTTTTATACACTTTGCAGTTAACAAAGACATTGCATTAATTTCTGATATTCATATGCTATCAAAAGCAATGGTGCTAAAGAAAATGAGAAGGAAGATTTGCAATGTGGACAGCAGGACACAGGAAATCAAATTTCTCATGGTCACTACTCTAGAACATGGCTCGGTGGCCACAGTTGTGTAGCGAGGGATTCTGAGCAAGACAAGAAAAAGATAAGGATCTTACAGTGTCTGACTGTTAGACAAAAGAAAGCAATGGAGTGTCTGGGAATAAATCCAGAGAACGTGAGTTAGTTCCTATATGAGAACATGGAAACAGAAGCCAAAGAGCAAAAGAAAGTTTTAAACAGTTGAATTTATGGTATTTCCATTTGTGAAAAGATTATAATACTTTCCAAAACTCTTAAAGGTAAGATTATATGGACTGAGAAGTCTGTATTTAGGACTATATTTTATATGCTTACACAGACATACATGAAACAACACATGATGAAAAGTCACTAATCTGAAACTGAGAAAGTGTGGGTACATGGGAGTCGGTGGAGGAAAGAGAGTGAAGGCCAGAAAATGATATATTTATACTATAATCTCAGAAATATCACTGTAATGTTAAAAAGGAAAAATCGTTACTCTCAGATGCTATGTGATTACCCTGTTGGCTTCACTTTTGCCAGTGAAAGCTTTGCAAATCTCAGGGCCATTTACAGTAATTTAAAGGAAAACGATTTTAATTGTTATGTTTAATTTTAAATATTTGGTTCATAAAAACTAAATCCATTATTTATAACATAAACAAATATTATTTTATGTTTTTCCTTCTATAATATTAAATACATTCAAATATTCATGAGTGGATAGTTAATCCTCTATTTTTCACTTAATTTAGTATTGAAAAGTTGAGGCTTCATATTATTACTTCCTTATTAAGTGTATTTTCAATAGAATCATAGTGTTATTTTAGTTGGTAATAGTCTTATATAAATAGCCACGTTATTATGATTGTCTTAGATAGTTTTCTGTTCAAAATATTTTGAAAATATTATATTCTAATGTAAATTTTCTTCATTTAACTTTATTTAAGGTATTATATTCTAATGTAATTATCCTTCATTTAACTTTATTGTGGAATATAATTTAATGACTGGGAATGATAATAAAAAGAATATAAACATATTCATGTTTCTAAAATTTTTGCTGATGTATTTTCCTGAATTAATATTTGAGTGTATAAATGTTATAATAATTGATATAATTTTAAAATGTGGTTTTCTTTTCTTTTTATTTATCGATGTGTGTTTTGGTATGATTGATATATGCCATTATTCTGCAGGAGTCTACTACAGCCAGACAAGGAATTGAGCTTCTGATCTAGAGTTAGAGAGGGCTATACAACCTGATTTGGGTGCTGCAAAATGAATTCAAGTTCCCTGAATGAAAAATAAGTGCTTTTAACCATTGAACCATCTCTCCAGCATCTAAAATGTCATTTTTAAACTGACATTTGTTCTTTAGCTGATTCAATTTTCATCAACGTATGCATGCTGACACTGTTTAAATATTCAAAATTCAAATCGTTTTTTGAATGATAGTTTGTAGAATGTGTTGATAGGAAATAAGGATTTGGCTTGGTATGGTGACCCAGGATTGAAATACCAACATCTAGAGAGAAAATAGAAGATCTGAAATTTAAAGTCATCCTAGACTAATTGATATGTACACAGTTCCCACAACAGTGGTGTCTTTGAGTACACCCTGGGCTGCATCAAACCTTTTCACCCTCTCTTCCTCCAATGTCTGTCCTCAACACAAAATAGCGATATACTCATTTGTCTTTCATGGACCCAAAACGCTGAAGTCTTGTAGTTCAATCAATGGTACATGGCTATTCTACAGACAGTCTTTCTCTCACTCATTTAATAACAGAAAGTGAGCTATTTTTTCTTTTTACTTAAAATTTTACTTGGTCTCATTTTATGTTAGCACATGACAGTATTGATGATCACAGAATATCACTCACATAGTTTTACATGAATCAGACACTGCTTTACTGTGAATACCTTTATCAAGCTCATAAAATAAACACTGAAGTCCATATTTACCTAAACGTTTTATTTATATTTAGCTTAATCTTGAATTATAACCCCGTTAATATTATATTTAGGAATAAATCTATACTGCACACTCTGGTTAGGTCGATTATGTTTTCAATGGTTTAAATTCACAACCCTTGTGATCAGAAACCACAACTACATTACATTTATTTTCCACAGTGGGTGTGTTAACATATGTTCTGAAACTTGACTCACTGGGAAATGTTAGTGTCATTTTTGTTTGTAACAAATAAGAATTGACTATCTTAATTAAAATTAGAGATATGAAGCTAAATTCACTTAATATTAAAATTAGCATGGGGTTATACTTTCTTTGGAATTCCTCGGTTTTCTACTTATAAGAAAGCTCACACAGGAGTAACTAACTTGGACCACTAATTTTAAGAACATGTGGAGGCACAGTGTATTGAAATGGTCACAACTCACTAAAACATTTAAAAATAATTTGTCATGTGAATTATTATTAAAAAAAACAATAGTCAATTTTGACCACATATGAGCAGGAATTACAACTAGCAGTATCTTAACTTCTCTCTGATTATATGTGACAATTTGTTTTAAACACTCATTTATATCTATGCTTTTGATTCCATCCTTATTTTTGTGACTTTTACCTAAAACATTTAGGATGTACCTACTTATAAAATACATAAGAATGAAACTCAAGGTGTCTAGAACTTTGAGAATATAAAGTAAGATAATCCACCGTGATAGTTTTAGATTTCAGTACATGTCTCAGAGTCTGGAGTAGCTGTTATTTTCATTTGCATTTACATTGTGTAAAATGCTAGGTTCATTCTGACATTTCATGCAAGAACACCACGCCTTGTTGTCCTCTTATTAAACTTTGTTCTTCCTGAATTAGCTCCGAAGAACAATTGCTAATCTAAGTGGTGATCATCCTAATTTATAGGAAAGGATTACTGCCTGGTCCAGTGAGTTTATAGGGTTTCTTTCAAACCACTGTTTCCTTGATTTTAGTATATGAGTAGATGAAGATCATATTAAATGAAGTAGTGAGGAATTGAACTCAAGACATCATGTAAACTACTGTTAAAAAATAAATAACCTGTCATCATATGATATATTTATGTACATTAAAAATGATGTCTACTTTCTTTAGATGTCACACATTTAAACATCTCATTTTTTTTTCAGTTTCCCAGTATTTTATTTTATTTTTTTATGTTTTTTTTAATTTATTTATTTATTAAGGATTTCTGCCTCCTCCCCGCAACCGCCTCCCATTTCCCTCCCCCTCCCCCGATCAAGTCCCCCTCCCTCATCTGCTGGAAGAGCAATCAGGGTTCCCTGACCTGTGGGAAGCCCAGGACCGCCCACCTCTATCCAGGTCTCCTAAGGTGAATTCATGTTCCTAGAGAAGCTAAATAAGAAGGTGAATCCAAAGACAAACACATAGGCATCCTCATGAATATTAACCTTCATCAGGCGATGAAAAAAAGCAGAGACAGAGACCCACATTGGAGCACCGGACTGAAATCTCAAGGTCTAAATCAGGAGCAGAAGGAGACGGAGCACGAACATCTCATTTTTTATTTCAGAACAAATACATTTTTCTTATACACACAGATATTTTACCATTAGGCATGTGCACATGAATATATTCACATATGAGAATAATTCACAGAAAAAGATATAGACATTTTTTGGGTGGTAACTACCTGAAGAAAATGTATTAGAAAACTGGAATATTTACATAGAAGATTTGTGGGAGTACTTGCTTTGGATGATACAGTTGAGTGGGGATTTTGTGAATTAATTACACCTAACATTATAATGGAATGCTACCATGAGTAACATTTTGATACTTTTCAAATTTAAACATTTAGTACTTGGAGATGAGCAGTAAGACATTATGACATGGTTTATAGTGAATTCTTATAAATTTGAAAGCATGCATCATAGCAAATAATTAAGTTAGAAGACTCTAGATTTCATTTCATTCATTAATTTCATTCTAAATTAAATTTTTTAGCTATATGTTGTCATTAATTTTCATTCATAGCTGATTGGCCCTTGGCCTTCTGATCCTTCATTATTGACTTGTTGCTTTATCAAGATGTCTCATTTGCAAAAGGACAAAAGAAGACTATGCTTTACCCCTTAGAGGGTGAAAGGGATTACAAAGAACACCCCTTCTGTGAAGTTTTTACAAAGGAGAAAAATCTCATTCTTGAGCCTATTAATTCTGTGGAGAGATCATGGATGTTAGATCTTCTGTCTGTAACAACCCAGATTGAGTATCTTTCTTGTTTGATCATAAAATTTTGGAGTAATTTTTGCAAAATTAAAACTTACAAACCACTCTGACATAATGCTGACTAGGTCTAGGTATTTAAGGTCAGAGCTACTGTTTTTATTTGCATAGTTTGTAGTAGTTCACTTAGCTGTTATGAAAACAGGATAAGTTTTGCAAAGTTCTTGTCATTTTATAAAGTGATAAATTTTGTGAAATTTACAACCTTTCAACATATGCATACAGAGGAATGCTGCATACTTTTTTAGAGAATTTTTTGCTTAATAAAGAACAGATTAATTCATTGGAAGTTTCTATAAATCAACATGTGTACACACATTTAAGCTGAATCTATGATTTTGAGGTTTGTCCTAAAATATTTTGCCTTTTCTGTGGGTAAATAAGACAGTGTTGTGATCAGACAATGAGACTTACAATGTGTTCTTCACTTATATATAGGATATTTAACAATTCATTTCAATGTTTTACTTCAAGAACCACATAAGAACTAATAAAAACTGACCCAGCATAACTGAAACTCCATAGATAGACTACTGGATTTAGTCTCACCAAAGTAGATATTTTTATCTTCAAAATATCAAATGTGGCTATTTATAGTATTCAATAATTTATCTCAACTTCAGTACTACATGCTATGCAACTACTCCTTAAAAATATTTTTTTTAATGGCAAAACAATCAAGGAAGTAGCAACTTGTACATGGCGATTATATAAATTTAAAGATTTATTTTTCTCTCATAATTTCAGATATGTGAAAAGCTTTTACTTCAGTATCTCCTTGAGAATAATGCAAAACCAGAGCATTGTCACCGAGTTCATACTCCTCGGGCTTTCACAGAATGCAGAAGTTGAGAAAATACTGTTTGTTGTATTTTTGATGATCTACCTTGCAACTCTTTGGGGCAACATGATAATTGTGGTGACCATCATCTACAGCCCTGCACTGCTGGGCTCCCCCATGTACTTCTTCCTGGTATTCCTGTCCTTACTGGATGCATGCACTTCTTCTACTGTCACACCCAAGATGATGGTGGACTTCTTCTATGAGACGAAGACCATATCTTTTGAATGTTGCATGATACAATTGTTTGCTTTCCACTTCTTCACTGGGGTAGAGGTGATTGTCCTGTCAGCCATGGCCTATGACCGTCATGTGGCCATTTGCAAGCCCTTACACTACTCTTCCATTATGACCGGAAGGCTCTGTGGTATTTTGGTGACAATATCCTGGACTGGAGGCTTCTTGCATTCTATCATACAAATTACTTTCACTTTGCAACTGCCATTCTGTGGGCCTAATGTCATTGATCACTACATGTGTGACTTGTTCCCATTACTGAAACTTGCCTGTACTGACACACACATATTTGTCATTTTGGTGTTTGCTAACAGTGGGTCTATCTGCATCATAATCTTCTCCATTCTGCTTGTCTCCTATGGTGTCATATTGTACTCTCTGAGAGCCCACAGCTCTGAAGGGAGACTGAAAGCTCTCTCTACCTGTGGATCCCACATTACTGTTGTGATTTTGTTCTTTGTGTCATGCATATTAATATATGCACGGCCTACATCAGCTTTCTCCTCTGAAAAAAGTGTATTTTTATTTGCCACCATCTTGACACCACTTCTGAATCCTATGGTGTACACTTTCAGGAATAAGGAAATGAAGAATGCTATCCGGAAAATGTGTAAGAGATTTATAGCAGTTTCTCATGACTATTAAATTATTATACTTCCAGTGCTCTGGAGACAGTGTTTAGGTGATACCAATGTAGTGAAAACTTAGGATATTTTTTACTGATGTTCAGCACCCATGTCAAAAGTCAGGCATGGTAGTATACTTTCAATGAAGTACTGGTGTTGTAAAGTATTACCAAAACTAGTCAAGTCAAGGTTCAGTAAAGAGCTTGTTTAAGGATATAAAGTAGAAAACAATAAATGGACAGAGTCAGTGTCTTCCTTTGTCTCAACATGCATGTGGACAGGTACATAAAACATCTCCTTCTCATTTGCATATACACATGCACACTATTTACATAGGTATACATACACAAATTGATAATTACAGTTAGAAAACTAATTTAAAAAATATCTAGAAGTCAGGGTTGGGGATTTAGCTCAGTGGTAGAGTGCTTGCCTAGTAAGTACATGGCCCTGGGTTCAGTCCTAAGCTAAAAAAAAAAAAAGTAAAAAAAAAGAAAGAAAAAGAGAAAATAAAAAAATATCAAGAAGTCACTGTGTATTAGGAAAAGTAAATTATCAGTCATTATTTTTAAAAGATGGCATCATTTTTTATAGAATGCATTAACACTGGTATGAGAAAACTGTGTTTCTAAGATCACACTTTCACTATGAATTGGCTAATTAGCATTGACATATGAAAATTTGTGGAAACACAGAACTGACTTAGAGTACAGGCTCCTCCTAGGACAGATGAGATGAAGTTGGGAAATGACTGCTTGGCAGACCAAGCATAAATGGAAGCATACTTTCTCTGATCATTTCCCAAAGTTCTTTCAGAATTTGTACCTTTGATAACAATGTGGCTTTTGAGGTCAGTTCTTCAGGCTTCACCAGATATAGATTAATAAAGTGCTTTGCTTCTTTATACTTTTTATTTTGTATTGAGACATTGTTTCATGCAGGGTGAGGTAAGAGTATCTCATGGTCATCTATGTGGGTAAGGGGGGGCGGGGTTTGAGAGTTGAGGTAATGCTTTTTAGTCTGTATAAAAAGCCATGCAAAATAAAGCTTGTTATGCAGTTGTTCATACTCTCCATCCCCTGTGTCCTGCTCGAAACCCTTGCCCAGGAACTCCAACACACTAGATGTTTACAAAAATGGAAACTAATTTAACTTTATTCTTTCAAAAAACCATTTATAGTGAACGAAAGCTTGGCTGGGTATAGTAGTCTGGGCTTGAAACAGTGATTTTTCAAACACTTGGAATAGGTAAATTTGTCTTACTAAATTAGTGTGCATTTTAAGTAAGGAGAAGAAACATATGTGAATGCTCCAAGAGAAAATGGGTTCCTATAAGAGATGATGAGACCTCAGAACCTAGAAATGCATAGGCTCATGGCTAAAGCCTAAAGTCCAAGCTTTGCTGGATCATTTGAACACATTTTAAAACTGGGACTATTAATGCCTGAAGGAAACTGAGTCAGGTGCTGAATTTCTAAAATGACCAGACAATTAGAATTTCTAAGGATTGATGTGTGTACCACTCTTTTTTATGATTTATTTAACTTTATTTTATGTGCATTGGTGTGAAAGTATCAGATCACCTAGAAGTGGATTTTCAGACAGTTGTGAGCTGCCATGTAAGTCCTGGGAATTGAACCCGGTTCCTCTGGAAGAGCAGTCAGTGCTCTTAACCGCTGAGCCATCTCATCTCCAGCCCCATAGATACCCCTCTTGAATGAGCTATGGGACCTGATTCTCTGGGAAAAACCCATGTTACAACATAGACCATGCACAAATATTGATTATTATCTAAAATGTTCATATACTGAGCATATCTATCCTGCTATTTTCAGATGTTTGTTTACATTTAAGGGGATATTATATAGATATGAATAATTTGCATTCATGGATCTTGTTTTATTGATACAAATTTGAGGTCAATTTTGTTATATGTATTTCTGATCTTGACTAAGGTATTGTTTTTATGTAGCTCATTTAAAAATGTAATGTATAATTAAGAAATATAGGTTAGTAGATAGTCATCTAAATAATAGTCAAGATTGTAGTCATGTTAGTTAGGTTTTCTAGATATATAAAGATATATTTCAGTTAGTTAGGTATTCTTTAAATCTTTCAGAGACCTTCAAAATATGGCATTTAAATGTTTTAAAAATTGAGGACTTTTCATGACAGTGAGACATATCTGCTTCTGGCAGCACCAATCTACTTCAACAGGAAAATGGACATCAAAGAGGCTCTGTATGGAATTTATTAGATGAACTGGACATGCAGGATCCACAAAGAAATGACTGCTGAACTTTCCTAAAGGTAAGATGATTCTTTGGGGTTCCTGCTTCGAGAGTCTGTGAGACATTCTGCAGGATACAGGAGAAAGTGACTGGCAAACTGTTAATATAGGCAGACCTGTTTTTGAAATTTCCTGCTTCATGGAAAAGTCTGCTGGATACTATGGGCCTGTAGGCTGAAAGTGGATGCTGCAATGGTACAGAAAAACTTTGGGTGACTGTCCAGGTAGCGAGATGTCTCTGTTAATTCTAGAGTTTTGGAAGTTGCTTACAATGTACTTTCTGTTTACTTAGATAATATCATATCCTTCTGGAGTCTTTGATGGAGTTGAAGAATTTATACTTATAGTCATAGTTTTCCTTAGTTATGATAATAAAGTATATATAAATATTGTAACTGTAATTTTTGTTTGATACCTGTTTTGTTATTTGTAATTTTGCTATGTTGAAGTTTAAACCTTCCTTTTATTTAAACAGGAAAGGGAAAATGGTGTGAGAGGTCCCTCTGTCTGTGTGCTGCTTTCATTGGTTAATAAAGGAACTGCTTTGGGCTATAGCAGAGCTGTAGGGGAACAGAGCTAGGAAGGGAAAATGAAACAAAATTCTTGGAGGAAGAAGGCAGAGTCAGAGAAAGACACCATGGATCCTCCATCAGAGATAGACATGCCAGAACTTTGTTGGTAGGCCACAACCTCATGGTGATATACAGATTAGTAGAAATGGGTTAATTATAAGATGTAAGAGTTAGCCAATAAGAAGTTAGAGCTAATGTGCCAAGCAGTGTTTTAATTCATCCAGTTTCAGTGTGGTTATTTAGGGGCTAAGCTAGCCAGGCAGCTGGGATGAACAAGCAGCTCCTTGTGACACTATGGTACAAGCCTTAGAAAAATCTAATAAAACAGATTACAGAAAGTTTCAAACAAAGGCAGTATTTAATGGAGAGCCAATTTCAGCATTGCATTATAAGAATAGAGAGGAACAGCCTAAGATTTTCAGACAACCAACATTAATATAGTCAGTAATATGATAGAAATTGCCAAATGGCAGAAACTCAGTTACAGCTAAATGGACTCCTGTGCCATTGTTAGATTTAAAGAGATTAAAGGAAGCAATAGTCTTATAAAAGATTGACTTCAGAAGTAAAGTGAAAGAAACCAAATTCAGAAACTAGATAAATAATAATTGAATCTCTGCCTTTTAAGAATGCCAGTTCTCTATGTAAAAGGATAATTAGGCTGTTCAAGGCAAGGTCAGCACCTTTGAGGAATGGATCTGAGATACAATTAATCTAGAATTTCATGAACATGATGATACATAGATAGAAGAGTTGATTTCCAGAGGTTGGAGGAAAAACTCTAATGTCAAATGTAATGTGGCAAAGAACATCACTTTAAAAGGGATTGTAGATAGGGTATTTCTAGAAACAATTAGTTTTCTAAGAATATTTCATTTAAAACATCACTTCCTCCCAGATTAGGCAGAAGATGTGGCAAAGGCAGGCATTGGACTAATGATTCTAGGTCAACAAGGAATATTCATGGTAATTCCTTACCCTCAGGAAACTCCCTGAGGGGCCTCTTGCAGGCAGGCCCCTATACCAAATTGAGTTCCTATGCTAAATTCAGTTCAGTCATTTCCTTCCATCTTAGAGGAAACTCCTTCCCAACGTAATTAAAAATGTAATGCCTTTTTTAAGGAACAACACTGTTCTTCATATTAGAACAACTATAAAAGAGAGAACAAAAAAAATTCTGAAGAAACCATACAGCAAGTATTTTGGCAAGCATCTGTAAACAAAGACCAAAATTAAAAGCACAGATAAATTGATGTGGTATTTCCCTCTGTATGCTGTGATTGCCATTAATGAACAAAGAAAATTGGCTTGGCCTGTTGATAGAGCAGAACTTACGTAGGTGGGGAAAACTAAACTGAATGCTGGGAGAAAGAAGGGCAAAGTCAGAGAGATGCCATGAAGCTGCTGCCGCAGATAGACATGCTGAAACTTTACTGGTAGGCCATGACATTATGGTGATATACAGATGAATAGAAATGGGTTAAATTAATATGTAAGAGTTAGCCAACAAGAATATAGAGCTAATGAGACAAACAGTAATTTAATTAATAGAGTTGTGTGTGATGATTTCAGTTCTGGGCAGAGGGAACCAACAAGCAGCTCTCTTCTCCAACAAGAAATGAAGCCATTGAAGATGTGGTAGACACAGAGGCAAATGTAAAAATAATTTCATCGGAATCTTGACATCCAAATTGGTGTCTTCAGGAAAAACATGTTCAGTTTCTAGGGATTGGAACTATCCCATGTAAAGCAGAGCATGAGATGGGTCGAATGTATAGGGCAAGAAAGACAGATAGGAATAGTGAAACCATATGTTGCTAACATAGCAATAAATTTCTGAGGACATGACTTGTTACAGCAGTGGAATTCTCAGATTATCATTTCCCCATGTTAGAAAGAAACAATAGATTAAAGTATGTTTCAGGAAAAATAATTATAAGGTTTCATAAAGAACAGTCACTGATCATTCAGGATGTACAAGCATACTGCAACATACCTTTGAAATTGTTGACAGACAAACCTGTATGGACTCAGCAATGGCCTTAAACAATAGAAAAACTGCAAACTTTAGAACAACTGGTAAAATAACATCTAGAATTTCAGCATACTGAAAAATCAAGCAGCTCTTTGAATTCTCCCCATAATTGTTGTTAAAAAGAAATTTGGAATATGAAGAATGGTAACATATCTAATAGATGTTAAAAAGGTGACTCACCCAATGGGCTCTCCTTTGCCTGCTCTATTATCTAAAGGATGGCCATTTATAGTTATCAGTTTAAAAGATTGTTTCTTTACTATTCCTTTACAAGAAAAAGACAGAGAAAAAATTGTTGTCTCAGCGCCTTCTTATATTAATTCTCAGCCCACTAGAGGATATCAGGGAATGTTAAATAGCCCCACCCTGTGTTGCTATTTTGTAAGTCAGCCATTGGAAATGATATGTAAGCAATTTTCTCAATCTATAGTTTATCATTACGTAGGCTATATTCTGCTATTAGATTCAAATGTAGATACTTTAGAAAGAATGTTCCTAGAAGTAAAGAAAAGTTTGCATTTTGGGGAATTACAAATTGCTCCTGAAAAAATAAAAGAAGAGATTCTATTAAGTACTTATATTATAAGAAGTGTTACAGAAAATTAGACCCCAAAACATGCAAATTAGGAGAGATCTGTTGCAGACTCCAGGTGACTTCCAAATATTGCCCAGCAACATTTTCCAGCTATGGCCCAATTTTGGGATAAAACCTCAATAATTGGTTCATTTAACCAAAACTTTAGATAGTGACAAGAACTTAAATATTCACAAAGAATTATCAGCTGATGCTGGGAGAAAATTGACTTTGAAAAAAAATTACAGAAGACATGTGGATTGTGTGGATGTGAATCTTAACTGCATTCTGTTCATATTATTCTATAAATATTCCCCTACAGAAATTTTAATGCAGAGGAAAGATATGATCTTAGAATGGATATTTGTAACACATAAGCAGAGCTAAAAGTTAAAAACATATATGTAAAATATCACTGAGTTAATTAAAAAAGGAAAATTGAGACTACATCAATTAGAAAGAATAGATCCAGCAGAAATTATAATACATTTTAATAATGATGAAATTGTCAAATTATGGGTAGAAAGTGAAGTCTGGCAAAAGCTGGTAAAAATTTTATATTTTGGGGTGGGGGAAAAATTAGCAACAACTACTCACAAAGTGAGGGAATTCAATTTCTGAAGAGAATGAATTGGATTCTTCCTCACATTGTATGAGATACACCAATAACTTGAGCCCTTACATTCTATACCAATGCATATAAATCAGGAAAGGCAGGTTACAAATCAGAAAATTTAAGTAGAGTGCAAGAAAACCCTTATGATTTTGTCCAAAAGTCAGAATTATATGTTAATCTTATGGTACTAAAGGATTTTAAAGAACCTCTCAACAAAGATAATGATTCACAATATGCAGAAAAGGTTATTTTGCATATTGAAATCACTGAATTTATGCCAGATGATACAGAATTGATTTTATTACTTATTTGGGTATAAGATAAAATCAGGAATTGTCATCATTCCACACACATAACACACATCCGATCCCATACGTGGGTGCCAGATCCTCTAGCACAAGGTAATGCATAAATTGATCAATTTTTGCTTGGATAATGTGAAGAAGACCTCAGAATTTCATTAAAAATCATGTTAATAGCTAATTTTAAGAAGAACTTTTTCATTACATGGCAACAAGCCAAGGAAATTATAAAAAATATCCTACTTGTTATTTATGCACACAAACACTACTACCTGCAGGAAGTAACCCAAAGGTTACTCAAAGGAATGCAATCTGGTAGATGGGTGTGTTCTGTTTTGTAGAATTTGGAAAACTAAAATATGTACACCACACCATTGATACCTATTCAGGTTTTCAATGGGTAGTGACTTTGAGTTTGGAAACGGCTGATTCAGTAATCACACATTTGCTAGACATTAAGGCCATCATGCATTATCTTCACAAATAAGGACAGACAATGCTCCAGAATATATCTCTATAAAAGTGAAGCAGTTTTTGCTTATTATAATACAAACCACATTATAGGTATACCAAAAAAACCTATAGGTGGGCAGTTATAGAAAAATCAAATTGAACTATCAAGGATATGTTAAATAAACAGAAAGGGACAAAAACACTCCCAGAAATAGATTGCATAATGCTTTATTAACTTTGAATTTCCTAAATGTTAATGGAAAAGGAATAACAGCTCTGGAGAGACATTGGGTAGTAGAAAAAAACTATGGAATTAAATCAGCCAATATACTTTGAAGATGTACTAACTTCAGAATAGAAGCCAAGATATGTGTTACATTGAAGAAGGTGTTTTACTTTTGTTTCTACAGGAGAAGGAAAGCTATAGATAACATCAAAAGTGATAAAAATTCGATTTGTACAAGAGACACCTCTTAAACAAAAGAGATTATAGTTCATCAAATATTATGGCCTTTTAATCTGAACTAACCTATAAGCTAACAAATGCTTTTTATTTGTTCAGATATAATTTGCCAAGAGAGAAGCTCCAAAAATTTGTGTTAGGGAAGGGTTTTGTTCCTATCTTTTTAGGAGAATAAAGGTATCCAGTTGAGGAATCTGAAGATTCTTAGACAAATGAGAAATCTAAAGAAAAAGAACAACTCATCTAGAAAACATGTCTCGAGAAAAGGAGTAAATTTTTCTATTATTATATCACATTTCCAACAGGGTAAAATTTTATAAACTTTCCTAAATGTTTGTTTCTGCTATTCTCTACAGACATATATTATACACGATCTTTTTGTAGTCCAAGACAAATTAAAGGTTAAAGTCGACTTTGGAGTTGGAGTGTAGCTCTCTTTCTCTAAGCCTAAACATGCTTATCAAAGTAAAATTCAAAATCTCTGTCTTATGTCAGAAAAACCACCTAATATAGTACAGAAGAAAAACAGAAATTTACGGACTATTTTATTGCTATTAATCACATGATCCTTCGGTTTTATGTTGAACATTTGACAGCTTTTCCTATGGTATAAGATTTATAAAATTTATCCATTCTTCAGTTGTGAGACATCTAGGCTGTTTCCAGATTCTGACTATTACAAATAAGCTTCTTGTGAACATAGTTGAGCAAATATCCTTGTGGTGCAATTGCACATTCTTTAGATATATGCCCAGGAGTGTTATAACTGGGTCCTGAGATAGATTGATTCCCAATTTTATGAGAAACTACCCCACTGATTTCCAAAGTGACTGTACAAGTTTGTATTCCCACTAGCAATGGAGGATTTTTTCCATTACTCTACATCATCGCCAGCATAAACTACCATTGGTGTTTTTGATCTTAGCCTTTCTGACTGGTATAAAGATGGTATCTCAGAGACATTTTGATTTGCATTTCATTGATATCTAAGGATGTTGAGCAATTCCATGTGTCTTTTGGTCATTTGCAGTTTTTCTGTTGAATATTTTCTGTTTAGATCTGAATCCCATTTTTGATTGGATTATTTGGTAAATTTTATCTAATTTCTTGAGTTCTTTATATATTTTGGAGATCAGTCTTCTGTCCATTCTGGGGCTAGTTAAGATCTTTTTCCATTCAGTAGGTTGCTCTTTTCTTCTTAGTGACTGTGTTCTTTGCCTTACAGAAGCTTCTCGGTACACAAAGGAATGCTAATCAGTGTTTAAAAAAATGGCATCTTGAAATTTTCATGCAAATGTATGGGATTAGACTAATCCATTGTGAATGAGGTAACCCAGACTAGACAAACATAGTATTTACTCACTCATAAATGGATATTATATATAAAGCAAAGGATAACCAGTTTAAAGTCCATCATCCCAGAGAAGCTAGGTAACAAGGAGAACCCTAAGGCAGACATACATGGATCACCCTGAGAAGTGGAAACAGACAAGACTTTTGGAAAGAAGTAGGAGGGGCAAGGGAAGGGATGATGAAAGGGGAAAGGGATTGGAGAAGGTGAGAGAGGAGGAGAACATGAGGGAAGGGAATGCTCAAGAAGGGGAAAGAGCAGTGAGGGAGAGACAGTTTGAACCATTGAAGGGTGAGCAAGAAACTTGGCATTAGGTAAATTCCCAGGAATCCACAAGGATGACCCCAGCTAAAACTCTAAGCAACAATAAAGAGGATGCCTAAACTGACCTTCTCCTGTAATCAAATTGTTGACTACCTTAATTGTCATCATAGAGCCTTCATCCAGCAACTGATGGAAGCAGATACTGAAATCTACAGTGAAGCACTAGGCTGAGCTACCAGAGACTAGTCAAAGAGAGGAAGGACTGATAATATGAGCAAAGGGTAATATCCATGATGGTCTGAGCTAATCAGAGTTTGCTGATTCTAAAGTGATATCAGAGAAACCTGTATAGGACCAAACTTGAATGTAAGGAACAGTTGTGAGGCTTAGATGGTCTGTGAGGCAATGGGACAAGGATTTATCTCTAGTGCTCGAACTGGTGTCTAAAAGCATTTTCTCTTTAGATGGATACCTTGTACAGCCTAGACAGAGCAGAAAGGGCCTTGCTCTTGCTTTGAAGTGAAGCTTCAGACTTTGTTGACTTCCAATGGGAAGACTTACCCTTTCTGAGGAATGGAGTAGGAGGTAAGTGGGGGTAAGTGTAGAGCAGGAAGAGGATAGGGAGTGGGAACAGGGATAGCTATGCAAAATGAGAAAAGATTGTACTAAGAAATTATTTAAAATAGAAAAAGGATTTATAAGGTATAAAACTTTTTTCATGATATTAATGGTCATTAGAATTAATACTAACTAATTCTAGAAGAAGGTTTCATCTACTTTTCTGAACACAGTTTTGGATTTGAGTATTTATCAGTTTTCTACAGTGAAACATGAGCACACCTAACAATGACCTTTGAAGTCTCCATAAGGAGGATGGGGCCCCAAAATGATGACTCCAGGACTATGATAAGACCACTAAGCTGAAAAATAACACCTAAGGATTGGCTTTGGACTACAAATGGCTCAGAATAATTTTGAGGTGGCTAGTTGATCTAGCCTAACAGCCTTCTCTAGTCAGGACTTGAGACAGCTCCTGCAGTTTCATATTTTGTGTAGACTGAAGAAAAAAATGATAATCCTATCTCTCCCAGGACTTGACAATTAACCCAATTTTTTTCAGGATCCCCTAAAGGTACCATCACCCCCAGAGAACTGGAAGTAAGTTTAAGTCCACATTCCCAAAAGGTAGGTGGGTGGTTTTTAACTATTTAATGGATTATGGATATTTGTCATTGTTTAGGAGGAGTTGTTGCAAGTTAATGTTGGTAATGTTGAAGAAAAAAGCTTAACAAGGGAATTGGATTAAAGGTTCTTATTTTAAAAAGAAAAAAGAGAGATATAGATATGATTGGATAAAAAGGTATATTATTGAATCTGCTTTTTAAAAAGCAACTACTAGTTTTAAATTTTACATTGGATTGGACTTTCATATAGTGTATACAAATTGTGTGTATTAAGATTAATTTTGGTAAAAAAAAATTCTACATACATTTCTACTATTTTTCCAAGATATTGTACCTATTTAATTCTTTTAACAATGTAATGCAAATTTCTAGTCCTTGATAATTCTTACCAACTGTTTAGGATAATAAGGAAAAGGAGGTTAGTATTTAATCAACTATTATAATCGAACTTGTAGTCATGTATGTTTTCAAAATCAAACAGATATATTTTAGATAGACAAGTCATCTTCCAACACTGCAGAAATCTACAGAGTGTGGCATTTAAGACGGAAATGACCCTATCCTATAGCCGTACTGATAAATATCTTGCATATCACCATAGAACCTTCATCTGGCAATGGATGGAGATAGAGACAGAGACCCACATTGGAGTACCGGACTGAGCTCCCAAGGTCCAAATGAGGAGCAGAAGGAGGGAGAACATGAGCAAGGAAGTCAGGACCGCAAGGGGTGCACCCACCCACTGAGAGACAGTGGGGCTGATCTATTAGGAACTCACCAAGGCCAGCTGGACTGGGACTGAAAAAGCATGGGATAAAACCGGACTCTCTGAACATGGCGGACAATGAGGGCTGATGAGAAGCCAAGGAAATGACACTGGGTTTTGATCCTACTGCATGTACTGGCCTTTTGGGAGCCTAGCATGTATGGATGCTCACCTTCCTAGACCTGGATGGAGGGGGGAAGACCTTGGACTTCCCACAGGGCAGGGAACCCTGACTGCTCTTCAGACTGGAGAGGGAGGGGGAGAGGAGTGGGGGGAGGGGGAGAGGAGTGGCAGAGGGAGAGGGAAATGGGAGGTGGGGAGGAGGCGGAAATTTTTTCAATAAAAAAATATCAAAAAGATCTTTTAATAACCTAGGTTCTTCCGTTTTATGACAATGAGACATGTCAGCTTCTGTTAGCACCAATCTACATCAGAGAAGAAAATGAACATTGAAGAAACTCCACATGGAGTTTTCTTTCTTTGTGGCAAAAATAAGCATTGACCGCTGACAGTATGCTGTCCTAATTGGACAAGAGGGACACCAAAGGAAGTGACTGCCAAACACTGTCACGACAAGGAATAATAGCCTTTCAGAATATCCTGCTTCACAGAATAGTCTATCAGATATGCTAGGCCTGTAGGCCGAAGATGGATGCTTCAACATTATGGAGGAACTCTGGATGATTGTTCAGGTAGCCAACTTTTCCGTTTGTTTTTTTTTTTTAATTTTTGATATTTTCTTGCTTGTGCTTCCTGCTTACTCAGTTAATATTACCTCCTTATTGAGTCTCTGAGGGAGTTGAAGACTAGATATAGTTTTCTCTGTTTACTAGTCACAGAAAGTAAGTTATGATAGTAAATTAGGTACAAAAGTTTTGACTCACCAGGATAGGATTTTCTATGAATTTGTCAAATGCAAATGTAGACATTGTTGATGTATTTGTTGCCTGTATATAGTGTGTATAGTCATTGCATTTATTGTATGTAGTTGTTACAGTATTTATAGCCTTTCTTTTTGTAGTAGATAAATAAGGGAAAATGTAGAAGAATATTATTTGTATTTCATAAATAAATCTTGTCTGAAGACCAGATGCAAAGCTAAAGCCACTAAGATTCAGGATATTGTGTCATACACCTTTAATCCTAGGATTTGGGAAACAGAGTCAGATGGATTTCTGGTATTTAAAGGCCACACTGAGTTGCACAAGATCAATGCAGAAACAGATTCAGGTGGTGATAGCTCACACCTTTAATCCTAGTCTTAGGGAGTTACACACCTTTAATCTCAGCACTAGAGGGAATATAAAATCGGAGGAGAGAGAGGCTTCATTTGTTTTTAGTCTTCATTGCCAGTTTTGGACGAGATAAGATACCTCTAGTGGTTTGGCTGCTTTATGTTTCTGGTTTTTAGGCTGAAACCAAATTTCTGGCTCAGGGTTTTTATTATTTGTGCTACAAGGAGTGAAAAAAATTACAAATGAAAAGATGCTATGAAATCACTTGAACTGGATATGACAGGGAAATTGGAATCACAAATTAACAGCATGTGTTTTTAACTGCACAAAAATGGCACACAATTTAATTATGTAACATTGCATCATTAATTAGGAATGGACTGATGAGCTCTCTCCTTTCATTGAGGAGATATTGACAGTTAAAGACTGAGAATGAGTATTGTTTTCTTTAGTTTTTATTTTATTTTTTTTGTAATCACAGTGAAGTTGAAAAAACTCCAATAAATAATTCCACACACTTGCTCATATAAGCAACCTTATAGCCTGTGGATCAAAATCAGTAGAAACAGAAGGACCAGCTGAGAAAAAGTGACATCATCAGGATTATATGGTGGGCAAAAGAAAGTAATGAATAGTCAGTATAATCATAAAACATATACAATGAAATTTCCAAAAAGCAAATAAAATAAAATAATCTTAAAGGGAATTAATACATCTGTTAATTAATATAATCATTGCTAGAATTTTCCTAAAAACATTGATTGATAGATTCCTTATGGTAAAACTGGCTTTTATTTTGGTAAGTATACAAGTTAAATTCTGCACAGAGATGTTGTATTCTATACATTATATAATAGTGTTTTATTCTTGAGAGTAATATTACCTTAAAAGTTATCAAATAGAAACCTCTCCACCCCAATGTTTTAAAGTTGACTTTGGTTGAGAATAAAAGTTTTATTTCATGTTATAAACAATCAAATACAATTATTCCTTGGATAATCCTGGGGCAATAAATTGCACAAACCCTGAGGGAGGTAAGAATAGGTCTCATAGGTGGATTAACTCGCAAGAAACTTACATTAGATTCCATTCTGTATTAAACTGGAATCTTGGGGTTTTTTTATTTTGCTTTTATGCTTAAAACATGATGCAGACAATGTGAGAAAAGCATTGGTAACTTTCTCCTCTGAGTCAGTAAGAGCTGTTCTTCTCTGTTACACATGGCAAAAAGCGTTGGATACAAGCAGTAATTTCATCACCAGTGAATAAACTCTTACAAAACAGGGTAGGAATGTCTTCAGCATTTTTGTACAATTTACATGTGGTTATAAAGATAAAGCAAATATTTTCATTTTCAGAAATGAATTAAATTATGATAAAGTGATTTATAGTTTTGATGCTGTGGTCAACACACTATGTGTTTCAAACATTAATTTTTCATGTCTTAAGTCTTTTTGAGAGAGTTGTAAAAACTGATGATCAGTGAGAAATTTTACTATGAAATTCAGAGACTATAGAAGCTGATAAAATAATATATACAGAGCCCAGAAAACAGCACTTACGGGTAATAACTGCTCATGTGCCCATAAAAAGAGTCTTCAGATTGTAAATTCTTTCTAACCCTCCTTCTCTTCCTATCATCCCTGCCTTACTTCTCCTCCTCCTCCTCTCTTCTCTCTCCTGTCTTCCTGCCCTCCCCTCTCCTATGCTTTCTGTCTTAATTACTTGCTTTCTTGTCCTCTGATAATCGCACATTTCTTAAATTTTAATGTAAGCAATTGGTATTTCATAATTCCACCTTTGTGTTGAAACCATGTAATGGTAAAAAAAAAAAGCACCAAATTTTGTGTTTTCTATTATTCATGCAATCAAATTTTACTTTTTTTCTAAATACATGAGTATGTATGAGTATACTCACCATTCTGATATTTCTATGTAAAGACAGCATGCTTTGAGGTTTTGTAAAGAATACTGATATAGGGTTAGGGCAGATAGAAGTTCTACTAAACTCTACACAATATTGAAAATGATTTTATATATATATATATATATATATGTACAAGTGACATATGGTAAGACAGATACATACTATATCCAAAACTTTACACAAAACATGACACAAGAAATAATATTATGTTCAAAGATACCTGTGCTATAAAATAAAGAGGCTTCTGATTTTATGAGCATGAGATTTTTATCTCAGAATGTGCTAAGAAAATCTAAATTGCGTTTTCGAACTGCATTAAGGCTGGTCATTCTTCCAAATTGAGCTAATTTACCAAGTCATCAAAGCAAATTTTCAAAAATCCATTAGGAAAGATATGAGAGGAACCAGAGAAAAGAACTTTTTTCCCAGTGTTTCTAAGAAAGTTGAGACATTTAGGGATACTAGCAAGTTAACACTTGTTAGGGGAAAAACAGGGGATTAGTCATCTTTGGAGAGCTTCTTTCCCAGAGAACAGTATAAACAAATTCTATTGAGACACAGAAAAGTAAAACTTCTTTTATGAATAGCTAGAAATAATAGATGAAATTATCTTGAACTTATGAATGTTAACAAGAACAATTTCAAATGTAATTTGAATTTATGATTATCATTTGTAATAAGTGTTTATTTTTTACATAAAATTCAAAACTATCACCCAGAATAACAACTTTTCTGCTCATTTTTCTCATATTTTTTTAATTTTAAAGATATTTTATATTAACAAAGAAATTCTGTGCTTTGTAGATATATTGTTGGCCAATTAGCCTTGCCGTTAAGATAATGGACCATGTGAATAGTTGGGCACAGGAAGGCAAACTTCCCAATTTTATTGCTCAAGGGGATAACTAGTGAAATCCTATATAGGTCTAGATTTCTCAAGAATGTAGCTATTAGAGATAAGAATTTCATGGACTATTTTTCCTCTCTTTTAGGTATCCAAGCATTGTTTAAAATAATGTGGATGTCAGCATTTGCAAGTTCCTTTTGACTTATATTTTATAGAATATGATGACAAAATCTATGAAGTTGAATGAGTCTGGTGTCACAAGATTTTAATCCTAGTAGTTTGGACATGGAGGCATAAAGATCAGGAATTCAAATTCATTCAAGTTATCTGGTGAGTTTGATTCCAGCCTGAGTTATATAGGACCATGTTAACCCCATTAAAACAAACAGAAAAACCTTATCAACTTTTAAAAATACCTATATAAAGAACAGAGAGTTGGGATGTGGTACTTCACTCAATAATACAGTCATTATTATTAATAAATAAACATCAAGCCATTTTGACACCTTTGTAAAGATACATTTTTATTAATCATTTGAGAAGTTTATGTATGTTGAGAGTATATTGTGATCATATCCTTCTTCTGGTATGCTTCCTTCAAAGAACAGAGAGCGAACAATATTTAACTTTCTATTACTTTGTATTTAGTCTAATTTTAGATTCATGCAAATAAGATAGAATGTAGGCCTCTAGACTACCACTAGCACTGATTCATTAATATGACCACACATCTTTACTGTATGCATTTGTCAATAGTGAAGAGAAAAGTGAAAACATTTGTCTAAACTAAATAACAGATTTTATTTATGTTTAGATTAATTTTCAATTTTGATTTTATATCATAAAATTCAATTTAGAATAAAATTAAAGTAAACAACTTTTGTTAATTATACCCTAAATTATGTAAAATCATAACCCTTGTGATCATAACTATATAACTACACTGTAGTCTCTATTTAGTATGTATCATTAGAAAAATGATAGTGTCATTTTTTGTCAAACTAATATTAACTAGAATATAAAAGATGATGCTAAGATTTAATTAATCTTAAAATTCACATTGTGCCTGTGTACTTTGGAACATATCAGTCAGGGCTCTTTTGCCTGTGGTATGGTCTTTATATTCTACTATTAATTACTCAGAACTTTAGAAAGTACAGTGGGTGGAAACTCTATCTCACAACTATCAAATCAAGTATTCTGCCTTGTGAATAAATATAAAAAAAACTACTTAACAGCTTTGGTTATGCAAAGCAAACGTAGTATCTAAAATCAAATTCACTTGGTGCATGTCATTGTCTAAGGTCACATATTCTTGTCCTTTAACATCTGTTCTTACAATTTTTGTTTCCATTATTATTATTATTGTTAGTCTCTTAAATGTGCAGTGGTGTTTTGCCATGGGTGTCTGGTACCCTGAACTGGACTTTGAGACAGCTGTGAACTATCATGTCGATGCTGGGAGTTGAACCAAGGTCCTTTGGAAGAAAAGTCAGTAGTCTTAACCACTGAACCATCTCTCCAGTATCCCCCATAATTGTTTTTATATGGTCACCATAAAAAACTTTGATAATTCATTTATTAAATCTGTTTGTGCAAGGGAAAACATGAGATAATTGCCATGCATAACATTTTGACATTTTCATTTGACCTTTTGCATCATCCTTGCAGAAGAGCAAGTAGATTAGTTATGAACATGTTTTAGAGTTAATCCACATATATTTCAAAGCATATACACTGCCAAATTATATTCTCTGAAAAAACTCAACTGTATTAATAGCTGGCAGGTAATTAAGTCTCAAGAGTCTAAATTCTATTAAATGAGTACTCTTTCTTCTTCTTTTCCTTCTTCAGATATATGGTGCTACCAGTCTCCATGTTTATCTGACAGGACCCTTCATTTTGATTCCTCGCTGTTGCCTTTACCAAGATGCCTTTCCTATATGAAGAAAATCATATCATTATATAACTTTTGCAGAAAGGGGGAGACAGTAGAACAAAAAAAAAAGACAATACTACTCTGAAGTTTTTCTTGAGGAAAACAATCTCTGTTTTTGCTCAGTTGACTCTATGGACACCTTCTGGGTGTTCATGCCTGGTCTCTTAAGATCCCAAATTAATCATCTGCTCTTTGCTTTATCTTAACAAATTCATTATAAATTTTGAGGAAATAAAATAGAATCAGCAACTCTTGTTACATACTTATGACTAAGGGGTGAGTCTTGAAGCTTACAGTAGCTTGTAGTTGCACTAATTTCATTCAGTTTTCATGAAAGCAGCCTTATTTAAAGTTCTGGCCTTATTTTAAAATAATAAATTAAAAGTGAAATCTCCAAATCTGAACATACATATAACAGACAGAAATTTCTTTAGTGAAATGTAGGCTGATTAACTTGATGTTTCAATAGCCTCCATAGTTGTGAACAAATCCACAGTGCAGCCAGATTTTCAAGTGAAATATTTGCCACTTCTTTTGTTGGTAGGTTAGTAATCTGATTGATCACTAATCATCTTTGGGCTAATTAGCACAATGCCAGACAATATTCTTAAGTTGTGATTCTTTGTTCATATATAGATTATAGTTTTGAATTCTCTTTAAACCTTTCACTTCAAAAACACTCAGATTATGATACAAGATGACTATTCAAAGATACATTATTTTCTTGCGCCAGAGAAAAGATTCCTTCATCTACAGTGTTTAAAATGTGTCTATTTTATGGTATTCAAAAGTTTATGCTCATGTCAAGGCTGTATGCTATATAATTACACATTTTATAAACAATCTAATATTGGGTTCTAAATATTAATAAGATAGATCAAAATAATTTTGTGTAAAGATACATCAACTTGTTCATAGTGATTTTGAAATTGTATTTTTTTCTAATTGTAGATGTACTTGAACATATTTTACTTTCACCATCGTCTTATGAATCATGAAAAACCAAAGCTGTGTCACTGAGTTCATATTCCTGGGCCTTTTACAGGACTCAAAAGTTGAGAAAATATTGTTTGTTGTATTTTCTTTGGTCTACCTTGCAACTCTTTGGGGCAACATGATAATTGTGGTGACCATCATCTTTAGCCCCGCCCTGCCGGGCTCCCCCATGTACTTCTTCCTGGTATTCCTGTCCTTACTGGATGCATGCACTTCTTCCACTGTCACACCCAAGATGATGGTGGACTTCTTCTATGAGAGGAAGACTATCTCCTTTGAATGTTGCATGACACAGCTGTTTGCTGTCCACTTCTTCACTGGGGTAGAGGTGATTGTCCTGTCAGCCATGGCCTATGACCGTTATGTGGCCATTTGCAAGCCCTTACACTATTCTTCCATCATGAACCGGAGTCTTTGTGGAAATCTTGTGGTAGTTGCCTGGATAGGAGGCTTCTTGCATTCTATTATACAAATTATCTTCACTTTGCAGCTGCCCTTCTGTGGACCCAATGTCATTGATCATTTCATGTGTGACTTATTCCCATTACTGAAACTTGCCTGCACTGACACACACATTTTTGCCATTTTGGTGTTTGCCAACAGTGGGACTATCTGCATCATTATTTTTTTCTTATTGGTTGTTTCCTATGGTGTCATCTTGTTCTCTCTGAGAGCCCAGAGCTCTGAAGGGAAATTTAAAGCTCTCTCCACCTGTGGGTCTCACATTACTGTTGTGGTTTTGTTCTTTGTCCCATGCATATTAACATTCGCAAGACCAACATCTGCATTTTCCTTTGAGAAAAATGCTGTTGTATTTACCACAATCTTGACACCATTGCTCAATCCCATGGTTTACACTTTCAGGAATAAGGAAATGAAGAATGCCTTCAGGAAAATGAAGAAGAAACTGATAGTGGTTTCTGACAAATATTAAATATTATCCTTGCTATGCTATGGAAATGGATGAGTGAGTAAGAACATTTCATGCTGTGCAAAGATAAGAACATTGGTTTTGATTTCCAACACCCATGTCAGAAGCTGAGCATCACAGTGCCTCATAACCTAGTGATGGTTTAGGACAGATAAGTAGATTCCCGGAGCTCCAAGGACTACTAATCTACTCAAAGAAAGAGATATAAAAGTTCAATCCAGAACTTATCCTAAGGCAATCAGGTAGTACACAACAGATGAACATAATCAATGTCATTTTGTGTACTTGTATATATACATGCACAAACAGCATACTATCCTTATGTGTACAAACATGTATATGTTCCCCACTCACTTGTTCGTTTATCTCCATACAAACATTAAGAAATAAAGGATATACAAGGCGGTGGCGGGGAGGAGGCAGAAATCCTTAATAAATAAATAAATTTAAAAAAAAGAAATAAAGGATATATTTCAAAGATAATACAATGATAAAGAAGTCAATATTTACCTATGCATTTACACATTATTTAGGTATAATGCAGAATTTAAAAAACATTTTTTTCTTTAGAGGGTCCTTCAATGTTTGAGGTGAGAAAACATTTTGATGTTTATTTTTGAGATTATAATATGAATACATTATTTCTCCTCCACCTTTTCTCCCTTTAAAAACTCCCATATACACCTCTTTGTCCCCTTTCACAGTCATGACCTTTTTAATTGATTGTTGGTATGTGCATATATGTATATACATGCATATTATAAATGTCTCAGTCTACATAATGTTACTCATATGTACATTACATTATCAGGGCAGAACATTTGATTTTTTTTTTTTTTTTTTTTTGGTTTTTCGAGACAGGGTTTCTCTGTGGTTTTTGGAGCCTGTCCTGAAACTAGCTCTTGTAGACCAGGCTGGTCTCGAACTCACAGAGATCCGCCTGCCTCTGCCTCCCGAGTGCTGGGATTAAAGGCGTACGCCACCACCGCCTGGCAGAACATTTGATATTGGATAGCTAATTGGCATGCTCTTTCCTAAGGAAGACTATTTCTCGCTTCTGTCAGTCAGTTATGGTGATACACACTGGTAGGATATGCTGATATCCTACCAGAGGCAGGAGGATACTAAGACCTCTCTTTTAGAGATTATATATTTAATGATGAAATGTCTATTTAGTATTGTTACTTGACAACACAAGTTAACATGACAATGAAATCACAGCTTTACACTCTCATAGATATAATAAAACACTGAAAGAGGTTTAAGTATTAAAATGCTTTCCATTTAAGCTATGCCATACTACAAAATTAGGTTGATAACCTGCTTGTGTATTGAGATTTAAAAAAATTAATGAATTTACTCCAAGGGAAAAATAAGATTCTAAGTGATACTGTAAGACATCATATCCACAAAATGCATCGAAAGAAACATGAATTTGAGCTGAATTCTGGATGTTCCTGTATCATTTAACTTTATTTTTAAACCCATAAGTAATTTCTCTTAGATGATGTAATAACTCATCCCAATGAGTTCTGTCACCTAATTCCATATGGGCAAAACCCATAAACTCTTCCTCTTCCAATTCGTGCAAAGGCAGGTGTGACAAAGGCTAAGATACTGACAACATATCATATTTTTCCTACTCTTTACAGGGAAAGCAAACCCGAGAAACCAGATTAAAGATTAGTTTTCATAAAAGCCATGCATTTCTAACTATTGAAGTATTTTCTTTCCAATTTTTTATAATATATATACATATATAAAGATCATCAATGAAGATCATTGAGATTTAAGTATATTCTATATCACTATGGATATATTATGCTGTCTGTAGCTGGTCAAAATGAATTAGCAAAGAAATAATTTAATAAAGCATGCTTTCTCTTTAGTATGACTGACAGGCCAATTACTTTAATGGACAAATTACTAAATGCTTATACTATGTTTGTCTCTCCTTAATTTTACATGGCATATTCAAAATATTAGAACCTACAGAAGATAGATGACATTGTATTGTATTCCCATTAGAGAGGGTATAAAAATTAATATCCAGATTAAAACAATATCTGAATAATGTGTATAAAATCACTAACAGACTAAATGTGTGATAGAAGTTCAGATATTTTGGGGTGATTTACCCATGTATTTTCTGTTAGTCATTAGACTCAAAGGAAATTCATCTTATTAATGTCATTATCCCACAAAGAGAACATTTTTCCCCAAAGTTGTTCATTTGTCCCCAAGAATTTCCTTAGAATGAACATCTGCCATCAGTGGCTCAAGTGATTTATGAAGCTACTAATGCAATGTTTAAAGTAAAAGCATAAAATAAATTATTTTGTCTATATATACTATTCAAAACAGGTTTGTTTGTACCATCACATATCAAAATCAAACATTTTCCTTTTATTATTTTATTTCTGAGTATTCAGTTGTAGATTCAATACTGGTAATGATGTGCCAGGAGAAAGCGATGAAAGGTTAGGGAAATCATCTCTCCTGATGGATGTGGAAGAACTGAAATGGAAAACTGACAACTCAAGGCTGGAGACCACAAGAGGCACATTGCATTCCAAGGTTCATTTATATTGTTACAACTCCTTTTGTAACAATTAACAAGTATAGAGCTACGTGGAGAATCATGAATCACGAGTCACTATGTTCAAGGTGACGTAAAACACAACACTGTTATTTTTAGTAAAACATCTAAAGTATGTCTTAAGTATTATTTAGAAATTGAAGAAGGTATCAAACATTCTTGTGTTAAAATATTTTTCTTCTCATCCTATAACGTAAATATAAAACTACAAAAATGATAGCACCAAGTAATTTGTATAAATATACAAAATAAATTGAAAGGTGAGGTCTTCAAGATAGCTCAGTTGCTATCATATTTTTCATCTCATAATTTGTGGGACTTTTAAGTTTGGCTCCCTGGTAGCCATTTAAATAGCCAGGACAGTAATGGTGGTCATGCCTATAACTTTAATTCTAGGAGAATGGGACTTTAAGCATGTAACCCCAGGAAAGCTGCCTATTGTCCATTAAATAATCCTTTATCCATCAACCTTAAAGCCAGTGGGTCAAAATTAATAGACTCATATACAGGAGGAGGTATAGTTAGGAAGAAGACAGGGGTCAGCATAACTGGAATGACCACAAGAAAATGCACTGTGTACCCAATGTGGTCATGGAAAACTGTACACATGCATATACACATATGTATGTTTAGATATGTACATATGCATATATATACATACATATATGACCTTGTCAAAAGATCAAAAATATTCTTAGAGGAAATGTGTATTTTTATTAATGTATACATTCTCATATATTTATATCAAGTGTTTTTTTTTTTGAAGAACAACCCTGCGAGTATTTCCCAAACCAATATATATCCTTTCAGATTGATTAATAAATTCCGTGGAACAGAATTCAGATCTTATTATGCTTGTTGAATATGTGAATATTTTACATAAATTGTGCATAGAGACATTACAATCTATTCAGTATACAAAAGCTTTCTCATCCTGAAAGTGAAAATGTTTTTTGTAGAACCAGCTCTCAAATTCTAAAAGCTTTGAAAGAAAATGAAAATATTACAAACTCTCAAGCAAGTGAAAAAGTTCACAAAGTTATTTCCCAGATACTCTTGGAGCCAGAAATTGTCCAAACCCTTGGGAGCCATGAGTAACTCTCACAAGTAGATGACCTCTCAGGGAATGCCCATTAACTCTAGTTGCAGTTAGGAAGTGAATTTGAACCCTTCATTTTTCTTTTATTATTAAATCACATTGGATATGGGATGAAGGATGCACCTGTAATATTCTCTATCTTCACTGCTAGACCTGGTCTTCACTTTTATGTGCAGAAGGAAAAGTTGGATAAAACATGGCATTTTGGTCAAGATTACAAAAATTGATTTCAGTAGAAATCACAAGATGTTTGTCTTAAGGGTTTACAAACAGTCAATACAAGGTGAGATTCATAGGCACATTTCTTCATTTATGGAGATGTTTTAAAATTGTGATCACACAATTTAAATTTGGATGATGTAGTCAGGCCAATATTTGTTTAATGTCATTTCATATTGTATTCTTGAAATTTTTAACAACTGTGATGCTCAGATTCCTTGTCTTTAATGAGGACTGTTATAGTCTAAGTAAGAGCACAGAGAAATGAATGAAATAATACCCTATACACCATGAAACATCAGTTAAAGGTAATAACTCTACAAGTGCCCAATAAATAAGTTGTTAGTGTTTAAACTCCTTTCTTCTCTCCTTTCTTCATTCTTTCCCTCAACCCTTGTTTTTCTTCCTTCCTCTCCTTTTTGCTTTTTTACTTCACAGGATCTTTGTTCTCTTCCTTCCCATGTATTTTTCCAAGTTTAATAAAATTAAGATTATTTTCAGCTTGTCATCTTCAATTGAAACCAAATTATAAAGGAGGCATCATTTTTTCTGTACAGTTTCCAATAATACTTTAACATTTTTCTAAATGTGTGTTCAGTTGTACATGAGTCTAGTTGCCATTCTAACGCTTTAATCAATGTAGTATGGTTTGATGTTTGTAAAAAAAATACTGATATAGGGTAGTGACAAAGCTTATCAGATAAACTGCTGCTATACAATATAGAAAATTATTATAAAATGTTTGATTTGCACAACTACATACTAACACATGGCACAGGAAAGTACATTATGGTCAGATTTATTAACCTCAAAAAGTGATGTTTTCTAATATACATTCCCATCATGCACTTAAGTTTCTCTCAGTATTGGGATTCTACCTCTGAACTTTATAGAAAATTAAGTGGTTGATGGTCTCAACTGCTTGGGTGGTAGTTGTCATGGCCTGGCCCCTCTCTTAAAATGACCTGAACAACCTATGTATCAAAAGAGAAGTTTTAAAAATTCATTTGGAAGGAAATGGGGGAAAAGAGAATTCCCCTATAGTACACATAAATAGTAATACAAGTCAGTTGAGTCATTTAAGGAAATCAGTAGAACAATGCGGAGGAGCAAGAAAAAGGATTAACATCTGAAATGTTTGCTTAGTTATACATACCAAATCAATTTTTATTTGTAGATAGTAATTTTAGATTAAAATAAGATTGGCCTACATAATTTAGCATAAATAGTGATTTAAATTATATTTCAACTTCAACTTATTATTATTGCTGACAACAATATTTTACTTGTTTGAAATATATTTCAAAGAAGCTAAATATAGTGACATTCTTTTTGTTTATTCCTTCTGATTATTTTAAGTATATACACAATTTGCCTTAACAAAAAATCCTGTTTTCTTCAGATAGATTGATGCTATCATTAAGCTTTTTTGATATAATAAGAGGGAAGGAAATAGTAGGCAATATAGACAGTTGGCATTAGGAGAAACATGACCCAACATCGCCAGTCAAGAAAAAGGCTGAGTTACCAGTTACTTCAGCATCTGAGAAAGACCAGGGATAGCTCTTTAATGTTCACTTTTATGACTTTTGGTAACAAGAAGATCATGGATAATTTTATAATAAAATTTTCAGAATATATAAACCCTTACATGAAAGTGTAGACTTGAAATCTAAGAGTATTTGGAGGTAAGAAGGGTTGACTCAGTGTATGATTATTAATAAGAAGAATAATAGTTTATGTATGTTATATATGATGTCTTCCTATATTAGCACGAGTTCTACTTTTGATAATTTAAAAAAGAGGAAAATACATCTTTTTTCAGAACTTTATATAAAAATTTGTTTTGTCATTTAAATACTGATGTTTACTGAAAATATTCTGATAATAGTAACAACATTTATATTAAAATACCTTCACTTGCATTCTATAATATCAAGAAATGGACACTTTTCCCCCCTAGGCTTCTCCTATCTAATATACTATAAAAATGATTTATAAGTAAAACCTTAATATTATTAATGTTTTATTTATAGTACTATGGGATTTTATTTTGCAACTGTCTTATTTATATATAATTCTCCTTATGGATATATTAGGTATTTCAATATTCAATGTTTCTTTGTTTTAGAAATCTGTATTGAGTTCAATAACAAGGAAGGAAATTAATTATTGCTATATGATGATTTGATAAACCAATAGAAAATATTTTGATATTGTGTCATATCCTAAAGTAAAATATTCTACTTTATTACTTAGAATAAATTTTAAAACTGTGTGTACTAGTATAAAAGATGGTTATAATTTGAAGTTATTTCTTATATGTTCTCTAAAAGCACTACCTGAATAAATTTCATCTAATTCATATAACTTTTAAATTAAGACTTTTTCAGTATTTTTTCATAAATATATTTTATCATGTTTCTTCATACCCAAACTTATCCCAATCCTTTTCCACCTCCTTACCCCTGAACTTTATGTCTTTTTCTCTCTAAAGACAAACACATGCACAATGACAATCTTCCTATTTTGAGTGCTTCAGTTTTCATATCAACATATGTATAGTGTTAAAAATGATGTCATCAATACTCACATCTTCTTGCTGACTTACAGTGTATAGAATATGTTGATAAAACTATGAATGTGGCAGTTTATCATGGCACATCTAATCCTGGCACTTGGAGGTGAAGGATTGATTATGAGGCAACTGATAACATCAAAAATGGTTATTTTCAATCCAACTTGAGATTCATCGTACTTTTCCAACATCCCATTTTGTAAAAGAGCCATCTGTTTATCTCTCGTGAACCAAAACCTTGATGTCTGACAGTTCATCTCATAGCACATGCCTCTTACACTTAAAGCTGATTTCAGATTATTTGACTACAGACAGGTAGAAAATTTTCTTTCTATATAATATTGTATTTTGTCTATTTTATATCCATTAATTTTGCTTTATAGTTGAGCTTTTTATACTGTTTATACTTAAAAGTGATAATATATAACTCCCATTTCCTTCCTACTCCTACATCAATAACAAAGGTCGCTCTACTTTATTTTTTGTTGTTGTTGTTGAATCCACTAAATAAGTTAATGTTGCTCCTCTGGATACTGTGCCTTTAGTGGAGCACTGGAAACCTATTAGTGGTCATATCCTCGATAGAGTGATTTTTCCCTTTCTGGAACAATTCATTGTCAAATGTAAGCAATTTCGGAGTTTAGATTTATTTACATGTAAAATTTGTTTGCTACCTCTACCTGACAGTCACTAATATTATCTTTTGCTTTTTCATATAGACACATTATCCTTTTAGTCACTTTTTGGTATATGCACATATATGAAGTTACACATTTATATATACATGCGTATGTGTGTGTGAATAATCACCAAAAGGCATTTATGAATACATTTGATTATGCATATATAAGAAGATATCTATAACATTTCAAGCTGTATGTACCTAAGAAAATTCAGGAGGTAGAATATTTACATAAAAGTTATGAAAAGTTTCTATGGGAAATAGTTATCAATTGGATGAATTATGCCTAGCATTTTAGGGGCATGTTAATGTGAGTCTTATATAGATATTTTCAACTTGAGACTTCTATTAAACTTTGGAGATATGAAGGTAAGCTATCAACATGTTTTATAGCAAATTCATAAGAATTTAAAACCATATGTCTCATATTTACTCAATCAAATTTGCTTTGTATACATGATTTGTAAACAATTAAGTCTCAAGACAAGAAAATATATTCAACGAGCTGTTTCTCTTTTTCGCCTCTGTGATTGTCAACAACTTTCTTTTGTAGGTCATTGATCCATTGGCTTCTGTTCCTTCATCATCTACCCTTTTGCTTTTATCAAGAGTCTTCACTCATACATAAACAGGAATTAATTCTTTAACAATTTTATAGAGAAGTAGACTGTGGAAAAACAGTACTCTGAAGTTCTTACTAAGATAAAATATCTCAGTCTCATTCTCTTCCATCTATTAAGTGGTCATTGCTCCTGTGCCTGTGTCTCCAAAGTCCCCAGGTTAACAACACTTTGTTTGATCTGAATATCTTTAATAACTTTTGCACAAATAAAACAACACCTGCTACAGACTGTTGACAAAAAGTTGAGTTCTAAACTTTTATTTGAATTATTTCATTTGTTGATGACTACATTAAAAATAAATGAAGAAAATTTTCTGATAATTGCAAGTTTCTATGAACACACTTATTTTAGAATTTTTCTCCAAAGTCATGCTAAACCAGAGCTTTGTCACTGAGTTCATACTCTTGGGACTCTCACAGAACCCAAAAGTTGAGAAAATATTGTTTACTGTATTTTTATTGATCTACCTTGCAACTATTGGGGGCAACATGGTAATTGTGGTAACAATTGTATGCAGTCCCACACTTTTTGGTACCCCCATGTACTACTTTTTGTCTTTTTTATCTTTCCTGGATGCATGCATTTCTTCTGTAATCACACCTAGGATGATTATAGACTTCTTCTATGAGAGGAAGACTATCTCCTTTGAATGTTGCATGACACAGCTGTTTGCTGTCCACTTCCTTGCAGGGGCAGAAGTGATTGTCCTGTCAGCCATGGCCTATGACCGCTATGTGGCCATTTGCAAGCCCCTTCACTATTCTTCCATCATGAACCAGAGGGTGTGTGGCATTCTGGTGGGAGTAGCTTGGACAGGAGGTTTCTTGCATTCTATTATACAAATTATCTTCACTTTGCACCTGCCCTTCTGTGGACCCAATTTTATTGATCACTTCATATGTGACTTATTCCCATTACTGAAACTTGCCTGCACTGACACACACATTTTTGTCATTTTGGTGTTTGCCAACAGTGGGTCTATTTGCATCATTATTTTTTCCTTATTGCTTGTTTCTTATGGTGTCATCTTGTTCTCTTTGAGATCTTATAGTTCTGAAGGGCGACGTAAAGCTCTCTCCACATGTGGATCCCACATTACAGTTGTGCTTTTGTTCTTTGTCCCATGTGTATTAATATATGCACGAAATACTTCTGCATTCTCTTTTGAGAAAAATGTGTTTATATTTTCTGATGTACTGACACCATTGCTTAATCCTATAGTTTATACCTTCAGGAATAAAGAAATGAAGAATGCCATCAGGAAAATATGGTGGAGATTTTTTAATATTTCTGGCAAACATTAAATCTTTTATAGGGATAGAGATATGGCTCAATTTGTTACAGAATTGGTGTGTGTTCATGAGGACCTGTGATTAGATCTTGATATGTGTTTCCATTTTGGTGAGCATTTCTGATTCCAGCACAACTAAGGCAGGTGTGGACATCAATTTAATGGCAACACCAAATTAAGGCTCTCTTTTCCACATGACCAGCTAGGTCTACTCTTTCATCCCATAAACCTGGGTTCTCTGGGATGCTTACTCCCTTGCCCATCAAGTAGGTACTTCTGTCTCCATATATATTCTATACCCTCCATTCTCTGAATCACTGTGCAAGCATAGCTCTGCTGCACCCCATAGGCCTTTGGCTTTTCCTGGATCTCCTGGAGGTACTTCTATACCTACCAGCTCCTTCCAGAACTCCCAATAAGCAGCCTGCTCCTAAGTCATCTAACTACCTAGAACTTCCTGGTAGGCAATTCTCCTGCAGAATCAAACTTTCAAACAGTGCCTTCTCCCAGTGAGTCAGGGACACAGAAAGTTTTAGGATCTAATGATTCACATTTATTTAACAAATGTCAGCACATATAGGTTATATTTATGTCAAATTATTGTTCTGTGTTAGGACAAAATGAAAATTTGCATGGAAAGAATATACCTTTTGTATCTTGAATTTGTAGACTATTGAAATTGTGGTGCCTCTGGGTACCATTATCATAATATTTTCAAAAATCATTAAATTTTTCATGTCCTGTCATGTTTGAATTGATACAAATGAGTATGAATTAATGCTTAAAAATATAATGTAGCAAACTGTTTGATATGTTCTGAAAGAGTCTAATGTGCAACTATAAGTTTTATTTCATTAAGTTGTGGACTAAATGCTCAGCCCTCTTATATTAAACATGCCTTCAAATCATCTTGCAAATAGTAAGAAAGGAATAAATGTCCGTAGATGTCTAGAATCTACCTTTTCAGAATTTTTAAAGTATACTTCAGACTAGGAGTAGAGTCTCATACCTTAATTTCACTATCTGACAAGCTTGTTTGGAAAATTGCTGCAGTTTCCAGGCATTCCTGGGCTAAAGAGAGAAGCAGCTTACAAAAAGAATAGAAGATTTATGAATTTCCAAGATGAATTTTCTTAAACAGTAGAAAACTTAAAACATTACCGGTAAAATAAGGGTGTCCACTCACACTATTTCTATTCAATATAATGCTTGATGTCTTAAATAATGCAATAAGACAAGAAAAAGACATAACATGGATATGATGACAGTTTTGATAATCATGTTAAGAAAATCTGCAGTCACCTAGGAGACAAGTTTTCAGGCACACATGTGAGGGATTTTCTTGATTAGGATAGCCTCTAGAAGTACAATTGAGGGTTCCTTTTGAATAATTTTATTGATGTGGGATGGTCCACCTCACATATGGGAACTATTAGCTTGTCTTGTTTCATGAATGCTGCAAACAAAAGAAAGCTAGCAAAGCACAGACGTTCATTGCTCTGCTTCCGAATAATATATGCAGTGTGACCAACTGCCTCAACCTCCTGATATTGTAGGCACCAGTGATGAAGGACTGCCCCATAGAATTATGTAATGCAACATGCTTTTAATTCATTAGATTTCTGTGTCAGGAACTCTTGCTACAATCAATAACATAACTGATGCAAAATTTAGTATAAGAAATGATGTTTTGTTCTAATAAAGATAATAATAAGTTTCTTGGGCTTTTCAGAATGATTTGTGGCTTTAGTACATTAGATTATAAAAGCCCTAGCTTGCCAGAGAGAGTGTTTCATGGGACACTCTGGTAGAAGCTTAGAAAATAAGAATCCTGAGAAACTATGAACAATAAAAGCTTCCATCATGATATTTAAGAATCAATAAAAGACTCTACCAGAAAATATACTAGAGGTCATTTCAATGGTATTAGAATAATGAGTCTGGTTTTATTTTTGCTTCTGTCTTGAGAATATGATTACAGTTGAAATTAAAGGTAATGATTAATTTATTTGGTGAGAAGAATCTTCAGGACACCAGATTATTCAGTCTATGATTTGATTCTTATTTACTGTACCTGGGCAGGTCCACAATGAAAGCAATTGACAGTGTGGTGGGGGGTGTGGGACTGTGGTTTGTTGTGTGGAAAAGAATTCCAGCAATTTAGGTTTATAAGACTAGATGTGTGCTAAAAATAATAGAATCTAAATAGAATCTAATTATGAAAAATGAGACACTGAAAAACCATAATAATAGCAAATATAATCCAAAGGCAAGACCTGATCAATCATGGGATCCAATGTAAAAAAATGTGACCTATTCAAAAGGTAAAACATAATATTATATGAGAATGAAACAGAAAAGAAAGCACAAGGAATTCAAAGCATCTGCCTAGGGAGTGGGTTCCCCACTATTATGAGAAGAAAGACAAAACTGCAGTCAGTGTGAAATTAGGTTGCCACCGTCAACTGAGGAAGAGTTGACAGCATTGCCTTTGTGGGATTGGCTTTGTAGGAATGAAAGATATAAGATTGTGAAAATGTATGGGAAAGGTTGTTTAATCATTTAATCAGAGAAGTTATAGTTAAACTCTATAGGCTGGGGTGCCTATAGAGTCATAGAAGGTGACTGCTTGAAGTTGTGAAGAGGAAGCCTAAGATACAGTGAAGACCTAAGACTATTATAAATGCCAGAATTATAGGACATTCTCTAGATATCTCCCTGCAGAGAATTCTTTAAATTGCACCACACAATAGAAACAAAAGGAATATCTCCAAATTCTTTTTATGAGGTCATAGTGACCTAATACCAGAAAAGCTAAAACAATCCTATACAATAAATATTTTTGCAGTATGATTGGGCATCTCTTGTGTATATTCCCAAGAGTAGTATTGCTGGATCCTGAGGTAGGATGACTCCCAATTTTCTGAGAAACCGCCACACTGATTTCCAAAGTGGTTGCACAAGTTTGCATTCCCACCAGCAATGGATGAGTGTTCTCCTTACTCCACACCCTCTCCAGAATAGGTTATCATTACCAGGCATTACCGTCCTGACATCAAGCTCTATTATAGAGCTACAGTAATCAAAACAGCTTGGTATTGGCATAAAAATAGAAATGTTGACCAATGGAATCAAATTGAATACCTGGATATTAATCCACATACCCATAGACACATGATTTTTGACAAAAAGCTAAAATTATACAATGGAAAAAAGAAAGCATCTTCAACAAATGGTACTGGCATTACTGGATGTCAACCTATAGAAGAATGAAAATAGATCCATATCTGTCACCATGCGCAAAACTCAAGTCCAAATGGTTTAAATACCTCAATATAAATTCGACCACACTGAATCTGTTAGAGGAGAAAGTGGGAAGTAGCCTTCAATGCATGGACAAAAGAGACTACTTCCTAACTATAACCCCAGTAGCACAGACATAAGAGCCAAAATGAATAAATGGGACCTTCTGAACTGAGAAGCTTCTGTAAAGCAAAGGACACAGTCAATAAGTCAAAAAGACAGCCTACTGAATGGGAAATACTGAATGGGAAAACATCTTCACCAACAACACATCAGACAAAGGACTGATCTCCAAAATATATAAAGAACTCAGGAAACTAGACATTAAAATTCTAAATAACCCAATTTAAAAAATGGGGTACTGAACTAAACAGAATTCTCAACAGAAAATGGCCAAAAGATACTTTAGGACATATTCAACTTCCTTAGCTATCAGGGAAATGCAAATCAAAACAACTTTGAGATACCATCTTACACCTGTCAGAATAGCTAAAATAAAAAAAAAACACCAATGATAACCTATGCTGGAGAGTATGTGGAGTAAGGAGAACACTCATCCATTGCTGGTCAAACTTGTGCAACCACTTTGGAAATCAGTGTGGCGGTTTCTCAGAAAATTGGGAGTCATCCTACCTCAGGATCCAGCAATACTACTCTTGGGAATATACACAAGAGATGCCCAGTCATACTACAAAAGCATTTGTTCAGCTATGCTCATAGCAGCATTATTTGTAATAGCCAGAACCTGGAAACAACCTAGATGCCCCTCAACTGAAGAATGGATAAAGAAAGTGTGGCAATTTACACATTATAGTACTGCTCAGTGGGAAAAGAACCCCATGACATCTGGAATTTTGCATGGAAATAGATGGAATTAGAAAACACTATCCTGAGTGAGGTAACCCAGCCCCTAAAATAAGTGAATATGGTATGCATTCGCTCATAAGTGGATACTAGCCATAAACAAAGGACATTGAGCCTATAGTTCATGGTCCTAGAGAAGCTAAGTAATAACGTGAACCCAAAGAAAAACATATATAGACCCACTTGGGAATTGGAAACAGACAAGATCATCTGACAAAATTGGGATCCATGGGGGCAGGGGGTAGAAGAAAGAGGAGAAGAGGAGGGTTGAGGAGAACTCGAGAGAATTGGATAGTTGAGATGGAGGAAGAACAGTTATGAGAGCAAGGAAAAAGATATCTTGATTGAGGAAGCCATTATGGGGTTAGCAAGAAACCTGGCTCTAGAAAAATTCCCAGGAATCCAGAAGGATAACCTCAGCTAAGGCCCTAATCAATAGAGGAGAGGGTGCATGAACAACTGGCTTTGCCCTGTCGTCAGACTGATGATTATCTTAAATAGCACCGTAGAACCTTTGTCCAATAACAGACGGAAACAGAGGTAGAGAACCTCATCGGAAGACTGGACTGAGCTCCCAAGGTCCAGGTGAAGAGTGGAAGAAATGAGAATATGAAGACCATGAGGTGTTCACCCTTGCGGCAGTTGCGGCAGTTTGCCTGAGCTAATGGAAGCTCACCAACTCCAACTGGACTGGCAGTGAACGAGTATGGGATCAAACTAGTCCCTCTGAATGTGTTGACAGTTGGGGTAGACTGAGGGGCCACTGACAGTGGCACTGGGATTTGTCTCTACTGCATGCACTGGCTTTTTGGGATCCTTTTGGATGTATACCTTGCTCAACCTAGATGTAGCAGGGAGGACCTTGGACTTTCCACAGGGCGTGGTGCCATTCCCTCTCTCAGGATAGGAGGGAGGAGCGAGTGGGAAAGTTTGTGGAGGGAGTGGGAGGAGGGAGGGTAGGGAGTGGGAATTTAGATTGGTATTTTTTAAAGTAATAAAATAATAATTAAAAAAGAAAGTGTAAGACATAGAGAATAGTGAAGAGTGTTATGATACATTGTCTGGTTTATACATCATGGTCATTTAATCACAAAAAGTACCAGCTGTGAATATCTGAATAAATCTTACATAAGACTAGGCCCTTCCACCTCATAGTTAAAAGGTGGGTTTATGAGGCTCCATCACCTCCTAACGAACTATCAACAGTTATGGCAAGACATATAATTTTCTTCAGGTATGTAGGCATAAGTGTATTCATGGTCTGGTAAGTTACTACCTATCTATGAAATTATAAATTTAGTAATTAAAATAAAAATATGTGACTATAAGAACAGGATTGGTTGATAATGGGTAGAGGATCTCAAAGATTGGAGGGAGGAAAAGGAATCAGTATGGAGGGACACTCTGATTATAATATGTTGTATACATGCATAGAATTGTCAAAATCAAGGAAAAGATAAAGAAACTATTCTCAGAAGTATAAATGATATTCCCTCCAATGTACATATTAATATATTTATACATTAATTTTTTTCTTTAGTGAACAGACCTTGAAAGTGTTTCCTAAAACAATGTATTTTTAAATATCCATTGATAAATCTCTTGTAATAGAAAGCGTTTTATCTGAATTCTTCACAGATACTGCATCCAATTTATTATAAAAATGGTGTACTATTTATTAAGATGATAATATACAAAAGCATTTATCTAGTAGAACCCTCCCCAAATTAAATAAAACTCAACATAATTTTGGATGGATATATAACAGCTCTTATAAATACACAATTAAGTGGAAAGAAATATTCATAGTGTGTTGGATTCTCATGAGACCAGAAATATTACAAACCTGGTGGGACTAAATTAGTTTTAAAAACTCCTGACATCTCATGAAAACCTTTTTAAATTTGAGAAGGAGCAAAGCAGGAATTTTGGATCCTTCAGTCTTGTTTGGTTCAACAACCATGATGAACATAGACTCAAGAAGCAGCGATAACATCCTCCACTTTCACTGTCCAAGATGCTCCGCTGATTTTTCTTAGATGTGGAAGGAAGAGCTAAAGGGAAACAGAGAATCCTGGTCACCACTGAATGGACATTTGGCCACAGATAATAAGGGATGGTCACAGATTTTTTTCAGACACATGGTGAGGATTATAAGGCACTTGTTTTTCATTTTCAGAGATGTTTTTTAAATAGTGGTAAAATTTACCATTTAGTGTAACCATGACCAATTCAGTTCATAACTGTTCTTGAGAATAGCAAAAACCCTGGTGCTCAGATTGTTTACTTTTATGGATATTGTATGACGAAAGTCAGTGATTCATAAGTGAATGCAATGAGAAAAGAGGAGACAATGGATTAGAACTTCACAATGAAAAATTGCTCAAGTGCACACAGGACTCAAATAAATGTTATAGGGCAAAGTTCTTCTCCCTCCCTTTCTTCCTTTCATTTTTTCTTCCTTCTTTCTTTTCATCCTTGCTCCTTTAGAAGAAACTTCTATCTATTTCATTCTGACTATATACTTATCAAGTTTAATAGTATCATACATATTTTAAATGTTTTATCTCCAAGTTAGAACCAAATAATTCAGAAATACCACAAAAGTCTTTTTTAATCTCTCCAACAGTTCTTTGTTTTTCTAAATACATGATAATTTTTGTATTGATTGACACATGAAATGACATTTGAGAGGAGTGGGGGACGGGGAAAGGAGTGGGGGGGGAGGAGTGGGAGGCTGGGAGGAGGCGGAAATTGTTTTTTCTCAATAAAAAAAAAGAAAAAAAAGTTGGTATGATTTGAGGTTGTTTAAAGAATGCTGATATGGTGACTGAAATTCTCCTGTATATATAATAGTTGTTGATAGTGAATAAACATGCTCTATTTTCATAAATACAGATGAATGCATAGCACAAGGAGGATAATAAGCTCAAAAAGTGTGACCCAAGTCACAGAGTAAATTCTGATTTAATCTTGTTCACTCTTTTCCCCTAACCTTTAGTATCCACATCAGTGCTAGTACCTTTGCTTGGTCTCTCTCTGAATGCAAACTGAAACACCAAGATAGCATGCATCAAGTAGAAATGGGAAAAAAAAGACAGAAATGTCTTTTTACTTTCTTTTCAGAAACTCTAAGAAAGGGCAAACTGAGATATTTAAGAAAATCAGGAGAGCAACAATTGTGGAGAGAAAAAGAATCTGAAGAGAATGTATTACCCACAGGATCATGGAAAGGAAATTTCTTAGGTATAAAACAGGAAAAAAATCTTTTGCTAGAAATTGATAATCTTAGATAAAAATATTATGACCTTATGGAATTTAATGTGTAAAACAATTAAAATTATATTTTAATTTATATTTATTAATTCTAGTATAATTTATTTTATTTGTAATAACAGTATATTTTAAAGCAATTGCTTATATTGATGCCATGCTACTCATCTCTCTGATTGCTTTGAGTGTTATATCATGTCACAGTTATCAAAGACATCATGTTATCTGCAGAAAAATTGGTGATATAATTAACTTTTCTTCTAACGTGAATGTGAAGTAAACATGAATGAGCAATGCAGATGATGGATCTAGGGTCTTCCTAAGGTCATATTTCAAGGTCACTGCTCAAGAGGCAGTGGCCAGAGTTTCTGCTGTGAGGACACAGTCAGATCAGGAACAGATCTCCTTTTCAAACTTATGGCTATTTGAGCAAAGAGTTCATGAATATTTAAGAATAAGGATAGAGACAATGGCTTGGTTCCTTTGTGAAAATATGGATTTGACGCCAAAGAGCACTGGAGGTGGGAAAGTGTTGAGTCCAAATTGTGACCATTCATTCAAGGATGATAACAAATCAGAACAGTCAATGTGAGGTAACTTCTTCAGTAAAATTATTTGTTCCATGTTTGGTAACTCCTTGAATGGTCTGCGAAATTCAGGCTGTTTTCAGAAATTTAATGAAAAGTTTATTTTCTGGGTTTTAATCTTCATGTTCAAGTTTTGTTAAAAATAACAAATAAAGTCCATATTTTTATTTTTACTTTTAGGTTATAAAATATGTTTAAAATATTTATAAATTAAATTTACCTTTCTTCTGCTTAACAAGCAGTTAAATTGCTTCATCTCTGATGTATTCATATCATTAGTGTATTTATAGTGTGTGATAATTATTTCTAGTCATCTTGTTTACATATCATACCTTTTAGGAATATTTTAGATATTTTTAATTTTAGATACTTCATTGTATTCTGTTGTAAATTTCCCTCACCTTATTTTTATAATAAGGTTTAGAGCTAGAGTGCTACCTCAAATATATCAACATGTTTAGGGTTATTCTCTTATTTTTTTAAGGTGTGACTGAAATCATTGCATGACTGAAACAATGTCCTTGTAATTCAACACATTTTAAAATATGATCATAACAAGTTGTTTTTCTTTTGACTGATTCTACTTTTTATCTCAATTTATATGTGCAGACATTGTTTAAATAATGTAGACCTCACTATTCACAAGTTCCTTTTGAAATATTGTTTGCAGAATATGATGATAAAACCTATGGGTTTGACTGACTGGGATGGCATAAATTTGTAATCCCAGGATTTGGAGGTGAAGGCAGGAGTATCAGGGTTCAAAGTCATCCTAGCCTACATGATGAGTTTGACTCCAACCTGAGCTAAATTACATATTATTTAATTATATATTGTATATAGTCAACCCCCACTAAGATAAGCACTAACTACCTGTCTTTCATGAACCATAAATCTTGAGGTGCATTCAATTACAAAATTCACCATTACACAAGAAGCTGTTTTGTTAGCTAATTTAAAATACATTTTTATTTATATTTGAGTATTTATAGTTATAAATAATGTTTTATAATCATCATTACCATTTCATCTTCTTTTACAGCTTCTCACAACATAAAAAAACTTTTAGAATGTTTTTCATTTAATTCATTTACTCTAATTTTTTGTAAAATAGAAAAAGAGGCTCTAGAATATCAGTGACATAGATTAACTTTATACTGACACACTGCTAAACTGTGCATTCTTTTGTCAAGATAAAGAAGAAAATATGAAAACTTGGTCTCATCCAAATAATAAATTCTATTTATATTTAGATTTATTTTCAGTATAGTCTTCTTGTGTCAAAAAATTCAATGTAGGCTACAGTTTGTGTTTAGGTCAGTTATCTTCTGCATTATATAAAATAATAACCCTTTGATCATAAATCATAATTATAGTCTCTGGTATGGATATTTAAACAAAAAATTGGGGACCTGCTTTACTGTAAAAATAATGACATCATTTTTTGTGCAAATGGACATCCCAGGTAGAGCATAAAAAGATTTACTTGAGGTTTAATTTAACTTTGGGTCTAGTTTGTCTTGGAGCGTCCCACTCATTTTGGCTTTCTTTATCCAACGATGCTATCTGAAACAGAACTCAATGTGAGTAGGTTTGAAAGCCTTGATATATTGATGAAACTTTATAAGTGTAGCTTCTCTGATATTACTGGGAGATGAAGTCTTACAGAAATCTTCAAATTCCATCAGATCTTAAAATCTTTCTGTCCTCTAGGCCTACTCTACTAGAGAAAAATCATGCTGGGTACCACAACCAAGTCAGTTATTTAGGGATCTTGGAGAAGACTATATAGCCACCATTTACTAACTGCATTATTAATATTTGATCTTATACCCATAGATAAGTACAGGTCTCATCCCTCATCAAAAGAATGTTTCCTTGAAACAGATGAAGATCTGAACAGAAAACTATAGATACCTTGTGAAGCTGACATTATCTGGAAAAAAAGAATTCAAGAGCCAGAGTATTTACTTAGGTCATGGAAGCTGTCTGCGGATAATGCAGCTGACATTAAAAATTAATCATTTACTAACAATTACCATAAGTAACATTTTGATATTTTCAATTTAATATCATAAACCCTGGAGAACGGCAGGTAAGCTGTTTATGAATGTGTTTTATACCAAGCTCATATAAATTCCAAATCTCAGAAAATTATGTTTTCTTGAGAAGATTCTATTGTATAAACAATTAGCAAATAATTGAGTCTCTAGGGTCTAAATTATATTCAACAAGTAAGTTTTCTCCTTCAGCCATGTGTAGCTACTTGTTCTCACCTGAAATTGATTGATGGTCATCAGCTTTTGATTCTTAATAATTTTCTCTCTTGCCTTTGTCAAAATACCTCATTATCACAGGTGAAAGCAACTATTTTGAGGTTCTCCTGAGGAAATAAATGCTCATATTCTATCTGCTGAGATCTTTTATAGAGACCTCGTATGTTCAAGTCAGTGTCTTCAAAATCTACAGGTTAATCATACTTTGCTTGTTTGGTCTCAACCTCTTTAGTTCTAATTATAAATATAACAAAATAGAATCAATAACTTTTGACTCATACTATTCACCAAGAAGTAAAATCTTAAGCTGTAGTTATAGTTGTCATGACACAAAATAATTTAAAATATTCTTCTCACATTTTAAAATGTTCAGTTAAATGTAAATTTTCAACACATTCATTTGAAGCGCCAATATGTTTAGCACACTTAAGCTTATCATGTAGCCAGAATTTTCAATTGTACCTAAAGTACAATTGAAAGTCCTTTTATTGATATCTTAGATAAGACAGTGTAATAATTAATCATCACAAACCACTAATAACACAGTTGGCAGACATGGCTAGTAAACCTGACCTTTTGTTAATATCAAGAAAACAATATCAAATTGCCTTTTGTCGTTTCACGCCAAAAATTCCCTATAAATCAATAAAAACTGACCATACAAAGTAAAACTATTTCCTCATCTATAACACAAGGAAATGTTTAAATTACAAATATCCAAAAGGTAGTAATTCTAAAGCATTCAGATTTTTATCTCGAACATAATTTACATGTTATAAATGACACTGTTCTAAAATTTCTAATATTCTGTTCTCAGGTGCGATAAAAGTCTTTTTTCTCATTACTGCAGATTTTTATGAACATATTTTTTATTTAACATCTTTTTGAGAATCATGCAAAACCAGAGCTTTGTCACTGAGTTCATACTCCTGGGGCTTTCTCAAAACCCAAAAGTTGAGAAAATACTCTTTATTGTATTCTTGTTTGTCTATATTGCAACACTCGGGGGTAACATGATAATTGTGGTGACCATCATCTTTAGCCCCGCCCTGCTGGGATCTCCCATGTACTTCTTCCTGGTATTCCTGTCCTTACTGGACGCATGCACTTCTTCTACTGTCACACCCAAGATGATTGTGGACTTCTTCTATGAGACGAAGACCATATCTTTTGAATGTTGCATGACACAACTGTTTACTAGCCACTTCTTTGCAGGAGTGGAGGTGATTGTCCTGACAGCCATGGCCTACGACCGCTATGTGGCCATTTGCAAGCCCCTTCACTACTCTTCCATCATGACCCGAAGGCTCTGTGGCACTCTTATAGGGGTGGCCTGGACAGGAGGATTCATACATTCTATCACACAAGTTATCTTCACTTTGCAGCTGCCTTTCTGTGGACCCAATTTTATTGATCACTTCATATGTGACTTGTTCCCATTACTGCAGCTTGCCTGCACTGACACACACATTTTTGTCATTTTGGTGTTTGCTAACAGTGGATCTTTTTGCATTATTATCTTCTCCTTGTTGATTGTCTCCTATGGTGTCATCCTCTTCTCTCTAAGGGGTCACAGCTCTGAAGGACGAAGTAAAGCTCTCTCCACTTGTGGATCCCACATTACTGTTGTAATTTTGTTCTTTGTCCCATGCATACTAATATATGCACGACCTTCATCTGCCTTTTCCTTTGAGAAAAACACACTTATATTTGCCTCTGTTCTGACACCATTGCTTAATCCAATGGTTTACACTTTCAGGAATAAGGAAATCAAGAATTCCTTTAGAAAAATGTGTAGGAGATTGGCAGTGGCTTCTGATAAATATTAAAATATTACATGTTGGTCAGATGGTTCAATGGGAAAGAGAATTTTCTGTACAAACATGAGGCCCTGAATCCCAGGACCCATGTCAAAAGCAAGTTGAATCAGGGAACTTTTAATCTGGTCTAGTAAAAATAGAATAAGCAGATTTGAAAGGCTCAAACTGTTCATCTCGTACAGAATCAGTGTGTTCAAGATTAAATGGTGACTTGGTTCAATAAAATTAGGTATAGGGCTACAGATTGATACAATCCTCTCTTGTCTCTAGATTCATGTGCAGAAGCACGAAACTTTCCACCTCACATGTATAGACACATTTTATATGGCCCACATATGTACACAGAGGCACAAACACGAAGAAACAAAAAAACACACCTAGAAAATAATGTAACCAAAGAAGAAGTAACTATTTACTGAGATAAACACTTTATGATTTAGTCATGATTTACTATAGAGTAATGAGTAATATTATTCAATAGTGAGTGTATCAATTTACTAATAAATCTTTCCACATGAAAATTACTACCTGTATAATTTTATGCTCACATAAATCCAATGACATATTGGGAGAATCTCAAATATTAGAAGGCCGGACATTAACCCTATGCTTTATTTTAAAAAATGGATGAAGGGGTGGAAGATATGGCTCATAACTTAAGAACGCTTTATGCCTGCTCTTCTATAAGTCCTGAATTCAATTCCCAGCACCCACATGGCAGGTCGCAGCTGTCTGTAATTCAGTTTCAGGGCATCTAACATTCTCTTCTGGCTTCTACAGGCAGAAATCACACTTATGGTACACCTAGGTAAAACAGCCAAATATATTTCAATGGTTGACAATTATAAATAATGTATTTGGCATTAGCATATTACTGAAATAATTTTAAGAAAAAATAGATTTTTAAGAAACAATGTAAGATGTTAAAACCCACAAATACAGAGAGCAGATGACAAACAGAACCCAAATATTGTTTATGCCTGTAGTGACATTTCAATTTTTTGCCTGAATTATGTATAAATAAAGACTGCCTGAAGATCTGAGAGTAAAAGAATTACACTCGTCAACCTACAGACCAGGTTATGGTAACACACACCTTTAACCCCAGCAGCCATAATGACACACACCTTTAATCTCAGTAGCCAGAATGTCAGACACCTTTAATCTCATTAACCACACTAGTTGCCATAGAAACTGGGTAGTGCATGCCTTTAATGATGGTGGTGCATACCTTTAATCCCAGCCTGATAAAGAAATATATTATGGGGGAAGGCAGCTCTCAGACATAGTCTCATTCTGAGATTCTGGGTAGCAGGATCGCCATTTCAGACTGAGGTTGAGGTAAGAGTCAATGACTGGCTGTTTTGCTTTTCAGATTTTCGGGCAAAACCCCAATTTCTGATCCTGAATTTTTATGAATCATGCTTCATCAACCTGTGTCATCTGATGTGTGTCCATTCACATCTAGGAGAAAGTTTAAGTTAGTTCTTGAATTTCTTGACAAAGATTTACTAAATGAGACAGAACCTCCTTTGGGTGTGATGACTACCTCAATCTAGTGAGCCTTGTGACCCAGTTTTATAGAGTAAGACTCATAAGCACGTTCTGTTCCGGCATAACCAGTCACAGATGTTGGAAATCACTTTGCTGGCAGGAACAGGGCCAAGATGTCACCTTAGTGTGTTCATGTCACCTACTCTGTACAGAGGGGTTAAGATCAAGAGAACCAGATTTAAAAAAATAATAAAAGAGTAATAGATTTCATGTATTTTGTGACTTTAGTATTCTTTGTGTATCTACACAGAAATAATTATGTTCAAATAATTATCAATAGAGGTCACTAAAATTAAGACATAATGTGTTTCACTTAATATTTGTATTGCTAAATTTAGAGTGCCAAGTAGATGTGCAGAAAATTAAAGTTGTACATTTTCCCTCTCATAAATAAGAGTATTAGAAGACTGGTTAATTTTATGTGAAAAAATAGTAAATACACTGTGTATATTTTTCCTTAATTTTGCATGCCAAGCAAATATATAAGACCCTGTAAAAGATATATAAAATTTTATGATTGCATGTATTATTTTCCCATTGGAAAGTAAATTAAGTATTAGGATTTGGGTTAAAACAGTATTTTGACAGCCTGTGTAGAATACATTGAACCAAACATGTAACAAAAGCATAGATGTGCAAAGGAGATTTGCCTACCTCTCAGTGTCTGTCATGTGTCTATTATGACTTCTTGAAGACTCTACCCAACATACAGTGGTTTCTGATGCTGAGTTGTTCATTTGCCCTGAAGATTTAATTTAAAAAAGTGTAAAGAGGAACATGGGATGTACTCACTCATATTTGGTTTCTAGCCATAAATAAAGGACATTGAGCTTATAATTCGCGATCCTACAGAAGCTAAATAAGGTGAATCCAAAGACAAACATATAGGCATCCTCCTGAATATTAACCTTCATCAGGTGATGAAAGGAGACAGAGACAAAGACCCACATGGGAGCACAGGACAGAAATCTCAAGGTCCAAATCAGGAGCAGAAGGAGAGAGAGCACGAGCAAGGAACTCAGGACCACAAGGGGTGCACCCACACACTGAGACAATGGGGATATTCTATCGGGAACCCACTAAGGCCAGCGGGCCTGGGTCTGAAAAAGCATGGGATAAAACCGTACTTGCTGAACATAGTGGACAATGAGGACTACTGAGAACTCAAGAACAATAGCAATGGGTTTTTGATCCTACTGCACGTACTGGCTTTGTGGGAGCCTAGGCAGTTTGGATGCTCAACTTACTAGACCTGGATGGAGGTGGGTGGTCCCTGATTGCTCTTCGAGCTGATGAGGGAGGAGGACTTGCCCGGGGGAGGGGGAGGGAAATGGGAGGCGGTGGCGGGGAGGAGGCAGAAATCTTTAATAAATAAATAAATAAATAAATAAATAAATAAATAAATAAATAAATAAATAAATAAATAAGTGTAAATCTATTCAAGGCCAGCCAGGTCTACAAGAGCTAGTTCCAGAACAGGCTCCAAAGCTATGAAAAAATCCTTCTCAAAAACCAAAAGAAAGAAAGAAAAAAATATTGATTGCTTTCAAGGCTAAACTGGGCTGCAGAATGAAGCTTTTTCACACACACACACACACACACACACAACAACAACACACACACACACTCACACTCACACACAAATACCTTCATGGATTCTCAAGACAAAAAACTTGGAAGAGGTGAACAACTGAAACCTTCGCATTAGGAGCACGTCAATGGTATCCACTGTCTCTACTTCTATTCTGTGTCAGGCTTGAAGGCTTATATAAAGCAGTAAGGCAAGAGAAGAAAATAAAAATAAGTACTGTGATGGATACTGTTGATAATAAACGACATGATGGAATCACCTAGAAGATATACCTGCGTAATTATGCTGTTTATGTTGGCCTATGGCCACACCTACGAGTTTTTTATTGATTAGTTTAGTTGAAGTGGGACAATCAACCTTAAAAATAAGAAGACTAGAAGAATAGCAGAATGGAGTGGTGTGAGCCAGAGAGACCTGGAACTAGAAATTTGGCAGCATAGTTCCCTGTGTGGAAAAGAGTATAGGATGGTGGCATTACCCATAGACTGCAAAGCAAATGATTTGTGCCCAGGGTCCTGGCAGGTACATAGGCATGGTAGTATATATCAGCTTAGATCTTATGCAGGTCCTGTCCCCAGATTAACTGTCCAACTGTACCATCATCCTAACAGTGGGAAACAACAAGATATCTGTGATGAAGAATTGTTAATTTTTCTGGATTAAGTCAAAAGATTTCCATGGTCTAATAAACCATGTTGATGTCCATGATCCATGTTCTTTCTGAAAATCACATTGCTGTACATTATCAGCCCCTTGAGGAACAAAACTGGCCAGGCCTCTCCCCTGAGAACATTCAACCACTAGGTTTCATCCACAGAAAACCCCTACTGCCCTAATGGCTGAAGCCAACCCCTGTCCTATAGAGTAAAAAGCTCAAGCTCTGGACTTGAAACCCCACCAATCCTCACAATAAATAGCTCTGGCCCCAAAATGTGCTTTATAAACACCGTTTCTGCTCAGTTCTCTGCTGCTTCTTGCCTGAGCAGAGGCATCCACCCTCCTGGGTCTTTCTCTTCTAATAAATCTTATGTGATGTTTTTTTGTATCAACAGCCAGGATACATTACAGAGCTGTAACACTTGAGGGAAACTTCCCAGCAGGAATGGAGGTGTATGCTTCCACTCGGGAAGCCTTTCCTTTCATAGCTGTAATACAACACACCTGTGATCAGTGCTACCACAAGAGACCATGCTGATGTCCAGTATCTGTGCTGTCATGTTGATGCCCATGAGCTGTGACTCGTGTTGTCACAGGCTGCTATGGGCAGGGAGGCATCTTTTGCTGTGGTATCGGTGACTTCAGACTCTGAACTGAGAGCGAGAGACATTGAAAGCCTCATTGTCAACCTCTTCCCCGCTCACCCCACCACTAAAAAAGAAAAAAGAGAAATAGTCCATGCATGAAACTATTGAAAAATCTCTTAAAAACTGTGATAAATATGCTAAAGTATAGCTCTTCACAACTAATGGCTTCTGGCTTTTGGTGGGATGAAGAAGGACTCAATTTTGTAGCTGCAATGAATAAGAATTTGTTCCACTGGATAGGAAATCTCTAGTGCAAGTCATGGAACTTCCTAAGCCATTCTGTTAAATTTGGATGATATGTGTCTTAGTAAGGTTTCTTTTGCTGTGAAGTAGCAACAGGACACAGCAAGTCTTTTAAAGGAAAATATTCATTTGAGGCTGGCTTATAACTCAGAGGTTTAGTTTATTATCAACATTATGGAAAACATGGTAGCATGCATGGTGCTAGAGACATAGCAGAGAGTTCTGCGTCTGATCAGTAGGCAGGAGGAAGAGAAACTGAGCCACTTGGCCTGACCTGAGGTCTGAAACCTAAAAGCTCACGACCAAAGACATACTTCCTTCAACAAGGCTGCACATACTCCAATAAGGCCGTTCCTCCTTATAGTGTCATGCCTTTTGGGCCTATGGGGGATATTTTTATTAAAAATATGACAATTGACTCTATGACCTCCAGAGGATTTTAACTATATCAAATTGCAATCAAAATTTCCACTTCCTCCCCTCCTCCCACTTCCCTCCAGCTCCCACACACAGTCTCCTCCTGTCCCCCTCCAGTCCTAAGAGAGGGCAAGGTACACTGCCCTGTGGGAAGTCCAAGGTCCTTCCCCCTACAATCAGGCTTAGAAAGGTATGCATCCAAATAGAATAGTATCCCCAAAAGTCAGTGCATGCAGTAGAGAGCAAATCCCAGTGCCATTATCATCGGCTTCTCAGTCTGACCCAATTGTCAGCACATTCAGAGAGTCCAGTTTGCTCCCATGCTCGTTCAGTCCCTGACCGGCTGGATTTGGTGAGTTCCCATTAGATCAGGTACACTGTCTCACTGGGTGGACCAACCCCTCGTGGTCCTGACTTCCTATCAGGGACTGGAATAGGGGCTATTTGAATAATTTTTTGGTCAAGAATCTGGCTTCATTCTGTCTATTTCATGAGTACTTTGGTGGAGTTGAGTTCACAAATATTAAGGCAATTTAGTTGACAGAGGAATTTTTGGCAGGAAGAACATTTAAGCTATATTCATGTCTACAGTGAAAAGATAGAAGAAAGACAGCAATATATTTTAAAATATGTTTGTCAGGAAAAAAAACAATTCAAGTTGAACACTTTTCATACTAATTATGTGCTTTAAAAAAGATTCTAACTGATAAAGACAAGCTTCCTCCTGACATTCACTAGAATTTGGAAATCCTCATTCATCAATGTTTCAAACTTATAGAAAAGCAAACATATTTGAAAGTACAAAGTCTGATCTAAGAGTTGTAGAAGTTCAATGCTCCTGAAAAACAACAGCCAAAGAAGTGATTCCCATGTACTACTATTCTCTCAGTATAAAGGAGCTCATATTTCTGTGGCCCAATGGATGGAAACTTCAATATTGAACTGACATGAGAGTTATGAAGCATTGTACATATGGTTTTGCCTTGTAAACAAAAATAATGTGAGAAGGGTTGAGTTATGGAGTTTTATTCCATTGTTTAATAAAGGTACTGAAGGCTAGATATGTATGGAAGGCTGGAGATCCTACAGATACCTTCTGAAAGGCCACCAAGTAAACCATAATGATGAAATTTAAGTTACAGTGGAGACATCAGGATAATGATAATGCCAGATCATGGGACCTAGACAGAAACAGTCTCCATACAGTAGTGGAAGTAAGTCAGGAGAAGAGGTTGCTTATTTTATAGGCACCAGAGCTGGAATGGTAGAGCTTTCTTATACCTTTATATCTGAAATGATTCTAAGTCCCAGATGACAGATAATATGGAGCTGAAGGATTGGGAGTTTGAACTGCTGGGTTTTCTTCTGGCTTTTATTTTAAAATTGCTTATTATACCTTCATTCCTTTCCATTATAATAGGAATGCTTACTCTGTGAGATTTTATATATAGGAATCAGTAAATTCTTTTTTTTAAATGTTTATTTATTTATTATGTATACAATATTCTGTTTGTATGTATGTTTGCAGGCCAGAAGAAGGCACCAGACCTCATTACAGATGGTTGTGAGCCACCATGTGGTTGCCGGGAATTGAACTCAGGACCTTTGGAAGAGCAGGCCATGCTCTTAACCACTGAGCCATCTCTCCAGCCCTAAATTCTTTATAGTTACATATTAGCTCACTTACAGCTAAGAAATTCTTAAGAATATTCTTCCTTGGTGGCTAGTTTTTACAGTTTCAGTACAGGTTATGCAGTTTGTTTTGGGAAAAAAAATATGGTCTTAACCAGGTGTGGACATGAGATACTGGAATGCTGACCCACAAGAAAATATATACCCACCGGCACAATGATAACATGAATGATTAGAGGTTAGGTAGTAAGTTTCTGAATGGATTTGAAGTGTGTTCCACAAAGAAATTACATGGTTGGTACTGTAAATTTGGTCATAGGGCTATAAAAATGAAGGTTACAAGCCCTACAAGAAAAAAAACCCTTTTTGTTTTTTCTTTTTTTTCCAGCTGAAATACAGTTTTTTAATGTTAAATTTTATTTACAATTTTTTTTATTCTTCTTGTGCAGCAGTTAAAAAATGTTATAATCTTAATGTAACTATGAGCCATGGATGGTTGACTCACCGAACAAGCTGTCAATAGCACAGCAAGAGCAGATGAAACTTTATTTTTGCCAATGTGTGTGTGTGTGCGCGCGCGCACGCGTGTGTGTGTATAGTTTACTTCTTAGACACTGATAGAATACCTTATTTTTACAGTAGGTAGGAGCTTAATACATTGGCTCAAATCTCTGACATTCTGAATTTAAATCACTATTAAATGAACATGCCTAAATGGAACAGCTCTATTACGCCTTCCTAGATCCAGGAAATGTCTTGAAGGAAAGAGTTGAAAGAACATAAGAGCTGGGTAGTGTATGGGGATCAATGTTATTCAGTGCTGTCTTCCGCATCTGAGAAAAACATTGTAATTGGGAACAAGCAGCACCTGTGGCTAAATGCGCACCAGTGGCATAAGATCTGGCCTTTCAACACTTCTTCATGGATAGGGAAAACACTATTGAGTATCAATTCTTCACTGAAGAGATTGTAACAATAAAGTTCACTCAAAAAGAGGTATTTTTCTTTTGGATAAGTATCCAGAGGAACGTGACTTGTTTCTACTACTTATTTTGATAACTAACTTTGGGAGAAGTATTATAAACATTCAAACCTTTGCAAAAGTATGTAAACTCATATATTGGAAACTCCTGAGGCCATTAATTGGCCAAACCTTTGGGAACTAAGGGTAAGTCTCACAGGTAGATGGCATCTCATTAAACCTACATTAAGTTCCGCTTTCAGTTATATAAAGATTTTGGCTCCTTTATTTTTCTTTTATTCTTAAACCACACTGAAGACAGTACCAAAGAATTATTTAACATTTAATATTTTAATATCTTCTACCTTAACTGCCAAGATTTTTTCTCTTTTGAATCTAGAAAGAAGAATTGACTATAGTCACAGCATTTTGGACATCATTGAATGAACTCTCTGTAGAAAAGAGGAGCAGCTTTCCCCAGATTTTCAACAAAGCTGACACATGGTGAGACTAATAAATCAGATACTGGTCTTTACTTTCAGAATGATTTAAGTCACAAAGTGAATTATTCTGAATAATAACCACCTCCATTCTTTCAAGCACTAGGTTTCTGCCTCTGAAGTGTTTAGGAAAAACTAAGTTGAAGTTTTGAACTGCTTCAGTTTTAGCTGTCATGGCTTATCATTCTCTTAAAATGAGCTGAATTCCCCAAGACATGAAAAGAGATGCTCTGAGAATCTGTTAGAAAATATGCGAGAGGAAACAGAAAAGTCCTTTCTCAGTCATTACAAAAGTAGTAAAATGAGTAAATTTGAGACATTAAGGAGACACACCAGAACAACATGAAGAGAGAAGGATCAATAATCCAAAGAAAAAGTGTTTCCTAGAGAATGATGAAAAGAATCTTCATAGTTACATATAATAATATTTCATTGGAAGTTAATAATTTTAAATAAAATACAATGGATTTAAGCAAGTTTGAATACCTAATTTTGAATATGATTTTAATTCGCTATTCTCATTGCAATAATATTTATGTACTTATTTGAAGTGAATTTAAAAGCAACTAGCTAGAAGAACAACCTCTCTGTTGATCCCTGGTGGTTTTGAATGTCATACACAATTTACATTAAAAAGAAATTCTTTTATCTTCAGATAGAGTGGTGTTGCAATTATCTTTGCTGCTAAGATTAATGGAAAAGAAATAGTGGGCAATATGGACAGTTGAGCACATAGAAACACACTACCCAAGATAACCCCTTAAGGAGCTTCCATGGTGATCATAATTACCACTGTGAGGGACTCCTGGTCAAGACGAGGAACAGATTTGAATATTTACTACATAGCTATTAGGGGCAAGACCATCAAACATTCCAGGAGAAATAGAAAATAGATAAGTTGGTCCTTATGTAAAAATATAGCTTTGAAAGTTTAAGAGTACATGACATTGGATAGTATTGATTTGGTATTATAGTCATTTATGAAAAGAATAAAATAGTGCAAAGATATTAAAGTGAGATGTAATTCCATTAGTATCTGAATTTGCTGCAAACTCACAGCCTTCCTTAGAACTTTAAGTCTTGTTTGGTGAACTTATAATTGATGTTTAACCTGAAATATTGTGAAAATAGTTAAATCCTATCTTTTGGGGTGGGTAATTTTTGAGACAGGGTATCACTATATAGCTCTGATTGTCCTGAAACTCACAATGTAGATTGGCTGGTTTCAAACTCAGAGATCTGCCTTCCTAGTGCTTGGATTAAAGGCCCGTACCACTATGCCAGGCTAATTCTATCATTGTGTGTGCATGAATGTGTGTGTGTAGTCTCTTTTATAATGTTGTAGATACAATGTCAATAAATGGGGACTTAATTTTCCTGTCTTTTTTCCCATTAACACATTAAAAAACTACATAATAATTGAAGTCTTCTTGGTATTAATGCTTGTTATAGTATCATGTGATTATAATTTGTAATAATAGTCTTATTTATGTACCAAAATATCATGCATGTCTAAAATCTTTGTTTAATAATTTGAACAGCATCACATTCTAATGTAAAATTTCATTTTCTTTTTAGAATGAAATCTGAAGATTGTATTAATAATGCAAGAATTTAAACAAACTTATGGCTTGGAGTTATTTTCTAGTATTTTTAAAGTATTACCTGAATAAAATATGTCATTTTAGTTGGTATAATTCTTCAAATGTTATTTTAAAGCATTTTTATTTTAATTTATTTAGTTTCATATCAGCGTGTGTGTAGATGCTTTTTGAAACAATACTGGCTCAATATATTTACAGCTTCCTTTTGATACTCTGCATAATATCCTGGTAACAGTAACAGATTTGGCTGGATATAGTGGCACAAGATTGGAGGTGGAGGAGAGAAGTTTGGAATTTTCAAGTTTTCCTAGGATAAATGGTGAGTGTCACTTCAGCCTGGACTATATCAGAACTGGTCAATCCTTTATGAAAATGAAGAACTATTTGCTTTTTCCTTCATTGAACCAACCCTTATGTCTGGTAGTTTTGTCTATTTATAGTGCCTATTATAAGTAAAATTATTTTCTTACCTATTTTACAGCAAAAGAGTACAAATTTTCTATTTAGGATTTGTGTGTTTGTGTGTGTGTTTGTATCTGTGTTGAGAAGGGAATAAACAAATATACATCATGTAGGACCAACATTTTACTCATTCTCAGCACCTTGTAATTACTATAATTTTAGATTAACACTAATAATAAACAATAGAACATTCCAAGAAATCAGACATATCGATCAGTTGATGCTTTACTGTGTGTGGAATGGAACAGGACTGAGTAGCGTCCATCGAGTAACAGACTGAGGCACATGCTGATGACAGGTATGGTTTATAAATTGTTTTTGCTAATAGATAGCTCTAGCTTCAAAAGATATGTTAATATTTTACTGAAAAATACACTAGAAGTTGATAAAAACTGACCTTTAAAAGATACACTATTTCTGTCTTTAAGCAAATGTAATTGTTTTCATTCAATATCAAAAACGTGGCTGTTTTAAAATGTTTCATAATTTGCCTTAATTTCAATTCTACATGCTACACAAATCAAGATATTTTAATATTCTATGGTAATAAGTCAATTATTATATTTTGATTGTTGATGGTAATATTAAAAATTATATGACGCATTTTTCACTCATGTTTGCAGATTTACATGAACACATTTTGCTTCCATCTTCTTGAGAATCATGCAAAACCAGAGCTTTATTAATGAATTCATACTCCTGGGGCTATCTCAGAACACAAACGTTGAGAAAATACTGTTTGTTGTGTTTTTGCTAGTCTACTTTGCAACTATTGGTGGCAACGTGATAACAGCGGCAGCAATTATCCACAGCCCTGCACTGCTGGGCGCACCCATGTACTTCTTCTTGGTGTTTCTGTCATTACTAGATGCCTGCACTTCTACTGTTGTAACACCCATGATGATCGTAGGCTTCTTCTATGAAAGGAAGACCATCTCCTTTGAAGGCTGCATGGCGCAACTATTTGCTATACACTTCTTTACCGCTGTAGAGGTGATTATCCTGTCGGTTATGGCTTATGACCGCTATGTGGCCATTTGCAAGCCCTTACACTACTCTTCCATCATGAACCGAAGGCTCTGTGTTCTTTTGGTTGGGGTAGCATGGATTGGGGGGTTCTTGCATTCTATCATACAAATTGTTTTTACCTTGAAGTTACCCTTTTGTGGACCTAATATCATTGATCATTACATGTGTGACTTATTCCCATTACTGAAGCTTGCTTGCACTGACACACACATTTTTGTTATTTTAGTATTTGCCAATAGTGGTTCTATCTGCATCATTATCTTCTCCTTATTACTTGTCTCCTATGGTGTTATCTTGTTTTCTCTGAGAGCCCACAGTTCTGAAGGACGACGTAAAGCTCTCTCCACCTGTGGATCCCATATTATAGTTGTTGTTTTGTTCTTTGTCCCATGTATATTAGTATATGCACGACCTTCATCACCGTTCTCCTTTGAGAAAAACACGCTTATATTTGCCAATGTCCTGACACCATTGCTCAATCCAATGGTTTACACATTCAGGAATAAAGAAATGAAGAATTCCATCAGCAAAATTTGGGAAACACTGATAGTAGTTTCTGATAAATACTAAAAAAAAAAAAAAACATTTTCATGGTGCGGGAGAGAAGATTTTGCCAGTGTGAGCATTTGGTGTGCTGCCAAGAACACCTGAGCTCAGCCCCACCACCCAGGTAAGAAGTCAGGCATGGTAGTATACCTTTAATCCAACAGTGTTGAAGTGCAGATTCCAGTCATCAAGTTGGTAGACAGCTATTTTATCTGAAGAATAGCAAGTTCAAGGTTTAGTCTAGATTTTGACAAGGAGATAGGCTAGAGAGCAGAAGATGTACATATACAATGCCCTTTTTCATCTCTACATTCATGTGCATAGGCACAAACACCATCCCCAAAACATGTATAAACACATATGTATGTAAACTCATCTACTTCCATGAACAACGAGGCAAAAATAGTCACATATACAACAGTTAATGTAAATAAAAAGTGGCCAGTTTACACACACAATCATCTCATTATTTACTCAGAGAGAAAGACATTATATTGTTTGGTAGAAAGTACATCAATACTGAGGGTAAGAAATCTCTTTCCTAGATTATATATTCACTTTAAATTGGCCACTTAGTGTTGCTTCATGAATACTAAACCAGTTCAAGTTCATATTCTTATTTATCTAAAAATAGTTTGAAAAAATTTAACAATTATAGTGTCATTACCACTATATTTCATCTAAAGAAAAAATGATGATAAAGTAAAATAAATGTGTCCCTGAAATTAGAAAAGGAACACACAAAACTTTTCCAAGAGGAAATGGGTTCTGAGTCATGCTATAAGACCCCAGAACCTTGAGAGTGGGATTAAATCAGAGCCTTAAATCTAGGTCTTCCAGCATCATTTGACTCTATTTTAAGTTGGGTACCTTCATGTTTCATAGAAAAAAATGAGTAAGTTTTTCTTTTGTATGATTTCCCTGTCCCTGGCCAATAATTTCAATGACCAGATTTCATATAAAAATATCCAAAAAAATATATCCATAAGGTATCTTGTCTTCTAGGTCAAACAGTGGCAGGTATTAGACATCACTTTCTAGCAGGACCAAGAAAGAAGTGATAGAATCCAGAGGATTTTGACATTTAATTACCATTAAAAAGAATAAAAAAACTTTAAAAAGAGTAATAAGTTAAAAAAGAGAAATAAATTTCAATTTTTTTAGTGATTTAGAGATTCTTTGTGTATATGTATGTATATATATATATATGAAATTGATTGCATTCAAATAGCTATCAAAAGAGATAAATAAAGTTAGGATATATTATATCACTTCATGGTTGTGGGTTTACAAAGCCAAGATGTCAAGGAGAATGTGCAGGAATTTAATTTAATTACACATTTTCCCTTTATAACCAAGTGCAATGACTTTATGGGCATGATAACTAAATGCTCTTACTGTGTTTATGTCTCCTTATTTTTAATTACCAGAGCCGAAGTGCATGGTCCTACAAAGGATGTGTGAGACTGTATTGTTTTTCCATTTGCATACAAAGGAATGATATAAAAACACAAAACTGGAAACCATAACATATAAATAAACACCACAACAATTTTTTTTAAGGCTAAAAGCCCCAACAAAGCATTATGAGATGAAAAGCCTCCAAAAAATACCTTTGAGTTCATTTGTGTTGGACTTATATTTCTGGTCAAGGGATCTGCAAGTATACTTTGCATACCAGTGACACTCCATTGGAGAACAATAATTTTTTTTCTGTGTGAACAGTTACCAATTTGGGATACTGTATACATAAAGGTAACTTGTTTATTGTCCAGTAAATAAATTCCCATTTGTGCATATGAAAGGAACTCATTTTAAATCCATATGTATTTTGGGAATTTATTCTGCCAATAGCATTGAGTAGTGCCCTTCAAGCATGGTCTTGGGGCTATGTGAGGACTGATAAGCCTGAGAGGAATGTATGTTAACTCTTGTGCTCTTGCGTGGCTTGACATGGCTGGAGGCTTAAGGGGGAGTGAGGATTTAGCATGATATTGGCAGCGGCTTCAGCATTACTCTATATATGTGACTTTGTCCTTTTATTACACCTCTTAATAAATTGCTTTTTTATAACTCTGTGAGTTCATGCATCATCTGGCACCCAATATGAGGCTCAAACCCAGGACCCTGAGTTTGAATGTCTCATGCTATACTGACTGAGCAAGATGTCCTTCTTATGCTGTGAATATGTAACTCTCTCATTGATTGATGAATTAAAGCTGTTTCAGCCAATGACCAGGCAGAAGAAAGCCAGGGAGGAAATCCAAACAAGGATACAGAGAGAAAAAGGGTTGATTCAGGGAGACACCATTTAGTCAATGAAGGAGTAATATGCCAGATCATCTCTGGTAAGCCGCAGCCATGTAGCCATACACAGATTAGTAGAAATGAGTTAATTTAATTGTGAGAGCTAGTCATTAACGTGCCTAAGCCAAAGGCCAAACAATTACAATTAATATTGAGCCTTTGAGTTGTTATCTTATAAGCAGCTATGGGACTGGCAGGTGGAAAGAAACCTGTCTAGTGGGACTAGGCAAGATGGAGAAATGTTTTCATTCACACATATGTATATAGTAGAAAAACCAGTTGAACTAGTTGATGATAAGATAATCCGGAAGATTGGAGAGCAGAGAGGATACAGTTATGGGTTGACAATACTATCATAATATATTGTTATATGTTTATTTCTGCCCTTGATTAAGGTATTGTATTTGTACAGCTCATTTAAAAATGTAATCTATATTTAATAAATATAACTTAATAGAGAGTCAACTATAATAGTCAAAATTATAGTCATATTAGTTAGGTTTTTTTAAGAACTTAGGACTTTGTTTTGACAATAAGACACATCTGCTCCTCGCAGCACCAAGCTACATCAACAGAATGATGGGCATTGAAGAGACTCCTTATGGAGTTGGTTAGCCATTTGGGCAAGAAACTTTTCTTGCCTTTACTGCTTCATGGTATACTGTAAAATCTGGTCATGCAGAACCCACAGTAAAATGACTGCTGAACTTGTCTACGGTGAGGTGATCCTTTGAGGTTCCTGCTTCATGAAAGAGACTGCAGGACACAGAAAAATGTGATAGACAAACTGCCAGTATTGGTGGAACTGTTTTTGAAATTTCCTACTTCATGAAAAAGTTTGCTGGATACTATGGGCCTGTGGACTGAGGATAGATGCCACAACAGTACAGAAGAACTTTGGGTGACTGTCCAGGTAGCAAGATGTCTCTGTTAATTCTAGAATTTTGGAAGTTGCTTGCAATGCACTTCCTCTTATTACTTAGGTAATATTATATTCTTCTGGAGTCTCTGATGGAGTTGAAGAATAGATAGATAGTTATAGTTTTCCTTAGTTATGAAAAAAGATAAAGTAAATAGAAATATTGTTACTGTAATTCTTGCTTGATACCTGTTTTGTTATATGTAATTGTATTATGTTAAAGTTAAAACCTTCTTTTCTATTTAAACAGAAAAGGGGAGGTGATGTGGGAATCCCCTCTGTGTGCTGTGATTACCATTAATGAATAAAAAAAACTGCCTTGGCCTGTTGATAGGGCAAAACTTATGTAGGAAGGTATAATTGGACTGAATGCTAGGAGAAAGGAGGGCAGAGTCAGTAGACACCATGGAACTGCTACCAGAGATAGATGTGCTGAAATTTTGCTGGTAGGCCACGTCCTTGTGGTGATATACAGACTAATGGAGATGGTTTAAATTAATTTGTAAGAGTTAGCCAATAAGAAGTTAGAGCTAATGGGCCAAGCAGTGATTTAATTAATACGGTTTCTGTGTGGTTATTTCAATTCTGAGTGGACGGAATGAATAAGCGTCTCCTTTGTCCAACATAAAATACTGCCTTTTTTTCCATTATATAATTTTAGCTTCTTTATCAAAAATCAGTCATTCATTGATTGATTTTCTAGTCTTCAGTTTGATTCCATTTGTCAACCTGTCTGTTTTTATGCCAATGCCACACTCTTTTTATTAATGTAACTCTATAATAGAGCTTTAATGTCAGGGATAGTGATGCCTCCAGAAATTCCTTTTTGAAAAAGATTGTTTTGGCTATTCTTAGTTATTAGATTTTCATATGAAGTTAAGTATTGTTCTCTAGAGGTTTGTGAAGAATTGTGTTCAGATTTGATGCTGATTGCATTGAATTTGCTTTTTATAGGAATCCATATTTTTATGTTGATCCTATCTATCCAAGAGCATGGGAGATTTTTCCATTTTCTGATATCTTTTTCAATTTCTTTCTTCAAAGTCTTAAAGTTCTTGTCAAATAGGGATTTCACTTTTTTGTTTAGTGTTACACCAAGATATTTTATGTTATTTGTGGCTACTGTGAAAGGTGATGTTTCTCTGATTTCTTTCTCAGCTTTTAATTTGTATTAGGGGGGCTACTGATTTTTTTGAGTTGATCTTGTATCCTTCCACATTACTGAAGGTGTTTATCAGCTGTAAGTCTTTCCTGGCAGAGATTTTGGTGTCATTAATGTATACTATTATATCATCTGCAAATAGCAAATGTTTGACTTCTTCCTTCGCAATTTGAGTCCTCTTGATCTCCTTTTGTTGTGTTATTGCTCTAGCTAGAACTTCAAGAACTACATTGAATAGATATGGAGAGACTGTATAGCTTTGCCTTGTTCCTGACTTTAGTGAAATAGTGAAATAGATTTGTGCTTCTCTTTATTTAACTTGATGTTGACTGTCTGCTTGGCTTATATTACTTTTATTATGTTTAGATATTTTTCTTGTATCCCTGATCCTTCTAACACCTTTATCATAATGGATATTCAGTTTTGACAAAGCGCTTTTCAGCGTCCAATGAGATTATCATTTTTTTCACTCATGTCCACAACTACCTGTGCTTTCTGTTATGTTTTCCTGGCCAGTATGCTAGCTCTGTCAAGTAGGCTGAATTAGCAATTCTTTTCAGGCATCCTCCAAATTACAAAGAAAAGAGCAAAACAACATCCTGACTTTTCCTTAGGTTAGTGACAGCCTGTCTGGAAGGTTATGTGGCCACTTCAGATACTGACTATGACTTTACAACCTGGCTGCCATACCATATAGAAATATGGGCCTACAGGGAACTAAGAAGAATTAGTATCACAGATTCATGATGTCTTAGAGAAACCTTAACAAGTCTCTTTCCCCTAAAGGGAAAATTTCTGAGGTCCCAGATCTAAGGTCATTTATTTCAACAGCAGACTGAACACCTTACTGACAAAGTTAAATTCTGTGCCCCAAGATATGTTGTAGATCCATGAACAGACACACAGTCAACATTATTTGGCTAGTTCCAAAGTAAATAGGACTCACTGAGGTCCAGAAATTTTTGTAGCAGTTCTATAAGGAAAACTTGTAATCACCAACCATCACTGAGATCTTCCTTTCCTTTTCAGACAGTGGTATGATGACATAAGAGCATCAGGAATGAAGATTCAACAATTTCACTCCAATTCCTCTGGGGAGGCCTCAGTATTAACTGTGTGATCAGGCTGGCATTCTTCTGCTGCACACACCAGAGCAGATGTTTTGACAGCCAATGAGGGTCATTCTCCTATGAAAAATTGCAAACATACCCTTGACATTATATTAAAACAGGGTCAGGTTCTTTTTGCAATCCATGCAAGAGTCTTTGCATTTTGCTTTAGCAAAGGTAACTCTGATGCAATCATGCCAAAATCTATCCATGGCAAATTGCTCACAGAAATTCACATTCATGTAATTTAGGATAAAAAGAGCATGGTTTAAGGCACTATGTGGAGATTGAGGGCATAATTTCCCCATTTTTATCTTTTGAAGTTGTGTTTTCAAGGAGCTGTGGACATGCTTCACAACTCCTTGTTCTTGAGAATTATAAGGAATACCTGTTTTATATTTAATATCTCATTGGGAACACAATTGTTGAAATGCTTTGCTAATATATTTGATCCATTATTTGTCTTTATAGTTTTGGGAATTCCCATATATGAAAAACACTTTAAACAATGAGTTATTGCAAGCTTAGTGGCTTCTCCAGTCTGTGTGATGGTCATTAAGAAACCTGAGTATCTGTTAATTGGCACATGCACATATCCTAATTTTCCAAATTCAAAATATGAGTAAGATCCATTTGCCATAAGTGATTAGGAAGTAGGCCTTGAGGATTTACTCCCAGATAAGGCACAGGTAAATATTGTGAGCATTTATCACAATGCTTAAAAATCTGATAAGAAATTTTTCTTGTTAATCCAAATTGTTTTCTTAAACTTAAATTGTTTTCTTTTACTGTTTTGATGATGTAAAGCATGTGATCACTGAGAAAACTTAACTTGTATAAAGCTTCTACAATTATAGGCTTATGTAGAACATCTCAGTGCCTCTTGGTGTTAGCTGTCCATTCCTATATTCTTTCCCTTACTCCCCCTTTCTCTTCCTTTCTTCATTTAGGCCTCATATCTGTTCCATCCCATCTTTCCATATTTATATATTCTCTATATTCTAAATGACCTTACTTTCCCAATAGTCTCTTACTCTATCACTCTGTGCCTAACTATTGTGGTTATACAGATTTAGCATGCCTATTGAAAGATTAAAGCTAACATTCCCTTACAAGAGAATACAGACCACATTGGTCTTTTTGGATCTGGGTTACTTCACTCAGGATGATTTTTGTTAATTTCATCCATTTACATATTCAATGCAGTTCCCATCAAAATACTCATAATTTTTTCAGAGGAACTGAAAAAAAAACTGTTATGCTTCTTATGACAAATACTCTAGATAGCAAAACCAATAAAAGTGTGGATTGAGGTATCAGCATCCAAATTTCAAATTATTCTACACAGATATAATAATAAAATTTATAGTACTGGCATGAAAACAAGACACATAGATAACTTTATAGATTTGAATATCTACATATAAACTTACTATATTACAACTAAATGATGTTTGTCATAAGCCAACAATTGAGGAAAATATAGTGCCTTCAACAAATGATGTTGGCATAATATAATAGTCATATGGAAAAATGAATTTAGAACTCTTCACTAAATTTTTCAGAAATCTTCAATCCAACTGGATCAATGGCTTCAACATACGATCTGATACCTTAAAGACAATAGAGGAGAAAATACAGCATAGATTTGACCAGTCTCCTAGTTTGTTTGTATCACAATTAAAACTATTTTTTGCCTATTTGAGAAAAGAAGTGAATGATTCTTTTCTAGTCAATGATCATTGTATTTGGCCTAATTTTAACACATTTTAATTTTTTATGAAGATTCAATACGTTCATACATGTATACAATTAAACACAATCTTTTCTATATTTATTCCTCTCTTCAAATTTCTCCAATATCAACTGTCACATGCCCTACCTAACATGATAAGTCTCTTCCTTTTTGAAAATCAGCTAAATTCATATGCACACATTGTCCTTTTGCACATGTATATGGTGCCAGCTACTAGGTCATGGGTAATCTACTAGTGGCCAGATTCTCAGTAAAGAATATTTTTTCATCCCCTAGGAACTTCAAGGGTGAATACTTTCTCAATATGATAGGGTCCTGGAAATGATCTCTACATTTAGACCTGGAATTTATTTTTTGTAATAACCACAGTAATGGCTACATCAAGCCCAGGAGAAATTTCAGTGCACTTCTTCCTATTCCCTGGCTAATACATTTCCCCCTTTTTCTCCCATATGGTTCTGTGAGCATTGGCAATGGTGTAGGAGAAGTATAATTATCCAATGTAAGACTGATCACTTACTACCTCACCCTTACACCCTTGAGATTGATGTAATTTCAGATTAACACAAGATAGAACAGAAGATCCAATCATATCATTCATATGGATTCACTTGATTCTGCTTTACTGCTTTACTCTGCATTCAGTAGTCAAGATTGTGAAGAAAACTTGAATATAGTTGTATAATCTAAATATGAGATTTTATTTATATTTAACTTAATTTTCAACTACTATGATTTTACTATTATAAGGTTCAATTCAAATGGACCTTGTGTCAGGTCAATTATCTTCTAATCGATTTGAAATTATATCCCTTGTAATAAGTAGTAAAACTTCAGTCTGCTATACACTTCCATGAATGCTTTAAAACAAACTTTGGAAATTGCTATATTGAAAATAAAATGACACTGTTTTGCTTAACAAACATCAACATCTTAATTATAACATGAAAAGGAAGCTATGATGTACTTAATTTTTAGGTAAATGTAGGCCTTTGTTTTCCTTGGAATCTCCTATTGTACTCGGTGCTCTCTCCAGGAAGCCTTTGTGAGGCAACAACAATGCCCTCTAGACTACAATAATACATATTGCTATTAGAACCTATAGCTGTTAAATATGAGATTATATATTTTTGGAAACATTTGATAACCTAAAGGTTCTAGAACCAAGAACAGATCTGAAAAATTTTAAGTAGCTTTTTAATATTTTGCCCCATTTTCTTTTTTCTTTTCTTTTTTATTGCTTCTGTTGTGTCTTTTAAAATTTCTTAATAACATATTTACACTATTTTCCTCTTCCATTTACTTTCTCCGACATATTCTGTGTTGCCCTCCACTACTCCTCCCATGTGCTTCCACCTAATGTCTCTCGTGTTTGACTGAAACATTTTCTATTGTTTAACTGTAATACGCTTATTCCTAGAGGATGGAGAGTTATGCTATAAGAAGTTGTTTGATAGACGTAGTACAGACATTACTACCATTAACAAACATCTCTATGGACACCAAGGCATGACTAATTTGAAATTCGGCCTGATTTAAGATCATATCATGAAGCCCTACTCCTCCTGAAAAAGTTATTGATAGTTGGAGTTATACGCCAAGTTCATAATATTTTCTTCCCATATGTACCCTTGGGTAAGGTGCCCCACGGTCTAGGAAACAAGCTCCAACCATGCTCACAGAAGCCTCCCTTATCAAACTCAGTGGTCAATAATAAGCATAAATATCAAGGGGAAATGATGATAATGAGAAGATGCTGGCATTAAAGGGCAGTGGAAGAGGAAATATTGGTGGCCAATGTGATCATATTTCTTTGGGTAAGTATGTAGAACTGTGAAAAATAAGTAAGTATAAAGCACAAGAATTCTTTAAGATTAAAAAGGTTTTCTAATATTTTACGTTTCACATGTATTTATACATAACAGAATTATACTTTACTGTCTATAAAAGTACTAAAATATACTTAACTGAGCAGTCTTTAATAGTCTTTAATAGTATTTAACAAAACAATGAACATTTTCCTTAAAGATAGATTTTTTTCTGACACAAGACTTTTTGTTTAGTTTATGCACAGAAACATTACATTCCATTCATTGTAGACAATCTGCTCTTTTCTGAATATGGTGGTATATGAAATTATTATCAAATGAAACCCTCTACAAATTACAAAAACTATACTAATAGTAGATATACTTATAAATATTATAAGCGTGGATACAGGTAGAAAGTTTTACAAAATTGCATCATTGAATATCAAGGGACCTGAATATTTACAAACCCTGGGAGAACTAAAAATTAGTCTCACAGACTCATGGCATACAAGGGAAACCTCTTTAAATGTCAGTTGCAGTGAGAGGAAGATATTTAGAATCCGACTTTATGATTGCTTTGTTAGCAACCATGGTGAATACACCACACCAGAAGCAGAGATAACATCCTCCACACCACTGCCAGAGCTGATTTCCTTCAGTCCCTTAGATGTGGAAAGAAGAAATGGAAACAAACAGAAAATCATGGCTAAAAATGAATGACAAGAAGGCTGTCTTCAATTTTTTCACAGACATACTTAGGGAAGCAAAGTAAGCATATCATGTACTTTAATAAAAAATAATTTTTGATAAAATGATTTATTTTTAGGTATTGTCTGCAACCTACTGTGTTCAACAAAATTATACAGCTTTCACTTCACAACCATCTATTCTTGTGAGAATTCTATAAAGCTTGGTCTCATATTATTTCCCTTTTTAGATATTTTATTACCACATTTGGTGTTTTATTAAGTGACTAAAATGTTACACGAAGAAATCAAAGAACAGTACTTCATGATCAATAGTTATTAAAGTGTTCACAGTGCTAAACTAACTATTGTTATAGTGCAAACTCCTTCCGTCCTTGCCTCCTAGAAAGGTCTTTCCATTAATTTATTTTTAGTTTTCAGTTTTTCTAGGAATAATGAAATAAAATGGAAGTCATAATATATGTCTAGAGGACCTGGTGCGGACCCATGCAGTCCTTGTGTATTATGCTTCAGACTCTGAGTTCATATGATCTTTGTTCATGTGGATTTAAAGGTTTCTTTTTCTTTGGTCCTTACATTCTTTCTGCTTCCTTTTTCATGTAGTTCCCTTAGCTTTGAAGGGATGGATTTGATGGAGACATCCAATTAGGGCAGAATCTTCCAAGGTCTCCTACTCCCTGCTTCATGTGTGTCTGTGGATCACTGTATTTGTTCCCATTTGCTGTAAGAGGAATCTTCTCTTCTGATAGCTGAATAAGGTAGTATTTCTATACTATGAGTAGCAAAATTTACATTTAAAAATTCACTTAACTAGTGTTGCAAGGGGAATCCGCTTGTTCATCTCAGACGCCCAGCTAACTTAACCCCAAAATAACAACACAGAAACTGTATTCATTAAATTACTGATTGGCCCATTAACTCTGGCTTCTTATTGGCTAATCCTTACATATGAATTTAACCCGTTTCTATTAATCTGTGTATCGCCATGAGGCTGTGGCTTACCAGGTAAAATTCCCAGGGTCTGTCTCCGGCAGCTACATGGCTTCTCCCTGACTCCACCCTTCTTACTCCCAGCATTCATTTCCATCTTCCCTGCCTACCTAAGTTCTGCCCTATTAACAGGCCAAGGCAGTTTTTTCATTCATTAACCAAGAAAAGCAACACACAGACAGATGGACCTCCCACACCAGACTAGTATTATTTAGATTTACCCTAGGTCTCTACACTATATAGTCACTGGTTCCTGGTCACCTAAGCAATATTGGAAATGGGTTCCATCTCATGCAGTGGGCTTTAAGTCAAATCTTTTATTGGTTGATTTCTCCCACAAGCTTTGTGCCACCATTGTGCTAGCATATCTTGTAAGCAGCCACCATTGTAGATAAAATGTTTGAGGCTGACGTGTTCTTTGTTTCCCTAAGCAGTGTCAGCATGGGTTTTATCTCATGGAATGGGGTTCAAGTCAAATCAGTTGTTGGTTGGTGTCTTCCACAAGCTTTGTGCCACCATTGCTGTAACATATCTTGCAGGCAGCACGCCATTTTAGAAAAAGGTTTTGTGGTCTATTGTTTACATTTCCCTTTTTACAGCTTGCAGAGTATGTTTTCATACAAAAGATACTGAAACATAGGGGTGAAATTTCTAAGGAGGCACCAGCTCAATATCTCCATATCTAATGAATTATGTAGCTATTGAAAGTAAAATTTTCTCTTCTATTTTAATTATCGTCATTACGATTGCCACTGTTTTTATTTTCAATATAACAGCATCATTTTTACTCACAAATTTTTAAGAAAATATTGTAATGTCTGTATGTATATTTATATGTATGCATGTAAAAACCAAGCAATATTCACACACTAAAATATTATTTCTAAGAAAATTCAGTTGTATAGACAAGAGAGAGAACAAATGGCCTTTAAAATTGTAAGAGGGAAAATAAACTCAAGATCTGGAATATTCCCTTAATTTCTATGGAGGAGCTTACCATGAAGCAGATATGTTTTCAAGATAATGAATTATACCTAGAACGTTTAGGGCATTTGACTATCAGCAACATTTTCACATTTTTAATTTGACTTCTTTTACAATGACTTGGAGATGAACAGTTAAGTCCTTTATTAAAAGGTTTCATAAGTTCATACAGATTTCCAACCATTTGTATTATTAGATACTTTTAAAACAGACTAATACTACATGAGTAAGTAATATAGAATTATGATTTAAGACTCTAAAATTAATTCAATGCATATTTTCTTTTTTCAGTTATGTGATATCACCAAGTTTCATACATGATGTATTGGTCCATCACCTTCTGAACCTTCACTGTTTACTGTTGCCTTTCTCAAGATACCACATTCACATAGGACCAAATAAGAAGATGCTTTTGTGTTAATTGGGAGAAGGAGAACAGAAAGAACAGCTGTGAGTGCTACTCTACCTAAGATAAACAATCTCACAGTCATAAAGTTGATTCCATGGAGATTTCATGGATCTTGGAACATATGTCTGTTAATATCCCAGATTAATCATTCCTGATTTGTTTGGTCTTTTACTTCAATTAGAAAATCAGACAAATGAAATAGTAACAATGCCATATACTATTGACCAGGAGATTGAGACCAGGGCATGAGAAATTCTTTTGGTTTTTCTCTTGCATTTACTGATAATAAGATTATTTTTATGTTTTGGTTATACTTTAAAGTGAAATAAAAGTGAAAAATTAATTATATATACATGTATATATATATCATATGTATTACTAGACATTTCCTACAAAATTTTCTTTTGTAAAGAATAACTTATATGAGATATCTAAATATTTCTTAGGTTTAAACAAATTTAAAAGGTAGCCAGGATTTTGTGTACGCCTAAGTATACATTTGTCTCTTCTATTGGTATATAAGGAAATTCTCTGACAAGTATTATGGGCTACTCAGCACTGGTTTTTTTGTTCACATCAAGTTTATAAATGTTATAAAATGTCCTTTAATATTACTTCCAAGAGCTGATAATTCTGTTACATTATACTTGTTCTCTCACACAAGTGGATGAATTCATAGCCAAAATTTAAAACATGGTTTCTCTAAAAGTTCCATAATTCTGTTTTCCACAAAGTATGTTATATATCTATATCTATCAATTTTCTAATATTTTATTTTTACAGTAATAGAACTAATCGAGATAATTTTCATAAGAATATACTATGTGTTGATATAAATATTATAAACATATAAGAAACATTTTTAACAATTGGTAATTTGTGTGACAAAAGTTTATTTTTGCTGTCTTCTTGATAATCATGCAAAACCAGAGTTTTGTCACTGAGTTCATAATCTTGGGACTTTCTCAGAACCCAAAAGTTGAAAAAATACTGTTTGTTGTATTTTTGTTGGTTTACCTTGCAACTGTTGGGGGCAACATGATAATTGTGGTGACCATCATTTACAGCCCTGCACTACTGGGATGTCCTATGTACTTCTTCTTGGCATTTCTGTCCTTCCTGGATGCCTGTGTTTCTTCTACTGTTACACCTAAGATGATTGTAGACTTTTTATGTGAAAAGAAAACTATCTCTTTTGAATGTTGCATGACACAATTATTTTCAGTCCATTTCTTCTCTGGGGCAGAAATGATTGTGCTGGCAGCCATGGCCTATGACCGCTATGTGGCCATTTGCAAGCCCTTACACTACTCTTCTATCCTTACCCGGAGACTTTGTAGTATTTTGGTGGCAATATCATGGGCAGGGGGCTTCTTGCATTCTATCGTACAAATTACATTCACATTGCAGCTGCCTTTATGCGGACCCAATGTCATTGATCATTACATGTGTGACTTGTTTCCATTGCTGAAGCTTGCCTGCACTGACACACATATATTTGTTCTTTTGGTGTTTGCCAACAGTGGGGCTATCTGCATCATAATTTTCTCCTTATTAATTGTCTCCTATGGCGTCATCTTGTTCTCTCTGAGAGCCCACAGTTCTGAAGGTCGACGTAAAGCCCTTTCCACTTGTGGAGCCCATGTTACTGTTGTGGTTTTGTTTCTTGTTCCATGCATATTAATATATGCTCGGAATACATCTGCATTCTCTTTTGAGAAAAACACACTTATATTTGTCAATGTCCTAACACCATTGCTAAATCCTATGGTTTACACGTTTAGGAATAAGGAAATGATAAATGCCATCAGAAAAATGTGGAAGAGATTGAAAGTGATATTTGTTAAATTTTAATGTTACTTTCACACTGTTTGGGAGAAGAATCAATGACTAAGGAAATTTCTATATCAACATGAGGATAAGAGTTTCCAGAACTGATGTCAAAATCTGAGCATGGAAGTACATTTCATCCTAGTGTGGGTAAATAGGAGATTTATAGATCCCAGAGTTTTATTTTGCTGCAGATATATTCAAGAAAGAGTAAATTGAAGTTTCAGTAGAGACTTTATCCTTAAGAAAATAAGGTAAAAATGCAATAAATGCTCATAGTCAGTCCCTTATTTTGGTACTTCATGAATTTTCACAGATACAAACACCATTCACCCTGCATGTATACTACATGTATACCACACACACATATACACACGTACACACACACCAATATAACAAATAAAAATACACTGTTAATATAAAGAATTATTGGGCAAATAAAATATTAACTTTTATAAAGAAATAACATCATTTGACACAGAGGACAACAAGAGTGGAAATGTGAATATGTTTCTAGGTTCATATTTTTTTTCTGGATTGGCTACTGGTCATTGTTAAATAAAAATAAAGGTAGTTCAATTTTATTCTCTCATTTATTTAATTACACATTTGAAATGTTTTAACTATTTGACTGCTTTCTATTAATGCTATGCTTCACTTAAAATTTTGGTTGACAAAATAAATGTGTATTTGGACATGAAAAATATATAAACTATTCCAAGAGAAAACAGGTTTCTAAGTGACATATTGGGACTTCAGAACCTAGAAATGCAGAGAGAGAAGTGGGGAGGGGGAGAGGAGGAGAGAGAGAGAGAGAGAGAGCCAGAAGCTAATCTCTATGTATCACTATTTTTTAAGGTGGGTCCATTCATGTTTGGAGGAAAACACCAGTTACTTTTTTGACCAATAAAATGCTTGAGATCAGCTGTAATTTCTCTTGAATGATGCAACTATCTGATTTCAGTGAGTTCTTGGACCCTGATTAAATAAATAGCCAATAATGCCCCACAAGTACATCTTGCTGTACTCGAATGCTCGTGGGACATTACTGTTCTAGCCACAGCTTTGCAATAACAGTGACATAGTGAATATGAAAATAGAAGCCAGAGCAAACAGATTTAAAATTAGTTTCCAAAATGTCAGTTTATTTCAATTGATTACATGATTTAAATATTCTTATCTTTGAGTGCACAGATGATAACATTTTTAAACTTATGAATAAAGGTTATTAAAATTGAGTTGGGTGGTGGTGGCATACTTCTTTAATCCCAGCACTCAGGAGGCAGTGGCAGGCAGATCTCTGTGATTTCGGGGCAAACCCAGTGTACAAGAGCTAGTTCCAGGACAGACTTCAAAAAATACATTGTTAAAATTTAGAGACTTTTATGTCTCTTCATGTTTAAGTTTTCTTACATTCATATTGTCAAGAGGAATTTGCAGAAAATTAACTTACTGTTAAATACCTTCTGTTCAGAATCAACAGCAGTAGCAAGTAACTGAATTTTATGGTAAAAAAAAAAATGCTATTTGGTGCATCAGTTAATGATTAAAGAAACCACAGAGGAAGTTTCAAAATATGTTGATATCACATTAAGCAACAGAGACATTAGTTTTAGGATTAGTTTTAGGAAGAACAAGACTGAGACTGAATTCTCTATGTCTCTCCCTGCTTTTAGGCCTGTCTGTACTTTGAGGTGACTGGCGTGTCTGCTGTCTGTTGTGTGTGTCTGAACTGTTTGTCTTTAGTTCTGTCTGATATGTTGTGCATGTTTTGGTTCCATATCTGTATCAGTCTCTTCTGTGTCTGTTCCTGTGACTGAGAAAAGGGTTTGCTCTATGTCCATTGAAAAGCAGAGGAAATGTGGTGTGGAAAAGAGATAAGAGAATCTTTACGAGAGTCTTTAACAGGGACTTAAAAGGGAGGAAGTTTCTTTCCTGACTCCAGCTGATCCAGAAGGATATCCCAAACTACAAGTGTATGTTATCAGCCTAAAAGAACCTGCTTTTCCAGAATTTATGGAATTTTTTGTTTGTTTCAGTTTGTTTTCAACCTTTTGGCTGCTTTCAGGAAATAGTTATCACAACACAGACATACATTATTCTGCCTCAGGAATGTGGGACAGAATATTAATATAGTAGGAAATTTATGAATTTATATTAGATTTGAAAAACTTATTAGATGGGAAATATGCATAGTAGTTTACATTTTTGTCTTAGAGGGAAGTTAAATTTAAGTAACCTGAGTACATACTAGGATAGAAGGTTAAATCTATAGTCAAGTGATTTCAAAGATTATCATCTTTCTTTCAGATCAGGGAAAAATTTAATCTTTTGGGATTAAGAAATAGTTTCAGAAAATTATACCAGCACAGTTTGTGTCAAAAAGTTTGTGAACAATATATATAGAATACACCTGACCATATTTGTAAAAGAAATAGGAAAGAAGTAAAAGTATTCCTATTTTCAGATATCATTCTACACACACACACAAACACACACCAGAAAATTTATGTATCTGATAAAAACTTATATTAAAGTAGCAGAACACAATATAGAGAGACAAAAATATCAGTAACTTTCCTGAACATAAACAACAAACCTGCAACAACAGCAACAAAAAGATATCGGGGAATGAATGTTACTCATCACCTAAAAATATATCTTGGAATAAATCTTACTAAAAAAGTGAAAGATATTTACAATGAAATTAAGCTGTTCAATTTTAGAACCCATTTGCTTGATTGGTTATTTTTTTGCAACAAGATAGAGTCACCTGAGCAGATGGAAGATTAATTTAGGAAATGAACCCATCATATTGGCCTCCAGGCTAGTCTGTGGGTATTTCTTTGATTGATAATTGATCTAGAAAGGTATTATTCCTGGGCAAGTGGTCCTTGGGTGTATAAGAAAGAAATGGAGCTCTCCAGGCATTCAAGCCTGGAAGAACTATTCCTCCTTGGTCTCTGTTTCACTTCCTACCTCAAGGTCACTTGAATTCCTTCCTCCAGGTTGCTAGAGTTCCTACCACAACTTCCCTTTGTGAAGGAAAATAATGCGGAAGTGAAAGTCATATAAATGAATACTTTCCCAAGTTCAATGTGACCATTATTTTTATCCCAGAAATATAAGCTAAACCAAGACATTATTAAAATTTCACACTTAATATATTAAAATTGAATTTTATATAACTAGAAGATTATAGAATTCTGGGTACATTTTACAAGGGAAGAATGCCATCTTCATATCCCAGCACTTGTAAATCCACATTTTATTGTGTTTTAAACTTTAAAAGATTCCAATAATTTTTACTATTGTAAACACAAACTTCTTGGGCTGGAGGGAAGGTTCAGCATCTAAGAGGACTTTTTGTTCTGGCATAATCCTCAAATTTCATAACTGGTTCTTAGCATTTCATGACTCACTTCTAGCTATGGTGGTATTTATGACACCCCCATTTTAATGGATTATATTCCCAAAGTTTGGGCTACAAGAAATCATCTGTTACAATGGAAAAAACATACAGGAATTTAACTTAAATTCTACACATAGACAGTGTATCCCATCCATTATACAACTATTCTGTCACTTGACAGGGTGGTATACAAGAACATCATAAATAAAATGCCCTGAAGTGTTTCTTCTGGATGACTTTTTGTGTAAATAGAAGCAGGAACATTCTACCTAGTGAAAAAGTATGCAATACTAATGGGGCATGAAATTGTTCAAACCCTAGGAGAGCAAAGTCTCAGAGGGAGATCACCTCTCAGGAAACTCAAATTAAATTCCAGTTGCAGTTAAGGAGGAATTTACTTTCCTTTATCCTTAAAATGTGATTAAGACTATATGAGATGAACATTAAGAGCACTTTCCTTCTTTGAAGTGTAGATCTTAGGTGGGAAGGAAGAGTTGACTATAAACATTGCCTTTTGTCAACACTGAATGGAATATCACAATAAAGAATAAGCACTGGAAATCTCCTGAGTTTTCACCAAAATATCACATGGTAAGACTCATAAACAAAATTTTACAATTTTAGAGATGGGTTTTAGATTGTGAAAAAGTACTTTAAATTTTGTTTGTTTTTGCTCAGGCCATTATGTGATTAATGAAAACATTGAGGTTTTTACTTCATAAATGGGTTTTTAAGGGCACTGCTTGCCTATACCTTTTTTTAAATGTCAATTTTATGACCAAAATCCAAACACGAAGAATTTTTAGTAAAAGGAAAATATGAGGAGTCTAAAATATAGCACTTAAATGTAGTAACACCTAATAAATAGTAGTTGTTAAACAATAAAGATTTTTCTTCCTTCCCTTTACTTTTTTCATTTTTTCTTTCATTCCCCTCCTCCTTCCTTTCTTTCACCTTCCCTCCTTTCATTGATGATCCTTGTTTGCTTTCTTGCTCAGCATTTCTTCTTCCCTTGACTCTTATTTTTTTATGCTTAATGTGATGAAGCATATTTCACCATTTTATCTCTATATAGAAATCAAGTAATGTAGAAAGTATCAATGTTTTGCATTTTATATTATCTTTGCAATACTATCTTATTTGCTTTTCTAACAGTATATTTAATTGGAGTGAATAAAAAAATCGCCTTTTCTATATTTAGGTAAAAATGTGATAGGCTTTGAGATTGAATAAACAACACTAGTCACGGTACATTGAAGTGCTGTGCTAAACTCCATACAACATTGCAAACAAATATAAATGTACTTTTTTACACTGCTACACAGTAACAAATGATTCACGAAAGGCATTATGGACTCAGTAAGGTCACAAAATGAATACCACAATTTAAGTAAACTTAATTTCTCCCAAGCACTAGGTTTCTACCTCAGAAAAAAAATCTTAGATGAAGTTCAGAACTGCTGTAGTGTTTTTAGTCCTGGCCTGAAACCTTAAGTGTCCAAATTACCAAGTCATTCAAAGAGAGGTTTCAGAATCAGTTCTGAAGGAACTGATAAGACGCAGTGGAATGTCTATTCTCCTACATTTCAGAAATAGCGAGACAATGAATGTTTGGACATGTAGGGGACTCTGCAGAGCAGTCATGAAGAAAGAAAATTCATTGTTACCCAAAGAGAAAGTATTTCTTAGAGAGCTGCTGAAAGGAGTTTCCATAGCTATACTTATAAACGAACAATATTTTATTAGTACTTAACAGTATGAAATAAAAATATGAGCGGCTTCATGAGTGAAATTTATCATAAAGATAATTTCATGTAAGATTTTTATTTGCTGCCATTGGTGATAACATTATTTTGTAATATAGTCAAATCAGCTTCCTAGAATGATATTTCTACTAGTCCCTATGGCTGATTTGAATGTCATTCACACTTTGTATTAACAAAGAAATCTTGTTATCTTTATACAGATTGGATATGCTCCAGTGGTTCAATTGTTTGGTGCATGGTGCTTAAATACACAGATTGGTATGATAATTAATTTTAATGCTATCAAGCATGGGAAGGGAATAGTGGGGGAATGTGCACAGTTGAATACAAGGAAGACTTCCCAATGTCACTCCACAAGGAGATGGCACAGAGTTCCTTTTGTGGTAGACATGGAAAAGATCAGGAACAGCCTTTGAATATTCAACTATGTGACTTTTAGGGGTAAGAAGGGCATGAGATATTTCAGAAAGAATACTAGTAGAGTCAGTTGGTCCTTGTATGAATATATGGATTTGAAAATCAAGATTGTAAAGGGGTGGGATAGGGTTTTCTCTTCATTATGGCCAATTAAGGCAAAATTATAATTGCTCAAAATATTAATATGAGATGTTATACTGTCAGCATATGAGTTCACTACTATGGTGAATGGCCTACAAACTTTACAACCTTTTCTAAACTTCAAAGAAAATTAATTTTTGTGGGTTGTAATTTTGATGATTAATTTGAAATATTCCATAATAGTAGCAACTTATATAAGATATATAATTTTATCATTCACTTTTATATTGTAAAGTATAGTAACACTATCACTAAATGGCCATGTAATTTTTCTTGAATTTCTGACGTAACTAACTATGAAAATGCTTTGTATTTAAGGTCTTCATGTTAATACTGTTTCATTCATGTGATGTAATACTGAGCTGTAGTTTTGTTATCTACAATTATCCCTGTTAGGAGCATTTTAGATAATTCTGTGTTTTGACTTGACACTGGATCATTACTGATTTTACTTTTAGGATATAATTTGAAGACTGGGTTTACTAATACAAAGATAAACAGACTTGTGGTTTTCAAACACCTCTGATGCTGATGTATTTTCTAAAAGTATTGCTGGAATAACCTGATTTCATTATAATTAATATAACTTTTAAATTTTGAGAAGACATTTGTCTTTAAAATAATCTTGAAATAAATACTCATATGTAGTCTAAAGAATATCTTGATACAAAATTGTGAATTGTCTAGGTATAGTTACAGAATGTTTTAATTGCAGCTTTTGATTATAGAGGAGAAAGGGTCAGGAGTTTAAGGTCATCCTAAGCTAAATGGTGAGTTTGAACCCAGCTTTGACTACTTAGATCTTGTCAATTTCCCACCAATGTAAACAACTATCAAATCATTTTTTCATGAACAGAGATCATGCAGTCTGTTATTTTTTCTGTGATAAATAACATATTTTACTAAGTTGGATTTTGTTGTGGTGGTTTTTTAGGAGTGATCAATTTTCCTTATACTTACCATAAAATTACCATAGGCTAATTTTAATATACTTTTAGTCTTTCTATATATTTAAACATTGATACTTGTATCCAATTGAACATGATCATATCTGCCATTAATCCACTCTCCAAATCTTCCCAAGTCAAATGAAACACACCTCTTACAACATTATGATTCTCTCTCTCTCTCTCTCTCTCTCTCTCTCTCTCTCTCTCTCTCGATAACTCACTGAATTCAGGTACTGTTGTCCATATGCACATGGGTGTGGTCCTACACAGTGGATCATGGGAACCATACCAGTATCCATAACCTCAGTAAAGAATGGTTATACGCTGAGGCAGCAAACTCCACAGGAGTAGGTACAAGGGAGCAACTGCTGAGGGAATAGGCTGGAGTCCATTATGTGTACTGGTCCTGACATGAGTCTGAAACCTCCGAGGGAGTAGGTCTGAGCCAGAGACCTCTGCAGGACTGGCCAAAACCAGGAACCTCAGCAGCAGCAGGCCCAGGCAAGAGACATCTACAGAAACAGGCCAGAGACAGCAACCTCCGCCAGAGCATACCTGAGGCAACAACCTCCACAGGAGAAGGTGCAAGGGAAACACCGCTGAGGGAGCAGACTTGAACCAGAGACCTCTGCAGTACCAGACCTCCTTAGCCTTATTCCCCAAGGAAAGGTGAGTGTGCTATCTGAATAGTGAATATTTTTACCATTTTGCCTTGTTGATTCTCAATAGAGATCATGGATGATTTTTCTTAAAATCCAAATTTAACATCTTATTTCTTTGAACTTAAAATTTTTTAAAAACTTTTGTATATGTCGCATATTTTGACTAGGAGACTGAGTTTTGCCCAGTCTCATTTTTTGATTCCTTTCAGTTACTAAGACAACAGCATCATTTTTATAAGCTCTGGACACACAGAAAATTGATGACTTTAAAAATTTAATATTAGAATCATGTTAATGGCAGCTATCCTTGTATAAAACTTTCTGAGTTATGAAGAGCAGATTACTTGATGTGAAATCTAATACACTTCATGCTGTAAAACAAAACATTTAAACATTTAAAATGTTGTTTAAAAGCACATTTATCTCCTCTCTTGGTAGATGGAGCTTCAAATCACCCCTGAGATGACTCAGCATAGCCTTGTGCATTGCAGATGACAAACACAATTAATAATATTTAGTCTTCGGTTAATTATTAGTGTATGGTTTCCAATTGAATTTAAGTGTTTTATTACAAGAAACATTTAGAAATTGACAAAAGTTGAAAATTCAAAATGGAATTTTCTATCACAATGGTTATATTCAAAATTATTAAAACTTGTGACTATTTTAAATTATTCAATGGTTTCTACCTCAATTTTATGCTATAACTAACAAAACTTTTTTTAAAAAAAAAACCTGTCCCCGTCATTGTTTTGAGTAGTAATAAAATCAATCAAGATAATTTTACATAAAGGTGCAACATATTGTTGAAGCTTTAGTCTAAATTTTTAAGATTTATTTTTCTTGTAATTGCAGATTTCATATATTTTTCTTTAAAAATCCTCTATAAAATTATGCAAAACCAGAGCTTTGTCACTGAGTTTATACTCCTGGGACTTTCACAGAATCCCCATATTGAGAAAATATTATTTCTTATATTTTTATTGGTCTATCTTGCAACTGTTGTGGGTAACATGATGATTGTGGTGACCATTATCTACAGTCCTGCACTGCAGAGCTCCCCTATGTACTTCTTCTTGGCATTCCTATCTTTTTTGGATATATGTGTCTCTTCTGTTGTCACACCAAAGATGATTGCAGATTTGGTTTATGAGAGGAAGACCATCTCCTTTGAATGTTGCATGACACAGGTCTTTACTTCGCACTTTTTTGCTGCAGCGGAAGTCATCATCCTGGCAGCCATGGCCTATGACCGCTATGTGGCCATTTGCAAGCCCTTACACTACTCTTTAATCATGAGCAGGAGGCTCTGTGGTATTCTAGTGGGAGTGGCCTGGGCTGGAGGATTTTTACATTCTATCATACAAATTATCTTCACTTTGCAATTGCCCTTCTGTGGACCCAATGTCATTGATCATTTCATATGTGACTTGTTCCCATTGCTGAAGCTTGCCTGCACTGACACACACATTTTTGTCATTTTGGTGTTTGCCAACAGTGGCTCTATATGCATCATTATATTCTTGCTTTTGCTTGTTTCTTATGGTGTCATTTTGTTCTCTTTGAGAGGTCACAGTTCTGAAGGGCAAAGTAAGGCTCTGTCCACCTGTGGATCCCATGTTGCTGTTGTAGTTTTTTTCTTTGTTCCTTGTATATTAATATATGCCCGACCTACATCTCCATTCCCCTTTGAGAAAAATGTGTTTGTATTTACGGATGTCCTTACACCACTGTTCAATCCTATGGTGTACACTTTCAGAAATAAGGAAATGATAAATGCCATAAAGAAAATGTGGAGGAGGCTGGTAGTGGTTTCTGATAAACAATAAATTTTTGTATTTACAAGACTAAGGAGATGGCTCCATGCACAAAAGGACATGCTGTGTAATAATAAGGTCCTTTGTTTGGTTCCTTATTACTCATGCTCAAATCCAGGTGTGGTAGATAATCTTTTACCTACTGTTGCTGAATCAGAACCAGGCAGATGCTGGGGATGAACTGGGCAAGGAATCTTTGATTAACACAACTAGCTAAAGACCCAGTCCCAGACCTTTTCTATTGCAGTGGGTTTTTGATCCTACTGCACGTACTGGCTTTGGGGGAGCCTAGGTAGTTTGGATGCTCACCTTAGGAGACCTGGATAGAGGTGGGCGGTCCTTGGGCTTCCCACAGGTCAGGGAACCCTGATTGCTCTTCCAGCAGATGAGGGAGGGTGGTTTGATCGGGGGAGGGGGAAGGAAATGGGAGGCGGGGAGGAGGCAGAAATCCTTAATAAATAAATAAATTTTAAAAAAAAAAGAAAACACGGTAAAGAACTATAAAAAAAATCTTTTAACACCTCCTGAAGGCCTCTCAGGCATGTGAATTTGTACCTGCATTTTCTACATGTTCTCACATACATTCACCCAATAAACATACAGAAACAAATCAAATAATTGCATTTAGCCGGCTTCATGTAAAGAAAAGAAAAAATGCACATTCACTTATGAAAGCTCTTCATAATTACACTTATATAAATATATAGAAACTATTCTATAGAGAATGCATTAACACTGTATATGAGAAATACTTTCAGAAGATCATAATTTTTCTATGCATTGAACACTCATATTGTCATATATAATTTAAAGTCAGTTTAAATGAACATATACATTTTAAATAGAGCATTCAGAAATGATGCTGTAAAGTTTAACAAAAATTTTATAGTTTCTATATTGAATTTATGTTATGCACTCACCTACCAAAAAAACCCAAAAAAGTCCATGACAGAATAAGAACTAATAAAAAGAAAATTAAACTAAATTGAACTCTATATTCTTAAAAATATAAGGAACCACGGAAAGAGACTTAGATATTAAAATACCTATGAAAAATTGGTCCTGAAATTAGGACAAGCAAGCTGAACATATTACAGAATATAGGTTTCTTTGTGACATTAATATTATATTAACTAGAATTACACAGACAGGAACATAATTAGAAACCTTATATTATTTTTTCAAATTTAATATGTGAAGATAGGATTTATTTTTCAGATGGAATCTCAGTATATATTACTGGCTGGCTATGGAGACCCAACTGGTGTCAAAATCTCAGGGATTTGCCCAGCTATGCTTTTGAAGTGAAGGAATTAAACTCATGCACAAACAAATCCATAGGAGATAGAATTTTAAATCATAAGGGATTTGTGGAATGTTGTTCTAGGAAAGATAACTGACATGAAACACTGTTGTATATATTCCCTTGTTTGTAAATAGCTCTCTTTTCTTAATTCTATCTCTTGATAATTAAATTTTTGAATAATTTTAGAATTTTTTCTTGTATTCACTTTCCTAAGGCATTTTCACAAATTGTTGTTAGCTTGTTATTATATACTGATTCTAATAGAAATAATTTTCAATTAAACAAAGCTGGTAGAAAATGCCAACAATGGTTTCAAAAGGTAGTCATTGATACAGAAATGTTAGTCTCTGATAGCTGACCATTACTAAATAAGTGTTACCTGATATGAGATATAACTCAAGTCGTGCACTGCCCACTGAAACCATCATGAACATATTTGACTCCATCTTCCTTGAGAATCTCATGAAACCAAACTTGTTGTGGTAGCTCAAAATCTTATACTGAATTGCATTACCTTCAAAACTATTATTGAAATCTCTCAGCCTTATACACTTTATACCTCTTTAGTTTCTTTTATGTGTCTGGTAAACAAGAAAAACTCTACCTATCAAACTTTCATTTCCCTCAGAGATCCAAAAGGGAAATAATATTATCTAAGTAAGCAGGAAGTATGAGCAAGCAACTTCCAAAATATGTGAGAAATGACAGAAAGAGGTGACTCAATGATAGGTCGCCCAGGTTTCCTATGCAACGCTGGGAATTTCATCTTTGGCTTAAAGGCCAAGAATTTTGTACAGACATTTTTATGTAGGAGGATTTTTGAAGTACTGCCCTGCCTTTTCTTGACAAGATTTGCCAATCACTTTGTTTTGTGTCCTGCTTGTAAAATTAGCATATTGTCAGCAGTTAAGGCAAGAACCATTTCCTGCCCAGTGGCTTACATTTGCCACATAGAAAGTACTCTCTATATGGAGTTTCCTTGATGTCCATCATCTTCTCTAACACAGATTGATGCTGCCAAAAGCAGAAATGCCTCATTGTCCTTAAAAAAGAAGTTATGTTATTAAACATATTAAATGCCATATTCTGCACTTGCATTAAGGGTTTGAAGACAACCCGTTACCTAAAATATATCTGTTTGAACTAGGAAACATAACTAAAATGACTGCAAGTTTGATTATAATAGGTGACTAACTACTAATCTGCATTTCCTTATTATTCTAAATACTTGATAATAATAACTTTCAGGGGCAAAAAATTGAGTTACACTGTCAAATGAATTGTATGGGTACAATACCTTGAGCAAGACTGGAAACACATGTAGAATGCTTTAACAAAATTAATTTCATTTTTTATCAGTATACAAAATTTGCATACAATCTTTAAAAGTTCAATCCAGTGTAAAATATTTAAAACTAGTCATTGCTTTTTAAAAGTAGATCCAATAATCTTTTTTATCTTATTTATAGCCTCCCCTTTTCTCTTTCACAGTAAATTCAATAATCTACCTATTTATTTACCTGTATCCCCTTTTTTTTTCTTTTCAAAATATGAACCCTGAATCTAATCTCCTTTGTTTGGCTTTTTCCTGACCTTTACCAATAACAACTTGTCACCAGTTTCCCTAAACAATGACAACTATCCATAACCCAAAGAAAGACCAAAAAACAACCCACCCCACATCTTATGAATGTGGGCATTGTTTTCTTAAATTTACTTCCTATTGTATAGGGGTCCAGAAAAGAAGAATTTGGGGTAATTGTCAATTCATGGGAGAGGTAGCTGTATCATTTGTTGTCCGGTCTCTGCATAATGATTAAGTGCAGGGCTTGTCTCAAGTCCTAGCCAATTTGAAATTGTTCTGCACAGTTTGTAGTTCAAAGCCAATTTTTGGGTGGTATTTGTCAGTTTGGTGGTATTATCATAGCCCTTGTGAAATCACCATTATGGGGCCCCATCTTCTTTGGAAGACTTCAAAGATCACTGTTTGACATGATCATGGATCATTGTAGAAAACTAATAGAGACTCAAAACAAGAATCTTGTAGGAAATCACTAAGGCCAGCTAGACTGGGACTAAAAAAGCATGGGATAAAACCGGACTCTCTGAACATGGCGGACAATGAGGGCTGCTGAGAAGCCAAGGACAATGACACTGGGTTTTGATCCTACTGCATGTACTGGCTTTGTGGGAGCCTAGCCTGTTTGGATGCTCACCTTCCTAGACCTGGATGGAGGGGGAGGACCTTGGACTTCCCACAGGGCAGGGAACCCTGAGTGCTCCTCAGACTGGAGAGGGAGGGGGAAGGGAGTGGGGGTGGGGAAGAGGGGAGGGGGAGGGAAAAGGGAGGCTGGGAGGAGGCAGAAATTTTTAATAAAAAAAAAAAGAAAAAAAAGTATCTTGTATAGGGAGGTAGATGAAATAGTTTTTTAAATTAGTATTCTATATGACCATTACTATCATGACAAGAATTTTAATATATATTATAAATTTTGAGATATTTATACCATAAAATAAGATGTTAAAGAGTCATTTTAAACCAATGGATTATGAGGTTATTGACAATGCAATAGTCCCTTAATTTTGGTTTTTCTTCTGTCCCATGTCAGATTGTTCTTTTGAAATGAGACAGATTTTGTATTTTATTTAACAAGCCATTCTTGTATTTAGAAAGGGAGAGAGTCATATTCAAACTCCAAAGTCAGCTTTAATCTTTAATTGGACTTGGACTACAAAAAGTCCATTTGTACTGCATATCTGCAAAGAAAAGCAAAATCAAACTTTAGGGAAGATTTATGAAATTTTATCTTGTTTGAATGTGATATACCAACAGATAAATTTACTCTTCTTTTTGGGGGCATTTTTTTTATCGAAAAAATTTCTGCCTCCTCCCTGCCTCCCATTTACCTCCCCCTTACCCTCTTCTCTCCCTCCCTCTACAGTCAGAAGAGCAGTCAGGGTTCCCTGCCCTGTGGGAAGTCCAAGGTCCCCCCCCCTCCATCCAGGTCTAGGAAGGTGAGAATCCAAACAGGATAGGCTCTAACAAAGCCAGTACATGCAGCCGGATCAAAACCCATTGCCATTGTCCTTGGCCTCTCATCAGCCATCATTGTCCGCCATGTTCAGAGAGTCCAGTTTTATCCCATGCTTTTTCAGTCATAATCCAGGTGGCCTTGGTGAGCTCCCAATAGATCATCCCCACTGTCTCAGTGGGAATCACGAATTATAGGCTCAATATCCTTTATTTATGGGTAGAAACCAATTATGAGTGAGTACATCCCATGTTCATCTTTCTGGGTCTGGGTTACCTCACTCAGGATAGTGTTTTCTATTTCCATCCATATGCATGCAAAATTCAAGATGTCATTGTTTTTTACCATTGAGTAGTACTCTAGTATGTATATATTCCGCACTTTCTTCATCCATTCTTTCATTGAAGGGCATCTAGGTTGTTTCCAGGTTCTGGCTATTACAAATAATGCTGCTATGAATAGTTGAAGAAATGCTTTTGTAATATGATAGGGCATCTTTTGGGTATATTCTCAAGAGTGGTATTGCTGGGTCCTGGGGTAGGTTGATACCGACATTCCTGAGAAACCGCCACACTGATTTCCAAAGTGGTTGCACAAGTTTGCATTCCTACCAGCAATGGATGAGTGTGCCCCTTACTCCACATCCTCTCCAGCAAAGGCTATCATTGGTGTTTTTTATTTTAGCCATTCTGACAGGTGTAAGATGGTATCTCAAAGTTGTTTTGATTTGCGTTTCTCTGATCACTAAGGAGGTTGAGCATGACCTTAAGTGTCTTTTGGCCATTTGAACTTCTTCTGTTGAGAATTCTCTGTTCAGATCAGTGCTCCATTTTTTAATTAGGTTAATTAGCATTTTAAAGTCTAGTTTCTTGAGCAAAGGCAATCTATAGATTCAATGCAATCCCCATCAAGGTCCCATCAAAATTCTTCACAGATCTTGAGGGGACAATAATCAACTTTATATGGAAAAACAAAAAACCCAGGATATCCAAAACAATCTTATACAATAAAGGAACTTCTGGAGGCATTACCATCCCTGACATCAAACTATTACAGAGCTACAGTATTAAAAACTGCTTGGTATTGGCATAAAAACAGAGAAGTCGATCAATGGAATAGAGTAGAAGACCCAGATTTTAACCCACAACCCTACGAACAACTGATTTTTGATAAAGGAGCCAAAAGTATTCAATGGAAGAAAGAAAGCATCTTCAACAAATGGTGCTGGCACAACTGGTTGTCAACCTGCAGAAGAATTAAAATAGATCCATATCTATCGCCATGCACAAAACTCAAGTCCAAATGGATTAAAGACCTCAATATCAGGCTGCACACACTGAACCTGATAGAAGAGAAAGTGGGAAGTACTCTACAACATATGGGCACAGGAGACCGCTTCCTACGTATAATGCCAGCAGCACAGATATTAAGGGTAACAATGAATAAATGGGACCTACTAAAACTGAGAAGCTTCTGTAAAGCAAAGAACACTGTCACTAAGACAAAAAGCCACCTACTTACTGGGAGAAGATCTTCACCAACCCTGCAACAGACAAAGATCTGATCTCCAAAATATATAAGGAATTCTTGGGACATTTTTTTTCTGGACGATTTGTCCTTGTTCTTTACATGTATCATTTGTCTAACGATCTTCAAATTCCTTAGTTGAATGCTGTTATTCTCCTGGAAAAACAGAAACTAAAACCCTTCACCAACTCTAATTTTAGGGAGGTTCTTTTTTGGAAAGTGTTATCTGATCAAATGGAAAACATTTGTTAGTTTTATTGGCTAGTTTAGATTAAATGGCTATGCTGCTTGACAATCATCTCTTCTTATTAAGAGGTCTGTCTTGTTCAATTCAAATCTTTATTAATTTTTATGGTATATATAGCTTTTATTGTCCTGTGAAAACAAGCAAAACCCCTTGCACAAAATAACACATGTGCTAATTTCCATTCTGAGGCCATCACATATTTAAAGTATACTGGCTGCTTTAATTCTGCATGTTTTTATTATCCAAGGTCTTTGGCAGCTGGCATTCATTTCTCATTAGCCTTTAGAAAATTGAAAGTTAATAAAGTATTATGTGATCTATTTCTGGGGGGTCTTTATTACCACTTTCTGTTATTTTAACATAAACTTTAGAGCTCCATTTGATCTCTATACAACTGTTTGCCCTGTAGGATTGTGTAATATACATGTAATATGCTTTATAGTATAATCAGTAAAATTCTGTTTCATTTTCTTAGAAATATATACTGAAGCATTTTCAATTTTAAAAATAATAACAGGCTCTGTGTCCTCCAGTCAAGGTAGAACAGGCTCACATCACTGTGAGTTTAAACAATTCCTCCCTTTTAATTTTATTTAATATGTCCTTTGCTCCTGCTATAAGACAGATAAGTGTGCCTGTCTTGGGAGTCATTTCCCAGACTTACCCATAATTGGTATAGGCATTCCTTGGGGTAAAAGACCTTGACTGTCTCTGATGTCCAGTCTCTGTGAATAAATGGTTAAGGGAGAATTTATCTCTAGGTGCTGTGCACCTTTTAGCCAATTTTCTGTCAAGAGATTGAATCATATGCAAGCAGATAATGCTTTGTGATTCATAAGAACTTATGGCTACACTATTTCCTAATAATGACCTGATGTGGGAAGCGTTATATGGATTTATCATGTAAAAATTTTCTTAGACAAGCTCTAATTGTCTTCTAATAATAATGAACCTGTTAATGAAACATTAACAGGTCAATACAGGAATGTAGCACAAACATACAATTTATCAAATCACAATTCTCTTATATCTGTTCTAATAAAAAGATGGTGATGAGCTATGAGTCTTTTTTCTTTCCTATAGTTGAACTGCATTGCTGCTTCTAAGTTTAAAAGATAAGTCTGACCTGTGTCACTCTCTGAGCATTGGCAGAAACTTTCAACATGTCTCTTTTCCCTAGAGGGTAAATTTTCTGGAGCTCTCAGTTCTAAGGTCTTTTATTTCAACAGCAGATTGATCACTATACTGGCAAAAATATGTTCTGTGCCTCAAGATACCATATGGATAAAATGTCAAACATTCAGTCAGTGTTCCTGGAGCAGCTCCAATGAAACAATCCACTGTAAAAAAAAATACTGTTCTGGAGGGTGAGTCAGAAACTCCAGTAAGAAATAGGAAACATACATTTTGGCAGCCTTCTATAAATGATCAAAAATCAAAGCTAAGAATACATAAAAATGATATTATAATTGAGGAATTACTAGACACATGTGTGGATGTGATTATCATTTTTTTCCAGAATCTTGGCATCCAGATTGACCCCTTCAGAAGGCAGATATTCAATTGCAAGTAATTGGAACCCCTTCTCAAGTAAAACAAAGCATGGTATGGGTTGAATGCATAGGGTTAAAGGGACAGAAAGGAAGGATGAGGGCATATGTAGTTAATATTACAGTGAATCTCTTGGTCCATGACCTGGTGCAGCAATGGAATACTCAGGTTAACATTCCTGCAGTCCCCAAAACTCATGTTTCTGAGAAGGATGTGATAAATTATTATAAAAATAGATCACAAGCTATTCAGGCTGTACAAGAACACAAAGCAACTAGAAAACCTTCAGAGGAACTAACATACTTTCCTTTAAAATGGTTTACTCATAAACCCATATGGATTGAACAATGGCCGTTATTGGAAGACAAACTGTAGGCTTTACAACAGCTTGTACAGGAACAATTAAATGCTCACCATATTGAAGAATCAATCATCTCTTGAAATTCCCATGTATTTTTTGTTAAAGAGAAATCAGAAAAGTGGAGAATGGTGACAGATCTAAGAGTTGCCAACAAGGTTATCCAACCTATGGGCCAACTAAAGTCTGGAATACCTCTGTATTCTCTATTACCAAAAGAATAGCCTCTGATAGTTACTGATTTAAAAGATTGTTTTTTCACTATTTCTTTACAAGTAAAGGATAGAGAAAAATTTTGCTCTCATAGTGCCTACTTAAAATAACTCTCAGTCTACTAGGAGATACCAGTATATGATCTTCCCACAGGGAATGCTTAATAGTATCACTCTGTGCCAATACTTTGTAAATCAGCCATGGAAAATAATATGCAATTTCCTAAGTCTATGATTTATCATTACATGGAAAACATTTTGTCTTCTGACTCAAATGCAAATAATTTAGAAATGTTTTAAGAAGTAAAAAAAAAAAAAGTTTTACCTAAATAGGAATTACAAAATTACTCCTGAAAAAATACAAATAGAAGATTCTTTAAATTACCTAGATTACAAAATAGGTTTACAGAAAATTAGAACACAAAACGCACAAATTAGAAGGGGCTGATTGTAGATTCTGAATGTCCTTCAAAGATTGTTAGGAGATAGTTCCAGTCTATGACCAGCTGTTAGGATAACACCTGACCTAATAGTTCATTTAAACAAAATATTAGATATGACAAAGACTTAAACAGTTCCAGAGAATTAACAGCTGAAGCAGAAAAAGAATTGATGGTTGTTGAAGAGAAATTACAGGAAGGACATTTAGATAAAGTGAATCCAAATCTCAATTGTATTCCAGTCATATTACCTTCCAGAATTTCTTTTACAGAAGTTTTAATGCAGAGGGAAGATATTATTTTATAATGGATTTTTTAACCATATAAGCCAAGTAAAAAAAATAAAAACTTATGTGAAAAAGTCTCTAATTAGTTATAAAAGGAAAATTGAGACTTTGTCAATTAGCAAGTATAGGTCCAACAGAAATTATAGTTCCTTTTAATGCTGATTAAATTTAAAAATTATGGGAAGACAATGAATCTTGACAAAGACCTTTTTCTATTTTTTCAGAGAAATTAATAATAATTATCCCAAATGATATAATTAACCTTATACAAAAAACTACTTGGTTTCTTCCCCAAATTGTACATGAAGCACCAATAACTGGAGCCCATACATTTTATACAAATGCTAATAAATCAGGAAAGGCAGGTTACAAATCAGAGGAATTAAGTAAGGTGGAACAAAGCCCTTATAATCCTGTCCAAGAGGCTGAATTATATGCTATTTTCATGGTACTAAGGGATTTTAAAGAACCTCTGAATATAGTTACTGATTCACAATATGCAGAAAGAGTTGTCTTGCATTTGAAACTGCTGAATTTATACCAGATGATACAGAATTGACTTCATTATTCATACAGGTTCAAGCTACAATCAGGAATAGGTTTGTCCCATATACATAACATACATCTGATCCCATACTGATCTACCAGGTCTTCTAGCACAAGGTAATGTAGAAATTGGTTGATTATTGATTGGTAGTGTGCTGAAGGCCTCGGAATTTTATGGAAACATCATGTCAATAGCAAAAGTTTAAAGAAAGAGTTTTCTATTACATGGCAAAAAGCTAAGAAGATTATAAAGAGATGTCTTACTTGCTCTTTCTATAACCAAAAAACACTACCTGCGGGAAGTAACTCAAAGAGTACTCAAAATAATGCAATCTGGTAGACGGGTGTGTTCCATTTTGTAGAACTTGGAAAACTAAAATATGTATACCACACTTAATCGGGTTTTTAATGGGCAACTTCCTTGAGCTCAGAAAAGGCAGATTCAGTATTTTATTAGAAGTTATGGCCACCATGGGTATACCTACACAAATAAAGACAGACAACGATCCAGCACATGTGTCTGAGAAAATGAAACATTTTTGATTATTATAATATAAAGCATATTACAGCTATACCAAACAATCCTACAAGTCAGGCAGTTATAGAAAGATCAAATTAAACTATAAAGGATATACTAAATTGTAGTAATATGGACGGCGGTGGGGCTGCGTCCCCAATACCCCAGCCGCCCGGCTCCGGCTAGCTTATGGCCCGAAATAATTACACGGACACTGTATTCATTTAAACACTGCTTGGCCCTTAGCTCTATCTAACCTCTTCTAGGCTAACTCTCACATATTAATTTAGCCCATTTCTAATCATCTGTGTAGCGCCCCTAGGTGCGCTTACCGGGAAGATTCTAGCCTATGTCCATCCTGGGTTCGGAGCTTCATAGCGTGCATCTTCCCTGGAGCGGGCAGCATGGTGTCTCTCTCTGAGGTGTCTGCTCCGGAGAGGAGAGCTGTGGAGTCTGACCTCACTTCCTCTTCCTCCCAGCCTTCCCTTCTGTTTACTCCACCCACCTAAGGGTGGGCCTATCAAATGGGCCTAGCAGTTTCTTTATTGCTTAGACAATGAAATCAACAGATTGATATATGACACTCCCACATCACTTCCCCTTTTTCTGTTTAAACAAAAAAAAACGAAGGCTTTAACCTTAACATAGCAAAATTACATATAACAGTTATCAAGTAAAAGTTACATCAGAAACATTTATACATATAACAAAATTGACCTTAAATCTCTATAAATAAAGCAAAATCTATACTAATGCAAATTATTCATATCTATATCATATCCCCCTTTAAATGTAAAAGAACGTTTATAAACCATATTTGGGAACATGGGCGCAGTTTTTTCTCTCCAAACTGCTTCCTGCTGAATGGGGGCGTCGTTAATTAGGTCTTTCTTGGTATAACCTGTGTGCTAGTTTCATCTCAGTTGGCAGTTGAGCAAAGCAATTTTCTGAAGATGTTCACAGCAACCCTTCAGGAGGACGTGGTCCATCATACCAAATCGGGATAAATGCAATCCACAAGGTCTGATCCTCTGTGAAAACAAAAGAAGACTCTCTCCAAAGCATCATATCCTTAGACCCAAATTCTGAAATCGTAATACCCTTATATCCATTCTGGTTTAGCTTGGCAGCCCATGTAATGAAATGTCTGTCTGTACTTAGCTCCTTTACAGTCAAAAATTTTAAAGAAAACACAATGTACAAAATCCAGACTCTCTGTGAATTTTCCATCTTTACGCGGCTTATTTTTATTTATATCTATAACTATCTGTACTCTGTCTCTTTAAAGACTTTACCCTTTTTTTTTTTAACCATTAACTTTATTCTCTATATTCTTTTTCTTCTCTCTCCCAAGCCTACGTACATTCATCCAACAGTGTGACTCATTCAGTGGTCTGAATCTGTCCTATTGTGAATCTGCAATTTTTTACTATCCAGGAGCACTTTTGATTTGCGCCTTTAAATCATTAGGCGCTTAAGAATCTAAGCTGCGACATTTCTAGATTAACTTTTTGCTTTTTGAGTGTATATCTTTGACCTGTAGACCAGGCTGTCTTTGAACTCTCAGAGATCCGCCTGTCTCTGCCTCCCAGGCATTGGGATTAAAGGTGTTTGCTCCTACACCTTGAACTCAGAGATCTGTTCGTCTCTGCCTTCTAGGCACTGGGATTAAAGGCGTGTGCTACCATACCTTGAAGTCACAGACGTTTGCTTTAAGAATTTTAACTTTTAGTCTGCATATATTTTTAACACACTTTAAACCATTCAGAAATTTTCTGTCTTTGAATCTCTCTTTACTGTATATCTCTCTTTTTCTGACCACAAGAGCCTTTAATTTGCCAAGCAATATCAGTAGGACTAAAGGCGTGGCTTTGCCAGCTAGATCCAGTCCATTCCTTAGCTTTCCAGCCTCATGGCGGAAATACAGGCTGCAGCCATGTTTATAGCCACACCTCTATGGCATTCAAGGTCCCTGCCAGCCAGCAAGCTACAACAGACAACACTCAAGTCCTCTCTTGGTAGCCGGCCCTCCTGCCTCAAACAGTCAGAGTTTGCCCTGGCAGGATGGCCCAGAAAGCCGGCATTTTTAAACGGCACAGCTTTTTTCCTGCTACGGCTGAAAACCGAAAAGCATGTGTTCAGCTTTTCATCAACACTGTTTAAGTGTTTTGTGGCAGGACCTCTTAATGAGCCGCAGGGTTTTGCAGCTAAAGCTGAGTCAGGAAAATTTCAAAATGGAGGACGTACCATTTTGTGCTAGCTCTGGGGCCGCCAGGTAGGAGCGGCACTCAGCACTTTAATTCTGAGACTGAGCGTGCAGCACAGAAATTCTTTTCATCCAAGTTACATCCAAATCTGACACGCAGAGCACTGCGCAGTCTGAAAACACGTCTCTGTATGGCGGCAGGAATCCGCCATGCTCTTCCGCCTGCCTAAGCCTGATTCGGCCGTCTGCCCAGATGCAGGCGGGGAGCGCTGAGAGCCATCAGCATGGTCTCAGAGCACTCTCCTTCCGATCCCAAGCGGGAACACAAACATAAAGCCAGAGTTTGCACTGGCGGCACAGCCCCAGTAAGCCACGTTGTGAAATGACACAGCGTTTTTTCTGCTGCTGTTGCCGAATCAGGAAATCTCTCTACAGCACGCCACCAACAAACAGCAAAAATCTGTGTTAAACTCTCTCTCCCTTATTTTTAAGCCTTCTCAGGTTTGTTAAGTGGGTTTAGTTAGCCACACGTCTGGGCGTCATCTGTAGTAATATGGACGGCGGTGGGGCTGCGTCCCCAATACCCCAGCCGCCCGGCTCCGGCTAGCTTATGGCCCGAAATAATTACACGGACACTGTATTCATTTAAACACTGCTTGGCCCTTAGCTCTATCTAACCTCTTCTAGGCTAACTCTCACATATTAATTTAGCCCATTTCTAATCATCTGTGTAGCGCCCCTAGGTGCGCTTACCGGGAAGATTCTAGCCTATGTCCATCCTGGGTTCGGAGCTTCATAGCGTGCATCTTCCCTGGAGCGGGCAGCATGGTGTCTCTCTCTGAGGTGTCTGCTCCGGAGAGGAGAGCTGTGGAGTCTGACCTCACTTCCTCTTCCTCCCAGCCTTCCCTTCTGTTTACTCCACCCACCTAAGGGTGGGCCTATCAAATGGGCCTAGCAGTTTCTTTATTGCTTAGACAATGAAATCAACAGATTGATATATGACACTCCCACATCACTAAATAAACAGAAAGGGATGAAAAATACCACAAGAAATAGACTGCAGAATGCTTTATTAATCTTGAATTTTCTTAATGCTAATGAGAAAGGAAAAACAGCAGCAGAGACACATTGAATAATAGAAACACCTTCTGAAATAAATCATCCAGTATTTTTCAAGGATATGCTGACCTCACAATGGAAACTAGGAGATGTGATACATCAAGGAAGGGGTTTTGCTCTTGTTTAAACAGGAGAAGAAAAGCTATGGATACCATCAAAGTTTATAAAGATTCAGTTTGAAAAAGAGAAATCTCTTGAGAAAGAGAAAGGACGGCTCATCCACAGAGGTGGCAATCATATAGGTGGTAAGACAACCTCACAAGGGTTGGGGCAGAGTTCTGTTCTTGTCTTTGAAGGAAAATATCCATCTTCAAAGAGTGGAGAGACCTTAGACATCTAGATCCCTAAAGATAAAAAGATTGCTATCCAGAAAGAATCAACAAGCAAAGAAAAAATTGCTTCATGATGCTGTATTATCTGCATGGTAAAATTTGATTACTTGGACACATATGCATATCTACTTAATAATAAAAGCTGACTTTGGAATTAGAGAATGGTTATCCTTCTCAAATTCCAAGCATGTTGTTAAAAGAAAGATTCAGAATTTCTGCCTCAAGTCAGGAGCCACCTTGTATGGGACAGAAAAAAAGATAGATTTTAAGGAAATAGTTTACTTTCTCCATGACCATTTTATTTATATCATATCTTTCATTAAACATACTTCTATATTAGTAATACTAAAGTTTTCCACAATGAACAGTAGATTTTCTACAGCAATCTTTGAAGCTTCCAGGAAGAAGATGGGGCCTCACAACACTGACTCCACCTGGTTGATATGAAGTCATGATGACAATAACACTACTACTATAAGACTGGTTTTGGGGTAGCAGCTGTGGAAATGATGCACCTTCTTACAACTTTCTGGCCAGAACTCCAAATAAGAACTTCAAAACAGACAAACAAAAAGACCCTATTGACTTCTCAGAGACCATTTGTAATTATACAAAAAGACAATCTTAAAATTTAAGCATCATTTTACTTTTACAGGATCTCAAAAAAAAGTCACCCCCATAACAGCAGGAAGCAATTCAAGAAAGCAACATCACCTCTTTCAACAAAGTTTGTCCTCACAATTAGAGATACCATCTAGGGGTTGATTATTATTTGCTTAGAGTTGGGAGTTGATTTAAAAATTATGTAGGCCTAGAGATAAAAAAAATGATTGAATGAGATAATAGGTAATTTAGTATGAACTAATTCAAACTAATAATAGTAATAATAGTGAGTTATAGAGTAAATACTTATGAGCTATTATTTATGGACAATTTACACTGATATAAATTCTTGTATCAATATACAAGTTCAAATTATATTTGTTATTTCTGTTTACAATATTTGTACATCTATGCAAAGTTATTTTGCCATAATGTATGCATGATTGTTTCTACCTCTGTTTAGGACATTTTGTATATTGACACAATTTTAGAATACTCTTATCATTTTGCATTATATATTTCTAGCTCTGATTAAGATATTGATACATTGTTTACATTTTGATGTCATTGTCCTACTTTATTGCACAGTTTTTTAAAGATTGTTTAATAGTCTGATATGAAGTCTTAACCTTTGAATTATTTAGGTATTAAGTATTATAGGTCAATAGTCATTCATGTTTGTTATACTTTTAGTCAGATTAATTAGGTTCTTTAGATAGATACAGATTGTATTCTGTATAGATAGGTAACATTCAACCACTTCAAAGATCTGTAGAACATGGCATTTAAATAACTTATGATTCTGTTGATGTAAGACATGATTGCTCCTGGACCCCTGATCTATTCGCAAGGGAATGTTGAGAACCAAAGACACTCCACTTGGAGTTTGTCTTCTTCTTGGCAAAACTGGTCTTTGGGCAAGAAACTGCCTATGCCTCAACTGTTGACAAAGTACATGATGTCTAGACTGGACAAGCAGGATAAAAGAAAAAAGACTTTAAAATCTTGCCAAGACAGGGTAAGATGGTTTTAAAAATTTTTCTGCCTCTGAAAATGGTCTGTTAGTTACTCTAGGCATTAGCCAGAGTTAGTTACTTCAACATCACAAATGAGATTTGGGGTGATTGCTCAGGCAGTTAGTTGTCTCTGTCATCTACTGCACATTTTGGAAGTTGCTTGGTTGTACTTCCTGCATACTCAGGCCTTCAATGTGGTTGAAGATTTGATAGTCATAGTTACCCTTCTCTTATGATCTAGCCAAGCCATTTCCAATACAAGACTTCGACACCTAGGATAGAATGTTTATTAAAACATTTAGCATATGTTCCTTGTTTAATATTGTTTATGCTGGTTGTGATTTTAATCTTATACTTGATATCTGTTCCTAGTATATAGAGTTTTGTATAGGGTCTGGAACTCTCTTATTGAAACAAAATGGGAGGTGCTGTTCTGCACCTTCAGCCAGTAGCCTTTTATATACCAGCCCATTTGGGCATGGTCTCTTATACAATAAATGTAGCTGTAAAGCATGCACTCATTCTCTTGCTTTTGGCTCTTACTTTCAGCTGCTAGAATCTATTCCTGTTTCACGTTTGTGCACAAATTTATAATCTAGAACAATGGTCTGTAAGTCTCCCCTAAATATATAGGCTTTTATTATACACAGTTCTGCACTAGTGTCAGATTATTTTGTATCTTCCACCATCAGGTTAAGGCCATATATGACTAACATAGCAGTAAACCTGTGTGTTTTTTATCTGTTACAGCAATGGAATACCCAGATTAACATTCCTCCATTATCATTCTGTAGTATCAGAAATGGACCATAAATCAACTCATGCTTCTAGGAAGGATATTATAAGGTACTATAAAAAGCAGTCATCTGTTGTGTGACAGAAAAAAGATAAAAATTCAGGGATTAAGGCTATCAAGACTCTGCTTTCAATAATTCTAATTAACCCCATACCTATTTTTGCCTCTATGGTACCTTTTTTTGAATATATGTCTAACAAAATTCAAACTTTCCCTTTTGATATAAGTGATGTTTAAGTTTTCCACAGTGAGCAATGCATGTTTCTACAGCAATCTCTAAAGTTTCCAGGAAATAGATTGGTCTCCACAATAACTATTTTACCTGATTCGTATGATTTCATTCATCTGATAGAACCACTTAAATATCGACTTTGGACAACAAACCACTCAAAAAAATTTCAAGGTGGCCATCTGAGATGATCCAGCCTAACAGACCAGTCTAGCCAGGATTTTATTTTTTTATTTTTATTTTTTTGATATTTCATTTGTATTTTAATAAATAAAGCTCGCCTGTAGCTTAGAGAGTAAAACAGCCCCACTGATCAGCCTTACAGACCAGGAAGTGGTAACACACACCTTTAATCCCAGTAGCCACATTAGTTTGCTACACAAACCAGGCAGTAGTGGTGCACGCCCTTAATCCCAGAACTAGAGAAGAATATAAGACAAGAGGAGACAGCTCTCACACACAGTCTCAGAGATTCCTGGAGGCAGGATGGCCATTTCAGACTGAGGTAGAGTAGCCAGGATTTTAGACAAGTGTTGCACATTCCCATTATTCTTAGAATGCTCAAAAACTGATACAGCAACCTCTCCAAGGACTTGACAACCCAAAATTTCTTTTCAGAATCCCCTAAAGATACCATCACCACCAGACATCAGGAAGTAAATTTAAGAAAAAATCAGTCGCCCTCTTATACACAAAGGATATGGAAGCAGAGAGGGAAATCAGAGAAGCTTCACCTTTCACGATAGCCACAAACAGCATAAAATATCTTGGGGTAACTCTAACCAAGGAAGTGAAAGATCTATTTGACAAGAACTTTAAGGCATTGAAGAAAGAAACTGAGGAGTATACCAGAAAATGGAAGGACCTCCCTTGCTCTTGGATTGGGAGGATCAACATAGTAAAAATGGCAATTCTACCAAAGGCAATTTATAGATTCAATGCAATCCCCATCAAGGTCCCATCAAAATTCTTCACAGATCTTGAGAGGACAATAATCAACTTTATATGGAAAAACAAAAAACCCAGGATAGCCAAAACAATCCTATACAATAAAGGATTGTCTGGAGGCATTACCATCCCTGACTTCAAACTCTATTACAGAGCTACAGTAATGAAAACAGTGTGGTACTGGCATAAAAACAGAGAAGTCGACCAATGGAATCGTATAGAAGACCCGAATTTTAACCCACAAACCTATGAACACCTCATTTTTGATAAAGGAGGCAAAAGTATACAATGGAAGAAAGAAAGCATCTTCAACAAATGGTGCTGGCATAACTGGACGTCGACCTGTAGAAGAATGAAAATAGACCCATATCTATCACCATGCACAAAACTCAAGTCCAAATGGATTAAAGACCTCACTATCAGTCAGAACACACTGAACCTGATAGAAGAGAAAGTGGGAAGTACCCTACATCAGATGGGCACAGGAGATCGCTTCCTATGTGTAACCCCAACAGCTCAGACATTAAGGGCAACAATAAATAAATGGGACCTACTAAAACTGAGAAGCTTCTGTAAAGCAAAGGACACTGTCACCAAGACAAAAAGGCAACCTACTGACTGGGAGAAGATCTTCACCAACCCCGCAACAGACAAAGGTCTGATCTCCAAAATATATAGAGAACTCAGGAAACTAGACTTTAAAATGCTAATTAACCCAAATAAAAAATGGGGCAATGATCTGAACAGAGAATTCTCAGCAGAGGAAGTTCAAATGGCCAAAAGACACTTAAGGTCATGCTCAACCTCCTTAGCGATCAGGGAAATGCAAATCAAAACAACTTTGAGATATCATCTTACACCTGTCAGAATGGCTAAAATAAAAAACTCCAATGATAGCCTTTGCTGGAGAGGTTGTGGAGAAAGGGGTACACTCATCCATTGCTGGTGGGAATGCAATCTTGTGCAACCACTTTGGAAATCAGTGTTTCGGTTTCTCAGGAAATTCAGGATCAACCTACCCCTGGACCCAGCAATACCACTCCTGTGAATATACCCAAGAGATGCCCTATCATATGACAAGAGCATTTGTTAAACTATGTTCATAGCAGTATTATTTGTAATAGCCAGAACCTGGAAACAACCTAGATGCCCTTCAATGGAAGAATGGATGAAGAAAGTGTGGAATATCTACACATTAGAGTACTATGCTGCGGTAAAAAAAAAACAATGACTTCTCTAATTTTGCATGCAAATGGATGGAAATAGAAAACACTACCCTGAGTGAGGTAACCCAGACCCAAAAAGATGAATATGGGATGTACTCACTCATAATTGGTTTCTAGCCATAAATAAGGTACACGGAGCCTACAATTGGTGATCCTAAAGAAGCTAAGTAAGAAGGTGAACCAAAGGAAAAACATATAGTTATCCTCTGGGCTATGGGAAGTAGACAAAGTTGCCGGGGAGAAAATTGAGATCTTGGGGTGGGGTGGGATGGGGGTAAGGGGAGATGGGGAGAGAAAAGGGAGAAGGGGAGGAAGGGGGGAACTTGGAGAAAAAGGAGGATTGGGATAAAGGAAGGTTGGATAGGGGAGCACGGAAGCACAATTCTTAGTTAAGGGAGCCACCTTAGGGTTGGCAAGAGATTTGAACCTAGAGTGGCTCCCAGGTGCCCAAGCCGAGGTCCCCAGTTAATTCCTTGGGCAGCTGGGGATAGGGAACCTGAAATGACCCTAGCCTATAGCAATACTGACGAATATCTTGCATATCATCATAGAACCTTCATCTGGTGATGGATGGAGATAGAGACAGAGACCCACACTGGAGCACTGGACTGAGCTCCCAAGGTCCCAATGAGGAACAGAAGGAGGGAGAACAAGAGCAAAGAAGTCGGGACCACGAGGGGTGCACCCACCCACTGAGACAGTGGAGCTGATCTATTGGGAGCTCACCAAGGCCAGCTGGACTGTGACTGAAAAAGCATGGGATAAAACTGGACTCTCTGAACATGGCGAACAATGAGGGCTGATGAGACGCCAAGGACAATGGCAAGGAGTTTTGATCCTACGTAATGTGCTGGCTTTGTGGGAGCCTAGCCAGTTTGGATGTTCACCTTCCTAGACATGGACGGAGGGGGGAGGACCTAGGACTTACCACAGGGTAGGGAACCCTGACTGCTCTTTGGACTGGAGAGGGAGTTGGAAAGGAGTGGGGGGAGGGGGAAATGGGTAGGAGGAGGGGAAGAAGGGTGGGAGGAGGGGGAGGGAAATGGGAGGCTTGGAGGAGGTGGAAACTTGGGTTTTTTTTCTCATTTTCTCAATAAAAAAAACAGATTTAAAAAAAAAAGAATATGATGCCCATATGCCCAAAAGTTCGAGTGGGTGGTACTTGGCTGTTCAATGGATTATGGATACTTGACTTTGTTTATGTGGTTAGTTACAAGTTATCATTGGTAGTGGTTGGGAAAAAAGTTAAACAAAAGAAATTAGATTTAAAATTCTTGTTTTGAAAAGAAAATAGAGGAATATAGATATGATAAGATAAAAGGGTAGATTATTGAATCTACTCTGAAAAAAGGAGAGATTATAGATATAAGACAAAAGGTTAGATTATTGAATCTACTTTTTAAAAACAACATATATACAGAAGGATATACCACATCAAATATTTTGCTATAATTTTGTTTCATATATATAATAAAAACATGTGTGTACATATATGATTCTTTGATTAAAAGAAAAACTTAGTTTTCTTCAAAGCAATAAATGTTTTCCAGATAGAATGAATAAAAAATTTCTTGTGAAGAAAGAATTTTGGTGAAATAGTACACAAAGACACTGTATTCCATCAATTATAAAATTGATACTTTATTGAAAACCAGTGGAGTACAAAAACATTAGCAAGCAGAACCTTAATGTAACTTCTAAAAATAAATGGTCTAGAATTATATGGACATAAAAAGATTGTGAATACTATTATAGGTGTAAACATGCAGAGAACTATGTCCTGTATTCTCACGAGGACAAGCATTTTCTAATCCCTGAAGGGACTAAGAAGTGCATTCACAAATTTATGTCTCAGAGAAACATTGATAAATTCTGGATACAGTGAAGGAGGAAATTTGGTTTCTGAATTCATGTTTTGCTCATCAACCATGATGAACACAGCACTTGAGAAGTAGAGGTAATTGTCTCCACCCCTATTGACAGAGCTGTTCTCTTGCTCTCCTTTAGATGTAGAAGAAATTCATGGAAGCAAGCAGAAAATCTTTATCAAGATTGATGGACCCTATACCATAAACAATAGAACACATCTATCTTTAGAGTATTTCCAGAACTGGAACAAGGTGAGACTCAGAGGGCCCACTTTTGTATTTTCACAAGTCCAACTTGTGATATTACTTTAAAAATGGGTATTGTTGACAGGTTACATTTTAATACAACCGTGGGGTTTTCACATCTTACCTATCTGTTCTAGAGAGAGTGGCCTAAATTCTGATTCTTAGACTCCTTCAATTCATCAAGATGTGACCAAAGTCAATGGTTCCAGCAGCACATACAACAATACAGGAGGAGCCAAGAGAACAACACTTCACCTTCAAAGATTGCACAAATGCCTGCCGTGCTTCAACAGTGCTTTCTGGAGGACAAAATACTTTCTTCTTTCTTTGCTTCCTTCCTTTCTTGTTCCCTTTTTAAATTCCCTTCTTTTCTTCAATCTTCCCTCTAATACTTGTTTATTTTTTTTTAAAAACATGATACTTACATGCTAGGACATAAAACATGTGATGTGAAGTTTGAAATATAGTATCTCTGTGGTTTTTTATATTTTAAAACTAAGAACATGGTGAATAGAAGTCTGCTCAATCTCATATTTTTATTGATATCAAATATAAAATGCCCTTGCTTCCAAAAATGCACACTAACAATGCTATAAGGAAGCACAATTAATATAATAAATTGAGGTTATGTCCACCTAAGTTTCAATAAGCAAAAGGTTTCTACCTAAGAATATTCCAGAAAACATAAGTGCTTGAAGCTCTCATATTCATCAGTGTAAGTAATCTTGGCTTGGCCTGTCTTTTAAGATTAGCTGAATCACCAAGACATCTAAGAACTTTCAGAAACCCACCAGGAAGGGCATGAAGGGAACACAGAAAATTCCCTTACCCTACAACCAGAAAAAAAGTAAAGTGAAGACACTTAGTGAATTCAGCATAGCAACAGTGAGGATAAAGAGAAATGATTAAAATTCTGAAAATCATGTATTTCACAGAGCTATGGAGAGGAATTTGCTTAGCTACAAACATAAGAGATAAATCTTTCATTGGCACACAATAATCTTAGACAAATAATATGATACAGCTGTATAACTTAAATTGAAGCAATTTCAAATAGGGATTTTATTTATTAAATTAATCTATTAAATGTCAATATTTGTTCATTTGAAACATATTTTGAAGTAAGTACTTATAATGATAACCATTCTGCTCATAGATTTTATAGTTTTGAGTGTTTTTATACTTTATACTTAACAAATAATGTTTGTTATTTGTAGATACAGTGCTATAATTTTCTGACAAATTGAATAGATAGCAAGCAGTAGGTTCTGTCGATGGTAGAGCTGGGAAAGACCCTTTCCAACATCAATGTTAAGGACATCGCTCAGTGACAGTTATTGCCCCAAGGGTCCCTGAGCAAAGTCAGGAATAGGTATAGTTCCAACATCAATGTTAAGGACATCGCTCAGTGACAGTTATTGCCCCAAGGGTCCCTGAGCAAAGTCAGGAATAGGTATAGTATTTTCACATACATGATAGTTTGGAAAAAGAATGTCATAGAATATTTCAGGAGTGATTCAGTGAACCTGTGTTGGTTCACACATGACAATATGAACATGAAATATAAAAAATTAGAATTGAAAATAGGTTGAACAAATGGAATAGCCCTTCTAGAAAGCTCAAATTGAAAAACTCCATGTTGCCACTGTGTTAGCCCATACTTCCACTTTTCTCAATGTGGCGGACAGTTTGTAAAGTTCACATATCCTCTGTCACAATTAAAGGAAATGTTTTTTGTACTCTAGCTTTTGTTTTATTTAAATAATTTTTAATAGTAAAGTGTTTGTTACAAATGAAGTATATCATAGCTCCTGTTCCATCCTAGATTCTATGTTATATTTTAACTCTTAGAAAAGGACATTAAATTTTGCCTGCTTTTATCACTTACCAAATTATTAAAATGCTTTATCGTTCATATTTTAGTTTTTAATTTATACTAGCATGAGGCAGTGATTCATTAGGTTCTTATTTTTATGTTATATCCCTTATTAATGTTTTCCATATTTCTTACTTTTCAGTATTTTAGACAGCATTGCATTTTTTGAAAGTATAGTGTTTTATTGTAAAATTTTCTCATCTCATTTTATTTTCCAAGTAAAATTTGTGAACTGAAATACAGTTTCTGAATTAGAAGTAGGAATGCTGAATAATTTCTAATATGTTTTCTAAATATTTTGAATGTGTGAATCCATTTCATTTTAATTGGGATGCTTTAAACATATAACATTTTTCTTTTGACTGGTTCAATATTTCATTCAGTTGTGGCTATGTAAGCATTGCTTCTAATAATGTTGACATCAATATTCACAAGTTATTTTTGAATTATGATTTATAGAATATGATTAAAATGACGAGGTTGGCTGGGTAAGGTGGCACAAGAGTGTAACACTATAACCCTGAAGTGGAGATGGTTGGTCATGTATACAACCTGACTTCAACCAACCTCATTAAACCCAGATATTTCCATGAAGATAAAATATCTGGTAGTTTGTTCAACCACATAACTATTTACATATAAGCTGTTTTTCTTAGCTTTTTAATAAGTTTATTTTTTATTATTTGAGAATTTCATGTATTTAATTTTTTTAACCCATAAGCTTCCAATTCCTCCTATGTTCCCCCATAGCTGAGTAAAAGCAACACATAGATTCACCTTAACATTGTATTTACTTTCATTTTAGATGAACACAAGTGTTTGAACAGAAAGTTTCAGGTGACTACTTGCTGAATTTCAGTTGACATTGCCGCAGCACTTTAATAAAACTTTATTTGCAAGATTATAAAATATACAATGATATATTAGGCTTAACTAAAAGATTTTTGTGTATTTAGCTAAATTATCCTTTATTAATCATTAATTTTATAGAAATAGATGTGCTATAGTTTCTGCTTAGGCTTATGTTCTATATGACATAAAACATAATGAGTGACCATAAGCCATAGTGACTACACTGTACTATCTACTGTTGACTTTGTAACAAAAAATTAGAAAATTGCTTTCTGGAGATGATAGAGTCAGTTCAATTAGAACTGGGCATCTTCTGTTAGCTAAAGATTTAGCTAACCTTTCCTTGATTTTTTTAGTTAACACTGGCCTTTTTTTTTTCTCTTGGAAAGCTTTTATTCAGGTTTGCAGGCATTTTTATTTTATTGTTTTGTTTGTTGTTTGTTTGCCTTTTGTAGAAAAAGTCTGTTGAAATGAGTGTCTATGAGTGAAGACATGAGCTTAACATTAAGAACTAATGACCATGCTATGCCTTCACACATGTATATTCTACCAAAACTTATGAAATCCAGTATTTTACTTTGCAAATAAATATGAAAAATAACACTAAACACCTGTATATAAGCATATTTGTAAACAAAGATTTTTATATCTATGTATGTATATTAATACAGATAGTCACACAGAAAAAATATATTAAGTAAAATGTTTCTGTTATATGCAGGAGAAGATAAAATGCATTCTGAGATGTAAATTCTTGGGGAAATTGCATTCAAGAAATAGCATATTTGTCTAAATGATCCAATTAAGGAGAGTTTACAAGTGAGTGGTTTATTCTTAGCATTAAAGGCCAATTTCATAAGTAATATTTATCCTTGTCAAGTTAGATTGTCCTTATAGTCATTAGAGATAATTAATTTGTTTATAAACATATTTTATACTAAATTTATATGAAAATAAAACCATGTTTCTGTTTGTGTTTTTATAATATAAATATAATTTAATTATAATATTCTTAACAAGTTAAATTAAATTAATTAAATATCAGGGCTCTAAATAATTCCATGATTAACTTCTTTACAGGTATGTTCTTTTCTCTTTTTTATTATTTTATTACTTTAAAAAATACCAATCCAAATTCCCACTTTTTCCTCTTTCCCCACTCCCTCCACACCCCCTCCACACACCCCCTCCAATCTTAAGAGTGGGCAAGAAACCCTGCCCTGTGGAAATTCCAAGGTCCTCCCCACTACATCCAGGTTGAACACAGTATACAACCAAAGAGAATAGGATCTCAAAAAGTCAGTACATGCAGTAGAGTATGAGCAAGGAAGTCAAGACCATGAGGGATTCACCCACTGAGACAATTTTCCTGAGCTAATGGGAGCTCACCAACTCCAACTGGACTGGGAGTGAAAGAGCAAGGAATCAAACTAGTCCTGAATGTGGTTGACAGTTGGGGCAGACTGAGGGGCCAATGACAATGGTACTGGGATTTGTCTCTACAGCTATGTACTTTTCGTATAGGTGATTGGTTCAGCATTTTTTAATTCTCAATCCTCTACCTTGTCGCTTTATTAAAATGCCTAATTCATACTTGGACAATGAAAAGAGGTATAGTACCTTTCTAGATAGAGGGAGACTTCACAAAGACGACCATGTCTAACTAAAATTCTTATCTTAAAAAAATCTCACTTTTTATGTTGTCAATTCTCAGGAGTGGTCATGGAGTGTTAGACCTAGAATTTCAGAAAGTCCTAATTTAAGTAACTTGATTTTTTTTAACTTAAATTTGAGTGAAAAGTTTTAAATTTGTTACATATTTGTCTAAAATGTTGAGTCCTTCCCAGTCTCATTTTCAACTCCATTTAGTCAGTATACCAATAGAATGATTTTTATAAGCTGAGAACACACTGTAAATTGATAAATTAAAATGAAATTTCAACAAGTTCTGCATGAACATTATGTTAATGGGAGTTAATTTTGTACAAGACTTTTTGTGTTATGAAGAACTGATTACTTGATTTGAATTCTACTACTTGACATGCATTAAAACAAAACTTAAAATGTCATGACTTTAAAAGAACATTTTATTTTTTATTCTATTGGTAGATGGAGCTTCAGTTGATAACTTCAGATGACTCAGAACTACCATGCTCAATGCAGATGGCAAACATTATCAATGAAATTAAGTTTTTGGTTCATTTTTAAGGTATGGCTTCCAAGGATTGTTAATGCTTTACTACACAAATATTTAGAGATTTATTCAAGCTGGATATTAAAATATGGATTATCTAACACAGATGTTTTTATCTAAAGAATATTAAAACTTGTGACTGTTTTAAATTATTTAATTTTTCACATAAATTCAATGCAATATCTACCAATATTTTCAAAAATATCTTTCCACCATTAAGTTCTAAAGAGTAATAAAATCAATTAAGATAATTATACAGAAAGATACACCATATTGTTTACACTTTAAATTTGTAAGATAAACTTTACTTTTGCAGATTTCATATACTTTTCTTTCCTAGTTCTCTAGAGAATTATGCATAACCAGAGCTTTGTCAATGAGTTTGTACTCTTGGGACTTTCACAGAACCCTCTAATTGAGAAAATATCATTTGTTATAATTTTATTGGTCTATATTGCAACTGTTGTGGGTAACATGATAATTGTGGTGACCATTGTCTACAGTCCTGCACTGCTAGCATCCCCTATGTATTTCTTCTTGGCATTCCTGTCATTCCTGGATGCATGTGTCTCTTCTGTTGTTACACCAAAGATGATTGCAGACTTGGTTCATGAGAGAAAAACCATCTCTTTTGAATGTTGCATGACACAGGTCTTTGCTGTGCACTTTTTTGCTGCAGTGGAAGTCACCATTCTGGCAGCCATGGCCTATGACCGCTATGTGGCCATTTGCAAGCCATTGCACTACTCTTCCATTATGAACAGGAGACTCTGTTTTACTCTAGTGGGAGTGGCCTGGGCGGGAGGATTCTTACATTCTACCATACAAATTATCTTCACTTTGCAATTGCCCTTCTGTGGACCCAATGTCATTGATCATTTCATATGTGACTTGTTCCCATTGCTGAAGCTTGCCTGCACTGACACACACATTTTTGTCATTTTGGTGTTTGCCAACAGTGGGTCTTTCTGCATCATTATATTCTGTTTTTTGATTGTTTCTTATGGTGTCATTTTGTTCTCTCTGAGAGCACACAGCTCTGAAGGGCGACGTAAGGCTCTGTCCACCTGTGGATCCCATGTTACTGTTGTAGCTTTTTACTTTATTCCTTGTATATTAATATATGCCCGACCTACATCTCCATTCTCTTTTGAGAAAAATGTGTTTGTGTTTACGGATGTCCTTACACCATTGCTCAATCCTATGGTGTACACTTTCAGAAATAAGGAAATGATAAATGCCATTAGGAAAATGTGGAAGATGCTTACAGTGGTTTCTGATAAATAATAAAACACTGTACTTAAATAACTAAGGACATCCACTCAGTGGATAAATACACTTGCTGTGTCATAATAAGGACCCTTGTTTGGTTCCTTATCACTCATGTCCAAAAAGGTATAGTAGATCATCTTATAACAATTGTTGTGGAAACCAGAACCAGAAAGTCCCCAAGGATGATCTAGACACTAACTTCTAAATAACACAGCTAGCTCAAGACTCAGTCACAGTGATAGAAATGGGTCTTTAACACCTCCTGAAAGGCTTTGAAGGCTTGTACCTTGATACCTGCATTTCCTACATTTTCTCACATATATGCATACAGTAAACATATACAATCAAATCAAGTAATTATACTTAACAAGCTTAATGTAAAGAATAGAGAAAATCCACACCCACTTATGCAAGATGTTCATAATTACACTCAAAATATGCAGCACTATTCTATAGAGAACACATTAACACTGTATATGAGAAAATTTTGGGAGATCACACTTCTGCTATGCATTGAATACTCAGATTGGCATATGCAATTTAAAGTCAGTTTCAATGAACATAAACATTTTGAATTGGTATTCAGAAATGATTCTGTGAACCTTCACAATGAATTGTATAGTTTTCATATTGAATATATTTAATGTACTTACCAGTCAATAAAAACAAGTTTATGACAAAATTAGAAATAAAAATTCAACAAAAACGGTTATACACTTTTTCATAACTCATGAGTTGTATTGATTTGGAGTCTGGTTAATCATGGAGTGGGATGTTTTATGTTTCTGCAAATATATTTACACAAAATAAAATGTTGAGGAATAATTAAAAAAATAAAGTCAGTTGTACTCTATGATCTTAAAAATCTAAGGAACCATGAAACAAAATTTACATATTAAAATACATATTGAAAATTGGTCTTGAAATTGGGAGGGCAACATGTGAAATATTCCAGGAGAATATAGGTTGCTTAGTAACACTGATATAATAAAAGTTAGAAATTCAAAGTGAAGAATATAATTAGAAACCTTATATTTTTTAATTTAGTATATGAAGATAGGATTTTTATTCTTAATATGAGTGTAGTCATGAACATCTTGCATAAGTGGGTGTGGATTTTCTCTATTCTTTACATGACATGTCACTACAGATTCCTCACTGATGACAGAGACCCAACATGCTTCAAACCTTTGGGGATCTACCTGGCAATGCTTTTGGAGTGCAGGGATTAAACTTTTACACAAACATGCCAATAGGAGATAGGATTTTAAATCATTATGAATTTATGGGGTGTTGGATATAATCTAGAAGGGATAACTGACATCAAAACTATATATAATAAGGGAATGTATACATATATATATATACATATATATATACTAGTTCCTTATTTGTAAGTAGCTGTCTCTCTTCTTGATTCCATTTTTATATTTACACTTTTCAGTAATTTTAATGTTCTTTCTTACATCCTCTTTCTTAAGACATTTTCACACAATGCTTTCAATTTGCTATTCTATACTATTTCTAACAGAAAAAACAGATAACTAACCACAGCAGGTTAAAAATGCCAAGAATGGTAGTCACGGATGGCTTAAAATGGTAGTCATGGATGCAGAAATGTTACTGTGTGCTTCCCGGCCATTATCTAGTAAATGTTATCTGATATGAGGTATAATTCATGTTATGTGTTTATTTTGTCTTTGGACAGAGGAATAAAACTAAAATAGAAGGGGAGTAATTATTGTGTTTTGAATTCATTTATTATAGAAGTGGTGTTTTTGAGAACTAGTATTCATATGATTTTTATTGCTGCTGCTACCACTGTTGTTGCTTTTATGAGTCATTTAAGTTATGTATCTACTGTAGTGTGTTAATAGAATAGGAGTATATGAAACACTGCATTAAAATTGTTTAATGTACCAAACGTTCCCTCTCTGATCAGGGTCTAATGTGCAAGTACAAATTTTCCCTTAAATGTGCACACAATACTCTCTCCCCTCATATTAAACATGCTTTAATATAATCTGCCATATATGTTAAAAGAGAAATTATTTTTAACTCTCTAGAATCTTTATTTTCTGTTATAAAATTTAAACTTAATCCTCTTGTACTAGCTTGTGTCGTCAGTTCGAACAACCGGAATGCGGAGTGTTGAAATCAATGCGAGTACCAGGTTATCATGGTATGTAGAATGAGAAAGTTCTTACAAATCAAGAAAGCTATGGAATCTTGAGAACAATGTGCTAAAAGGGGAGGAGATTGAGACATTCCCAGTAAATTCAAGAATAAGACAAGAGTGTCTACTTTCTATTTCTATTCAATACAATAATGTAACCAGTAATTACTTGATGGTTAATATGAACGGTTAACTGGACAGGATTTAGGACCATATATAGCCTCCATATACACATGTGCAAATTTTTTTAATAGGAGAGCTTCTGGGCAAGCCTGTAAGGATTTATATATCTTAGGTTTATCTCAATTTGCTTACATGGAACAGTCACCTGAAAAATAGATGGTACTCCTGAAATTTTATTTTATTCATTTTTATATTATTACACATTTGTACACAATGTATTTTAATCATATCCAATTCATATCTTAGAAGCTCACACAGAGAAAGTAAAAATTCTCTTTAAAATTTTATGTAGTCTAAATTTGAATATCACCAGAAAACACTACAATAGATAGGGGCAGGGCTAAATCACTGCACCATTGATTATTAAGAATGGAAGAATGCATTGCCCACTTAAACTATCATATCTTACTGCAATCAATGAGATAAAAACAGTTTTCTTAGCAAATAAAAATTAATCATATCATTCATAAGCTTTAGATATGCAAATGTACATCTCAAAACTAAAATTAACTTCTCATCTCTGTCTTATTTTATTTTTAATATTTAATTTATCCTAATATGTTTATTATTTCATCATTACTTTTATGCATTTTTTCACAAAAGATGTTCTAATCAAAACCTAAGGATTATAAGATTTTAGGACCATCAAGTCACCTGATCTATATCACAGGTAATGGTAAGGATCTGGATCTAAAGACAAATCTCAAAAGTCTAGAATATTTTCCTTTTTATTTCCCAGTATCATCATTGTAAGAAATGCTGAGTTTCATTATGATATTTTTATTCATGTGTGGCGTACTCTGTGCTTAGCTTATTCTTTGTACTTCTCCAAACTTTCTGCTTTTTCGCTGAGTGATAATGGGTAAATTAACTTATTTGACTGTCATTTTTTTAGCACTGACTGATCCAATCACTCATAGAACTTCATTTTATTCTCCCATTTCCTTGGTTTTAGTTTGTGAGTAGATTCAGAGTTCATATTTTAGATGCTAGAGCTAAACAATTTAAGTAGTGTTTGTAAAAGGCTGTCTGTGGGTAAAGCATCTGGATCTTCACATTAAAAACTTTCCTTTGTTATTGTAAGAAAATATGACCACGAATGACATTTATGATTTTCAGTTTGACCCTAACACTTGGATTTGAGCATGTAAGCTATGTATGAATGTTTTATAGTAAATTGAAATAAATTTTAAAGCATGTATTATAGAATATTATTTTCTTAAATAAGTTAACAATGTATAAGGAAGTGCCAATTAATTAATCCTCAAGAGAATAAATTATATTCAACATGTCGATTCTCTTGAGTTATGTGTCAGCACCGATTTTTATATGTATGTGAGTGGTCCATCATAATCTGAATCAGCATTTGCTCTTTTTGATTTATGAATATGCTTCATCTATTCACAGACAACATAAAAAAGATGCTTTATTGCTTATAGCAAAGAGACTAGATAAAACAACAGTGCAATAAAATTCTCACTAAGAAAAAAACTTAGGTAAATTACTGATTCCATGAAATTCAATTTTGGATGACAACTTTGCTGATTGAATATGATAAATGTGTACAATATATTTTTATCATTACTCAGATTTACAGGAACATATTTTGCCTCCATCTTCCTCTTGAGAGTCTCATAAAACCAGATCTTTGACAATTAGTTTGAATTTCTGAGACTTTCTACAATCCAAAGATTCAGATAGTTTTTTTGTTGTGTTTTTGTTGGTTTATGTTGACAGGAAATGCCCTTTTGTATGTTTCAAATGTGTGCTTCCTTCAGTGATTGATGAATAAAGATGTCTTGGCCATTGGCCAGGCATAATATAGCTAGGGTCCCCCACACACTACTTATTAGTATCCCTGTCCAAATTGGACACTTGCATTTCTACTACTGTCATACCAAATAGACTATAGATTTCTTCTATGAGAGGAAGACCATCTCCTTTGAATGTTGCATAACGAAGTGGATAGCTTTTTACTGTCCACTTCTTCACTGGTATGGAGGTATTTTTCACTGCAGTTTTGGCCAATGACTACTTCATAACCACTTCAAAACACCTTCTCACTGCTATTCCTCATGATCAGGAGACTCTCTGGCACATTGGTGAGGGGAGCCTGGGCATGGGGATTCTCATATTCTATTATACAAATTATTTTTACATAGCAGCTACCTTTCTGCAGACCCAATATTTTTATCACGTTTTTGATTTGTCCCATTGCTGAATCTTGTCTGCTTTGACACATATTTTTTCTTTTTGGTGTTTACAAATGGTTCTACCTACATCATTATCCTCTCCTTACTGCTTGTCTTCTCTGATGATGTCTTATTCTCTCTGAGAGCACACAGCTCTGAAGAGTGACATAAAACTCTGTATACCAGTGGATCCCATATTATGGTTGTGGTTTTGTTGCTCAGGCTTATTGTATAGACTTCAAAAAATAAGGAAATGAAGGACTCCATTAGGAAAACATGGTGAAAATAGATAGTGATTTCTGATAATTATTAAAATATTTCATATACATTGCTGAGGAGATTGACCAATGGATAAGATCATTATTAGGACTTGAGTGGGAATTTTCAGCACCCATTTCAGAAGACAGTCATGTAGTAGATGTTTATCCAATGCTCATAAAATTGAAACCAATAGATTAAATGGGCTCACCAGACTGCTAATCTATTCTAAGAACTGTTGGTTCAAGGTTTAGTGGAGACCTTGTCACAAGGGAATGATGCTTAGTGTCACAGATAGTCAAAGTCAGTACCATTTTGATGCTATGTTCATGTGCATAACAACAAATACCATCTACTCCTCATGTATACACAGATATGTACCTCACACCATGTGACACATAATGTGTACAAATAAAAAACTGTACACTTTGAAAACAAAAAGCAAAAATAAAGATGTCAGTATTGATTTGTACAGATGTGTCATTTATTATGAAGACATGACATCAGTTTATAAAGTGTAAAATAATATTGGAGTGATAAAATTATTTTTATGAGCTCAAATATTCACTCTGAATTGACTACCACGTATTATTATTTAATAAATAAAGTCAGTTCAATGTTATACTCTCCTGAAACCAGTGAAATATTAAAAGTGACTATAATTATTGGAACTATTGGAATTCTTGGTATTCACAGCATTTTTCATTTAAAAAGTTGAATAAAAATTAAATTAAATTAAAATTAATTGAAATTAGTAAAATAATATTTGAAATATTTTCAAGGGAAAATGGTATTGAAAGAACATTGTGAAAACTCAGAACCTCAAAATGCAGAGAGAGAGAGGAGGCCAACTGAGCCTCATCTCTAGGTGCCTCTGCATAATTTACTTTTTTGGGCCCTTTACTTGATTCTATAAAAAAATACACAGAGGCACCTCCTGTCTAAACATAAAGGAATTTGGTCATTATTCTCCTGTCAATACCAGGTGTAATATCTTGATATAGTGACCATATGCCTCCTACTGTATTAGAGGGAAAATAATCCAGCGTCAACAGATTCTAGCCTAGGAACCTAGGATAAAACAAATTCCATTGCTCTCAAAAAATAAATTAAAAAAAACATTTCAATTAAAGAACTTCTAAACATCAACTGCTATACTCATATATCAGTACATTATTCATCCATTATCAGAGATGTTTCCTTTTTTAATAGACATATTTTGTTTCTGAGTCTGAATTACCTCACTTGTGATGATTTTTGTCTATTTCCATCCATTTTCTGGCAAATTTCCTAACATAATTGCTTTTAACACCTGAGTAATACACCATTGTGTAAATGTACTACATTTTCTTTATCCATTTGTTTTTGGGGGGGGTGAGAGACATTTACATTGTTTCCAGATTCTGGCTATTAGAAATAAAGCTACTTTACAAATCATTATGCAAGTGTCCTTATGGTGTGATTGAGCATCCTCTGGGTTTATGCTCAAGAGTAGTATAGTTGAGTCTTGAGGTAGATCAATTCACAATTTTCTGAGAAACCATCATATTGATTTCCAAAGTGACTATGCAAGTTTGCACTCTCCCCAGCAGTGGAGGAGTGCCTCCCTTGCTCCTCTCCTTTCCAGCATTAGCTGTCAGTTGTGTGTGTGCAGTGGTGGGGGCTGTAAGGGGAAATGAGGATGGGAACAGCAAGGATCAGGTGGGGGATGATGGAGGAAAGAAGTACTAGGAGGGCAACTGAAAACTGCAGTATCTCTGGGAGGAACTAGACACCTAGTGTAATGAAAACTACCAGGAATCTATGAGGGTGACCCTACCTAAGACTTCTAGTAATGGTGGATGAGAGGCCTGAATTGGACATTTCTTGTAATTAAGCAAGACTTTCAGTGGAAGCATTGATATCCCAACTCATAAACTCTTACCTACAGTTTTCCTATGTACAAGATGTGCTGGGGTAAAGATGGGACAGAAGCTGTAGGAATGACTAACTAGTGATGGTCCAACAGCAGAACCTTATGCTGAGAGGGAGCTCACCCGTGAGGGCCAAAACCCAGAGACAGGATACCCCAGAGAGCTAAGATAAAACCAACCATAACTGACAAAACAAAAAAGTAAATGAAATGAAATTATTACTAATGATATTTGCTGTTCTCATAGATTGGTATCCAACTGTCATCAGAAATTCTTCACCCAGCAAATGCTGCAGAGACCACAGTCAAACACTAGGCAGAGCTCCAACAAATCTATCAAAGAGGGGAAAGAGAGATTTTAGGAGCCAGAAGGGTCTAGGACACCACGCACAAAAAAAAATAGAAACAACTAACCTGGGGTCATGGGGCCTCATAGAGATTGAACCTACAACCTGAGAGTCTGTATGGGACTGACCTAGGGCCTCTGCATTTATATCACAATTATGTAATGTGATCTTCTTGTGGAACTCCTGGCAGTGAGAGTAGGGCTGTTTCTGACTCTGACACTTGGTCTTAGGACTTATTTCTCCATCTACATTGCCTCATCCAGTCTTTTTTTATTCATTTATTTATTTATCTATTATGTATACAATATTCTGTCTGTGTGTATGCCATCAGGACAGAAGAGGGAACCAGACCCCATTACAGATGGTTGTGATGGATGTGGTTGCTGGGAATTGAACTCAGGACCTTTGGAAGAGCAGGCAATGCTCTTAATCTCTAAACCATTCCTCCAGCCCCTCATTCAGTCTTAATAGAAGAGAAGCAGCCTAGACAGCTAATTAATACAACTTTGTTGGCTGATATTCAAGGGATACCATTCTATATCTGCAGAGAAACAATGGAGGAGCAGTGAATGACATGGATGGGTAGAGCTGAAGGAGGGAGGACTTCAGTTGGCATGTAAAAACAGGAAAAAAAACAGTAACAACAAAACTAACAAGCAAATCATGTTGATATCTGATTTCTTCAGGTTACTCAAATTCACATATACATTACATAGATCTGTTCTTCCTCCATAAACACCATTCATATCATCTAACAAATAAAATAAAAGGTAAAACTTTTTTCAGTGTCTAGAGTCAACATTTTTAGTATTTGTCATTATTCAAAACAGGAATAAATCTTTACATATCAATATCAAACCCAACAGGTAAAATTGATGCAAGAAGTGGGGCTATTGTTCTAGTAAAAATAAACAATGTATGTTTGGACCTTTAAAATGAAACTGTGGTTTCAATGTGTAAAGGCCTGAGTAGGATGGAGTCAAGGTTCAGAGGACATTTCCTGTGGAAACTTAGACCACAGAATGCAGAAAGAAATGTGGGTAGTGGTACATTGGTTCTTGAGCTTTCATATTGGTGTCTGTTTGTTCTACATATTGTTCAAGAATCTGACTTCCTCATGCCTGTGTCATGAGGACGTGTAAGATGACGGTTTAGTTGATTCAGCAGAAGAAATTTCAGTACAGGGGGGCATTGTGTCTGCACTATATTTATTTTTCACTAGGTTTCTCCATGTCCACTGTATTTTTTACAAATGTAACTATGAACAGAAAGGTTATTTTAAAATATGTAGTTTCCAAGGGGAAAAGAATAAGGTGTGTGTCATAAATATGTCTCTCTTCCAAAGAAAAACTCTGCTCTTAACTAGGATATTAGAAAAATAGTTATTAGAGAAAATTCCCATCCATCAAATGTCTTGTGATATGTGGCCCTATCTGGTAGAAGAACACATGAACTGAGAAATGTAGCTGAAGGAATTACTTTTCTATGGAATTACGGCCTAGGATTGTCTTTCATTGGAGTAGCATGCACAAGACATCAAGTTGTATAACTGGAATATAAGACTATATTTCTGTAAAAAGAGAGAGTGCTTTAATTTTCCGACCACCCAGACCTGAATAATCACCCATAAACAATATTAACTACAACACTGCTTGGCCAATAGCTCAGGTGTATTCCTACCTAACTCTTATATCTTAAATTAACCTATTTTTACTAATCTGTGTATCACAATGAGGCTGTGGCCTACCAGTAATATTCTTGCATCTTTCTCCTTCAACAGCTGCATGGCCTCTGCCTGATTCTGCCTTCTTTTTGCCTGCGTTCAATTTAGTTTTCCTGCCTAGCTCTATTTTGTCCTACCATAGTCCGAAGAAGCTTCTTTATTAACAAATGGTAACAAAACATAGTCACAGCATACAGAGGGGAATCCCACATCATATTTCAAGCTGGTAAAAAAATGAGACTTAAAGCACTGTCAACAAGGTATTGGTTTGCATAGGCATGAAGACAACTCTGTCTAGGGCATTGAATCTGACAGGATAGGAGATAACATGTTTAAAACACAGATGATCTATTAGATTTCCCAGATGCCACAAGATATGGATATAGAGAATTTTGTGTTTATTGTGCTAAATTATTTTTTCTGGTGTTGTCTTTTCTTGCTATGTTCCCTTTAGGATGGAAAGGTAGGCTCTATGTCATTGTATGTTTGAAGTATGTGACATATTTTGTTTCAAGCTCACAATTAAGAACTCATGAGAGAAGTACTTTCTGCTGGCTAGTTGTTCCCGAAAGTTCTATGTGGGCTTTAAGAGAAGAGATATCCTCAGCAGTGAACTCTGTTACAGCATGGAGGTCAAACAAGCAATACCTGATGGTGCAATAGTGCCCAAATTGAAAGATACATCAGTTCTTCACAGACCAAGAAATAGCTCAAAATTTAGGACAATATAGATATAAGACTTAGGGAATGGTGAGGTGTGCTATAATACATTGTCTGCTAGGTGCAATATGGCCATTTTAATCATTAACAAGCATTAGTTCATGGTCCCTGAACAACACTGGCACAAAATTTGCTCTTCAATATTTCAGTAAATTATATAGAGGAAGGACTCAAGAGTTTTCTTCCCTCCTGAATTTAATGGATACTGATAAAGGCATCTACATGTGTGTAGTCGCCAGTAAGTTTCCAATGGTCCAGTCATAACTTTCTATCCATGTCCATATGAGAGAACACAAATAACTCATTGATCACTGAATGAATATCAATATAGAAGGAGGTAATTGCAAGAAGTATACCTGCAAAATGGTAAGAAGAAACAGAACAGTTATGTGACCAATATGATCATAATACATGTATACTCATATGACATTGTCAAAAACTCATAATAGTAAAACAAAAATTCTTAGAGAAATTAATATATACATTAGTAATATTTCTTACATACATATATAATATAAAACCATATGTGCATGTTATTTTTCTTCAAAGAAAATCTTTCAAAGAAAATAGTGAATATTTTCCTGACAGATTGATTTAAATATTCCTTTTGAAAAGAAAAATTTTAGTTAAATATTATACAGAGGCATTGTGTTACATTCATTATAAAATTGTGTTCTGTGTCTGAAAAAGATTATATACAAAAACATGTATCAAATCATATTGTAATTTTTAGAACACAAAATAAGTTTGGGTGTATAAAAAAGCATTATGAATTCTTCCATAATTGAAAACATTCAGGCCAGTATGTCTTAGAATCCCATCAGGACAGGCATTTTATAAAACCCAAGGGCACTAGGAATCACTCTTACAAATTCATGATGTCTCAGGGAAACATGTTTAAATTCTGAATACATTTAAGGAAGAATTTTGGTTCCTTCATGTATATTTTTCTCATCAACTATGATGAATACAGCATTTGAGCCACAAAGGTAATTAATGCTTTTTACTCTCACTGACAGCTGTTCTTTTGCTCTTCCTTGGATGTGGAAGGAAGAGATGGAAACAGTAGAGAATCTTAGTCAAGACTGATGGTCACTGTGCAATCAAGAATGGGAAACATATATCTTCAGAATATTTCTAGAACTGACATATTATGAGACTCATAAGGCACACTTTTAAATTATTCAGAAATTAGTCCAACTTGTGATATTGATTTAAATCTTGGATATTCTTGACAGGTTCCTGATTAATACCACCATGAGGCTTTCACTTCATAATTATTTGTCCCTGGGAAAGTTGCATAAATTCTGATGCTAAGATTTCTTAAATTCATCAAAATGTGAACAAAGTTGATGATTCCAGGAGCATATGCAGTAATACATGAGTAGCCCAAAGAACAACACTTCATAATTAGAAACTGCTCAAATATTGACAGTGTTCAAATATCATTTACTAGAGGACAAAATCTTTTCTTCTTTCTTATGCTTCCTTCCTTACTTGGTTACCTTCTTAATTCTCTTCTTCTCTCCATATCTATCTGCAATAATAGTTTATATTTCTAAATAAATGATCACTTATGTACTGGTGCAAACAAAATGTGATAGTCACTTTGGAAGGAAGAATTTGGGGCTTTTCTGGTTTTATATAGACTTTTGACCTAGAAACATGGTGAATGAAAGTGCTGCCATTCCACAGACTGTTATTCAGATCAAGAATAAAATTATCCCATTTCCACAAATGCATCCTCAAACCTGTTTTAACAAAGGACACTGAATGTCAGAAAGTCAAACTGCGTTCCTCTGAGTTCCAATAAGCATAAGGTTTGTACCTCATAGATGCCCAGTATTTTGAGTGGTTGAAGCTCTGAACATCATAAGTGCTCATAATTCTAGTGTGGTCTGTCTTTTATGATGAGCTACACACCAAGACATCCACAAGTTTCAGAAACCCATCAGGAAGGGCATGAAGGGAACAGAGCAAAATCCTTTCCATTACATGCCAGAAATAAAAGAAAAGTTGAGCCAGTCTGGGAATGTAGCTGAGTAGCACTGATCATAGTGAGAAGTGACTAGAAAACTGAACAGCATGTATTCCAGAGTCATGGAGAGGAATTAGCTCAGCTACAAATATAAGAAATCAATCTTTGCTTGGTACATAGTAGATCAATAATATGATAAATCTGTGGAACTTGACATGGAAGGAATTTCAAATAGGCTCTTAATTTATTAATGTCTCTTTTAAATGATGGTTCTTTTAAAATACATTTAGGAATATTTACTTATGATGATAATTCTCATATATTTCATAGTTTTGAGTATTATGCATACTTCACAGTTAACAAAGAAATTTAAATATTTGTAGATACTTTGGTGCAATAATTAGTTTTCCTGTCAAAATTAATAGAAAGGGAATAGTAGGTTGTGTGGGTGGTAGAGCTGGGGAGATCTCTTCCCAACATCACCGCTCAGAACATGGCGCAGTTTTCACAGTTCTTGGTCTGAGGGTCCCAAGAAAGTTCAGATAGTTACAGAATTTTTGAATATATGACTGTTAGAGAAAAGAGGGTCATGGAATATTTCAGGAGAAAGGCAGAGAAAATGACTTAGTTCGCACATGAGAATATTGATCTAAAATCAAAGAGTATTGGAAATTGAAATGGATGAGTCAATGGTGTGTCCTTTCATAGACATATCATAGTAAAAAACAGTATGGAATTGTGATGCATTAGCCCATTACTTCTACTTTTGTTAATATGGTGGATGTTTTGTAAAGCTCACATCCTTTTTCATAAATTTAAAAAAAAACCTGCGTTGTAGGCTTTGGTTGATGTTTAATTTTAAGTAATTTGATAATAGCAAAATATTTGTTACAAATAAAGTATAACATATTTACCATTCCATTCTAGACAATATATTATGTTTTAGCTTCTAAAAATGAAAATCAATTTTGCCAGCTTTAACACCAAACAATTAAAATATTTTCTTTTTATTTTTAATGTTTTATTTATACTAGTACAAGAGTAGTGAGTTGTTAGATTCTGACTGTCATGTTACATACTCCATGAATATTTTCCATATTTCCAACTTTTTAATATTTTTCATAGTATTGCACTTTTTGACAGTGTGTTACTTTATTGTAATATTCTCTCCTCTCATTTTATTTCCAAAGTACAATTTGAGAACTGTATTAGTATTTCAGAAATGCCAATAGGATTCTGGAATAATTTCTAATATGTCTTCTAAATGTATCAAATGAGTGCATCCATTCCATTTTAACTGGATTACTCTATAATGTGATTGTATAAAAAACACTGATTCGGTGTTTCATTCCAGTTTGGCTGTGTAGGAATCTCTTAAAATAATGCTGACATCAATAGTCACAAGTTATTTTTGAATTATGGTTTTTAGAATATGATTAAAAACAAATTTGGTTGTGTGTAGTGTCATAAGATTTGAGATCTGATGATCTCCAAAATTGAAACTGCCACTGCCACAGGGCTTTAATAGGAGTTTAACAGGGATATATTAGCCTTAACCAAATAAGAGATTTTTATGTGTATTTAGGTCAGTTTTCTAGTATAAGCCTTTTATTTTATAGGAATAAATTATGTTGTAGCTTCCGTTTAGGCTTACGATCTTTTCAATAATATGAAATCATAACTCGTGGCTATAAACTATAGTGACTACACTGAATTATCCATTGCTGACTTTGTAACAGCAAATTTAGAAAATTACTATCTGAAAATGACCACTTCGTTTCTATCAGAATTAATGGGCATCTTAAGTAAACATAAAAGATTATGCTAGCATGTACTTAATTTTAAAGTTAATATTGGCCTTTGTTTACCTTGAGAACTTCCACGCGGTTTTGCTGTAAAATATGAGTGTCTTGAGTGAGGACAGAACTTGAGCTTTTCACTACCAGTTAAGGGCATTAGACCATGCTTTGCACTGGAACCATTTAAACTATCATATTGCACCACGGCTAATAAAACCAAATATTTTGCACTGTGAAAAAAAATAGGAAGAAAAACAGTAGCTTTGGTTTCGGGGAAAAAAAATAGGATTCCATATATAATAATCTTACTTGCTCTCTATCATTATCTGAATTTTCCTTTTTTTAACACTCAATAACTCCTCCTGCATTTTTGCTTACATTATTAGTTTGATGTGATTTTCACAAGGACCTTTGAATGTCCCTATGTTTATTACATTTTTGAATCATCAAGTAACCTGACCTGTCCTGAGATAGAGGTTTAAATCTGAAAAGAAAAACATTAAGAATTTGGAGCAGTTTTTTTTATTTCCATGTATTGTCATTCTAAGAAATGCTGAATTTTGTCCTGATATTTTTTTAATTTATTTATCATGTATACAATGTTCCTTGTGCAGGTACATTTCTATGCCAGAAGAGGGCACCAGATTTCATTACAGATGGTTGTGAGCCACTATGTGGTTGCTGGGAATTGAACCCAAGATTTCTGGAAGAGCAGCCAGTGCTCTTAACCTCTGAGCCATCTTTCCAGCCCCTTGTCCTGATATTTCATACTTAGACACCATCTTCCACGATCTCCTTACTCATTTCAGTTTTTGTATATTTTGATTTAGCACACAATTAAAACTAATAAATTACGTGGTGACCATTTTTGTCTGTCTTGAATGATTACTGCCTGATCCAGTGACCCAGAAATCCTGTAGGTTTTTTTTAGATTTTTTTTCTTTGGTTGTAACTTATGATTGGAAACAGAGTTCCCATTATAGATACTAGCGAGTACTCTAAGAACATCATAAAAGTGGTTGTGGGAGTGGTTGTTTCAAAGTAACTGTATGTATTTTCTTCTATTGCTACTACAACTGCAATGTATCTGTACTCTGTAAATTTGAGTTATTAAAATCACCACTTTTTTCTATATAGATACATTTTACTTAAAATAGGCATTAACACATATACATGTATGTATTTATATCTATGCATTGTGTTCATACAGATATTCACACAGAAAGATATATCTAGTGAAACATTTTTGTTATACTGAAGAGAAGATAAGAATACCTTTTAAAACTCTGACTTCCTGGGAAAATGAGTTCAACAGCTGCAAAATTTGCCAGATGATCTACATGAAGCAGTTGAGTTTACAAGTAAGTAAATTAGTCCTAGGATTGTAAGGGCAATATCATTAGAAATGTTTTTAGAATGTCTAATTTGATTCTCCTTAAAGTTATTGGAGTTGAACAAGTAATCTAATAATGAATATGTTTTTTACTAAATTTATCTGAATGTCAAACCATGTTTTTATAGAAGTATATTTTTCTAAACTAGGTCAAATTGTTAAATATCTGGTGCGTAATTGAATCTCAGGACTCTAAATATTTAACAATTAATCTCTCCTCATCATATATCATATTTGCCAATTTTCATACAGGTTATTGGTTCATCATCTTTTAATCATCTCTCTTTTACCTTGTTGCTTTTATTAAACTGCCTAATTCACACTTGGACAATGGATGCAGTACCAATATAGATAGAGGGAGTCTATACAAAGACCACATGTATTCTGAAATTCTTTCTTTTTTTTTTTAAAAAAAAAAACACTCACTCTTTACCTTGTTAATCCTCAGGATAGTGAGCCTGAGTCCTACCCAGTTTAATTTTTCAACTCCAATTAGTCATTATGACAAAAAACATCATTTTTATATCTTCTGGTTACCGTGTACATTGATTAATTAATATAAATTTTCAACATTTCTTTCTTGAACATCATATTAATGGTAGTTACTCTTGTGCAGAACTTTCAGTGTTTTATAGAACAAATTACTGATTTGAATTCTAATATACTTCATGTTTTGAGACAAAACTTAAAATATTCTCAGGTTTTTCAAAGTACATTTTATCTCTTCTTCTATTGGTAGATGGAACTTCAATTCTTCGCTGTAGATGACCAGCCATACCTTCTCAATGCAGATGGCAGACATGATTAGTAAAGTGTAGATGTTGGTTTATTATTAAGGTATAGTTTCCAACTGATTTTCAATATTTTACTACCAGAAAGCTTTAGAGATAGAAAAAAGGTGAAAATTCATGGTTTCTCTAACACATATGGTTTTATCAAAAAATATTAAAAATTATTACTATATTAAGTTATTCAATAATTTTATCTCAATTATATGTATTTTTGTTTCTTTTTGAGCAGAGGGTTCAAAACAATATTTCTCTGGGTTGCCCTGTTGTCTTAGAACCCTGTATACTCAGAGATCTGCCTGCCCCTACCTCCCAATTAAAGGCTGGGATTAAAGGTGTGTGCCACCAAAACCACTTGGCAATTTTATGTGAGATCTAATGATACTTTTTAAAAAATGTACTACTTTGTTCTTAATGTAACAAAATCATTAAATATAATTTTACATAAAGATATACTATATTGATACTATATTGATGATGTTGATACTGTAAACTTGTAATATACAGAGAGAGGTTTATAATTGCAGATTCATGAATACATTCTCCTTTCAACGCCTCTGTAGAATAATGCATAATCTGAGTTTTGTCAATGAGTTTATACTTTTAGGGCTTTCACAGAACCCCAAAATTGAGAAAATATCATTTGTTATATTTTCATTGGTCTATATTGCAACTCTTGTGGGCAACATGATAATTGTGGTGACCATTGTCTACAGTCCTGCACTGCTAGCATCCCCTATGTATTTCTTCTTGGCATTCCTGTCATTCCTGGATGCATGTGTCTCTTCTGTTGTCACACCAAAGATGATTGCAGACTTGGTTTATGAGAGGAAGACGATCTCCTTTGAATGTTGCATGACACAGGTCTTTGCTGTGCACTTTCTTACTGCAGTGGAGGTGATAGTTCTGGCAGCCATGGCCTATGACCGCTATGTGGCCATTTGCAAGCCCTTACACCACTCTTTAATCATGAGCAGGAGGCTCTGTGGTATTCTAGTGGGGGTGGCCTGGGCTGGAGGATTTTTACATTCTATCATACAAATTATCTTCACTTTGCAATTGCCCTTCTGTGGACCCAATGTCATTGATCATTTCATATGTGACTTGTTCCCATTGCTGAAGCTTGCTTGCACAGACACACACATTTTTGTCATTTTGGTGTTTGCCAACAGTGGCTCTATCTGCATCATTATATTCTCATTTCTTCTTGTATCTTATGGTGTCATTTTGTTCTCTTTGAGAGGTCACAGTTCTGAAGGACGACGTAAGGCTCTGTCGACCTGTGGATCCCATATTACTGTTGTCGTTTTTTTCTTTGTACCTTGAATATTAATATATGCCCGACCTACATCTCCATTCTCTTTTGAGAAAAATGTGTTTGTATTTACAGATGTCCTTACACCATTGCTCAATCCTATGGTGTACACTTTCAGGAATAAAGAAATGATAAGTGCTATCAGAAAAATGTGGACGAGACTGATGGTGGTTTCTGATAAATATTAAAACAGCGTACTTAAGGGCTGAGGAGATGGCTCATTGAATAAAAGTACTTGCTGAGTATGAATGAAGACTTTTGTTTGTATTCTTAGCTCTCATGTCCAAAGCAAGGCATGGTGGATCAACCTTAAACCACTGTTGCTGAATTGGAACCGTGCAGTTCCCATGGACAAACTGAAAACTCTTCTCTAAATAACACAGCTATCTCAAGACTCCATCACAATCCTTTTCTCAAGGAATGGCGGTAGAAAGGAATACACATATATATCAACACATCATTTAGTCTCTGCTGGAATATGTATGGGTATCAGAGCTTTTATATGTTTACAAATATTACACACATGCACATACAAGCCCCTTGGCACACACACAAGCACTCAAGTAAACATGCACAAACAAATCATTCTTAGCAATCTTAATTTAAAGAACAGGGAAAATCTATAATTTCTTATATAAGTCTTTCATGATTACCTTTATATGTAAGTGCATGACACAATTCTATAGAGGGTACATTAACACTGTATGTGAGGAAATCCATTTGCAATATCATACTTTTTTACAATATACGTTTACTATGAATTGAATAATAAGATTGTTATAATGAAAGTTAGAATCAGTTTTAATGAAAAAATACACAGTTAAAATGACATTTAGAAAGGATGCTGTAAAGCTTCTCATTAAATTTCAGAGTTTCTTTATTGAATATAATTTATGCACTTATCCACCAATAAAAAAGTCAATGGCAGAATTATAACTAAGAGTTAAAAACAAATAAGACTCTATCCTCTTTCAAAACACTTGAATTATATGCATCTGGGGTCTGGTTAATTTTGGAATGCAATGTTTTAGGTTTTTGTGCAAATATTTTTAAATAGTAAGGTTTAAAAATAATAAAAAATTTAAAGTTAGTTGATGTCTATACTCTAAGAAATCTTAAGGAAATATTGGAAAGATTTAGCAATTAGAATGTTTAAGAAAAATTGATTTATGGAATAAATGTGTCTTGAAATTGGAAGAAAAACCCATGTTGAGAATTTTCCAGGAGAATATAGGTTTCTTTGTGACATTGAGATTACATAAACTATAAATACATATTTAGGAACCTTACATTATTTTTCAAATTTAATGTGTAAATATGCCATTTATTTTTCAAACATGGTCTCACTATATATCCTTGTCTGACTGTGCACATCCAAATGACTTCAAACTCTCACAGATATGCCACACTCTGCTTTTGCAGTGCAGGGATTAAACAGGAGAGGGGATTTTACATCGATAGGAATTTGTGGAATACTGGATCAATTATTGGAACGATTGTACACACACCAAACACTATTGTATATATTTCCTCATTTGTAGACAGCTCTGTCTCTTTTTATTTGCATGTTTCAATTTTTAAAGTTTTTAGTAATTTTTAAACTGTTTAAAACATGTATTACACTCTCAGCCACAATACATTTTCACATATTGTTATTAGTGTGTTTTCTAACAAAAACAGATAACGGATAACTAAGAAAAACAGACAGAAAATTTCCAAGAATGGTTTAAAATGAGAATCATGGATACAGAAATGTGAGTCTTTGATTGCTGATCATTACCTAGGAAATATTACCTGTTATAAGATATAATTCATGCCATGTGATTATTTCATGTAGGGTCACGTGTATAAAATTATATTTAAAGAAAATAAACCTTGTTTCTTGAATTCATTTATTCTAGAAGCTATGTTTCTGAGAATACAGTTCTCAGAATTCATATAGTAGTCATAGGTTTTGTTGTTAGTATTATACATCGTTTAGGTTCTGCATTTCCTGTAGTGTGTTAAAGTGACAAGAGTACATAAAACAGTATGCTAAAACTGTTTGATGGTTTTCCAGACATGGTGGTAAGAAAGCTGCTTGTATCTTCTTTTTGCCTTCCTCTTCCCTTCCTTTTCTTATCCCTTATTCTCTTTATGTGTCTTTCTTTGATGAGCTGTCGCTCCTGGGGATCCAGACCATTTTCTGGGCCAGGTTTGGGAAAGCATGCAAGGCGTGGGAGTTGGTGGGGAACGGAAAGAGGAGGAGTCCAGCATATGACCTGTAGCCCTGCTACACCTTGCTTCCTCAGCTCCAAGGGTCTGCCTGAATACGTAGGAGTTGTCTACTATGGCCAGAAAACTGTTAGCAGGAAGCAGAAATCACTTGCCTGGCCTGGAGCTGGAGTGATGTTCAGGGTCTGTTATTTGGCTGGGAGCACTCACTGAGCAAAACAAAAGATTTCACCCAGGGGGCTGGAGAGATGGCTCAGTGGTTAAGAGGCCTGCTCTTCCAAAGGTCCTGAGTTCAATTCCCAGCAACCACATGGTGGCTCACAACCATCTGTAAAGAGGTCTGGCGCCCTCTTCTGGCCTTTAGGCATACAGACAGAATATTGTATACATAATAAATAAATATTTTTTAAAAAAAGATTTTACCCAGTGAAGACCTCCTTAGGGTACTATATGAAGAACTAGGAAATCAGGATGCAGAATGAGATTAACTCCTCTTGGGTATTACATGATTATTCACACAACTTTCTGAAGGAGAATTTCACCTTAGGACCCTTAATAAAGTGCTTGCTTCTCAGTGGTTGAATCATAGGCAAGCGTGTATGGCAAAAAAAAATTAATATGCTCTTTGTAGTGGATGTTCAGACAAGACAGATCACCAAGATTCCCATTCTGAAAGACCTGATCCTAGAGGTATGACTCAGCAGGGCTGTAGTATTCATGCCATTGAGCTAAATCCTTTTAAACACTCCTAGACACAGGAGGAGGAAACTTAGTCTTGCATTCTGTTGACTGTCTACATTAGATCCTGCATGTGTGGTGGGGGTGATGATGGACATAAGAGTTGGATCTTTTCTACTGCTTGTGTCAATGATACTCTTGCAGTTTGGCTCACGGGATGGTTCTATGATACTCTTGGAGGTGACAAATTTTGGATTGACCAAAAGCAATGCAAGACATAATGTGTCACTGGTCCCTGTGTATCCTCACATCACTCTCAAGGTCTTAAATAATATCCTTAAGGAGGATACAAACCTGGGCAACTGCAAGTTGCAGTCTTTGGCCTTCAATAAGAAAAAGCAGTTGGGAGCAGTATCATTGGATGACTATTTTCATCTCTGGAAAGTTGAAAATACATTGTGAGCCCGGCAGTGGTGGCGCACGCCTTTAATCCCAGCACTTGGGAGGCAGAGGCAGATGGATCTTTGTGAGTTTGGGGTCAGCCTGGTCTACAAGAGCTGGTCCCAGAACAAGCTCCAAATCTACGGAGAAACCCTGTCTCAGAAAAAAAAAAGAAAAGAATAAAAAGAAAATACACTGTGTAAGCTCCTTTCCAACAAATTGCCATATCATTGAGAGAATATGCATCTGATCTATCATAGTGAATGGTCAGTGTGTGCAGTGAGCTCTCAAGCTCAGGATCCAGGGAAGCCTCTGCTTTAGTTCCTGCCTTTAGGATCCTTCCCTGTTTGAGTTCGTTTTCTGACTTCCTTTAGTGATAAACAACAACGCTGAAATTTAAGTCAAATAAACCCTTTTCTCCCAAAATAGCATCTGGTCATGCTGTTTCACTTCAGTAACAGAAACCCTAAGTAGACACTGGTGTACTGACCTGAGTCATCAATTCCACCACCACTAGAATGTTGGGTACTTGAAACTTATGCATATACCAGGCTAACAAGGTACATAGAGTCAAGAATTTCTCATAAATCAAGAGACATACGAGTTCTGAGAACAAGGTATTGAAAGGAGAGAACATTTTAGGATTCCGACTAATTCAAGTATAAGACAAGTATATCTTCTCTCTATTACTGTTCAATATAGTAAGGTAGCATGAGAAATACTGTGACAGTCAGTGTGAACAGTTAGCTGGACAGGATTTAGAACAATCAAACTGCTTAGTCTCCAGAAACACATGTGAGGAAATTTTTGATTAGACTAGCATCTGGGCATGCCTGTGAGGATTTATCTCTATTTGATTTATCTTGACTTGTTGACAGGGAAGGGTCACCTAAAAAGTGGGCAGTCTTGTTCTCTGAGCTGTTTATCACTATGATTCTTTATTGTGAATGCAACATTACCAGCTCCCTTCAGTTCCTGTTGTCATGACCTCCAGATATTATGGACTTCACCATTGCCCTGTGAGACACATGAATGTGTCCTTATTTAGATTAGAGTTCTCTGGATAAGAATTAGATTAACAGATACATAAACTTGGTACAAGAAGTTTGATTTTCTTTCTTAAACATAATAATGTGTTTTTTAACCTTTTAAAAGTGATTTGGGGATGGATGTGGAAGACTGAAACATTAGTCAAAAAATTCCTAGTATGTATGAGCCATTCATATGATGTATTTTTCCAGAATCTGGCTTCATATTTACCATTGCAGTAGTGATTAGGTGTGGCCTAGAATTAAGGTAGGTCTTCTCACCTCAAATGATTTAATCAAAGAAAATCCTACACAGATATAATTAGCTTCTAAAATTTAGGTTACCTCCAGATATAGTCAAGTTGACAGCCAAGATATTTATCATAACCACTTATGAGAATAATAATGAAATAATATTTCATTATGATGAACTAATTCATTAGGTGAAGAAACTTACAAGACAGGAGAACATTTAGACAGTGACATGAATACATTAAAAAATGTTTACTTATGTTTATATTATTATATGTACAAATGCTTTTCCTGCTTGTATACATGTATTCTATATGTGTGCAGTTATAGCCATGTTAAAGACAGAGTTAAATACCTAGAGTTACAAATGGTTGTATGATGGTTATTCTTGGTTGGAATTAAGTAAATATCCAGTGGCTGGGTACATGTGTGAGTAATTTTTTTCTTATTAAATCATTCTAAGTGTGAAGACCCACCATTTATCCAGGTCATTGGAGGTGGGGCAGTCCAACTATAATCCAGGCCACATTTTCTACTGGTAGCCTAGATAAAGGACATGAAAGAAGGAAGTGGTTGTTCTGTGCCTCTCTGGCAAGTTCACTTCTTCACCAGCATTAGATCTTAGCTTTAAGTATATATTATTCTTTGAAAATTTCATATATGTATATAGGATATTTTGGTCATATCTATTTCTTGTTCTCAACACTGCAACTTGACCCAGACCCACTCAAAAGAAGAAAATGAATAATTTTTCTTAAAACTTATGTTTTACAATTTGTTTGCTCTAATCTTAGATTAACATACTTAGGGAATTATTGAAACTTTTAGGATATCATGTATATACATTGCTAGTACTGCCATACTGCTTTACTATGCATGCATTAACAAGAATATAAAATAGTTGTAGACATGATAAATTTAGCCATATAAAAATTATTTAAGTTATCTTTCTACTATATAGAAGATAACTTTCTCCTGGTAGATGTCCTGACTCTCTGCCTCTTATAATTTTTCCCCTGCTTTCTGCGGTGCTCGTCGAGTCTTAGTTCTGTTAATTATGTTGCAGATGCATCAGGTTACATTGGTCACCACACAGTCAGTTGTTTTCTACACTCTGAGTAGTTGTGGATTTCTTTAGTTGGCTCCATTTGCATTATAGAGAATTGTGATTCAATTTAGACTACACTTTGTATTACACTGATTATCTTCTAGTCTAAAATCACAGCCCCTGTGATCATAACCTTTAATTACACTGTACTCTCTCTTCTGTGGATTTTCACTGAAAATTTGGCAATTGCATTACTGGGAGAAAAATTTGCTTAGCGTCAATGGCCATGTTAAGTAGACCATGAAAATGAAGCTAAGATTTTCTTAATTTTTAAATTACCAGGAGGCCCGTTTTCCTTAGAACATTCTGCTCTTTTTGGTGTTCTTTGTACAGAAAAATTATCTGATACATGAGTCCCTGTGAGTATATATGTGGGATTTCACATTACACTATTGATTATAAAGAACAGCAGACGGCCAGACTTGTGGCACATGCCTTCCATTCCAGCATGCAGGAGGCATAGGCAGACAGATTTCTGTGAGTTTGATGCCAGCCTGATCTACAAAGTGTGTTCTGATCATCTAGGGCTATTACCCGGAAAAACCCTGCCTTACTAAATACCTGCAACAACAAAAGAGAAACTACCATACCTTTTAAAAATGTATTCTTCTCTCGTTACAACACATCCTTACAGCACTTCCCCTCCTTCACTCCCTCCCCCAAAACACATACACCGTTTCTTACAGAATCCTATTCAACCATGGTAATTGTAAGAAATTCTGAGTTTTAGTATGATATTTTACACATGGACAATGCCCTGTGTTCTCCTTACTCGTGGTAGTGCTCAGTCATCCTGCTTTAGTTTTGAAGAACAGCAGGCTAATTATATAGTGTAATCCTTAGTCTATTCTAACTGATGGTTATTCTGTGAACCTGTATGGTTCATTTCACACCACTGTTTTCTTGGATTTAATCTGGAAGTTGATAAAGAGTCCAGATGCTGGTGAAGTAGTGACATAGGAATATAAAGATAAATGCTGTTTTGAAGAAAATGTATGCACCTTCTTGCAATTGATTTTAAGATGTAGAGTTGTGTCTGACCATGTATGTGGCAATCAATAAAACTGTGCTTAGTTCTTTTTAATACTCTTAAGTCTGTACTCAAATATTTTAACTATGATTATATAATGTTCATGTATATACCAATACATTCATGTATATTCATGTACACATTCACATATAAAATTAGTTTTACTGAAATATTTAGTTTGTGGATACAGAAGATACAGCCACATTTTGATTCTGTAACTAACTGTGGCCATGAATCCATGAATCCTGGAGCTCGAATATTTACGCAGGGGATTCACAGAAGCTCCTTTAGTATGTAGGACAGCTTGTTTATAGATGAATTAATTATAATCTACGATTGTAATGATAGGCTACCAGGAAAAACATACCCTCCCACCCCACCCCATTTAGTCCTCAGAGAGAGTAAGACACATTGCTTTGTGGAAGCTCCAAGGCCCTCCCTACTATATCTAGGTTGAGCAAGATATAGACTTTCAAATAACAAAACTCATGTATTAGTTACTTTCCATTGCTGTAATAAAACATCATGACAAAAACAGCCTTCAGAAGGAAGCGATTTTTTGAGACATGTGGTACCAGAGGATCAGAGTCCATGATGAAGGAACAGAAGTAGTAAGTGGCAGGTGACTGTTGCAACTGAGAGATCATATTTTAAAACACAAATGTGAGGAAGAGAGAACTTGAAATTGCAAGACTTTTGAAACCTAAAAGACTACTCCAGTGGCACACTTTTTCCCTCAAGTCAATTTCTCCTAATTCTCTACATGTAGCCACCACCGAAGACCAAATTTTCAAATGCTCTATACTTATAGGCCACGTCTTATTCAAGCTATCATAACTGAGATGTCAATTCATAGTGCAAACATTAATTTCAAGATAAATACAGTTTTCAGCCTACAGTATTGATGCCTTCTTTATAGAATTGTGACATCTCTTTCTGTAAAATGAACAAATCCTAAAGAACTTGAAGTAAATATTGACCTCTTTATTCTATACATTAAAGTTTGTAAATTTAAAGTTTTATAATGGTATATTGAAATAGGGTTTGGTGCCTGTCCTGCAACTTGCTCTTGTAGACCAGGCTGGCCTTGAACTCACAGAGATCTGCCTGCCTCTGCCTCCTGAATGCTGGGATTAAAGGCAAGCACCACCATCACCTGGCTGAGTTTAAAGTTTTAAATTTTGTCAGACCACATCTCATATTTTCCACATTTTCTTAATGGCATTTTTCATTTCTTTATTTCTGAAAGTGTAAATCATAGGATTGAGCAATGGAGTCATGATGGCATCAAATACAGCCACCTTTTTCTCGAAAGAAGATGCAGATGTGCATCGTGCATATATAAATATGCATGGAACAAAGAATGAAATAACAACAGCAATATGGCATCCACAAGTGGAGAGAGCTTTCCATCGGCCTTCAGAATTGTGATTTCTTAGAGAGAACAAAATGACACCATAGGATATGAGCAACATAGAAAAGATTATGATGCAGATAGAGCCACTGTTGGCAAACACTAGCAGGGAATACACATAAGTGTCAGTGCAGGACAACTCCAGTAATGGGAACAAGTCACACATGAAGTGATCAATGACATTAGGCCCACAAAATGGTAACTGCAACATGAAGATTATTTGTATGATAGAATGCAAGAATCCCCCTGCCCATGCCACCCCCACCAGAGTGCTACAGTGCCTCCAGTTCATTATGGAAGAGTAATGTAAGGGCTTACAAATGGCTACATAGCGGTCATAGGCCATCACTATGAGGACAATCACTTCTACTGCAGCAAAGAAGTGTTCAGCAAAGATCTGTGTCATACAGCCTTCAAAGGAGATGGTTTTGCTGTCATCGAGGGAGTCAGCAATCATCTTTGGTGCAATGACTGAAGTAATGCATGCATCCAAGAAGGACAGAAATGCCAAGAAGAAGTACATAGGTGACCCAAGCAGTGCAGGACTGCAGAGGATGGTTACTGCAATCATTATGTTGCCTCCCATGGTTGCAATATAGGCAAACAAACATACAACAAATATTATTTTCTGAACTTTTGGGTTCTGTGAAAGTCCCAGGAGGATGAACTCTGTTACAATAGTCTGATTTGGCATGATTCTCAAGAAAGTTTAAGATAAAATTTCTCTTATTTATGCATGTATTTAGTCATTTATATATGTGTGTGCGCTTATGGACTTTGATGTGTGTGTGTGTATGTGTGCGCGCACAAGCAAAAATGCTTTAGTCTTTGTGTAGACGTCAGCGAATAGTTAGCAGGAATAACACCTCTCTACTGTGCAGGTTCTGGGGTGTGAACTCAGATTTCAGCCGTGATTACAAGCATCTTTACCACTGAGCCTTCTCTGTTGCCATTTAAATCTGTAATTAATGAGAAAAATTGTTTCAAATAACTTTACAATACTATGAGCAAGCATGTGCATTGAAATGCACACTTCTATTGCTTAATTCCTTTGATATTTAAAACAAAATTGAGAATTTATCAGTTGATGATCAGGAAGAATTGTGATGGATATAAATTACTGAATATTCAAAATAGTCTCATTTGTATTATAAGAAATAAAAACCACCTGCTTGGTGTAAAGAAAGAAACAGTGCATCTTTCAAGTTTCAGTTTTTCTCATTCTCCAGCAGCTTCCGGATGTGTAGTCTTAAAAGACATCCCCAAACCACATTCTACTTCTGGACAGAAAGCCACAATTGATTAATCATACCTGCTAGAGCCTACTCAAACACTCTGTTATGCCAATTGATGAAGGAACAGGAAATGAACTTGGATATCCTGGATATATTTCAAATTCTCTTCGATGTCTAGAATGCATTAACACTTAAGTTAGATTAACTCATTCTTTTTAATTCAGAAATGTCTATGGTGAGGTGTCTAGCTCTATGAAAGATTGATATTTTTAAAGAGTTACGATATAAATTTTAACTCAGTATTGTAAAATGTGACCCTTTCTTAAATAAAATAATGTCTTTTGTTATGATACCTGAACTAATCCAAAGGAAACTATTACTAAATAAATAATCAATTAAAAAGTTATAAAAGGAGTCATGAAATTGAGAGGATATGCAATGGAGTCCTCTGTGAGGGTCTGAAGGACTGAGGTGTGCATATGATGAAGATATATTTTGTACATGAGTGAAATTAAAAGTAAGACTTAGAAAACAATGGCCAAGCACTTTTGCAAGCAAATTGACTACATCTACTTGAACCTATTATAGAGAAAAACAGAAGCTGTACTATAATATAGTCTTTACACTTCTTAATCAACTATTGCATACCATGACACATGGTTTTAGGAGGTATAATTCTGTGACATGGTTTGAAATGTGTGTGAATTTAGTCTATGGGAGATATTTGTAAACAACTTACCTGTTTAGTCTACACTCATGAAGGGGGTAAAATTTAAAAATGCTGCTTTTGATATGTTTTTACAATTATAATTCAATTCATTCTTCTGAAATTCCAACTTCCATATCCACAGAAATTTTCCGGTGAAGTATTCAGATAAATAATCCAGCCCCTACGCTTATTTTTCTCAAGAAGACACAGATTACAAAATGTCCATATTCTGTCCTGTATATACAATGCAAGTTTCTGTAAAATACAAATTTTTATATGAATAGTATTCATCTATAGATTGTTATTCTTAAAATTTGTGCATAAAATAATAATGTATTTGTACTAAGAGGAAGAATAAGTTTAAATAATTTTCAATTAGAGTAAAGAGAAATAGTTTAACATTTTTATGAAAATAGAAAATAAAGCCAAAACAGTGTTGTCTAAAACATTCAAACACTATTTCTATGTCTTCTGATGTAATATAAACTCAGTATCTATTCATATACTTTAGATCAGGAAAGAACAGAATTAGATCTCTACAATGCATTGTCATCGTTCTAAAACAAGCACAAATGCACTCTTCTTTTCTAAACGTAGCATGACGGCATGTCTGTGAAACCGAATGAATAACATACACATACTGGAAATTCTTTCCTCATACTTTTGTTAATCTTAAATTGGATAAATAAAACATTAAGTAGAAAGAACAAAATTGTTAAGTCTGATATCAAAAAGCCAGAGAAAATATTCATATGTGATACCCATTTGCCATTAAACAAACAATTTCATATCAATGATTTTGTACATGGGTTTATAAACAATAATAGTTCATTTTTATTTTTAATGGTCTTTTAATGAATTATGTCTCTTGTAGCCCAGGATGGGCATGAGTTTGAACTCACCATGTTTTTTAGGATGACCATGGACTCTTGCTCTTGCTGTTCCTGCCTCTAAAGTGCTGGGACTACAAGCTTGTGACATCATACTCAGGCAAAAAAAACTAACAATTTTATTGACATATTATATAAACTAAGATAAAAGGAAACATGAATATTAATTTTAAAGACTAAGTTAAAAGTTGAAATGGTCATAATAATAAATATGTTTTTAAAACCCCACTTTAAAAGTCATACTAATTATAATGAAATTTGTTCACTCAAGAAACACTTTGGAAAGATACATAGTAAATTATTGTAGAGGTATAACAGGCAAAATTGTAGCTTGTAAGTCTCACTATGTGTCAGTCTGTGAAAATCTCATAGATAATCCCTGTCTGCTATGACAGAAAGTATGATCAAAGCAGAAAGTTTGTATCTAACTTCCTTGTATACCTAAGTGTAGAAAAACATCTCTGGCAGTTGATGTAGAGAATGTTGCCACTGCTTCTCAAGTCCTGCCCTCAATGTGGCCTCAGGTTAAAATGAAAATATGGGAGACAAAGTTTTCTGCTTGACTGAAAGTGGAATTTAAAGAGGTCTTCTTCCGTGCTCATAAGCCTATGAGATTGACTCTTAGTCTCCCAGGATTTAGGTCACAGGGGTTTCTCGGAGGTGATTTTGTGCGAATTTTAAATTACTGGAGTGATAAAATAATTTGATGGACTCAACCATATGAACAACATTAGTAAGTCAAATATATGAAAAGTATCCAAGAAGTGTGTGTGTGTGTGTGTGTGTGTGTGTGTGTGTGTGTGTGTGTGTGCGTGCGCGCGCGCGCGCCTTCACATAAGCACAAGCATCTACATTAGAGTAAATTCACTTGTGTGTTTGGGTGCATGAAGACAAGAGGTCAGCATTCAATATTATATCTCAGGAGGCATCCTTCTAGTTTTCTTGAGCCAGTCAATGTCTCTCACTGACAAAGAACACTCAAATTATTTAATGTGGCTGGCCAGTGAGCTCGAGGGATTTGCCTGTCTCTGTTTCTACAGTTTTCATGTTTATAAATTTGCCGCTATTCCTAGATTCTTCATATAGTTTTTGCATAACATAATTTTTTTTGAGAAAAGAGCAAACCCAACTTGTTTGGATAATTTTAACTTGACACTAGAAAAATCATCCAAGAGGAGGGAAACTCAATTAAGAAAATGTCTCCACAATATCAAGCTGAAGAAGTGTCTGTAAAATGTTATCTTAATTAATAATTTATGGAGGACATACATCATTGTTCTTGGTGCCATCCCTAGGCTGGTAGTCCTGGGTTCTATAAAAAAGCAGGATGAACAAGTCAAGAGGAACAAGTCAGTAAGCAACACCTGTCCATGGCTTCTACATCAGTTGCTGACTCGAGGTTCTTGCTCTGTTTGGATTCTTGTCATGACTTCCATTATGACGAACAATGCTACAAAATTGTAAGCTTTATATAAACTCTTTCCTCCAAACATGTTTTTGGTCATGGTGTTTCATCATAGCAATAGAAGCCCTAAGTAATAACACTGACTGTGGTGGTTTGTAAGAAAATGTCCCCAAAATGTGTAGCATTACTGAAATGTGTGGTCTTGTTGGAGGAGGTGTGGTCTTGCTGTGTTATTGTTGCTGGCAAGTCAAGATATAGGACACTGGGCAACTTCTCTAGCACTGTATCTCTCTTCACACCACCATGTTGCACTCTGATGATAGTGGACTAGTCCTTTGAAAATGTAAGGCACTCTAAATAAATATTTTTTCTTAGAAGGGTTTCTATGTCTTGGTGTCTTTTCACAGCAATGGAAAGTATAAGTAAAGCAGAAATTGGTACCTGGAATGAAATATTGTTCTAATAGGCCTGATAATGTTTTTGTGTGAAGGTATATGGACCTAGGGACTACGGATTAGAAAAAAAATGCTGGATGCTTTAAGTGTTGTTTAGTGGGTCATAATAATAGGAACACGGACAAAGGAAATAGAGACCTTAGGGCAAGATCCCACCCAGCTAAATTTCCAAATTTTGAAAAAGAATTAAATAAAAGTTTAAGGTCAGTTGGGTGTTGGCCAAGGTTTATGTCCTACCTGGTCCCTCTATGTTAGCCATACCACCTTCAGCCGTTTAGTCACAAATGAACACACAGAGGTCTACATCAATTATAAAACTGGTTGGCCTAGAGCTCAAGCTTCTTATTAACTCTTATCACTTATATTAGCCCATTATTTTTGGCTATGTTAGCCATGTGGCTTGGTACCTTTTTTGGTGAAGCAGTCACATCTTGCTTGCTCAGTATCTGGGTCATGACTGAAGATTAAAACTTCCCTCTTGCCAGAATTCCCATTGCCCTTCCTCTACTTCATGCCTGGCTACTGGAAATCAGCATTATATTAAAACTAATACAAGTGACAGGATAAAAACATTGTCCCACAGCAGGTGTGGTTGTGCAGGCCTTTAATCCCTGCACTCAGAAGGGAGAGACTGGTAGATCTCTGAGTTTAAGGCCAGACTGGTCAACAAAGGAAGCTCCAGAACAGCCAAGTTTAGGCAGTGAAGGAAACCATTAAAAACAGAGCTGGTGAAGATGTAGTTAAATAAGGGTGACATGTTCCAGCCTCAACTTGGAAACTTTTGTCATGTGTTTTCAGTTTTAGAATCAAGGGGTGATGAAGGAAAGCTGCAGAGGTCAGGCATATATCCCTGAATGATAGCCTAAAGATGCCATTGCAAGAAACTAAGAAGGTGTATTTTGGATTGTCTTGAAGACTCCAAAATTTTGGAGATGACATAGTTGTAGAATACCTGTCAAGGAAAGCTGCTAACATATATGGAATCAGCCCCAGAAAGATAAATGTGATTCAGTCTACAAAAGTGAAAAGAGTTGGAGATCTGGAGAACATTTGACATCTGACATGAAGATGTATAGTTTGGTTTTCATTCTTGCTTTGTTCAGTATTTCCTTGCTTTTCTCCTTTTCTTACATTTTAGAATGGTAATGTATATCCTGTGTCATTATATGGAATTACTTGATCTGCTATTTGATTTTGATTTTGCATGGTATTAAAATTAAGAGCTTGCATGGATATCAGAAGAGACTTTGAACTTTAGTCATTTAAATAAGTTCAAGACTGTATAGACAATGGGGACTTTGGAAGTTTGACAAAATGCATTTTTACATGATTTTATATCTATAAGTTTTGGGGTATCAAGGTTGTAAATGTGGAAGTTTGGAAAAAAATGACCTCTAAAGGAAGTAGCACTAATAGGAGGTGTGGCCTTTTAGGAATAGGTTTGGTCTTGATTGAGGAAGTGTGTCACTGTGAAGGTGGAAATTTTGGTTTCATATATGCTCAAACCATGCCCAGTGAGACAGACCACTTCCTGTTGTTTGCAAGGCAAGATGTTAGACACCTGGCTACTTCTCTAGCAGCATGTCTCCACCATGTTGCAACCTGAAAATAGTGGACAAGAGTTCTATAAATATAAGCCACCATAATTATTTTTTTTCCTTTATTGTGAGGACCTAACTTTGCAAACTCCATTTTAAAGAAGGGGCTTCATCTTAAGGAATGTAATGAGTTTGGGGGGAGCAGATATCAGCTCTAGAAATGTGCTGTGAGAGCAAATATTTAAACAGATACCATAAAATGGCTAATTAAGAAGCTAGGGAGCAGCGCCATAAAAGAATGAGGTCCAGTTGTTCTTGGGAAGCATGTTGTCCTTGAAGATACCTTGTCAGTAATTTATAGCTCTTTGTTAGGGTTTTGCCCCTCAAAACTGACCAATGGTTTCAGGAACTACCTTATCTTAGGTACTCCTCACCCAATCCCAAGATGACAGGACATGGCCTCCCATGAACATGGCATTTCCCCTTTAAATGTTTGCCCCTTATTTGGGTTCAGATCAGCACTTCCATCACCCACTGCAATTGTGTGGTGGAGGTGTAGTTCACACTCAAAACTCTTATATAATTTGTATCAGAAATCTGGCTCTGTGAATTGATTTGGGGACCAGAAACTTGTGCATAACATTTCAGGGCTCATTCAGGATCCCCAAGATTCCACAGACCCCCATAATCTGGTGAATTTTACTGGCTTTATGTGTTTCTGGTTCTGTCTGTCTTCTGTTTTCTATTCTGTGGCACACTAAATCTGAATCTGAAAAGGTCAATTTGCAATGGTGGGCCTACCTGGGGAATTGAGAGACATCTCTTTTCCTTTATGGACAGGGGTCTCTCTCCTCTGAGACCATCCTGTCAGGGACCCAATAGGGCCCCACTTGTAAGAATCTGGAGATCAGTTAGCCTTAATGACTCCTGTCCCATCTGTATGACTTTTGGTCTTGTTGAGGCTGAATTTCTGGTCTTTCAGCAAATCAGACCATCTGGTACCCATGTGAATCTGTTTTCTGCCCTTTGTTTAACTGTAGTGTTTGTCAGTCATGTGCTTTCTGTCTTTGTATGCTTTGGGGAAATAGTATTTTGTCCTGTCACTTGTATTATTTTTAATAAAATACTGATTGGCCAGTAGCCAGGAAGGAAGTATAGGAGGGGTGACCAGGCGGGAAGTAGAGATGGGACAATGAGAACAGGATTATTCTGGGAAGAGGATTCTGCAGTCTGTAGTCATGATCTAGACACAGAGCAAGCAAGATTTGACTGCCTTGCCAAAAAAGTACCAAGCCATTGGCTAACCTAGACAAGAATAATTGGCCAATTTAAGATGTAAGAATTGTTAGTAAGAAGCCTGAGCTAATGGGTCAATCAGTTTATAACTAATGTAGACCTCTGTGTATTTCTTTGGGGCTGAATGGCTGTGTACTGGGTGGGACAGAAACCTCAGACAACAAATGGTGCCAACAAGGACAACTGCATCCACTTAAAAACATGAGAGACCTTGGGAAGTTATTCTAGATAGAAAAGAATAGAGTTAAGCATGACTTCTTGATGGCAGCACTTTCTTGGATGGGCTCCGCTTGCTAGAGGCAAGCTCTCTCATTTAAAAGAGGCTTCCTAACTCAGCTTTCATTGCAGAGCCTTGCAGCTCTTTTAAGAGGCCCCACCACCAAACACTTAACTGGTATTTATGAGTAGCTGACCTCATGCTTTTGGGGGGTGGCAGGAGCCTTGACACACCATAGAGTTGTGTCAATAAACATGGTTCCCGACAGTACCTCTGTCATGAGGCCAGAATCTCAGAAAGCTAAAGAATAGGCTGGATCCAACTGTCAAAGCCATGGTTTTAATCCTAGCCATATCACTAAGCAAATTAAAGACTTGTGTGGTCAGAAAAATAGATGTACAGTAAAGATAGATTCAAAGATGAAGAAAACATCTAAATAGTTTACACTGTGTTTAAAGATATATGTAGGGTTGGGAGAGAAATGAAAAAGGAAAAAGTCCTTAAAAGAAAAAAGAAAAAAAGAGAGTAGTTGGGTGTGGTGGCAAACACCTTTAATCCCAAAATATGGGAGGAGAGGCAGGCAGATCTCTGTGATTTCAAGGACAGCCTGGCTTACAGAGTGAGTTCAAGGACAAAGATACATGAAAAAACCCTGTTTCAAAAAGCTAAAAATTAAAAAATAAAAAAATAGAGTTTAAAATAAAGCCACACAAAGATGGAAAACATGCAGAGAGTCTCGATACTGTATGTTATTATGTTTGAATTGTTTGGATGCTGAGGAAGGAGCAACAGCTGCTAAAAAGTACCTGTTTATAAATGCTACTAAATTAATCCAAGATAGGTATTTTGAAAATACCTTGACTTCACAATTGAAGTCAAAAGGAATGTTACTTTGTAGAAGAGGCTTTGCTTTTGTTTACACAAGAAATGAGAGGCTGTGGATTTATTCTAGGTTAAGAAAATTCAGGTTTGATCAAGGAAGACCATCTGAGAAATCTCCAGCAGGAACAGATGGCCCAGATGTCAGAGTTCTACATCCAGAATGGATTCAAGATGCTGCCTGAGATGATCAAGCCTCACAGCATACTCCAGTCAGGACTTGATCATCATTCTAAATTTTCTTTAGGTCCCCATAAAATTATCAGTGCCTCCAATCATCAGGAAGTAGCATGGAAAACTATGCCCACATTCCCAAAAAATTGGACTCTAGATATTTTCCTTTGTTTAAAATGTTGGTTACAAGTTGTTATGGATAATGGTCAGGAGAAAAGTTAAACAAAGGATATTAGATTCAGAGTTCTTGATTTTTTTAGGGGAAATGCTCGTCCTGTCACTTGCATTTGAAGAGATAGCATAAAAATGGCCAATTAAGAAGACAGGGAGCAGGGCCATAAAATTTAATGAGGTTCAAGTGATCTTGGGTGGCATCCTGTCCTTAAAGATAACTTGTCAGTAATTTATGGCTCTTTGTTGGGTTTTCCTGACCAAAAACTGACCAAAGGGGTTCAGATCTACCCTATCTTATGTACTTCTTACCCAATCCCAAAACAACAGGACATGGCCTCCCCTGACCATGGTGTTTCCCCTTTAAAACTTTGCCCCTTCCCCGTGTTTAGAGCTGCACTTCCCTCACCCACTGCATTGGTGTGGTAGAGGTGTAGTTCAAACTCCAGTTTGAATATTAATTAAAAACCCTCATGTAATTTACATCAGAATCCTGCTCCATGAATTTAGTTGGGGACCAGAAATTTGGGTATAACATTATAAAAGTTGCTGTGTTGATAGTGTCTCTTCAGAGCAATAAAACCCCTAAGACACTAACTAATGAGTCTTTGTATATCATGTGGATATCATATGATTCATGAATCTTTATCTTGTAATGTGAATTTATTTCCTATATATTCATCCCCACTGTCACTCCTGATGCCATATGATATGAGGCCATTCCTAGATGTCAAAATGTTCAGGCTATCCAATGCCAACCTCAAATAAAGTATATAGATAATGTGCATGTTGTTGTAGAAACTGTGTTATCTTTACTTAATGGCTATTATCTACTTATAAACAAATACATAGCACATTTATCTTCTTGGGTCTCAGTTATCTCACTCAAAATGATTTTTTCCAGTTCCATTCATTTTCCTGCAAATTTCATGAAGTCAGTTTTTAAAAGTTGAGTGATATTCTGCTGTGCAAATATACCACATTTTATTTGCCAACTCTTCTGTTCAGGGATATCTAGATTATTTCCACTTTCTAGTTGTTTTGTATAAAGCTACAATGAACATATGTGATCAAGTGTTCTTAGGATAGTATGGAGTATACTTAGGGTATATGCCAAGAGTGGCATAGCAGGAACTTGAGGTAGAAAAATTTCCAACCTTCTGATTAAATGTCACACTGATTTTCAGAGTGGCTGCACAAGTTTGCACTCCAACCAGTAAGTTGAGGTTGCCCTTATTCCACATCCTTGCCAGCATTTTCTGCTTCTCACATAACTGTTCTTAGCCATTTTGACAGGTGTAAGATGGAACCTCAAAGTAGTTTTGATTTACATTTCTCTGATGGTTAAGAATGTTGAGCATTTCTTAGCCATTTGAGTTTTCTGCACTGGGATTTCTCTGTTTATATATGTATACTATTTTTAATTGAATTATTAATTTTTTGACATCTACTTTATTGAATTCTTTATATATTTTGGATAGTAGTCCTCTATCAGATATGAAGTTAGTAAAATCTTCCCATTTTATAGGTTATCATTTATCTGAATGACAGTGTCCTTTGTCTTAAAGAAGCCTTCAATTTTATGAGGTCCCATTTATTAACTGTTGATAATAATGCCTGCACTATCAGTGTTCTGTTCAGAAAATCTTTTTATCTTATTTTCTTATTTGAAGATTTTCTAATATATAACTCTTTCACTTGCTTGCTTAGAGTCATCCCAAGATAATATATATTATTTGAAGCTATTTGTGAAGGTTATTGGTTCACTTCTTCTGTCCATTTTCTATGTCTATAAGAGATCTACTGATTTTTGTGAGTTAATCTTGTATCTAGCTACTTTGCTGAAAGTGTTTGTCAGCTGTAGGAGTTCCTCCATGGAATTTCTCAGGTCAATTATATATATTATTGTTTCATCTGTAAATGATGATGCTTTGATGTCTTACTTTTTTTGTTTGTAGCCTTTTGACCTTCTTCAATTTGCTTATTCATCTAATTAAAGCATTAATTATTATATTGAATAGATATGGACAGAGTGGACACCTCTGTCTTGTTCCTAATTTTAATAGCATTGCTTTGGGTTTTCATCCATGTAATTTGATGCTGGCTATAGACTTGGTGTATTATGTTCAAGTATGTCCCTTGTATGTACAATCTATGCAGGACTTATATCATAAAGGGGTATTGGATTTTGTCAAAGGTCTTTTCTTTGCATGATTATCTAATTTCCATTTATTTGTATGGTAGTAGTAAGAAATTAACTAAGACTTGTCTTTATCCTCTTTTATTTATGAGCTTACCACGGAAATATTTTTACATAATATTATTGGAGAATAGTCGCCTTTTAGTACTGTCATTCCTTAACTAAACCAAAAGTATTAATGCAGTAAAATTTTATATTATTTAAGGATTGTATGTGTCTGAATATGCATACCTTTGGGTAAGAACATGTTGGTTATGTAAGATAAATGATAAAACTGTTTTTTTTAAATAAAATGATGTATTTTAAAAAAAGGAAAAAATTGCAATACATTTAGAACATGTCCAAGGTAATTATCTTAAACAGAAGAAAAGTTTACATTGATTCATAGACTTATAGATTTCACTTCATGTTTTCTTGGATGTGTTGCTTTGGGCGTGTAGCAGAACAGCAAATTATATTAATATTAATTATATTAATAGAGAGGGTTTATTAAATTCTTGGAATGTGAAGAGAACTGAGAAATTCAATATTTACTTCAAGGGTACAAATGTATGAACCATTTCTTCTAGAACATAAAACTTACCATCTGAAAGTTCTGTTATTTCCCTTTAGTCTCACAGGCTGATGACCAAACTTTAGCACAGGCATTCCAGAGGACACTCCAGATTCAATCTTTAACACTGATCAGTATCACAATCCTGTCGTTTTCTCACCAGGACATTTTGTTAATTAGCTTGTTACAGTAGCATATAATAGTATTCCATTGCTTTTCAACATGGTATTGCTTTAAACCTGAAGCAAGGGAAGGTTGTACAATTTCAGTTTCCTTTTTCTTTGTGACCATGTTTATGTTCTAACCTGATGTGATGTGATTTCAGGTACAGTTATGTTGTCCTTTATTATATGTAAACGTAGGAAAATGATTGTTATTATTACTATATTCATATAATCAATTTGATTAATGTTTGATATAAAAAACATGTGCGGAAAATGTATTTTAAGAAGACCTATGTTCAATTACATATAGGGTATCCAAAAATAATAGAGAAAATATATTTTAAGATTGAACATAAATCAAATCTCTATGACTCGAGTGAATGGTACTATTGTGAGGCTTAGAAATGGTAATAAAATGTGCAGTTATATTTTGAAATATAGATGTATAAGAAATGACAGTCATGTAGGCATCTCAATTTCAACCTGTCAAATACTAAAATCAATAATGATAGTTGCCTATGGTTAAGCTTCAGGACATCCCTATTTAGAGGAGTTCAATAAAATCTCAAGTTTAAGAAAAAAATATGTAAATATAATAAAATGTTATTAGGTGCCTTGAATATAAATATAGAAACTTGCTAGAAACACATAGGTTTTTGAATAAGGGTGGAAATATGGCATGTTCTGAATGACAGGAAGGGCGAAAGAGTCATTTTAAGAAGCAGTTATTGTGAAAACAGGGTTGGCACGGATTCACATAGAGAAAGGAAAGAGTTAAACTGCATTAACAATACATCTTGACCAGGCAGGACACTGGAGACCAAAACATAATACAAGGCTGCCAACATAATGAGCTCAGACAACCTTTTGTTATGTTTGGGGAATTGGGCACTCTTTTCAGGAGTCATTTTCAATAGCCCAAATCTAAAGCCTCTTGCCAGAAACTGTTGGCTGCTAGAACCCATCATTGGGGAGTTGATAAACAACAGGACTGTTAGCGTAGAAGTGGTTTTGGCAACAAGTATTGCAAACAATTAAAATATTGCATCACCCTTGGAGACCAAGAGACCTTATGAGAAGAAAACACTGACCACAGTGTGCCAAGCATCTCTGGGGATGCTCTGTCCCTTCCCTGCTACATATGCCTGAAGCAAAAACTCACATTTTAAGCTTTCTCTGTGTAGAGCTGATTAGAAAAAATGCATTTTTGTGAGTGTGACCAGCATATAGTTTACAGGCTACATAAGTATGACCACTGAGAAGTGGCAGGATGCTTACTCATCCCTGATTATCTGCAAAGTAGTGACTTTTAAATCATGATATACATTGAAAATGATAATTTTTTAGGGAGGTACTAATTTCACATTCTAAAAATTCTGTTACATTTAAACAACATTGCATACAGAATCTGACTTTAGAAGGTATCAGATTTATTATAGATATCATTAGAAAGGACCATCTATTCATCTATTTATGTTCCCAGGTGGCATTTTAGAAAGGAAAGAAGTATAACATCTCACACAGTACTTTAAAAGTTTTAAATTTATACTCCTGGTAGACCTGGCAATTCATCTGTAATTAATGTATGTTTTTCAGAGTACAAGGAAATCACCAAATAAATGTTTTTGATTGAATATTATAATATACTTATAATCAAATTTGACTCTCCGGATCAGATATTGTAATATTTTTAATGAATAATAATAAGGCTTTGCATCTCAAACTGTTTCATTCAGGGACATTAGTCTCTTCTAGAGCTTAAGAAATGTTTCAAATGTGATGAACTGGACCAATTGACATTTAAAAATATCTGAAAATAAATATTCATGGTTGTTATGGATTTTCATTTCACCTTGGTTTTAATTAACACAGGATCATAACCTAGGAAATTAACTGTTTATGCCTTTACCCTTAGAGATACAAGAAAAAAGCAGTCCATAAAAAAAAGAAATTCCTACTTACTTATGATCTTGTGTTAATTATAACCAAGATAAAGGGTAAATACAGAATATTAATAGCTTTTTAGAGAGCGAAGAACAGTAGATTGCACCTTCTTGAGCTGTTCCTAGAGAATGGCCACCAAGAACTGTTTATCAATAAGGACAGACATGCTGTCTTTGTTCCTCATGCCTGTCCCTATTGTAGTTCTTAGGCGACCACATATTGATAATGCTCCTATCTTTGTTGAAAGTCCTGTTGATAAGAATAATTGTGGAGCAACAAGCTTTATGTGGATTACAGTGTGAGAACAAAGGTTTGGCTAAATGATTACTTTCACACTAGGGCCACATCATATAGAAAAGGATCTTGCAGTTGCTTTAGAGGAAGAAGTTTTCTCAACGAATGATTAATACACTGTTGAGATATTTCAGGATGAATTCCATTATGAAAGGGAGAAGAGTCATGGTTTCACAAGATTTCAACAGAATTGACAGCAACTATGCAAAAGACAGGTGTTCCCAAAGCTCTGCAAATAGGTTCCCCACCAGATAAAGCTCCTGTGGGTTTGTCTATTGATCAATCACATGAACATTTACTACACAGTCTTGTGGACATTTGAGAAATATGAAACATGTTTACCAATCTACCGAATAGTTTCATTTGTGTTTAACATAGTGACCTGAGTCTCGTTGACAAATGATATGGTTTTCATTGCTTACAATTATTAAGCCGGGCATACACATTTCTTTCCTACTGGAAGTATCCTCTTTATCACTATTACCTTTGACCATTCTCTAGTTTTCATTTTAGTTGACATAAGCAAAGCACATGGGAAAAGAAAAGCACAAAGCACTAAGCATTAATAGATATATTAGTACTGATATTCATAAATATTAAATCAGAAAAATTGCTTCTACCTGTGGATCTTAGCTTCTTGTATTTGGAGTGCTCTTATTAATTCCTACATTATAGAGCAACTATGTAAATTAAAATATAATTTTAGTAGTTATATAAAATATTCAGAGAATATTTTATGAAACACAACTTGTCAATTTATTTTTAAATGATTTTTACTGTATGACTTGTTAAATCAAATGAAACTAAATTAAAAGGGTAAAAAATAGTTGCTGTCATATTTGCATATTAGTCTTGAAGTCTTTGGAAGGACATGTCTGTAAACTAGAAAACAGATTATACTTTCATTGTATCAGTTTGCTATCCCTGATTTAGATTCGAAAGAAAGAAATTCCACTCCAGTAGGGGTACACATGTTATGGAGTAACAAATCACCTTCCAATTTAAAAGAAAGAAAGAAAGAAATTTAAGGCATACTCCATGAAATGAAATCCATATCTGACAGTGGTAAAGTGACTAAGAACCTGAGGCTGTATGGGCCATGGGACAAGGGGAAAGACTATTGCGGTTATTTTGCATAAGGAACTTAGCAATAAAATCACTCCTGATAATTTACCAACTATAATACTCATGGTTCCTTGCTCAACCCTCCTCAGAGAAGGTACATTTTGCAGTGGATGGAAATTACCACAGAGACCTACAAATAAGAAAAAATCATTGAGTAATAATTTTGTGCACTTAGTTATAAATGGAACACCTTCATCATATGTCTCTTCTGAAAGGTTAGAAATCTTTATGGAAAATGAGGTAAAAAAAAAATTAAGGTGCCAGAGGTGGTCAGAGAATCCAAAGAAAGAGTGTTTTTCTGACACCACAGGAATGATCCACATATGAACTCACAGATACTCTATGAGAGTACATAGGACCTGCTTGGTTTCAAGTCAGATGAGGTCTCAGCACTGAGAAAAAGTAATAGATATTGTTTCCCATTTCTAATCAAGGAGCTATATGAAATTGATACCAACTGGCAAAGTGATAATCAGTTTCCTCCAATAAATTCTCACTGTTTGTATCAACCACACTCTCCATTCCCAGGAATTGTTGGATAATACACATCAACAAATCTGTAGTTGGGGGGATTTTTTTTTACAATTTTAATATCATCATTTTATATCTTTTATTATTTTTTGGTTGATTGAGAGAGAGAAGATGAAGTTGGCCATGTACGGAGTCGGCAAGGTCCTGGAATGAGTTTATGGAGCAAAACCCATGGTCAAATATATATTGCATAAATATTAAAGAAAGAAGAAAGTAAATAAAAGGAGAAAATATAACCCATTTTATTTTATAGGAGCTTGAAGGGTTATCTACTGAGGAGCAGTAATACTCTTTTACTATCCCTTTCTTCCTTCACTAATAAAATTATTTTTTCTTATTTTTACTATCCTCTTCATCATTCACTTTTCTTGTTTTTTGTTGTTGTTGTTGTTGTTGTGGGTGTGTCTGAAGCTTCTAGCCCCACATCTTGGGTTCCATCTAGCTCTCAGGTGAGATGGGAGTTATCTTGATGTTCTTATGGATTAAGTAGAATTCAAAGTTGATTTTACAGTATCTTTCAGGTGTCTCATCTGTAAAATAATAATAACTTTGGGGATTAATTTATTTTAGAATATTGATACATTACAGCATTATGTGATAAAAATTCCCTCTGGGATACAAAAATTAATTTGTTGTCCCGTACTCTATGGGAAATCTGTCTTAAAAGGCAATGGATAAACAATGATGTTAACTTTCTGAGGTCTCCAGCTGGTAAGTGACAGGTTTTGCTTTTTGAGGTCAGACTGTCAATATCACAGGTTAAATGAGTATATTTTAATACCTTTCCATTCATAAGTCTGCACTATTCTAGCATTCTATGAGCAAGGTATAAAAAGCATAAAACTTTTAAATATGTACTGTTATAAAGAAAATAAATCAAATGAAATATGAATATCTGAATAAAGACATTCTTTGATGTCGCAGAAGCTTTATATAAACACCAATCTTGTGAAAAAAATATTATAGTGGGAAGACAAGGATGTGTTGTTTAAGTTACACTTGACCATAATTTATTTATATTGAGAGTGAAGAATTCCCAAATATTTTAATTCTTAGGTAATGAAATAAGACATGATATCACTATGATGTGATAGAAATCAGAAAGTGAGGGGATATTATGTGTTTTATCAACAATTAAAGTGAGGTGAACAAAGACTAGTGACTTTGCCAAGTCTGCTGGGAGGATATCAGTTTTTCAATGTCCAATAGTCAAACTTAATATTGTACTTTTTTCATGTTTATTCAATGATATTATGAGTTTCTAATTTGTAATTAATTCAAATCTGAGATTTAGTGTGAAAAATAAATCAATATATTTCATAGAATTTTCAGATGTTGCACAAAAAGACTCTAAACATAATATATGCAATGTGTAAAAGATTTAAAATTAAAATAAATCAATGACATATAAATATGAATTTATACTAAAGGTCAGAGAAAAATGCTATAAAGGTAGCATGGGAAAGCTTAAAAATATTTGAGGATAAAAAAAATTTTATTTTCCTCAGTGTTTGGCCCTGGTTATCCCTTTCATCTTACTGGAAATATGATAATAGAATTTACTCTTGGCCAAATACAATGATCCTGTCATCTGCTTAGTAATATTTGAAAAAAGATAACTACATATTAATTTAATGCTGTTGAAGGAACTTGGTGTTCAATAAATAGGTTATAACTTTTTATTATAAAATGAATCCTCAGGCAAGTTACTTTTCATGTATCATTCCACCAGGAGGGAAGACAAGAAAAAGCTCGTTTTCTTTTCAAAGAAATTAAAGTGTAGGGATCATCTACAAGTGAGACAAGCAGTGTAGCTGAATTACCAAAGGTAGGGACAAGAGAGAGTCAGTAATGCTTCTTATGGGGGCTCCGCAGTGCTCTGTCCATCTAAGGGAGGAGTCAACACATTCTCATGGGGGCTCCGCAGTGCTCTGTCCATCTAAGGGAGGAGTCAACACATTCTCATGGGGGCTCCGCAGTGCTCTGTCCATCTAAGGGAGGAGTCAACACACAATCTAGTCCAGTTCTGCACTCAAACTATAATGGATTCCTTTCCTCTCAGCTCTTTTTTTTTACCCCCTACAACACCAACTCATTTTCAGTTTATTGTTGTGTTGATCTCTGATAGCCATCTTAGAGCCTTTCCAGCTGTCTCCCCAGCTCTACTGTTTTCAGAGGAGTAGAACAGAGTTTTCACTCTTGATTCCTTTCAGAACCCACTGAAATATATAATAACTTTAGTGGGGAGATGGACATGATAATATATGTACCGACACCCAAAGTGGAATAAATTTGTAACAAGAAGATGTGAAAATGTCGAGATTATCCATGTAAAACACCAACAACAGATTCTTAAAATGTTCATTTTGTAGGTGCCAGAGCCCCAGCAATATTAGTCTGGTTTAAAATACAACATCTTCATTCTTTTAAAAAATAAATTAGAAAAATATATTCATTCATTCCACACAAAATAGATAGAAACTCTATTAAATTCACTATTTGAATATGATTTAAAGTCAGCAAAGCACTCAAATATTCAGATAAGTAATAAATTTGAGGTGTGAGAATGTGAATGTGCACATGTGTCTGAGGATGTGTTTGCCCATGTGTGGAGGTCAGAAGTGAACATCTGGATACTTCCTTCGGTCATTTCCAATATTATGTAGTTCACTTGGTTTAGAGTTGCTGGGCTGTGAGCACTATGCTCTTGTGTTATGAGTACAGTCCAACATGCCTAGAATTTTACAGGGTAGAGATTTGAACTCATGCCCTCATACTCAGCAAATACTTTGTCCAATGAACCATCTCTCCATCTATTTGATAAGTATTACATATTAGGAAGTAAGAGACAATGTTCAATTTAAAATGTTAGGTATCAATTCATACAAGATGTTTAGTTTGTTATAATGGAGAATAATATATTGGCAGCACAGATTTCCTGCATATTTATTCATGTAAGAAAACTAAAGAACCATTCAGATAATTGCAATGAATCAAGTAGTTACATTAATACAAAAAACACCCTATGAGGAAAAGATTTTAACAAATTAGACATTATTTTCCTTGCTACAGAGGACCATTAAAAGGTTCTTTGAGTTTTCTTTAAAACTAAGCCTTAAAATGTAGATAGTCATAATACCTATAAATTGAATATGTTCCAGGGAGAAAAATAACTATTTGACTATTGATGGAAATGATGATTAAATGTTCAGTCAAGAACTATAAATTTAGAGGCAGGTGGATCTCTATGAGTTCGAGTCCAGCATGGTCTACAAGAGCTAGTTCCAAAACAAACACCAAAGCTACAAAGAAACCTTGTCTCAAAAAAAAAACTATAAATTTTGCTGATTCATTAAATCAACTATTTTTCATCCTTTATAAAAAGACTATGAAGATGTTTGAGTTTAGTAAGTTTGCTCTAGAATTGACAGAAAAAGCATCCAAAATACTGTATTATCCAAAAAGTTATGAAAATAATTTGAGGTGAAACATTTTTACACATCACCATTTCCACAAAGCTTATATTATTCTCATGTACAAATATTTCATAGCAGATTTAAGTGCAAAAATATGGAAAGACTAGGCTTATTTTAATAACAAATAAAGCAACCATGCCAAGATCACAGAACCTATGATGACCAACTTTGTTTGATATTTTACCATGTATTTTTGATTTATAGAAAGGAAAGACATCTCAAGTCTATAAAAAAGAAGAAAGTTTTCTAAGAGAGAAAAGTAAATTGATATAATGGCAATTTTGTGTCTGTCATATCCTTTGTTTGACTAACAACTTTCAGCATCAAGCAGTTAACAATTTGGTGGGATTGATAGGAGCACAATGGGATACAGTGGTCTTGACATAGCTTGTAAATAGATTCCACTTCAATATTGCTATTACTTGATTGTGTATGTCATCCAAAATAATTTTCAAGGAAATAATTGGTTAAAAAATGCTCTGTTCTTAAAAGTGAAAATCATAAAAATATATTTCATGTTAAATTATTAATTGAAAAAGTAATACTTAAAATGTGCAGTTATTGACTTTTGCAAGCAGAAACAAACTGAATGAAAAGTCAATTATTTACAATTTACATATCTTCTTCTAAAAGATAATAGCTTACTTTCTCTTCTGTATTACTGCTTTGTGTCAAAAACCTGGTGTTTACAGATACATTGATAATGTATATTACTGGGGATTAGAACTGTCTTCTCACCCCCTATCAGCTGATTCTAACACATGTGAAATAAAACTGTTATCATGAAAACATTAACAACTGAACAATGATGTCCATCATTGTCATTTCATTCAACTATAACCACGGGGCTCTGGATGTTCTAAAATATGCCTCGAAGACAATAAGCAAGAATTAAAAGTGGTAATAATAATATTTCCATCTACCAATAAATAATTATTCTGAATCAGTGGATATATAAAGTAATATGAACCACAGTAGATTTTAAGATTATTCTGTGGTTATAAACGTTTATTTTTCTCATGTTTAGGCTGGAATATTTGAAAGAAGCTTCGGTGGGTATAGATAAATTACATATTTAATCACACCTGCAAAAATATGTGTAATGATGTGTCAAAAATATGTAGTAATGAAAGGCATCTTTCAATTTATTCAGGAAACCCCAAGGCAATGGAAGACATGCTAAATATTGAATTGGTCGTGTGTACGAATGATAAATTTATGGTTTTGGTTTTTCTTTTTCTTTCTTTTTTTTTTTTTTTTTGGTTTTTCAAGACAGGGTTTCTCTGTGTATCTCTGGCTGTCCTGGAACTCACTCTGTAAATCAGGATGGCCTTGAACGCACAGAGGTCCACCGGCCTCTGCCCCCCTCAGTTCTGGGATTAAAGGTTTTACCATCACTGCCCTGCTATTTTTGTTTTTTCAGGGAAGGGTTCCTCTGTGTAGCTTTGGAGCCTGTCCTGGCATTCATTTTTGTAGACAAGGCTGGCCTTAAACTCACAAAGATTTGCCTACCTCTAACTCATGACTGATGAGATTAAAGGCATGCTCCACCACTGCCTGACTTCGTTAATGTCAATTTAATATAAAAAATAAGTTAATAACAAATTATTACACAATTTTTATTCTAATATTATATTCATTGAGTTGGAAAATGAACCATAGTTGTAAAAACAGCGATGTCTCTTTGGAGATTGCTTTGGGAAATGATCACAGTCATAATAATGCAAAAGATGGCCACTCAAATTTAGGAAAAATTGTTGAATCATTTATTAAAGAAACAGAAGGATGTTACTAATGGGGATTGCTTACTTTTGCAAAAAATATCCATAGAATTACATACAACCATTAAATAAATGATTTTATTGTTTTTCAGATAAATTATTTCTTATGTACCACTTCTGATCACTAATGAAACAATGTGGCTGAATAACAATGTGACTGAGTTTATTCTACTTGGTTTGACACAGGATCCATTTAGAAAGAAAATCTTATTTGTTGTGTTTTTGCTTTTTTATATGGGGACATTAGTGGGTAACTTGCTGATCATTGCTACTATCAAGACAAGCCAGGCACTTCAAAGTCCTATGTACTACTTCCTGTTCTACTTATCCTTGTCTGACACCTGCTTCACTACAACCATAGCCCCTAGAACAATTGTGGATTCTCTCATGAAAGAGGCCTTTATCTCTTTCAATGAGTGCATAATACAAGTGTTTACTTTCCATTTCTTTGGCTGCCTGGAGATCTTCATCCTCATCCTCATGGCTGTTGACCGCTATGTGGCCATCTGTAAGCCTCTGCATTATATGACAATCATGAGCCACCGGGTCTGTGGGATATTGGTGGTCATAGCCTGGGTGGGATCCTGTGTGCATTCATTAGTTCAAATATGTCTAGCCTTGAGTTTACCCTTCTGTGGTCCCAATGAGATTGATCACTTTTTCTGTGACTTGCAGCCACTGTTGAAACTTGCATGTACAGACACATATATGATCAACCTTCTTCTGGTGTCCAACAGTGGGGCCATTTGTACAGTGAGTTTCCTCATGTTGATGGTCTCTTATGTCATCATCTTGCATTCCCTAAGAAACTACAGTGCTGAAGGGAAGAAAAAAGCTCTATCCACCTGCATCTCCCACATCATTGTGGTCATCCTTTTCTTTGGACCTTGCATATTTATATATACACGACCTGCAACCACATTTCCTATGGACAAGATGATAGCTATATTTTATTCAATTGGGACACCTTTGCTTAACCCTCTGATTTACACACTGAGAAATGCAGAGGTGAAAAATGCCATGAAAATGTTATGGAAGAAGAAACTTGTCTCAGATGATAGAAAATAAATGGAGGTCGTTCTTCGATCCTTTTTCATAGTTAGCTTTAAATTAGAAGTCAATAAATTTTACTTCTATTACTAGTTTAATATATCAGTTTCTTACAGCATTAGATTATAAACTCATATAGTAAAGGGACAATGTGAAACATGCTGAGTCAATTTTACATAGAAGAATAAAGCATGAAGCACAAGTAAGTGTGAAGATCCTTTGTCTTTGTTCATGAGTGATGCTGTGTCTCTGTCTTTCCAGTCTTTCTGTCCCAACAGCTTGCAGGTGTGGTTGTAATCTTCTGTCCTCTTTCTTGTTGACTTCTGATGTTTCCTCCTAATATGTATTTGTCTGTTAAATCACATTTTATATTCAAAGCCTGATAAGGTTTACCACTTTCAATTATTTATTATTTTTAGTATTTTATTTGTGAGATTTTAATATAGTTATAACTGTTCTTTCTTCTCTTTCATCCCTCAAAACTCTCCCATATATATTTTCTGTCACTCGTTCAAAATTGTAACCTCTTCTTTTTACTCCTTTCTATAGCATGCATATTTGTGTGTGTGTGTATGTATATATATATATATATATATATATATATATATATATGCATAGATTCCAATTAGATATTTTTTATAAAGATGCTTTGGTTTTACAGAAGTTATTCTATGAACATAGCAAATTTTTCAATATGTAATTAATGTAAGCCTTTTCATGTTTCTTTGGGACTGAATGGCTGTGGGAACAGGCAGAACCAAAATTTCCATCTATACCAAACATTAACAGGATACACAGAAAAAATTTCACTCTTGAGAGCCTCTGGTTCTCTTCTCTAAATGTTGGGTTTGCAGTCACATGATTCATTTTTTAATTTTTAAAATTTTTATGGTATTTTATTATTATTATTACAAATTTTCACCTCCTCCCTTCCTCCCATTTTCCTCCCCCTTCCCCCATTCTCCCTCCCCCTCCCTCTCCAGTCCAAAGAGCTGTCAGTGTTCATAATCCCTATAGCTTTCTTATGACTTGATCTATTCTACTTTATTAAGATTCATCTTTAATCTATTAATTATAGTATGTTTTTCATAGCAAAGTGTAAGACTTAGTGCAGCATATCTGGAGTAGTTTAAGGTATAGATGTCTATACAAGTCAGCACCAAGAGAAAAATCACTTCAAGATAGGGTATTTGAATATATTAGCAGATTAAACAGAAATAGGATGACCCAAGGGAATATTTCAGGCTTTGAAACAGAAATTTTATATTGCAAATATAAATTATTTTAATGAATTTTGAATCCAATCCAGAAGAAAATATTAGAAAAGGAAAAGCAGACTTTGGGATGAAATTTTTACATTAGAGAAGTGTTGAATTTGGCATTAATTAACACTCTAGTACTGAAGAATATTAATGCTAATAATATTTCTAATGTCAATGTTTTCTTGTGTGATTTTCTTCATAGAAAAAAATTAAACATGAATTATTTTTTACTTAAGATTTCTATTACTTTCATTAACCAATAAATTGTATAGCAAATTTTTAATCAATTTTGTTATATCAGAAACCATTAAATTTCTTTCTTTCTTATTTTTCATTCCTTGGATTATTTTTAGTGCCTAAAATTATATGTAGGTCCTTGTACTTGCAGGCCATAGGATCTATGGTAGAGACATAACCATATCTTAAATTTATTTAGCTCAAAGCATGATTACATTTTTTCTGTGTTAGTAGAAATAAGTATAGTCTACAATAAGCTATACTGCTATGTATATTGTACATCACTTCCTTTTATATTCTTTTATTTTCAAGTTTCCCATAATTCTTGAAAATATTGTTATTGTGTAATGCCTATAGCTTGACTCTGTTAGTATAGAATTTTCAGTTTTAAATTCAAGATGACAAAATAATATTTGGTACCTTCTCTTTCTTAATAAAATTACAATTTTCTTCTTGTTCTAGCTTGAACTTCAAGTACTATATTGAATAGATGTAGTGAGAGTGGACAGCTTGTCTTGTTCCTGATTTTAGTAGAATTGCTTTGAATTTCTCTCCATTTAATTTGATGTTGACTACTGACTTGTTGTAAATTGACTTATTGTGTTTAAATATATTCCTTATAGCTCTGATCTCTCCAAGTCTTTTATCATAAAGGGATGTTGAATTTTTTCAAATGTTTTCTCAGCATCCGCTGAAAAGATCATGTGGATTTCTTATTTCAGTTTGTTTATATGGTGGATTATATCCACAGATATTTGTATTTTGAACCATTCCTGCATCTCTGGAATGAAGCCTAAACTGATCATGTTGAATGAATTTTTAATGTATTCTTGAATTCTGATTGTAAGTATTTTATAAAATATTTTTGCATTAATGTTCCTGAAGGAAACTGTTTTGTAATTCTCTTTCTTCATCGAGTCTTCATGTGGTTTGGATATCATGATGACTGCGGTCTCACAAAATGAATCTGACAATGTACCACCCGTTTCTATTTTGTTGAATAATTTGAGGAGTATTGCATTAGGTTTTCTTTGAACATATGATAAAATTTTGTTCTAAAACAGTCTAATACTGGGCTTTTTATTATTTGGTTGTAAGACTTTAATGATTGCTTCTATTTTCTTAGGACTTATAGATCTATTTAAATTGCTAATCTTGTTTCAACTTTGTTGAGTGGTAACTATCAAAAAATTGTTCATATCCTTTATATTTTTCAAATTTTTTGGAATCTATGAGGGTGATACTAACTAAGACTCCTAGTATTGGGGGTGATGAAGTCTTAACTGGCCATCTTCTATGAGCAGAAAGGCTTCTAGTGGTGGGATTGTGACATCAATTCAGTCACAAAACCTTTGACCTACAAATCTGTCCTACCTGTAATATGTGCTTGGGTAAAGATGGAAAATTTGTGGCAGTGACAATCCAATGGCTGGTCCTGATAGAGACCCATGCCATGAAAGGGAACCCATCCCCGACACTACTTGAGAGCCAGGAATCAGAGGCGAGATAGCCAAGAGGACAAGGATAGAACCAAACCTAACTTGATAAAAGTCAATGAAATGATTCCTATTGAAGCTCAGCTCTACTCACAGACAGGATCCTATCATAATCATTATCACAGAGGGTTTGTCCAGCAAATGAAGAGAACAGATGCAGAGACCTACATCCAAACATTAGAAGGAAATGAAAGAATCATGTGTACGAGGCTGAGGAAGGATTGTGGAAGCCAGAGGGTCAATGACACCATAATAAAACCCACAGAATCAACTAACCTAGAGTCATAGAGAATGAACCAACGATCAGTGAGCCTGCATAGGTCTGACCTAGGTTTCCTATATATGTTATGGTTTGTAGCTTAGTGTTCTTGTGGGACTCTTAAAAGTAGGAAAAGGAGCTGTCTCTGATTCTGTTGCATGCTTTTGGGACCCTTTTCTTTCTAATGAGTTTCTACCATTCTTTTTTAATATGAGGGAATTTGCCTACCCAATTATTGCAACTCAATATGCCTTGTTTGGTTGGTATTTCTTGGAGGCCTGATCTTTTATGAAGGGAAATGGATGAAGAGCAAATCTGCTGAAGAGGCAAGTTTGGGGGACCGACTGGGAGGAGAGCTATGAGAGAAAACTGCTGCTGGGATGTAGTATATGAGAGAAGAATAATGAAGATAAGGAAAACAATGCATATTGAATATAAATGCATAGTTTTTATTTACTTTACTTTATAGATATGAGTGTTTAGATTTCATATATGTCCATGCATTGTGCATGTGCCTGGTGTCCACAGACACAAGAATAGGAAATTAGATGTCTTGGAACTGGAATTGCAAATTCTTATGGGACCAGGGTTTTTCTTTTTGGCTAACACAACAACCACTTCCAAATCATGACAAGGAGACTTATTATTAGTTTTGAATGCTTGATCTAGTTTATATTAGTTTCAAGATAACTGTTTTAACTTAAATTATCCTGCTTCTCCTTGCCTAACTTTTGCTTTGGGGCTTTTAAATTTTCTTTTCTTCTGTGTATCTTAGTTTCAGTGCTTCTCATGTCTCCTGGCTGGCATCTGCCTGGCTTCCTGCACTGGGTATCTTACTGTTTTCTCCTCCTCCTTCTCTTGTTTCTTCTCCTTATTCTATCTACCTAGCAGCCCCAGCTATCTTTTCTTTCTGCATAATATTTGGCTGTTCAGCTTTTTATTAGACAAATTGGGTACCTTAGGCAGGTAAGCTGAAACAAAGGCTACACAACTTTACATAATTATACAAATGCAACATAAACAAAAGTAACACACCTTTACACGGTTAAAGAAATATTCTGCAGTATAAAGAAATGTAGCACATCTTTGCCCATTTAAATATTCCACAATAGGTTGTGAACCTCAATACAGATGATGCCAATTAGACCTGGGTCTTCTTGAGAACAACACTTAACTGCTGAGTCATCTTTTTTTACCACTATTAGGACCTTCTTTATAGTCTATCTAACATTACTTCTGAATATGTAGTGAACATAGAGCTCCATTTTTACTGTTGCACATCTCCTGCAGATTGTGACCTACATTAATCCATTTGAAAGAATTTGCAATAAAGATACAAATAAGACTAAGTGTGTAACTGCAATATGATGTGGGAGTCTGCTGTTTTGTGTTGATTTCATTTGTTAAATAAAGAGACTGCCTTGGCCCTTTAATAGGACATAAAATTAGGCAGGTGGAGTAAACAGAACAAAATGCTGGGAGAAAGAAGCTGAATCAGTGAGTCGCCATGATTCTCCCACTCCAGACAGACGCAGGTTAAGATCTTCTCTAGTAAGCCACCTCATAGGCTACACACATTATTAGAAATGGGCTAGTCCAGGTGCGAGAGTTAGCTGAAAAAAGGCTAGATATAATGGGCCAAGCAGTGTTTAAAAGAATACAGTTTCGGTGTAATTATTTCGGGTATAAAGCTAGCCGTGAGGGCAGCTGGGTGGCGGGACACAGCCCTGCTGCTCCTATTTCAACACCAATAGGTATTTTGCTTGAAGTAAACACTAGAGTGGAGGAAAACATGGAAATCTGAGCAGTGTAATGGAAACATTGATGTGGGCAAATGAGGGAGGGCTATGACCTGTTGAACTATTTTACATCTCTTGGGTTGTCACTACCATTTCCTTTCCTTTGAAAGAGAGCATTGTTTTTCACATCTAGACAACACTGTTGTTTATGAGAAAAAAACCTGCTATTTGGTATTGTTTGCTTTCTGCACAATCATCTTCCTATATTACTTTTTGCTTCCCCCAGCAATTCAGTGAAACATCTTAGGAAAGCCTGGCTAGGAAAGTACAGACTTACAGAGATGTGAGACATTTGACGAAATGTTAGGAGATACTTAAATAGGTGCAGGAATGGGCCTTATGAGAACTTCAATATGAAAGTGGATTCTGAAGGTTTTAATAATGGCTGTCAGAATACATGTCTAGAGAGTAAGAAATCATTTGACATGTGACACCCAGTCATGACTTAAGAATGGATATTATGAGTGTGGGATCCAGTTTCTCTTTCTGCTGCCTGCAGATCAAGATGTAGAACTCTCAGCCTACTCTCCTGCATCATGTCTGTCTTCATGCTGCCAGGCTTCTACCAATGATAATGTAATAAACCTCTGAAAGTGAAGGCCTTTGTTAATGAAGTTAATGCTTTCTCCGACAACATTTTTGGACCATGAGAGCCAGCTGATATAGTTTCCATGAGTCTCTTCCTAACTGTAAGGATATCAGGAATAGATTATCAAGTTGATGATAAATTGATTTTTATGTTAAAAATGGATTTTACTGTGGTGTTCAGAGATAACACTTGAAGCAGCAATGAAGGAGTGTTTCGCTTACTTCACATCCTTTCCAGAACAGCTGTCATTAGCGTTTTGGACCTTAGCCATTCTGATGGGTGTAAGATGGTATATCAGAGTCATTGTGATTTGCATTTCCCTGATGGCTAAGGATGTTGAGCAATTCTTTAAATGTCTTTCTACCATTTGAGTTTCTTCTGTTGAGAATTTTCTGTTTAGATCTGTACCCCATTATTTAATTGGATTATTTGTATTTTCGTTCCTAATTTCTTGAGTTCTTTCTATATATTTGAGATCAGCACTGTGTCAGATGTGGGGTTTGTGAAAATCTTTTCCCATCTCACAGGCTACCATTTTGTCTTATTGACCATGTCCTTTGCCTTAAAGAAGTTTCTCAGTTTCAGGAGGTCCCATTTTTTGATTGCTGCTATCAGAGTTTGTGCTACTGATATTATATGTAGGAAGTGGTCTCCTGTGTCAATACTTTCAAAACAACTTCCCTCTTTTCTATTAGGTTCAGTGTAACTGGATTTATGTTGATGACGTTGATACACTTCGACTTGAGTTTTGCCAATGGCATCTTAAAATTTGTAGGCAGAGGGATGGAATTAGAAGAAAAAATATCATGAGTGATGTAAGCTAGTTATATAAAATATTCAGAGAATAATGAAACAGTTTATTTTTAAATGATTTTTACTATATGGATTGTTAAAACAAATGAAGTTAAATTAAAAAGGTAAAAAAAATAGATGCTTTCCTATTTGCTTATTTTGTTTTGTTTTCTTTCCTGTGAGGTGTGCACAGCAGGGTGGAGAATGGCATATGAGGGATTCAGGAGGTGAACAGAAGTGGGGTGCATGATGTGCAACCCCCAAAGATTCTATAAAGAAGTTAAATCTATTTTCAATGAATATACCAATATCTCAGCTTATTTTTTTGTGGACCATAGACAAAATTTCCTTGCCTACGTGTTGAATATATGACATCATTGTAGATAATGAAGTATGACATGTATTGCAGTTTATGAACTACATTACAAAAAATGCTTATGACCGTATTGTTCATAGTAATAAAATGTTTGCTGAAAGCCTAATGTGTGAATTGTTTTGAAAATATCAAAATGTAATAAGGTAAATATTGAAAATAGTCCTAAAAGATTTTATTTATTCAAACTAAAGCGATAATGTTGTTAGGTGTGAAAAATCAGGATCCATAGAAATAGTTCTCTCAAATCATATTATTATCAACCTCCAGCAGTCTGGACTTAAATATAAAAATGTTAAAATATTGTTAGAAAAACAACAAATAACATCAAAGATTGAGTTACATACATTTTCTTTATGGATACTGCCACCCACATTACATCGTGAATAAGATCATATTTTATCATGAGGATATTCCAACGTTTCTATTATCCAGCATAATTTTTTTATAAATTTTTTTGAACAAAAGATTTTTGTTATTTGTGAATTCCTTTAAATATTGGTGAAAGCATAGAGATCATTGTTGGCTCATTTATTCCATAGCTGTCTGCTTTAGAGTCTTCATCCAGTTACATACCACTTTTTTTGAGATCTACATTTTTCTCTGCTCCCGTCCCTGCCTCTCCCCTTCCCTTCAACTCTCTTCCATGGACCTCATGCTCCAAAATTACTCAGGAGATCTTCTCTTGTCTCTTTCTACTTCCCGTGTAGATTAGATGTATGTATGGCTCTTTTAGGGTCCTCATTTTTGTCTACGTTCTGATTTGTGGCCTTGTTTTCTTTGCTTCATGTTTAAAAACCACTTATGAGTGAGTAGATGTGATAATTGTCTTTCTGTGTCTGGGTTACCTCACTCAAAAAATTTTCTAGCTCCATTTATTTGCTTGCAGATTCAAAATATTGTTATTTTTTTCTGCTGTGTAGTACTCTATTGTGTAAATGTACTACATTTTCCTTATCAAGTCTTCAGTCGAGGGGCTTTTAGGTTGTTCCAAGGTTCTGGCAATAACAAACAAAGCTGCTATGAACATAGCTGAACATATGTCCTTTGGCATGATTGAGTATCCTTTGGAAATATACACAAAAGTGGTATTGCTGGGTCTTGAGGAACGTTGTTTCTTAATTGTTTGAGAAATCGCCACACTGTAGTCCAAAGGGACTATACCAGCTTGCATTCCGACAAGCAATGCAGAAGTGTTCCCTTTACCCCACAACCTCTCCAGCAAAAGCGACCTTTGGTGTTTTTGATCTTGGCCATTCTTACAGGTGTAAGATGGCATCTTAGAGTTGTTTTGATTTGCATTTATCTGATGACTAAAGATGTTGAACATTTCCTAAATGTCTTTTAGCCATTTAAATTCCTCTGTTGAGAGATCTCTGTTTAGGTTTGCACTCCATTTTTTTTATTGGATTATTTGTTCTTTTGATGACCAATTTCTTGAATTCTTTGTTCATTTTGGAGATTAGACTTCTGTCTGATGTGGGGTTAGTGAAGATCTTTTCCCATTCTGTAGGCTGTCATTTTGTCTTATTGACTGTGTCCTTTGTTATACAGAAGCTTTTCAGTTTCAGGAGGTCCCATTTATTAATTTTTTCTCTCAGTGTCTGTGCTGAAAGTGGTCTGCTGTGTCTATGTGTTCAAGTATACTTCCCACTTTCTCTTCTGAAAGGTTCAGTGTGGCAGGCTTTATGTTGAGGTCTTTGATTTGGACTTGAGTTTTGTACATGGTGATAGATATGGGTCTATATTCATTCTTCTACATGTTGATATCCAGTTATGCCAGGACCATTTTTAAAATATGCTTTCTTTTTTCCATTTGATGTTTTTTGCATTTTTGGCAAAAATCAGGTGTTCAAAGGTGTGTGGGTTAATATCCACGTCTTCAAATCTGTTTTATTGGTCCTCCTGTTTGTTTTTATGCCAATACCAGGCTGTTTTTAGTACTGTAGCTCTGTAGTAGAGTTTGAAGTCAGGGATTGTGATGCCTCCAGAAGTTCTTTGATTGTACAGGATTGCTTTGGCTATCCTGGGTTTTTTGCTTTTCCATATGAAGTTGAGTACTATTCTTTCAAGGTATATGAAGAATTTTGCTAGGATTTTGATGGGCTTTGCATTAAATCTGTAGATTGCTTTTGGTAAGATTGCAATTTTTACTATGTCAACTCTACCTACCTAAGAGCATGGGAGATTTTTCCACTTTCCAGTGTCTTCTTCAAATTCTTTCTTCGAAGATTTAAAGTTCTTGACATACAACTCTTCTACTTGTTTGGTGTGATTTACTCTGAAATATTTTATGCTATTTGTGGCTATTGTGAAGGGTTATGTTTCTCTGATATCTTTCTCAGCCCCTATATCATCTATGTAGAGGAAGGCTACTGATTTTTTTGAATAATCTTGTATTCTGTTCCATTACTGAGTGTTTATGAGTTGTAGATATTCCTTGGTAAAAAAAATTTGGGGTCACATATGTAAACTATCATATCATTAGCAAATAGTGATAGTTTGAATTCTTTTCAGATTTGTATTCCCTTGATCTCCTTTTGGTGTGTTTTGGTCTAGCTAAGACCCCCAAGAACTATATTGAATAGATATGGAGAGAATAGACAATCTTCTTTTGTTCCTGATTTCAGTGGGATCACTGGTAGTTTCTCTCCATTTAGTTTGATGTTGGCTATTTGTTTACAGTATACTGCCTTTATTATGTTTAAGTATGTTATTTGTATTCCTGCTCTCTTCAAGACCTTTATCATAAAGGGATGTTGTATTTTGTTGAAAGTTTTTTTGGCATCTAATGATATGATCATGTGGTTTTTATTTTTCAGTTTGTTTATATTGTGGATTATGTTGACAGATTTTCATATGTTGAAGCATCCCTGCATCTCTGGGATGAAGCTGACTTGATCATGGTAGATGATGGTTCTGATGTGTTCTTGGATTTGATTTGCCAGTATTTTATTTAGTATTTTTGCATCAATGTTCATGAGTGAGATTGGTCTGGAATTCTTTTGTTTAGTAATGTCTTTCTGTGGTTTGGGTATCAGGGTAATTGTAACCTCATAAAAAGAGTTTGGCAGGGGCTAGAGAGATGGCTCAGAGGTTAAGAGCAGTGACTGCTCTTCTAGAGGTCATGAGTTCAAGTCCCATATGGTGGCTCACAACCATCCATGAGATCTGGTGCCCTTTTCTGACCTGCAGGTGTACATGCAGATAGAACACTGTATGCATAATAAATAAAATCTTTAAAAAAAGAGTTTGGGAATGTTCTTTCTGTTTCTATTGTGTGGAATAATTTAAGGTGTATTAGTATTACTTCTTTTTTGAAAATCTTGTAGAATTATGAGCTGAAACCATCTGGTCCTGAGCTTTTTATGTTTAGGAGACTTTTGATGACTGTTTCTATTTCTTCAGCAATTATAGATCTGTTTAATTTGCTTATCTAGTCTTGATTTAATTTTGGTAAGTGATATTTATCCAGAAAGTTGTCCATTTCTTTTAAGTTTTCCAATTTTGTGGAGCACGGGCTTTTGAAATATGACTTGATGATTCTCTGTATTTCCTCTGTGTCTCTTCTTATGTCCTCCATTCATTTCTGATTTTCTTAATTTGGATAGTCTCTCTGCCTTTTGGTTAGTTTGGATAAAGATTTGTCTATTTTGTTGATTTCCTTAAAGAACCAACTCTTTGTCTCATTGATTCTTTGTATTCTTTGTTTCCATTTTCTTTATTTCAGCTCTCAATTTTATTATTTCCTGCTATCTAGTTCTCTTGGGTAAGTTTGCTTCTTTTTGTTCTAAAGTTTTCAAATGTTCTGTTAATTCACTAGTGTGGAATTTTTCCAGTTTCTTTATGTAGGCATTTAGAGCTATGAACTTTCCTCTTAACACTGCTTTCATTGTGTCCCATAAATTGAGGTATGTTTTGTGGTCATTTTCATTGAATTTTTAGGAAGTCTTTAATTTCTCCCATTATATCTTCCTTGACCCATTGATGATTCAGGTGAGCATTGTTTAATGTCCATGTGTTTGTGGGTTTTCTGGAGTTACTATTGATGTTGAGTTCTAGTTTTAAATTATGGTGATCCGATAAAGTACATGGGGTTATTCCATTTTTTGTATTTGTTGAGGCTTGTTTTGTTACTGAGCATGGGGTCAATTTTTGAGAAGGTTTCATGAGGGGCTGAGAAAAAGGTTTATTCTTTTCTGTTTTGATGGAATATCCTATAGATGTCTGTTAAGTCCATTTGAGTCATAACATCTGTTAGTTATCTTATTTCTCTGTGCATTTTTTGTCTGACTGACTAGTCCAGTGGTGAGAGTGAAATGTTGAAGTCTCCCACAATTAGTGTGTGGGGTTTAATGTATGATTTAAGCTTGAAAAGTGTCTTTTACATATGAGGGTGCTCTTGTTTGGGAGGCATAGATGTTCATTATTGAGATTTCCTCTTGATGCATTTTTCCTGTGACTAATATGAAATATCCTTCTTTGTCTTCTTTTTGATTGATTTAGTCTGAAGTCTATTTTCTTAGATATTAGAATAGTTATACCCACTTGTTTCTTAGGTCCATTTGATTGGAATATCTTTTCCCAACTATTTACTCGGAGGTGATGTTCTTGAGGTTGAGGTGTGTTTCTTGTATGCAGAAAAAGAATGGATTCTCTTTTTGTATCCAATCTGTTAGCCTGTGCCTTTTTTTTGTTTCAAATGTCATTTTATTGCCAGATGGTATAACTAATTACAACTTTAAACTATAACTTGGTAATTTTAGTCAGGCAGCAAGTTACTGCAAGTTACTTACTCAAAAGTGATCTTCAGTCAACTCCAGATACACAACAAGGATCAGAAATACCCGAACTGGCCAATAGGGTTAAGTCACTAAATAAATGAATCTAGATCATTTCTCAGGAAAGGAACACTGTGATTTCAATAGACAGCAATACAGGAAGAGTTCTTCACACAGACTACTTCCAGTTTCTCTCTGGCCATCTCAACTGAGATAGCTACATTCACATAACTGGCTGAGCTGGAGCTTTCTTAGCAAGCAGCTTTAGATCTGAGATGCACTTGGCAATGGTCTCCTTTTCCTGCTGTGCAGAAATGCTCTGCACCACATTCTTTTCCACCCAGTCTATCATGTGATCTTGCTCCTTGCGATGCATCATGTTCTGTACAGAAATATGGTAGTCCAGGCAATTCTTTACCTCCTTATATGCTCTATGGAGCCGTTCCTGGTAGGTGACTTCCAAGGCCAAGGCAATATTATTCCTCTGAACATCTAAGAGGTAGTGGCACGTCTGAACCAGTGCCTGCTGTGCCTTCTCCAATTCAGTTGCATCCTGGATTTGTTTGATGGTTGCTTGCTTTACTTCTTCTAGTTGAGCAATTTTTTCCTATTTAAGTTTTTCAGGAAATTCTCCAATAGAAGCACCATATTTCTTAATCACATAGACAATCAACCCTACCACAGTTATGGTAGAGAAGGTCTCTGGGGTAATCACATATATTTCTTTGGACAGAAAATACAAGCTAAGCCCAGTTCCAAGCATGTAGGGTCCTGTTACACCAGTTTTAGGGTAAAGGAACTGGAAAAATTCTTCGGGAATCAGCCCAAGACGTACTTTTCTGTTGCGGGAGGTCCTCCCACTCCTCCAACCAATAGCTGCTGAGATACCAGCCCATTGGGGCGTGGTCTCTCTCCCTTTAAAAAAGCGGCCACTTCCCTCTCCTCTCTCTCTTCACTTCCTGCTCTGCAGGCTGCGACTAGACTCCCTTCCTGGTTGCGCAGAGGGCTGTTGTTTGGGACTGTGATCTGTAAGTTTTTTCCCCTTTAAATAAATATCACCCTATTAATCATAATTCCAAATTGGTGTGGCATTGTTTGTGACTTACGCCTTCACTTTTCCTCCATATTCAGGAAGAGGTGGTACAGGGGCGAGACGTTGCTGTCCTGTATGAAAGACCCTTGTCGTCTGTACTATCCCTGGTCCCAGTACAGCCGCGTTCTTCAGACACGGGGCTGCTGCGGTGGCAGCAGAAAGTACCACCCCAGACAGTACGGTCTGCAAAGGTCCAGGCAGCGGACTTCACGTCCCTGTGACCCCGACCGGAGACTGTCAGGGGCTGCCTGTGCCTTTTTATAGGTGAGTTGAGTCCATTTATATTAAGGGATATTAATGACCAGTGATTACTATCTCCTGTTAATTTAGTTTTCAATGTTGGTGATGTTAATTTGTACATTTTCCCCTTCTTTGAGACCATCAATTGTCCATGTTTGTGTTGATGTAGACAACTTCCTTGTGTTAGAGTTTTCCTTCTAGTATTTTGTTTAGGGCTGGGTTTGTGGTTAGGTATTGGTTAAATCTGGTTTTGTCATGGAATATCTTATTTTGTCCTTCTACGGTGATTGAAAGTTTTGCTGAGTATAGTAGCCTAGGTTGGCATCTGTGGTCTCTTAATGTCTGCATAATGCTTGACCATGACCTTCTGGATTTCATTGTCTCCAATGAAGTCAGGTGTAATTCTGATATGTCTGCCTTTACATGTTATTTGGCCTTTTTCCTTTGCTCTGTATGTTTCCTTTCTTTACTCTGTATGTTTAGTGATATGATTATTTTGTGGCAAGGGGACTTTTTTTGATTCAGTCTATTTGGTGTTCTGTAAGCTTCTTGTATCTTCATCAGCATATTTTTCTTTAGGTTTGGAAGGTTTTTTCCTATGATTTTGTTAAATGTGCTTTTGAGTTGAACTTCTCCTTCTTCTATGCCTATTATTCTTAAGCTTGGCCTTTTCACGGTGTCCTATATTTCCTCTATATTTTGAATTAAGCTTTTGTTAGATTTAGTGTTTTCTTTAACTGATGAGTCTATTTTCTCTATTGTATCTTCAGTATTTGAGATACTCTCCTCCATCTCTGATGAACAATATTCTGCTGTTCATGCTTGCGTTTGTGGTTCCTGATCATTTTCTCATGATTTCTGTTTCTATAATTCCATTGGCTTGTGTTTTCTTTATTATCTCTATTTTAGTTTTCAGGTCTTGAATAGTTTCTTTCATATGTTTGATTGCTTTTTCTTGGTTTTCTTTAAGGGATTTGCTGATGTCTTCCAATATTTTGTTTGTCTTTTCCTCCATTTCTTTGAGGAAATTTCTCATTTCCTCTTTAAGAGTTTTAAACATTCTCGTGAAGTTATTTTTTTAATCTCATTTTCTTCAGCTTCATCTATATTTGGTTGTTCAAGTCTTGCTGTTTTAGGGTCTTTAGGTTTTACTGGTATCATGTTGCTCTTTGTGGTGTTTTGTGTGTTCTTACCCTTTCTATTCATCTTTTCCTCTAATAGGTTTGGTTGGGTCTGTCTGGGATTCTATTGATTAATCTTCTATATGCCAGTGAATCCAAGGGTCAGATGGTTGTTCCTCGTGGTACAGTAAGTTCCATGGTTCTAGTTACAACTTTGGGTCACTCGGCGCTCCCAGGATTTGCTCCTCTCCTTGGACTTTGCTGTACCAGGCCTGCCGTATCCTACATTGTTGGCTCGAACCTGTTTCTGTAAATGTCCCTGGCCTGGATCTGTTCCTGCAGAGGTTCCTGGCTTGGGGTTGGTCCTGCAAAGGACTCTGGCTTCTGTCTACTCCCTTGGAGTTCCAGGCTCAGGTGCACCCAGACCTGCAGATGACCTGGTGCAGGTTTACTCCTTCAGAGGTCCCAGACTCACAATAGGACCCACAGAGAGCTCTAGTTTCTGCCTACTCCCTTGGTGGTCAAAGATTCATGCCCTATGGAGGCCCTGGCTTAGACCTAGTTCCTCGGAGGTCCTTGCCTCATGCTCAGACCCACAGGGGTCCTGGCTTAGGTATACCCCCGTGAAGGTCCCAGATACACGTCCAGACCCTCAGCAGTTTCTGGCTCTGGCTCACTTGCTCAGTAGTTGCTCCCCTGTACCTGTTCCTATGGAGTTTGCTGTCTTAGGTCTGCTCTGGCCCAGGTCGCAGTTGAGAGGGAGAGAGAAACAGAATATGACATTAGCAGGGTATAGAATTGACCAAGATCTGAAAGGAGTTTATGGAGGGGAAAACATGGTCAAACAAACATTGTACAAAATTTAAAGAAAACATAAAATAAAAAACAGAGAAAATATAACACATTATATTATAAGAGCTTGAAGACGTATCTGCTAATACTCTGTTTAGTAGCTTAAGGCACTGGTGGGAGCAGTAATATTCTTCCACTACCCATTTATTCTTTCACTAATAAAATTATTTTTTCCTATTTTCAGCTATCTTCTTCATCATGTACTTGTAGTGTGTGTGTGTGTGTGTGTGTGTGTGTGTGTGTGTGTGTGTCTGCATGAACAAGTGTATGCATGTGTGCATGTGTGTGAGAATGGTTGAGTTTGTCTGAAGCTTCTAATCCCATGCTTTCATTTCCATCTGGTTCTCAGGTGAGATGAGGATTACGGTGAATGAGCTAAGAGCTCATAGTTGAACTCATAATATCATACAAGTCTCATTTGTAAAATAATGATAACTTTAGGGAATAATTTATTTTGGATTATTGATACATTATAGCATTATTGTCAAAAAATTCCCTCTGGGATGCAACAATAAATTTCTTTTTCCCTATGGAAAATCTGCCTTCAAAAGGCAGTGGACAGACAGACAATGATGTTAACTTCCTGAGCCTACCAACTGGTAAGTGAGAGGTTTTACTTTTGGGGGTCAGCCTCTCATTATAGTAGGTTAATTAAATATATTTTAATACATGTCCATGTTTAATCTGCATCATTCTGACATCCTATGAGCAAGAAATAAATAAAAATAACCCCAAACTTTAAACACTTACTAAATCAAATGAAATCCAAATATTTGGATGAAGACATTCTTTAATGTTGACAAAAACTTTATATAAACACCAAGTATGTGAAAAAACATTATAGTGAGAAGAAAAAAATGTGTTCCATATGTTAAATTTGATGATAATTCATTGATATGGGATGGTGAAGAATAATTCACAAATACTTTACTTCTGAGGTGGTGGGATAAAATATGATATCACTATGAAGCTATAGATCTCAGAAATTGAGAGAAGACTGTTGCCTTATTAACAACTAGAGTAAGGCAAATAGATCCTAGTGACTTTGCTAAGCCTTCTGGATGATGCCATTTTTTCCATCTCCAACTGACAAGCTAGGGCAGAATACTGTGCTTTTCCCATGTATCTTCAATGATATCATGAGACTGCAATTTGTAACTCACTCACATCTGAGATTTAGTCTGTAAAATAAGTGACTGTATCTCAGAGAATTTTAGAGCAAATATATAAATAAGGACCCTAAACATAATATATATACATTATGTAACTCATTTATCAGTAGCATGAATTAAAGAAATATAAAGATGATTATATAATATAGTAGAGAGAAGATTCTATAGAGCACAGAAAACCATCAAAATATTTTGGCAGAAAATTTTCCTTTATCTTCCGTGTTTGTCCTAGTAACTCTTTTTTTAACTGAAAATACGCTATTATGTTTTACTCGTGCCCAAACATGATGATCCTGTCCTCTGCTTAGTAATATTTGAAATGAAGAATAACTACATAATAATTTCATGCTATTTAAGGAATCTGGCAAGTCAAAACTAGGTTAGAGTTTTTAAATGTTTATTAAGTCCTTAGAAAAGCTGCTTTTTCAGGTATCATTCTACCCCGAGGGAAGATTATCACTCTTTAATTTGGGCTTTAGGAAGTATTGAAACGCCAGAGAAATAATATATTTTTATGTATAAGAAAAGATTTTTATATTTTCTGTGATAATATTAACTTCCTCATGAAAATAGGGGAGTGTAGCATTTTTCTAGAAGAGAGACAAACAGGATAGCTGAATTAGCAAAATAGGGACTTGGAGAAGCACTGATGCTTATCATATGGACTCTGCATTGCAGCGTCCAGCCATGGGAGGAGTCATCACACATTCTAGCCCACTTCTGTTCCTACCTTTCCTGGGTTTCTTTTCATTGAGCTCCTTTCCTCCACTCACAACAACAACCCATTTTCTAGTTATTGCTGTGTTGATCTTTTATACCCATCCTATAGTCATCCCAGTTTCCCTTCAGCACTGCTCTGTTTTCAGACCAGTGCAACAGAATTTTAAAATCTTATTCTTTAAGAACCTGCTGAAAATGTAACAATTTTTGGTGGGGAAATGGACATAAGATTTTTATGCACAGACACTGAGAAAAAATATATTTGTATTAGGATATGAAATTAGCAAGATTACGTAAAACACAATGAAAAGATTCTGAAAATTTTCATTTTGTGGGTGCCAGAGACCCAGTAATATCACCACAATTTAAAATAAAACATCTTGTGTTACAGTTTATTTTGTTAATTTATCAGTTACTTAGAACTTATCAGTTACTTAGGGCTTTTAAAAAATAAATTAGGATAATATTTTCTTGCCCTCCACACATAATAGGTGGAAACCCCAATAAATTCATGATTTCAATATGACTTAAAGTTAGAAAAGCACTAAAATAATCAGATAAATACTAAACTTGAGGTGTGGGTGTGTGTATGTGCACATGTGCATGAGAATGTGTTTTCCTGTGTGTGGAAGTCAGAAGCAGGCATCGGGATGCTTTCTTCAGTTGTTTCAAATATTGTGAAGTTCAGTTGGGCTAGAATTATTGGGTTGTGAGCACTCTGCTCTTGGGTTATGAGTACATTCTACCAAGCCTAGCATTTTATATAGTAGAGATTTAAATTCATAACATCATACTCAGTAACCACTTTGTCCACTGAGCCCTGTCTCCATCTATAAGACAAGTGTTACATTTTTAAGAAGAAAGGAACAATGCTCAATTTAAACTGTTAGGTATCCATATATGCACATGTTGAGTTTGTTATAACGGAATATGATATATTGGAAGCATAGATTTTCTGCATATTTATTCAAGGAAGAAAACAAAAGAACCATTCAGTAATTGCAATTAATCAAGTATCTTCATTAGTACAACAAAACCTATGAGGAAAGTTTTTTCACAAACCATAGATTATTTTCCTTGTTACAAAACAATCAATAAAAACTTCATTAATTGTCTCTAAAACTGAGTCTTAAAATGTCAAGATGGTCATAATAACTATAAATTGAATATGTTCCATGAAGAAAGATAAGTATTTGACTACTGATGAAAGTAATGGCTAAATGTTTAATCAAAACTATAAACTTTACCAAGTTCATTAAATCTAGTCCTTTGGATTCCTTAAAGAAAGAAATCAGAGTTGTGTTTGAGGTTAATGTGCTTATTCTAGAAATGAAAACGGTAATGGGATTAATACAAAACGCTGTTTTATATAAGAAGCATATGCATTTTTCCATCGCCCTGTCCACAAAGCATATGTTATAATAGTGTACAAACATGTCACAGCAAAGTCAAATGTAAAATGGAAGGAAAAAATATTTGATGATTAATAGAACAATTCAGTTTTCTTACAGCCTAAGATAGTTGTCAAAGATCACAGAACCTATGGGTAAGTAACTTTGTCTGACATTTTGCCATTAATATTTTGATTCATAGAAAGGGAAGACATTTCAAGTCTTTGATAGAGAATAAAATTTGGCAAGAGAGCAAAGTAAATCCATGTAATGACAATTTTGTGTCTGTCATGTCTGGTCTGTCCCTTTTTTTTTTGACTAACAACTTTCAACACCATACAGAAAATATGGTGGTGGGATTGGTAGGAGCACAGTGGGATAAATAGTCTTTTTGTATAGCTTATAAATAGATTCCACTTCATTGGTATTACTTCACTATACATATCTTACAATTTCATTTTTGATCAGAAATAATTGGTAAAATGGCTCTGTTCTTAAAAGCAAAAAACATGCTAATATCATATTACATGTTAGTGATTATTGCCAAAAGTGGTATTTTAAAATCTGTAAATATTGACTTTTGCAGGCAAAAAAAAATGAATGGTCATTTACTGACTATATTTCCTATTCTGCAAAATAACATCTTTCCTTTTCTAATGTATTGCTTCCTCATTCCAAGAATACAGTGTTTATAGATAAATAGATAATAAAAACTACAGAAGATTACATGTATTTTCCAGTACACTGTAAGCTGATTCAAACACATCTAAATAAATAAATCTAAAATAAAACTGTTGTCACAAAAATTTTGCCAATTGAACAATAACGCCCACCATATTAATTTACTCAAATACAGGGCTTTGCATGGTTAAAATTAAAAGAGGTAATGGTAATGATATTTCTTGTTACCAAAAAATATTTATTGTGATCTATTGAATATATCACATAAGTATCACAGTGTATTTTAAAATTATTTGGAAGTTATAAATATTTATTTTCCTCATTTTTAGGCTGGAATACCTGAAATATCTTATTTTAGGCTGTTTTATAATGCTGAAATATTATATATTTAATCATATCTGTAATAGTATATATGATGATATGTCAAAAATATGTCATTCTTTATGGTGTTGTAATGATAGGCATCTTCATATTTCATGAAACCCCAAGAAAATCAAGTATATGTCAAATATTTAATTGGTGATACGATTTAATATTAATTTATAATGAAAAATGAAGTTAGTGAATGACAAAATACTATAGATAACATATTCTAAATTTATATTCATTGAATTATTAAATTAACCATAATTCTGATAGCAGGGATTTGCGTTTAGAGACTGCTATGGAAAACCATCACATTCAATAATCCAAATGTATAATCACTAAAATTTAGAAAGAAGTGTTGAATCACTTATTAAAGAAATAACAAAATATCATTAATGGGGATAACTTAGTTTTGCAAAAAAATCTATGTAGAATTACACACCAACTTCAAAATAAGTGTCTTTTTTGTTTTACAGATAAAGAATTTCTTATGTACCACTTCTGATCACTAATGAAACAATGTGGCTGAATAACAACGTGACTGAGTTTATTCTACTTGGTTTGACACAGGATCCATTTAGAAAGAAAATCCTATTTGCTGTGTTTTTGCTCTTTTATATGGGGACATTATTGGGTAACTTGCTGATTATCGCTACCATCAAGACAAGTCAGAACCTTGGGAGTCCCATGTACTTCTTCTTGTTCTACTTATCCTTGTCTGACACCTGCTTCTCTACAACCATAGCCCCTAGAACGATTGTGGATTCCTTGCTGAAGGAGGCGTCTATCCCTTTCAGTGAGTGCATAATACAAGTGTTTACTTTCCATTTCTTTGGCTGCCTGGAGATCTTCATCCTCATCCTCATGGCTGTTGACCGCTATGTGGCCATCTGTAAGCCTCTGCATTATATGACAATCATGAGCCACCGGGTCTGTGGGATATTGGTGGTCATAGCCTGGGTGGGATCCTGTGTGCATTCATTAGTTCAAATATGTCTAGCCTTGAGTTTACCCTTCTGTGGTCCCAATGAGATTGATCACTTTTTCTGTGACTTGCAGCCACTGTTGAAACTTGCATGTACAGACACATATATGATCAACCTTCTCCTGGTGTCCAACAGTGGGGCCATTTGTACAGTGAGTTTCCTCATGTTGATGGTCTCTTATGTCATCATCTTGCATTCCCTAAGAAACCACAGTGCTGAAGGGAGGAGAAAAGCTCTATCCACCTGCATCTCCCACATCATTGTGGTCATCCTTTTCTTTGGACCTTGCATATTTATATACACACGACCTGCAACCACATTTCCTATGGACAAGATGATAACTATATTTTATTCAATTGGGACACCTTTGCTTAACCCTCTGATTTACACACTGAGAAATGCAGAGGTGAAAAATGCCATGAAAATGTTATGGAAGAAGAAACTTGTCTCAGATGATAGAAAATAATAGGAGGTCATCAATCTTTTTTCATAGCTAGCATTACATAATAAGTCAGTAAATACAATTTATATTATTAGTTTAGTATATCAGTTTCTTAGGGTGTAGGTTTATAAGCTTGTATATTAAAGCAACAAGGTGAAATATGTTTTTGAGTCAATTTTATATAGAGGGATAAAGAATGAAATATACAAAAATATAAAAACTTTTTCTTTGTACGTGTGTATTACTGTGTCTCTGCCTTTCTAGTCTTTCTGTCCCAACAACATTTGTGGCCATTTTTTTGGAATTTTCTACCTTCTTTCTGTTGATTTCTGAAATTTTCTCCTAATTTTTATGTATCTATGTAATCACATTTTCTATTCAAAGCCTGATAAGGTTTAACCTCTTACAAATACTTATTTCTTTTTGTATTTTGTTTGTGAGATTTAATACAATTACAGTAGTTCTCCCTTATTTTTCCTCTCTCAAAACCCACTCATATATAAATACCTGCTCTACTTCAAAATTGTAACCTCTTTCTTTCCCCAATATTTGCTATTGCAAGCATGTGTGTATATGTATATGCATATGTTCTAGTGACTTACTTTTTATGAAGAATTTTGGTCTTATCAACAACTTAACTTCTTTTCTGGACTGAAGAAATTATGCTGTTCAAATAATTATAGCAATTGTGAGTATAGGTGAAATTATGCCAGATTCAAATAATTGTAGCAAGTGTGAGTACAGGTGAAATGCGTTGACTTGAAGGAATCCCTATTCTATTTGGGGATTGACTCAAAACTCTTATCATGTGTTTATTTAATTGTTCTAGAAGACTAACAGGACACACAGACAAAAAATCATTTTTCAGAATCTCTGATGCTCTGCTCTCAATGTTGGGGTTGCAGTCACAATGATTCCTTTGTAACCCTTATTCCCTTCTTCTGACTGGATTTATTTTATTTTAACTACTAAAATTTCTCTTGGACATACTATGTATAGTATGTTATTTATTGTGAAGCGTAAGATTTATTGCAGCATATTTGTAGTAGTTTAAGGTAGCGAAGTCTATACAGGCTAGCACCAAGAGAAAAGTCACTTCAATGTAGGGTATTTGGATATATTAGCAGATTAAATAAAAACAAGAAGACTCAAAGAAATATTTCAGGTTTTGAAACAGAAGTTTAATTTAGAAAATATAAATTATTTTAGTTAATTTTTAATCAAATCCAGAAAAAAATATTAGCAAAGGAAACCAGACCTTTGGATAATATTTTTATATTAGAGAACAGTATTAAATTATTATAATTAATTTACAAAACTGAACATTATTAATGCTTATAATATGTCTAACGTCAATGATTTTTTTGTGTTTTTATTCATAGAATACTTAAAGAAGGATTATTTTTTTACTTAAGATTTCCATACTTTTATAATCCAGTAAATTGTATAGCAAAATTTTTATCAACTTTCTTATATCAAAAATCATAAAATTTCTTTGTTTTATTGTATATTCCTTTTATTTATTTTTTGAATCCTTGAGATTAAATGTTGGTCCTTGCTCATGCAGGTAGGTCATGGACTGATGGAGGAAGGTTATTGGTTAATTATAATAAAGAAACTGCTTGGCCCTCATAGGTTAAAACATAGGTGGGAGGAGTAAACAGAACAGAATGCTGGGAGGAAGAGGAAGTGAGCTAAGAGGCCCTCTCCAGGGCAGATGCAATGAACTCCGACCCAGGATGGATGTAGGCTAGAATCTTCCCAGTAAGCGCACCTTGGGGTGCTACACACATTATTAGAAATGGGCTAGTCCAGGTGCGAGAGTTAGCCAAGAAGAGGCTAGATATTATGGGCCAAGCAGTGTTTAAATGAATACAATTTGTGTGTTGTTATTTCAGGTAAAGCTAGCCGGTGGCGGGAGCTGGGTGGTGGAATACAGCCCCGTAGCTCCCACAACAATGGACTCTCTAACAGAGATATAGACCTGCCTTATAATTTCTTTATCTCAAAGTATAATCATATTTTGAGAGTGTTAGTAGAAATTAAGAGAGTCTCCAATACTGGTATGTGTAGTGTACATCACTTCTTTTACATTCTGTGAGTTTCAGTGTCCCATCAATGTTAAAAAATGTTGTCATTATGTAATAACCATACTGTGACTCTATTATTCCAGCATTTTCAGTTCTAAATTCCAGTTGACAGAATAATATTTGGCAACTTCTGTTTCTTAAGAAAAGTTCCTCTTATGAAGTTATAGATAGGCATACTTACAGCTGTAACTTTGTTAACAAATTCAAAGAAGGAATTTATAAAAGAGATATAAAGTATGGAAGACTGAAAGACATAAAACTTTAAATGTTTATCTAAAAAATGTTTTGAAGTCCAGAAAGAAAAAAAGAAAAGAGAATTGTCTTATTGCTCTAACTAGAACTTTAAGTACTATATTTAATAGCTATGGAGAGAGTGTCCAGGCTTGTCTTTTCCTGATTTTAGTGGAGTTGCTGTGAGTTTCTCTACATTTAATTTGATAATGACTGTTGGTTTCCTGTATATTGCTTTTTATTATGTTAAGGTATGCTCATTTTATCTCTGATCTCTCCAAGACTTTTATCATGAAAGGGTGTTGGACTTTGATAAATGGTTTTTCAGCATCTAATGAGATGATTATGTGTTTTTTTTTATTTCAGTTTGTTAAGATGGTGGATTACATTGACAGATTTTCATATGTTGGACCATCTCTGCTCTCTAGGATGAGGGCTCCTTGAACATAGTGATGATTTGTTTGTGTGTTCTTTAATCTAGTTTGCCAGTATTTTTTTAGTCTTTTTTGCATCAATGTTCATGAGGAAGAGTGGTATATAATTACCCTTCTTGGTTGTATCTTTGTATAATTTCTGTATCAAGGTAACTGTAGCCTCATAATATAATTTGACAATATTCTTTCCAGTAGTATTGTGTGGAACAATTTAAGTAGTATTGATATTAGCTCTTCTGATAGAATTCTACACTGAAACCATCTGGTCCTAGGCTTCTTCTGGTTGGGAGTCTTACTGACTGCTTCTATTTTCTTGGGAGCTACAGGTCTATAAATTATTTGATTCTTATTTAACTTTGGCAGCTGGTATCTATCAAGAAAATTGTCCATTTCCTCTTTATTTTCCAAAATTTTTGGAGTATATTAGGGGGCAATAGCTAAGACTTCTAGTAATGGGTGTTACAGAGCCTTAACTGGCCAGGATTTCTTACCAGAAAAAGCTCCCAGTGGAAGAATGTGACAACACTTCAGCCATAAAACCATCAACTTACAATTTGTCCTACCCTCAAAATGTGGCATAGAACTTGTGGAGTGGCAAACCAATGACTGTTACTGATAGAGATCCATACCAAGAGAGGGAGCCCATGCAAGATGCTTACTGGAGGGACAGGGACCAGAGGATGGATAGCCAAGAGACCTAGGATAGAACCAAACACAACTGGGAAAAAAAATCAATGAAACAATTCCCAATGATACTCAGTTCTTCTAATAGACAGGAGCCTACCAAAATCATTCTTACGAAGGGTTCATTTAGCAACTGATGGGAGCAGATGCAGAGACCCACAGTCAAACATTAGAAGGAGCTGGAAGAATCCTCTGCAAGAGGATGAGGAGGGATTATAAGAGCCAGAGGGGTCAGGGACACCATAAGAAAACTCACAGAATCAACTAACCTGGCCAGGTTCATAGGGACTGAAAGAGAATGAACCATCAGGGAGCCTGCATGGCTCTGACCTCGGTTCTCTGCATAAATGTTGTGATTGTGTAGCTTTATGATATGTGAACATCTAACAGTGGAAAGCAGATAAGCTCTTACCTGTTTTGGGGATCTTTTTCATCCTAATGTGTTGCCTCCATCCAGCCTTCAGGGTATTTGCATACACTTAATGCAACACAATATATCTTGTTTGGTTAATATCCCTGAAAGGCCTGCTCTTTTCTGAAGGGAAATGGATGAAATGTGGATCTGGAGGAGAGGAAGGTAGGAAGAGGGACTGAGAAGAAAGGATGGAAGAGAAACTGCAACTAATATATAATATATGAGAAAAAATAAAAGCAAAATATTGCATATTGAATGTGAATGCATCCTTTTCATTTATATTATGAGTGTAGGTTTCATGTGTGTCTTTGCAGCATGTATGTGCTTGGTGTTCACAAACAACAAAAGAGAAAATTGGATACCTTGGAACTAAAGTTGTAAATGGTTGTTGTACCGGACTTTTTCTTTTGGGCCAATGGTCATGTCTCAAATCATAACTCAGAGACTTACTAGAATTGAATACTTGGCTTAGCTTAGGCTCATTCTGGCTAGCTCTTTTAACTTAAATTAACCTGTTACTTTTTATCTACCCTTTGCATCAGGATTTTTTTTTTACTTTTCTTTCCTTTGTCTATTTTACTTTTACTGCTTCTTATGTCTGCTGACTGGTGTCTACCTGGCTTCTGGCCTTGGGTGCCTCACTTCATCTCTCTTCCTCCTCTTTTGTTTTATTTTATTTTTTTTAAGAAAGCAAACTATCTTTTTTCATTTTACATACCAAATCCAGTTCCAACTCCCTCCCCTCCTCCCATTCCTCCACTTACTCCCCACCCCGCCTCCTATCTACTCTACAGAGAAGGTAAGGCACATTGCTTTGGGGAATGTCCAAGGCACTTCCTACTATATCCTGACTGAGCAAGGTATCCATCTAAAGAGAATAGGTTCTCAAGAAGCCATTACAGGCAGTAGGGATAAATTCCGGTGTCGTTGACAGTGGCATTCTATCTTCCTGTCAGCCCTACCTATTCATTCTCTCTGCCTAGCTATATACTGCTCAGGGTTTTTATTAGTTTAATCAAGTGACTTGAGTAGACAAAGTGAAACAAATGCAACACAGGTTCACATAATTTAAAAAATTCAGCATAAATAAAAGTAACTCTTATTTACATAGTTACAGTAATATTCTTCAGCATAAACAAAAGTAACATATTTTTGACCAGTTAAAATAATATTCTACAATAGGTTGTGAACTTCAACATGGGTCCTGGGAATTAGAACTGCGTCTTCTTCAAGAACAGCTCTTAATCATTGAGTCATCTTTCCCTCACTATAAGGACCTGCTTTATAGCCTATCTAACATAAGTTCTGTACATACAGTGAACCAAGAGTCCCCATGCTTGCTGCCACATACCTGCTGCAGACTGTACCCTACACTATACCATTTGAAGGATTTTGCAATAAAGATGCAAATAAACTGAATGTGCCACTCCAATAGGCATTTTGATTGAAGAAAACACTTTTATGAGGAAAAGATGGAAATCTGTGTAGTAAATGAAAATATTGGTGAGAGGAAATGAGCATTATAACCTAATGAACTATTTTACATCTCCTGTGTCGTCATTAACAGCTCCCTCTACTTTGAAAGAGAATTTTTTTCACATCTAGACAGGGCTGTTGCATATAAGAAGAACCTGCCATTAAGCGGTGCTGGCTATCCACACAAGGATCTTCCTTCACCGCTTTTTACCTCCAACAGCAACTCAGTGAAACGTCTTAGAAATCCCAGCTAGGAAAGTACAGACGTACCTTAAGATTTGCGACATATAATAATATGTCAGACAATAATAGGAGTTAGCTAATAGGTGCTAAAGTGGACTTGGTTCTGGGTTACCTCACTCAGGATAGTGTTTTCTATTTCCATCCATTTGCATGCAAAATTCAAGAAGTCATTGTTTTTTACCGCTGAGTAGTACTCTAATATGTATATATTCCACACTTTCTTCAGTCATTCTTCCATGGAAGGGCATCTAGGTTGTTTCCAGGTTCTGACTATTACAAATAATGCTGCTATGAACATAGCTGAACAAATACTTTTGTAGTATGATAGGGCATCTCTTGGGTATATTCCCAAGAGTGGTATTGCTGGATCCAGGGGTAGGTTGATCCCAAATTTCCTGAGAAATCGCCACACTGCTTTCCATAGTGGTTTCACAAGTTTGCATTCCCACCAGCAATGGATGAGTGTACCCCTTACTCCACATCCTCTCCAGCAAAGGCTATCATTGGTGTTTTTGATTTTAGCCATTCTGACAGGTGTAAGAGGTGGGGCTGATCTATTGGGAGCTCACCAAGGCCAGCTGGACTGGGACTGAAAAAGCATGGGATAAAACCGGACTCACTGAATATGGTGGACAATGAGGGCTGATGAGAAGCCAAGGACAATGGCACTGGGTTTTGATCCTACTGTATGTACTGGCTTTGTGGGAGCCTAGCCTGTTTGGATGCACACCATCCTAGATCTGCATGGAGGGGGGAGGACCTTGGACTGCCAACAGGGCAGGGAACCCTGACTGCTCTTTAGACTGGAGAGGGAGGAGGAGGGGAGTAGGGCTTGGGGAGTGGGGGAGGGGGAGGGAAAAGGGAGGCGGGGAGAAGGCGGAAATTTTTAATTAAAAAAATAATAAAATAAAATACTTGGTGAGATTCAAAAAATGAAATGACCCTTTAAAACTCTAAAAAAAAAATAATAAAGTGGACTTGGTGAGAACTTCACCATTAGAGTAAGATCTGAAGGTTTTGATAATGGGTATCAGAATACAAATCCAGAGAGTATTGTGATTTGGCTGCTTGCTCCAAAAAAAAAAAAAAAAATAGGATGAGTTCTGATTCCCTGTACCTTGTCCAACTTTATTTAGAGATAGTATCCTTACAGAGATAACAATGCTAAAACAGTCTTAAGGTGAACCCTTATATAAAGGGAAAGTAAGGAATAAAGATAAGCACATAGAAAGGAATGCAAATGATGACAGATTTAAATAATTCTTTTAAAACCAAAGAACTTCCACGTGTGCCAATAAGCTCCCCAACTCTAGCAGATGCATGATCTGGATTCTCCTCAGAGTTCTGTGCAGTAACCTATTCAATTGCTAGTATGATCTCAAACTTTAGCCTACAGACTGCAAGAAAAAATAAAACCTACTATTACTTAAGTTCATGGTACTTAAGGCCACCCAAGGAGACTCATCATAGATATTATTTTGAGATCCTTAAGAATGGAGTACTACTCAGTGGTAAAAAAAAAAATAATGACATTGAAATTCTCAGGTAAGTGGATGGATCTAGAAAAAAAGAACTTATTGAGTGAGGTTAACCCAGACTCAGAAATACAAATATAGCATGTACTCACTCATAAATGGCTCTTAAGACATAAAGCAAACAAAAACCAGCCTACAAAACACAACTTCAGGTAACCTAGACAATGATGAGGACCATAACAGAAACATACATGGATCAAAATAGGAAGGAGAAAAAGACGAGATCTCCTGAGTAAATTTGGAGCGTGAGGGTGATGGGAAAGGGTAGAAGGGAGAGGGAAGGGAAGAAGGGGAATGGAGAAAAATGTATAGTGCAATAAAAACATATAAAAAGAGCAAATGAGAAATGACTCTTTCTCCCTTAACATAAATCATGTGTTATGGTGCATCAGATATCTAAACAATTTAAAATATTGTTAAAGATACAGTTGTAAACCTAAACACAGGTTGTTAAAATTACATGAGTTTGTTTTTGACAGATTGCTCCAGGAATTTCCTTAGGGATTACCAGTGGGGTGGTGTCCAAATCCCTCCAGTGCCCTTCAGTTCTCCTCTACTGAACTGCAGCTTCTCTAAAAGCTTTGAGCCTTGCAGGGCCGGACTTGGAATTTCATCACCACGGAGAAGGAAGGAAGACAAGGGGACAAAGAGTCCAAATGTATCAAAATTTTTCACATAAATCTGATGTGCTTCTCATTCTTGTTCTGAGTCCCGACAGGGTAAGTTTTAATGACAATCAAATACATTGTCATGAATTTGTGAATCATAGATATTATTTCAAACGCTGATAGGAACTGGTCAACACCAAAAGTGTAATCATTGCTATTTTGCTTTCTATTTTTCACCCTTTCTTCTTTCCTTTGCTTTTTAAAAATCCCTGAGTCTAAAAGAAAGTCATAGGATAATCTATTCTTATTTTCTTGTTTTCCAGTAGAATTGTAATCTTTTTTAACTTTACATTCTGAAAAAAAGAACTGTGTGTCAGCTGCTTTTGATAAATGACTTTCGTTTGTATGATAGCTTCATATTTCAATCGTTGGCTAGAAAATTTTGGAGGATGTATTCCAACAGAAAATTCATCATTGGAGTATGTTATTGAAGTCTTAATTTTAAATTTGGGACTGATAAAGGCTGGAATAGGATATGAAATTAAGAGAAAATAAGCTTTTAATTACTTGAAATAAAAAATTATGATAAACTAAAACACTTAGTATATATAATGAAATCAAAGAAAAATAAGCAAATATATAAAATAAATCCCAGAAATCTTTAAACAATCAAATAAATAATCTTAATACAAAAAAAGACTGTCATTTTTCTATAATTGTTTGGTCTGATTATTCCACAGTATAAGAGGGTTTTCTTTTGCAGGCAATAGATTAGTGTTTCTTGTATAAATTATATTTTCCCGGATTTCAGTCCTTTCATTCATGACATCAGTTGTTCTTATGTTCTTTGTGTTCATATTTATATAATACTTTTACTAAAAAGTATTGGTCAAAATAGTTTACAACTTCTATAGAAATCCATATTTTTGGAAGTATTAAAGTCACAAAAGAAAATATAGCCTCAGGGCTTTCCTTGTCTTACAAATGTCTCATAAATGTTCACTTTTTTCATTTTCAAAATAAGGCAATTAAAAAATGCAGTTTTATGAAAAGAAAATAATGACAAGATATGTGTATATTTCACTGTTTAATGTGGATAAAATTGTTTTTCATAAAAATCCCCTGTAGTAGAAAATATTAGTATTATTTTACATGAGTAAAATCAAAGCTCAGAGATACAAGAAATATGCAAAGATTAAGAGATGACCAAAGCCAATTTTCTACAAATTGACCAATACAACCACAGTGATGGACTGCCTTCCTTGTGGACACAACAAAAGATTGAAATTGCATCTTAGATAATTGGCAATACCTATTTTTTAATAGAATACTTTATGTAAGAGAAAAGAAATCCAACATATTTGAAACTCTGAAGTTGAGAAATTTCCTCCTTCCCATAATTTTTGGCATCCACAATATCAGCTTTAGATCTAAGAGGTCAAGAATTTTATTTAATTCTTATGAAGGATTTAATAGAACAAGGGAATTTAGGTTTCTTCATTCTGAGAGCAAATGTGAAATTAAGGATATTTATGTAAATGGATGTGCTGACTCAATGTGTTCCTTGTTTCCTTATGTGGACTATTTCTTTGGATGTTCATACCCCAGACAGGAGTGTATTTATTGTCACATCATGTGTGACAATATGTGGATTCTAATGTTTATGTTTTTTCTCTACCTTACCTTAGTAAAAGAAAAAATGAAGTAGTAAATAATAAATTATTTTCTGCAGGATTATAATGAGAAATTATGATTTCTTCTGTATTGATCCAAATTCCATATAGTGAATTTTTCAAAAATCATATTAATATAATGGGCTTAAGTTGTCAATTAAAGAAGTAAGAAAAATATCTTTTGTAAGAAAATTAACATATAGTTTGATTATAATATCTTTTGATAATCATCTTCTTTATTCTTCAAATATAACCATGCCACGTCACTCCTTTCTTAATTCATTTGTTAGCACTCGGGTACTCTTGGAAATTATTTGTTGTGTTTTTTCACATACTCATTACTTCTGGGCCATCTTTGTAGTCTTATGTCTACGATGTAGTTCTCCTTACTCTCATACTGAACCAGTTAATCTATTGAAGCTTCTGCTTTGTATTCCATGGTAAGAAAGTAACATATTCTACTTTTGCCTTGTTACTACTATGTATTTAAACCTTTTCCCATTTTCAAATTTTCACTAAATTGTAATGAATATTTTTCCAGTGTTTTTTAAGGTAAGTTAAGCTTTTTCCCTTATAAATCATTGAATTTTTCACTTAAAAATATGTTGTTATACATACATAATGCTGACAATTTGGAATAATAAAGCATTGCTGCTTAATTTGCATTTCCCTGATTTTGGATTTGTAACTGAACTTTTTGTCATGTGACATTTTCAGAGATTTTGGGGATAACTAATTATACAAGCAGGTCTTAAATTGAGATCAATGGGTAGAAATTGAGTCAATGTATAAAATGTTATTCACAACCTCTTTCAGTGTCAAATGAACTTTTCCCGAAGCTTTACCTTAGAAGTTGTACAGTGCAAAATAAATGGATTTCTTCCTATTCTAATTCTTTGTAGTATAGTGGTATGTCATTTATGAATAAGGATGAATAATTTATTTACTTTCATAAAGCTGTACTGAATTGAGCATTTATGTGACACATTTTAGTGCATGTTACTCTAGTTACAAAAATAAATAAAACAAAGAAAATATTTTGTAGTTTCCTTTTTCCCTGAGAAATTTTAGGATTTGTTATTTTGCACAGGCATAGTATCTTGTAAAGTAAATCATGTAGTTTAATTTAGAAAGGCAAGTTGTTGAAAAATGTGGCAGAAGGACAGTTCTTTGGATATACTCTGTTTCCCTGCAGGTGCTAACATCCAAGGTGATGCCCAAATATGAGAAGTTGATGACAACAACAACAGTCTCCTGAACAGACTTGAAACTTACCTGGGAAATGAGGTGACAACTATGAAATCAGAGTCATTCTGGAACCTGGAAAGAATCTACCCTCTTCTCCAAAATTCTCATAACCACTCTTTATCACTGTTATTACTAATATTTAGCATAAGTTTCAGTAGCACTCTTGATATTGCTGTGAAGAGGTTCACTAATGTGACATAGGGACTCCACTAAAGTAGAGTGCTAGCAGATATTTTCAAAATTCAACAATTTTAATAATTATGAAGGGTTGATAATAACAAAAACCTTATTTTCAAATAAAAACAGATAATTCCATGACTGTCAAAGTATACACCTTTAACATAAACATTTATTCATAAACTAGTAGAGTGAACTTCATTTTGAACTTAGAATATGTGTTTAATTTTCAAAATATCTTCCTAGTTCTTTCTAATAATTTTAAGATTTTGAAATTCTTCCAACAATTAGAATTAATTTATTATTAGGAGTATCAATCTATGCATCTGTTCTCATCAATGAACTGTACTATACTTCAAAGTGTTCTATTTATCTTTATCATTGTTCTATATAGAGTAAAAAAATTGCAATTGAATTATCTTAAATATTCAATGCATAGACTTATTGGTTAAAAATGACTTTGAAAATAAACAAAAGTTCTTGAAAGACCAAGTCTTCAGCACACTATTTTTGCCATCAAAATAATCAAGCACGTAAAAGCAATGGGATATGTAAACATCACAGAATTTATCTTACTGGGACTTTTCCATAATGAGGATGTCAAGACCATGTGTTCTGTGTTGTTCTTGCTTTGTTATCTTGCAATTCTCTGTGGAAACCTGGTGGTTCTTCTCACCATCAGGGGCAGCCAACTTAGTGAGCATCCAATGTACTTTTTTCTGAGCTACCTCTCCCTCATGGATGTGTGTTTCACTTCCACAGTGGCCCCTAAATTGATTATAGACCTATTGGTACAGTGTAATGCTATATCCTACAGTGGCTGCATAGCCCAGATGTTTTTTGCCCACTTCTTTGGTGCCACGGAGATATTTATCTTGGTGGTTATGGCCTATGATCGCTATGTAGCCATTTGCAGACCCCTTTACTATATGATCACCATGAACAGAGCAGTGTGCTATGTTCTTGTGGTAGTCTCAGTCATTGGTGCTTTTGTACACTCACTTGTGCATGTACTGATTGTGATCAGTCTTCCCTTCTGTGGTGCCAATGAGATAGACCACTACTTCTGTGACATATTCCCCCTGCTGAAACTGGCCTGCTCTGATACAAGACTCATCATTATTATAATCATTACTACCACAGGGGTGCAGTCCATTTTGACCTTTGTTGCCTTGGTCATTTCTTACATCATCATTTTGTCTACACTGAGGACGCGCTCATCCAAGGGCCGCCGGAAAGCTCTTTCTACATGTGGCTCACATATTACAGTTGTATTCATGTTCTTCTTGCCGCTCATCTTTACCTATGTCCCAGTGGGTGATCCTGTTGGGGATGACAAGGTGTTTGCTCTATTTTACACTGTGATCGCCCCTTTGTTCAACCCTCTGATCTACACACTGAGGAATACAGATATGAAGAATGCCATGAGGAAGGTGTGGTGCCAAGAAAAACTGTCGGAAGGAAAGTGAATTCTCTTCTGGTGGAGCCTTTTGCTCAGTTTTGCTCTATGTATAGAATTAATGTGAGCAAAACAAAAAAAATTAGATAGATAGTGACCTTCAAGAGTTGGAAGCCATGAAGAGATAAGATATCCAGCCACAGAGACTGTATATATGGGTGAATCAATTTCAAGTCTTTTCTATTTAATTTCAATAGGACTTATTTTGTCTTATTATATAGAATATATAATTTAGCAATTTTCACTCTACTTTGGGGTACTTAGGGTTGTTGAGATAACTGTCATAAAGTTATAACTTAATCACATCCCTTTTCATGTTCCCACTACAGTTAACAAAATAAATGTGGGAATTGAACCACAACACTGTATTTGGAATGTCAATTGGTGTTATCCTCATATACCTCATGTTTCGTAATCATGTTGGTGAAACTTTATGGACTTAGTTTATGAAGTTATTTGGAGATGGAATCTTACAGAAAACTCCTTGCTACTCTGGCTCTCACAATCTTTCCTCTATATTCTTCATTTCATATATATAACAATATGAATATATGTATGTGTGTGTATGTATGTGTGTGTGTGTGCAATAACAATTAATGTCAAAGAGGTAATGAATTTGAAGAAAACCAGAAAGGAGGATATGAGAGTTTTGGAAAGAGAAAGTACAAGAGAGAAATATAATTATAATATAAACTTATTAAGCCCTGTATTTATACACTTAGACTCTTTAAACAATTGTTTCTAAAATCATTCAGTGTAGTGAAAGCATACTATTATTTTTAATTATTATGTCCATTACTGTCTTTAATACTTAGAATCCTAATGTACTATTTTAGTTAGAACTTCCATATTAAGAATGATTGCATCCTATTTATTTATTGCTTATTGGTAAATTGATGACATAGGAATTTCTAACATTCATCCCCCTGTAATAAAATGTGAATTGGAAAGACTATCAGTGTATATACCAATCTGCCTTCATGAGAACAATGAAGTAGATGGAAAATAATTGCCTATCTTACCTATGAGTTTAGCACAAGCATACAAAAATAAGTATAGCTAAAATTAAGACAAATTCCATGTTGTCTTTATCATCCTTTTCCTAACCCTGGCACAGAGAAAGGCACCTGCTAGTGTCTGTAGGTGACAGAGGTAAGCACACTATTTCACCTTGGAGCAGTAATATTTAACAGTATGAAAATCATGATGGTTGGCTTTACTCTGTGCATTAAGTGAGCCCCGGGATTCACTGCCCTTGTCATAGAGCTAGAACTACTAATTCTACTTCTCTTTTAGTTTGGATCCATAAGGTTCCTCACAAGCTCATAAGTTACATATTGTTCCTCAGCCACTGATACTATTAGGAGGTTCAAAATGGAAAAAATAGAACATTGAAGTATGCTTGTGAAACATATGCTGAGATTTGCAACTCCTTTCTTTCATTTTGATTCGTTGTTATCATGAAGGGATCATCTTTGATATACTATTCATTTTATACCTGGATATTCTGACTCACCACAGCCTTAAATACTATGAGTCAAATGACCACAGACAAAAGCCTCTGAAACTAAGAGCCCAAATAAGTGCTCTTCCTTATAATACACAAGTATATATTATATATAGATATATATTTATATATTATGTAGCATATTATACATTATATAGAAAACTTCATAAATATAGATATAGATAAAGATAATAGAACAATTGCTAACTCAGCTCCCAAACAGAGTAAAGCAAGAAAAAGTGTTTAGCTGTGTGCTTGTACTCATAGAGTGTGCTCTAAGATTTCTCTGGTACCAAAAATGCTTCCACCAAATTTGATCTAACTAGTCTTTACTCTCATTCAATCACCAGGATTGACCATCAGTCCTAGTAACCAGTACATTTCCTTTGAACTTGCCCAGACTCTAGAGCTATATATATTATATAGGATATAATGTATAGACTGAGCTTCTCAGCCCTCTGTAGTGCTAGACAAGATATCAAAAATGGAAGGTTGGTGTGACCTTTTTCTCTCTAGTTAGAAACAGTCACAAATTAGTCAAGATTTTTTTTTTTTTAGTGTTGGCATCATGTCCCATTGAGAGTTAATGGATTACTACTTGGTCATTGCTCATTTTAAATTAATTGTTGATATATATCCTTATGTACATAAATATAACCTTCTCAATCTGTATACTGTTTTCAGGGTTGACCATGGGGTAACTAATTCCTATTCGATGGGGAAGATTATTTCTCCCATTCTCAGCATTTCTTAGTTACCTATAACTCTTTTGTAGAATTGGGGCCTCCTGAAATTTGGGGACTCCCCTGTCCAAGTTAGCATATGTAACCTGTCTATTATTGTTGTTCTTATTAGCTCATGTTGAGTCAGTCATTGCTGAGGCTTATGGGTATCCATTCTGACATTACTAGGAGACACAGTCTTACAGCAAACTCCATGATCTTGTGATACTTATTATCTTTCTGACCAGAGTTGTAACTTGATGATTGAACCCTGAGCCTTAGTTTTAGGAAGTTTTTTTTTTATAAAACTCATAATACGCAATAAAAGGTCTTTCAGAAGCCTTTATTAGAACCTCATTAAATTCAGTCTTTTTACACAGTTCAGAAGGGAGAACAGTATATTTAAGCCCAGCTTCCAGTTCCACCAAGCAGTCTATTCTCCCCCCTCTCCTTCTCTCTCTCCTCTCTCTCTCTCTCTCTCTCTCTCTCTCTCTCTCTCTCTCTCTCTCTCTCTCCCCCTCTCTCCCTCTCTCCCTCTCTCCCTGTCTCTATCTATCTCCCTCTCCTTGTGGTGTGTGTGTGTGTGTGTGTGTGTGTGTGTGTGTGTGTGTGTGTGTGTGTATCTCTGTATGTGTGTGTGAGTGTGTCTATGATTTCCAAATACACCAGTCATAATCCTCAATTGTATACTTCTTTCTTCTGCCAATAACCAGTATCATGCTGAGACACAGGGTAGATATCTACCATCCCAGTCCCACAAGCTGACCACAGTGAGTACAGATGCAAATTGGGTGGTGCCTTTCTGAATGACAGTGATCAAGGCTACTCAGAGCAGGGCTTCTTGAATTGTTACAGTCTGCAACAGTATTTATTTTCTAAAGGGCCATGCCTTTTGATGGATACACTGTGTCATGAATCATCCATTAGAGAAACAGAAAGTATAATTTCATGCTTCTGAAAGTACCTTGTGATTCATCTTTTAACATTTTTTAAAAAAATTCGTCTTGTACCTGTGTCAACCCAGCTTTCTTTTTCAACGCCCTAGGTCATTTTCTTTTCATTTTTAATGACATATTTTTATTAATTTAATTTATTCATATATGTATGGGTGTGCATATAGATATGTGATGTCAAGTCCCCTAGAGATAGAGTAAAACACAGAGAACCACCTGTTTTCATTCTTGAAGCTGAACTCAACTTTTCTGCAATAGTAGTATTAACTTCTGAGCCACCACTTCAGACCTCTAGTAATCCTATTTTCAAAGAATAATTCATATTTAAGCCTTAAATTTCTGCTCTGGATTATATCATTCTGTATCTTACACTATTAACATTCTAAAATTCATCCACACTAATTGGTAGTAGCTCTAATATTTAGTCTATGTAATCCATGCAAACATTCCACTCTATAGTAAAGCCATTTGGTGACTCTCATGACTATATATTACACACGATTTACTATAACTGTTATACTTCAGGACAAATGTTGAAGCTGTCCTATCAAATGAGAAAGAAACAATTTAGAACCATGAATATATTTTAATAAAATTGTGCAATTATTTATTATTAGCAAAAAATAATTATTACAGGTCTTCCTAAGACAATAGAGGAGAGGATTTTCTGGTCTCTTCTTATTCTAGAAGTATGTTTGTTAACATTGAGGTAAAATGTAATGTCAATCTCATAGCACAATTGCAAGATTTTGGAGAATATAGAAAAGAGAATTTATGCTTTCAAGTAAGAATTTCTGTCTAGAGCACAGATATTATCATTAAAGACCAAAAAGTTATAGCAAGTATTATAAACATTACTAAACACCTCCAGTCATTGCATAACAGAGAATTCATTTCTTTAATTTTTTAAAAATAAACATTTATTTGCTTTGCTAACTCAAGTTCATGAAAGGAAACTTTATAATTTGCTGTGGTATGAATATAAAATGTCTCACACAGACTTTTGTTTTTGAAAATTAGTCCCTGACTAGTGGTACTATTTTTGGAATGTTGTGGGAAATTCTGTTCACTGGCTTAGCTGGTCTATTTATGGTCATAGGGCATTGGTTATCAATTATAGCCTGGTCTATATTCATACCTAAACACTCCCCATTTCTGCTTCATGATTATTTAAGATGTGATAAAGGAGCCATCCTCTACCTGCTCAGTTACTTTAGGCAATTTGCCTTTCCTGCTAGACTGGCTAGCAACTGTAGTGTACCAGCTGTGTGATTTGAAACATTCCCTCCAGGAGAGAGAAGGGATGACCACGAGATTCAGAAAATGAACAACACACAGGTCTCTGGAATTCCTTTAACTTAACAACATTCATAAAATGCTCTCCAAAAAATTCTGTGAGCAGTAAATGATTACTGAAGGAGAAAACATTTTGACAAGTCATGCTGCCTGCAAGAGACTACCCAAACATTGGGTTGCCTAAAAGTCTTTATAAGAAGTCCAGACTCGCAGCTCTCCTAGATAAACCCCCCCAACAGGTGTGCTCTCCGGTGATAAGGATACACTGGAGTCACCTGTGAATAACCCCTTATCCATACTGCTGTACGTTATCTCAGTCTCCCGATGAATGTTATTGAAATAATTATTTTGTTCTGTTGCTCCCTACTTGGGACATATAAGTATTTGATCATATCGCCCCCAGAAAACTTCCAAAGTTTTCTTTGTACCCATAGTGTCAGGGATCCTGCTGTCTCCACTTCTGTAGCTCTTACATTAAAGTTATGGGCCACTGTGTCTACCTTTTTTTTCTTTTTACTTAAAAATTTCCACCTCCTCCCATTTCCCTCCCCCCATTCCCTTCCCCCTTCCTCTCCAGTCCAAAGAGCAGTCAGGGTTCCCTGCCCTGTGGGAAGTCCACATCCTCCTCCATCCAGGTCTAGGAAGGTGAGCATCCAAACAGACTAGGCTCCCACAAAGCCAGTACATGCAGTAGGATCAAAACCCAGTGCCATTGTCCTTGGCTTCTCAGTTAGCCCTCCTTGTCCGACATGTTCAGAGAGTCCGGGTTGCATATGCTCCATCAGTCCCAGTCCAGCTTGCTTTGGTGAGCTCCCATTAGATCAGCCCCACCATCTCAGTGGGTGGGCACACCCCTTGCGGTCCTGACTTCCTTGCTCATGTTCTCCCTCCTTCTGCTCCTCATTTGGACCTTGAGAGCTCAGTCCAGTGCTCCAATGTGGGTCTCTGTCTCTAGCTTCATCCATTGCCAGATGAAGGTTCTATGGTGATATGCAAGATAGTCATCAGTATGGCTATAGGATAGGGCCATTTCAGGCTCCCTCTCCTCAGCTGTCCAAGGATCTAGCTGGGAACATCTCCATGGACACCTGGGGACACCTCTAGAGTCAAGTTTCTTGCCAACCCTAAAATGGCTACCTTAATTAAGATATCTACTTCCCTGCTCCCATATCCACCCTTTCTCCACCCCAACCATCCCATTCCCCCAAGCTCTCCCCATCCCCTCTTCTCACTTTTTTCTCCCCATATCCCCTTACCCCCCCACCCCCAAGTTTCCAATTTTTCCTGGCAATCTTGTCTCCTTCCAATATCCAGGAGGATAACTATATGTTTTTCTTTGGGTTCACCTTCTTATTTAGCTTCTCTAGGATCACAAATTATAGGCTCAATGTCCTTTATTTATGGCTTGAATCCACTTATGAGTGAGTACATACCATATTCATCTTTTTGGGTCTGGGTTACCTCACTCAAGATAGTGTTTTCTATTTCCATCCATTTGCATACAAAATTCAAGATGTCATTGTTTTTTAACCACTGAGTTGGCATAACTGGATGTCAACCCATAAAAGAATGAAAATAGATCCATATCTATCACCATGCACAAAACTCAAGTCCGAATGGATTAAAGACCTCAATATCAATCTGAACACACTGAACCTGATAGAAGAGAAAGTGGGAAATACTCAACAATACATGGGCACAGGAGACCACTTCCTACATATAACCCCAGTAGCAAGGACAATAAGGACAACATTGAATAAATGGGACCTCCTAAAACTGAGAAGCTTTTGTAAAGCAAAGAACACTGCCATTAAGACAAAAAAGCAACCTACTGACTGGGAGAAGATCTTCACCAACCCCACAACAGACAAAGGTCTGATCTCCAAAATATATAAAGAACTCAAGAAACTAGACTTTAAAATGCTAATTAACCCAATTAAAAAATGGGGCACTGAAGTGAACAGAGAATTCTCAACAGAACAAGTTCAAATGGCCAAAAGACACTTAAGGTCATGCTCAACCTCCTTAGCGATCAGGAAAATGCAAATCAAAACAACTTTGAGATACCATCTTACACCTATCAGAATGGCTAAAATCAAAAACACCAATGATAGCCTCTGCTGGAGAGGATGTGGAGTAAGGGGTACGCTCATCCATTGTTCGTGGGAATGCAAACTTGTGCAACCACTTTAGAAATCAGTGTGGCGGTTTCTTTGGAAATTCGGGATCAACCTACCCCAGGATCCAGCAATACCACTCTTGGAAATATACCCAAGAGATGCTCTATCATACTACAAAAGCATTTGTTCAACTATGTTCATAGCATTATTATTTGTAATAGCCAGAACCTGGAAACAACCTAGATGCCCCTCAATGACAGAACAGATAAAGAAAGTGTGGAATATGTACGCATTAGAGTATTACTCAGCGGTGTCTACCTTTTTAAAAGCATGCTTTTGAGAGTTTGAATTCAGGTTTCCATAGTCATGTGACAAGCACTTTCCTAAGTCTTTTTCCTAGTCTGAAGGAATACATTTTAATGAAATCATTTTATTTCACTAAAAATGTATTTTTTACTATATATACTAGCATATTGTAAGTACACAGCATATATATGCACTCACATACGTATATACACCACATATATGTATATACACACATGCAAGTATATATATATATATATATATATATATATATATATATATACGTGTGTGTGTGTATGTGTTACACATATGAACTCATGAAGACCAACAGCAAGCAGAAGGTCTGCAACAATTTCAAGCCTGATTGGGATCAGTGCTAAGATAGGAAAGCAGGCATAGACTCTCACACCAAAAGCTATCTACGACTATATCTGCTTGAAAAATAAATTTTAGCTTTCTTCAATGGGGAGTTATTAGGTATACAAGTCACAGTTCAGAGTATGTACCATGCCAAAAACTAATTGGCCAATATAAAATATACTCAATGCTATTTTTGTAGACTTTTTGTCTTATATTGCTTTGCTTTGACAATTTTTGTTTTATTGACTTTTGTTTATATAATTTGTTTTAGATTTTGTTTTTGTGGAGTGCATTGTGGTTTTTGTTTCTTTTGTTGTTTGTTTTTCAATGAGAATGGGAAGGAAAAAGTGGAGTTAGTATATGTGGCAGTGGGGAGAGGCTGGAAGGAATTAGGGGATGAGAAAACTGTGATCAGAATACATTATAGAAATTTTTCAGTAAAACATACTAGTATGTTTCTGTATCTGACACATAAATATAAGGTTTATATATAACTCATTTAATTATCCTTTAAATGATGTGTTAGCAATGCTGTTTCACATGAGAGAATACTGACTCACACATTTTTGTTGTGAGATATTTGATTGCAATGTGAAATCTGAGACTGTCCTAAGAAAATTAACCTTGTCGGTGCCAGCAGCTAATTGACAGGAATTAGCCTTAGAGAGAATGGAGGAGACAGGAATGCAGACAGTAAGGCATAGGAAGAAATAGGGAGGGACATAGAGATTCAATCTTTTTGGTTTAGAACAAGTGGAGAGACTCTGCTCTTGCTCGGTCTCCTGTCTTAAATAAAGGTCAGCTGGTTGCTTGTTGGATTATCTGATCCAACATCTTTTTTTTTCCACTGCAACACATTACTCCCTAGTGTTCATTGGTAAATAGAACCTTAAAGACTTAGTTAAAGCCTACATTTGGTGGCCTGGCTGAATTCAGGGGGACTAGAAATCCTGCCATGCTACAGTCTTAGTGGTGGATTGTTGACTGTGGGGCCAAACAGTGCAGTCCATAGTTAAAACATGTGTAGATTCAGGAACAGCCACTAAGCCAACAGAAAAACTGTATTTGTCATTTTAAAATGGACAGGACCACACAAACAGAGAAGCCAACAGTCTGCTATTTTTCTTACAAGGATCTCTCCAAGCCACAGCCACCGCTTATGGGGGACTCTACATAAGGACTCAGGAATTATGGAAGGGACCCTCACCTTGATGTTGATGTCACTGCTGCAGACAAATTGAAAAATCAATGATTTGATGAAAAACCTGGGAAATTCTTAAAGAAAGAGTTAAGAAATTTTTAAAAGAAAATTTCCCATGTTCAGAATGAGAAATATCAAAATTCAAGGAGTTAGAACTCTGCAGTGCTACAATATATAGCATGAAAATGGGGAGAAAAAAATGAAGGAATAATCAACTTAGCTTTAATTGACATAATACTGATTACAATTACTATCATTTTAGTAATTAATATTTTACCCTTAAAATTCTTCAATAAAGGTGTCAAATATTAAAAGTTAATAAGATACAAGCTTTAGAAAGATTTACTATTGTTAAGATATAATCTTCAGGGAGACCTACTAATAAAAATAACTCAGACACAGACAGAGGAACTTAGACAAGTACCTGCCATAGCTATGCATGATGAAACTTAAGAGGGGTGGCAAAAATTTATTAGAAACCAACTTTAGATTCTCTAGCTACTATTCAAGAGTGGCCAGCAGATGGTAAGCACCCAGAAGTGATGTAGAAGTTAAATGGAATCCTATGAAAATATTCAATTTGAGGAGAATTAAAGAAGTAGTCATTTCTTTCATATGGTGTCTTTTCAGCCTATGTGAAGCAATGTTAAATCATGGGCAACTCAGAATTCAATTATCTCCCAAAATTCGAAAGATTTAGTTACAGCAATATTAGAAGCTGGTCCTTAATTACAATGGATAACATGGTGGAAGCAGGAAGCAAGGGCCATAGAACAAAGAAACAAGGCTAGAAATATTGATATTTCCCAAAATCACTTATTCAGTGAAGGCCAAATGCTGAATTTCAAAGACAGTTTGAATTTGATGACCACACCTTTGTCCTATGTTGTTTAGCATTTTTGAATACTCAGGACAAGATTAAAGAATCAGAAAGGAGGTCTGAGTCATTTACTAAAACTATATATGGCACATATAAGCCTTCACTAATTGGTTGTTTTCAACTGTAAATAGAATAGCATCAGATCCAGACTTCAGAAAACTATTAATAGAATCATTGGTTTTAGAAAATGCTAATTCAGAATGCAATGAGGCGAATAGGCAATTAAAGGCCAGATCTACAGCAGTAGATAATTGTATTAGAAATACAGTTGACCTTCTCTCCTTTGATACAACCCAAAAATAGATAAGATTCCCTGAGAAAATTAGGAGCATGAGGGTGGTGGGAGAAGGAACAGAGAAAGGGGAGGAGGAGCAGAGGAGGGGAGGGGCAAGGAGAACTTGAGTGAACTTTATTATTCAGATGGGAGGAGATCAGAAAAGAAGAGCAAAAAAAAAAAGAGATATCTTTATTGGGGAAGTAACTATGGGGCTAGCAAGAAATCTGGCGCTATAGAAATTCCAAGGAATCTACAAGGACAACCCCCTTTATGACAGACACATCAACTTTTAGAAAACAATCCAAACAATGAACTTTTTATATTTCAGGAAGTGAAAAGAAATGAATGTATGAATACCATATCATCTTTTATGGGAGACCTGGTTGGAATTAGTAACACTTTTTTTTATAGATAATTTTTTTTTAGATTTATTTATTATGTATACAACATTCCATCCATGTATGCTTGCAGGCCAGAAGAGGGCACCAGATCTCATTATAGATGGCTGTGAGTCACCATGTGGATGCTGGGAATTGAACTCAGGACCTCTGGAAGAGCAGTCAGTGTTCTTAACCTCTGAGCCATCTCTCCAGCCCCTTAGTAACACTTTCTATTGGCTAATGAGTAACAAGTTTCAGAGAAAATGATGTCTGGTACTAATTAAGTTGGCATGCAATTTAATGCAGCAAAATAAGCATACTAAACATTCATATTATAATTCAATGCTATCCTGATGCTGTGCACAAACTTATTTTTTCTGCAAGTTTTGTGTATGGAGATTTTATTAGCAATTCTGACCAGTGAATCTACCCATATTCCATATTGAATCAAAGGAAATAGGGAACATGACTCACAGTAGAAACAGTGAGTTCTCTTCAGTTTGCTATTAAGAAAATAATGGTATTTTACGAGTACCTGCAGTAATTACAATTACTTTCAGCAGACTTAGAATATAACTAAAAATGAAAAGAATAGCATCTTGTTTGAAGGATCTCTTCAAACAGAAACTAGAGAAAAAATGTGGAGTGCTGGCTTGATACACTGTGCTGGCTTGATACACTGTGCTGGCTTGATTTACCAGTCACTATGCCTGGTAAATGAGAAGACAAGTGACTACTTCACTAGAAATGAACATTAAAAGATGGAAAACTGTTTTACAGGAGTTTTAACAGTTGTGAGAGATATCTTTCTTCTTATTGAATATGCATGTTAGCATATGGCTACTGCATAATTTATAGAAATATTGCCAAATTTCAACATTCATGGAAAAGAAGACCCAGGCATAAGATTTGAGAAAAGCTGTCAGGATATTACCAGAAAATAAGCAAAACAGACAGATAAACAAAGGAAGCAGAGAGAAAATCTAATATACTAGATTTTGTGCAAAGTCTGGCCACTTTGAAAAATTGGGGACTACCTGCTTAGAAGGAAGAATGAAGTAGAAAGACTAATGGTACACAAGTTTTATGAGATAACCTACACTCTGTCTAGTAATGGCACACAATAGCCTAGGAATTTATTATAGCCATTGATTAGGAACATTATTTTAAAATATGTAATTTTTAAATATAAATTTTATTGGATATATACCTAACTATATTATTCTGTCCTGTGTAGTTACATAAAACATGGAAGGAAATGACCATTTGAATTTTAATACTTTTTCTATATTCCTGGTAATTGATTATCAGTGCCACCAAATTTTTCTTTTGTTATGTATTTTCCATATACCACGAACTAATCTTTTAAAATTGTCCCTTTCCTGACTGGTGGCAGTAGTGGAATAACTGTCTGATTGGTTTTAGTTAATTTAAAACTCTATGTTCATTCTCTGGCTAATTATTGCCATCCTCATTTTTTAATTTGTATTTAGTACATAAAAGAGTAATATATTTTTCTGATTTTTTTTCTTTTTCTTTATTTAATCAGGAGTAGTAAGAACACAGAAAGCAATATGCTATAACATATAGCTACAATATTCAGAAATGGTAATATTTGATATCTGGATTCATTCAGTCATAATTTTAACATGCCATAACTTTTTCATAGCATTTTTTACTTCTGCATTCCTTAGCGTATAGATGAGTGGGTTGAGAAAGGGTGTTCCAATTGTATAAAATACTGCTACCATCTTGTCCATAGGAAAAGTGGTGGGTGGTCGTGCATATATGAATATGCAGGGACCAAAGAATAGGATAACTACTATGATATGAGAAGTGCAAGTAGAGAGAGCCTTTTTCCTCCCTTCTGCACTATGGTTTCGCAGAGAGTGTAAGATGACAAAATATGAGATCATCAAAAGAACAAAACTGCTTGAGCAGATTGCACCACTGTTCGACACTAAGAGCAGGTTTATCATGTATATGTCCATGCAGGCAAGTTTCAACAAGGGCTGCAAGTCACAGCAGTAATGGTCAATCAAATTGGGCCCACAGAAGGGCAGTCTCAAGGCCAGAACAATTTGAGCAGTGGAATGTATAAAAGACCCTATCCAGGCGAGAACAATCAGGATGACACAGACCTGACGGCTCATGATGACTGGGTAACGCAAGGGTTTGCAGATGGCCACATAACGGTCAACAGCCATGAGAATAAGGACAAAGATCTCCATGCAGCCAAATAGATGGAGAGCAAAGACTTGTGTGATACATTCATTGTAGGAAATGATGCTCTTTTTAGAGATGGCATCCACAATGAGTCTTGGGGCTGTGGATGTTGAAAAGCATGAGTCAGCGAAGGACAAATAAAACAGGAAAAAGTACATGGGACTCCCAAGAGTCCGGCTGAACTTGATTGTCACAATAATGAGTGTGTTCCCCACCACAGTACCCATGTAGAAAATTAAGAAGATTACAAACACCATTTTCTGCTTCAGGGGATCCTGTGTCAAGCCTGACAGTATAAACTCAGTTACACTGCTGTTCTGCTTCATTGTGTCAGTCCAGGAGAGGAAACCACAGGTCAGAAATAATCTGAAAAAGAGAAATGAAAAGTATAAAATGCATGCTAAATTTGGTAGTTAAATAGGGTCCATCCAATGACTTATTAATTATTATTCTCTTTTCATGTATCTGAAAATATCAGTTCAGTCATTATTAAATAAACTGCACATTCAAATAATGAAGGAGCCAGAGATTTTTGGATAGAAGCATTAATTTTGGAGGTATAATTTGAGTAGTTAACTTTCAGAATTAAATACCCCTTATTAGTTTATACGAGATCTGTTTATGATTAGTATGTTGAAAACATTCAAAATATTTTGCATCTTCAATTTAATATGCTTTTATTTTATTTGAACCCCATAGTTTTATAAAAAAGAAACTTATATGCTATATATTTTGAACATTCAGGTAATGATCATTTAAATATGTGAGCCTAACAAAAGAGAAACAATGATCATAAAACTTTATATTTGAATAACAACCCTGTCTATTTATCCCACAGTAAGAATGACTTAATTATAAAATTATAAAATATTTATTACTTTAATATATTTAATATTCTAATATCATCTAATTCAATATATTCCATTTAAATAGGCCTCAAAATCTTGAAGCTGTTAGAATTACAAGGAATTTTTATCAGAAACACTAATGTGAATTGAAAACGCAGGAAAGAAAATATCTGAAATAAATCAGAACTTTTCTTAATTTCCATGTTTAAAGAGACATTGGTATTCCAGTTAATTACTGAAACTTTGATAGAATTCAAGCTATGTTTATTATAGAGTATTTCATACACTGATACGCACATATATATGTATATATATGTGCTTACATATACATATGTTTATTTACTTTGTAATTGTTTTAATTTTATATAATATATATCAAGTCAAAATCAAAAATTTACCAAAGTAGTATTTATCAGATATACACATATAAACTAATTTTAAAAGAGATACTTTTCCCTGTTGAAATTAAATACATGAAATGTGCAGTTCATTTCATTGAGTTATATGCTCAGATTCCAGCTGGGAAACTTCATATAACAATGCTTTAATAACTATCTTTTAAGCAATGTTGCTTACAAATATGTAAGAAAGTCAAAGTTACATTTGTAAGTGATGTGAGGTCAAATGTCATGTTTTTAATGTGTAAAGAAGGTACAATACCTGCACAGTTACACAGAAAAGGTGTTTACCCTAGGCATAACCACTCACTGGAAATAAAATATGTGCAGCCTTTCAATGGCTGCGAGGGTCAGAAAGAACTTGAATCTCATAAAATTATCACTGAATTAAAATAAATCTATGAAGACTTATATTAGGATATTTTTGGTCACATCAGTATGTCTCTGAGCCATCACAGAAATTCAGTTGCAAATATGAAGTATTTTGGCATTTTGAAGATGAAATGTATCTCTGGAAATATAATTACATGAGTGATCTGTAAAGATAGTTCTGAAATTGAGTATACTTTAAATACTTCATACACAATTACCGCGTGGACATTAACTGAAGTATCAATTTATTGGATGCATTCCAACATCACTCTATAAGAATTGCCTTAGACAACGAAAACATTTTGGGGTTGAATTAAGAAGATAAATATTATAGACAAATCTGCATATTTGCACAAAATACATATTTATTAAAATATTTATTCATTTGGACTACAGGCATACGGATTCTCTATAGGCTAAATTTGGACTACAGGCATAGGGATTCTCTATAGGCTAAATAAAGTGATACGTACTTGTAATTCTAGCACTTATAATGCCTTGGAAAATGGATGCAAATTTGAAGTCAATCTTTGCTGAACATGATACTTTTGAAAAGAATAACAAGTACAGAGGGTGTGATACATGCAGACATAGAAATTTCATAGAATAGACTAATTCTCTATAAACATAAATTAATCATGTTCTACAGCATTTTATATTTAGCTACCATTGAGAAAAAATTCATTTCTATCATACTACATTCATGCTAAAATCATCACCTTTCATAAAGAATTTTAAGTAAATTATAAAATATTTATTACTTTAATATTTAATATTCTAATATCATCTGTCTAAACTTACTTAACAGTGCCCCGTTCCAATGAGAGATATCATATATTTTTTAATTTTATTTTATCAATTTATATTGCAAAGTACTCCTTCAATAAAGCTCCTAAATATCTCATTCTTCAAAAGTTCCTAGTATATGTCAGACACTGGTCATGACATTAGTATAACTAATATGCTGCAGGCATGAAACATGATTAATTAAATACATATATTACCTGTTTGGTAAAATATTATGTGAGATTAAAGATTATGAAGAACAAAATACCACAACATTGGATTGCATCTAATTTTAGAGTATATGAATCAGATTTCTCATAATCACAGATAATCGGATAAGTAACTGAACAAATTGGGGATAATAGAGAAAGCTCCACTGGACACAATTTCTGAATGATTTATGCATTGTGTCCTCCAATAATTTAAGCATAATTATCTACCTTACTCAAGTAAGCTGGTTAAAGACCCTTACCCCTAGAGATACAGTGTGGGAAAGACAGACAGAGTTCTTTTAGAGGATGAATAGGATAAATACTTAATTTGTCAAGTGATAAACATTTACAAGAGCCATGTTAATGCATATTGTAACATACATATACATCAGACATGATAAAAATGACACTTGGATAATTTGGTATTTCATACCAAATCCACAAAGGCTTCAATCAATAATGACAGATATAACCAAATCTTGTTTAGAATTTAAAGACATGTCAACACTTGTAGCACATTTTTTATAACGCAAATAAATTTAGACATTATGGAGAACATTTTGGAATTTTCTAAAAAATGAAACACAAAAATGCCTATGATTTAACAATCATCCTGTTGGCAACATATGTGTAGGAAAAGAAATCAGTATTTCTTAATTCATAACATTACTATGATTATTGTATCCTTAATAACAACACCCAAGATAAGGAACCAACCATAAGTTCCATCAACAGTGTTGTAGTTTGCCATTGCAGTAAAAAACAGCATGAATAAAAGAAATCTGGGAGAAAAGGGTTTGTTTGACTTATATATTATAGTTCATCACTGAGAGAAGCTAAGACAGCCACTGGAGACAGGAAATGAGGAAAAGAAAAAGTGAGCAGGAATGCAGATTCCTAGCTTGGATTTTAACTGACTCTGGATCCACTGAAATTGACATGCAAGTTTTGCATCACCAACAGATGATTGTATAAAGACAGTATAGCATAAACAGGCTAAGAAATGATATTCAGCCATAAAATAGAAGGAATTTCTGGCAGGTACAACAACATGGACAAAGCTGAGAGACAATATCATAGGTTAAATGAACTGGACACAAAACACAATAAGCAAAATCTCATTTGTACTAAAATCGAAGACAGATTCACAGCACAATGGTGGTTTCTAAAACACTAAGATGTAGCAGACAGCTATTGGTCAGGAGACAAACCTAGACCTGACTTGAGATTTATCATACAAATGTTACATACAGATAATAATAGTAACATACTGCATTTCAAAATTGTTAAAGCACATTTTAAATAGTTACCACAAAATACGTGAAGTGATGAATCAATCATTTTAGTTTAGTCATATCTGTCTATCATCTTGCTTTTTATGTATCTATATATCTATATGAACATTTATCATCTTTTTCTTACATCCATCATAGCATCATCTAACTCAAAACTATATGTAATTTTAATTCATTATAAATGAAAGACCTTTATTAGAATATTACAAACTGAGAAGGAAACTTTCATATGCATTTTACTCTATTTCACATGTTGATAAAGGTAGGAGCTTAACTCACCTGGCTGTAAATTGAAATAAGAATTCAGGGAATTTATAGCAGATATGCATTTCAGTGACTTCCATTAGATTCTCACTAGAATATTGGAAAGTCACGTACCTTGGTCCAGATTCATCATGTGTGTTACAAAATCCATTTTCACACGGGATTTTGAGAGTGTGAGTTTTTCATTTGCACTCCCAGGAGTATTTAACACTAATGATGCTATATGCAGGAGTCTAGGGAATGTGTCCTCTTCCTCTCAGTTAAGAAATATGAGACAAATACATTAATTTTTTTTCTATTAATCTTCACATACTATGGAAAAGCTGATGGCATATACTTATAATTAGAGGTATTCATGGAGGAAACTAAAAGTTAAACATGAAAGTCATATGCTATCCATGTTTCTTATTTTATTGCCATTCATAAGAATAACCCTACAACAATCAAGAAAGTGCCCAAATTTCAACATACTGACTTTTATCCCCTTGAATAAATGAATGATTTCCATATGCATGAGTGGTGTTGCTAGATGAGATGGCATGCAATTATATTTAGAGTTACTAAATTGGGATGTAATTTTTAAACTTTAAAAATTGAGAAAAATGATATTTCATTTGTTTTATTTTTTAGCATATGGTTTTTTCTTTATTCCTTGGGGAAAGAAGAAGAAAAGGAGAAGGGAAAGAGAAAAGAAGGGCTGTTTTCCTCAAAATTTTTATTTATTTTTTTTTAATGAAAAAAATTCCGCCTCCTCCCAGTCTCCCACTCCTCTCCCCTCTCCCCCTCCCCCGACTCCTCTCCCCCTCCCCCGACTCCTCTCCCCCTCCCCCCACTCCTCTCCCCCTCCCCCCACTCCTCTCCCCTTCCCACTCCAGTCTGAAGAGCAATCAAAGTTCCCTGCCCTGTGGAAAGTCCAAAGTCCTCCCCCCTCCATCCTGGTCTAGTAAGGTGAACATCCAAACTGGCTAGGCTCCCACAAAGCCAAAACATGAAGTAGGATCAAAACCCAGTGCCATTGTCCTTGGCTTCTCAGCATCCCTCATTGTCCGCCATATTCAGAGAGTCCGGTTTTATCCCATGCTTTTTCAGTCACAGTCCAGCTGGCCTTGGTGAGCTCCCAATAGATCAGCCCCACTGTCTCCGTGGATGGGTACACCCCTCGTGGTCCTGACTTCTTTGCTCATGTTCTCCCTCCTTCTGCTCCTCATTGGGACCTTGGGAGCTCAGTCCAGTGCTCCAGTGTGGGTCTCTGTCTCTATCTCCATCCATCGCCAGATGAAGGTTCTATGGTGATATGCAAGATATTCATCAGTATGGCTATAGGATAGGATCATTTCAGGTTCCCTATCCTCAGCTGCCCAGGGAACTAACTGGGGACCTCGCCTTGGGAACCTCCACCCAGAGAGTCAATCGACTCAAAACTTTTATTTTATATAGGGATACAGACAAGTTAGCAATTCCATAGACAATAACAATAGTACCAAACATTCATTTCACAGAATCACAAAAAAACAAAAACAGTGGACCTGATTAGGAGGTGCCTTACAACTCAGAGGGAGCTTGACTGTGAAGTTCCCTAGCACCTGGGAACACAGCCTTGGTAGTTATAGCTAGGGCTAAGGAGGGAGGCAAGGTGCTTAATTTGCATTAGCATCATGTTGGTTGAGGCTTTGCTTTTGACTCCAGCAGGGTGCCTAAGTGAAAATTTTTCTCTCTAAAGCTAGTTTCACTGATTCAGGCCTTTTGTTAATTTCCTGGACTATGATCTTTTGTTAACTGAAACTAAGGTGAAGGAAAATACAGAATATTAGTAGTTAATTTAGAGCAGAAAAACAGTAGATTATACCTTTCTGAGTCTGCTATTTCAGTTCTGTAAATAAAGTTGTGGGGGATGAGTTTTATGTAGATTTGGGCTAGAACAGTAGTTTGACTGAGTGCATTCTTTAACACCATGGCTTCATAGTGTGGATGGAAGCATCTTGATTGGACTACAGGAAAAGTCAGGTTTATACACTGTTGGGATACTATAAAAGGAGAATTATCATGATTTCACAAGGTTTCTACAGAATTCACAGTGACTTACCTAAAAGAAAGGTATTCCTGCCGCTCTGCAAAATGTGTTCTTCACAATATTATATTTTTCGTGAAATTGTCTAATTGTCTAACAACTGTACATTTACTATATAATACATGTGGACTCACCACACTTTGCCATTAGGGAAATGCAAATCAAAATGACTCTGAGATACCATCTTTTATTTGTCAGAAAGGCTAAGACAGAAAACACTGATGACAGCTTATGTTGGAGAGGGTATGGTATAACAGGAACACTCCCCCACTGCTGGTGGGAAAGCAAGCTGGTATAGTCACTTGGAAACTCAATATGTGTAGCACCACGAGGTGTGGCTTACCAGGAAAGATCTCAACCTGCGTCTGTGTCGGGTGGGAGAATCATGGCGACTGCCTGACTTGGCTTCTTTCTCCCAGCATTCTGTTCTGTCTACTCCGCCTTCCTAATTTTCTGTCCTATTAAAGGGCCAAGGCAGTCTCTTTATTTAACAAATGAAATTAACACAAAACAGAAGACTTTCCCCATCAAATATGGTTGTTTCTGAGAAAAATGGGAATCAATCTATTTCAAGACCCAGAAATACTACTCCTTATGCATATGCCCAAAGGATGCTCAGTCATACCACAAGAACGCTTGCTTGACTATGTTTGTAGCATCATTATTCATAATAGCTAGAACATGGAAACAATCTAGAAGCCCCTCAAACAAAGAATGCATTAGGAAAATGTGGTACAATTACACAATAGAGTACTACTCAGCTGTAAAAAAAAAAAATGATCACAAAATTTGCAGGCAAATGGATGAAACTAGAAAAAAATCTTTCTGAGTGAGGTAACATTATTATCAGATTTTATGCCATGAATGTCCCTGCCCTGTCTTGCTTAGTCACTAATACTTACAAAAAACAAACTAAAAGAAAGTTGGGAATATCCTGTGACTCTAAGTTCTTTATCATAGTTTTGAGGTGCTCAGAAAAGACAGGCTTACAGCTAGGAATAAGTTTGACTCAAAAGGCAACAGATGCACTGCTTGTAGTCATACTGATTTACCATCTTTCTTTTTTTTTCTTTCTGTCTTTCTTCTTCTTTTTTTTTCTTTTGGTTTTTCAAGACAAGGTTACTCTGTACCTTTGGAGCCTGTCCTAGAACTAGCTGTTGTAGCCCAGGCTGGACTCAAACTCACAGAGATCTGCCTGCCTCTGACTCCTGAGTGCTGGGATTAAAAGCGTACACCACCACTGCCTGGCTCTTTACCATCTTTCTTAAGGACTCATTGGAAGAAGAATATTGTACACATACAGGCAAAGTTCACCCTGAATTCCAACATTAGTGACACAATCTTCAGATTTTAGATGTAAGTCACTTAAAACAGACACCAAGGTGGAAAGCTCCTATGCTTCTCATGTTCCCTTAATATTCTCTGTCTATTTTCTCTCAGAAATTACAAATTTATCACTGTCATTCACCTCTTTTGTGAGCTATTTTTTTTAACAATTCCATCACTGAAAGTGACACCAACAAGGACTGCTAAAGTTATCTTTGAGTGACCCAGAAAAAAAACTATTTTATGCTTTTCCCCTGTATTATATTGTCTTCGAATGTTTTAACACTTTGCAAACCTAAATTACATGCCCTTTTAAATTCCTCAGATCTATCACCCACTTTATTTGTGAAGATAATACATTATGGGCATCAGCATAACTGATAAGGATGCACTTCTCCCCTACCCCATATGCCAAAAGCAATGCCTATTCTAAGAATAGGAAGTAAGTGTTTTATCCAGGAGACCTTTACATATAGTTCAGTTCATGTATGAGCCCATCATTTTGATAAGCATAGTTTGATACACCAGCCTGCCTCCATTTTTGGATTAAAAGTCATCTTATAGTAAAGAAAAATTAGATTTATTCCTGTTATGATTAAATCAGTTTTTCAATTATTGTCCTATGCACCAGCTATAACCTGAAGTACAAATGATTCTATCCTGTCTGTTTCAAGAAATGGCAACCATACTTTTGTTTCAAAGGGTTATTATGACCAAATTTTTTATTACCACCTATTTCTATGACCATCTGTTGTTATGACTACCTTGTTTTGAACACCTTGCAAACACATCTCTGTTTCACAGAAGTTGTTATGAGTAACTTGTTAGGTTCTGTAACCCCACCTACTTGTCTGCTAAGTCCCCCATTTGGAAAACTACTACTCCTGAGTTATAAAATTCTCATTTTCACTACATGCAGTTCTGAATTCTTGAACCTTGCCTATGTGAGAAATCAACCTATATGTAGGATGGTCTTAGGCCAGTCCTGTGATAGGTTCATTTGATCCCCCAAAATGAGTCATGACCCACCAGGTTGAGAATAACTGCTCTAAACTGATATAAATAAAAAAAAAGAATAAATAAACAGCACTTAAAAATGGAATGAAATTCAAAACCTGGGAAACATTGGAAAATAGAAACAAAGAGATTATAGCAGTAATGCCTTTAAAGAAATTGAAATCTAAAATATGATAATCAATAATTGACTTCTTAAAATGATAAAAGTAATTGAACACTTAGTTATACTGACTTTGAAACAGAGTAGGCACTTCCCTGGTATGGAGAATGCCATTAATAAGAAAATGTATGACTTTGTTCCATGTAAAATGTTAGCTGCTGAGTGCTGTATGCTGAAACATTGAGTTACAGTCAATGGCCTATGTCTCAAACATCTGAGCTGACTTAACTGTGTCAAGCAGGATTGAACATATCTGCATGGGAGAGTTCACTAATTGGAAACTAAATATGTAGTAGTTCAAGCTTTCCTCCCTAACTGTACACCCACCAGTGTCTGTCTTCGTTCACATGCAAGGAATTAATGTATAATGGGAAAGTCACACACTGTGCCCTATCAGGTCCTTCTTTGTAATGATACCCCTGAAGCTCACTCCCTTAAACTTCATTCTGTGATCTAGTTATTGTCCAATCTTTTCCCCCCTTCCAGTGTACACAGTATATTGTTCCTACTCTTCTGGTCTAAAGGGAGCAGCCACGTTCCACACAAATCCTTTTATTGTTATTGAAATGTACACCTCAAGATACGACTCAAACTGGTAATTTTAGAACTCTGTGGTGCAGCATACTTGTAATCCAAAAATTTTATGGTGGTTAGCCAAGAGGACAGCAAGGGTAATGCCCTGTGGGGCTACAGACAGGATTCAAGTCCACTTCAATCAGTATAGGGGACATTGACTGTAAACTGCTTTTCTAAAAACTGAAAAATACAGCTGTAATAGAATCATTATACTTTCATGGCACACAAGGTTGTGACCCTGTAATGGTCCCCAAGCAGCAGGTTAGAGGCCTCTGATGGGGAAATGGGTCTTCTGGCTGGTTGTAGATTATAGTTGTCACATTTGTTATAGGAATGTACCTTAATGGCTTATTAATCCTGGTGAACAAACATTTGCATCTCATGATACTAATCTCTAACAGGCATGGTTAGCATACTACTTATATTTGGGGAATTTGGTATGCAGTCCTCCCTTACTTAAATTCTACTTTGTGTGACTTAATGTCTCCTAAGAACTGGTTCATGTACCATTAATTCTATTATCAATTATGCTTTCCTACCTCACAGTTTAGCAGTGGAGTGCTACTCTACACAGGAGAAACCATTTACGAGCTCCACAAAATTAACTACAGACGGATCTTACACCTAAATGTTAAAAGTGCAGAACTTCTGAAGATACTGGAGAGACCGTTAGTCTCTGAGTTTGGAAAATTTGGAGATATCTCTCCACATGCGACAATATAAGCACTACAGGCGCCACCATTTGCACTTCCAACACTCTGCTCTGTGCAGACACAGCCCAGGCAGTGAAGTTATTCAGAGACTGCCAGCAGGGTGTTGCAAGGAACACTTAGGACTACTTAGGATGAGGCAGGAACACACTAAACTCTGTGTCTGTCCACTGGCTCCCACCCAATCAGGGTAGGATGCAACAGACCAGCCGCACTCCTCAGCAGGCCACTCCACCTGATTTGGGGACAATGGCCCCTGACCCGCCAAGCCCAGCCACTACTCTGCACGTGGGGATAGCGCCCCGTGCACCAAGGCTGGCCACTCCTCTCCACCTGGGGACATTGGCCCCTTACTCACCTTGGCCCACCTCTCCTCCCATCTGTGGAGAACAACCACTCACTCACCATGGTGCAGCTGCCTAGCTGAAAAACTCCCCACCAGGGAGCCCAAGGCGCAGTGCGTGAAAAAGACTGCAATTTCCTCAGGAATCTCTAAACCAGAAGCCTTGCTCCCGGAAGAACCCTCCCATTTGACTGATGGGTCTGCTGGAGGCTCTGATTGGCTAATGAGGTCTGAATGTCAGAACCAGGTGAGCAGAAGGGACACAGCATTCTCAGCACTGGCTGCTAATCTAAAGACAGACATATCCCAGATTGACTGGAGATTTACGTCAAATTCAACAGCAAGTCTCTTGCTAATGTAAATCAATGGGTTCAGTTTAAGAAGGAAGTATACAAATTCAGAGAGAGGCTAATCAGACAATGTTGCAGAAGAGGAACATTGGGTAAATCAAGAACATTATAAACAAAGTCCACAGTGGTATTGGAACTGATAACCACAGTTTCTGCCCTTCTGTGAAAAGTCCTATGTTCTGAGGATCTGAAACAACCCTTTCCAAAAGGCTCTGCCCCACATCTTTACCAGCTCTCCCAAGCATATTCCCGAGATTAGACACATTGCTCTGTTGTTACTCTATACATCAGGGCCTTAGAGAAACCTCCCAAAGCCTAGGAAGGTTGCAAAACTCAGAGAGGCTTAGTTTCAAGTATTTTCTAGAAGTTCTGCACTTAGCATTTGACATTTAGGTGTAAGGTCCATTTGGAGTTAATTTGTGGAAGTTGTAAATGGCATCTCATGTACTGTGTAGCACTCCACTACTAAGTCACAATATAGAAGAGTAGCATTGGTGACATAAAAGATTGACCAATGCTTAGGAGAGAGTAAGCCACACCAAGTAGAATTTAGTTGAGGGAGGGCTGCCTCTGAAATACACCGAGACAAGTAGTATGTTAATCAGGACTATTAGAGATTTGGATGCTAAGATGTAAATGTTTATTTACCTTTTGTGTATACATGTCTGTAGTGAAAACTGCAAATGAGATGCTCACCAATAGAAAGGATAGAGAGTCTGCCTGTATAACTCTCTAGAGCAAGATGGAGCATAATAGTTTTAAGAGGGATTTCTTAATTGTGTTGAACTGGATGCTGTAAACATCAATTCCATGATATTTTGTTATGTATTTGCTGTTTCTTGGTATTAGCTACATACTTACATTAAAATCCAAAAGCATGGTTATAGTAGTGATGTCATGTACCATATGAATAATGTCTTGTGTTTTATCTAAGGTTTAGTTGAACAGTTTGAACCTAGGAAATACTAATTAATTACATTATCATATACAGTTTCTATTCAGTTTTCTTTTATTTGTGGTTGCTCAGCACTATCTTAAGACAAACAATTGGTACCTTCCTGTGATCACCCGTGACTGCTTATAAAGGATGACTACCACCAGGTTGCTGACTGTTGATATTCTATCATGAAAGAAGGTATCCCCTCCATCTGAGTAAACAGCTCTTTTCCAGGCAACTGTATGCAATTCATCCCTAATGACATGTGACCTTGTGGTCTTAGGAATGAGCTAGAGTACATTGCCTGGAAAAGACTTGGGAAGATGTAGATCCTGTGTATGCACCCATGAGAAAGCCATCTTTAAAAGTGGGAATTGACCTTGAGTGCTATCAGGCTTACCTCCTATGTCCACTGAAAAATGTATTGTAATGGAGAGTATATGGGCAGTGAAAGAGTAGAGAGAAGGTAGGCTCCACATATGAAGCTATGGGAGAGCTATTGTACATACTGGATGCAGACATGCCTGTGTGCCTGCTTTTGGGTATCTTAGTTAGAGCTTCTATTGCTGTGAAGAGACACCATGACCACAGCAACACTTATAAAGGAAAACACTTATAAAGGGTAACTTAATACTACCACCTGATGCCCCAAATTCAGCTGAAACCAGATCAGTCATTGCCCCAATCCCATAATGGTAGTTAGTGTTACCTCTTCAGAGGAAGGTGGGATAAGAAATGGAGGTAGAAATCAACTATACATTTTAGGGAAGAAAAAAAAAACAACTTTCATGGCTCTCTATTGGCTCCCTCATGGCTCACAATCTCCTTCCCACTGGTGTTCTTTATTGTTAGGCTTGCCCAGAATCCCTCAATAGCTAGAATTGCCCAGCTGAGCCTTAAGACAATAGCAGTTCCCCTACTAGATGAGAAGAAATCAAATGACTAAGCCAGCACAGCCCTTCCCAGCTCTACCATTCCACCCTAGAGGAACACAGGGCTCTTGTCTGGAATGTTGGCATTTTAGTAGAAACTCTTCCAGTCTCTCAGAGCACTTCCTGTTCCCCTTCCAAAATATGGTGTCCCTTATGTGTGTGTGTTCCATTACAGAGTCACTAACCAGTGTAACCAACCCTTTCCCTCATAGCTCAGATATTCTGAAGCCAAACCTAGGTCACATTCAAACAGCAACCCTTGATAAAGAAAAATTCATGATTTTTCTAATGTCTGGAAAGTTTAGTGGCAAGAAAGTGATGAAGTAAATGATGTAATTAAAATCCACAAAAATTAATATAAAAAGGTGAAACAGGTTTATGGTCATGTGCTCCAAAGTTTAGTGATTTATATTAGAGCACACCAAGGATTAGGAACACATTTTATCTCTGGCTGTACATCTTAAATATGTAAAATAGCAGTTATTTTAGGCAGGGGAACACCATTTTACCCAGTTCTATTTTAGTCAGACTAGTGTAATTTGGTTTCATGAGTTTGGTTTTTATCCCAGTTCTTGATTCTAGTCAGAACATTTAGCAATCATCTAAAATTGGTTGACTCACTACCTATTTCTTATGTGAGCTATGGTCTAAGGGGGAATGCTTTCATGCTCCTTCTTGCCCATACCTCTCTGTGCTGGGACTACATCTGATTTACAATTTGTCAGTGAACTCAATTCTTACATGAGTCCCTATTTATTTGAATGTTCACAATAAAATAAAGATTAGTTGGAGGACACTCATCTATTTTCCTTCTCACTGACCACTTAAGGCCCAGACTTGAAGCAGTTGCAAGACTTTCTTTCCAGCACTGAGCAACAGAAGCAGGATTAGGTGTTCAAAACAATTCCAAACTACATAGTGTGAGAAAGGTAGATCTCTATAAATTCAAGGTCAGACTGGTCTACAAAGCTAGTTGCAGGACAGCCAAACATACACAAAGAAACCCTGTCTTGAACAACAAAAATATATTGATTTAATTGTCTGTGATGTGCCCAACTATAATTCAGGTACATTGAAGACAAAGTGACCAAATCACTCTGATTTTCGACAAGATCCTAGTCTATACACTGAGTTCCAAGACAGCCAGACATTCATAATGAGGCCATTAATTAAGATTAAAAAAATAGAAAAGAAAAAAGAACAAATTATTAATAAAAGTAATAAACATGATATTTTTGTTGTGACTAATTTGAAACATTGATGAACATAAGGTGATTAATTTATATTAATTTATGATTAATTTATGGGGTTCATCTGATATGTGAGCTTATGGGTTCAAATAGATGCCTATTTATGAAATTGGAGACATTTATTTTGACTTTGGTTAAATTGTCAACCAACTTTTAAAGAATTTTATTGTCAGTTTCCCTCCTAATTATTTTTGTACTTTACCCTAATTTTAAGGAGTTTTTGGGCCCCTAAGCCTAACCCTAACCTCTGAATGTAGCTTGCTCTAATACAGAGAGAACCAAGAGGTGAGTGACAAGCCACCCAGTATGACACCACAGTTTCTAGGCCACCCATAGTGAGGCAAAACCCTGGAACTCTACCACAACTGCCTCAGTTTCTCTAGCCAGTCAACAAGAGAGTTTCCTACAGGTAGGCCAGACCAATACCGACTCCCATCCACTGGAACTCCACAAGCAAGAAACACCATCCTGTACCCAAATTCACCTATCCTGCAACTTCAGTGGGACTCAGAAATACAGCTTGCTAGAATACTGAGAGGACCAAGAGGTGAGTGACCAGCAACTTAGCAAGGGTCCTCACCAGCCTGACTCAGGTTATTTAGACAGCCAGCAGGAGAGTTTCCTGCTGAGAGGACCATGAGAAGAATTCTAAAGCACAAGCTGGGAGAGCAACCCAGGAGAACAGAGCAAGAGAGCAGGCTAAAGGAGACCTCAATGACTCCCTGAGAAACAGAGCAGACCAAGAACAGTTCCCAAAGACTCAGCCACTGTATAAATTGGACCAAGATGCAAAGACACTGCCAGCATCAATTGAAGAAAGAGATGCGTAGGCTCCAATGCAAGAATTTGTCCAACAACATAATAAACCATATGGTAACATCAAAACCTAGTGATCACAGATCAGGCAGATTTGACCATCCTAACCAAGAAAAAGCAGAAGAAAATGATTTGAAACATAACTTCATGAAGAGTATAGAGACCTTTAAAATGAAATGAAAAACTCCCTTAAAAAAGGGAGAAAAAAAACAACAAAAGATTGAAAGAAATTAATAAATCCCTCAAAGGAACTCAAGAAAACAAAGAAAAAACAATCAAACTGGATTTTGAAAAAAGTTGAAGAAAATAGTTCAAGACTTAAAGACTGAAATAGAGGCAATACACAAACCAAGGAAACTTTGGATATGGAAAATCTGGGTAAATAAATAGAAACTACAAAGGGAAGTATAACCAACAGAATAGAAAAGATGGAAGAGAGAAACTCAGGAGTTGAAGATAGCTAGATAAAATAAATTCATCAGGCAAAGAAAACATTAAATCTAACAAATTCTTAAAACAAAACATCCAGGAAATCTGGGAAAACATCAAAAGGCCAAACCTAAGAATAACAGGGACAAAAGGCACATAAAACATATTCAAGAAAATTATAGAAGAAAACTTTCCCAACTTAAAGAAGGATATCCTTATGAAGGTACAAGAAGCTTAAAAAACACCAAATAGACTGGATAAAAAAAAAATCCCCTCGCCATATAACAATCAAAACACAAAACATACAGAATAAAGAAAGAATATTAAGAGCTGCAAAGGAAAAAGGTCAAGTAACATATATAGGTAAACGTATCAGAATAACACCCGACTTCTCAATGGAAACCAAGAAAGCCAGAAGGTCCTGGACAGATGTTCTGCAATAAAATACCACAGGTGCAAGCAAAGATATCTATACCCAGCAAACCTTTCAATCACCATCAATGGAGGAAACAAGATATTCCATGACAAAACCAGATTTAAACAACAAATAGCCACAAACCCAGCCTTACAGAAAGCACTAGAAGGAAAACTCAAACCAAGAAAGCTAACTTCACCCACAAAAACTCAAGCAACAGATGACCTCACATTAGCAAAACCCACCTACAAAGACATTGTATCCAATAAACCAAAAGTATTTCACAGATTAAGAGCAAGAAGAAAAATAAAACCTAAGTAAATAAAGAAGCATATAATTAATTTTTGGGAACTTGATACCTCAAAACTAAGATGCTGTGTATAGTAAACTTGCAGCATGAAATGAATACAATTCAATGACAATTTCCAACAATTTATAACAGAAAAGCTGATTACGAAGCTACAGTCATAGTGGAAACACACAGAGTGATCAATAAGATTATAAAAAAATAGTACACAGATTGACATAATATGACTTCTTACTGGAAAGTCGTGGTGTACATCTCTAATCCCAGCATTTGGGAGGCAGACACAAGCAGATCTCTGCGAGTTCAAAGACAGAGAAACCCAAAATACAAAAAAAATTACAACAAAGCTATAACAATGAGGAATGTGAACAATACTTAAGATAAATATTTAGAGAAATAGCATAATTTAACATCTTCATCCTATCACAAGGATTGTATTGCAAAATATAGATTCTGCCCTATCTACCTGCCCAACACCATGCATACCTGAGAAACCTTGGTGCTCCTTTTGTACCTGGAAATAAACATCACTGAATCATATCATTGTGACTGGTGAGAACAGAAAGTTAGTAGCATTCTAATCATGTATTGCCAAAAGACAATCAACATCACCATAGTTCTACCACCTTTTAAATATTTGAAACATTTATATTACAAATTTGAAAGTGGAATGCAATATTCAGTTTTCCAATCTGTCTTCCCACTGCACACCAAAAGCACACTCCTATGTGTACACTAGACATTGATATTACAAGCATAATATCATACCATACTACAGCTGCAGAGTCTCCCTCTTCCCAGGAAATCCATACTCAGAGAGGCTCAGAGGACAAGAAGCACTGCCCAGGTCATTACGTAAACCAACAGAACCATAGCCTAGCTCATGGTCCATCAAATTCCAGCAGAAATGAGAGCTCGACTGATCATCTCTGAATACCCTGCACTCACCATGGCATAGTTAGTGGTCTCCCTTACAACTCATTACAACAGAAGCAGAGAAGAATCCTGGAAAGAACACCTATAAGCTACCTACCATCATTGTTCTGATGAACAGTAATATTTCTTGAAATACTATAATTTAAATGTTCAACCATTTAATATGTGCTCAATAATTGGGTTATTGTCTTTGCTTTAACTTTATCCATGTAAAAATGTTTGAACTGTGTTTGCATGTATACACTTGTGCCATGATGTGTATGTTGCATTGAGAAGACAACTTACAGGTGTCTACTATTTTCTTCCCCTATGTGAGTTTTAGTGATGAAACTTAGGGATTCATTTGACTAAAACTGACCTCTATTGCACTTATTCAGGATTAAAAATTATTTATGTATGTAGAGGTGTGCATATGCCACTGCCCAAGTTTAAAAATGAAAGAAAAAACCTGTAGGAGCAATATAGATCACCCAGAGATAGAACACAGGTCATCAGGAGTATCAGCAACCAATTTTAATGAATGAGGCAATTCTTTGGCATTCAATCATTGTTTTTGAGAAAGTGTTAGTTTAGAAACAAATGTTTAGCTAGAAAACAAATGTTTAGTCTTCAGGATTAACAAATTAAAAAGATATATGATCATAGTAATATTTTCCTATGCAAAGAAGATTTATTCTTCAAATTATACTGTGTTCCTCTATCCTTGTATAAAACTAAGTTTACAATCTGAAAAGAAGCCAATAGCTTAGTATTATAATATTCCTAATAATCTTATTTAAGAACCAGTGAAATGGCTCCATGGGAAAGGTCTGTGGTGTGCAAGGATTGAAAACTGACCTGGATCACCATATTAAGAGGACCAAAAGTAGAAACTGCAATGTTGTCTTCTGGTCTCCATATATCTGCATTGGTCCTACAAACCCATAATCATATTACACACACACACCATAAATCTTTGTTACGAAATAAATCTTAGTGCCATTACATTATCTGGCATCTCCGGATAATTTCCTTAGAAGGCAATTCTTTAAGATAAAATGACAATGGTTAACTAATGGGGACAGGGGAAGCATGGAACATCAATATATATGTATATATTCTAATATATTTATATTTATACATATAAAACATCAAGGTACAGTATGAGATACACAATTGAATGTTGATTATGCTACTTTATTACATCTACACCAGATAAATGAAAATACTATTTTGAATACACACATAAAATCATTAATATTTCTTATATTCTCTTCTATTAAGCATTTTAACATTAACATTGTTAAACTGGGTTGACAAAACAGCAAATGTTGGGAGTACATCATCTACCCTTAGACTTGTACTCAGGAGGTAGACAAATAAGGATCATAAGTTCAAATGTATCCCTGAGTCATTACTAACATCTAAGCAAAACTGAGCAACCAACAAGAAACTCTCACGGAAATTTGGGAATTTGTGGAAACATGAAAAACAAAATCAGGAGCAACAACCCACCACCATTTCATAGACACTCTTACTTGAAAAGTATGATCACACACTGTCTGATACTTAAATAAACAATGGACCACTTAGATGATGGGGTTACTATTCTACACATTATAGCAGAAAAATACCTATCACTAAGTAAAAACACAATAGTAATTTACTTCCTTCAAGGCTATGATGAAAAATAAATGAAACACTACTTTTTTTCTTGAAGGTGAAGACAACTGTTAATGTCTAAAGTCTTTGCAAAATCATTTTCAGGAATAGAGTTTTCTTTTGTGTGAGTTTATCCCTATTTCCTGACTTTGAATTGATACAAATAGGCTTTAAAATATTTAGAGCACTAGAAAAATGGCTGGGCAGATAAGAAATGTTCGCTCCCAGGACCAAGGTCTGATATTTGACAACTTCCTCTAATTTCTGCTAGAAAATCCTAGGGTCTAACATTATCAGAAACCAGCATACACATCCACATACCCACACAAAGTACACTGATATCACATAATCACAAAACAAACTCTTTAAACACTCATGAACGTTTTTCTCTTGTAAGAATTCATTCCTATAATACAGGTGTTAAGGTACCTAATAGCTTACAGAGTTTTTCTTCACCATGAAGAAATCAGGTGAGCTTGAAGTCTGAGAAATAAATACTTCTAAGTTGATGGAATCATTTGGGAAGACTTATGAAATGCTGTCCAGCTGAAGAAATGAGTCACTGGGAGTAGGCTTTTCTAGTTTAAACTCTCTGCTTCCATGTAGGTTAAGGATTTGATAGGAAAGCTACCCTGACTGTTATTAAGTCAGGCTATACCTGAAACTGGAGAAAAGGCATTCTGAACACTGATAGCCCTAAAAAGAAAGGTACCCTCACTGTCATGTCAGGACACACCTACAGCTGTGAAGGGAAATTATACTGGATACCTATAGCTATAAAGAGAAAGGAATACTGACTGTTGAGAAGTCTGACTATAACTGAAGCTGTGAAGGGAAGGTAGCCTGATACCTGGGGCTCTAAAGAAAAAGGCACCCTGATTGTTAGAAGTCAGGCCATACCTACAGTTGTGAAGGGAAAGTGTACGGGATACCTACAACTATCAGGAGAAAAGGTATCCTTGTAGAGGCCCAAAACCACGAGCCTATTTCCACCTTGTCTGAAGGTCAGAGTTTGAGGTTGCTCAAAGCTGTCAACAGGTGTGGCTACACACCCTGACCTAAGGTGTGGTTGTTTTGTATTTTGGACTTTAAGAGGGCCCAGGCAGGTAAATCCACTCCCCCTTAAGCAAAGGTGAGAAAATTCAAACACTTCGGCTCCTTCTTTGGAATTAAGAGGTTTGACCTAGGGAATGACTGCCTTTACATACTTGGTCTAGGGTGGGTTCACTGCCTGAATAACAGAATGTTTTTCTCAGTAATTAAGGACTTGATGGCTCAAAGTATTGAAGCAAGTAACTGTTCTGGTTGTCCTTTGCATCATGTTAAAGCAGTCGTTTGCCTTCTTCCCCCTGTTGTATTGGGGTATAAAAGTATATGGAAAATTAAATGCAGGCAGATTTACAGTATTCACTGGAACGACCTCCCTGGGGTAGGAGGGTCTTGTTGTGACTGTAGTTCTTGTTTGATAACTGTTTTGTTATATGTAACTTTACTATGTTAAAATGAAAGCCTTTCTCTTTTGTTTAAACAGAAAAAGGGGAAATAGTATAGGAGGATCTTCTTTCTGTGTGTTGCTTTCATTGGTTAAATAAAGAGACTACCTTGGCCTTTTGATAGGACATCAGTTTAGATAGGCAGAGTAGACAGAACAGAATGCTGGGAGAAAGAAAGCAGAGTCAGGCAGTTGCCATGACTCTCCTCTCTGAGATGGAAGCTGGTTAGACTCATGCTGGTAAGCCACAGTCAAGTGGTGATAAAGATTATTAGAAATGGGTTAAACTAATATGTGAGAGTTAGCAAGTAAGAGGCTAGAAATAATGGGCCAGGCAATGTTTAAATGAATACAATTTGTGTGTTGTTATTTCGGGTATAAGCTAGCCGGGGACGCAGCCCGCTCCTCCTTTTACAACACCTCCCAGTACTATCCTATGCTTTTGTTTTATTATTTTCACTTGTGTCTTCATTCTCTTATTTTTGTAATGCCCATGCCCCTACCCTGGTAAATGGTATACTTCTCAAAACTTGTCCATGACATATACTGACTATTAGTAAGTCTGGCTATACCCGAGGCTGTGTTCCAGTGGGAGATGTTCTTCATGCAGGATGTAGCAATACTGCTCCTCTCCAAAAGAGCCATTACAGCTGGGCGCTGTTTCATTCTGTTAAGAGAGCTTCAAAGCAGGGATGTCCATTGCTGTTCTGCTCCACTTCCCTAGCAGAGGTGTCCAATGCTTCTCTGTTCCACCCCACTATGGAGTTTCCTAAAAAAGATGTTAATTTTTTCTCAGCTCAGGCAAAATTGTTACTTCTTTGCTTCAGTGGAGTTAATTGGAAAATGTTGAAGAAATGTTGCAGTCTCTAGTGAAGAGTTGCTACTTCTGCCCTGCCACTTTAAGGGAGTTTGCCAGCAGAGGTGACCAAAGCTTCTCTGTCCCAATCCACTACAACGTTTCTTATCAATCCAGTGAAAGGTCTTAACCCAAAACTCATTCAAAAAATTTCTTTGGAAGGGAAGAATCCAGGAGAGGGGCTGCCTCTTCCGGGGCAAAGATGGGCAGATACACAGCTTATATAGGACTTCTTAGGGGCAGAGTTTTCCCAGCGAGAAGATTCTCAGGGTGGGAATTAGTTAGATGTCAACCCCTGATCTCGAATAATGCAGATTGGCTGGATTTCATGCTCAGGGATTGGTAGATCTGGAGCTTAGGAATTAGCTGGTTTTGGTCAAGAGTAGAGTGTGTTCCTTTAGCTCTTGTTTCAGGGACAAAGTGTGTTCTTTCACTAGACCCCTATAACCTTTTGAGTCTTGTTTCAGGGTCAGGTGTTTCTTTCATTGGCTCTGGCTTCAGGAACAAAGTGTGTTTCCTTGTCTTGTTTTTAGAGTCAGGATGCATTTCTTTGGCTCCAGTTTCAGAGTCAAAATTATATATTTCACTGGCTCTGGATTTAGGGTCAGGATGTGTTTCTTTGACTGGCCCATTTACTCTACACATAGGGCTTCATAAATTCACAAATTCATTTTACCATGAGTATGTAAGTACAAACAGTATAAAAAGGACATCATAATGCTTGAAAAGATTGTTAACACTGTCAAATTTATTTCTACGGAAGAAATAGTCTTGTGTTGTAGGCAGAGGATTCTTGTTCATTCCTGGCTGCCCAGACCTGAAATCATCACACAAAAACTATATTAATTAAAACACTGTTTGGCCTATTAGCTCAGGATTCTTATTAACTAACCCTGACATCTTATATTAACCCATTCCTATTATTTTGTATTTTACCACAGGACTTGTGATTTACCAGTAAGGTTCCAAGATATCTGACTTCTTCAGCCAATTCACGCAGTCTGACCCCACTTTCTTTTCTCCTCCATCTCTGCTTGGAATTCCTGCCTTGCACTATTCGGCCCTGCCATAGGCCCAAAACAGCTTCTTTATTTAAAAATGGTAACAAAATACATTCACAGCATACAGAGGAGAATCCCAAATCATTGTGTAGCTGATTATAAGTGTTTTGGCTAAAGATCTTACCAAATACTTTATAATAAGAAGTACTCAGTATCTTTTTCAGGTAGTCAATGTCTATTGTAATATGCAAAGATTTTAACAGATTGTTGCACACAGTTTTACTCTTATAAAGTACAAAACTTTATCACACTGAATACATTTATAGGGTTTCTCTGCAGTATTATTTTTTCCTCATGATTTAGATTATTCATACATACAAATGTTTTGCCAAACTGATTACATTCATAGAGTTTATCTCCAGTGTGTGATCTTTTAAACACTGGAAGATTACTGTGAGGTACAATGGCTTTACCACATTCATTACATTCATAGGGCTTCTCTCCAGCATGTGTTAGTTCATATCTTTGAAGATGACTATGATAAACAAAGACATTGCCACACTAATTGCATACCTAATGTTTTTCTCCAGTATGGGTTCTTTTATGTTTTCGGAGACTACTGCGATATGCAAAGGCTTTACCACACTGATTACATTCATAGGGTTTCTCTCCAGTATGTGTTCTTTCATGTGTTTGAAGACTACGGTGACATGCAAAGGCTTTACCACACTGATTACATTCATAGGGTTTCTCTCCAGTATGTGTTCTTTCATGTGTTTGAAGACTACGGTGACATGCAAAGGCTTTGCCACACTGATTACATTCATAGGGTTTCTCTCCAGTATGTGTTCTTTCATGTGTTTGAAGACTACGATGACATGCAAAGGCTTTGCCACACTGATTACATTCATAGGGTTTCTCTCCAGTATGTGTTCTTTCATGCATTTGAAGATGACTGAGACGTGCGAAGGCTTTACCACACTGATTACATTCATAGGGTTTCTCTCCAGTATGGGTTCTTTTATGACATTGAAGATTATTGTGATAAGGAAAGGCTTTTCCACACTGATTACATTCATAGGGTTTCTCTCCAGTATGGATTCTTTTATGACTTTTTAGATTACTGTGACATGCAAAGGCTTTACCACACTGATTACATTCATAGGGTTTTTCTCCAGTATGGGTTCTTTTATGACTTTGTAGATGACTGTACTGTGCAAAGGCTTTACCACACTGATTACATTCATAGGGTTTCTCTCCAGTATGTGTTCTTTCATGTGTTTGAAGACTACGGTGACATGCAAAGGCTTTGCCACACTGATTACATTCATAGGGTTTCTCTCCAGTATGTGTTCTTTCATGTGTTTGAAGACTACGGTGACATGCAAAGGCTTTGCCACACTGATTACATTCATAGGGTTTCTCTCCAGTATGTGTTCTTTCATGTGTTTGAAGATTACGGTGACATGCAAAGGTTTTACCACACTGATTACATTCATAGGGTTTCTCTCCCGTATGTGTTCTGTCATGCATTTGAAGATGACTGGGACGTGCGAAGGCTTTACCACACTGATTACATTCATAGGGTTTCTCTCCCGTATGTGTTCTGTCATGCATTTGAAGATGACTGGGACGTGCGAAGGCTTTACCACACTGATTACATTCATAGGGTTTCTCTCCAGTATGGATTCTTTTATGACTTTGTAGATTACTGTGACGTGCAAAGGTTTTACCACACTGATTACATTCATAGGGTTTCTCTCCAGTATGGATTCTTTTATGACTTTGTAGATAACTGTACTGTGCAAAGGCTTTATCACACTGATTACATTCATAGGGTTTCTCTCCAGTATGGGTTCTTTCATGTCTTTGAAGATGACTGTGATAAGAAAAAGCTTTACCACACTGATTACATTCATAGAGCTTTTCTCCAGTACGTGTTCTTTTATGCCATTGAAGATTACTGTGACGTGCAAAGGTTTTACCACACTGATTACATTCATAGGGTTTCTCTCCAGTGTATGTTTTTTTATGCATTTGAAGATCACAGTGATGTGAAAAGGCTTTACCACACTCATTTCCTTCATAGGGTTTCAATCTAGTATGTGTTTTTTCATGCCTGTGAAGATGACTATCACATGCAAAGGCTTCAACACATTGAGTATATATAGAAGTTTTCTCTCCATTTTGACTTTTTTCATGCCTACAATGATAATGGTACATGTGAAAGCATTACTACATTTAATACATTGTTGAATATTTTTATCTGTAAAAATTAGTTTTACAATTTAGTCCTATTTTAAAGAGGAAATTTATGTTAAGGTTTTATCACCATGTTTACAATCTTGTTTTTCCCTTTCATTAAGGCTTGCTTTTTATCTTTGAAGATAACTGATAACAGCCTTTATTACATGGTTCACATTTACAGAATCTTTTTTTCTGTATGAGAATTTTTATATATTGAAGAGAATTGAAAAAACTCAGAGCTTTAAAACTCTTATTGCATTCATAAAGTTTCCTATACTGTGAGTGATACTACATTTGCTAAGTGAACTAGGACAACAGAAATATTTACACAGTCCTAGTACCCACGGTGCATTTCTGAAATGTGAGCTTGTTGATATATTAACAATGAGACTAGGAAAACAATGACTTGTATACTTGTACATCAAATTCAACAAGTGTACTCAACATGGGAACTGCTACATATCTTCAATTTGTTCTGAGGGAGAGGTGTGTTAGATCATTTCACATCCCTATGTTCATGTGGCTTGTATCCAGAGGAACATATGATATACCTAGTAAAGGAAGAATAACAAATATAAGGTTTCCACACTGAGTTCACACAGTTTGACTTTCTGTCCTCATAGACTTGTGGTATCTGGATTAAGGCCTCTCCACAACAGCTGCCCCTTAATTTGTGACTCTAAATCCCTCCTCACTAAACTTAACACAGTCCCAAGTATATGGGTTAAACTACCCTTTCTATGAACTATTAGTGTAATAGAGAATTTCAGAGATATCCTTATCACCTTTTCAATATGTATCTTTTATAATATGAATAATATAAAATAAATAGATTGACAATTTTACAGCATAACTCTCATGGTATTATGAGGCAAAAGGTAATATAGGTTAAGACATTGTTTCCTTGACTTCTTTCTTAAAAGAATGACTTGCAAATGCAGTTCATCTATCTGAAATTAAGGTATATGATTTTGTGAGAATTTAATGATCATCAAAGCACTTTATTATTTACACTGTTGTGTAGAAGGAGCAGCGGGCTGGTGTTCCTGTAACCCAGCTCCCAGCTGCCTGGCTAGTTTATGCCCTGAAATAATAACACATAAATTGTATTCTTTTAAACACTGCTTGGCCCATTAGTTCTAGCCTCTTATTGGCTAGTTCTCACATCTTGATTAACCCATTTCTAATAATCTGTGTAGCATCATGAGGTGGTGGCTTACTGGGAAAGATTCAGCATGTCTGACTGGCAGCTGGCTCCATCACGTCTGACCTCACTTCTCTTCTTCCTAGCATTCTATTCTGTCTACTCCACCCACCTATGTTCTGACCTATCAGGCCAAGCAGTTTCTTTATTAATTAACCAATGAAAGCAACAGATAGACATATGACCTTCCCACATCACTGTTGCTTTTGTTTAAAATGTATAGGATACATTACAAATTCTTCAGAGGTACATTTGCATCAGCTTATACATGAAAATTACCTTTCATGTCTTCTAGAACTTTGACAATGTTCTTCAATATTATGGTCTTCCCAAATGTATCCTAAAATATAGTCCCAAAAATGTATGTTATATATTAAAAATTGTAAAAAAGATTACTTACCATTTGAAAGCAAACCTTACAACCATGCCTGATTGTTTACCCCATTCTTCTTTCTCAATCATATTACAAAGGAGCATCATTAACCAATGAACAGTTGTCCCCTTATTTGAAACATGAAAGATAATTCAGTCTTACCTATAATAGTGAGGTTTCTGTAGGTCTCCAGCATCACATCTTTATAGAGATTCTTCTGGGAAGGATCCAGCAAAGTCCATTCTTCCCAAGTAAAGTCGATATGCACATCATCATAGGTCACTGCATTCTAAAATATCCCATACATGTGTACAACAGAAAGCATGATTTTGACAACACTGTAAATGTATACTTCTTTGACAGTATAGTCATATAATTCTGGTGCTCCCCATACTTATTCCATGACATCATAATTTAATCACGAAGTCACTTTAGAAGCAAACTGAATCCAAAGTTCACCATTGTCATTTCTGAACCCTATGAATGGGATATCACCTTGCAAGAGAAATGCATACTAACCAACAATGAAAGATACGTAAATAGATCAACAATACAGAGTACAGATAAGAGAAATTGTATGAAGGATTAATTCCTAACTACAAAAAAGGAAAATAAGATGAAAAAGTTGGATGCACTGCACTGAATCATACCTCTAATCCTTGCACTCAAAAGGCAGAGGCATGTATGTCTATCTGCCTCTGAGTTGAATACCAGCCTAGTCCATGCAATCACTTTTAGAACAGCCAGAAATACATATTAAATACCCATTTCACATGAAAAAAATCAGTCAAACAAACATAAAAATAGATATAGATGAAAATAAGTCATAGGTTTTAACTGAAGTTTCTACAAAGAGTTATGCATTCACTTCAACTATTTACGAGAAACCTGAAGTGCCCCAATTAAAATGCAACATAAATAAGATTTTACTAAAAGGCACTGTGTGTTTAAAAAGTTACAAATGGACAAATAAAAACAATAGCAATTAATATGCTGATTACAAATAATCAACACAGAGCAGGAAAGATGGCTCAACAGTAAAGAGTCCTCCTGGTCTTGCATATAGTTGGTTTCAAGGACTTACATGGGGGATCATAACTATCCATTATTCCAAGTTCAGGGTTTCTAATACCATCTTTTGATCAATGTAAGGACCAGGCACTCACATGGTGCATATCCATGCATACAGGTAAAATACTCTTTTTAAAATAAAAATTCAAGCCGGGCGGTGGTGGCGCACGCCTTTAATCCCAGCACTCGGGAGGCAGAGGCAGGTGGATCTCTGTGAGTTCGAGACCAGCCTGGTCTACAAGAGCTAGTTCCAGGACAGGAACCAAAAGCTACAGAGAAACCCTGTCTCGAAAAATCAAAAAAAAAAAAGAAGGGCTGGAGAGATGGCTCAGCGGTTAAGAGCATTGCCTGCTCTTCCAAAGGTCCTGAGTTCAATTCCCAGCAACCACATGGTGGCTCACAACCATCTGTAATGACGTCTGGTGCCCTCTTCTGGCCTGCAGTTATACACACAGACAGAATATTGTATACATAATAAATAAATAAATATTTGGGGGCTGGAGAGATGGCTCAGTGGTTAGGAGCATTGCCTGCTCTTCCAAAGGTCCTGAGTTCAATTCCCGGCAACCACATGGTGGCTCACAACCATCTGTAATGAGGTCTGGTGCCCTCTTCTGGCCTGCAGGCATACACACAGACAAAACATTGTATACATAATAAATAAATAAATAAATATTTCAAAAATAAATAAAATAAATAAAAAAAAAAAAAAAAAAAAAAAAAAAAAATAAAATAAAAATTCAAAACAAATAAAACAAGCATGAAGAAGGTTAAGCACCTGCAATCCAATGACTCAGAAGGCACAGGCAGTATTAATGTCATGAATACTTGCCATCCTGGGAAACATAATATACCCTTTGTCAAATTTTAAAATTCAAGATATGAGTGAAGCTCAGTACAACAGCATATGCTTGATAGGAAAAAACCATCATACAACAATATAAAAAGAAAAAAGCCAGAAATACTGGCCCACCTTTCATCCCAGCACGTGGGAGTCAGAGTCAGAGGATCTCTGAGTTTGAAGACAGCCTGGTATATATATAGAGAGAGAGAGCTACATTCAGGACAGCTAGGGCTACACAGACAAACCTTGTCATCAAAAATAAACAAACAAAAATGAAAACAGTAGGTTACCAAACCAGCTTAGCACCAAACAGCAGTTAATTCTACTGAATCTTATATGACTTAGTGATAGAGTTTATGATGGTGGTAAGTTATGACAGCAAAAGAAGAAAGGTGACTGATTAGTTTCAAACACAGTAGGCACAAAGAACAGGAAATGGGTTGAAGCTATAGAAACTCATATTATAGGATTCCCCTCTGTATGCTGTGATTATCATTGGTTAATAAAGAAACTGCTTTGGGCCTATAGCAGAGCTATAGGACAGAACTTAGGTAGGTAGCGAAAACTAAACTGAATGCTGGGAGGAAGAAGGCGGAGTCAGAGAGAAGTCATGTAGCTCTGCTGGAGACAGACGCTAAGAACTTTACCTGGTAAGCCACAGCCACATGGTGATACACAGATTAATAGAAATTGGTTATGTTAATATGTAAGAGTTAGCCAATAAGAAGCTAGAGCTAATGGGTTAAGCAGTGATTTAATTAATATGGTTCCTGTGTGATTATTTCGGGGCTGAGCAGTTGGGAACAAACAAGCAGCCCTCCTTACTATATCATATCACATCACCAATTAGAAATTACATCCAGAAAGGCTCCTTCTACTAATAGTTTCACAAGCAATCAAATGAAAGTTACCAAGAAGAGGCACATGTTAAAATATATCCTCCTCTCTGGGAGGTTTTTCATTCACTCAATTACATTTTGACCTGGGTTACTATAGGCTCATGGTGATCCATGAAGAAAATTAATTTAGTCACTTCAATGATACTCATAGTCTGCAATAGCCTCTACACTATTCAACTGTTCAAAGTCTCTTCTGAAGCTCAAGACAATCACTTGACAATGACTTTTTGACAGAGATTTCTGTCCCACTTGGTCCCACAATCATTCAGTCCCAAAGAAACACACAAAGGTCTACATTAATTATAAACTGGTTGGCCTATTAGCTCAGGCTTCTTATTAACTAATTCTTACATCTTAACATTAGTACATACTTCTTGTCTGTGTTAGCCACATGGTTTGGTACCTTTTATGAGTGAGGCATTCTCATCTTGTTTCCTCTGCATCTGGGTGATGACTGCTCAGAGCCTTTCCTCTTCCCAGAATTCTCCTGTTCTGGTTATCCCACCTATCCTTCCTGCCTGGTTACTGGTCAATCAGTAAACCAACACAAGTGACAAATCTTTACAAGGTATAAGACCATTGTCCCACAATAAGAAACATCTTATAAAAATCAGAAAACAAGTTACATCTTTCCAACATATAATGGTACAGAATACCATTCACACTTCAAAATAGAGAAATGGAGGCATAGTGAGGGAATATTGAACCAAGGCAAGACTGAAGAATAGCAGGACAAACATCAAATCCTGTAGCTCTTTCTTAGATGCACAAGGCTTCAGTTTCAGAGGCTTAGATGGCCCTATCCCTGCATCTTCTCATACATCTCTCTGGTTACTTCCACTCCCTATATTCACTTAGTTCTCCATAGAAGATGTCTTATAGTTTAGGCATCTCAATATCTTATGGTATCAAAATACAACCCTGGCTGTTGTGGAATATTATTGTAAGATGTGTTATATTTGTTTATGTTGTGAAACAATTGTTTCAATGATAGAAATATGTGTTACATTCTTTTATGTTGCATTTGTTTAATTCTGTGAAGCTGTGATACTGGGATGGTCTAAAATACCTGATTGGCCTAATGAACAGTCAGTAGCTTGGTAGGAAAGTATAAGATGGATTGGCAGGCAGAGAGAATAAATGGGAGGAGAGATTTTGGAGGGAAAAAGGAAGGATGACAGAGAAAAGGAGAGAAAAGCATGGGCCAGCCACTCAGCTACACAGCAAGCCACAGAGTAAGAAGTAAAAAAAAAAAGTATACAGAATAGAGAAAGATAAAAGCCCTGAGGCAAAAGGTAGATGGGACAATTAGTTTTAAAAATAGCTGGCTAGAAACAAGACAACATAAGACCAGGAATTTATAAGAAATAATAAGCTTCAGTGTATGTCATTTTTTGAGACCTGGGTGGCAGGCCCCCAACAGAGTAAAAACAACAACAAAAACAGGTTTCATCCTCACAGCTTCATGAAATGAATTCTCACAATCTCTTCACTGGGTTCCTGACTTTGCCAAACATGGAAGCCAGTAACAATGCTGAATTGTAACCACAAACTAAGAACACATTACCTTAAATTTTGATTCTTTCTTATTTCCAGGACCAGCACATGATGAGTGCCTGAAAAGTTTAACTTCTTAATTGACAGACACTAACACACTCGGACCACAGGCATAGCAGGTTTTGTATGAAGTTGCTTCCTAGGACTAGGAATCACTTTGCTTACTCCCTACATAAATTGAAGGTTTATGTGGATGGAGTGTTACTCCTGGAGCACCTTGCTAGACTTCCATTCCATGGCAAGGGCCTTCTCTATAATAGTAATAAACTCCTTTAAAAATCCCCGCTTCTTCCAGTAATTGGCTGCCACCTGAAACTAGATTTTCATTTTCATTTATTTCAGCCCCACTTGTTTTCTTTTTACTGTAGACCTGAACGAATCGTTAGGAATAACCATCCAATAGATCCAATATTTCATTTAAGGAATCAACCCATTATTTTTTAATTGTGCTTTACTAAATTTCAAGATCATAGGCAGAAAAAGAAAGATTTTGGAGCCAAAATATCACATAAATGACCTCAACTTAATCTGCTATGGAGTCTATCATTTCCAATTGAAATCCTATAATCTCAATCTCTTGTAGGAGGATGGGGTTGGCTTGTTGTCCCAGCTGCCCAGCTAGCTTATGCCTGAAATAACCACACAGAAATTGTATTAATTAAATCATTGCCTGGCCCATTATCTCTAGCCTCTCATTGGCTAACCCTCACATCTTGATTTAACCCATTTCTATTAATCTGTGTTTTGCAACATGACAATGGCTTACCAGGAAAGATTCAGCATGTCTGACTCTAGTGGCTCCATGGTGGTTCCCTGACTCTGCTTTCTTCCTCCCACAATTCAGTTCTGTCTTCTCTACCTACCTAAGTTCTAACCTATCAAGGGCCCAAAGCAGTTTCTTTATTAACCAATGAAAGCAACACAAAGACAAAAGGACCTCCTACACCAATCTCTACTTTCTGGCATTCCTCTTAACATTTCCATCTTCCTGGTCCTTCAAGAACAGGCAATTTAGTTCTGTGTACTACTTTCTATATTTTTTGCCACCTAAAGTCTAGAAATCTTCTACTCTCTTTCAAGAAACATCATTCCCAGGTTCTGCCTAGTAACAATATTACTTTTGGTTTTCCATTTTTTTGTTCTAACTTGCATTTATGTTGCTCTGATTAAATACTCTAACCAAAAGAAGCTCAGACAACAAGTGGGGTAATTTGACTTCATCATTTTCAGAGTTTAGGACAGAAAATCAAGTTAATAATGGTTGACAGTAAAAATCCACGGACAAAGATTGTTTCCTGGCTTTTTCTCTTGCCTAGTCACTGTCTCACTCATGCTAAGATAGCTATCTTTTGTAGCCCAAGCCCATTTTCTTAGGGATATTGCCATCCTCAGTAGAGGAGCCTTCCCACATCAATCATCAACACAATCTCTCCCAGATACAACCGTCTATGGCTTTTATGAACAAAGCCATTATGAACACAGTTGAGTAAATAGTAAATGTCCTTGTGGCAGGATCTTTTGGGTATATGTCCAAGAGTGGTATAGGTGGGTCTTGAGGTAGATTGGCTCACTATTTCCTGAAGACTGAATGTTGATTTCCACACTGGCTGTACAAATTTGCACTTGCAATAACAATGGATTCCCTTGCTACATGTCCTTGCCAGCATTAGCTGTCACTTGTATTATGAATCTTAACAATTCTAACAGGTATAAGATGAAATCTCAAACTGGTTTTGATATTAATTTCCCTGATGGCTAAAGATGTTGAACATGTCTTCAAGTGTTTCTCAGTCACTTTAGATTCTTTTATTGAGAATTCTGTTTAGAGGTGTTTCACATTATAATTTGATTATTTGGTTTGTTGTTGTCTAGTTTCTTGAAGTCTTTAATATCCTAGGTGAGGAAACCCAGAATCACATAGAAAAATATGGTATTTACTCCCTTAAAGGTGGACATTAGCAGTTAAGTAAAGTATAATCACAGTAATCACAGTTAATCACAGTATAATCCATAGACACAGAGAGGCTAAGTAACAAGAACAGCTCTAGGGAAGATGCATGGATCTCCCTGGTAAGCAGAAATAGAATAGATCTTGTGGGTATACTGGAGGCAGGTGGGGATGGGATGAGGAAGGATTAGGTGAGCGAGGAAGGGACATATGGGGAGAAGACAGGGAGAGATGACTGGAATATGGGAGCTTTTAACAGGGGATGTGGAAACTTTCTAAAAACTATAAAGGTGATCCTAGTGAGGACTCCTAGTAATCAAGAATATGGAGGCTGAACTAGCCATCTCCTGTAACCACATAAAGCTCCCAGTGTGACTGGGACACCAAGCCAGCCACAAAACTTTCAACCTACACTTGTACTACTTGCAAGATATGCTGGGGCACTAGTGACTCAGAGCTTTCTTAGTGGCCAATAAATGACTGCTCTAACTTGAAGCTCATGGGATGAGAGGAAGCCCATAAATGACACTGCCTAGATGGCCAGGAACCAGAACTTGAATGACTCAGAGAACAGGGGTAGAACCAAATACAGCTGACCAAGAAAAATATAAATAAAGTGAATCATAACTATTTCCTGCTATAATCATAGGTTGATACTTGCTCTACTTGTTACTAAAGAGGCTTCTTCCAGGGGCTGATGGAAGCCCATGCAGAAATCCCTACCCAAACATTATTTTGAGCTCTAGGAATCTTAAAGAAGGGGGGTTGTAAGTATTACAGCATTGAGTGGTTGAGGAAATCAGGAGAACATGGCCCACACAACCAAGTAGTGGCTCAAAGAAACTGATGTAGCAATCACAGAGTCTTCATGGCTCTGTGCCAGGTTCTCTGCATACATGCCATGGTTGATTAGTTTGGGGTGTTTGTAAAACTCCTAACTGTAGGAGTCATGGTGTCTCTGACTGTTTTGTCTGTTCTTTGGACCCTTTCCCTTCTATTGCATTGCCTTATCGAGCCTTTAAATAAGTTTGTGCCTAGTCTTATTGCACCTTGGTATGATTTATTTGGTTGATATCCCTGGGAGATCTGCTCTTTTTTTTTTAATGGAAAAGGAATCAGTGGAGCTGGGACAATGGGGATTTGGTGTGGAATGGACTGAAATGAGTAGAGGAGGGGAGAATTCAATCAGGATATAGAGTATGAGAGAAGAATAAATACAAATAAAAATAAAAATGCATTTAGTCTAAGTTCAATGATCCTAACAATCTGTAGCAGCCCAAACATCGCAAATGTTCTAAGTCTCTTCTGACACTTAAGACAATCTCCTGATTGTCACATGTTGTAGAATAAAAAAATTAAATATTTGCAGCATATAATGGCACAGGACATATTCCCATTAATAAAAACAGGAATATGACTGTGTTACAGCTCCTAACTTAGGCAGATTCATATGTATGTCACACCAGTCAGAAGAACAGAGAGGCAGAACACAAGCCCATGAAATTTCCACACTCCCTATGTTCCCACAGACAAAATCCTCCAGCAACCCTATAGCTGCTACCCCCAAACCATGTACCTACCCCTATATCAGATGTATAGCCTCTACTCAAGTGAAGGCCACATCAGCCAAAAAACACTATCCCCAATCCCACTTCCATCCTCTTCTCTGTGTTGTAGCCTTCAACTTGTGTGGCGACCCACGCACTATCTGCAAAAAGTCTATATAGGCTATCTTACAACTGACCTTCCTCATTCTCTGAGTCTGCCCTCAACACTATCCCCAAGTTCCCTACCCTCTCCACCCTTTTCAGGCCCAAACATGGACAGACACTCCCTGCTGGAACAAAGCCCACACCACCTGTAAGATTTCCAGCCCCAACTTGGGATGAGAGCCCCTGTTCAGCCATAGGCCACATAAAGAAAAAACCTAGAGAGCAAATAGAAACCAAGAAACAAAACACCCATGCAACAAAGACAAACTGAAAAATTGGTACCTAGACCCACAAATACCTAAAACCCAGATATCTGGACACCAGCATAAAAACACAACAACAGCCAGAACAATAAGTCACTACCAGATTCCAGCTATCCTACTTCTGCAAGACCTGATAATCCCAAAACAATTAAAGCACAATTAAGTTAAGGCCAACTTATAAAGATGACAGAAGTCCTTAAAGAGGAAGTAAACAAATCCTCTAAAGAAAGCAGAGAAAGAATAAATGAAGTATTTGAGAAAACTAAAAAATCACTTAGAGAAAGCCAAAAAGTAAATAAAGAAACAGTTGACAGAAAAGAATGAATCTGTTCAAGGCCTTGAAATAGAAATAGGAGGAATTAGTGCTCGCTTCGGCAGCACATATACTAAAATTGGAACGATACAGAGAAGATTAGCATGGCCCCTGAGCAAGGATGACACGCAAATTCATGAAGAGTTCCATATTTTTCCGTATAATAATCAAAACACAAAACATACAGAATAAAGAAAGAATATTAAGAGCAGCAAAGGAAAGAGGTCAAGTTACTTATAAAGGTAAACCTATCAGACTTACACCTGACTTCTCTATGGAAACCATGAAAGCCAGAAGGTCCTGGATAGATGTACTGCAGAAACTAAGAAAACATGGATGCAAGCCCAGACTACTATACCCAGCCAAGCTTTCATTCACTACAAATGGAGAAAACAAAATTATCCAGGATAAAAACAAATTTAAACAAAACGTATCCACAAATCCAGCCTTAAGGAAGTAATAGAAGGAAAATCACAAACCAAGGAGTTCAACAATGACCGCAATAACTCAAACATCTAGAGACCCTTCACCAGCGCAACTCAAAGAAGGAAAACACACAAACTCTACTACTAAAAAAGTGACAGGAGTTAACAACCACTGGTCATTAATATCACTTAATGTCAATGGACTCAACTCACCTATAAAAAGGCACAGGCTAAGAGATTGGATAAGAAAACAGGATCCAACATTCTGCTGTTTACAAGAAACACACCTCAACCACAAAGACAGGCACCTACTCAGAGTAAAGGGATGGGAAAAGGTTTATCAAGCAAATGGACCTAAGAAACAAGCAGGTGTGGCCATACTAATTTCTAACAAAGTTGACTTCAAACTTATATCAATCAGAAGAGATGGAGAGGGACATTTTATACTCATAACAGGAACAATTCATCAGGATGAAGTCTCAATCTTGAATATCTATGCCCCTAATATAAAAGCACCCATGTATGTAAAAGAGACATTACTAAACCTCAAGGCTGGCATCAAACCGCACACACTAATAGTAGGAGACTTCAACACTCCTCTCTCACCAATGGACAGGTCAATCAGACAGAAACCTAACAGAGAAATAAGAGAATTAATGGAGGTAATGAATCAAATGGACTTAACAGACATCTATACAACATTCCACCCAAATAGGAAAGAATACACCTTCTTCTCTACAGCTCATGGAACCTTCTAGAAAATTGACCACATACTCGGTAACAAAGCAAACATCCACAGTTACAAAAAAATATTAGTAACCACCTGTGTCTTATCAGATCACCATGGATTAAAGTTAGAATTCAACAACAATGCTACCCCCAGAAAGCCTACAAACTCATGGAAACTGAACAGTCAACTACTGAACCAAACCTGGATCAAGAAAGAAATAAAGAAAGAAATTAAAGTCATCCTTGAATTCAATGAAAATAAAGAAACAACCTACTTAACTTATGGGACACTATGAAAGCAGTCCTAAGAGGAAAGTTCATAGCACTAAGGGCCCACTTAAAGAAAACAGAGAAAGCTCATATTGGAGACTTAACAGCCCACATGAAAGCTCGAGAAAAAAAAAGAAGCAGACTCACCTAGGAGGAGTAGAAGACTGGAAATAATCAAGCTGAGGGCGGAAATCAACAGAATAGAAACACAGAAAACAATCCAAAGAATCAATGAAAGGATCTCTGGTTCCTGGAGAAAATCAACAAGATTGTAAACCCCTAGCCAAACTAATCAAATGGCAGAGAGATAACACGAAAATAAATAAGATCAGAAATGAAAATGGGGACATAACCACAGACACAGAGGAAATTCAGAGAATCATTAGATCTTACTACAAAAGCCTGTATGCCACAAAACTGGAAAATGTAAAAGAAATGGACACTTTTTAGATAAATACCATATACCAAAGTTAAACCAGGACCAGGTGAACAATCTAAATAGACCTGTTAGTTGCGAATAATTAGAAGCTGTTATAAAAAACCTCCCTACCAAAAAAAGCCCAGAACCAGATTTCAATGCGGAATTCTACCAGAACTTCCAAGAAGAGCTAATACCTATACTCCTTAATGTATTTCACAATATAGAAACAGAAGAGTCATTGCCAAATTCCTTTTATGAAGCTACAGTCACTCTGATACCAAAACCAAACAAAGACTCAACCAAGAAAGAGAATTACAGGCCAAACTCACTCATGAACATTGACGCAAAAATCCTCAACAAAATACTGGCAAACCGTATCCAAGAACACATTATAAAAATTATCCATTATGATCAAGTAGGCTTCATCCCAGAGATGCAGGGCTGGTTCAACATACGAAAATCTATCAATGTAATCCATCATATAAATAAACTGAAAGAAAAAACCATATGGTCATTTCATTAGATGCTGAAAAAACTTTTGACAAAATTCAACATCCCTTTACGATAAAAGTATTGGAGAGATTAGGGATACAAGGGTCATACCTAAATATAATAAAAGCTATTTACAGCAAACCGACAGCTAACATCAAACTAAACGGAGAGAAACTCAAAGCCATACCACTAAACTCAGGAACACGACAAGGCTGTCCACTCTCTCCATACCTCTTCAATATAGTGCTTGAAGTATTAGCAATAGCAATAAGACAGCATAAGGGGATCAAGGGGATTCGAATTGGAAAGGAAGAGGTTAAACTTTCGTTATTTGCAGATGATATGATAGTGTACATAAGCGACCCCAAAAACTACACCAAAGAACTCCTACAGCTGATAAACACCTTTAGTAATGTGGCAGGATACAAGATCAACTCCAAAAAAATCAGTCGCCCTCCTATACACAAAGAATATGGAAGCAGAGAGGGAAATCAGAGAAGCATCACCTTTCACGATAGCCACAAGCAGCATAAAATATCTTGGGTAACTCTGACCAAGGAAGTGAAAGATCTATTTGACAAGAACTTTAAGGCATTGAAGAAAGAAATTGAAGAGGATACCAGAAAATGGAAGGATCTCCCTTGCTCTTGGATTGGGAGGATCAACATAGTAAAAATGGCAATTCTACCAAAGGCAATTTATAGATTCAATGCAATCCCCATCAAGGTCCCATCAAAATTCTTCACAGATCTTGAGAGGACAATAATCAACTTTATATGGAAAAACAAAAACCCCAGGATAGCCAAAACAATCTTATACAAAAAGGAACTTCTGGAGGCATTACCATCCCTGACTTTAAACTCTATTACAGAGCTACAGTAATGAAAACAGTGTGGTATTGGCATAAAAACAGAGAAGTCGGCCAATCGAATCATATAGAAGACCCGGATTTAACCCACAAACCTATGAACACCTCATTTTCGATAAAGGAGCTAAAAGTATACAATGGAAGAAAGAAAGCATCTTCAACAAATGGTGCTGGCACAACTGGATGTCAACCTGTAGAAGAATGAAAATAGACCCATATCTATCACCATGCACAAAACTCAAGTCCAAATGGATCAAAGACCGCAATATCAATCTGAACACACTGAACCTGATAGAAGAGAAAGTGGGAAGTACCCTACCACATATGGGCACAGGCGATCGCTTCCTAAGTATAACCCCAGCAGCACAGACATTAAGGGCAACATTGAATAAATGGGACCTACTGAAACTGAGAAGCTTCTGTAAAGCAAAGGACACTGTCACTAAGACAAAAAGGCAACTCACTGACTGGGACAAGATCTTCACCAACCCCGCAACAGACAAAGGTATGATCTCCAAAATATATAGAGAACTCAAGAAACTAGACTTTAAAATGCTATTAACCCAATTAAAAAATGGGGCACTGAAGTGAACAGAGAATTCTCAACAGAAGAAGTTCAAATGGCCAAAAGACACTTAAGGTCATGTTCAACCTCCTTAGCGATCAGGGAAATGCAAATCAAAACAACTTTGAGATATCATCTTACACCTGTCAGAATGGCTAAAATCAAAAACACCAACGACAGCCTTTGCTGGAGAGGTTGTGGAGGAAGGGTTACCCTCATCCATTGCTGGTGGGAATGCACACTTGTGCAACCACTTTGGAAAGCAGTGTGGTGGTTTCTCAGGAAATTCGGGATCAACCTACCCCTGGACCCAGCAATGCCACTCTTGGGAATATACCCAAGAGATGCCCGATCATATGACAAGGGCATTTGTTCAACTATGTTCATAGCAGCATTATTTGTAATAGCCAGAACCTGGAAACAACCTAGATGTCCTTCAATGGATGAAGAAAGTGTGGAATATATACACATTAGAGTACTACGCTGCGGTAAAAACAATGACTTCTCGAATTTTGCATGCAAATGGATGGAAATAGAAAACACTGTCCTGAGTGAGGTAGCCCAGACCCAAAAAGATGAACATGGGATGTACTCACTCATAATTGGTTTCTAGCCATAAATAAAGGTCAGTGAGTCTATAATTTGATATCCTAAAGAAGCTAAATAAGAAGGTGAACCCAAATAAAAACATATAGCTATCCTTCTGGTTATGGGAAGTAGACAAGATTGCCCAGCAAAAAAAATTGGGATCTTGGGGGTGGGGTGGGAGGGGAGTAAGGGGAGATGGGGAGAGAAAAGTGAGAAGGGGAGGATGGGGGGAACTTGGGGAAATGGGATGATTGGGATAAAGGAAGGTTGGATAGGGGAGCAGGGAAGCACATCTTAATTAAGGGAGCCATCTTAGGGTTGGCAAGAGACTTGGACCTAGAGGGGCTCCCAGGTGCCCAGGGCGATGTCCCCAGTTAGTTCCTGGGGCAGCTGAGGATAGGGAACCTGAAATGACCCTATCCTATAGCCATACTGATGAATATCTTGCATATCACCATAGAACCTTCATCTGGCGATGGATGGAGATAGAGACAGAGACCCACACTGGAGCACCGGACTGAGCTCCCAATGTCCCAATGAGGAGCAGAAGGAGGGAGAATGTGAGCAAAGAAGTCAGGACCACAAGGGGTACACCCACCCACGGAGACAGTGGGACTGATCTATTGGGAGCTCACCAAGGCCAGCTGGACTGTGACTGAAAAAGCATGGGATAAAACCGGACTCTCTGAATATGGCAAACAATGAGGGCTGATGAGAAGCCAAAGACAATGGCACTGGGTTTTGATCCTACTTCATGTTCTGGCTGTGTGGGAGCCTAGCCAGTTTGGATGTTCACCTTCCTAGACCAGGATGGAGGAGGGAGGCCTTTGGACTTTCCACAGGGCAGGGAACCCTGACTGCTCTTCAGACTGGAGAGGGAGGTGGAGAGGAGTGGGAGGAGAGGGAGGGAAATGGGAGGCTGGGAGGAGGCGGAAATTTTTTTTCAATAAAAAAATAAAAAAGAAAAAAAGAAATAGGGGCAATTAAAAATGTGAACTGAAGGAATTATGAAAATGAAAGTCTACGTAATCAAATAAGACCTACAGTCATGCTTCACCAAAAGACTAAAAAACATTGAACAGAGAATTTCAGACTTTAAAAGCATGATCAAAGAAATGGATATATTGATCAAAGAAAATGTTAAACCTAAAATTTCCCAAAACATAACATCCAGGAAATCTGAAACACTAGGAAAAGACCAATTCTAAGAACAATAGTAAATGGAGGAGAAGAATCTCACCCCAAAGGCACAGAAAAAAAATTTTCAAAAAAATTCATAGTCAAAATCATTCCTAATTAAAATGACACAGGAGAAAGCAGATCACAGAATCAACTAAGTAGGGCTCATAGGACCTCACAGAAACTTAAATAGCAATCATGGAGCCTGCAGGAGTTCGCACCAGGCCCTCTGTATATATGTTATCATTGTATAGCTTGATGTTGTTATGCAACTCCTAACAGTGGAAGTGGGGGATGTCTTTGACTCTTTTGCCAGCTCTCGGAACCCTCTTCCTCCTACTAGTTTGACTCATCTAGCCTTTGATATATGCCTAGTCTTATTCCAATTTCCTATGTAGAGCTTTATTGATATCTCTGGGATATATGTTCTATTTTGAAGGGAAATAAAGATTGAATGGATCTGGTGGAGAAGGGAGTAGTGGAGAGGACTATGAGGAAGGGAGGGAGGGGAAACTGTAGTTGGGATATATTATAAGAAAAGTGATGTGTGTTGTTCTTCTGTATAAATTTTGCTTTTATTGGTTAATGGCTAAAGCTGATTTGGCCTATGGCAAGGCAGAATATAGCCAGGCTGGAAAAGATATAGAGAGAGATTAGGCAGAGTCTAAGAAATGCCATGAAGCTGCCAAAGCAGAGAGACACCCCAGAACCTTATCAATAGGCTACAGCCTCGTGACCATACAGAGATTAATAGACATGGGTTAAGATGAAAGAGCTAGTTAATAAGAAGCCTGAGCTAATAGGCCAAACATTGTTGTAATTAATAATAACCTCTGAGCCATCTCTCCAGCCCCAATAATGGCAATTTCTAGGATCAATACAGTTGTAATTTACAGGATGATGTGGGATTCCCCTCTGTAAGATGTGAATATGTGTTATTCCCATTGTTTAATACAAAAAACTGCTTTGAGCTTATGGTAGCACATAATAGAGCGGGGTGGGAATTCCAAGCAAAGATAGAGGAGAAAAGAAAGGAGTCAGGGAGACACCATGTAACTGCCAAAGGAGACAGACACCAGATGGAACCTTACTGGAAGCCATGTGGCGATACACAGATTAATAGAAATGGGTTCATTTAAGATGTAAGTGTTACTTAATATGAAGCCAAAGTTAAGTTAAGCCAGGCGGTGGTGGCGCACGGCTTTAATCCCAGCACTTGGGAGGCAGAGGCAGGCGGATCTCTGTGAGTTCGAGACCAGCCTGGTCTACAAGAGCTAGTTCCAGGACAGGCTCCAAAACCACAGAGAAACCATGTCTCAAAAAAAAAAAAAAAGGAAGCCAAAGTTATTGGCCAAGCAGTGTTGTAATCAATATAGCTTCTGTGTAATTATTTCTGGGCAGCCAGGAGACAAGCGAACAGCCTCCATCAACAAAATGGTGCCAAAATGAGGCAACTATATCAACATAAAACATGAGAGAGTTTTTAAAAAATCTAGACTCAAAAGAAAAGAGTTAAGCAAGAATTCTTGGTAGCCACATATTTTTACAGATGGGCTTTGTTAGCTGGCAGCAAGCAAGGGTGGCACAGCTCCTATAAGAGAGGTCTTCCTGACTCAGCATTGGCAACAAAGGATGCACAGCTTCTTTAGGGAAGGGCTTCCTGGTTTGTGCTCTGACTCTTTTGGGAGGTACTTCTATGTGCAGCATGTTACAAATTGCTTAATGGAGACGTAGATGTGCCATATCCCTGGAGCTGGAGCAGAGAGAATGGCTCGCAGAGCTGGAAGAAAATGTACCTCTGCCATGTTGGACTAAGTAGAGCGAGAAGGCAGGGCTGAGGAATTGGTCCTAGCCATGCCTGTTTAGCATTTTTTTAAAAAGTGCGTCTGGTCAGAAAATAATTACAAATATGCAAAAAAAACAGATTCAGATAAAAAGACCTGTAAATGGGTCACAGTGTATAAATATATGTAAGCTTGGGAGAGAGAAGACAGTCATAGATTAAAGTAGTAAAGAAAAATAAGCCATGTAAAGATGGGAAATACAGAGATTCTAGATTATGTAGATTATTTTGTTTTCTTTGAGGTTTTTTTTTGTGAATGAACTAAGTACAGAGAGACATTTCACTGTATGGGCTGCTAAGCCAACCCAACATATATATTTTAAAGGTATCTTGACTTCAAAATTTGGGCCTAAGGATATGTGGCTTTGGAAAAGAGGGTCTGCTTTTGTTTCCACAGAGGATGAGAACCTGTGGATTCCTTCTAGAATAAGGTGGTTTGATGGACTAAGATCCCCTGATAAATCACTATCACTTCACCCAACAAAAAGCAGAAAGCAGTTTGGAGAGTACTCCAAAATTCCCAAATATTGTTTATAAAAGTTTGTTTACATTTAAAGGGAATGTGACATAGAGATAATACTTTGCATTTGTATAGATCTTAGTCCATTGATACAAATTTAAGGTCAATTTTGTTAAATGAATCTCTGCTCTTCTTTAAGGTATTATATTTGTTCAGTTCATTTAAAGATGCAATGTATAGTTAAGAAATACAAATTAGGGATTGGAGAGATGGCTCAGTGGTTAAGAGCATTGCCTGCTCTTCCAAAGGTCCTGAGTTCAATTCCCGGCAACCACTTGGTGGCTCACAACCATCTGTAATGAGGTCTGGTGCCCTCTTCTGGCCTGCAGACATACACACAAACAGAATAATGTATACATAATAAATATTAAGAAATACAAATTAATAGTCATTTATAATAGTCAAACTTGTAGTCAGGTTTTCTAGATGTTCAGAGATATATTTCATATGGATAGGTATTCTTCAAATCTTTCAAAGACAAACAGAATATGGCATTTTAAATATCTTTAAAACTTAGGCCTTTTCATGACAGTGAGACATGTTTCCTTCTGATAGCACCAAGTATTTCAGAGGGGTTGATGGGCATTGAAGAAACTCATTATGGAATTTGCCTTAAATGTGACAAAGCTAGCCATTTGGGCAAGAAACTGCTCTTGGCTGGATTGTTTGATTGTATGTTGTATAAACTGGACATGCAGGACCTACAAAAAGTGACTGCTAAAGTTGCCTAAAGAAGGTGAGACAGTTCCTGCTTCATGAAAGAGTCTGCTAGACATTCTGCAAGACACAGAAAAAAGGTGACTGAGAAACTGCCAATGTAGGTGGAACTGTCTTTGAAATTTTCTGCTTCATGAAAAAGTCTGCCAGACACTATGGGTCTGTAGACTGAAAAGGGATGCTCCAATGTTACAGAAGATCTTTGAGTGACTGTCCAAGCAGCAAGATGTCTTTGTCAATTCTATAGTTTTGGAAGTACTTATAATTAATTAGGTAATATATATATCCTTTGGGCGGCTTTGATGGAGTGGAAAAAGACAGTTTTATAATTATAAAAGATAGATTAGATAGGAAACTTTAGACTCACAAAGATAGAATAGATGATAGAGTATTTTCCTTAATTTGCCAAATATAAATGGATTAAATATTATAACCATAATTCTTGCTTGATAATTGTTTTGTTATGTGTAATCTTGCTATATCAAAGTTAAAACCTTCCTTTTTATTTAGACAGAAAAGGGAGGTGATGTGGGATTCCCCTCTGTATGCTGTGAATATGTTTTATTCCCTCTGGTTAAGAAACTGCTTTGAACCTATGGCAGCACAGAATAGAGTAAGGTGGGAATTCCAAGCAGAGATAGAGGAGAAAAGAAGGCAGAATCAGGGAGATGCCATGTAGCCACTGAAGGAGACAGATGCTGGATGGAACCTTACTAGTAGGCCACAACCATGTGGCAATACACAGATTAATAAAAAAAATGGGTAATTTAAGATGTAAAAGGTACTTAATAAGAAGCCGGAGCTATTGGATATGCAGGCTTATAATTAATACAATTTCTGTATAATTATTACAGGTCTGGGCAGTGGGGAAATGACCAAGCAACCTCTGTCTATACCAGGATATAATGAAGTTTGCAAGCTATACAGCATACACAAGATTAATGTCTAAGTTCAATTGTCATGTTAAGCACTCATGATTACTTGACTACTAAGGGATCATATAAAGAAGCACAAATCAGCCTGACTGCTTCACTGCCTGAGGGAATGCAACAGTCTGTCAGGAACTGGGAGGTATATTGTGACCCAGGAACCATGAACTTTACCCTGAAAATCCTATGACACATGTCTCTCAAGGCTGTTAGGTTGGGCCAACTCCATTGTTCCCTGAAGAGCCCACTGCCCAGTAAAATCCTATGACCTTGATCTCCACTGTCTGCCATCACTCTCAACATTCCCATCTTCTGACATCACTCTCAACATTCCCATCTTCTAAGTCCTACAAGAACAGCTGATTAAGCTCTTTGTCTAGTTTTTGGATATCTTGAGCATTCTCAGAGTCAACATTCCCGGGTCTTTTACAGCAACAAAATCCCCTTTGAGTCCCATTTTTTTCCAACTTTCTTCTCTGTTGCTCTTATTAAATTATGCAATCAAAAGCAACTCAGGTAATGAACATGTTTATTTGGTTGTTAACCCTATTTCACAATTCTTCCTTATGACAGCTTAGGATAGATACTCAAGCTAATAACTAAAGGCAAAACATGTGGAACCATTGTTTTCTGGCTTTCCCTCTTGCTTTGTCACTGTCTTGTGCTCAGCTAGCTCTCCTATCTATCCCAGGGCTGTTTGTTCAGAGATATTGCCAACACAGTGGAAGAGCCTTCCTATATCAATCAAAATAAACACAATCTCTCTCAGATACCTGAATCAGATATTCTGATCTAGGCATACTCTCAATTGGTATTTTCTCACATCACTCTAAGCTATGTCATGCTGATAGCTGAGGCTAATTAGAAGAAAGAGACAATAATATACAAGAAGGTTTTAAAGATCCAAAGGCAATGTACTAATCATATCAATCACTTAAGGAGCAAAAACACAAAGATAGACATACCAGGAATTGGAAAGAGGCAAACATCTAAGATAAAGAAGAGAAAACTAAAACTGTCTCTCCACAGAAACTTCCCAAACCAACAAAAACTCAAAGAACTCATAACATGAGAAATCTGAATACAAAATTGGTGAGACCATTATTTTCCAGAAAATAAACAACATACTTAGAAAACAATGAATAAAATCAACATAGATGGGTTGCACTGACAAAGACATATTATGCTCCTTTAAATAAAAACGACAAGATTCTAACCAAAATCAAACTCTAAGAAATCACTGACAAGCAGTCATCCTAGACACTTCAGTTCTTTATCCTTTACCAAAAATAGAAATGTCTTGGGTGAGGAGAGCTGTTCCACCAAAACTGGATTCACATAAAAGCGTCTCATGTCTTGCCTTCATAGAAAATAGTTTTGACTACTAAAAAAAATATCATTATCTTATAGTAAAGAAAAGGATGTCTGTTAGGATCACTTAGATACCATTTTGCTCCCCCTGATTGATGATTGCCTGTAAGTCTGCAATCAGAGTGAGGAAATGAAAACATTTTAAAACAAAATGCAAGATAACAGATTTTTAAAGAATCAGTGGACACCTAAAGCAACTTGTTTTACTCTAATTGCTTTATAAGTCACAAGCACTTTTAAAAACAAGTTTATTGCTATTTTTTGCTGTGTTTGTGCATGAGTGAGAATGTCTTCCATATGTATACAAGTAACATACAAAAAAGAGGGGTTCAGATGCTCTGGATCTGAAATGGTAGAGTTATGAGCCTCACAACTTGAGTGTAATTATCTGAACTCAGGTCACCTCCAAAATGAATAAGTGTTGATCCACCTGCCAACATCCATAATACCTTTTATCCAATAAACCAAAAGTTTCTCAGAGATTAGCAACAAGAGCAATAAAACCTAAATAAAGAAAGAAGTAAATAAATGATCCTTGGAAACATGATACATCAAAATTAAGATGACATGTATGGTAAATTTGCACCATAAATGAATACAGTACAATGACAATTCCCAACAATTTATAACAGGAAAGCTGATTACAAAGCTACATTCATATTGGAAGCACTCAGAGTAATCAATAGGATTATGAAAAAATAGAACACAGACTGACATAATATGACTTCTTTCTGGACGGTGGTGGTACATTCCTTTAATCTCAGCACTCAGGAGGCAAAGATAGGAGGATCTCTGTGAGTTTGAAACCAGCCTGTTCTACAGAGCAAGTTCCAGGACAGGCTTCAAAGCTACAGAGAAACCCTATCTAGGGGGAAAAAATACCACAAAGTTCATCAATCAAGAATGTGTATGATACTTGGGAAAGAATAAAGAGGATGGAGAGAAAAAGCCAAGAATAAAAGCAGGAAAACATAGTCAGCTATTAATCAAAAGACCAAAGGAAACTTAGTCAGGAAACATGTAGTCTTGACCAATGTAACCCAGCTACCTATGATTCTATGTGTATAGAAATTAAATAAAGACTTCACAATTTTCACGAAATTACCTCAAAGTGACCCTTAAACTGTTGTTTCTGACCTTCCAGCTACTGGTATTTCTTCCAGAGAGATCCCATGCTCTAGAGCCCTCTCTGCAAAAAGAGATGATCTACTACTATGGTTCTGCAGCCCTTTAGACTTCCTGGTATTTTCAGGTAAACTCAGCCCCAATGATGCCCAATCCCAAAACAATATAGAATAGTTTCTACTTCCTGTCAAATGGATTATAGCACAAGGTACAGATTCTGCTCTATCTACCTGCCCAACACCATACATACCTCTGCAGCTCAGAAACTCCCTTTGTCCCCTGGAACTAAACATCACTGAATCACACCATTGCAGCTGGTGATAGCAGAAAGTTAGAAGCATTTTAATCATGCATTGCAAAATGACAATCAAAATCACCATAGTTCTACCAGCTTGACAAACTTGAAAGTAGATTGCATATTCAGAACTTCTAGAAACCAGATTATCAGTTTTCAAAATCTGTCTTCCCACTGTACACCAAAAGCATGACTCTGTTTATACACTGGACAGCGATGTTACAAGCATAATATCCTACCAGACCATTGTTGGGCTGCAGTCTCCCTCTCCCCAGGAAATCCATACACAGGAAGGCTCAGAGGACAAGAAGCACTGTGCAGGTCATTACATAGAGCAACAGAACCATAGCCTGGCTCATGGTCCATCCAAATCCCAGCAGAAATGACAGCTCCCTGAACACCCTACACTCACCATGGCATAGCTTATGGTCTTCCTTACAATTCATCACAACAAAAGTGAAGAAGAATCCTGGAAAGAACGTGCAACCTACCTGCCACTATTATTCCTGATTGCTAAGACTTTCCAGAGTCCCTCATTGGCTAAGGCCACCCTGCTTGGCCTTAGAATATTATCTAAGCTCTCCTAATGGGTGATCAGAGATCAAATTACTCAGACAGCACAGTACTTCCTGTTATACCCTTCCAGCCCAGTAGATAGGGCCCTAGTCCACAAAGTTTGTAATTTAGCAGACATTCATCCACTTTCCTAGGGCATACCCTGTTCCTCATCCAAAGCACAGGGTCCTTTGTGTGCACATTCCATTCCATTACACACTCAATGTGCAGTGGAGCCAACCCATCGCCTCATACCTGGGAAATCCTGCAGCCAAACACAAGTCACATTCACAATTGTTGTTAAAGAAAAATGAGCCATGAATTAGAAGATAATAAGGGGTCATAGTAATGCTTGGAAACAGGAAAGAGAATGTGGATATGATATAGTTATAATCTCAAAAATTTATTTTGAAAATAGTGAAACAGGATTTATGGCCATGTGCTTCAGAAACTAGGAATTTATATTAGAGCACATCAAAGATTTCTCAAACCTTTTATCTCAGGGTGTATATTTAAAACCAGTAAAATAACAGTCCTGTTAGGCAGGGCCACATTTTACTCAGATCTATTTTGGTTGAACTTCTGCAACTATAGCAATTTGGTTTCATGAGGTCAGTTCCTTATCCATATTCTTGATTGCCCTGGCCTGTGGACAACAAGAAATGGCCACCAGGACATTTATGGAGCACCTAAAATTGATTACCTAATTCCTAATTAGGCAATCAATACATAGTTAAACATTGCCAATCTCAACTACTGTTGAAGTAGGAAAGTTCTCAACCACTGTCCTGTCTCTTTCTTTCTGCACTGTGAATCTACAAGCTTCAAGCTTGACCTATATACTCAATTCTTGCACAGATCCCTCTTCATTTATAAGCAAATACTAAAAGACAAAGATACTGGAGGTCACTGATTAGCTAGTCTATTTTTCCTTCTCACAGACCAGTCAAGGCCCAATCCTGAAGGAGTTGCAGGACTATCTATCCAGCACTGGGCAGCAGAGACAGGATTGGGTGTTTAAAGCAATTTTCAATTACATAGCATGAGGCAACAATATTATAAGCTCATAGTCTCCCACATCAGTATGGCAGAGCCTTTCCCTCCCCCAAGGAATCCACACTCAACAAAGCTCAGAGGCCGAGGGCCACTACCCAGGTCACCACACAAATTAACAGAACCTGTCTGGCTCATGATCCATTCCTTTCCAAGCAGGTAATAGCTCAGCCAACCTATTCTTCCTGGTCTGAGGACAGTAGCTTCTACATTCACCATGGCACGGCTTTGTGGTCCTCCTTACAGCTCCCTTCAGCAGAACAAGAGAATCCTGTAAAGAACCTGTTAACTACCTCCTACTGGTGCTCCTGATTGCCTAGGAGAATCCTTCATTAGCTAGGATCACCCATCTGGGCTTTAAGACATTAGCAATTACCCTACTGGGTGAATAGAGATCAAATGTCTCAGAGAGCAAAAACCCTCCAGGTTTGTCCTTCCACGCTATGGTGAGACAAGACCCTAATTTGTAGTTTAATAAAATCCTCCATTCTCCCAGAGCACTTCCTGTTCCTCCTCCAAGGCACACAGTCCTATGTGTGCACATTCCATTACACACTCAATGTCCAGTGTAGCCAACCCTTTACTTCATAGTTGGGAGGTCCTGCAACCAAACAAAGGACACATTCAAACAGTAATTGTTAGACAAAAAGAGCCCATGGATTAGAATATAATAAAAGGTCCATGGGAACAGTTGGAAGCAAGAGAGAGATAGTGAAAATAATGTAATTACAATCTCAAAAAAATATGGTTAAAAAGTAGAAATAAGCGTCATGGTCATGTGCTCTAGAGACTAGGGATCTGTATTAGAGCACACCAAGTACAACTCGCATCATTACTCTTAAGAGATACAGTCATGTTAGGCAGGACCGCACCCTTTTACCCAGTTCTTCTAGTTTGCTTGAACTACTGTTAACTACAGTAATTTGGTTTAATAATAAGTTCAGTTTTTATACCGATTCTTGAATGCATGGTCTGTGGTGAGTCACTACTCATTGCTAATGTCAACTACTGTCACAGCAGGAAAGCTTTCACCCTCTTTCTTGTCCATTCCTTTTTCTGTTGTGACTATGCTTGCTTTACGGTTGGTCAGTGACCTAAATTCTTACACCGGTCCTACTTCACTTATAAATTCACAATAAAATCTAGAGAAGTTGGAGGATACTCATTCACTGATCTATTTCTCCTTCCCACAGACCAGTCAAGGTCCAGCCTGGTTGGAGTTGCAGGATTGTCTTTTCAGCACTGGGTAGCAGAGGCAGGATTAGGTGTTCAAAGCAATTCTCAGTTACATAGTGTGAGGGAAGCCTGAGCTACAGGAGACATTGATATAAACCAGTTGTTCTCAATCTTCCTAATGTTGTGATCCTTTAAAACAGTTCCTCCTGATGTGTTGAACCCCCAACGATTAAATTATTTTCACTGCTACTTCATAACTATATTTTTGCTACTGTTATGAATTATAATATAAAATATCTGTGCTTTCTAATGGTCTTAGGCCAGTTCTGTGATAGGATCATTTGATTCCCCAAAGGAAGCTGTGACCACCAAGGTTAAGAATCCCTGCTCTAAACTGATATAAATAAACGAACAGCATTTAAGAAAAAATGGAATGAAATTATTAAAGTATGAAACATTGAAAAATATAGCAGTAATGCATTTAAAGAAAATGAATGTTAAAAATGATACCAATAATTGATGCTTTAAAATGATAAAAAAAAAACAGTAGAACGCTTATCTATACTAAATCTGAAATGGAGTAGGCCCTTCCCTGATAGAGAGAATGCCATTAATAAGAGATTGTATGACTTTCTTCCATGTAAAATGTTAGCTACTGAGTGCTGTAATGTGATGGTGTTACAGTCAATTGCCTGTTTCTCAAACCTTTCAGCTGACTTAACTGTGTCAACTAAGATTGTACATATATCTGCATAGGAGAGTTCTCTAATTGGAAACTGAATACTTAGTAGTTCAAGCTATCCTCCCTAAATTGTACACCCACCAATTCTGTCTGTCTTCACTCACGTGGAAGGAATTAATACCTGCAGGGAAATTACTAAGAAAGTCAACCACCATGCTCCATCAGCCCTTCTTTATAATGGAGACCCCTGCAGTGCAGTCTGTGACCTAGCCATTATCTAGTCTGTTTCCTCCTGCGGTGAACACAGAAAAGGAGAAGCCACGCTCCACACACAAATCCTTTCCCTATTCTGCAACGGACAGGCCACTAAGTGACTAAAACACAATTTTAGAACTGTGTGGTGCTGCAGACACCAAGGTCTAGTGTTTAGTCAAGAGGATAACAAGGGCAATGCCTTGTGGGGCTACTGACAGGGTTCAAGCACATCTCAATCAAACTAGGAGACCTTGACTCAAAATCACTTTTCAAAATGACTGGAAATTAATTCTAGAATTAATATACCCCCATGGCACAAGAGGACTTAATGTTAGTTGTGATCCTGTAATGGCCCCTTGAACAGCATTTAGAAGCCAGTTTTTTTAATGGAGGGATGGGCATTTGTGCTGGTTTGTAAATCAGGCTTGTCTCCTTTGTGATGGGAATGTAGCTGGTTAATCCTGAGGAACAAACTTTTATATTTTATCATACTAATCTCTAACAGGTTAGAATATCATTACCTTTGGGGTATTTGGGGTGCAGCTCTCCCTTACCTAAATTCTACGTTGTGACTTAATGTTTCCCAAGAACTGGTAATTCCTTAATTACCATCAGTTCTACTCTTCTCCACCACAGTTTAGCAGTGGAGTGCTACTCTATACAGGAAATACTGTTTACAAGCTCCACAGAACTAATATTTATCCAAAAAATAAATATTAAATGTTCAAAGTGAAGAACTTCTGGAAGATACTAAAGGGACCAGGGCTATCTGACTTTGCCAAATCTGTGTTCCATTGTGGCAATACAAACACTAAGGGAGCCCACATTTCACAGTGAAGTCAACAACAAGAGTATTTCAAAACACAATCCCATTCCCAAATCTCTGAACAGGCGCAGTAAGGATAGTGAAGTAACTCAGAGGCTGCCAGACAGCTTGGGAATTTCAAAAAACATGCAGAATCACGCAGGATCAGGCAGACCCTGCTGGGGCATGCAGGAAGAGAAGGACCAGGCAGAAACATGACAAACTCTACATCTGGTCACCGGCTCCCACCTGGCCAGAGGAGGATGCACAACACTGTCTCCCATGGCTCAACTAGCCGCTCCTCCCGGTCTGAGGATAACCCCAAGCTCACCAAGTCGCGGTTTTCCAGCTTGTCCATGCTCCTTGCTCAGCTTCCTGCACTCACAGCAGAGCACACAAAACCGCTGACGCCATCTTCTCTTCAAAGTCAAGCTTGAAAATGGCCGTGCTGCAGGAAGAATCATGCACAACTTCTGACTGGCAGGTCACCTGGAGGGCCTGATTGGCTATTGAGGCCTGAGTGACAAGAGCACCTCCCATAGAGTTATACTGTGCTTAAAGACACAGCTCAGCCAGGTGGTGACAGTGGCAGTGCATGCCTTTAACCCCAGCACTTGGGAAGCAGGGGTAGGCAAATCTCTTTGATTTCTATACCAGCCTGGTCTACAAGAGCTAGTTACAGGAAAGGCTCCAAAGCTACAGAGAAACCCTGCCTTGAAAGACAATAGATAGATAGATAGATAGATAGATAGATAGATAGATAGATAGATAGATAGATGATAGATAGATAGATAGATAGATAGATAGATAGATAGATAGATGATAGATAGATAGATAGATCTACAAGAATAGGCTCCAAAGGTGCAGAGAAACGCTGTCTTGAAAAACAAAAATTAATTATTAACTAATTAAATAAAAATTTAAAAAATGAAAATTAAGGACACAGCTCAATGGTTCCTGACCCTGCCTTTCATCCCAAAGACCTTTTCTAGATTAGCCAGAGATGTGTTTCCATAGCATGTGCCCCTGGCTCCAATAGCAGACCCTACTACCTTCCTACTCTCCACAGGCACTTCCCATTCTTCTCCTTGACACAGTGTGGCTATCTAGCTTATACAGGCCATTACAATATACTATGTCCCTGTCCCACAGGTGGGAGGATGCGCAGAATATTAACAGCTAAAGGGAGATTTAAAGATACAAAAGGAGATATTTGTTATTATGAGACCCTCACCCTGTGGGGGCCAGCCATGAAAGCTACGTCTGGGCAGGTTATCCAAAAGAAGTTCTTTACCTCCAACCATTTACACCTGGGACTCTGGCCATCGATAAATTTAAATGGAGCAACAAGAGATGCACTAAATTATGTCTTCACTCCAGACATAATCCTTCCTTTACCTCCATTGTGGAAAGGCAATCCAATTTCCCCATGATAATTGTGATATATCACCCCTCCTAATGGTGCTATTCCTTTCTTAGTCTGTTGGTTTTAAGGATATTTGAAGTACAAAATTACCGGGGGGAATGTTTGACTTTCCAGTTCAATAAATGTTTGCTGTGGCTCCCAAAAGTTCTAAGCCAGGAGAACTTAGGTTGTAGAAACAAGAGGCAAAAACTTTCTTAGTAGTTCACGAGGAGTGATAGTGAGTAGAGTTATTCCCCTTTCTACCCCTTGATTCCTGGACCCATGGATCCTAGCTATAGGAGAAACTATTCCACATACTGGATGCTGATTCGGAGCATATACTGCCTTCTGGAGAACCGTACCTCAGCCCTCAAGATGCTGCCACCTAATTGGTGTTGTAACTATTTCTCCAAAGGACCAAAGGTCGTTCCATCTTTCTATCAGGTCAGCTTCTTCAAGATGTTGGGAAACATGGTAAGATAAGTGGATTTCATGACTGTGGGCCCCAGTCATGTTTCTCTGGCTGTGAAGTGAGTTCTCTTATCAGAAGCAATACTGGGTGGAACATCATATCAGTAGATAAGACATTCTGTAAGTCCATTGATGGTTGTTTTGGCTGAAACATTACATGTATAAAATGCAAATCCATAACCAGAATAAGTATCTACTCCAGTAAGGACAAAGAGTTGTTCTTTCCAGGGAGGAAGTGGTCCAGTGTACTCAACTTGCCACTAGGTTGCTGGCTGGTCACCATGGGGAGTGACTAGCCATATCTATGGCTCAGTGTTGATCTCTGCTGTTGGTTGATCTGGCACTCAGTAATAGTTATAACCAGATCAGCAATGGTGAATGGAAGTCCATGTTGTTGACCCCATGCCTAGCTCCCATCCCTGCCACTATGACCTCTTTGTTCATGGGTCCATTGGGCGATGACCTTTATGACTGTGAAAAGAGTCTGTCTGTCCACAGAAAGAGTCATTCTCTCTACTTGATTATTTAATCCCTCCTTAGCTAAAGACACCTTTTGTTGAGCATTTACATGGGATACAAGTATCTTTGCACACTTGGTCCATTTAGAGAGCTCTATCCATATACTTCTTCCCCAGATGTGTTTCTCAACAATTTTCCAATCATCCTCTTTCCAAGTCCCTGACCATCCAGACAATCCATTGGCTATCACCCATCAATCAGTGAGTGAATAGTTGCACATTAGGCCATTTCTCCTTCTGAACAAACTGTATAACAATGTGCACTGTCTGATCTTCCTTCTTCCCACTGTGAAGATTTCCCTTCACCAGTATCTTTCAGAATGTCAAAGAATGTGGTTTTAATGCTGCAGGTGTCCACTTCTGGGGGGTGCCTGCGTGATGTACAGAACCACCAGTACACTTAACCCGAGTCTTCCCTTTCTCAGTCAACCAATATTAGGGAAAACATGAGGCTATAGGTGTATGTTTGGCAACAGAAGGCATTGTAACAGGAGTAGAAACCATAGGCATTTGGGAAACTTCTTCATGTAGCTTGCTTGTGACCTCTGAACCTGCTTGGGGCTGATCTTTTATATCCCACTTCCATTGGATAACAGATTGTTGCTATGCATGTCCTACTTCATGACTTGGTGGGTCAAATAACTCCCAGCTCGTGATGGACAGTTCAGGTTGCAAGTTAAGACGGTGGCCCACTGTCAAGTGTTCAATTTCTCCTAGAGACTGGGAATACTGGCATGTGCTTACATGCTTGGTTGTATTTATTTTTGAAATTCATTCTAGGGGTTGGAGAGATGGCTCAGAGATTAAGAGCACTGACTGCTCTTCCGGAGGTCCTGAGTTCAATTCCCAGCAACCACATGGTGGCTCACAACCATCTGTAATGAGATTTGGTGCCCTCTTCTGGCCTGCAGGCATACATGGAGGCTGAACACTGTATATATAATAAAATAAATAAATCTTTAAAAAAAAAGAAATTCATTCTATGAGCACCAGTGGAAGACACTTGAAATTAAGAGGTATTACATTGTCCCAATTCTCCAATACTTCTTTTCTTATATGCTGTCAGGAGCCAATTTCCTCCTAAAATCATTACAGGAACCATCACTCTGGGGAGTCTGCAGAGAACCCCACACCCATAATTGTGTTAAGAATCGTTCTATTCTTTCATCTGGCGATGGATGGAGATAGAGACAGAGACCCACACTGGAACACTGGATAGAGCTCCCAAGGTCCCAAGGAGGAGCAGAAGGAGGGAGAACATGAGCAAAGAAGTCGGGACCACGAGGGGTGCACCCACCCACTGAGACAGTGGAGATGATCTACTGGGAGCTCACCAAGGCCAGCTGGACTGTTACCAAAAAAAAGCATGGGATAAAACTGGACTCTCTGAACATGACGAACAATGAGGGCTGATGAGACGCCAAGGACAATGGCACGCGGTTTTGGTCCAACGCAATGTACTGGCTTGGTGGGAGCCTAGCCAGTTTGGATGTTCACCTTCCTAGATATGGACGGAGGGGGGAGGACCTAGGACTTACCACAGGGCAGGGAACCCTGACTGCTCTTTGGACTGAAGAGGGAGGGGGAGAAAAGTGGGGGGAAAGGGAGAGGGGTGGGAGGAGGGGGAGAAGAATGGGAGGAGGGGGAGGGAAATGGGAGGCTGGGAGGAGGTGGAAATTTGTTTTTTTTTTTTCTTTCTTTTCTTTATTCTCCTTTTATCAATAAAAAAAAAGAAAAAAAAAGAATCGTTCTATTGACAGAGCCTACCCCACACCCAAATTGGCTGTTATTGGAGAGCTATCTGTTAGCGGAACCCGCCCCACATTCCAAACTATCTAGAGAACTAGGTGTGTTAGCTCCTAGTTGTGACTTCCTGGCCTACGTGACCTGACCAAAGGTAACCTCCTGGACCACGTGACCAACATGAACCACGTGACAAGAACCCAGGCCCCTGTGCCCACCCCCCAACTCCTTACCCTATATAAGCTGTACCCCATCTCTAATAAACGGAGGCTCTGACAAACCTAGCATGGCCTCCTTCTCTCTCAGCCCATATCTTACAGATAGTGCCTCTTTGGGACCCTGGAATAACTGACTGCAGGGTGGGTTACAACCCCTAGACTAAGTAACCCACCCAAAGGCAATCAACAATATGTTACTCAGTTTTCTTCTTTTCCATTGTGAGTGTGTGTTGTGTGTGTGTGTGTTGACTATATAGCATAGGTTTTTTTTTTTTTTTTTTTTTTGGTTTTTCGAGACATAGCATAGGTTTTAAAACTTGCTAAGGTATTTCCACCCTAAGCATTCTATTCTTGATTATGTTTCCTGTCTAACACAGGCTAGTCAGGGTCAGACACCTGATGCTGATTAAAAAGTAGATTTCCCCTCCATTTAAGAGAATCAGCCTCAAGCAGGAATGAGATCCCTAATTGTTTTCTCTGTACAACATGGTCAGCCCATTAGCCACATATAGCCAACAAATATGGATACAGCAGGTTGTATTCATGTATTTCAGCATACTTATTCACCCATGCTTAACAAAGAAAGAAGTATTTGGAAGGGAATTGGGAAGGGATGGAATGAAGAGATAAAAGGTAATATAATAACTTTTAATTAACAATTTATTGAAATAAATTTTAAATTAAAAAAGTGTGGCTATGGGGCTAGAGAGAAGGCTCAGAAGTTAAGAGCACTGACAGTTCTTCCAGAGAGCCTGAGTTCAATTCCCAGCAACCACATGGTGGCTCACCATCATCTGTAATGAGATCTGGTGCCCTTTTCTGGCCTTCAGGGATACGTGTATGCAGAACACTGTATACATAATAAATACATTTTAGATTAAAAAAAGAGGGGCTAGAGAAAGGCCTCAATAATTAAGAGCACGGGGTTTTGTTACAGAGGACCCAGTTTCCATTCCCAGAACACACATGGTAGCTAACCATTTACTGTAACTTTTTGATAGTTAGAAAAAGGAAAGAGTGAAATTCTCTACAGTGATGTCACAGGTCTGGGACAGACAGCATGCCGGAGCTAGTTAAAATGAAATCCTTTTGGTCTTTCATGGAAGCAGTTGTGGCCTTCTGCAGAGCCAGCTTGCTCAGAGGCAAAAGCAGCTGTGTTCTGAGCTTAATAGAGATCATCATAACTGTTCATCTAGGAGCAGAGGAAACACTGATCTTAAGTGAGTTTTCCTTAAAGTTTTCTGTTTATGTTCTCTATCTTTCGTATCTGTGAGAATCGTGGCACTGGTACTGTTATCCTTTAGATCAAACATCAAGATTGACAGGTCACATAGGCTCCAAACAATCATTTTTTCACAGTGTCATATACTTGATTTTCAGCTAAAACCTGTCATACAAGATGAATATGGGAGAGGCATTTCTTTCCATCATTTTAAAAATTATTATATGTCCCTGCATGACTTTGAGGTAAGAGTGTCCCTAAATGTTTCTGCTTTTACATTACAATCATGTTCAGAAGTGAATTTGTTAGCTGGACATGCTTAGGGATAGGCGGAACTCGTCACGAACATGGCCAGATCCCTTAGTAAAATCCACGTTTCCTTTGTTTAGAAAAAGCATTGTTTTGGAAATAACTCCCATGCTCTCCTTTGCCTCTTGCAAGTAAGAAATCTTTTTTCATTTCTTCTGTCTTGGCTGTTGTGATAGTTATTATTGGTAGTCAAGTTGACTACCTCTAGAATTACCTAAAATCCAAAGAGTGAGGTGGACCTGGGAGGGACTTTTCTTAAAGGGCTGGAAATTAAAGACCCATCTTTAATCTGGGTCATTTAAGGTGATAAGATCCACCTTTAGCTGCTTAGTGACAGTGCACTGCTCTAAGCCCAGCACTGAAGAGGCAGAGGCAGTTGGATTTTCTGAGTTTGAGACCAGCATAGTCTACAGAATGAATTCCATAACAGGAACAATCCTTTTGTGTTCTTAAATCTCTCTTTAATCGTTAATATTCTGGGCTTCCTTCCATCTCTGGGACAGGGGTTCTACAAGCTAGCTAGCCACAACGCGTCCAGGAGAAGGAAGGGGGAGTGCCTGTGGAGTGCAGGAAGATAGCAGGGTCTGCTATTGGAGACAGTGACAAGAGCTATTCGAATGTATACCTCTGCAGATCTGGAAAAGTTCTGTGTCTGGCTGGAAGTTACGACCAGGAATCATTGTGCTGTGTCTTTAAGTATACTGTACCACTAAGGGAGGCGCTCTTGTCATTCAGACCTCACTAGCCAATCAGGCTTTCCAGGAGACCTGCCAGTCAGAAGTGGTGCAGGACCCTTCCGGCCACAGGCAGAAGGATTGGCTTTGAAGAGGAGCTGGCGACAGCGATTTTGGGGCTGCAGTGTGATCGCTGCTGCAGGGAGCTGCGCAGAGAGTTTGGGAAAGCTGAAAAGCCACGACATGGTGAGAGCGGGGCTGCTGTCCCCAGATGGGGCGGAGCAGATGAAGAGGTGCGGGAGTCAGTATGGTGGGTCCTCCCCGGATCTGGGTGGGAACCTGCAGCCAGTTGCCCTGCCCTGTGAGGTCTCCTGCAGCCCTTACAAGTCCTTGGACCAAGAGGCAGGCCTTTGAATAACAGCTCCGTGGGCTGAATTTGCTCAGAGCATTAGCAGTAAGGAGCTGTGTGTAGAAACATCTTTCTATTCAACTCCTGCATGCTTTTGGAATGCTTTTTTGGTGCTTCCATGGAAAGGAGGTTGCCAAACTCGGAGAGGCCTAGATTCTCCAATATCTTCTAGACTTTGCATTTAACCTCTACCTGTAAGATCCATTTGATTAATTTTGTGAAGGTTGTAAAAGGCATCTCATGTGTTGTAAAAGGCATCTCATGTGTTGTGTAGCACTCAACTACTGCGAGTCTCACAAAATAGAATTTATCTGGGGGAGGACCCAAAAGTGTATGCTGACCAAGCCTATTAGAGATGCTAGAATACACATTTGTTCACCAGGATTTTCCCAACATTTGACTCCAAATCATTACAAAGAAGCTCCCCACCCCTGTTTTACAACCAACCTCTAGACCCATCCCCATATCAAAGAACAGGCCTCTAAGCTGCTCAAGGAGGCATTACAGGGTCACAACTAAACTTAAGGCCTGGTGTGCCATAAAGTTGCAGTTTTCTTCTAGAGAAAATCGGTTCTAACAGATCCACAATAAGACACGAGGTACAAGTATTTGAAAAGTAGAACACTGTCAAGCAAGGTTTTCATTTAGGCCTCAGGCAGGGAGGTGGAACAGCCTGAGGCCTAGGCCTTGAAAGCTTTTCCTAGGGCCTGAGGTACTGACGATGTAACAGAGCTCCTCTGAAACCTGGAATACGTTTGGGAGAGCTGGACAGGTTGCTTCAGATCCTAAGAATCCAGCTCTTTCCACCAGATGGAGCTGTGGTTATCAGTCCCAAGGCTACTGTGAGCTTAGTAATTAATGTTTTGAAATACTCTGCTCTCCTTGTGTAGCATTGCTTGATTAGCTTCCTCCTGAATTTGTCCCACTACTGACTTCATAGAAGCCTCCCATTTCCTTCCATTTCCCTACTGGAACTAGTAAAGATTCTATTTTTCTTAAGAAGCTAACTTGGCATGGGACATAGCTTGTGCAAGACCTTCCCAGTCCAGCTTTTATCTTTCTACTCGTCTTATCTTTCTCATACCCTGTGACCTTCACCTTAGGACCCTGCCACTGAAGAATGATCTGCTGTTCCAGATCTCTGAGAGTGTGTTTGCTGTGCAACTCTCCCATTTGCCTAAGTTCCTAAACTGGCAACTTGCCTGTCTCTATTTAAATTGTTCAAAGTGTAACCTGGAGTGTGAACCTAAAAGACACCTAAGGATGATGGCATATATGGAATGAAAAGTCTGTCTAAGATGGCTTCTCTTTGAGCATCATTTAGAGATGGATGCATACCATCATTAGATTAGATGTTTCTTTATTAATCTCTTAAGTGTGCGAAGTGATTTATCCTGGGCAGGCATATTAATTCTAGAATAGCTGCATTTCCATCCCATTAGAAAAAAAAATGTTTCTGAGAAAAGCTCTCCTATGTTGACTCAGGTTGGTTTGATTCCAGTCTGTTGCTCTCTAGGGCAGTGACCTTGCTGTCCTCTATATTACACCTTCAAAATTTTTAAGTTAAATGACTGTATCACCTCAGAGTTTTAAAATTATCTATTTGAGTCATGTAGTCGACTGTCCAATGCCGTCACAAGAAAAGGATTCACATGTGGAACATTGCTTCTGTCTTCAGACCAAATAGGAGAAATAGTTTACTATGTTCTCTGTAGGGGAAACAGGCTAGGAAATCAGCTGCTGGAGTCACCTTTATGAAATAGGACCTGACTGTGGTACTGGGTGGGGAGTGGTGATTTTGTAATTTCCCAGCATGTTTTAATTTATGTCATGTAAATGAAAACAGACCAGATTGTGTGGGTGTGCAGTTTGGGAAGGTTATCTTGAGCCAATGAATATTGAATTTCTAATTAGGCAGCTCTCCTATGCAGATATGTTCAGTCGTGCTTGACACAGTTAGGTCAGCTCAAAAGTTTGAGAAACAGGCCATTGACTATAAGTCTATGTGTCAGGTTACAGACCTCAGCAGCCAACATATACATATGGGCAATATCAGTCAGTCTTATTAATGATACTTCCTCTACTAGGGAAGAACCTATTCTTTTTCAACATCAATATATCTAAGTTTTTTAGTTCTTAAAATACATTATTTTTATCACTTTAAAATCACTTATTGGTATCATTTTTAAATATTTTCTTTAAGGGCATTATGCTCTTATCTCCATTTGTTTCTGTTCTCTAGTGTTCTAGGTAATTAATAGTCTTATTCCTTTTCTCTCAAGTGATGTTGGTTATTGATTTCTGTGTAGAGCAATGTCTCCTATACCTTAGGCTTGCCTCATGCTATGTAACTGAGAATTGCTTTGAAACCCTAATCCTGCCTCAGTAAGTAGGAAAAATGGACCAGTTAATGAGTGTCCTCAAATCACTTTGACTTTTATTGGGAACTTAAAAATGAAGAGAGCCGGGCGGTGGTGGCGCACGCCTTTAATCCCAGCACTCGGGAGGCAGAGGCAGGAGGATCTCTGTGAGTTCGAGACCAGCCTGGTCTACAGAGCTAGTTCCAGGACAGGTTCCAAAACCACAGAGAAACCCTGTCTCGAAAAACCAAAAAAAAAAAAAAAAAAAGAGAGAGAGAGAGATCTGTGTAAGAATTGAGTTCATTGACCAACTATGAGTCTTAGTGAAGAAAGGGAGAGGCAGGTCAGAGGGTGAGAGCTTTCCTGCCTCAACAGTAGATGAAATTAGCAATGTAGAATTAAGTAGTCAATTTTAGATGCTCCATAAATGTTCTGATTGTTCATTTCGTATGGTCTACAGGCCAGGGTAATCAAAAATCTGGGTAAAGTATTGACCTTATCATGAAACCAACTTCCTATAATTAAAGTATTTCAACCAAAATTGAAGACCTGAGTAGAATGTTATGGCCCTGTCTAACAGTACTGTTATTTTTCTGGTTTAAGATGTTCATCCTTAGAGAAAGGGTGTGAGAAATCTCTAGTCTCTGGAGCACATGGCCACAAAGCTTGTTTCAACTTTTCAAAATAATTTTTGAGATTATAACTACATCATATCCACATTCTCTTTCCTGCCTCCAAGCTCTACCATGATCCCTCATTTTTTTTTTCTAATTCATGGCCTGTCTTTTTTCAACAACAGTTACTGTGTGAATGTGACTTTTGTTTGTCTGCGGGACTTCCCAGCAAATGCTTCACTACACTGGAGATTGAGTGTGTAATGGATTTTGCACACAAATAACTTTGTGTTTTGGATGAGGAACAGGATGTGCTCTAGGAAAGTGGAAGAATGTCTGTTAAAGTACAAACTTTCTAGACTAGGGCCCTGTCTGCTGGGCTAGGAGGGCAGAGCTGGAAGGACTGTACTCTCTAAATCATTTAATCTCTGGTCACCCAGTAAAGGGGCTGTTCATATTCTAAGGCCCAACTGGGTGCCAGTAGCCCATGAGGGATTCTGGGAAAGCCTAGCAATCAGGAGTACTAGTGACAGGTAGCTTGTGCATTCTTTCCAGGATTTTCCTCCGCGTCTGCTGTAGGGAGTTGTAAGGAAGATCACAAGCCATTCCATGGTGGGTATAGGGTGTTCAGAGCAGGTCTGCTGAGCTGCCATCTGCTGGGATTTGGATGGACTGTGAGCCAGACTGTGGTTTTCTTGGTCTATATGGTGACGTGGGCAGTGGCCCTTGTCCTCTCTGCCTCCCTGTGTATGGATTTCCTGAGGAGGGGAGACTCTGCAGCCCTGACATGGGAGGAGGATATGATGCTTGTAGTATCACTGTTCAGTGCCCACACGCAGGCACTGCTTTTGGTATGCAGTGGGAAGACAGATTGAAAAACTGAAGGAGGTGTGGTTTCTAGAAGTTTTGAATGTTGCATTCCACTTTCAGGTTTGTCTTAATAATGTCATAAAATGATTTAGAAACTGGTAGGAAGGTGGTGATGTGGATCACCTTTCAGCAATACAATTAGAATGCTTTTAAATTTCTGCTACCACCATCTACAATGATGTGATTCAGTGCAATTTTGTTCAGGAGACAAAGGGAGTTTCTGATCTCAGAGATTTCTCAAGTGTGCATGGTTTGGGGCAGGTAGATGGGGCAGAATCCACATTTCATGCCATAATGTATGTAGCAGGAAGCAGCTTTTATTCTTATTTGTTGTTCTGGGATTGGGCATCAATGGGGCTGGATTTACCTAAAACCACAAGGAGGCATAAGGGACTGCAGAGTCATAGCACGAAATCACCTCCATTGGCAGAGAGAGCTCTAGGTCATTGGACTTTGTCTTTGAATGAAATATTAGTAGCTGGAGGGTCAGAAACAATAGTTTAAGGATCACTTTGAGTTAATTTTGTGAAAGTTGTGAAATCTATGCTTATTTAATTTTTATCCACATTGAATCATAGGTAGCTGGATAACATTGGTCAAGATTACATTTTTCCTGGCTATGTTTCCTGTGATCTTTTGATTAAAAATTGACTATATTTTCCTGCCTTTGTTCTTGTCTTTTTCTCTCCGTCCCCTTTATTCTTTCACAAATATTGTACACATTCTTGATTGTTGTATCTTTTTGTAAGTATAGAAGTCATATTATATCAATCTGTGTACTATTTTTTCATAATTCTATTGAGCATTCTGAGTGTTTCCACTGTGAATATAGCTTTGTAATCAAATTTTCTGTTTTAATTGTTGGGCATTGTTATTGAATTGTATTCATTTTATGGTACACATTTACCATACACAACATTTTAATTTTGATGCATCAAAATTACTTCTTTATTTATTTAGGTTTTGTTGTTGTTATTAATCTGTGAAAGAATTTTGTTTTATTAGATAACAGGTATTATGGGTCTTGGCAGGTAGCTCTGCACATATTATTTTGGGGGATGACCTGAGTTCAGATACCTCCACTTGTTGTGGGAGGTCCTTCCACTCCTCCAGCCTATAGCTGCTGAGATACCAGCCCATTGGGGCGTGGTTTCTCTACCTTTAAAAAAGCGGCTACTTCCCTTCTCTCTCTCTCTCTTCGCTTCCTGCTCCGTTTCCAGCCACTAGACTCCTTCCTGATTGCGCAGAGGGCTGTTGTCTGGGTCGGTTATCTGTAAGTTTTTTCCCCCTTAAATAAATACTACCCTATTAATCATAATTCCAAACTGGTGTGGCATTGTTTGTGACTTACGCCTTCATACACTCAAGTTTGGAGGCTCATAACTCTACTATTCCAGATCCAGGTGAACTGACACCCTCCTTTGTGTGTCACCTGTATACATATGGAAGACATTCTTTCTCATGCACAAACATACACAAAAAAACTAACAATAAACTTATTTTCAATAGTGCTTGTGAGTTATAAAGCAATTAGAGTAAAGCATCTTGCTTTAGGTGTGTTCTGGTTCTTTCAAAATCTATTATCTTGCTTTTTATTATAAAATGATTTTGTTTCCTCATTCTGATGCAGACGTACAGGCAGTCATAGAAAACAAAATGATGTCTAAGTGATCCTGAAAGACATCCTTTTCTTTATCATAGGAGAATGAGATCCTTTTAGTAGTCAAACTATTTTCTATAAAGCTAAAATATCAGAAGGCTTCAAGTGAATCTCCTCACCCAACCCATTTTCTGTTATTAGTAAAGGAGAAAATCGGAGTGTCCAGGATAAGTGCTGGTCAATGATTTCTTGGATTTTGATTTTGATTAGAAACTCGTAGTTCTTGTTTAATGAACCCTAATATATATTTGTAGATCTGTCTTTGTGTCTTCTTTTGTCAGTGATACCATCTATGTTGTTGATTTCATTGATTGTAATTTGGACCTTCACCAATTTTGTATTCAGAAACTTTCTTATGAGTTCCTTGAGTTTTGTTGGTTTGGGAAATTTCTGGGGAAAGACATTTTTAATTTTCTTGAGTTTAGACACTAGCCTCTTCCCATTTCCTGGCATATCTGTGTTTTCCAGTTGTTGCTATCTTCATATTTGTGTTTTTGCTGCTTAAGTGGTTGATAGGATTGATACATTGGCTTTGGATCTTTAAAACCTTCTTGTATATTCTTGTCTCTTTTTCCTAATTGGCCTCAGCTGTCAACATGACATAGCCTATATTCATCTGAGGGAACCTGAATTGAAGGTGTGCCTAGATCAGAATATCTGGTTACTGTGTCTGAGAGAGATTGTGTTGATTTTGATTGATGTGGGAAGGCTTTTCCACTGAGTTGGCAATATCTCTGAGCAAGTGGGCCTGGTGGATAAGAGAACTAGCTGAGCATAATAAAGCAAGAGATGAAGCCAGGAAACAATAATTACACATGCTTTGCCTTCAGTTATTATCTTGAGTTTCTATCCCAAACTCCCACAAGTAGGGACTGTGACCTAGTGGTATCAGCCAAATAAACCTGTCCATTATCTAGTTACTTTTGGTTAGATAATTTGATCACAGTAACGGAGAAGAAAGTTGGGACAAAAAAAATGGTACCCCAAAAGTGATTTTGTTGTAGCCAGGGATAGTTAAAAATGAACTTCTGAGCTGGGCGGTAGTGGCGCACGCCTTTAATCCCAGCACTTGGGAGGCAGAGGCAGGTGGATCTCTGTGAGTTCGAGACCAGCCTGGTCTACAAGAGCTAGTTCCAGGACAGGCTCCAAAACCACAGAGAAACTCTGTCTCGAAAAACCAAAAAAAAAAAAAATGAACTTCTCTGTTGTCCTGTGTCCTGCATGGAAGGAGTTGTGGCCTTCTTCCAAGCCAGCCTTCACAGAGAAAAAAGCAGCCTTGTTCTGAGCTCACAATCACTCAACAGAGCCATCCAACTAAGCAGTGAACACAGACAGTCCTGATAGGTCTGACTGTTCCTTGATGTGTTCTGAATTTGTATTCTCAGTCCTTTATTGATACATCTACCTTTTAGATGAATCATCATGATTGACAGGTATCGCAGGCTCCAAAGCAATCTAATTTTACAGTGCTATTTCCTTGATTTTTAGCTAAGACCATGAGGCAGTTCTTTCCATCACTTTTTTAAAAATATTTATTTATTTATTATGTATACAATATTCTGTCTGTGTTTATACCTGCAGGCTAGAAGAGGACACCAGACCCCATTATAAATGGTTGTGAGCCACCATGTGTTTGCTGGGAATTGAACTCAGGACCTTTGGAAGAGCAGGCAATGCTCTTAATGTCTGAGCCATCTCTCCAGCCCCCTTTCCATCACCTTTATAATTTATATATGTTCCTGCAAGACTTTGAGTTGATAATTTCCCTAAACTTCTCTGCTTTTACATTGTGATCATGTTAAGAAGTGTATTTGATAACTAAATATGCTTAGGAAGAGGGAGAATTCTACATGAACATGTCCAGACTTTCTAAGGAAAATCCCACTGAGTAAGATATGCTAGCTAACAATAGTGCTCACAGAGGTATTCGTCCTTGCTCCATTTCTCTCTGAGTATTCAGCTTATTGTGAAGACTACACTTTTTTTTTTTTTTTTTGGTTTTGCGAGACAGGGTTTCTCTGTGGTTTTTGGAGCCTGTCCTGGAACTAGCTCTGTAGACCAGGCTGGTCTTGAACTCACAGAGATCCGCCTGCCTCTGCCTCCCGAGTGCTGGGATTAAAGGCGTGCGCCACCACTTTTTATTGTTAAATTTTCATGAGATTGAGATGGATTTCAGGAGAAAACTCCTAAAGCAATGAAGCATCATCCAGCCATCTGGCCTTCTGGTGGGAAAAGGACCTATCATCTTGTTTGTGGTCTGATTCATGCTTTTCTCTCCTGGTTGCTTGAAGTCCCTGGTGGACCAGCCTCCCAGAAGAACCAGGGCATGCAAGAAAATGCAAGAATGCAGGAAACGCTAGGCTTTTCTGTCTGAAGGGAAATAAGGAAAAACGCACATATTCGTATGATAACTTTCTCTTTTGCTTCATCTTGAAAAATCCTCTCTGAAAATCTGTCTTCACACAGCTATAATGTCCATACACCTATACATCTTATCTATAGAGTTCTCTCTTCTATCCACACATCTCTCCTCAACAGATAACTCTCACCTCTCCACATGCCTCTCCTTTACATCTCTCTGCAGAACAAACCCTGGATAATATATGAATTACGTTTTCAGGATCACATACTGTTTCTTGAGTAAGCAGCAAAACAGAGACAAGAGAAATCACACAGTTTCTCTCAGGATGTCACACTGAGTGGCTGGAAGTGAGTAATCAATGCAGGGAGGCATATAACCTGAGAGACATCATGGATATTGACATTGAAATTCAGGACCTAAACAATAAACTGTTAGCTAGGAATGTATTTGAGCTATTGGCCAAACAGTGTTGTAATTAATATGGTTTCTGTGTGATTGTGAATGAATAGTCTCCGTTTGCACTTTCCTGCTTCAATAGTAGTTAAGATTAGCAATGTGGAGTCATGTAATCATTTTGAGACATTCTATAAGTGTCCTGATTGGCCATTTCTTGGGGTTCACAGACTAGAGCATTTAGCAATCTGGATAATGGACTGATCTTATCATGAAGCCAAATTAGTTACATTAGTTCAACCAATATAGAAGATCTGGGAAAATTCTGTGGCCCTGCTTAACAGGACTGTTATTTTCCTGTTTAAGATGAATAGCCTCAGATAAAAAGATGTGAGTAATCCTTGGTTTGCTCTGATACAAATTGCTAGTCTCTGGAAAACATGACCATAAATTCTGTTTTAACTTTGAGATTATGACTGCATCATGCCTACAATCTCTTTCCTGTCTACGAGCACTACCATTGGTTGCCCATTGTTTTCTAATCCATGGCCTGTTTTTCTTTAACAATAGTTACACAGTAATAACAGTTAATATTTGAATGTAACCTGTGTTTGGCTGCAGGACTTCTCAGCTGTGAAGCAAAGATTTGAGTGCACTACACAGTCAGTATGTATTGCTTTGGAAGAGGAACAGAAAGTGCTCTAGGAGACTGGAAGAATTTCTACTAAAATACGTATTTCCCCGGTTAACCTGTCTGCCCTTATGTTGGAAGGGCGGAGCTGGGAAGACTCTGCTGTCTGTGTCATTTGATCTCTGGTTACCTACTAGGGGAGCTGCTATTGTTCTGAGTCCCAGCTGGGTGGCCTTAGCTAATGTGGGAGCCTGGGAAGGCTTAGCAATTAGGAGTACCAGAGGGAGGTAGGTTTCAAGTTCTTTCCAAGATTCTCCTCTGGTTCTGCTGTGAGGGAGACCACAAGCCATGATAGAGTGAGTGTGGGGATCTCGGACACTCAGACCAAGAGGAGCAGTTCTGCTGAGCTGTCAGAGCTTCTGTGACTTGGATAGACCATGAGCCAGACTGTGGTTCCATTGATCCATGTGATGACCTGGGCAGTAGTCCTTCTTCACTGAGACTTCCTGGGTGTAGACTCTGTAGGGAGGGGAAGACTGCTTTACTGGCTATGGAAGGCTGTATGTGTCCAGTGTGTATACACAAGCATTGCTTTAGTGGGAGGCAGGAAGATAGATTGGAAAACTGAAGGTCTGGTTTCTTGGAATTCTGAACATTGCACTCCACTTTCAGATTTGTCTTACAAGTATTACAAATAATTTAGAAACTGTTAGAAAGAAGTGTTGGGAATTATCCTTCAGTGATGTGTGATTAGAATGCTTTAAAATTTCTAATACCAGTCTTGACTTGATTCAGGGAAGTTCAGTGCTGGATGTAGGAGCTACATTTTAAGGTCATCATTTGATAAGAGGCAGAGCTACCCTGATACATACAAGTAGCAAAGCTCAACTTCTTAATTGGTTGTGAAGTGTAGCTGCACATCAACAATCAGTCATTATGCTATCTAACATTTTGTGATTAGCAGAAATGCTGGCTTTCTAGCAGTGTTTACAGAAAGAGAGTTGTCATAAATGCCTTGGTAGGGACTTAGGTTTGCCTTAATTTTCTTAATATTGGCACGCTAGGGCATTCTCCAGTAGCACAGTGACGATAAGAACATTTTTAAATCTTGAAATATATTTTCCTATTCTTTGTGTAACTTCTGGTTACCTAAGAATACCAGCAGTCCTCATTAGGAATTACAGAGTCGAATTATTTCCTATAGCTTTGACTAGTCAGAATATATTTTTATAAGTTGAGGTCGGTGAATGGGTGCAAGGACTAAATCATTTGCCAGCTAGCAATAATTGGCCCTTTTTTTTTTATATTTATGACCTATCCAGATAGCTCAGTATGCCCTTGTGAACTAGACTTCTATTTCTGGGAATGTATATCTTAAAATTCGTTAGCAAGATATCTGGTCTTAATTTAAAGTTACTTTGAAGTATTAAATCAGCTAATGATAGACAGTTGTCTTAGAGCTTGGGTTTGCAACTATTTTCTTCTTTCACCTTAAGCTATGATATAAAACAGCTCTCAGGTATGACTCACAGGCCTTGTATATAACAACAGGCATAGCTTTGAAAATTATCCTAGTTTTATTTCTATTCATAAAAATTATACAACTTAAGAAGACATCACCTTCCCAACCATAACACAGATATACATGTGCCCAGTAGTTGGAATACATTTATGAGATAAACACACAGGCAGTGAGGGAATTTCCATACCATATTCATAGTAGCAGTGGCATACAGGGAGACAGCAGAAGCAAAATACATTCTGGAAACTGCATTCTTGTAAGCCTTGCTTGAATGAGACATATCCATCAGAGAGCTAATCCTTTGGTGGACTAACACCTGAACTTCAATTACCATCAGCTGCACCTCTGACGAAGTTTTTGTTATCAGCACTCCATGATTGCGACCTCAGTTTCTCTGAGTCCCCGTGAACCCCGTTTAGTTGACTTTGTGGGCCTTGTTCTCTGGGTTTTCTAAACCCATCTGGATTCTACAATTCTCACCCCCTCATTCTGCAGGATTTCTAGAATACAACTAATGTTTAGGTAGGGATCTCTGCATATGCTTCCATCAGTTGCAAAAAGAAAACTCTGATGACAATTGGACCAGGCACCAGTCACTGATTATAGGAGAATATAATTATGAATCATTTCATTGATTTTTTTTTCTTGGTCAGATGTGCTTGGTTTTACATTAGTTCTCTAAGCCATCCAAGTTCTGGTTCCTAGCCATCCAGGCAATGTCTTTACTTCTTCTTCCATGGTTTGCTGTGTAGCTGGGTGGGTAGCCCATGGCGCCCTCTCCTTTTCTTACTCCCCTTTCTTATTTCTCTTTTCTCCCAGATTTTTCCTCCCATTTCTTCTCTCTGCCTACCAGACCTGCCTATCATTTCACATCAAGGTTTTGTCCATTCAGCTATTTATTAGACCAATAACATATTTTATACAGGCAAAGTTTCACAGCTTCACAGAGGTAAACAAATGCAACACAGAAAAATAGAATACATTTTTGCATGAGTAAAGCAAATGTTCCACAGCGTAAACAAATATAGCACATCTTATAATAATATTCCACAACAGCCTGGGTTGCATTTTGAGACCATATTTAGATACCTAAGCTATGAGACATCTTCCATGGAGAGGTGGCTACATATAGGGGGTAGAAGTAACCAAAGAGAGAGATGTATGAGAAGTTGCAGGGATAGGGCCATCTAAGCCCTTTCAACCTGAAGCCCCATGCATCGGAAACAGAGCTACAGGATTTGATGTTTGTCCTGCTGTGCTTCAGTCTTTGCTTGATCCAATCGTCCCTCAATGTCTCCATTTCTGATTTTTGGTATATGAATGGTATTCTGTGCCATTGTAGGTTGGAAAGATGTAACTTGTTTTCTGAAATTACAAGATATCGCTGTCTGAAGAGACTTTGGATGTTTGAACAGTGTATAGACTGTTGCAGACTATGAAGATCACTGAAATGACTCAGTGCATATTCTTCATGGATGACTATGAGCCTATAGTGACTTGGGTCAGAATGTAACTGATTGATTGATTGTAAAACCTACCCGATAGGATGATGTATTTGAACATGTATCTCTCCTTGGTGACTTTCTTTTGATTGCTTGTGAAACCTTTAGTAAGAGGAGCCTTTCTGGATAAAATTCATCATTGGGGGTTTGATAGGAGTCTCTGTAGCTTCAACCCATTTCCTGTTTTTTGTGTCGACTGGGTTGTTGTTGTGATAAGAGCGACGGGGCTGCATCCCAGGCACCCGGCCGCCCCAAAATAATTACACGGAAACCGTATTCTTTTAAATACTGCTAGGCCCATTGGCTGCCCCAAAATAATTACACGGAAACCGTATTCTTTTAAATACTGCTAGGCCCATTAATTCCAGCCTCTTATTGGCTAGCTCTTACATATTGATCTAACCCATTTCTAATATTCCGTGTAGCACTACGAGCTGGCTTATCAGGAAAGATCTTAACCTGCGTCTGTCTGGAGTGGGAGAATCATGGCGACTCACTGACTCGGCTTCTTTCTCCCAGCATTCTGTTCTGTCTACTCCACCTACCTAATTTTCTGTCCTATCAGGCCAAGCAGTTTTCTTTATTAGTTAACCAATGAAAGCAAAAGATAAGATACAAGACCCACCTCCATCAGGTTGTGGTTAAAACTAATCAGCCAGCTTCCTGCTTTTGTTATCATGCTTTTACCACCATTATAGACTCTCTCTCTAAGTCACATAAGATACAGTACAAGCAATGCTGTTCAGTGCTAGGACACTTTGGTAACTTGTTGTTTTAATTTCTTGGTTTGTTTCGTTGGTTTTGAAGACTAGGTTTGTCTCTGTAGCCCTGGCTATCCTGAAAGTAGCTCTGTACACTAGGCTGGTCTCTAACTCAGAGCTCCCCCTGACTCTGACTCCCAAGTCCTGGGATTAAAGGTGGGGCAACATTCTTGGAATTTTTGTTTTTATGTCATTGTGTGATGAACCTGGAATGTAGGTTTTTGTACATGTCAAGCACATACTGTTGTACTCAGCTTCACTCCTTATCTTGAATTTTATAATTTGTAGAGGGTATCATTCTGTTTTCCAAGATGGTATGTATTCATGCCATTAATACTGGCTGAGCCTTCTGAGTCATTGGTATTACCTTCTTCCTGCCTGTTATGCTTGTTTTGAATTTTTAATGAATATGAGTATTTTACCTGTATGTCTTGATATGCATCACATGGGTACCTTGTCGTCATAGTGATCAAAAGATGGTCTCAGAAACTCTAAACTGGAAATAATGGATAGTTGTGATCCCCCATATAAGTACTGACACTTGAGGCCACTTGTATGCAAGACCAACAAGAGTTCTTTACTACTGAGCCATTTCTCCTGCCATGTGTTGATTAGCTATAGACAACATTTATATTCTTAACTCTTTGTAGAAGCTTCAGTAAACACCTGTGAGTTCTTTCTATCTTTTTTTGTTTGACTGATTTTTGCATGGGAGACAGGGTCTTAATATGTACTTCTAGCTATCTTGGTTCTGACTCCATAATCCAGGCTGGCATTCAACTCAGAGGCAGGTAATACTTGCCTCTGCCTTCTGAGTGCTGGGGTTAAAGGCATAAGCCAATATAATCAGTTTATCCATCTTATTTTTCTTTTTTATAGTTAGTTTTTCATACAATTTCTTTTACATGTATTCTGTACTGTTGATCTGTTTACTTTTCTCTTTGTGTTTGTTAATAGATATTTCTCTTCCAAGGTGATATCCCATTTAAGGGTACAGAAATGACAGAGGTGACCCTCCAGTTTACTTCTAAAGTGACTTGGTAATTACATTATAATATCTATGTCATGGAATTAGTGTTGGGAGCACCAGAATTATATGACTATACTGTTAAAGAATATTCATTTACAATGTTGTCAGTATCATACTTTCTGTTGTAAACATGTATGGGATGTTTTAGAATGCTGTGACCTATGATGATGTGCATGTCAACTTCACTTGGGAAGAATGGAGTTTGCTGGATCCTTCCCAGAAGAATCTCTACAAAGACGTGATGCTGGAGACCTACAGAAACCTCAGTACTATTGGTAAGTCTGCATTTTTCTTCATGTTTTAAAATAAGGGGACAACTATTCTTTGGTTATTGATGCTCTGACTAAGAAAAAAGAAGAATGAGGTGAATAAATCAGGCATGGTTCTAATGTTTACTGAAGATAGTAACATAAATTTTACACAATAATATAACATACATTTTTGGTACTGTATTTCAGGATACAGTTGGGAAGACCATAATAATGAAGAACGTTGTCAAAGTTCAAGAAAACATTCAAGGTAATTTTCATGTGCAAGCTGATACAAAATGTGTCTCTGAAGAAATTGTATATCCTGAAAGTTTTAAACAAAAGCAGCAATGTAAATAAGCACAGTTTAAAGTGCATTAATGATCATTAAATTCTCACACAACAGATGTCCTAGTTCACTTGGCAAATGTAGTGTGACTCGCAGTATAGGAAAATTCGTGAATGCAGTAAGGGTGGTAAAGCTCTCAGTTTTTCAGTTCTCTTCAAATATGTGAAAAATCTCATATAAGAAAATGCTATAATTGTAAACTTATGTAAGAAAGGATCTTACCATCACAGGTGTCTTAAAGAGGCAAAACAACCCTTAATGAAGAACAACATAAGTAATAAAACTTTAAGATCTGCCTCCTCTTTACAATTGGACCAAATTATAAAATTAATTCGTACAGATATAACTATAGAACAGTGTATTAAATGTGTTAAAGTGTTTACCTGTGCCAATTATTCTTGCAGGCTTGAAAGAAGTCAAACTGGAGAAAAACCTTCTATATATACTAAATATGTTAAAGCCTTTGCCTATGACAGTCATTTTCAATGGAATGAAAGATCATATACTGGAAAGAAACCCTCTGAGTGTAATCAGTGTGGAAAAGGCTTTGTAGATCTCAGTACTCTCCAAAGACATAAAAGAACACATACTGGAGAGAAACCCTATGCATGTGACCAGTGTGGTAAAGCCTTTGCACGTTACAGTAATCTTCTAATGCATAAAAGAACACATACTGGAGAGAAACCATATAAATGCGATCAGTGTGGTAAAGCCTTTGCACGATACAGTCATCTTCTAATGCATGAAAGAATACATACTGGAGAGAAACCCTATGAATGTACTCAATGTGGTACAGCCTTTACATTTCACAGTTCTCTTCAACGACATGAAAGAACACATACTGGAGAGAAACCCTATGGATGTATTCAATGTGGTAAAGCATTTTCACAACTCAGTAATCTTCAAATGCATGAAAGAACACACACTGGAGAGAAACCTTATGAATGTAACCAGTGTGGTAAGGCTTTTGCTCATCTTGGTCATCTTCAACGGCATGAAAGAATACATACTGGAGAGAAACCCTATGAATGTATTCAGTGTGGTAAAGCCTTTGCACATCTCAATACTCTTCAAATGCATAAAAGAGCACATACTGGAGAGAAACCCTATGAATGTGATCAGTGTGGTAAAGCCTTCGCACAGCATAGTCAACTTCTACTGCATAAAAGAACACATACTGGAGAGAAACCCTATGAATGTAATCTATGTGGTAAATCCTATGCACATCTTAGTAGTCTTCAAATGCATGAAAGAACACATACTGGAGAGAAACCCTATGAATGTAATCAGTGTGGTAAAGCTTTTACAAGTCAGAGTTATTTCCGAATACATATAAGGACACATTCTGGAGAAAAACCCTATGAATGTAATCAATGTGGTAAAGCCTTTGCATGTCACAAAAGTCTTCAAAGGCATGAAAGAACACATACTGGTGAGAAACCCTATGAATGTATTCAGTGTGGGAAAGCCTTTGCACATCTCAGTACTCTTCAGATACATAAAAGAGCACATACTGGAGAGAAACCCTATGAATGTATTCAGTGTGGTAAAGCCTTCGCACGTCCCAGTCATCTTCAAATGCATGACAGAACACATACGGGAGAGAAACCCTATGAATGTAATCAGTGTGGTAAAGCCTTCGCACAGCATGGTCATCTTCAAATGCATAAAAGAACCCATACTGGAGAGAAACCCTATAAATGTAACCAGTGTGGTAAAGCCTTTGCATGTATCAGTAGTCTTCAAAATCATGAGAAAAAATCATACTGCAGAGAAACCATATAAATGTTGTCAATGTGGTAAAGTTTTGCACTTTATTCAGGAGTAAAAGTTTTTGTGTGCAATCAATCTGTTAAAGCCTTTGCATACTGCAGTAATCATATGAAAAAAAACTAATACTGAAAATCTTGTTGCTATAAAGTATTTGGTAAGATCTTCAGCCAACTCACGTATATTCAGTTACATAAGAGTATTCTGGAAAAGAGATTTTGACAGTGTCACCAACCTATTCAAGCATTATTATGTCTGTCTCTATTTTGTTTGCCAACTCCATGGAACAAAAGCCCTATGAGTTTAAATGGGTAACTGTAGCAATATTTTGTTTATGATCTAACAAATAAAACTTGCCTGAAGATCAGGGTGCAAAACTAGCCACATTAGTTAGCCATAGAGGCCAGGCAGTGGTGGTTTATTTGTTTAATCCCAGACAGAGGCAGATGGATCTCTGTTGGCTCAAAGCCATCCTGAGCTACATGAAATTGATCCAGTCTAAAAGAAAAACAAAGCTCACACAAAGGTAATCTCAGCAGTTGGGATTCCACACTAGCGAGTTGAAGACAGGAGTGATATGATTGGGCAGAGAGAGGAATATAAGGTGGGAGGAGACAGGAGCTCAGTGGAGTCTGAGGTGCATTGCAGTCAGGACAAGATCACCGCTTCCATCTGAGCATTGGCAGAGGTGAGAACTCTGGTGGCGGCGGCTGTGCTTTTGTCATCTTCGGCTTTACCCCAGTATCTGTCTCTGGGTTTTTATTAATAATGACTAGAATTTGTGTTAAATCTGGCGCCCAACTTTTGGGGTACAGCCATTTGCCTGTGGCTTTGCAGCCACCAGTATAGGCCGAAGTACATACAGTCGGAGTCACTACCCTACCAGCTGTTTCCTTTCTTCTCTCCTGTTGGGCTTTTCCTGAAACCCCGTTTTGGGATGCTGCCAAACTAGGTAGCTGCCTTGAAATTTGGTCAGGCTTTTACTGTTGTACACAGCAGCACTCAGCCTTATTATTGTTGGCACATTTGGTGAGAAAATTGGGAATTCTTAAAGGGAGGAATCAGGTAAAAGTTTTTCCCCCACTTTAAAAATTAGGAAACACTATTACAATGGAGAGTTAGGTCTCTGTATGATTATACAATGGATGGTTTAAAATTAGATGAGGAAATTTGGGAAGGGATGGAGAGGACAAGGAAGGGGGAAAGTGATATAATATATTTTAATTAAAATCTACAAAAATAAGTTTTAAATTAAAAGCATGGCTTGAGAGTTAGCAATTAAGAGCACTGGACTCAGGTTATATTACCAGAGACTATGGTTGCTAATCATCTATTATAACACCAGTTCCAAGAATATGATTTCCTCTTCTGACCTCTGCAGGTACTGCACATAGACAGACATGTACAGGCAAACGCCCATATACATAAAATAAAGCTTAAAAATGAAATTCTGTACAGTAATGTCACAGCTTGAGCAAACAACAGTCAGGGCTAGTTCAGATGAACCCTTTCTGGTCCTTCCTAGAAGCAGCTGTGGCCTTTGAGCCTGTTTGCTCAGATGCAAAAGAAGCCTTAATCTGAAGTTAGAATAGGCAGAATAGCTGTTCATTTAAAAATGTCATTCAGTGTGGAAAGGTGACTCTTCCATTTTTTTTTTTGTATTTGTGTTCTATATCCTTTGTATGTGTGAGGGTTGTAGCATTGATACTTCTTTCAAATATACCTTTGAGAGCATGCATTATGATCTATTTATCTTTTAGATCATACATAATACATATATATTTAGATCATAATGCATGATCTGAAAGAGAGTCTTGCTCTGTAAATACACTCCATCTGCCTAAGTGATTAGATTTGCATTCTCCTCTCCCTTTTTAAATTGTTCAAAGTATAACCTCAGGCCTGAACCTAAAAGAGGCTTAAGAATGACAGCATATGTGGAATGCAAAATCTGCCAGGCTGCCTCCTCTTTGAGCATTAAACACCCCTGGATGCATACTGTTATTAAAGAGATTTTTGCTTATTAAACTTTTAAATGTGTGGAATGATTTGTCCATGGCAAAGCACATTAATTCTACACCAATAGTACCTCTAGCCTTATAGAACAATGTTTATGAGACTTTTTTTTTTTTTTGGTTTTTCGAGACAGGGTTTCTCTGTGGTTTTGGAGCCTGTCCTGGAACTAGCTCTGTAGACCAGGCTGGTCTCAAACTTAGATCTGCCTACTTCTGCTTCCTAAGTGCTGGAATTAAAGGCATGTGCCACCACCACCCAGCAAGACAATATTTCTTATGTAGGATCAGGTAGCCTTGTTCCCACATAAGGATCATGTTGTGATTAAAACAACTAAATTCTTAGATTAAAGACCTCAGCCACCACTAAGTTTTAAAATTACAAATTTGAGTCATATAGTCAACTGTCCATTTCAGTAGCAGGAAAAGAATTTGTGTGTGGATATGGCTTCTGCCTTCAAACCAGAATAGGAGGAATAGTTTATTGTGTACACTGTAGAGGGAAGCAGGGTAGGCAGACAGCTGCTGAGGTCACTGTTATAAAATAGGATCTGATTGTGGCAGGATCAATGATTTTGTAATTTCCTAGCATACATAGATAGATCCATGTCATGTGAATGAAGGCAGGCCAGATTTTGGATGTACAATTTGGGGAAGTTAGCTTGAGCCAATGAATACTGAATTTCTAACAAGGGAACTCAGATATGTTCAATCCTACTTGTCATGGTTCCATCTCTTAGCTGTAGTTGTGTGTGTCAGCACCTCAGCAGATAACATTGCACAAAGCGGCATGGTGAAATAATATGAATGCCATTCCCTGCCAGAGGCCATGGGAATATACAGAAGATGAGAACTAATATTCCAAAAGTCAGCCCATCATATGAATAGCTCTATGATGGGTAGCCTCGCTTAGCAAAGACCGTGGGGCCACTGACAGTGAATCTGTTTCTGTCATGTACCATTACGTTTCTTCCCTAAAAACAGTTATGAATATTTTCCCCACTGTCTGTGTTTATCTCATAAATATATTCCATCTATTGGGCATACATATATCTGTGAATGGTTAGAAAGATGATTTCTTCTTAAGCTGTATAATTTTGATGAATGGACATAACAACTAGGATATTTTTCACAGCTCAGACTAATAGGAAAATAGCAATATTCTCAGTTACAAAGACAACTTTTTACACCGTTACCTGATTTAAGACCTCAAAAGCAATTCAAAGTAAACTAGTTGCCCTTTGGAGATGAATCACACAAGGACAAGTTCCCAAGTGTCTTTCTATTGAATCAAGTTCAGGCACAAACCAACTTTAGTAGACATAATTCTCTCAGCAACTGACTCTCTGCATGCATTCCTAACCACTCAAGGTTCAGAAACTGCTTATTGTTTAGGTCCTGTATTTCAATGTCACTCTCCATGATGTCTCTCAGGCTACATGCCTCCCACCTGCACAACCACACATTGTCATGGTTGCTCATTGGCTGGTCAGTGTGACATAGCTGGCCTGTGAGAAACCGATTTAAAGCAGAGGTCTTCCAAAGTTGTAGACCAGGATATGGAGCCAAGGGTTAGGGTGGGGAATTGTGTGCAGGTCTGGGATTTTTGAGCAGGCTTAAATGGGTTTAGTGAGCAGTGGATAGTGTCTTCCATAGGGATCCTTGCAGAGGATAGAAGAAATACAGACTGGGTAGTAGAAGATAGTTCTAAATACCTTCTAAGGCCACATGACCAGTTGCAGAAATGAGGATTAAAACTGACATAGGTGCTCTTGCTGCATTTTGTTAATAATGTATTTTACAGATATTTGTAGTTCTTTCCATTTCCTTTTCATGTGTTGCAACATCAATTAAGAGAATATCATTGGTTTTCAGAGGTAAGTTTGAAATACTAGAAAGATGTCCCCCAAAGGATTTTGACACTATTCTAAATATATAATGCATTTGTGATTTATGTGGTATAGTTATGGTATGTTAACGTATAATTATTACCTTGTTATTGCTTTTCATTTGGAAATTAATCATGGGCAGTGTGATTGAAAGCAAAGTTGACAAGGGGTGGATTGTGATGGCTATTCTTGTTTGTCAACTGTGACCTCCATTTCTGAATTACAGTTCATTCCAGATAATTCGGAAATGGAGGTCACAGTTGTGATCTGCACCTTAAGGCACGAAGGCAACATACATTTGATACAGATCCTGAGGCTGGATGACACACACCTTTAATTCGGACCTTGAGGCTAGAAGGTACACCTTTAATTTGGGTTACACATTCTGCTGGAAGGACAATAGAAAAGGAAGGTAATGTGTTAGTTCTTCACATCCATTTTTTTCATGGACATTGAAGCCTACTTCTTTGGAATTCCAGTACATACGAAAACCCAGCTGAGATGCCCAGCCTCCTGGGACTGAGCAACTACTAGATTCTTGGACTTTCTATTCACCAGCTAGCCGTTTTTGACAGCAGCCTGTAAGTCATTCCAACAAATTCCCATATATGTGTGTGTGTACATATATATACATACACACACACACACACACACACACACACAGAGAGAGAGAGAGAGAGAGAGAGAGAGAGAGAGAGAGAGAGAGAGAGAGATATTCTTTCCATAAATTCTGTGACTCTTGAGAACTTTGACGAATACACTGGAATTTCCAGTCAATTACATTTCTATACTTTTAGATCCTAATTTTTTATTTATACCATAACTACACGTCTGAAACATTTTTAGCAAATACTTCAACACCACATTACATACTTTTGTAGAAAATAACCTTTTCTATTGAATAAAGCTAAAGAATATGGGAACTAGTCATGTAAGGGTTGGGTGCTATTTCTGGTGAAAATTTTATAAAACAGTATGAGCCATTAGATACATGGAAATATTTTGCTATTTGTTTTGATCAAGTTGATAGGTACTTGCTACTTAATGAAAAACTACTTATTTATTAATTTTGTAGTTATTTATGAATTAAACCTATTAAAATTCAAAAATTAAAAAAATTGGAGTGAGTGAGCTGGAGACAGAGACTTCTGAGGGCCCAGACATGAATCTGGGACCTTCAAGGGAGTAGACCTAAGCCAGGACCCCTGTGGGTCTGGGCATGAGTCTAGGACCTCCCAGGAACTAGGCCTGAGCCAGGACCTCTGCTAGTCTGGGTGTGAATCTGGGACTTCTGAGGGAATAGGCAGGAACCAGAGATCTCTGCGGGGCAAGGGGTGAGTCTGGGACCTCAGAGTAGGCTGAGCCAGGACCTCTGTGGGTCTGGGCATTGATCTGGGACAACAAAGGGAATAGGCGGGAACCTAGAATGTCTGCAGGTTCGAGCATGAGTCTGGGACCTCTAAGGGAGTAAGCCTGAGCCAGGTCCTCTGTGGTTCTGGGTGCAATCGACCCTGAGAACTCTGAGGCAGTAGACCAGAGCCAGAAACCTTTGCAGGGCCAACTCCAAGCCAGGGACTTCTGCAGGAGGGAATCCAGACCAGGATTTAAAGAAACAGGTCAAGCCAGGAACCTAGACCAAAGTAGGCCAGAGACAACAAACTCCAAGGGAACAGAGCAAAGCACTGGAGCCCTGATCTATCTCCATGAACACAGAGTGACCAACAGGGTAACTAGAACTATGTCACTGATTGTCCTACAAAGAACAACCATTTGAGCTTTGGATTCACTGCCACCTAGAAAATTACTCAACAGAATCTCAGACAGCACCAACCATACCTATTAGAGGAAAAGATGAGTAGAAAAGGTAAGAATACACGCAACACCACAAAGAGCAACACAACACCAGTACAACCTAAAGACCCTACAACCGCAAGACCTGAACAACCAACTATAGATGAAGCAGAAGAAAATTACCTAAAAAATGACTTCAAGAGAATGTTTGAAACTCTTAAAGAGGAAATGAAAAATTTCATTAAAGAAATGGAAAAAAAGACAAACAAAAAATTGGAAGACATCAGCAAATCCATTTTAAAAAAAAAGAAAAACCAAGAAAAAGAAATCAAACATACGAAGGAAACTATTCAAGACTTGAAAACTGAAATAGGAACAATAAAGGAATTATAGAAACAGAAATCATGAGAAAATGGTTAGGAACCACAAGCACAAGCATGAAACAGCAGAATACAAGAAATGGAAGAGTGAATCTTAAGTGCTGAAGATACAGTAGAGAAAATAGACTCATCAGTTAAAGAAAACATTAAATCTAACAAAACCTTAACCCAAAACATCCATGAAATATGGGACACCATGAAAAGACCAAATCTTAGAATAATAGGTATAAAAGAAGAAGAAATTCAATTCAAAAGAACAGAAAATATATTTAACAAAATCATAGAAGAAAACTTTTCCAACCTAAAGAAAGATATGCCTATGAAGATACAAGAAGCTTACAGAACATCAAGTAGACTGGATCCAAAAAAAAAAAATCTCTCACCACGTAATAATCAAAACACTAAACATACAGAGTAAAGAAAGATTATTAAGAGCTGCAAAGGAAAAAGACCAAGTAAAATATAAAGGTAGACCTATCAGAATTACACCTTATTTCTCATTGGAGGCAATGAAAGCCAGAAGGTCATGGTCAAGCGTTATGCAGATATTAAGAGACCATGAATGCCAGCCCAGACTATTATATCCATCAAAATTTTCAGTCACTATAGAAGGACAAAACAAGATATTCCATGACAAAACTAGTGATTTCACCAATACCTAGCCACAAACCCAACCCTAGACAAAATACTAAAAGGAAAACTCCAACCCAAGAAAGTTGGCTACACCAACAAAAACACAGACAATTGATGGTCTCACAGCAGCAAATCCCAAAGAAGGGAAAAATGCATAAATTAACATCAACAATGAAAACTAAATTAACAGGAGATAGCAATCACTGGTCATTAATATCTATTAATGTAAATGGACTCAACTCACCTATAAAAAGGCACAGGCTAACAGACTGGATACAAAAACAGATTCCATCCTTCTGCATACAAGAAACACATCTCAACCTCAAAGACAGACATTGTCTCAGAATAAAGGGTTGGAAAAATGTACCAATCAAATGGACCTAAGAAACAAGTGGATGTGGCTATCCTAATATTTAACAAAATAGACTTCAAGTTAAAATCTGTCAAAAGAAACAAAGAAGGATATTTCATATTAGTCACAGGAAAAATCCATCAAGAGGAATTCTCAGTACTGAACATCTATGTCCCAAATACAAGGGCACTCTTATATGTAAAAGAAATACTTCTAAAGCTTAAATCATACATCAAACTCCACACACTAATAGTGGGAGACTTCAACACTCTCCTCTCACCACTAGACAGGTCAGTCACACAAAAAATGAACAGAGAAATAAGAGAACTAACAGATGTTATGACTCAAATGGACTTAACAGACACCTATAGAATATTCCATCCAAACAGAAAAGAATATACCTTCTTCCCAGCACCTCAAGGAACCTCTTCAAAAATTGACCACATACTCAGTAACAAAAGAAACCAACAAATACAAAAAAAATGGAATAACCCAATGTATCTTATCAGATAACCATGGTTTAAAACTAGAAGTCAGAAAACACAAACACATGGAAATTAAACAATGCTCACCTGAATCATCAATGGGTCAAGGAAGAAATAAAGGGAGAAATTAAAGACTTCCTAAAATTCAATGAAAATGACTACACAGCATACTCAAATTTATGGGACACAATGAAAACACTGTTGAGAGGAAAATTTATAGCACTAAATGCCTACATTAAGAAGCTGGAAAATTCCCACACTAGTGAATTAACAGAACATTTGAAAGCTTCAGAATAAAAAGAAGCAAATTCACCTAAGAAAACTAGATGGCAGGAAATAATCAAATTGATAGCTGAAATCAACAAAATAGAAACAAAGAAAACAATACAAATAATCAATAAGACAAAGAGTTGGTTCTTCGAGAAAATCAACAAAATAGACAAACCTTTATCCAAAATAACCAAAAGGCAGAGAACAAATACTCAAATTAACAAAATCAGAAATGAAAATGGAACCATAAAAGCAGACATGGAGGAAATACAGAGAATCATCAGGTCATATTTTGAAAACCTGTACTCCACAAAATTGAAAAACTTAAAGGAAATGAAAAACTTTCTGAATAAATATCACTTACCAAAATTAAATCAAGACCAGAAAAGCAAATTAAACAGACCTCTAACTGCTGAGGAAATAGAAACAATCATCAAAAGTCTCCCAAACAAAAAAGCTCAGGACCAGATGGTTTCAGCTCAGAAATCTACAAGACTTTCTAAGAACTAATACCAATACTCCTCAAATTGTTCCACACAATTGAAACAGAAGGAACAATGACTAACTCTTTTTATGAGGCTACAATTACCCTGATACCCAAACCACAGAAATACATTACTAAAAGGAGAATTACAGACCAATCTCAGTCTAAACATTGATGCTAAAATACTAAATAAAATACTGGCAAATCAAATCCAAGAACACATCAGAACTATCATCCAACATGATCAAGTAGGCTTTATCCCAGAGATGCAAGGATGGTTCAACATACAAAAATATGTCAACATAAACTACCATATAAACAAACTGAAAAATCAAAACCACATGATCACCTCTTTAAGTGCCAAAAAAGCTTTCAACAAAATATAACAGCTCTTTATGATAAAGGTCTTTAAGACAGCAGGGATACAAGGAACTTACATAAACATAATAAAGGCAATATACAGCAAGTCAACAGCCAACATCAATCTAATTGGAGAGAAATTTACAGCGATCCCACTGATCTGGAACAAGACAAGGTTGTCCACTCTTTCCATATCTGTTCAATATTGTTCTTGAGGTCCTAGCTAGAGCAATAAGACACCAAAAGGAGATCAAGGGGATACAAGGAGGAAAAGAAGAAGTCAAATTCTCACTGTTTGCTGATGATTTGATAGTTTACATAAGTGATCCCAAATTCTACCAAGGAACTTCTACAACTCATAAACTGATGGGGGAGAGTCTTCTGTTTTGTGTTAATTTCATTGGTTAAATAAAGAGACTGCCTTGGCCCTGATAGGACAGAAAATTAGTTAGGCGGAGTAAACAGAACAGAATGCTGGGAGAAAGAAGCCGAGTCAGTCAGTCGCCATGATTCTCCCACCGGACACAGACGCAAGTTAAGATCTCCCTGGTTAAGCCACCAGCTCATGGTGCTACACAGAATATTAGAAATGGGTTAGATCAATATGCAAGAGCTAGCCAATAAGAGGCTGGAACTAATGGGCCAGGCAGTGTTTAAAAGAATACAGTTTCCGTGTGATTATTTCTGGGCATAAGCTAGCCAGGCAGCCAGGAGCTGGGGTGGCAGGAATGCGGCCTGCAGCTCCTTCAACAATAAACACTTTCAGTAATGTAGCAGGATACAAGATAACTCAAAAAAACAGTAGCCCTCCTGTGCATAGATGATAAAAGGACTGGGGAAGAAATCAGAGAAACAACACCCTTCACAATAGCCACAAATAGCATAAAATATCTCAGAGTAACTCTAACCAAATAAGTGGAAGAGTTGTATGACAAGAATTTTAAATCTTTGAAGAAAGAAATTGAAAACATCAGAAAGTGGAAAGATCTCTCATGTTCTTGGGCAAACTGAATTAACATAGTAAAAATGGCAATCTTACCAAAAGCAATCTACAGATTCAATGCAGTGCCCATCAAAATCCCAGCAAAATTCTTCACAGACCTTGAAAGAACAGTACTCAACTTCATATGGAAAAGCAAAAAACCCAGGGTAGCCCAAACAATCCTGTACAATAAAAGAACTTCTAGAGGCATCACAATCCCTGACTTCAAACTCTACTACAGAGGTACAATACTGAAAACAGCCTGGTATTGGCATAAGAACAGACTGGAGGACCAATGGATCTGAATAGAAGACCTGGATATTAATCCACACACCTTTGAACACCTAATTTTTGACAAAGAAGCAAAAAACATCAAATGGAAAAAAAGCATATTTAACAAGTGATGCTAGTATAACTGGATATAAACATGTAGAAGAATGAAAATAGACCCGTATCTATCACCATGCACAAAACTCAGGTCCAAATGGATCAAAGAACTCAACATAAAGCCAGCCACACTGAACCTTATAGAAGAGAAAGTGGGAAGTACACTTGAATGCATTAGCACAGGAGACCACTTCCTAAATATAACCCCAGCAGCACAGACACTGAGAGAAACAATAAATGGGGCTTCCTGAAACTGAAAAGCTCCTGTAAAGTAAAGGATACAGTCAATAAGACAAAACAACAGTCTACAGAATGGGAAAAGATCTTCACCAACCCCACATCAGACAGAGGTCTGATCTCCAAAATATACAAACAACTCAAGTAATTGGTCATCAAAAGAACAAATAATCCAATAAAAATGGAGTACAGACTTAAACAGAGAACTCTCAACAGAGAAATCTAAAATGGCTGAAAGACACATATGGAAATGTTCAACATCCTTAGTCATCAGAGGAATGCAAATCAAAACAACTCTGAGATTCCATCTTAAACCAGCAAGAATGGCCAAAATCAAAAACACTGATGACAACTTATGCTGGAGAGGTTGTGCGAAAAAGGGAACACTTCTGCATTGCTTTCTGCGTGTGTGTGTGTGTGTGTGTGTGTGTGTGTGTGTGTGTGTGTGTGTAGGCCCAGAGCCTACACTATATTTGTTTTGAATATTCCTCAAGTTAAAGAAATAGAAGGAAGCCAGGTGTTCTGGTGCATGCCTTTAACCCCAGCACTCAGGAAGTAAAGGCTGCTGGATCTCTGAGTTCAAATTTGGCCTGACACACAGAAAGAATTTCCAGACAGTAAGTTCCACACATTGAAAACACAATCTCAAATGAAATAAAATAAAAAGAGATGTGAATGCATGGAGCTGCCTGGAGCCCAGGGCTGACCTCTTCCCTCATAAATCAGATCCCCTGCACTGATGTTTCTTATTTGTTTGTTTGTATTCCAAATTAATTATATTTGTGTTTATGACTATTTATTTGATTTTACCTTTTTGTTTTTCTTGTGTTTTGTTTTTTGGGAAACAGGGTCTGTGTCATCCTGGCTATCCTGGAACTAGCTCTGTAGACCAGGGTGGCCTCCAACTCACAGAGATCAACCTACCACTGCCTTCCCAGTGCTAGGATTATTAAAAGAGTACATCATCACTGCCTGGTTAATTTTATTTTACCCTTCCTTCTTTGTTTTTTTTAATATTTTCTTTCTCTATTATGTCTGCCTACTCCAGAGAATCCAAAGCCACTGGCCTCCCTACACAATTAAAACTAAATAATTAACCTGGCATTGATAAATGAATAAAAGCAAAGGGGACCTGGGCTGGGAATGTGATGAAGCTTCGGGTGTTGGGTTGCAAAGCTGAGCTAGTCTAGGGCTCTGATCTCAGCAGTATGTGCCTACAATAGGGTACACTACAGTACACAGAACAAAGCAGTTCTGGTGGTTGTTGGGACCTTGGGTAGCATGAGAAGCTGGTAGATTGCAAAGCTAGTCTTTCTTTCTCTCCTTTTCTTTTTTTTTTCTTTTTAATTTTTATTTATATATTTTTTTTCTTTTCTTCTCCCCCTCCTCCCACCCCTCTCCCCTTCCCCCCACTTTTCTCCCCCTCCCTCTCCAGTCCAAAGAGCAGTCAGGGTTCCCTGCCCTGTGGTAAGTCCTAGGTCCTCCCCCCTCCGTCCATATCTAGGAAGGTGAACATCCAAACTGGCTAGGCTCCCACCAAGCCAGCACATTGCGTTGGATCAAAACCGCGTGCCATTGTCCTTGGCGTCTCATCAGCCCTCATTGTTCGTCATGTTCAGAGAGTCCAGTTTTATCCCATGCTTTTTTTGGTAACAGTCCAGCTGGCCTTGGTGAGCTCCCTGTAGATCAGCTCCACTGTCTCAGTGGGTGGGTGCACCCCTCGTGGTCCCGACTTCTTTGCTCATGTTCTCCCTCCTTCTGCTCCTCCTTGGGACCTTGGGAGCTCTATCCAGTGTTCCAGTGTGGGTCTCTGTCTCTATCTCCATCCATCGCCAGATGAAAGTTCTAGGATGATATGCATGATATTCGTCAGTATTGCTCTAGGATAGGGTCATTTCAGGTTCCCTATCCTCAGCTGCCCAAGGAACTAACTGGGGGCCTCAGCTTGGGCACCTGGGATCCCCTCTAGGGTCAAGTCTCCTGCCCATCCTAAAGTGGGTCCTTTAACTAAGAAATGGGGTTCCGTGCTCCCCTATCCAACCTTCCTTTATCCCGATCCTCCTGTTTCCCCAAGTCCCCCCTCCTTTCCTTCTACCTTTTCTCTCCCTATCTCCCCTTACCCCCATCCCACCCCACCCCCAACATCCCACTTTTCTCCCCGGCAATTTTGTATACTTCCCTTATTGGTTTCTAGCCATAAATAGGGGCCACGGAGTCTACAATAGGCGAATCTAAAGAAGCTAAGTAAGAAGATGAACCCAAGGAAAAACATATAGTTATCCTCTCCTTTTCTTTTTTAATAAGTAAAATAAAATAAAAGGGACCTGAATGCATTGCTGGACCCACATGCACACATGGCTTGGATGTCACCTGTCCCCACCCCTACGGCATGCCTGCAGTATCATACCCACATATAAAGGTGCCCACTCTTCCACCAATGATGCATGTAGGAGAAAAATCAGGCCTGGAGAGATGACTCAGCCCTTAAGAGCACTCTTCCCTCTGGAATTTTCAGCAACCACATGGTGGGATCTAGTGCCCTCTTCTGGTAAAAGGGCTTACATGCAGACAGAGCTCTCCTTCACAAAGAATTAATATGCAAATCTTTTTTAATTAAGGAGCCTAACAAATCAAAGGGCAGTGACCTGCTATTTGCACATAACTATGGGCATTTTCTGCAATTCACCAAGTTCTAAGAGAGTTCAGTGATCATGAAAGACAGAGTCAGGACCCTGAGGACTCCTCATCTAATGAGCAGAGAGGCAGATTCAACCACATTTTGCCACAGTATGCTGCTTGAAAAACCACCATTATTGAAGTTTGAATAAAACAACCATTTCTGAAAGAGGAACTGTTATTCCTTTCTGTCTGCCTGCCTGTTTCTCTCTCTCTCTATCTCTCTCCTCTCTCTCTCTCTCTCTCTCTCTCTCTCTCTCTCTGTCTCTCTGTCTGTCTATCTGCATGTATACATTTATGTATGTCTGATAAGTTCCTCTAATGAGTTCAGTCATCATGAAAGACAGAGACAGGACACTGAGAGCACTCTAATAAGCAGAGGATCATATTTAAGTAAAATTTGCAAGAACCTTTCATTAGTCAGTATGCAGCAGGAAAAGTCATAAAAATGCCAACCTGTGGGAGTGGGGCTGCCTGCCCTCTTTTTAGCTGCTTAGTACTATGATTACAGGGATGTGGCAGCACACCCAGTTTATGCAGCACTGAGATGATGGAACCAAGGGTTTCCCCTTCCCTCATAAGTCAGATTTCTAACTCTGCTATCCCTTGCTTTTTTTATTTTATTACAAGTTAATTATACTTAATTTTTAAAGTCTCTCTCTCTCTCCCTCCCTCACTCCCTCCCTCCCCCCTCATATGCCTGTCCACTCTAGTAAATCCAATGCCTTTGGCTTCTCTGAGAACCTGTACTAATGTGAGCAAATACACACACACACACACACACACACACACACACACACACACACATGCACGCACACACACACACTTAAACAAACATAATAAAAATTAAAGTGATAAGTTAATATGGCATTTTTAAAAGTAAATAAAAGCATAGGAAAACAGGGCTGGAGACTTCCATTGGTATTGGATCAGGAACTGAGTTGGTCTAGGATGTCCTGAGCACTGCCTTGTATCCTCAGCAATGCATAAACTGTGATGCTGCTACAACACACAGAACAAAGCCATTTCTGGTGGTTGTTGAGGTGAAGAGAGTAGGATGAGAAGAAGCAGGGATATTGGTTGCAAGTCTGTCTGTCTTTCTAAAAAATGAAATCCCACACTAGTTCAGAATTGAGTACAATAAAGGGTTATTTATTTAGGGGTAGACTCACAGATTACAGTGATGGAGGAAGGTCATTGGTTAAGTAATAAAGAAACTGCTTGGCCTCATAGGTTAAAACATAGGTGGGAGGAGTAAACAGAACAGAATGCTGGGAGGAAGAGGAAGTGAGCTCAGAGGCCATGCTCCCCTCTCCTGGGCAGACGCCATGAAGCAAGCTACCAGGTCAGACATGCTGAATCTTTCCCAGTAAGATTGATGCTACACAGATTATAAGAGGTGGGTTGATCGGGATATGAGAATTAGCCTGTAAGGGCTAGAGTTAATGGGCCAAACAGTGTTTAAAAGAATACAGTGCCATGTAATTATTTTGGGGCATAAGCTAGCAGGCAGCCGGGGTGCTGGGGATGCAGCCCCACAGCTCCTACTACATCACAGTCCTCTTTTCAAAAGGGAAAACAGCAACTAAATTCAGCTGGAAGAGAGAGAATGGATGTGCACTTTACATTGGCATTTATAGTATAAGAGGCCATGCCCAAGTGGTTGGGTAACTTAAAGGCTATTGGCTGAAGGATTTCCTACAGAACCTCCCCCTTTTGTTTAAATAAGAGAATTCTAAACCTAAGACAAAATTATATACAATAAGAAAAAATGTCAAGTATAAAAATTAGGATTACATCCAGCATAAACAATATTAAGAATAACAAGCAAGAAACAACTGATAAATATTTCAATAATTATCCTATCCTAAGGAGTCTAAGTCTTGTATTATAAATAACTTGGACAAGTCATGAGATGAAAGTAACTATGATTATCTAGTCTTCAATCCCATCAAAGACCCAAAAAAGGAAATAATATCACTTGAGTAGGCAATAAGTGCAATCAAGCAACTTCCAAAATGTACAACAAATGACAGAGGCAAATGGCTACCTGGGTAATCACCCAAAGTCTCATTTGCAACGTTGGAGCAACCAACTTTGGCTAAGAACTAGAGTAACTGTCAGACCATTTTCAGAGGCAGGAAAATTTTCAAAACCGTCTTACCCTGTCTTGGCAGGATTTGACAGTCTTTTTTTCTTGTATCCTGCTTGTCCTGTCCTGACATCATGCATTTTTTTTTTCAGTAGTCATTGCATGGGCAGTTTTGCCAAGAAGAAAGCAAGCTCCAAGTGGTGTGTCTTCAATGCTCAACATTCTCTTGGGAATAGATCAGTGCTGGCAGGAGCAATCTTCTCTTACGTCAACAGAACCCTAAGTTATTTAAATGACATATTCTACAGTTCTTTGAAGTGGTTGAATATTACCTATCTATGAAGAATACAATCTCTGTGTATCTAAAGAACATGATTAGTCTAAGTATGACTGATGTGGGAGTGTCATATATCAATCTGTTGATTTCATTGGCTAAGCAATAAAGAAACTGCTAGGCCCATTGGATAGGCCCACCCTTAGGTGGGTGGAGTAAACAGAACAGAATGCCGGGAGGAAGAGGAAGTGAGCTCAGACTCGACAGCTCTCCTCTCCGGAGCAGACGCCATGCTCCAGGCTCCTGGGCAGACACACGCGATGAAGCTCTGAACTAGAATCTTCCCGGTAAAACCGGTGCTCACAGATTATTAGAGATGGGTTGATCGGGATGCGAGAGTTAGCCTAGAAGAGGCTAGGTAGAAATGGGCCAGAGCAGTGTTTAAATGAATACAGTGTCTGTGTAATTATTTCGGGGCATAAGCTAGCCGGGCAGGCGGCTGGGGTTTTGGGAACGCAGCCCCGCCGCCGCTTCCTATTACTACATATGACAAACATAGATGACTATTGATCTTTAATTTTTAATACCTATATAACGTAGAGACTAAGACTTCATATTAGAATATTATACAATAAACAACTTGCAACAAATAAGGACAATGACCTCAAAATATAAATAAAGTATAAGTATCTTGATCAGAGGTAGAAATGTACATTGCAATATGATAAATAAATCCTAAAATTGTATCAATATACAAAATGTCTTAGACAAAAATAGGAACATATTCAATATAATTTGTATGTATCAATATATAAGAAGTTATACCGATGTAAATTACCTATAAATAATGCTCACAAGTATTCACTCTATTAGTCACTATTATTATTAGTGTGAGTAAGCTCACACTAATCTATTATCCCATCCAATTTCCCTTTCTTTTTCAAAGAGATCCCTGAGCCTTCATAATTCCCCCCCAAACCTCCAGCCCTATACCAATTATAATCAACCCCTAATTGATATCCCTAACCTTGAGGACAACCTTTGGTGGGAGGTGGGATATCGTCTTCTAGAATTACTTCCAGCTGTCATGGAGGCGATGTCCTTCCTATGGGATCACAGGAGAAACAGTATCAGAGCAGACTTCCTGATCTTCTGGCCCTTACTATCTTTCTGTCCCTTTGGTAATTTTTTTCCAGAGAAGTAGGTGTAGGAGTTGCATTGCAAATGTATTCACGGTGGTTGTACTCCCAAACAACCATCACAGGCCCTGGCTAAGAATAATGACTGTTTCTTTACTTGTCAGCTTGCATAGTATTTCATGGTACTGTGGCAGCTAGATGACATTTTTGATATATTCCTGTAATATTGTTGCTAGTATTTTATTTAGAATTTTTGCATCTGTATTTCTCAAGGATATCACCCTGTAGTATTCTCTTTTTGTGTTTGTCTTTACCTGGCGTGGGCATTCAGATTTACATTGACTTTGGAGAATGCATAGGGAAATACATGTCCCATTTCTACTTTTATTAGAATAATTTAAGAAGTATTTGTTGTACTGCTTTAAAAGTCTGGTAAAATTCTCTTGTAAATCCTAGTATTGTTTCAAAATCTTTCTTTTTGGCCTGTTTAACTTATTGATCTCTTCTTTCTTTAGTATTAAGTATGAAGTAAACGTATTCTCTATGTACATTGTATTATCTTTCAAGTTAGAAAATAATCCCCAAATATCTTTAAGATACTAAGCCACAAAACAAATATCCGGTATTTTTTCTTTTACAGGATCTTCAAAGACAAAGACTATCTATTGCCATTTATAGGCACTGATAACAGGCCAGTAACATGTAGGCTATAAACAAAGGTACCCAAAGAAGAAAAAGGCAAGAGTAGAGAATTTATTATATACACTATGGTACAGCAAATACGGGTAAGGTTTAGAGGAGTGTCTATGCACCTGAGAAAGGGTGAGTCAAAGTCCAGAGCATCTGGGGGAAGATTATTTGATATTATTTCATGAGTTCTTCATGTAGATTCATATCTAAATATACAGGCTGATTTCTTGCTATATTATTAAGAAAATTACAGCATCTCAACATTAAACAATACAATTCTCCTTAAAAGGGATAAAAGATAGTATATTATGGTACCAAATATGACTGAACATGGCCAGGGAACATAGACTCAGATTACACGATGACTAAGCACTCAAATAGATGAGCTTATGGGAGTCATTATTATTTAAACCATCACACTCATCAATACTGAATGAGTGTTCAGTTTTCATGACTCCCTTTACAAATTTGTTCCTGGTTGTTTTGTTAATATTTGCCATTCTGTCTGTTGTAAACTACAATCTAAAAGTTGTTCTGATTTTCATTTTTCTAATTTCTAAGGACTATATATATATATCATATATTGATTAAATATATTTATATAAATCATATATTTATATGTGTGTGTGTGATTTTTGAGACAGAGTTTCCCTGTATAACAGCCCTGGCCATCATGTAACTCACTCTGTAGACCAGGCTGGCCTTTAACTCACAGAGATCCACCTGCCTCTGCCTCCTGAGTGCTGGGATTAAAGGCGTGTGCCACCACCACCCGGCAAAACAATATTTTTTGTTTTGTTTTGGTTTGGTTTTTCAAGAAAGGGTTTCTCTGTAGCTTTGGAGCCTGTTCTGGAACTAGTTCTTGTAGACCAGGCTGGCCTCAAACTCACAGAGATCCACCTGCTTCTGCCTCCTCCTGAGTGCTGGGATTAAAGATGTTTGCCATTTTTCTTCTTTTGAGAATTCTATTCAGGTGCAAGGCCCATTAGAAAAGTAATAAATCGTTTATTTTTTTAGATATATTTATTATATATACAGTGTTCTGCCTGCAGGTCAGAAGAGGGCTCCAGTTCCCACTATAGATGGTTGTGAACCACCATGTGGATCCTGGGAATTGAACTCAGGACCTCTGGAAGAGCAGCCAGTGCTCTTAACCTCTGAACCATCTCTCCAATCCTGTTCTTTTTTTCTTTTTTTCTTTTTGCTTTGTTTTCTAGTTGTTTATATATTGAAGATATAAATCCTTGGCCAGATATCTAACTAGCAATGATTGTTTCTCATTTGTTGGCTTCCTCTTTTATTGATTTTTTTTTTTTGCTGTGCAAAAACAATATTTTGTTTCATTAAGTCCCACTTGTCAATTCTTGGCCTTACTTCTTGGCAAATGGTGTCAGTGCAGGACTTTTTTTTTTTTTACCTATATCATATGGGGTTCTGTCTATGCTTACTTCTAGGAGCTTCAGTGATTTAAATTTCAGGTTTAGTTCTTTGATCCATTGAAAGACAGTTTTTGTTCAAAGTAAAGGATAAAGATTTAATTTTACTTTTCTGCATGTGGATGTCCAGTTTTTTTTTGTAGCAACTTTTGTAGATGCTTTCTTTTTACCAGCTTATGTTTGGGTGTCATTGTCAAATATTAAGTGACTAAAGTTCCCTTTACCTATGTTTGGGTCTTCAGTTTTGCCCCGTTGAAGCACATGTATGTTTTCTGTCAGGACCTCATTTTTTTTATTACTATGGTTCTGTCATATATCTTAAGATCTGGAATTGTCCCTTAGCTTTGTTCTTTTTGCTCAGAATTACTGTGGTTATCTAGGGTCTTTTGAGGTTTCATGTGAACTTTAGGATACTTTTTTTCTATATCTGTGAAGAATGAGAAGAGGCTTTTTATTGGGATTATATTGAATCTATACATACCTTTTGGAAGAGTGGTCATTTTCACAATGTTAATTCTACTAATCCATAAGTCTAGAATGTCTTTCCTTTTTCTAGTGTCTTTCTATCTTTCTTTAGAAATTTAAAGTTTTTATAATCTAATTCAAGAAGTTTTCTGTAAGAATTTTGGGGATTTCTAATGTATACTACTCATGTCATCTGTAAATAGGAATTGTTTGACAGCTCATTTAATTGTTTGTATCCCTTTAATTTCCTTCTCTTGCCTTATTTTTCCAGCTAGTATTTTGATAAAATTATTGTAAATTAGTGAGAATAGTGGACATCCCTGCCTCATTCCTTACTTCAACAGGGTTGTTTTCAGCTTTTATCCATTTAGGATAATGTTTGCTATGGGTTTGTCATATATATAGCTTTCATGATGTGGTGAGATGGTTCTTATTCCTCTAGATTCTATAGGACATTCATCATAAAGGAATGTTGGTTGCTTTTTGTCAAAGTCATTTTATTTATATATTGAAATGCCCATATGTTTTTTAGTCTTCAAGTACATTTATGTGGTTTCTTAAATTTACTAACTTGTATATGTTGAACTATTCATGCATTTCAAGGATAAAGCCAACTTTGTAATGATATATAGTCTTTTTGATGTGTTTCTATATTGTTTGCAACTATTTTGTTGGGTGTTTTTTAGTCTATCTTCATGAGCAATACTGGTCCATAGGGTGTGTGTGTTGGGTATTAGGTATTAGAGTACTATTAGCTTCAGTTCTTCTGTTTCAAGTGTTTGAAAGTTTAAGAAAGTTTGACTATAGAAATTCTTTGAAAATCTGGTACAATTCTGTTGTGAAGCCATCTGTCCCTGGATTAATTTAAACTGAAAGATTTTTTTATTACATTTCAATCTCCGCCTTTGTTATGGGTCTGTTAAGATTGTTTATTTCTTCCTCGTTTAATATAGGTGGTCTGGCAGAACCTAGAAATTCATATATTTCTTTTAGGTTTTCCTGATTAATAGAGTATATTTTTCCTTAGTGTATTTTGAATTTCTTTGGTATCTTTTGAATGTTTCCCTGTTAATTTCTGATTCTGTTAATTTTGGGTCCTCTCTTTTTGTTAATTGGGTCAAAATTCTGTCTATCTTGTCTATTTTGTAAAAAAAAAAAAAAGCTGTTAAAAATCATTGATTTTTTCCTATTATTTTACTGTCATTTCTGTTTCATTCGTTAACGCTCTGATTTTTATTACTTCTTCCTGTTGACTAGGTTTGGATTAGATTTATTTTTGTTTTTCTAATAAATTCCATCATAAAGCCATTTATGTGTGCTTTTTCTGACTTTCTTTTAAACTTTTATTGGTTCTTTGAGGATTTCACATCATGCATTCTGATCCCACTTACCCCCATTTTCTCGAATCTGACCTCTGTCCTTGAAACCACCCCCCATATCAAAACCAAATTTAAAAGAAAATCCCAAAACCAAGCAAAAAAAAGAAACAAAAAAAAGAGGAGGAGGAATCTTGTCGTGGAAGCTGTAGCGTGTCCTGTTGAGCCACACGTTTACACTAAAATAAACCCATTCATCTTTACTTCAAAGTGTTTCTGCTACAGCACTGAGCTATCACTGGGGCTCCTCTTGGATATCCTGCTGTTGTCCTGTGTCATGGAGAGCCTACAATTTCGGATCTGTAGATTCACTCCCTTCACGTGCTTTAACAGTTGAGAGGTTCAGTGGATGTTGGGGTGGGCCAGCTCAGAGCCTGGTTCTGAGTCTGGCTGGAGGTTGGGTTGGTCATCTTGCTAGCTTTCCCTAATCATCACTATCTGGTGAGTGCTCTGGCACTCCCTCAGCTAGCTCACCTGGTAGTACTGCTTTCGATATGTCCTAGAAATTTGGTGTGTTGTGCTTCCATTTGAATTTAGTTCCAGAAAAAATTTAAATTTCTTACTTGATTTCTTCTTTGGCCCATTTATTATTCACTAATGAATATTTTTAATCTCCATAAGATTTTTGTTTTGAGACATTTGATTGCTGTCAATCTTAAGTTCTATTGCATTGTGTTCAGATAGTCTACAAGGTGGAATTTCAATCTTTTTTGAATTTGTAAATTTGGTTTGTGTCCTAGGATGTGATTCTTTTAAGAATAACTTTCTTGAGGCCAGCCTGGTCTACAGAGCAAGTTCCAGGACAGACTTCAAAGCTACATACACAAAGAAACCTTGCAAAACAAAAGAATAACTTTCCTGAGTAGAATATGTCCTTATTGTTTAGGTAGAATATTCTATCAATATCTGTTACATCAGTTTGATGTATGATGTCAATTAATTGTGATTTTTTTTCTATTTTTTGTTCAAGTGACCTATCTATTGTAGGAAGTCAGATATGAAAATAAATATTAATGGATTAATGTTGATCTATATCTTTAAATCCAGTGATAGATTTTTTTTTAAACGGGGCACCTCAGTATTTGATGCATTTATGTTTAGAATAGTAATGCCCTCTTGGTTAGCTGTTCACTTGATTGGAATGAAGTATCTCTTTTATCTTTTCTGATGAGTTATAGTTTGATGTCTATATTGTCAGATATTAGTATAATGACTCCTGCTTCATTCATGGTTAATTAGAATACTTTACTCCATCCTTTTATTTTAAGTCAGTGCCCATATTTAAAACTAAAATATGTGGGGTGTGTGTGTGTGTGTGTGTGGTGTTTTTTAGAAAACTAATCAAGGGACTTTTGTCTCTTGATCCATTCACTCAGCCTGTGTCTTTTGATTGGAGAATTGAGGCTACTCACACTTAAATTTATTTTTAAAATGTATGTGTTAGTTGTTCTTATCATGTTGCTGATTTTTGGTAATGGTATTTGTGCTCTCAGTGATATTTTGTGTTTTATGATAGTGTATTCTGAGGTCTTTCCACAGTTTCTCTGTTAAGCTAATTCCCCTTAAAACTGAAATAATGTTTCCTGTATTTTCTTTATGTTTGGCTTGTTGGAGATATCTAGCTAGCAAGCTAGCTAGCTAGCTACCTGTAAGCAGAGACTGGCAATTCGTTTCCAGGCTGCCCAGACCCAAATAATAACACAGACACTGTATCAATTACAGCACTGTTTGGCCATTAGCTTGGGCATATTTTTAGCTAACTCTTACATATTAAATTAACTCATAATTCTTGTCTCTTAGCCACATGGCTTGGTACCCTTTTATCAGTGAGGCATTCTTATCTTTCTTTCCCTGCATCTTGGTGATGACTGTAGACTGAGCCTTTCCTCTTTCCAGAATTCTCTTAGCTTGGTCACCTCACCTATACTTCCTGCCTATCTACTGGCCAATGGGCATTTTATTAAGCCAATACAAGTGACAAGTCTTTACAGGGTACAAGACCATTGTCCCACAGTATTTCCCCCTTTTTTTTCTTTTCAAAACAAAAACTCTAAATCTAATCTCCTTTGTTTAGCTTTTTTGTGACTATTATCAATAACAACTTGTAACCAACACTCTAAACAAAGATAAACATCCATAATCCACATTTAGGAATGTGGGCATTGTTTTCAGGCTACTTCCTGCTGATTGGGGGCACTGATAATCTTATGGGAACCTAAAGAAAATTTAGAATTATGATCAAGTCCTGACTAGAATATTCTGTGAGGCTTGATCATCTCAGCCAGCAGTCTTGAGGCTGTTCTGGATATAGCACTCAGAAGAAACTCCAACAGAAGTCCTCTGAAATATTGGATCATCTGGGCCATCCACTTCTATCTGAGATTTTTCAGGGGGGTCTTTCTTGCTCAAACCTGATTTTTATTCACCCAGAATGAATCTACAGCCTCTCATTTCCTATGGAAACAAAATTAAAACCTCTTCTCCAAAGTAATATATCTTTTTACTTAAATTTTGAAGTCAAGGCATTTTTAAAATATATGTTTGGATTAAACCAGCAGCATTTATAATCAAATGTGTTTTAGCAGCTGTTGCTCCTTCCTCAGCCACCAAAGAATTCAAAGACAACACAATAACATACACTATTCAGATTCTTTGTGTATTTTCCATCTTTACATGGCTTTATTTTAAACTCTATTTTTTCATTTTTAACTCTAATTTTTGGTTTTTCAAGACAAGCTTTCTCGGTATAGTTTTGACTGTCCTGGAACCAAATTGAAGACACGGATATCAATCCACCCACTTAGGAACACCTGATTTTTGACAAAGAAACAAAAAATATAAAATGAAAAAAAGAAAGCATATTCAACAAATGGTGCTGGCATAACTAAATATCAACATACAGGAGAATGAAAATATATTCATACCTATCACTATGCACAAAACTCAAGTCCAAATGGATCAAAAACCTCAATGTAAAACCAACCACACTGAAACTCATAGAAGAGAAAGTGGGAAGAACATTTGAATGCATTGGCATAGGAAACCACTTCCTAAATATAACCCCAGTAGCATAGACACTGAGAAATAATTAATAAATGGGACCTCTTGAAACTGAGAAGCTTCTGTAAAGCGAAGGACATGGTCAACAAGACAAAACGGCAGCCTACAAATGGGAAAAGATCTTCACCAACCCCACATCAGACAGAAAGTTGATCTCCAAAATATACAAAAAAATTCAAGAAATTGGTCATCAAAAGAACAAATAATCTAATAAAAATGGGTACAGACCTAAACAGAGAATTCTAAACAGATGAATCTAAAATGGCTGAAAGACACTTAAGGAAATGCTCTACATCCTTAGCAATCAGAGAAATGCAAATCAAAGCAACTCTGAGATTCCATCTTACACCTGTCAGAATGGCCAAGATAAAAAACACTGATGACAACTTATGCTAGAGAGGATGTGGGGTAAAGGGAACACTCCTGCATTTCTGGTAAAAGTGCAAACTGGTACAGATCTTTGGAAATCAATATGGCAATTTCTCAGAAAATTAGGAAACAACCTATCTCAAGACCCAGCAATACCACTTTTGAGTATACCCAAAGAATGCTCAGTCATACCACAAGGACATGTGCTCAACTATATTCATAGCAGCATTGTTTGTCATAGCCAGAAACTGTAAACAATCTAAATACCCCTCAACCAAAGAATGGATAAAGAATATGTGGTACATTTACACAATGGAGTATATACTACACAGGGGGGAAATAATGACATCTTGAAATTTGCGGGCAAAAGAATAGATCTAGAAAACATCATATAGAGTGAGGTAACCCAGATCTAGAAAGACAAATGTAATATGTACTCACTTATAAGTGGCTTTTAGACATAAAGCAAAGAAAAACCAGCCTACAATTCACAATCCCAGAGAACCTAGACAACTAAGAATACCCTAAGAGAGACATACATGGATCTAAGTAGGAAAGAGAAAAAGATAAAATATCCTTAGTAAATAGGGAGAGGGTAAAAGGAGAGAGGAGAGGAAGGGAGGGAAGAAGAGAAAAATGTATAGCACAATAAAAAAGAAAAAATATTCTTTAATAATCCATAATTATACTATAAATAAAGTCAATTTAATTAAATTTAATTACAATTAAAATTTATCAACATTATTTCTAATCATGAAAATTTTCTTGACATTCATGAAAAAATTCATATCAGTAGTTCTATGAACAGTGTCAGATGGTACTCATTTGTATCACCCAGTGATTCTCAAACTTCACTGTGTATCAGCATCATCTAATTCATGACAAAACCCAAGGGCAGGATCTTAAAAGAGTCGAATGAAATCCAAAGAAGCATTAATGAGTATTTTAAAATATATTCCCAAAAGTTGAGAAACAAAGAAGAAACAGGTAAATTCATTTACAGTCTGCCATAATTAAACCAAGAAGATATATACAACTTAAATGGACCCATGGGGATCGGATAGGTTGAAGCAATAAGTAAAGGTTGATTGTTTCCGGAATCGTTATTGTGACAGGATGGGGCAGATTTAGTTTAGAAATGTGCTCACTTTATTTGGCTTTCTGCATATCCCAACATAGCATTCACCTGGTGAGAATACTTTAGGCTTTATCTCTGTATTGAAGCGTGACAGCCATTTAGGCTCACTGTGGGTCACTTTGCAGTCCTGGTTGTTATGCGGTAAACTGTATTCTCTGAGTAGTTATTTTATGTAGTTTTTGGTACTTGCATTGTGGATAAGGATTCAATGGGCTAAAGTATCCAGGAATTTCATTTACATCTGAGTAAAATTTTAAATCTCAGTTATAATTTGTGTAGGCATGGGACATTCTCTGGGTAGCATTGAGGAAGAAGGCTAGCTAATTGGTCCTTTTACAACCTCAAAGTTTAAATTTAATTAACAAAATTTATTTTATGTATCATTTTGTGTTAATCCGTGTATTTTAAATTAACTGACTGTGTTATCATAGTGCTTTCTTTTATAATCTAATTTGAAATGTATGTGTGTATGTATATGAATGTGAATATTTTAAAGGTAATTTTTAAACTTTAGTTACTTTTTCTTTTTCCTATCCTGGGTATTGGATATATTTATTTCAGTCAGCTGTACCTGAAATGCAGACATCCAAAAATAAACTCTGACTGAAAAAAAAAATGGGTCATTTTAAGCCTAAATCCTTGCTACCAGCATAGAGATTTCCAAAACAGGTAATATGGTTTACAATAAATGCTTAAAATAAAAGCAATTACATTGATTTCTTTCCCAACCATAATTTAACTGTTCATATATTTAATAAAACTATACTGTTGTACCATAGAAACATATATAATACTAACTTCCTAAACAACTGAAAGTGGTACACCTGCACCTTTTAAATATGCACCACTATTTAGTTCATAGAAAAAAAACAAATATTTCAGACAGATGAAAGCATCTAAAATATTGTAAGGCATAGTTATGTAATATGATAGCTAATTTTGGATTTCAACTTGACACACCTAAGGAATTCAACTTAGGAAGTGCTTCCAATAGACAGGCGTTTGGGCCTTTCTGTGGGACATTTTCTTGGTTCCTATTGGTGCAGAAGGGTCCAGCCCACTGAGGACCATGCCATCCTCCAACTTTTGTGCCTGGGATGTAGTAAAAAGCTGATCCTGAGACTAAGAGCAAGTCAGTGAGCCATGATCCTATTGATTCTATTTCAAGCTCTACCTGAGATCCTGCCTTAGTTTCCCTTGATGATGGGCTATAACCTGTAAGATGAAATAAACATTTCCAAAGTTGCTTCTGGTCAGTGTGATTATTGAAGTAACAGAAAGCAAACTAGAATAATTATATAATTATTCTATGCCTGTGTGTGTGCTTGTGTCTGTGTGTTTATGTGTGTGTTTCCTTCATACATTATGCACATGATAGGACCAAGAATCAGGATAAGGAGGTATGTTTCTTCAACAACAGAGTCCAAATTTTACAATTATTTTCCTGAGCATTCAAGGATAATATAAAATAAAAATTGCTAAAATGTTTTATGTATAACCAAAATTCATTCTTCCAAAAGCATTTGAAAATTAATGAATGAAAAATCAAAATTTACTTACTTGACAAATGGAGAGTTCCAAGAATAAGTTTGCTTTGCTATATAACTATTTTAGCATATAATAGTAGAAAAAACTCAAAATACCCCTGAATTCTGTATATTAAAAATATTTTCATTGGTTTATTGCTGTGGGTTATATTTCTATAAATAGTTATATAAATAAAATCAGTATTTAATTTTATTAAGACTATAATGCAGATATACTCATGATATGTATCCTCTTCAGATAATTATGTTAAATTAATGAGATTTTCTCTTTTATATATGATTAGAGAAGACTTTTTTTGCTTGGTTAAATGAATCTGAAAGGTTAGTCAAAGCATGAATCATAAGTTAGCCAGGACAATAACCTCAGCTTTTAAAGGTAGATTTTTTTGAACTGCCACACCCATATTTACTGGTTTAACTATTTGTGTATGGTGGCCAGGATAGCAAATAAATTTGGGTGAATATGACAGAACATGCCCCATAAACTGTGATGGCTCACATGATAAAAATATTTTGTGTTCCTGGGGGTTCATGGAAAGAAGTAAAATCCCCTAACCAAGGTGGAATTTTCAATGAGGAAAACGTAACAGAAAACTTTAAGATAAACTATGGACATGATATTTGGTGTTTTCCTTGCTTCCTGGGTAAAAGTTTCAAAGACCAAGTTAATCTATCTTGAGTTTGTATCTCTATCTATCTATCTATCTATCTATCTATCTATCTATCTATCTATCTATCTCTCCCTCTGTGTGTGTGCTTGTGTCTGTGTGTTTATGTGTGTGTTTCCTTCATACATTATGTCCATGATAGGACCAAGAATCAGGATAAGGAGGTATGTTTCCACGTTGGAATCCACAGTTGAAAATTCATGATAAATGCAGCCTGATTATTTTTCAGTGCTATTACTTAAGTAGATGGCAGATTACTTATGGTTCAATATAGAAATCAAGGAATGGATAAAATTCCTGAGCACTTGGTGCTGGGAGTCACCTGGATCAGTCACTACTACTTTCCTGTAGTGTAATAATTTATACTGGTATCGTCAGGATTTTTATATGAGTTCCCACTGACCTAAAAGACTGTAAATTCTCTGATTCAATTAAACTATATTAGATTTGTTGGAGCATAGCTTATTAAAGATGAAAACTGATGTTTCTCCACTGTACTTAGAAAATATTGAAACTTCCAAACCTGATTTCTTATGTATAGTACCTAACTGAAAATACCACCATTCCTGATGTTGATGGCCACAGCAAATAGTGTAGAAACTCAGGCTAAATGCAGAAAATTCTTTAGCAATTAAACTTAAAGACACATAATTAAAAAGTAAGATTGGTTGAATGAGAAGAAAGGTAATTTGTTTGAACTAAAGGCCTCAAAATTCTTTAGCTTCAGTTCATAAAACGTGGAATGTTCCTCTAATGATGCAAGTTAATTGTGTAAAGAATCATCACCTGGTCAGGGACCATGTTGATGTGAGTGACTTGCCAGCATCTGAGGCCGTGTTGATGTCTGTGGTCCATGTTGTCCCCAAGGACCATGTTTGGGCCATGGTCCTTCTGTAGCCAGGGGCCATGTTGATGTCTGTGACCTATGTTACCACCAAAGGCCTCGTGGATGCCCATGGTCTGTGCTGGCACCTGACGCCATACTGATGCGAGTGGCCAGCACTGCCATCTGAGGCCGTGGTGGTGTCCTTGGCCTGTGCTGCCACCAGGAGCTATAGTGATATCTGTGTAGGGCAAATGATGATGTTGATATCCATGGTCTGCTGTCACCAGAGGCCATGTGGGATCCATGCAGTTTAAACAACTTGAAGATTCCATCTCTCCCCAGGCAGAATGATTATTATTAATACTAATAATATTGACAAAGAGAACATTCCCATGTTGATCTCTGAATTGGATACAGTTGTGTGGAATATTCCTTTACACTTTGTGAATATATGTCACTGTGCTTAGTTTAATAAAGAAGCTGACTGGACAATAGCTGGACAGGATAAGGCTAGGGGGAGAGCGAAACAGAGAATTCTGGGAAGAAAAAAGGCATAATCAGAGAGTCATGAGAGATATATAGAGAAGCAAGAAGAACATTCTGTATTTTAAAAAAAAAAAGTACAGTCATGTGGCAGAGGGTAGATAAAAACATGAGTTAATTAAAATGTAGTAAGCACTAGCTAGTAACCAGCCTGAGATATTCGCTAAGCATTTACAATTAATATTAAGTCCCTGTGTTGGGTATTTGGTAACTGGCAGGTGGGAAAGAAAAGTCTGCCTACACGGTTGGACGGTTGTCGTTTTCTTTGAAGGTCTCCACTTGCTGTAAGGAGGTTCTTTCCTCACATCCTGTTCTGGCAAACTAAACACTTTTAATGATTGTTCAATGCCTTCAAACCATATACACACCAAAATCAAAAATGGATTCATTCAGCAATTTGTATTTCAATATATTTCTGTAAGTGCATAAATAGATTCATATATGCATATATGTATGCAAAAATAATGATAAAAAAGAAGCTATCAACTTGAGAGTGAGGAAAGAAATAGAAGGGATACTAGAGAGTGCACCATGGAGAGGCAGGAGGGAAGATAGGGAGGAAGAAAACCCTAATCCCTAAGCCTAACTCCCTTAACCCCAACTCTAGCCCTAAGGCTCACCCAGTATGACCTTTCCTAAAGAGTTCACAGAGAAAGTAACTCTCTGAAGCTTTCTTCTCCTACTTTCTGACAAGAAAATCCAGTGAGAGCGGTTGTTATTCCCAGCTAGAAATAGATGCACAACAGTGCCCCTTCCCTCTAGAGCTGGCTACTTTAAAAATCACTAGCAGAGGAAGACACTATTCATTGTGTCAGGAAGCCAAATGGTGACTCACTGGAGAGCTGGAGCGGCCCTCTTGCTCAGTCCCCTGTGAATTTCCAGGCAGTGGGAAAATGCAGCAACAAAAGAAGCTGGATGCAGAGCTGGGCTGACTCACAGGTCCTTTCTGAAAGGAAAGAAGATCCCATGGAAAGCCCCTGGACCAGAATGGAAATAAGTGTATACCTCCCGCATCATAATTGCTCAGCCATAGGGGAGACACTCACACTGACAGGCCTAGTCACAGGTTTTTAAAATTAAGAATTTCCTTCCATTTCCCAAAATCTTGGAGGTTTTTGTTAAGAAATATACTTACACTTAAGTATATTGTTATAATTGTTATGGCAAACAGACCATTTATCTAAACTATAAAGTATGTGAGTTGAGTCCTTAAAGCTCTGCTGAGGAAGAGGCAACAGCATGGGGCATTGAGGCTGCAATCAGCTGTTAACCAAGAGGGTTCAGTGGTTTGGAACTTGTGTAAACAAAAGAAAGATAGACAAGAAAGCCCAAATGCAGACTAACCCAAGACATCTCAGTGATGCATGGGGTCACAAAGAGCCCTAACGAAGGACTCTAGCAGGCCTGAGCATAGCAAGCATTTCCCTTGTTAAAACTATTAGATTACATTCCTAAAACCACCAAGGCATATTCCTCTATTTGGCCATTTCTTCTCCTGGGGCTGACCACCAAGGCCGAGATTTCAAAGTATCAAAAGTTCCCTTTTGGCTACCCTAACTAACATGCCCAATCAAAATTAGCCAACTCCTCTGTGGTGGTTTGAGATAAAATGGCCCTCATAGGTTCCTAGGGAGCAGCACCATTAGGAGATGTAGCCTTGTTGGAGCAGGTTTAACTTTGTAAATGAAGTGACTAGAGGGCAAGCTTTGAGGTCTCAGATGTCCAAGCCATGCCCAGTGTGACAGCCTGTTCCTGCTGTCTGCAAATTCAGATGAAATTTCAGCTCCTTCTCCAGCACCATGTCTGCCTGGTCAGTATGGTTCCCTGTAGACAGAGGTTTCTGTCCCATCATGTCCTGCAGCCATTCAGTCCCAAAGAAACACACAGAGGCCTACATTAGTTATAAACTGGTTAGCTTATTATCTCAGGCTTCTTATAACTAACTCTTACATCTTAAATTAACCCGTAATTCTTGTCTGTCTGTGTTAGTCATGTGGCTTGGTACCTTTTACCATCTTGCTTCCCCTGGGTCTGGATGATGACTACAGACTGAGCCTTTTCCCTTCCCAGAATTCTCCTAGTCTGGTTGCCCTGCCTATACTTCCTGCCTGGCTACTGACCAATGAGTGTTTTATTAAACCAATACAAGCAACAAATCTTTACAGGGTACAAGACCATTGTCCCATAGTATTTCCCACAGTGACAATAATGAACTAAACCTCTGAAACTGTAAGGCAGATCCAAATAAGAATTTTTCTTTATAAACATTGCTGAGGTCATGGTATCTCTTCACAACAACAAAGCCCTAGCTAAGATGTCACCCTAGCACAGGGTTTCTGCCTTTTCCTTTATAAACTGCCATTTGCTTACATGCCAAATCTGTCTCCTCCCTGTCAGAGGCAATCTTTTGTCCTTACAGGGCAAATATCCCTTCTACCTCATCCTCTGTCTCCTGTCTTTGTCCCTTATTCCCTGCCCTTTCTTCCTCTAGGCTAAATAAATCTCCTTTGTGCTGATAACTTGGTGTGTTCTGTGCTGGTTAGGCTCATTTCACTTCTTTCATCACCAAAGACAAAAAGTCAACCAGCTGAGGTTAGTCTTGTCAGTCTGACACAGTTAGAATTACCTAGATATGCCTCTGAGCAGTATGTGGAAGGGACTTCAGTAAGGATTAACTGTGGTGGGAGACCCATCTTGAATGTGGGTGGTACCATTTCATAGGCTGGACTTCTGGATAAAAAGGAGAAAGTGAGGTATCAATACGCATCTTTCAGTGCTTCCTAATTGTAGCTACAATGCAACTATCTGTCTTACATTCCTATAGCCACACCTTCCCCTCCATCATGGACAACACCCTTAAAGGATGAGCTTTTCCTTCCATACATTGTTTTTGTTAGGTCTTTTATCATATCAGCGAGAGAAATATCTATATATCAGCATAAAAATATCTATACCCCAGCTTATAGTATGACCTGTTAGGCTTGCCAACTAGGAATAAGTGCAGACTCAGATCTGTCCTCAGCAGGAATTTCCACAAAGTGTTTGAATAGAAGGGAAAGGGGAGCATTCTAAGAAGGAAGAGCTGTCAAACAAGGACTGTAGTTGGATTATTTAAACAGTGCCCCTTCAAAATTCACAACCACTCAAGATCTCAGGCTGCAATTTTCATATTTGGAAAGAGTCTTAGCAGAGGTGACTAAGACAAGGAAGTGGATGAAGTTGATCTAGATTGGAGATAAGACACAAGAAAGGACAAACAGGAGCAAAGTAGGTTACTTAGCCTGGAGTAAAGGAATGCTAGCAGCAAGCAGGGAGACACGGAAGAGACTAATGAATACTGGGGGCCACCAAGCACAAACAGGGGGATCTTACCTACATATGATCAAGATCCACCTGTCCATAGAAAAGGACGCCAGTACTGGTACAAATAGTTCAAAGGTCTTGCTTAAGCTAGGCATGATGGTGTATGCCTGTAATCCTAGCATGCTACTCCTACTCTGAGGCAGAAGAGCTGAGTTCCATGCTGGCCTGAGCAAGAGACACTATCTCAAAAAATAAACAAAAATCTGCGAGATGTTATGAGAAAAATTAGATGAGAAACAATCTGCTAGTCACACTTGAATGGGCATGAACACCACTCAGGCCTCTGCATCCCCACCCTTACTTCCAAGCTTCATCCCCCTCTAGCCTTCTTGAATCTGTCAGCCAGTACTTCACGAACTCCATTCAAGAAAAAACTGCCAGATTGGGAGGCATGACCTAAGTGGTCAACCAGGTCTGCCTTGAGGAACAAGCACCAGTGTTGTAATCATGTAACCATGGTGACCTTCAGTCTACTCAGCCAAGGGAGGAGTCAAGTTTGTGGTCTAAGGGCCTTCCAGAGTAGAAACCTAGCAACACAAGATATGAATTGATTTGAGTTCTTCCATTTTGTTAATGTTATAAGGTGGAAATAAAATCACTCATAAGGATCCAATTTATCTGACGGGAATGCAATGCACTTCCTAGAACAGAAAGGAGAAGGGGAAGAAAGGAAAGATGGGAGGGAAAACAAGATTAAGGAGTAGAGAATTAGGGAAGATATATGGAGGTCAAACTATCTTTTTGCACATCCCACTCCACTTCAGAACTCAAACTGCCTTTAACTGTGAGTCCAGCTGTGGGTCTTGTGTCTCCAGATGTTTCTGCAAAGAATGACTGTGGCTTTGCCCTCTTGCCTTATAAACCTTAAAAATGACACCCCTTGCCAGACAGATACTTCAGCAACTCAAGGAAGGAGAGCAGAGGCCTTTCCCACTAGCCTGCTTGACACCATCCAGCATTCATCACAGAGAATGGCCCAAGTACCAGAGACCTGCATTGACTACCTGCTGCAGAAATATTTGGGGTTGTACACTTGGCCAATGGAATGCTTTCTAATGAGCAGTTTGCCAGAGAAATTCTCCTCCACTGTGTTGGAGGGAGTTTCTCCTGCTCCTCTTACCCCTGTTCAAGGTCTTTGTCCTAATTCACTTTTTTATTCTTCCCTGTCTCATTCCATCTTCAAATCAGGAAAACATTCTCATAGGTACAGCTGAGCAGCAATAGTATCATGGAGCAACAAACTTCTCAGCTGCTGAAGCATTCAAAAATAGAAGGCCCCAGAGGGAAACAAGAATATATCCAAAGTGGAAAGGGAGTTTTGTAAGATGGTAGCAACAGCAAACAGTCACAGTTGTGACACTTGAAAGTGTCCAAAGGCTAACATCCACATGAGGACCCCCAGAGGAAGCCAGGTGTAGAAAAGAATAGGAGGGCAGGGCGGTGGTGGCACACGCCTTTAATCCCAGCACTCGGGAGGCAAAGGCAGGTGGATCTCTGTGAGTTCGAGACCAGCCTGGTCTACAAGAGCTAGTTCCAGGATAGGACACCATGCTCCCTGTGCCCCCTGCTGAGTAGTGCTCAGGCCTTCCAAGATTCTTTGCCCATAGATGCATTACTGGGAAAGCCTTTGGAACAAGAAACACAAGAAAAGGGAGAGAAACCAGGGCCTGCAAATGCCAACTTGATGGATGGTAGGAGTGATGAAAATAGCAGTATGTTATGACACACAGCTTTTATACCAGTGCTTAGGAGCAGACGCAGAAGGATATCTATGAGTTTGAGACCATCCAGGGCTACATAATGAGATTCTGTCAGGAAGAGTGATGAAGTAGTATGCACAGAAGATAGGAGACCATGGCCAGTAGACAGGGGTTTAGAGGTGACTAACAGAAGAATAAAGCCTGCAATATCTAGCTGATGCCTAAAGCACAGAGCTGCATACAGCTTCCTGTGCCCTGTTTTCCCCCTATATAGTAAGCTATCCTTTCTCCTAGGTACCTCTGTCACAATCCAAGTAAACTGCTAGATGCTTTTGTATGTGGGCTTCCATTATGTGATTCTTAAAACCATACCCAGTGGTGTGGGAAATTCTTCTGTGTATGTGTTGCTTTTATTGGTTAATGAATAAAACTGCTTTGTCCTACAGAAGGGCAGAATAGAGCTAGGCAGAAAAACTAAGCTAAATGCTTGGAGAAAGAAAGCAGGATCAAGGAGACACCATATGGCTGCCAAAGGAGAAAGATACCTTCCAGAGCCTGCCAGAACTTTGTCACATGACACGACCTCATGATGATGCACAGATTAATAGAGATGGGTTAATTTAAGATGTAAGAGCTAGCTAGAAATATGCATAAGCTAATAGGCCAAGACATGTTGTGATTAATACAGTTTCTGTGTGATTATTTAGGGTCTGGGTGGCCAAGAATGAACAAGCAGTCTCTTCCTACAAATTGGCACCCAATATGGGGCTAACACTCATGGCCTGCCACCCATTTCAGGTCTGGGTCCTTGTACACCCACTCAGTGTTAGGAGGAAAGTAGCACTCTTGGTCTGGGCACCTGGCTGGATCAGGTCTGCTAGGCTGGAAAATAGGGAAACCCAACCTACTCTTCCTGTATCAAGCCTCTCCCCACTAGCCACCAACCCCGCCTCATCCATGTGGCCAGTGCTCAACAACAACTAAAGAATAAGGCTAAATCTTAGGTTCCATACTCAACACCACATAGAGTTAGTGTTTCTGATATGAACATCAGCTTTCATAACCATCAACCAAACATGAAGGTGTGCATGACCTGGAGAACTTCCCATACAAGACTACTCAAAATATTAAGGACCAGTCCTTCCACTGCAGGGAAATGTGCATTCTTGCTTATGCTGTCTTTACTTAAAACAAATTCTACTGAGATGTGTTTGCAATTTCTTATTTTTCACAGGAACTTGACGGAGGATTCTCTTGCTCCAGAAAATGACTTTCTATTGCTGCTATAAAGTTCCGTGACTGAGGATTCTCTTGCTCTAGAAAATGACTTTCTATTGCTGCTATAAAGTTCCATGACTGTCCTAATTAGGCTCACTATTGCTGTGATGAAACACATGATCAAAAGCAAGTTGTGGGAGGGAAAAGGGGGGTTGTTTAATTTATACATCATAGTCCATTAATGAAGGAAGTCAAGGACAGGAACTCAAACAGGGCAGAAACCTGGAGGAAGGAGCTGATGCAGAAGCCATGAACAGTGCTGCTTAGTCACTTGCTTAGCCTGCTTTTTTATCTGCTTTCTTATAGAGCCCAGGGCATCCAGCTCAGGAATGCCACCACTCACAATAGGAGTGGCCCTCCCCAATCAATCACTAATTAAGAAAATGACCTTCAGGCTTGCCTACAGCCTGATATTATGGAGGCATTTTTTTTTGACTGAGGATCCCTTTAAGATGACTTTATTGTGTCAAGTTGACATAAAACTGCTCAGCACAATTGACCCCTTGTCAACTTGACACATAAACATCACTGTAATGCCACAACCATCCCCCAAATCACACATGAATAGAAACATTACATATAAATGCTTTACAAATTTTGTTAAGTCCCACTTTTTTCAAAATGCAGGGTTTTTTAATCCAAAGTCTCTTTTAGAATCAAAATATCAATTTTGGGTTTCAATAATATTAAAAAAAGTTAAATACTTTCTCATTTGAAGAGGGAAGAAACAGGGCATAATCACAATCAGATCAAAACCAAACCAAACAGTGTGTAGCATTCAATTTATAAAATCAGGGATTCACTCAGGTCTTCTGGGTACCTCCAAAGGGCTTGGGGCACTTCGCAGGCCCCACCCTCTGCAATACACAAAGCTTGTCTTCTAGACATAGGCAGGTTCCACTCTATGGCTGCTGCTATTCTTGGCAGACATCTCATGGTATTGGCTTCTCCAAAATGCCCGGGTCTTCTGTGGCAGCTGGATTGCACTTCCACCAGTAGTTTCGCCAATACAGTTTCTGGTTCTGTGTTCTGGTTCTGGTTCAAAGCCTCAGCTTTTTTCCATGACCCTTTCAATAATTCTAGGGCTTCCCCTGCTAACTCCACCATCACCGATGACCTCTCACATAGCCAAGCTTCTATGACCCCTTCATGCTTTCAAAACCAGTATCACCTGTGATACTCATATTAACAAGTTCAGCTCCAGGACAAGATGCAATTATGGTCACTTCTGGAACACATCTTCTGTGTGCTGACACTAAGAAAACACTTCCCAGAAGACTTCAGTGATGCTGTCTCTTTTTAATTACAGCTAATTCTTCATCCCCAGCTAACCAGCATGCATTATTCTAGCAAAGCAAAGGTTTTATGTTAATGTTTCTGGTCTGATGTTAATCATGGCTGATTCTTCGGCTACAGATGAGCAGACACCACAGATTCTTCCCAAAAAACGTCCCAGTAGAGTCTCTGCTTCCCTCTGAAACTTCCCAAGCCAAACCTCCATCATCTGTACTGCTCTCAACATCTTATCTTCCAAGCTCCTACAGAACAGTTCTCTAGTCCAAAGTTCCAAAGAACTTTCACAATCCTCCCCAAAATGACATGGTCAGATAGTGGTCTACCCCATCCTGTTACTAACTTCTGCCCTAGTTGGTGTTACTACTGCTGTGACAAAACGCCATGATCAAAAGTAACCTGGGGAGAAAGGGGCATATTTCTCTTACACTTCCAGGTAACAACCCATCGCTGAGGGAAGTCATCTTCACATCCTAGTCCATCAGTAAAGGAAGTCAGAACAGGAACTCAAACAGGGCAGAAACTGGAGGCAGGAACTGACACAGAAGTCATGGAAGAGTGATACTTAATGGTTGGCTCAGTCAGTTTTCTTATAGAACCCAAGGGCTTCGGCTCAGGGATGGCACCACCCACGTGGGCCTGGCTTCCCCCACCAGTCACTAATTAAAAACATGGCCTCCAGACTTGCCCACAGCCTGATCTTTCAGAAGTGCTTTATTTTTTAAAATAATGTATTTAAATTTATTTTAAGTGCATCGGTGTCAAGGTGTCAGAGTCCCTGGAACTGGAGTTACATACAGTTGTGAGGGGAAATGTGGGTGCTGGGAGTTGAAATCAGGTCCTCTAGAAGAGCAGCCAGTGCTCTTAACAGCCAAGACATCTCTCCAGCGCCTGGTGGCATTTTTAAAATTGTGCTTGCCTCCTCTCAGATGACTGTTGTTTCTGTCACGTTGATATAAAACTACTAACACAATGACCAAATGAAACTGAGTGAACTGGGAAGGGGCAGACCAGGCTCTCCTAGTAGCCAGACAGAAATCTAAGCCTTAGGTTTGGTTCACTAAAATGGGACAGAGTTAAACAGACAGTCCTCAGAAAAACCACAGCCTTCTGCTAGCTCAGCAGGCACCCCAGAGCCCCTTCTGCTGGCTCAGCAGACCCTCAAAGCCTCTTTGCTGGCTCAGCAGGCACCTCCCAGTCTCCTAATACTAACCAGAGCACCTTCCACCAATCAGTCCCCAGACTAATCTTCCCTCCACCAATCAGCCTCAGATTAATCCCTCCTCTCTGGAATTCCCCTAACTTCGCTTAGAAGGAGCTTGTGACCTTCTTTGGGGGTCACCAAGTGCCACTCCAATGATGGAATTAATAAAGTGCTTTTACTATTGCATGGCTGTTGGTCTTCTTTGGGGTCTTCTCTCAGACCCTAACAGTAACCTGGAAAGGAAAGGATTTACTTGATTTACAGCTTGTAGTTCATTGTTCAAGACTGTCAAAACAGGAAGCAAAGGCAAGAACCCAGAGGAGGGAACTGAAGCTGAGGCCATAAAGGAATATTGTTTACTGACTTTCCCAGCTTGCATTCCTACACAATCCAGAACCATGCGACCACAGGTAGCACAGCTCATAGTGTCCTGGGCCCTCCCACATCAATAAAAAAATTATCTGACAGACTTGCCCACAGGCCAATCTGATGGAGGCATCTCCTCAGTTGAGAAAAAGCTAACCAGACCCCTCCCTAACAAATGTTAGGTGTTGTGATTAATATAATGAATGAAACACACATAGAGAATAGAAATATATCTGGGCACTGGGTGTGTTCATATACTTTTAAAATAACTCCTATGGACTAAGATGTCTTCATTCCACCTTAAATCATGGTACATGTTAGGAATCAGTTCAGCTGAATACAGGGATTGAACTATCACTGAATGTAGGAAAACTATCTGAAGGCAACCAGTGTTGGAGGAGGGCCTACTTGTTCATCCTGGCTGCCCAGCTAGCTTAGCCCAGAAATAACCACACAGAAATTGTATTAATTAAATCACTGCTTGGCCCATTAGTTCTATCCTCTTATTGGCTAACTCTCACATCTTGATTCAACACATTTCTATTATATATTGTATATCGCCACATGGCAGTGGCTTACCAGGAAAGATTCAGCATGTCTGTCTTGGACAGCTCCATGGCGTTCCTCTGACTCTGCTTTCTTCCTCCCAGAATTCAGTTCTGTCTTCCCTGCCTACCTAAGTTCTGCCCCTATCAGGCCAAGGCAGTTTCTTTATTCATTAACCAATACAAGCAACACATAGAAAGAAGGACCTCCTACACCAAACCGGTCTAAGATAAATAGGGCAGGGCATCCCACAATTTCCTGCAGCATGTTTCTGTGGCCATCTCTTAGACAAAACATCAAATAGAAGCCAAGAGGTTAGAAAGAACAGTTATTTAGTGAAGCACATTGCCATCCCAAATAAAACCAAGTTGACACTGGTGATCTCTACCACAGGTACTTTTTATTCTGTTCAAAAGATAATCTTTTGCTGGGTATGGTGGCTCATGATTATAATCTCAGTAGTCACTAGGCTGAGGCAGTAGTGTATATGTGAGTTTGAGGGCAGCCTGGGCTACAAATTGAGACCCTATCATAAATCTCATTCCTACTTTTCTGCATCTCTATTATTTTCCTTTTTGTTATTATTTATTTTATATTTTATATTATAATTATATCATTTCCTCTTTCTTTCCTTCATCCAAATAGTCTCATATACCCCTCCATGTATATGTATATATATTCTTTTCAAAATACAACCTGGTCAGGCTGTATAATTTTACTTGTTTGTATGTTTTCAGGGCCATCCATTTGGTATTGGTGTTCTCTTTCATTGGACATTGTTTTAGGCAAGGTTCTTTAGAGAAACAGAACCAATGAGTACATATATGCTATAGAAACTGGCTAGCCCATCAATAGCCATTCATGCCAGAGAGGCTGAGAAACCCAGTTCATGAAGACAAATACATCAGCAGTCTCCATCCACTACTGAGGGCTTGGTGCATTCTGAAAACCTGCAAACTCTCTGGAGAGTCCCTGGTGTTCAGTCCATGTGGGAAGACTGAAGAAGCTGGAATCTGATGTTAATGGAGGATGATGGCCGTGGCGGCAGCAGCAGCATCAACACAACTCACTCAAGAAGAAAAGCTGCAGACAAACAAGTGTCACTGCCTTGTTCTCAGACCTCTTTGTATCTGATCTGCGTGTTGGAAGTCCTGGAGATGTGGCTCTGGCTGGAAGGCCAGTGAAGCCTGTCACACAGCACATCTGCCTCTTCAACACTCTGGAGGAGAACAAAGGTTTCCAGCTCTCCTGTCCTGAACAGTACAACATTCCACATACAGATCATGTACCCCAAAGGAGAAAGGAAAAGCCAGTTCTAGCTAATGTAAACTATGGAAGGACAGCTCTGGGATAGCCCTGGGAGAGGAAACTGAGCATCTCTGATAATCTCTCTGTTATTCCCTTTATCACAAACATCTAGTCAATTTGGGAATTCTGTCAAAAGTGAAAACCACAGCAATGTGTCTTACAGATCTTAACTGGCTCCTATCCTACAATGAGGCTGCTCCTCATCCCATAGGAGACATGGAGCATCCCACTGAGCCAACAGAGAAGGGTAGAAAACAGCAAAAACATCAAACAAAAGGTGCATGTCTCATTTCAAACTCATTTCCATGTCTGGCAGCAAAAGGGAAAAGAGCAGTAGAAGGAGAACCAATTGACACTGAGTTACTTTGGGTGTAAGGGCTAAGGAAGAGGGAAACTTTATTATCATACCCCTGACGAGGCCTCTTGAGGAAGAATGTTATCTCTCTACCTAAGGCTAACTGCCAGTTTCAGCTTAGTGACCTGGAATTATAGCATGAGTGACTCTATTTTGATTTTTTTAGCCAATTTGCTGAGGTCCAGAGCAGGAGCCCAGTCTAAGACAATGGCCTCTTGTGATTGTTAAGAAACTATTCAACCTGACCAAATTTGATTCCACTTTATCATCCCTACTATCACTTACTTTTCTCGCGCTGTGACAAAACACCTGGTGGGAGAACTTGGAAGGGGTTTGCTTTAGTTCACAGTCCATCGTGGCAGGAAAGGGAAGGCAGCAGGATACCTGAGGTAGCTGGTCATGCTGTCCTGTAGTCAGAAAGCAGAGGGACAAATGCTGGTGCTCATCTCACGTTCTCCATCCCATTCCATCAGGCCCCTGTCCATGGGATGATGGCGCTCATATTCCAGGTGGGTCTTCCCACCTCAGTTAACCCATTTTTAGAAATGCAGACACGGGAGGATGAATATTTCCTCAATAATTCTAAACCTCATCAACTTAACAGTGAAAACAACCATCACACTTTTCTAGCATCCAACTTTAAAATATTATATGTTAGTATGGAATTTCTTTGAATTTTTCTGTAAGCACTACCTTCCACTTTTCTAGCTTTTATGAACGTGAACATGTTTTATCTCCCTACAGCGTTATCTCCTCACAAGTTATTTCACACAGTCATGAGTTAATCAATGTAGTCACCATTTTCTAATCAAATATCAGAATCATCTCCCTGGAATGAGCTTGTACAGATTCATCTGCCCCCAACACACACACACTCACACACACCCTGCCACTCTTACCATGTGCACCACAATCATATCCACCTTGATGGTAACTTATTTCAGATCTGACCACTTTTTAAAAATGTCTTTCAGTATCAAGTCACGCTCTAAGGTAGAGGTTGTGAAGGCTTAGCACTGCCTCCGGTTCAGTGCTTGCTCTGTACTAGGCACTTGGCCCTGTCGTCTCACTCACTCCTCATTCACAAGCTAAGAGGCAGACTGCCAATGTCCCCTCTCACTGATGATGACACCGCGTAGGTTCTAACACTTCCCAGGGTCACCCAGTTGCTGTGCTGAAGAGCTGGCATTTGAGGCTACTAACCCAACACCAACATTCTGCCTTTTGATGTTAACTATACATTTGTGTGTCTGTATCTCAGGCACAGTACTTGTGCCTAACAAAGCTAATTTCATTGTTCTTCTTCCTTAATTTCTGTCTTTGAATGAAGCTTCCTTACAGGACAGTGAGTATCAGTCCTTAGACCTGGAGGCCTTTCCAGTTCCATACGCACTCTTCATTGTCACACATCTTTGTTCTCTGACAATTTGTTTATATACTTGATGCAACACTCATGTATGTTTTGTCTGTGTTCTCCACGCTTTGGCCTGTTCTGATCATCACTTTTCACCTGCTAGGAAAACCAAGGCTGGGCATGCATTTATGTTTAGTCTGTATGCAGTCCTGGATTTGGTCCCCACCACTAAACAAGCAAGCAACTGGTGTTCTCAATAGTTATCTTTCTCGTTGCTGTGCTCAAATTCCTGAAAAGCAGTGAATTAAGGGAGCGTGTATTTAGTCATTTTGAAGGGACACAGTCCAGTGTGGTGAAAAGGCACAGTGACACTCCATGGTGACAGGAGTTTCCAGCTGAGACACCTAATCTCCTCCCATCTTGGCAGAACAGGAAGCAAAGAGTACATAGGAAGTGAGACCCAGATTTAAACCATCAAGGCTCACCCTCAATGATCAACTACCTCTTATAAGGCTCTGCCTCCTGAAAGTTCCACAGTCTTTCAAAACTGTCACTGTCTGGGAATTACATGCTCAAACAGTTCACAATCAAACCATAGACACTTTATTGTAGCAGTTGTTTTAGAGCTGCTTGAGACTCTTTTGTCACTTGATGGTAGGCCCCTGAACTGACCAGCAGATACTTAAAGCTGCAGTGTCCCCTCCTTCATTTTAATACTGAATTATGATGAGCTAACTTCAAACCCAGAAGAGAAAATGTAGGGTTTACTTTTAGGAGATTATGGCAGGGCCAGAAGGTGGCTCAATAAAATGCTTGCTGTGAAAGCATGACAACCTGGTTTAGGTACCAACACCCACATAGTACCCAGATGTGGGGTGGTGGAGACAGGAAAAACATGCTTGTCAGACAGTCTAGTTTGAATCAGTAAGCTCTAGGTCCAGAGAGGGCCTGCCTCAAAAATAAGATAGAAGAATGTGGTGGTGTATGTACATATTTGATCTCAGTACTTGGGGAGCAGAGGCAGGTGATCTCTATGAGGTCAAGACCAGCCTGATCTACACAGTGAGGCCCTGTCTTAAAGGGGGGGATGGAAAGTGGTTGAACTCTGGCATCTAGCACACAAATTCATACATATAAATATATAACACAACACATATTGCTTAATGCCAAAGAGATTTTAATATTCAAATGTATCTTCTGTCTTTATTCCTGTTTCCTGGCATATAGCTCCTTAAATTCTTAGACTCTTCAAGGTGGTAAGGGTCATCTTTCTGTTAACTGTGAGCAGAATGCTGGCTAGCAGCCTTTAAGTGGCTTGAGGGTTGAGACAGGTCACAGAAAGACCAAAAAAGGACCAGAGGGTATGGAATTTCAGCATCAATGTCCAGGTAGAGCTGATGGACTGAAGCTTAAGACCAACCTTGGACAAATGGCTAACTGAGGTGCCTATTAACATACCAAAGCAAATGCTGGATACCATTACCTGAGTCCTGCCTCCTCTCAGAACTTCTCACTCCCACCCCTACCCTAAACCTCCCCAACCCATGAGCTTGCTTTCCCTTCCTCCAGCTTCTTTTCTCCTAAATAACTCAGCCATTTTGCCTATGTATTCTCTTGGTCCTTACTCCTTCTCTTGGCCTCTTGGTTCTTCTTTTTCCTCTTCCTTTTTCTCCCCTACCCTCCTCTCATGACCCATCTATTCTGCTTGCCATGTTCACTCTGTACTCTTCCAAATGCCTCTGGCTGTGCTTTCCCTCATATCCACAATAAAGCCTTCTGGAGTAAGTCAATCCTTTGTGAGAAGCCTTCATACCAACCCAAAAGACGAGAACTTAATAGAGGTTCATAGAAGGTGGGATCTCAGGGGATTGTCTAGATAAGTGTCTCCCCTCCCCTATGCCTCAGCCACATCCCTCTCTTCTTCTGTGTCCTTTTGTAAGGAACATTATATTGGTAATCATCGGATACTGTTTGAACTCAATGAGAAGCTGAATTTGGAAGTTGGGCTCCCTCTCCCCCTATTTAAACACAACCATGTTTCTATCAAGTGTCCTCTAAGACCCTCTGTCCTCAGTCAGCACACTAGCCCCAGCTCTGTAATGGGGAGAAGGAAAATCAGCCAGCAGCAAAAGGGATTAAAATAATGTGGCCTTAAGATCAGCTACAAGGTAAACCCTATCCAGCTTTGTTACTATTGTTTATCCTATAATATAAAAGTGCCTACAGAGGGAACTGGATGCTGGGCTGTCATCTGTATTTAAAACTCTTTAGCAATGATATAAATTGCAAATGTAAATAAGTCTTCCTCAGGGTTTTATGAACTATTCCACCAGTAACACCTTACGACAGGGATGTGGAACTCCAATATACTATTCTAACCTGCCATTAGAAGAATGGGTTGGAACCTGGAGTTTGAGCCAGGCGGTGGTGGCGCATGCCTTTAATCCCAGCACTCGGGAGGCAGAGGTAGGTGAATCTCTGTGAGTTCGAGGCCAGCCTGGTCTACAAGAGCTAGTTCCAGGACAACCTCTAAATACAGAGAAACCCTGTCTCGAAAAACCAAAAAAAATAAAAAATAAAAAAAAAGAAACCTGGAGTTTGTAATTGGTTGAAAGTGGTGGACAGTTTGGGGGTCAGAGCCCTTAAACTCAGGAATCGTGTGCTAGTCCCAGGTAGATAGTGTTCAAAGTAGAGAATTACAGATGGTACTTACTACTCTAGCCATCATGGAAGTAATGTTGGTGTTCTAAAGAGATGTGTGTCCCACCCTTTGGGTGTCCACAAGAAACTGGAATTTCCTCAGGAGTCTCCTGCTGAAGAAGGAAAAGCCAGAGGCCAGACAGAGAAGGAACAGACTTCACACAGTTCTGACAACTTGCCAGACCCCCTTGCAGAAGACAATGGGGGTGAGGCAATGATGGGAAAATGAGGCAGGATTACACCTTGACTAGGTCTGCTCATATTTTTTATGAGCACGTAAACATATTTATTATGTATACAGTGTTTTGTCTGTATATATGCTTGCTGGCCAGAAGAGGGCATCAGATCTCATTTCAGATGGCTGTGAGCCACCATGTGGTTGCTGGGAATTGAACTCAGGACATCTGGAAGAGCAGTCAGTGCTCTTAACCTCTGAGCCATCTCTCCTGCCCTGCATACCTTCTTTTACTTAAACCTAAGCCTGTCCAGACTCTAAAGGAGTGTGTGTGTGTGTGTGTGTGTGTGTGTGTGTGTGTGTGTGTGTGTGTTTGCTGTACCTTTGTTCCTCCTCCCAGAACAGTGACACTGAATAAATTTCCTTTCTACACTTGCCTCTTTAATTGGATTTTGAAAACAGGTGACCAAGCTTGTTAGGGCAGTCAGGATCCAGGCTCTGACCCTGAATGCCCCCATAATACTGCCACAGTTTAGCTTCTATGAGTATTTTAGGGAGATAGACATCCTTTGCCCCAATAACTGTGGCAAGAATCACGTCATTGGGTAAAAATGAGGTAAGAAAACCAATTCATGTTAGTTTTTCCTGCAGCTTGACCATTATGATGGAATCAAGTGATCACTCTTGTCCACTGATGGTGAGGGGAGAATTGAGCATTGACAGGAAAGCAGGTTTTGTCAAGAGGCCAAGTCTTGATCCTTCTGCAGCTCTGGCAAGTGCTTACACCATCTCACTGTAAAACCCTACCTGATTTTTGTATGGGGAAAAATCTTGGAAATATTTCTTGTATTAATAGGATATTCTAGACTTCTTCTAGCCAAGAGTGTGTCAAATGAATTCAACACACAGACTTTGCAGAACCACAGATGATGTCACCGTGGTTTCCGTTTGCCAGGAATTTCTTCCTAACAATTTCCAAAGTGCAGGGACATTCGTGCCTATTAGCCTGTCTCAGGAGCTAAGTGGGAAAGGGGCTTTCACCTATTTTTAGAAGTTATTTCAGACATATCAGAGACCTGAGACCTGATGCCAGATTGACTGAGTCACATCCCGGAAGGAGGGGAGAAGTAGAAACTGTTCATTAATATAGGAAACAGTCATTTGACCTAGTTTCACTGAATATGCTCCAGAGTGCTTGCCTAGCATATACAAAGCTATGAGTTCACTCACCAGCACCACATAAGCCCAGCATTCAGAAGGTGGAGGCAGAAGGATCAGGTTCAAGGTCATCTTCCTCGGCATAGCAAATCTGAGACAAGAATGAGCTTCATGAGAGCCTGTCATAAAAAAAAAAGGTCTAGAACTAAGATGTACAATGTTAGGAGCTACATGAATAAAACTATAAACATCATATTTACAGTGTGAATGTGAATGCTGGTGAAGATGCAATCAGTAGTTACCATCTCTGTTCTCAATAATACCACAGTCAGATTATTTTCACCACAAGGGTGGCTAAACCCTAAAATCTCCAAGAATAAAAACAAAGCCAAAGAAAGTCAAACCAAAACCAATCCCCTTTCTGGTCTCAAACTGTTCTGGGGCAAGGACACTTAGCATCAGTACATGCTGATGGCTGAAATACAGGAGTGATGTTACTTCCCTGCCAACCAAACGACTGCCAGGAAGGGACTGACTGAATGAGTGTCTCTACTGAGTCTGTTAGTTTTGCCACACATTTTGAGGACTCTGCTGCATTCACAGAAAAGCAATGGTCAGCTTCTTTCTGTCTACCCAGAAGTCAGTATGACCTCTACTAGAAACAAGGTTGAACCCCTTTGTGTATGGCCACTGCACAGGAAAGAGCTACTGATGGTTCCAAGTTCTTCTTCACCAGGCAGTCCAAGGCACCAGAAGACAAATCCTGGGTTGGTCATCACTGGCCCCAGGCTCAGTTGGTGTCTGGGTTCCTGAAATAGGCAGGCAGATTTCTTCTGAATCACAGCCCTAAGAGCATAGGCTCCTGGTATTTGTTTGTGGAGAAGACACCAGTTCCCCGATGGCAGAGACCATCTTCAAGGTATTTATTTTCATAATGCCAAAGCCCAACAGACTAGTAAATAAGTGAGGACGGAAAGTGAGAGTGACTAAGAGGTGGGCTGGCTCTATGTCCCCATAGACCTCTTCATAAAACAGCTCATCCACAAGTCACTGACCAAACACAGGCCCTGCAGGAGGAAGCTCTGTGCTTCGTGTTTCGTTCCAGCTTGTTCCTGGTTGTGCACATATTTCTCCCTTCCAGATTCATTGTACAAGAGTGTTGTGCTCAGTTAGGTAGTGGTGGCACACACTTTTAATCCCAGCACTCAAGAGGCAGAGGCAGGCAGATCTCCATGAGCTCGAGGCCAGCCTGGTCTACAAGAGCTAGTTCCAGGACAGGCTCCAAAGCACTGTCTCGAAAAAAAAAAAGAAAAGAGTGTTGTACTCTAAACTTATCTTTCCCATCAGGGAAAAGATGGGCTTTTAGGTTAATACATTTAACTTCATGAATCTGAAATGTTCTCAGAGTAGCTTAACTTGACTATCCTGAATGGGTTCACTAGAAGTTCTCACGCCCGTCTTTGTGAGCCTCACTTTTTCAGTGTGTGGAATGAGAATTTCTACACTTAAGTATGATAGCTGTGCCCATAGTCACAGTTGAGGGAAAGGGTGGATACAGTTAAACTCGAGCTGCCATCCCTAACCCCATTCTTTGGGGTTTACCAAAGATACTCTATTGTGCAGAGTTCAAAGGCATTATATTCTGCATCCTCTTTCCTTCCATCTCAAACTGTCTTCTTATTGTGCACAAAGTCCATAACCAGTTAGGCATGGTGGCTATGCCTGCAATCCCAGTACTCAAAGAAATGAGGCAGGAAAACCATGGGTTTGAGGTAAGCCTAGACTATATGATGAGACACTACCTTAAAATAAAATGATAAACAAATAACCAGAATTACTACACACACACACACACACACACACACACACACACACACACACACTTACTTCCTACTTAACTAAATGCTGAAGGTTATCCATACAATCCAGTTATTAGTTGTGCCATTTGCTGACTTGAAGGTATAGCAAGGCTGGTGATGAGAAGTAGGCTGGATACTGAGGGAAAGAGAAAGACACAGTAGTGATTGCTGTTTTCTTAGGGTGCCATCCTTCAGCCTATTATCCATTCTCTTTTATCATATGTTTAAAGATGTATTATTTATGTGTGTGTGGCTGTGCAAGTTTATGTGTACTATGTACATGTAAACGCTCATTGGAGCCAAAGGGTACTGGATCTCCCAGAACTGGAGTTAGAGTGAGAAGCATGATATGGGTAAAGAGAACTGAACTAGATCCTCTCAAAGGGTAGTAACATCTCTCCAGCCTCTTTTATGTGTATGCTATTTTTAAAGACCAGGCTTCTCAGCAGTGAAATAAACATTTAATTCAATCCAATTTCACCCATGTCAAAGGAACCATGATGATGCAAGTCTCCTGGGTTTTGTGCCTACCTGGATCTGAGCTGAGGAGGCTGAGATATGGGGATGGGGAATTCCTCTTCAGATATCTTTATACGAGGCAGAGAAAGACTGGGCAGACAGGAGAGCCCACTTGATGGTGGAGGCAAAGGCTTCAGAGACGTAGCTATAGGCAGAGTTGCCAGTAGCCACCAGAAGTAGAGAGGCTATAAGGATACTGTGCCAGTACCGCCCACGGGAACAGGACCCTGCAGACACAAGATTTCAGTCTAATGGTACTAACTTCAGACACTTGCCTCCTGAACTGTGACTAACCTACAAAAAGCCTCTAAGGTTGGGGTACTTTATCACAGCAATTACAAGACACTAATATTACCACCTCTACCCTCTATCCCAGCCTAATTCTTTAGAGGAACAACTACTCAAACCACAAGTTGGGCAAACTTAGATGTCTAGGTATGTGTTCAAAGTGAAGTGATATTTAAGAGATGCATAACTGAGTAAACTCTTTCACTTGCAAAGTTGCAGAAATTCGTTTAAACTCTACCTAAAAGTGCTTCCCCCAGTTTGCAAGAAGAACGTGTTTGTTTAGCACAAGAAATTCAGACAGAATTTTATTACACCACAGCATTATACAGCATTGTAACCCAGTTTTTGAGGAAAAACTCTAGCCATGGGGAGCAACTGGGCCAGGACACAGCCCTAGCAACGAGCCCAAAGGTCTGGGAACATCCAGGTTACTAGGCAGTCTCAATACCAAAGGAACATTCATGGTAGGGAAGTAAAGGGCCTTCAAACAGCCAGAAAGAGATGGCACAGATGTTACAGAGATGCAACTGAAGCATAAAGAAGGCTGTGGTTTGACCATGAGAGAGAATGTGGGTCTGCTATGTAGAGGGAGCAGGGAGCTGGTAAGGAGTACTTGGAAAGGGGTGGTGAGCACTGGTGTAGGACAAGCAGAAAGCCAAGCAGCCATGCCTGGGGTAGCTGAGGCAGCAGACTACTGGACGCCAAGGGAGAGTGTACCTGAGTACAAGTTCATAAGACATGCATTTAAAAGGATGCATTCAGCTAAAAACAATACACTGGGGGAAGGAGAATCAGAAATAGGTCAAGTAGCTTCAGACTGGCCAGAGTTAGGACTGGAACCCAGGAAGAGAAGAGTTAGAGCCAGTGAGGAAAGACCTGAGGGAGAGTTGAGAGGTAACCTGATAAGACCTAGTGACAGCTGAAGGCAGAAACTGAAAAGTAATCCCAAGTTTCCAATTGGGCAGTAGAGCAGGCAGCAGCCCCTTTAAATAGGAAGAGCAAATAAATTCAGCTCGGAATCCCCTTCATGGACTCCAGCTTGTGAAACCCATGGGTAGGGGTCATTCAAGTGGTAACTCCTGATGAGGTGGTTAAGTAAACAATGTGTGTATAAACATGTACATGGAGGCAGAGCTAGAGATCCCACTTTAGTGCTTATCAAGGGGTAGAATCATAATGGACTTCTACTTCTATTTCAGTCCAGAGGCAGGCATATGGGAAACAAATCCGATGGTACATATGGGAAGTCACAGTCAAACCCTACAAAAGACACTACCGAGCACAGAGGTGTAGCGTCAATCCCAGGACAAAGCTGAAGTGATCGCAGGAGGGCAGAAGTGGGAGCATCCCAGGGCAACTGCAGGCAGCAGGACAGGGTAGAAGGTACAGTTTAGTTCCAATGGAGGAAGCAATACACCTGAAGCTCCGAGGTGAGCTGAGAGGAGAGACAACATAAACATGGGCCACACTAGGATAAAGTTCAACTCTCACCTAAAAGCAATGGAGAACCCAGTGTTAACACTGGAGCAAAAGAACATTTTAAAAGACTTGTTTGGTTGCAAAGTCAGGGTGGAATAAAACCTGGGGGCTGCAAGAGCAGTTATAAAGTGTGTGTGTGTGTGTGTGTGTGTGTGTGTGTGTGTGTGTGTGTCACAGGGGTGCTTAAAGTGCTTAAAGTGACTGACTGCATTGCCAGAGCATCTTCCCTGGCACGGATGAAGTGGCACAGAGTAAATGTAACAGGACAGGCAAGGCCACAGCCCTCAGAAATCCAAAGTGTAGGGATGGGCACGGGGCAGAGGAAACAGCACAGAAGGCCAATAAGGTGCAAGTAGGGGGCAGGAAACCCAGGGCAAAGTGACATAGCAGCTGCCATTGGGTCCAAAGAAGGAACAGATCAAATATTACATGCCAGAGGTCACCTGAAAGATCCAAAAGTTTCTTTTTGTCTTTGGGAAAGTTATGTCAGATTCAGAGAACTGGCAACTGTAGCTGAACATGGAGGCACCAAGTGTACAGGCAGCAGGCATGGAGACACAGCAAATGAGCTGCGGCTAGCTGGGAAACAGAGAGAGGCTGCTTTGCACTCCAGGTGGTTAAAAACAAACAAACAAAAACAAGAAGTCTGGCTTTTATCTGGACCTCAGGCTCTGCAATGCAATGATGATTTTCTAGCCTGAAAAAGAGGGGCAATGATGCACATTAACAGCGTCATCACAAGTGACCTTCTAAAAGCCATCTTACAAAACTTCTTGCTTTAACTGCTAAGCAGTTCAAAATACAAAGACATTTTTTTAAAACCCTTGAATGATCGAAAACTTAAGGGTGAAATTCTAAAGTCTTGAAACTAAAGAAACTAAAATATTCAGAACTATTTATTTGAAGACTTTTTTTCTCACTTGGATCAACCCTAATTCAAGATTCCTTCTCCCACATATTTCTCACACACTTCATAAAGCTATTTTACTTTGATTCATGTGGCTAAAACCCACCTTCAGAAGTAGATTTGAAAATCACATGCTTCTTAAAATTTAGGACACCTAATTTAAGAGCTAGGCATTTTTAAGGTCTGTTTTAGAAATGCCTCTTGGTGAGACTGTCTGTTGCTATGTTCCAGTCTCTAGAGAACTGTCCTGCTGTCCTGTGGCCGGAAGTCCCTTTCTTCACAGCTGTGATTTGCAGTTTGGCATTTGTTACCCAGCTGTCTGGTTTTGGCTGAATACAATGTCATCTGACAATGGAACTGTAATTTTTCATGCAAAGAAGCTAAAAGAGAATTGGTGTTGCCGAAAAAGAAGAGTTGTGTGGGTTCTCTCTCTCCCTCCCTCCCTCTCTCTCTTTAATGAGACAACGGTCTCACTCTGTAACAGAATTCTGCCTCAGCCTGTCAGCCTGCTTTGTGCTGGGATTACTTTCATAAACCACCTCGCCCAGCTACGACACCGTTTTAAAAGGGAGAGGTTTGAATCTGTGATTGACAGGCAGACGCCACAGAGTGAATAAGAGAAACTGCTGATCTGAAAGGGGGCGAAGCCTGAGAGCTCAACTTGTTCACTACAGCTCTTTCCAGGAGGAAGAAATGGAAATGAGCCACTTTCCGATAGCTCCGAATTCAGGGGCTTCCCACATCGCCACCTACCCTCGGGGCGTCCCCGAGCTCCACTGCTCGTCGCTGCACCTCCTGGGAGAAGCACCCACGCTCGGGACCCAAAGCGGCCGCGCTCCCGCAGGCCCGCCCCCAGCCCGCCCTCCGCCGCCCGGCACCCAATCCCAGCGCCGCGCACGTGACGAGCGCTGCCTGCGATGACCTCATCCCTGGTGTGGGATGACGTCAAATTCAAGATGGATGGAATCACAGCGGCAGCGGCGGCTGCGGGTTGCGCGAGCCGAGTGTGAGAGGAGAGGGGCCCGGCGCCTGCCCCGGGGCTGAAGAGCGGTGAGTAGCCGTCACGTCCCGCGCCCTAGGAGGACGTCGGGCCCTGTTCGGGGCTACGGCCTCCCCGCAAAACGCGGCCTTTCCTGACGTAACTCTGAGGTGATTTCTCTCCTTTTTTCCTCCACCAGAGGGTTGCGGGCGCCGGGCCCTTCTACGCGTGCGCGGGGCCGCGGTCCTCACGGAGCATGCTCAGACTCCCACGTAGCCGAGTGTGTCTTTACACTGCGCATGCTTTATGCCCGCACTTGGCCTCGCCCTCGCTCCTGCGCATGCTCGGCCTCCGGCCCGCTGAGCTGCTAACCCTAGCCCGGGTGGCCTGGGTAGCCAGGGAGCGCAATCGGGGCGCGCGCCCCCACAGAACCGTTGAGACGCCGCTGCAGGCAATGGTGCACACTCCGGGCCCGGCGGCACGCGCGCTCGAGACCGGGTAGCCGGGTAGCACCCCGCACCTGCCGCGGTTGGAGCGTGACAGCCTGTCGGTCAGCTCCCCCGCAGACACCTCCTGAGCCCCTGCCGCCCCTCTCCCTCCCCAGAAAGACCCTCCTCGCCCAGGGACTTAGAGCAGAAGACCTCCCTGCAGCCCTTCCGTCTCCCAGGCCTGGTTATCAGGAGCACCTTGAGTGTCCCTCTGAAGAGAACGCACCTTGTAATCAAAGAACCGTGCGCTGTGCATCCCTGAGACCCTGGGTGCTGGAGAACCACACACTTCAGCACTTTGTAGGGAGCTTTAGACAGATACTCCTTGAGGGTGCCTGACACAGGGTGCGGTGTTGAGGGACACTGAGCAGCCCTCCGAAGCCTGGAATTTTTGCGTTGGTGCATAAGCTCCAAACTCCTCTACGTCCTCAGACATCTGTGTTACAGCATAGTCCGGTGATTGTTCATCAGCATGACCCTGAGTCATGAGTTCCTGGATTTGTTTCGTGAACTTCTCCACCTTGTTTAAAAGGGCCAAAAATAGGTTAATCCATGTTAGCGTTTCCACCGAAAACACTCCTCCATGTCTGGCAATTAGTCATTATCCTTAACCTTACCCCTAAATATTGGCGTTAAAGAAGAAATTTGGCTTACTTAAAAGTGACTCTAATCCAGCCTATCCACTTATCAATATAGCATTTTTATTTAGTGAAAGTATAGGGAGGAAATAGAAATTGTCAATAGAAGCTCTCCCTCAAGGAATTGACAGTATTATGTAGTGGGGGAAGTTAGGTATGGGAACACTAAAAGCAACAAAAGGGGTCTCCAGACAAGGTGATAACTTGAGAAGCCATTTTAGTTGTCCCTGTACTAGAGCTGATTGAGGACTGGATTTACAGGTATCAGAAACTGGCCAGAGGGCAAAGGAAAGAAAATACCTTTCTGCCTGAAGAGACCTGGCTGACATCACCCCAAACTAAGGAGGCGATGTATGAAGACAAGCAGGGGTGAGGGTGTGGATCACAGTGCCATGTAGGACAAGTGGGATAACTGAAATGGATCTGTTCGTAAGGCAGCCAGGGACTGAAGTCTGAGGAAGTCTGAGCAGAGATACAGGTGGAATCATAATTCAATTGCTAGTGTAACTACGAAAGTTCAGAAAAAAACTTAGAAAATGCCCTGTGCTGGGTTCTACAGGGCTCTGAAAAGATAAAGGTGAGAAGGCTAGTGAACTTTCTCTGCATGGTAGACCCCTGTCAAGCCTGGTGCTAGGAATTCACAGATGAAAACAGGGACTTTTTGAGGGGAGCATGTGGGATATTCTGAGGTCTCCACATACAAAAGCTGATGCATTGAAATCACTAGGGCATTATTGCAGAGGAATGTAGTATTGCTGTTGGCAAATTGCAAAAGCTTTATAGTTCCACGGTGGCCAAGTAAAGGAGAAGTAGAAGTTACTTTTAGGTTTCAGAAACTGGAAATGCAGGTTTATGGGTTACTTGGTAAGAAGTGACACCCAGGTATGGTACAGAGAGAACTGACATTAGTCAGAGAAGCCTGTGTGCTAGTCTGTAGTTTGGGTTTTTCTAGAAAATAATTTAAACAAATTGTAGTCTAAAACAGGGCAGTAAAGTGGCCAACGTTATTTAGAGAAAGCAATCAAAGAGCTTCATTTTTACTCCATAATTTGAGTAGAGAGTAGAAAATAATCACATATTTATTCTGTAGGATTCCAAGCTGGGCATCATGGGGAATGTCAGAAGTAATGTATTGGACTTTAAAGAGCTTGCAATCCTAGTGGGACACACAGCCAGCTAGCATACGACAGTAAATAAACACAATGTAGTGGTGTGCCTGTTCAGTGTGGCAAAGGATGACAAGGGTTTGTAACCCACATTGGCCTGGACTCATCCTCCTCCTATGTCAGCCTCCCAAGTGCTGGGTGTAGAAATGTGCCACACTGGATTTGGTTTACTTGTTCTAAGCTTAAGTAAGTTAATGGCTGTGTTTTCTGACCTGCTTTAATTTACTATACAGACCGGTGACCTAAACAACACAGTTACAGAAACTGGAAATTGGAAAGATGTTGTTGGCAGGCCAGGTGTCTTCTGGGGTCTCTGCCCTTGGCTTGTAGACAGCATCTTCTTATATCTTCATAGGATCTTCCCTCCATGTTTGTCTCTGTTCTAATTCTTTGTTTAAAGATGTCGGTTTTATTGGACTAAGGCATAGTTTAATTTAATTAGCTGTGTAAAGACTTCAGCCCCAAATATGATTGCCTTTTGAGGTGCAGAAGTTAGGACTTCTCCATACGAACTAGGGATGTTGGCTGGGAATGTTCAGCCCTAAGGGATTCCCAATGAGTAGAACTTGAGCTGAGTTGGAAAAGGAGTTTATCACAATCTAGGATGGTTCAGGTTGAGTGGTGGAGGTGGCCAGGTGGGCAGATTTGTGTCTCTAGGACAGAAACAGGGAAAAGTCACAGGAGGTAACTAAAGAATTTTAAAAGTAGTCTGAATACAGATGTCTATAGAGACTTGAAGGCCTTTTATTAAAGATTTTGTGGTTTAGCCTCCTTTGTTTTAACTAGGATAGAGGGGACTATGACATTATCCATTCTTTTCATCTTAACAAAGCATTACAACAAGATGGCTCCTGAGCTCCCTCTGCACCCCTGAGGACTACACCAGCCATCAAACTTCTCTCTCCATCAAGATATTTAACACATTAAAATCAGCTTTGGGGGTTTCCTTATTACTAGACAGTGGGGCTTTATCTTGAGTACCCATGTGTTCAGATACATTTAACCATGCCTTGCACATGGAGACAGCCAGTGAGCAAGCTGCTTCTGTGGAAGAGATTGTGTGTTGGTACAGTAATGAAAGCCTTGCTTGAGGTATCTCACATATGAAGGATAAGCATGAAAGGCAGGGCAGGATGCAGGGAGCATGCAGAAATATGCCAGAACAGAAACTGACTGGTTGAAAAAGAAATTTATTGTAAGAAATACTTGAGGGCTGGAGAGATGGCTCAGAGGTTAAGAGCACTGACTGCTCTTCCAGAGGTCCTGAGTTCAATTCCCAGCAACCACATGGTGGCTCACAGCCACCTGGTGCCCTCTTCTGGCCAGCAAGCATACAGACAGACAGACAGAACACTGTATATATAATAAATAAATAAATCTTAAAAAAAATTCAAAAAAAAAAGAAATACTTGATTATTCTTGAGGTTTGAGGAAAATCTTTGAGAAAAAAAACTTGAACCACAAAGGACAAAACCAACCCACTTGCAGGAATGTATGAGTCAGGCACTAGCACGTTGAATTTTCAGCCCACACTAAGATCAGTCCATCAGTTCCACTCAGCTATTGCCCTTGTCTTGTCATGAACTGTAGTCTAGGGAGAAAGTTTCTAGTTGGCTTGGTATTCAGTAGTGTCTACAACCGTCAGCTTGCACTTGCTGGGCACAAGTGTTCTCCCAAAGCAACACAGAAGGTCTCTGCAGACCAGCAGAGGCTGCTTGTCTGCTGTATAGCTAAGAATCTAAACCACCACAGTGGAGCCGTCCTCTGGCAGTGGCTGACAATCTGAACTAGGGAGAGAGACTGAAATGTGTTGAAGTGGAGTACAGTAACTTGATACCATGAAGGATCCCCTCAGCCAGTCTGGCTTTGAAACCTGAGGCACTTGAGATAATGTCTAGGTGTCTGCAATGTTACCAGGTGAGTGATGATAAAACTGAAGCTCAGCGCCAGCTTTCTGTCACCATGTAGTAAAATCAAGTGGAGAGAGAAGTGAGGACCTGGGGATCGGCTGTGTGTGTGTAGTCAGGTGTTGGATGTTCACCTGTGTCACCTGATCCCTAGAGTTCAGGATCGTGTTAGGTTTTTGTCAGCACTCTCCAACATGGCACAGGGACAGTGTTCCCAGAACTTAGCTTAGGTTAGTAAAGGGACATTTCCCACAGAGCTGTTAGAGTTTTTTTGACTAGCCCAGAGCCTAGCTCATTTGTAATAATCTTTAGCTATTGAACCAGTCTCTTAAATTAAAATAGGGGAAATTGTTTTGAATCCTTTCCATCTCCTCCTCACCCTCCCTTTGTAGTGTCCTACTGTGTTTTTGACTATGTGCTTCTTTTTCTTATACATTTATCCCCAGATATTCTGTTCCAAAAGTACCTACCTTCCTTAAACCCCAAAGTCCTTATTCCATGTAACATGAGAATGGAAACACTTGGGTTGAATTAATTTATATTAAGATACAGGTGTCTCACCTCAGCATCTAGTATATCAGAGGCATTTGTGTGATGGCATGAAGTAATTTCATTGAGTCTAGCTGTGAGGGGCCTTAGGGTTCTTCTGGGGAGTTGACTTAAGGTCAGGGCAGACTTCAAAAGATTTTAAGCCTGGGCTAATCAGATAACATTCATGGAAGTTCTGAGCCTTTGGCTTTAACTTCAATACCAAGTGAATCCCAAGTCTTTCCTGATGTCACTTAATCATCCACCCTCCCACCTCCTGGCCACTTTGACAGTCTCCTGACATGAGTGTTCTTCCATATTCTTGCCTTCTTTATCACATTGTTGTCTGCCCAGTCACAGGAATGTAAGGTGCAGGAGAACAGGAAGCCAGCCTGCAAGCTCACCTCCCACCATCAGCACCTCTGTGATGCACAGTGTGCAGCGGGCTCACAAACACTCGGGAGAGGAAGAGAGAAGGAAGATGTGTACTTGCCAGGTGGGATTTGCTCTGGACCTTTCGCAAGTTGCTTTGTTTATGTCTCGTGAGATTTCCACATGTAGGTAGGGCTAGCACTGAACAAGGATACTACTGCTCAGAAAGGATGAGCAGTCCTAATAAGATTGCATTCCTAAAAGATGGCAGTAGACCAAAGACTTCTCTGTGGATAGCAATCTACCATGAGCTTTTACTGTAATAATTCTCTCCTCGCCACTCCCCCCTTGAAGCTCCAGGAAACAACATTAAGTAGAACTATCTCAGGCAGAGTTTGGAAAGGTATTTGTAGGGAGATCCAAGTGATGAGAAGTCAGCCTATTTCAGAATCTGGCTTTCTAGGGAAGTTTGTCTCAGCTGCTTCTGCTCTTCAGTGGGCCTTTTCTTCCACAGCCCAGTACCTTCCAGGATTTTCTGCCATGGTTAAGTGATGGGATTTCTGCATTAATGAGTCAGGCGGAGATGAGCACACTAATAGCTGTGTGGTTTGTACATGAGATTTGTTGCTGCTGTGAGCTGTAGCTAACTCATGCAGGAAAATGAGTCTGCCGTACCTTAACATTGATTGAGAAAGTACACCTAGCAGCATAACTGCTGTTCTGATGCCTGAGCAGCTGAGATATCAACAGGTCAGGTCCAGAGGGTTCGTCTGCACTTCCCCATCATAGCGTACTGGGTTGCCAGACAACACTCAGAAGCTTTGCTTTTCCCCTTTGCTTGTTCTCTCAAGACAGTGTTTATACTTTAGTTACTAAACTCAATAGACAGTTATACCTGCTGTAATCAAATGTAAGACTTCAAATAGTCCTAGTTTTCAGGTAGACCAGGACTGGGACCATGTTTTCAAGTACTTATAATAGAATTAAAGTGAAGGTGAATCATACCACCTAGCCTTCTCTTCCGTCTCTCCAGAGACTGTAGGAACAGGTGTCACTCTTCTGCTTATGATTTCCAGTGTCTTCATTTTGGTTCCCGAAGCCTTTCATCTAGATCAGCGTCATGACACTTTCCAGGATGACTTTAGTTCTCTCTTGTTTGTAGTGCTGCACGAACTGCCCCTGTGCCTTTTTGGGTTCCCTTACCTTTCCTGCCTGGCTCTTCCCCATGCTTTGGTCCATCCTCTGACTGCTCTCACCTGGGTCTGGTGGCTGTCACCTATACTGCGTCTCCATAGACATTGTTCTGTACCTGCATAACTGCACAGTGTCAACAGATTGTTGTGTGCTATTCCTATGCAAGACTAAACTCCAGGAACTAGGCTGTGCCTGTTTGTTTATTTATTTATTTTATTTTATTTATTTATTTTTTGATATCCTATGTGGTTAGAGTTTTAGCACATTCTGGCTAACTTGCACCTGTGGTTTTAGGCTGTCTTGGTGTCTTGGTTTTCCTCTCAAAAGTAGAGCCTGAAACAACAGTTTAGATATAGATGTTTGTGTGGGCAGAGATTCCAGGGAGCTCAGAGAAGGAAATAGAAAGATGCAAAGGCAAGATTGATAAATTGTCACTCGCCTGTAGAGTGTCAGAACTGAAACCCCTAGAAAAGGAGAGGCAAAGAGGGAAGCAGCCTGATTTCTCTGCCAAATCCATTTCAACAAAGGCCCTCTTTTTCCCTGTCCTGGCAAGGTCCTTGACTCTTCCTATTGCTCTCTAGTTACTCTATTAGGAAACCTAATGGCTCTGCCTTTACATCCAGTACCAGCCTCTGCCAAGCCATCGTGGCAGTAGCCTTCTCTTTTGTCCTTTGGTTTGTTGTCTGCTGTCCACAATAAAGCCAGATATGTTATAATTAAGACATAACTCGGGCTTATTCCTTGTGGTCTTCCCAATGCTTCACCCCCATTTCCTACATTGAACAATTCTTTTCTAGCTACGCAGCCTTACAGTCTGACTCCTGAGATGATATTGTCTGTGACTCCCAGCTCTTTTGGCTCTAGTTCTACATGACCTTAGTATAGTTCTTTCCTCTGTTGTGTTGACTTTACCTCATAATCTCCAGGCTTATGCCCTGCTCTCTTGAGTCTTCTCAAATGTACTTCCATGAGTGATTGGATAGGTAGATGGATGGATTTTAGGTAGGTAGGCACTATTTGTAGGTACTAAGTGATGCCCCTCAGCAGCATTGTGTGGAAGCTGTTACTATCCCTGTTTGCTGTGCAAGGGAAAGATTGGGACGTAGGTTAACTGACTAGCCCAGAACATAGGTGACTCTGACCTCCCAGGAAAAAATTCTTTTACCACTCATCTGGATGCATACTTGCACACAGAGCATATGTCTGTCTATCTGGAACTGCTTTCCCAAACCCTTGACACACTTAGTATTTTCTAACATTTTCTCTCTTGGTGCTTTATCTGTTCTTAATTGCTGGTTTCAATTACTTGAGAAATACCTTCCTATCCTTTGCTTCTGGTCTGCTGTTTCCCTTGTGTCAACATCTCCAGAAATTTTCAGTGCTACAGACTGCCAGTGCTGGCTGAGTCAGTCCTGTGGTTCTGCTGACCCCTGTAAAAAATGAGACGTGTCTTTATTCAGATGCGTGGTTCTTACAGTGAACTAGGAGTGAGGGAGAAATGGAAATGGAAGAAAAGGATCTAATCCAAGCTACATGTCACTGTTAAAGAAAAGCAGGCAGGAATGAAGAGAAACCTGGTGGGTGCTAGATTCATCTCCAGTGGCAGAGCCACACCCCTATCCGCATCTTGTATTCTATTCTTTCTGAAAACCAAAGAGCCTAGTCTCCGAGTGACCAGTAAAGGCTGCCCCTGGAGAGCTGGGGGCTGGGGACTTGTTGGCTTACATCTGGGGCTGGGTGTGGTCCTTGGCAGCATTCCTTCTAGAATAAGCCTGTCAAAGATGTATCTAGTCACTATGGATACATTCTAATAGTAAAAATCAGTGTCTGTCTCTATCTCTGTCTTTCTCTGTCCTGTCCACATCACCTCCACCTCCCCACCCCACCCCCGTGGTGCTGGTGTTGGGATTCGGGGCCTTACTCTACCTCTAAGCTACATCATCCTCCCAGTTCTATGACAGTACTGTTAGTAGGAATCAGTGATAAAAAAAACCAGACCACGAGAGGAGGTGCTCATAGAGCAGAGCCCACACATCATGTCCCATGAGCAACCTGCTTTATGCTAGAGCACCAGGGAGGGACTGGAAATCTAGACCGTCTCTTTTGATGCTAACTTAGGCCTATTCTTGCAGTCCTAACAGTTAGCTGCATATTTATTGTTTGCTGTAGAAGCTTGCACATCTAATCTTTGCCACACACTTGCAAGAAGGCGCAGTTGTTACCTTACTTCACGCACAGCCCTGTGTACAGAGGACATCAGCTCACAGGGTAGAGCTAGCACCTCAGGCAAGTGTCTGTCCCCAAAGCTCACACTCACCAAGTTGCCTTCTATTACCTTTAGGTTTGAGAAGAATATCAGTGACCCTTCAGTTCAAACTCCCTAATCAACTTTACAGTCAGGCTAAAGTTCTCTATGCTGTTGAAAATGACTAGTGAGAAAATAGCATTTAAAAAAATCGCAAGCAATTAGTGTAAGAAAGAAAACAACCTTTTAATTTTCTAATGTTTCTAACCTTTATTGAACAGTCTTACCTAGTAATTAGCAAGTAATTCCCTTTCCAAGTTCATTTTAAAAAGTCCACAATCTATTATTAATTTTTGGCAGTCATGTTGCATTTAAGTATATATCTTATAAAACAAAATATAAGATAATAGTAAAAACTGAAGTAGAATTATAGACTTGAGGAATTTTGACAATTCAAATTTAGTTTATTTTCTGAATAAACTAAATGTAACCAAGCATCAGATGGGTAAGGACCCTAAATGTTAAACCTCATTTCCAAGTGTCACCTATGTGTCTACCTATTAAGTTCGAGCAGGCCTTTCATGGAATACAAATGCTGATGGTCTCACCTTCTGTCTTCCAGATCAATTGCAGGATGGAGGGACTGCTACATTACATCAACCCAGCACATGCTATCTCTCTGCTCAGCGCCCTCAATGAGGAGCGCCTTAAGGGACAGCTATGTGATGTACTCCTGATTGTTGGGGACCAGAAGTTCCGAGCTCATAAGAACGTCTTGGCTGCCAGCAGTGAGTACTTCCAGAGTTTATTCACGAATAAGGAGAACGAGGCACAGACTGTCTTTCAGCTGGACTTCTGTGAGCCTGATGCTTTTGACAACGTTCTGAACTACATTTACTCTTCCTCCCTTTTTGTGGAGAAGGGCAGCCTTGCTGCTGTGCAGGAACTGGGGTATAGCCTTGGTATCTCCTTCCTGACCAACATCGTTGCCAAAGCCCCTCAGGCTCCTTTTCCAGCCTGTCCCAACAGGAAAAGAGTTCCGGTGGAAGATGACGAGACCAGCTCTCAAAAGCGAAGTGTCATCGTGTGTCAGGGCAGAAGCGAAGTGCCAGGGAAAGCCAGTGTTCCAGCTGTGCAGGACCTCAGCCATGCTGCCCGGGCGTCCCCGAGTGGTGCAGTCAAGACCAGCACCAGTAAACCACATGTGGCCAAGCCGCCAGAGCAGCTTCAGAGCCTGTCCTTAACTGAAAAGAGTTGGCCGAAGGATAGTGCTGCAGTATATGCAAAGTCTGTGGAACAACCTGGGGCTTTGGATGATCCTAACAGGGGTAGTTTGGTTAAGAGAAATGCAGTCCTACCCTCAAAGCCTTCACAAGATAGGGAGGCCATGGATGATAAACCAGGAGTGAGCAGCCAGCTTCCCAAGGGGAAAGCTATAGAGCTGGCTCTGAAGAGACCACGGCCACCTGTTCTGTCTCTTCGTAGTTCATCAGAGACTCCATATCTCTTAAAAGAGACTAGCAAAGGAGGCAGTCAGGGGGAGGATAGGAACTTGCTCTACTACTCTAAGCTAGGCCTGGTGGTTCCATCCAGTGGGCCCGCCTCTGCAAACCAGAGCATTGACAGAAGTGGCCCACTAGTGAAAAGCCTCCTCAGGCGGTCACTGTCTATGGACAGCCAGGTTCCTGTCTACTCCCCCTCCATAGATTTGAAGTCGTCCCAGGGATCATCCACAGCAGCAAATGAGGCATCAGGCAGTGTGTTCTGTGCAGTGTCTCAAAAGTCCTCTTTAAAAGATGGCAATGACAAAAAAACCCTGGATGACAGGCCTCAAGTGCTCCAGCCTCATCGCCTCAGGTCCTTCAGTGCGTCTCAGTCAACAGACAGGGAGGGAACCTCCCCTGTGACTGAGGTGCGCATTAAGACTGAGCCTAGCAGCCCTCTGTCGGACCCCTCAGACATCATCCGGGTCACCGTGGGAGATGCAGCCACAACTACGAGAGACCTGCCCCTCAAAACAGAGGAAGACCAGAGGGACATTAGCAGACTCCCAGCAAAAAGAAGGTTCCAGACAGACAGAAGGTCACCCTTGAAGAAAACAAGGGCAAATGAGCATGGGCCTTCTGTCTCAGAAGAGAACTGTGAGGAGGGCAGGAGCCCTCCTTCCCTTGACAGCAACTTCCCAGATTCTGAATTAAACAGAGAGGAGTTTGGTGAGTTGGAGGGGACGAGACCAAACAAAAAATTTAAATGCAAACATTGCCTTAAGATTTTTAGATCAACCGCGGGTCTTCACCGCCATGTTAACATGTACCATAACCCAGAGAAGCCTTATGCTTGTGACATCTGTCACAAGAGGTTTCATACCAACTTCAAAGTGTGGACACACTGTCAGACCCAACACGGCATAGTGAAGAACCCATCGCCAGCCTCTAGTTCCCATGCAGTGTTGGATGAGAAATTCCAAAGGAAACTGATTGACATAGTGAGAGAGAGGGAGATTAAGAAGGCCCTGGTCATTAAGCTCAGGCGCAGCAAGCCTGGCTTCCAGGGACAGAGTAGCTCCCCAGCACAGCAAGTCATCAAGAGGAACTTGCGCTCCCGAGGCAAGGGGGCCTACATTTGTGCCTACTGTGGCAAGGCGTACCGCTTTCTCTCTCAGTATAAGCAGCACATAAAGATGCACCCGGGAGAGAGGCCCCTCGGAGTGAGCAGAGCTGCTAAGCCGAAAGAGCAGGCTCTGGCACGCGCGGTAGAGAGCAAGGAGGTTTTCCCGTGCCGCCTCTGTAATGCTAAGCTCTCTTCTCTTCTAGAGCAAGGCAACCACGAGCGCTTGTGCCGGAATGCCACCGTTTGCCCTTTCTGCAGCCTCAGGTTCTTCTCCCCAGCGCTGAAGCAGGAGCATGAAGACAGGTGTGAGTACAAAAAGCTGACCTGCCTGGAGTGCATGCGCACCTTCAAGTCTTCCTTCAGCATCTGGCGGCACCAGGTGGAAGTGCACAACCAGAACAACATGGCTTTAGCAGAGAACATTTCCCTGCCTACCCTGGACCACAATGGTGAAGTGGCAGCTGCTTCCAGGCCTCAGTCTGAGCCTAGCAAGGTAAACCATGTGACTGCTCCAAAAGAGGACACAGTGTTTAGTGACTCTTCAGAGCAAGTGAACTTCGATTCTGAGGATTCCTCCTGCCTCCCTGAAGACTTGAGTCTTTCAAAGCAACTGAAAGTCCAAGTCAAAGAGGAGCCTGTGGAGGAGGCTGAGGAGGAGACTCCTGAGGCCAGTGCAGCTCCCAGGGAGGCTGGTCCCAGCAAGGAGGCTGGTCTGTGGCCCTGCGAGAAATGTGGGAAGATGTTCACGGCACACAAGCAGCTGGAACGACACCAGGAGCTGCTGTGTTCCGTGAAGCCCTTCATCTGCCATGTGTGCCACAAAGCCTTCCGTACCAACTTCCGGCTCTGGAGTCACTTCCAGTCCCACATGTCTCAGGCCACAGAGGAGCCTGCACAGAAAGAGGCTGAGGTGTGTCCTGTGCCCACAAATTCCCCCTCACCACCACCTCTGCCACCTCCACCGCCCTTGCCTAAGATCCAGCCCCTGGAGCCCGACAGCCCCACAGGCCTTCCTGAGACTCCGACCCCTGCCACAGAGAAACTGTTTGCACCCCAGGAGTCAGACACCCTCTTCTACCATGCCCCTCCCCTTTCAGCAATCACATTTAAAAGACAGTTTATGTGCAAACTCTGCCATAGGACATTCAAGACCGCTTTCAGTCTTTGGAGTCATGAGCAGACACACAATTAAATGACCTACCCCTCTCACCTGTCACAGAACAGCAGCCCCTGGCTTTGTGAACTGTGTCCTAAGACAACTCTTTTTAAAAAAATAATAAAGGTTGGAAACTGTTATGTTTGAATTTAGATTTGGGATAAATTGATGTTGGCTAGGAATGTTCTAACAACTTCAGAAACAAACTCTGAAATATTGTACTTCTGGACCTCAGCCAGCAGGGCTTTGATTCTGTTACTGTTGAAGTTGAGTTAATGTTGCTGAACTGCATGGTTCCTCATTCCAAGGCGTCGCTATAATCACTTGACTGAGGTTTTTGGGTTTTGTTTTCTGGGTAGTGGGATACTAGGGTATTGTTGGGTTTTTGGTTTGGGGTTTTTTAATTTATTATTTTGGACACCTAAGTTTGAAGTAACCCTTAGCCATGTTTTTAAGGCCAAAAACATACAAGGAAGAAAGGGAGTTGTTTGCAGTATTGAGTCAGATTTTAGAATAACTTAGCAATAAGAAAAAAACAAACCCCAACTTTAATAAATTATCCTGACACTTGATAAAACAAAAATTTGGTATTTTGTGGTCCTATGAAACTTTTTTTATGAAAATTGTGAGAATTTAAATCAGCAATAGTCACACTTAGTTTTTTTTTTTTAATAAAATAAGCTGTCAGTCACTTCATATAATCAGTGATGGTCACATGCTAAGGAAGGCAAAGGAACAGAAGCCTGACTGTGGAGTGCTCAGCAGTCAGCAGCAACAGATTAGTTTGGAAACCACAGGGCTCTGGTGTGCCATCTGCACCACAGCGGCTCACAGCTGGCGCTCTGGAACTGACATGGTCTCTGCCAGCTTGAAACCCGGGTGTCGCTGGGATAGGCGTTGCTAGCATGAGGTCAGCACAGCACAGCCTGACCACATCCTAGCCCACCATTCATTCTCGGCCTTCAGAGATTAGAGGAAGTGCCTCGTTGTAGCTTCCATGTGCTCTCCGAGAACTGTCCGCACAACATACACATTTCTGCCTGTCTGATGTGAGGACTTCTGTGGGAGTATTGACGTGGATAGCAGTGAGAAGTCACTCTCTGACATGCAAATTTGTATTGAAACACTAGCAAAGGTCCAAAATTAGTTTTTGCAACTTGATTTGGTACTTAGGGTTTGAGCTTCTTTTTTTCTGTTCCATGTAGGTTGTAATTAAAACCCTCTCCATAGGCAATATCCAAAGTTCAGTGGAGTAATTCAAAAGGCAAACTTTTGATTTTGCTCCCTCGAGGGAGGAACACACCTGGAAAGAAAATTAGGGGAGGAGAAATTCCCTATTCACTTTTGCTGTATGCTGTGTCTCCACATTTTCAAGGTGTGCTCTAGCAGAGACACCACCCGTCTGCTCACCAGCATCCTACACCCATGGTAGCAAACATTTTTATAAAATAGTCATTGACTTTATATACTCTAGAAGCTATATGTGGAATTTTGACCTTTATCCTTTCACTTGAAAAGGCTATTGAAAATCCATAAATATGTCTGCATTTCCTATTTCATTCCTTAAATTTTCAGGAAAGGGAAATAAAATTAGGTTGCAGTTACCGATTCTTGCCATCTGCTTTTTTGAACTATGCATTTTAAAGATGAACTGAAAGTGTCCACCTTTAATGAATGAAGCTAGTGCCAGGCTAGGTAGCTGTCCATTGAACTCATTCCGTGTGGCGAGTGTCTGGTCTCTCCCTCCCTCTAAGCCCCTTGGAGTGTCACTTTTCTTAAGACCATCTCCCTGCATGGTCATCTCCTGTGTAGCTACAGAGCGATAATCTCCAAACCTGGCATTGCTAGTACAGTGCCCCAGGACTTGAACCTATGCTACATTTTTGAAAATTTATAAAATAACATTGTTGTAAAAAAAAATAAATAAAAGAAGTATTTTTGATCTAAATGTAAGGTCTGCATATCTGTTAGGTTTTACAAATTACCAGTGTTTGTCACCTTTTTTGTTTAGAACAAAACATAAGATTTCAAATAAAATTTTGAACCAAAAACATTTATAATGCAGTTGTGGTTTTTCTATTGCTTTTTATACTGTATCTTAAAGGACGTCAGACTGAAAGAGTTTATTTTGGTGTCAAAAACTATCCTTCCACTCATGTAACTATTTTAAATGCTAAGAAACAATATAATGAAAGACATTAATCACTGTATTCAGTAAACAGTTTTTTAGAGGATGTTTATTTCAGCCAGCAGGCAGATATTTGGTGTTCAATAAATAGGTCTTTCACCATTGTAAATCTTTAGATAAGTAAAGATATTCTTGTAAATGTTTTTCTGATTGTAATTAATTTTTGCAAGTATGGAAAGCACATTGTTTCTTGTAATTATTTAAGATGCCTGCTTTTTATGCAGTTGTGGAAAGAATGTAAACTGTTTTAATATATTCTTTGTTAACCTGAGAACTTGTTATTGAATTGTTTTTCTTTATGTGGGGAGGATTAAGTACATTGGAAACATGTTTTTCCCATTCCGGGCTACTGAGCAGATTCTACCTTTACAACTAGTTCCTACATCTGCAGTTTTGCCAAATGTATAGCTGACCAGGACTGTGTGTGTGACTGTGTTCTTCTATTTGAAAAGATTACGTGGTACTCAGTCATTTACCACCTGAACCCACACGTAGCCTGTGCTGGCGCTAATGATAGTGGGACTGAGATGGTAAGATGGGCCTTCTCCTTTTGACAGAAGCCTGAACACCGCCTTCCCAGGCCTGGTGGCCAGATGGCAGGCCTGAAGCTGGACTGTGTTTCCAGTAGTTAAACTCCCGTGGATGTGTGTGTGCGTGTGTGTGCGCGCGTGTGTGCGTGCGTGTGTGTGTGTGTGTGTGTGTGTGTGTGTGTGTGTGTGTGTGTGAGAAGTCAGTGCATTTCCGTAGTACAAAATGAGTAGCTTTCATTCCTTCAGATTTCTTTATCAATCTTATATATTAACCTTTGCTTAGAAATTCAGAGTCAGTTTGTTAATTTCTAATTTCTGATTGGTGGTTTGGGGGTAGTTGTGAAATGCATTAATGACTTAAAGTGTTTTTTTAAAAATAGATTTCAGTTCGGGTGTGGTGGTATGTACCTATCATCACTGTATTCTGTTTGGGAAGCTGAGCCCAGCAATAGCATAGAGAGACTGTCTCCAAAAAACTAGTCAAAGTATTCAAATAGGTTTCCCTTGCTGTAGCTTTAGCACTTTAAGACATTGGATATTTTCATGACTTTTTTTTTTTTAAGCAAGCTCTTCAGAGCCCTCTGTGAGGACTCCAGTTGGGAAGAAGACCACTGGGGACTTTTCTCCGGGGCAGAGAGCTAAACTGGGGTTCAGATTCTAGAAAAGAAAGGAAAGTTAGTGTCTGATGTTTTAAAGATTCCTTTTAGAGACAGACTTTGGGGAATCCAAAGTATTTTCCTATAAATCTTTGAAATAATTGGATTCCACATTCTCAGATCATTTGTGTATGCTGCCTGAGTCTCCACATTCTTGATTAATATTGAGTCTCAAAAGGTGGCCATTTATAGCTGGCTTTAATCCAAACTGCCCTGAGCAGTTTTTCATCAAATTCTATCTAACTGAAAGTAAGCAGGTTTTATAATTGTGTAACCATTAGACACTGGACATGAGTTTTGGCAGTACGACACTTAAGAGATTTTGTGTGTGATGAGGTCTGCTTTCTCACTTTATTCTCGTTTCCAATCTTGGGCAGTCTAGTCATAGCTGGTCTTCTTCCATGTGAATATTTCTTAAGCTATGATTCTTCTAGCGTGGTCATTTGACAGTTATGAGCTGCTCCTTTGGTAAAGTGTCCCTTGATTGGATTGGCCCCTGCCATGCATATGTTTGGAGCCAGAATAACACAGAAACTATATTCTCTTCACATCCCGCCAGGGGTCACAAACATACACAACTGTAGTGTAGTTGTCCTGTTTCTAGTGTGTTCCTTTCATTCTTATGCCTGATGCAAATGCTACCCATCTTCTCTGTACTTTCCCCCCTTTGCAGCCAGAACATAATTTATGGGAGATGTTTCAAGACTCTAAAATCCTATTCCTTTCCTCGACCTTACCCTGTAGTTTTGGCTAATACCCATTGCCTAAGTCATTTATTTTTTTGTAGTCACTGCCAAGTAGGGATTGCCTCATCTCACCTTTGCTTCATTTATTTATCGATTTTCTTTCCTGAAAAATAAAAAAAAAAAAACCAGCCCCACACTCTCCCACCCTCTTATTTTGACCTACCCATCTAATCGTGTGTGCTGTGGAGTCTCTGATCCCATTCTGTCCAACTGGCTATAGCCTGTTGCCTTCAGTCTTTATTTAATGCTTAAATTAATCTAAATATTCCTTCATGTGTTTTGCTTCAGGGCATAAGATGTTATATAACCTTATTGCATTCTTTTCCTCCCACATGTCTGAAACCAGCCATTTCCTTCGTAAGTTCAGTTACTTTGGGTAAGGATCAGAAAGCAGAAGCATGGATACTCATTTGCACGCAAACGTGGATACCCTAAATTCTTCAGCAACCAGACTTAAAGGAGGACAAATACATACATATGACTGAGAAGATAGCTCAGTTATTTTTCAAATATAAGAACATGAGTTCTATTCTTAGGACTTGTTAAAATAAATAACGAGCCCAGCGGTGGTGGCGCACGCCTTTAATCCCAGCACTCGGGAGGCAGAGGCAGGCAGATCTCTGTGAGTTCGAGGCCAGCCTGATGTACAAGAGCTAGTTCCAGGACAGGCTCCAAAGCTACAGAGAATCTTGTCTAAAAAAAAAAAAAAAAACAAAAAATAAAAATAAAAAAAAAATAAAGCTTCGTATTGCCAGGCATGGTGGTACTCACCTTTAATTCCAGCACTTGGAGGTCAGAGACAGGAAAATAGATCTCTGTGAGTTTGCAGCCGTTCTGGATACATAGTGAAGTCCCATGTTAAAGATAATTGAATAAATAAGCAACTTAGAATTAACACCTGGGGCTGTCCCCGACACACGCAGACACACATGAGGAGGAGGATGGGGCTGAGACATGGCTCAGGGTTTAAGAGTGCATACTGACTGCTATTTCACAGAACCTAAGTTTAGTTCCCAGCACCCACACTGAGTTGCTCAAAACTGCCTGTCCTTTCATCTGCAGGGTGATGCCCTTTTATGGCCTCCAAGGGCACCTGTACTCAGTGCATATACTCACACAGGCACATATATTTACTTAGAATAAATATCTGTAAACAAAGAAGAGGAATAGGAGAGCTAATTAGGGTGAAGGGAAAATAATGCTTGGTTATGTGTATGGTCACAGTTTTATAGAACCTGCTTGCCAAGATAAGATACTTCTAGCTTGGAAGTGACTCATGCGTATAGGGGCTTGACACTTTTTTTCTTCATAGGAAACCTGGGTGACCTTGCTTTTCACTTCCAGTGGCCCTCTAAGCCACAGCCTAGAACTTGAAATTGATAACTTGACAATGGATGTCACCTTACCTTTAGGCAGCTTTTACTTACCTTTAAAAAAAATGCTGCGTGTATGTGTGTGGGGTGTGTGTGTGTGTGTGAGAGAGAGAGAGAGAGAGAGAGAGATGCACACATACCACAGAACACAGGTGGATGTGAGAGTGCAATTTTTGTTGTGCCCAGCTTCTCAGGTGCAAGGCTACACCCTAGAGGGGAGGATAGAATGGTTCATCTGGGAAGAAAGTCCCTGTGGCTTCTCTCTACCTTTGGAAACAGAGGTGGTCTATAGTTAAAACAGCAAGCACACTGACCTGCCTGATGTAATGGGAACATCAGGAAGTCAGGATAGGCATCTTTTGTCTGTGCCACTGAGAAAGGACATTTGGCACGTAAGGAGACAGAGGTTTTATTCTGTGAGACTCCATGATCATTGAGATGGGTCTACAAGTTAATTCTGTAGAGTTCATCAAAGGGACTCAGTGCTTGCCTAGCATGAGGAAACCCTTGTTTTGCTCCTTAACATCACAATCTCAGCATAGTGGCACACACTTGTAGTTCAAGCCCTCAGGGAGGTGGAGGCAAGAAGATCAAAATAAAGTTCAAGGTCTCCCTCTGCTATATACATAGTTAAGGTCAACATAGACTACATGAAATATGCCTTTAAAAAAAAAAAGATGATGACTTGGTAAAGGCCACCAATCCTGACACCCGGAGTTCAGTTGATCTCCAAGAGTATGGAGACAACATGTGCTCTGACTTCCACATGTGTGCCTATTCTTACACACACACACACACACACACACACACACACACAAATGTAGTATCTTTTCAAAAAAGAAAAAAAGCTGTCCAGATCAAAGATTACAGGAAGATTATTGAGCTGTGTGTAAAGTCAGGTGCTATTTTTGTCTGTTTTCTTTGTAAGGTCCAAAAACATGTAGTGTAAAACACCCTGCTAGCTCTTTCATTGAGCACAAAAGTGCTTGCCATAGGGCTGTTTTGTCTCAGCAGAACTGGGCTCTTTTCCACAACCCCATCACCACCACCGTGCGCATTGCTATAGAACTGTCTAGTGGCTCTTCCGGTCGCAGGCGCTTCGGGAGCCGCCGATTACCGTCCAGCCATGGCCAAGTCCAAGAACCACACCACACACAACCAGTCCCGGAAATGGCACAGAAACGGCATCAAGAAATCCCGGTCACAAAGATACGAATCTCTCAAGGGGGTTGACCCCAAGTTCCTGAGGAACATGCGCTTTGCCAAGAAGCACAACAAGAAAGGCCTGAAGAAGATGCAGGCAAATAATGCAAAGGCCATGAGCGCACGTGCGGAGGCCATCAAGGCCCTGGTGAAGCCCCAGGTGATGAAGCCCAAGGTGCCAAAGGGCCCCACCCGCAAACTCACCCGTCTGGCTTTAATTGCTCACCCCAAGCTTGGGAAGCGGATTAGAAGCTACATGGCCAGTGGTCGTAGGCTCCAAAAAACAAAGCCCAAGGTTCAAGCCAAGGCAGAGGCCTCAGCTGCAGCTCAGGCTCCCGAAGTTGCCCAGGCCCCTGTGAAGGCCCCATAAAAAAGGTCGCAGTCTGCCAGTGTGAAGACAGATGGACTGGTGTGAACACCTACACAGTATTTGCAGATGTTCAGGACCTTATGCTGTTTTTACAAATAAACTTGAGGCAAGTTCTGTTAAAAAAAAAAAAAAAAGAACTGTCTAGTGGGGGATGGTCCTTGTTGTGTGAGAATTTAGGCATGGTGGTGCTTACCACCAAGGGGAAGTTTGTGGTGCAAGGACACCCTGGACATTTCCCTGGACATACTTAGATTGGCCAGAGTGATGGGACCAAGAGGTAATAGAATTCCACTCAGTCTTACAATGCACATAATTTAGAAACTCTAGTCTTGGAGGTCAGCATTTTTCCAGGACACACGTAACAGAAAGGGAGGACATTCTGTGCTCCTATAAGTGTCAGGTTGGTCCTGTTCCAAGGGGAAGATGAGGCAAGCAGGATTGAAGGAGGAGATTGCACAGGCAGCCAGGAGAGCTAGATTTACAGATATAGGAATAGAAAGTTGTTCTGTTGATGACAACCTCCTGACAGACGTCAGAACAAGAGCCTAGGCTATGAGAAGTTTTTTTGGTTTTGGTTTTGGTTTTTTGTGACTTTTTTGTTTGTTTATTTTTGTTTTTTAAGAGGGTTTCTCTGTGTAACAGACCTAGCTGACCTGAAACTAGCTCTGGAGACCAGGCTGGCCTTGAACTCACAGAGGTCTGCCTCTTCTGCCTCCCAAGTACTGGAATTAAAGGCGTGTGTCACCACTGCCCAGCAAGGACAAAAGTTTTTATATCTATTTATTGTGTGTATGAGTCTGGTCATGTATATGCCACAGTACAAATGGAGAGGTCAGAAAACAACATTTTAGTATTTGATTCTCTCCTTCCTCCTTGTTTGAAGATAAGGTCTTTAGTTTCTGCCGCTGTGTTGCATCTGGTAGACTATCTGGCCCTAGAGCGTCCAGCAAACTCTCTCGTCCCCACTTCTCATCTTGCTGTAGGGGTTCAATCCCCAGCATAGCATGATCAAGCCTGGCGGCTCAGCCTTAGATACACTGTGAATTCAAGGCCAGTCTGGACTACCTAAGACCTAGTCAGAAAGAATGAAAGGAAGAGAGGCAGGGAGAAAGAAGGGGTGCACATTAGGTGGACAAGTAACATCATTGGGGCTCAGCAGATGGATGTGAGGAGAAACAAATGGCACTTTAAAAAAGAAAAATTGAAAAATCCAGAAATGAGTTGATGGACACACTTGTATAGGACTAAAAAGAGTAAACAAACAGGCACATTAGGAAAAAAATAAATTCTGATGATGATGTTGGTAAAATATTTTATCCTGAAAGAAATTTCATAAGATGCCTATTTTCTCACCTTTCAATATGCTCCAGCTACTTTGATGTTCTAAAAGAAAGCAAACTTTTTAAAATATGGAGGTGGGTGGTGGTGGCACACGCCTTTGATCTCAGCACTCAGGAGGCAGAGGCAGGCGGATCTCTGTGAGTTCGCGGCCAGCCTGGTCTACAGAGCGAGTTCCAGGACAGGTTCCAAAGCTACACAAAGAAACCCTGTCTCAAATACAAAAGTAAAAATGAAAACATGGAGAATTGCTCCTGTCAGATTCACTGAGTGGTTTTATATTGCACATGCTTCTTTCTACCTCAGGGATGTGGCTCTGTGACCCACCATAGTGCTTTCCCACAAGAGTGAGAGATATTTTCTGCTAACCTATGTTGGGAAACTGCCCCAGGACCCCAAAGAGGCAACACGGGTAATAAAAGGACCTATGGCTGATTGCCCCGGAGCTACGTGTGTTGTGGGCAAAGGGACTGCTTTCTGTAGGGACCATCTCGTTTTAAAGTGGTTTTTATAAGATATACATATTCTCTCCCCTTCTGTAGTAAGGAGGCTGCTTATTCCTTCCGTCCACCCAGAACCAAAATAACCACACAGAAACTATATTATTTAAAACACTGCTTGGCCCATTAGCTCTAGCCTCTTATTGGCTAACTCGTATATATTAATTTAACCCATTTCTATTCATCTATGTATCACCACAAGGCTGTGGCTTACTGGGAAAAGTTCCTGCATTCCAGCATCTATGGGGGATGGGAAGGAGCTCCATGGCTTCTCTCTGACTCTGCCCTTCTTTCTCCCAGCATTCAGCTTAGTTTTCCCTGCCATAGGCTCAAAGCAGTTCTTTATTCATTAACCCCCTTCTACTCTTTCCTGTGACCCCCGTGCTCCCAATTTACTCAGGAGATCCTGTCTTTTTCATCTTCCTTTGTAGATCCATGTATGTCTCTCTTAGAGTCCTCTTTGATATCTAGTTTTTTTGGGGTTGCGGCCTGTAGTAGTTATTAGGGTCAGAACCTAGACCCTGACGGCCCTGGCAAGCCATACTCAGCAATCTGTCCTCAATAGGCTGCTTACGTGACAAATAGCAATGGAAAGCAGAGAGAGGAGATGCAGTCAATGTAGTCACTGGTCACAAGTGCCATTTGGGAGGTTGTACATGAGTTTTAGGTTTCAAAAGAGGAGAAGAAGCATACATAGCTAAGTAGTCCTGGTCAAGGTGTGGTCCTAGCCTTCACTAAACTATAATTGTCCCAACTCTTTATCATTTCTGCAAGGTGGACTGTGTACCTCTTTGAATATCTTCATTTCTATAAGGATGATTACACTTAGAAGATGCAGAAAGAATCAAAGAATCTCACAGACACAGAAGTGAGCATTTGCCAGTTGCCTTCCATCTCCTGGCACCCATTAACCGAGGTCTGCTCCCAGGGATAATGTACCTCACTTCAAGACCCGTGAATGCTACACAGCATGGCAACAGCTTCCCTCAGAGTCAGTAAAGAGACCTGGATAGGAATCAGCCCATGGTGCAGCTGAGGCAGAATGATGCCAGGGCCCATTTGAGCACAGACTTTGCCAGAGTGAGGTTGAGTCACAAGGTAGGTCAGGAGGACACCAGCATGTGGCCTCAGTCATGTAACCCCAGGCACATTGCAACTCTTTTCAGGTGTGGCCCAGAACATGGACTGCACACCTGGTATTTGATAGGCTATGGCCTCTAGAATACTGAATGAAGAATGAACAGGAGCGAGTGACCTTTCTTTTCTTCATGCGTTCGATGACCTTCTTGGTATATCCAAGGAAGGAACCACAGCTGAGTACTCAGAATCAGGCATACTTGTGGGCAGGATGAAATTGTGTGTGCCAAGCATAGGACTATCCGTGGGGAGCCAGCCTTCAGAGTGCAGGTCCGGGGCTGGTCTCCCTCACTAATTCTTCCACATCTTTGACACATCTGGTCTCCCTCACTAATTCTTCCACATCTTTGACACATCTGGTCTCCCTCACTAATTCTTCCACATCTTTGACACATCCTCTACTATCAGTACCCATCAAGATGATGAAGACTGAAGTCACCCTGATTCCTGTCACATTCGTAGATATAATCAAGGATGGAAGAATGGTAAAAAAACCTTCAAAGAGAACACAGACAATTAAAGAATGGTGGAGAGACAGGAAAGAGAAGACTTTGGAACATACATTGGTGGGAAGTGGGAAGTTAGCAGGGACCCCAGAATCCTTGCCTGACCCTGAGTCAGGTAATAACACTCTCTGCAAAGTGAGTGAGAAACAGTATTGGGGTACAGCAAGTGAAAACTGGCCTGAAAGCATGTAGGACAGGGACGCTATAGGTGTTTGGTAAAAAACTCAGACTCTAAAAGCAGAAGGAAACAAACTTTGACTCTATAACAAAAGATGGAAAGAAGAACATGAGAAGTGAAGACAAAAGTTAAAAATTGACTCCACACACATTTTGTTTTGCAAAGACATCTTATTTTGCAGAACACTGCTATGATGTCTTCTGACCCCCTTACCAGAACCCATAGTCTCCTTACTCTTTCAGGTAACAAGCAGAGACTCAGTACCCAATGTCCAACCTCTACCAGGGGCATGGGATGCCTGAGGACCCAAGGCAAGTGAGAAAGCACCAGAAAGCCCTGATGCTGTCTTTATCGGCACATACCCAGCCTGGTACTTAATGGCATCTCAATTGTCAACTTGATGGGATTTAGAATACTCATGGCAACAAACGTCTACGCATGCCTGTGATAGAGTTTCTAGATAAGTTAATTAATACAGTGCCATCTGGTGGGCTGAGCACCAGCACTTAGCATTGTCTGCTCCATGAGCATGGATAGAGTGACCCTCCGCCTGGTGTTCCTGCTGCCTTGGCTTCCACAGTCTGATGAACTCTACTCTCCGGAACCCTTTCTTCCTTAAGCTGCTTTTGTCAAATATTTTGTCACAGTAACAATAAAGAACTAATAGACTCAGGTTTTTTGGAGACAGGCTCTTAGACTGTAGCCCAAGCTTCTTTTACACTCACTGTGATCCTCCTTCCTCAGCCTCTCATATGTTGGCATTATGGGCACAAGCCACCGCACCTAGCTCTGGATTGTTTTCTGTTCATACAAATCCTCATGCTTTAATTCACAGGTTTCCTCTTTCATCTGCATTCCTTAGTGTGATTCTCTTTATATAAGGATATATACGAAACAGAATACAGACCAGAACAATTAGCATCAAAGCCAGTCAAGGGCAGACCTTGTTAGGGGATACCTGCTGAGATCAGAGGCATCTGGGAAACAGCCAAGTACAGTGACATCTTATTTGAACTGATATGGAAGGCATCTTCAACTCAGATACCATGGCTTCAATAAGACCATGTCCCCTCAAATTCTCATGCTGCAAACAATCCTTAATGCAACCGTATTGGCAATGGGCCTTAGGGGAGCTGAAGCAAAGAGGATTTATGCTGAGGCTCAGGGAGTGGCTAGCTGTCCTGAGAGAGGTGAGTCATGGATGGAGCTGGCTCATGTGTGCTGAGGTAGGTCATGCCATAGGCTCAGTCCTCTTGCTGGTTCTTACTCTCTATTGCCTCACATGGTAAAGTATGAGGCCTTCACAGATACTGGATTATGTTCTTGGATTCTCAGCATTCGGAACCCTAAGCGCCAAATGTCTCTACTCACTTACCCCAGATAAAGACAAAGCAGACTATTCAAAGCTAAAGGTAGAGCTTGGGGAGAGGGTGCAACTGGTAAAGTGTTTGCTAAGGACCTGAATTTGATTCCAAAATCCATATAAAAGCCAGGCAGAGTAGCCAGTGCTTGTAATCCCAGCCCTGTGGACGGGGAGACTGATGGATCTCTAGTACTCACTGACCAGCCAGTCTTGCCTACTTTGTGAACTCAAGACCATTGATAGCTCCTGTCTCAAAACAAAGTAGAGGGTGAATGAGAAACAACGCCTGAAGTTCACACACACACACACACACACACACACACACACACACAAACACACACACACACACACACACACGTGGGGGGAGATCTGAGAAATTCTTCCTGTGTCAGTGGGTACAGCTATTTTGTATTTTGTCTTGTTTCTCCTCATAATCCAACTTAAAAGTTTCAGCCCAGAAGAAAGTCTCTGGAAGCATCTCTGTGACCCTCTGCCCCTCAGAGTCTCATGACAGTCCTGTAGAAGTCACTGTAGGCCACATTTTATGTAGCATTTCCTACCAGTATTTCAAGGGGCCGGTTGAAGACACTTCGTCTCTAGGACTCTTGGTCTGCAAGGGAGCCGTCCACACACATGTGCCCCCAGCATGAGGCACGTAAGACTCAAGGCCTCCACAGGAGCCCTGTGCTCAGCAGATGCCTGAAAACTGGCACTGCCACAGCCACGAGCATGCTTCTGCCACAGCCACGTCCATGCTTCTGCCACAGCCACGAGCATGCTCCCGCCACAGCCACGACCATGCTCCCGCCACAGCCACGAGCATGCTCCCGCCACAGCCACGAGCATGCTCCCGCCACAGCCACGACCATGCTCCCGCCACAGCCACGAGCATGCTCCCGCCACAGCCACGACTATGCTCCCGACACAGCCACGAGCATGCTTCTGCCACAGCCACGAGCATGCTCCTGCCACAGCCACGAGCATGCTCCCGACACAGCCACGACTATGCTCCCGCCACAGCCACGACTATGCTCCCGACACAGCCACGAGCATGCTCCCGACACAGCCACGACTATGCTCCCGCCACAGCCACGAGCATGCTCCCGACACAGCCACGAGCATGCTCCCGCCACAGCCACGAGCATGCTCCCGCCACAGCCACGAGCATGCTCCCGCCACAGCCACGAGCATGCTCCCGCCACAGCCACGAGCATGCTCCCGCCACAGCCACGAGCATGCTCCCGCCACAGCCACGAGCATGCTCCTGCCACAGCCACGACTATGCTCCTGCCACAGCCACAAGCATGCTCCCGCCACAGCCACGACTATGCTCCCGCCACAGCCACGAGCATGCTCCTGCCACAGCCACGACTATGCTCCTGCCACAGCCACGAGCATGCTCCTGCCACAGCCACGAGCATGCTCCTGCCACAGCCACGACCATGCTCCTGCCACAGCCACGACTATGCTCCCGCCACAGCCACGAGCATGCTCCCGACACAGCCACGAGCATGCTCCCGCCACAGCCACGACTATGCTCCCGCCACAGCCACGAGCATGCTCCCGACACAGCCACGACCATGCTCCCGACACAGCCACGACCATGCTCCCGCCACAGCCACGACTATGCTCCCAACACAGCCACGAGCATGCTCCTGCAGTGAATGCCAGTGAGCTGGGGGGACCAAGGGCATGTCTTCCTAGGCTCTTGCTCCTTCCCATAGTACCTTGGACTCAAGAAGGCAGGGGAATTCCAACAGAGGATTCCCGTAACACCAGTGCCAGGGTTTGGCACTCCTAGGCCAAGGCTTTTGTGAGTTTTTTGTTCTCCTGACAGCTGTCAGGGTCCAATGCCCCAACATAAAACTACTTTTCCCTAACTGGACCGGTGCGGAGGAGCAGGAAATAATGAGACACAGTTCACAGAGCAATATCGGAAGGGAGTTTCAGGGTTCATCCTTTCCTGAAGATCACCCGTGTTTATTATTCAAACACCTTTTCTCCCCACCCTGTAAACCAAGGCGGAAACTCATTAGTATTCTCTTTCCGGGGATGCGGGAGTCGGGAGTAGTACTGTCACCCCTGCAACTCAGTCAGCAGCTTGGAATCCACACCTCCCCAGGCGATCTACATAATAACAAAAGAGAAGGAGCAATATATCCTGATGTTTGTTAGGTAACCACAGCTCATCTGGCAGGATGGTTCTGCCTTGGAAGCCATGCATGGCCAGAGAACTTGGCTGTAAACATCTCGTATGAAATATGGGCCTGCAGACAGCCACCTATGGAACCTGTCCAGGTTCTCTCTCTTTCCACCCAGAGTGGAACAGAAGGCAGCTTCCCTGAGTTTCTCTCAATATGAAGAGGGACTGTGACTCTGCTCACACCTGCCTCTGAGGACATGTCCTACAGAGCATCGTGGTTGACATCAGTGTGGATGACTACGGAAGGGCAGGGGCCACTCCTCCTTGGCAGCAGTTGAGGGGTGACTGATTCCCAAAAGCATAGCAGGTGAAACCAAGGTCCTAGGACATTGTTTGTGCTGTTATTTATTACTTTGACATAAGCTAGAGTCACATGGGAAGAGGGGACCTCAACTGAAAAGATGCCTCCACCAGACTGGCCTGTGGGCAAGCCTATGGGCCATTTTCTTGACTAACAATTGATATGGGATGTCCCAGCTCACTGTGGGTGGTTACACCCCTGGGCAGATAGTCCTGGGTGCTTTAAGGCTGAGCAAGCCATGAGGAGCATGCCAATAGTATGCTCTCCTCCATGACCTCTGCATTAGCTCTTGCCTCCACATTCCTGTCCTTTTTCTAGTATTGCCCTGACTTCCTTTGATAAATGGACTGCGGTGTGGAACTGTAAGTAAAAGAAGCCCTTTCCTCCCCATGTTGCTTTTCTTTGTGGTGTTTTTATCACAGCGATGTAAACCCTAAGACACTGTCCTCAGAACAGTGGTTTTGTCATTGCAGCTGCTCTTTTAAAAGTGAATTTGCAGCTAGTGAAGCGGAAGGACTGTTTGTGAGAAGGCAGAGAACCTCACCTGTCTGTTGAGAACCATAGGATCCTTGCTTCAGCCGGATCTCTGGACTTCGTGTTCCTTACTTACGAATGAAAGATAGTAACATTTTTTAATATGTTTTTTTCCATACCACATTGTGTTCCTAAGAGCTAAATGCAAAGTCTGCAGCATCCGATTCCTTTAGTGTTTCTAATTCCCTTTATAGCATCTTTGGTCAGTTTACTTATGGGCTAGTACAAAATCGATAATGTTGGCCAAAGACCTCAGTGCCAGTCTTTGCTGTGCCTGCTGGCTTTCCCTGGGATTCTATATCTGAACCTGATTCTATGGCATAGTTTAGCTAAGGAGTCTCTGGGGGTACCCACAAAATTGACTTCCAGAGAGGCTTCTGACAGGGATGCCAAGGACTCTCAGTCTGACACCCCTGCATGCCTCTCTCCCCCACACAAATACATTTATTAAAATTCCAACCTGATGTGATAAGTTGAGAAGGAGACCTTTGGGAGTTAACTAGGTGGGTAGTGATGGGGGTCTGATAATTAGTGCCCTTATAAAAAGGACCCCAGAGAACTGGAGATATATAACTCAGATGTAGAGCTATGCCTAGCATGCATCAGTTTATATCCCCAGCACCACAAAAAAAATGTAAAAAACAAATTATTAAATGTACAGGGGATCTGAAGAGCTCTCTTTACCACATGAGGACGTCTGAGAAGATGATCATTTACAACCAGTACTGTATCATGCTGCACCCCACCCTTGGGCCTCAGGCTCCAAACTACAGACATTTCATTAATCAGCCACAGGTCTCTATGATACAGGAGTATCATAGGTTATGATACTCCTACCCAAGACACTTCCTTTCATAAGACTGTCTGACAGAGTTTTGAGGTTGTGAGTTGGTGTGGGTGTGACACCAGAGCAGTACTCTTGACTGTGACCTAAGTCCCCACAGTGTTCTTTCTCTTGCTTCTCTGGGAAGGTTCTGTTGGGGTAGGGTCTCAGGTCTGTCTGCCCCTCTGTGGTCTTACACACTTGCTCCTTAGGAACAAGTAACCACCGTGCCTGCTTCAGAGCAATGAGAGCATGAGCTCCCTCCCACAGTTTGCTTGTTTCCTGTTTGTTGGTAAGCTCTGGGACTTAGCCAGAGCATACTGGCTGGATTCCAAGCAGCTCTGCAGGTGGGTGGGAGTACAGCTCACCCCAGGTTATACTGGCTCCCTTTGTGACCCACAGTTATCTCTTTCCTGATGCCTGATGTTTCTGAAGCCTAGAGGAAGAGCCTGGAGATCGAAGACTGGACCACTTTCCTCCTGACACTGTCTTCCTGGATCTGTGGCGTGGAGAGTCCACAAACTCAGTACCAGAAACTTGGGGTGGCTTGAAGACCCAAGGACCTGGAGGTGGTGACTGATCAGTAAGGCTCTTCCCTCCCCTGGGCGCATTCCAGAGGGCACATGCCTCTGTGCAGAATGATGCTCCAGAGATGTCCTTTGACTCCAGAACTCACTTGTGTAGTCACACACCACTCTGGAGATGCCCATCAACCTCCAGGAAGATGAGGTGTCATGGGCCACCTATATGTCTGTGCCTCAGGGGCTACCATCTCTGCTGCACAAGGTGACACAGACTGACTTCAAGCATGAGCCTTCTCCAGACTCTTGTTTTGGTTTAGTGTCCTAAGCCTCCAGCTTCTTCCTAGAGCAATGATACTTCATGCTTCTGACTGGGAGTAGGGTAATTGCAAATTGCCATCATTATACAACATAACATAAATTTGTGATTGGTGTGTACCTTTAATTGTCAGTTCCTTCATCCATTTATTTATTTATTTAGGCAGAATCTTGTTGTATAGCCTAGGCTAGTCATGGACTCAAGATCCTGCATCAGTCTCTTAATTAAGTTCTGGAATTGCAGGTGTATACCACGGCAGCTCATTCTGATGCTGTTCTTGTTTGTTGTTGTTTGACAGTCTCACTACAGAGCTCTGGCTGGCCTTGAACTTGTAACTATCTTCCTGCCTCTGGCTCCCCAGTGCTGGGATGAAAGATATTCACCACTACATCTAGTATGCTTTACCTCTTAAAGAGAGTAATTTCATACCAAGAGGACGGGAAACTGGGATTGGTATGTAAAATAAAAAATAAACAAAAAGAGACTACTTTCTCTCTGGATTATTTCTATATTCAAATAGGATTTTTTTTAAAAATGCACAGAGGAAAACATTGGGTCCAGAACTCAGGACAAACATCAATTATAAGGAATGTACACTGTTCCCTGGCAAGAAATGCTGTCCCATGCCCCAAGTTGAGCGGCCGAATCTGTCCTGTCCTGACTTTAGGAGTTGACTCCTTTCTGATAAAGCCATTAGGCTTGCCTAATAAATCCAGCCAAGGTTTTATTATAAGGTCAACTGCTGAGATTAGGGAAGCGAGTCCAGACTGAATAAACAGTGTTTTTCAGGCTGCCCTGGGAGACTGCATTTTACAAGCAGCTCTGACTCCATTCTGAGGGAGGATGAGGACTGCAGCCCCTGGGTGGACCACAAACTGCACCATCTGCAAGGCACTACCCGTAAATCACGGACTGATAAATGACTTAGTCCTGAGACCAGAAAGGGAGTCAGCTTTCTGTTGGATATATTGGGGTGAGGTAAGACTGTAGGGACACAGTGTGTGTGTGTGTGGGGGGGGTAATATCAAAATCATATCAAGAAAACCAGGCCCAAGAACTTATTCGACATGCCAGACAGAAGAAAGGAGTACAGCTCCCTTGACTGGACCCCATACAAAGATGGACAGCTAGCAGAAGGATGGCATGCCCCCACCTACCTGACCCCAGTGTGTGTCAGGGACAGACAGATGTAGCACGATTAATAAAAACCCGGAGACAGATATTGGGGTTCAACTTGAAGGTCAGAAAAGCAAAACAGCAAGCCACTGACTCTTACATCTACCTTAGTCCAAAATGGCGATCCTGCCTCCAGAAACCGTTAGAATGAAACTGTGTACGAAAGATGTCTCTTCCCATCTTCTATTCGTCTCTAGTGCTGGGATTAAAGGTGTGCACTACTACCTAGTCTCTAAGGCTGTCCACTGTAGTTGTTTTACTCTCTGATCTTCAGGCAAGCTTTATTTAATAAAATATCACCACATCGACAGACAGGAGAATCCTGACTCTCCTTGGAACTTCAGCTCACATTTGCTCCAGCTGCGGATATAGCTTGACTGCCTCCCCACCGTTTGTTCACCTAATTTGGATCAGAAGCCACTGTTTTACTGCTCTGGTCTGCTCTGCTCTTTCACCTTGCAGATAGCTGAATTCCACCCTGAGCCTTGCTTTCAAACCTGACTCTTGGAACTAACAGACCTCTTTAAACTAAAAGCTTCATTGCAGCTTGTCTGGGTTCACACCCATTATCTTATCTATAACAAATTTTATTAGCATTTCTATAAGCCTACTTCTTGGACCTTTTGAACTCTACTGCAGCATTTTAAACTTGTATACATTATATAAACCACATATATGGAGATTGATGGTATGTTTATTGTAGACTTATGATATGACTTAATGTTAGAAATTAATATTAGGTAAAAGAGAACCTGTATCTGTCTGTGTCAGAATTGAAACAACTAAACTTGGTTATTAAATATTAAATTGATTATTATTAATAAATAATTAAATGTAATTGAAATAATTGTATTAAGTAAAGTCTGATATTGTGGAAAATACAACCATGCCCATCTATAGTTCTAGCATGGTATGATCACAGCATCAACCCTGGACCAGCCATGGCAGCAGGGCCACAGAGGCAGATCTAGTGGGCACTGGGAAGCTGGCCCTCAAGACCTTCCCCAACAAGCATGGATGTCAGTTCCCAGGCCAGCTTCAGGTGTGCATGCACAGGAGGGGCCAGTACTCCTTGGAGTTGGGAAAACCCAGAATAAAGGGAAAGTTTTAGAGAATTATCTCACCATGTTGGCTTCCTGCTTTTTGCTTTTAAGGGTATTCCCACCCAATCAAACAAGCAATTGCTCCTGAGAACTCCTGTGGGACGCTCATTTAAGCTTCCTGTCAGAGGCAGGCTGTCACCCAGCCACATTCCTTTGTAGGTTCAGCTTCAACAGAATCATGGGCATTTCCTCAGTCTGCCCAGGGCAGGTGGCCCTGCTCAGATCCTGATAACACCTCAATGTTTCTGTGACTTGGGCTCATCAGTAGATGTCACTTGGGTGGGAATGTGGGGGCATGTCCTGTTGTTTGATGGGTATTTGTACTAGGATGCAGACCCATCAAGATGAACACGTGATTGACTGACCATCTCCACCGAGGTGCTGGGACTGGATTCATCTAGATATTTCCCAGATCTGGCTGGAAGGCATGCAGATACCCTCTACTGTTCGTTAATCGGGTTCCCGAATGACTGATCTCTCAGGTTTAAGAGCCCCTGTGTTTCATTTAGATAAGTTTCTACCTGTGATCAAGAGAACGGGACTCCTTTACTTCCAGCTTTTGAAACTTGAAGTATAAAATTTGCTTGGCTCTGTCTTTATAAAGTAGGATAGGATGTTGGGTTTGGTCACAAAGAACCCAACGGGGTTAAACCTTAGTTCAGTCTTTTTCTTGTTGTTACCTTGGACAAATTTCTCCTCCTCTCTGAACAAAGTTTCTTTTCTAACGTGGGACAATGTTTTCCTTCCAGTGTTTCCATGAGTAGAAAGTGAGTCTATAAAATCCCAGTGTCTTGGGCAGGATCTGATGGCAGCTGAGGTGACCTTCATGAGTGCCTACCAGGTGTCTCACCTAGCTGGTATATCTTTGTGAGTTGGAGTACCATTCCTGTCAGAAGGGGTCCTACTTAATAATACTGCTATTTCTGTTGACCACATTCAAGGGAGATAGCTGACTCTTCTCCACCCATAGGGGCTGCACTTTTGCTTACTGAAAGTTCTGGGAAGAGTCACTACCCTCAAGAAAGGCAACAGGAAAAAGGACCCAGCCACAAGCTCAGAAAGTGACATGATAAAAGAAAGGGATGTTTCGATTGGGACTGGGACTAGTTCTAATAGGAGGTGTGTGTGTGTGTGTGTGTGTGTGTGTGTACCTTGCCTGTTTCATTGGCTTCTTGCTTGGGCTCTACAGGCATGACAAGAAGCTGGCCTAAAGTCAACTGGAGACAGGATACTGAGCCAAATGTCTTCCCACTCTCTGGTTACTCCCCCAGCATAGCCCTGGGTATTGCACCACAAAGTCAGCTGAAAGGAAATTCTTGGGGTGACAGGGGCATCAGAATAGAGGCCCTGCTGGCTTAACTGGCCTGGGAGGCAACCATGATAGCTCCCCCAACAACTGCTATCTGCCAGGGTGCTGGGCACAACTTGATAATTCCAGTAGGTAAGCCTAGGAGAAGAAACAAACTAGAGAGTTCCTGGAACCCGCTTTCCCTTTTGTTCAGACATTTAAGATAACTATATTGGAAGTTTAACAAAAGTCCCACTTCTTTGGAAGTATGTCTATAAGTCTTTAAGTGAGCTGGGGATGTAGCACAGTTGGTAGAGTGTTTGCCTGACATACATGAGGACCAAGGTTCCCTCCCTTAGTATCACATAAAGCTGGGCATGGTGGTATATGTCTATAATCCCAGCACTCAGGGGTCAGAGGCAAGAGGATCAGGAGTTCAGAATTACTTACATGGCTACATGGCTAGTTAAAGGTCAGCCTGGGTTAAATGAGACTGTCTAAGAAAAAAAAATCCCCACAAAATAACTGTTCAACAATAATGAATAATTTCTCATATGAATGAGGATAACTATATACAGACACAAAACTTATAACACTAGATATGTTTATTTCTGAAAATACAGCATCCTCATATCTTCTGAATTTGAAGATGGCAAAATATGCCCAACCTTGACATGTAGATGAGGAAATTGCCTTGAAACAGTGATGCAGGATTCCCCTCTGTATGCTGTGAATACCATTGGTTAATAAGGTAACACTTGGCCTGTTGATAGGGTAAAACTTAGATAGGTGGGGAAAACTAAACTGAATGCTGGGAGAAAGAAGGCGGAGTCAGAGAGAAGCCATGTACCCCCACTGGAGCGAGGCAGAACTTTAGCCATTAAGACACAGCCACGTGGCGATACACAGATTACTAGAAATGGGTTAAATTAAAATGTAAGAGTTAGTCAATAAGAAGTTAGAACAAACAGGCCAAGCAGTGATTTAATTAATACAGTTTCTGTTTGATTATTTGGGTCTGAGCTGCTGAGCAGTTGGGAACAAACTAGCGGCCTCCTCCAACAAAGCAGGGTGAGTCAGCATAAAACATTCAACAGGTAACTCTTGACTGGGTGATGAGCATCTCAGAAATGTCTGGAATGAAAATTGGAACAGTGGGGCCTTTCATTCTAGGCTCTGGGGTGGGGGGGATGGCTAGCTCTTGGAAGCGTGCTGGAGAGGAATTCAGAACATGGGTCCTCTGCTTTCCTCCTCTCTGCCACTATATCCAGCACACTAATAAAGGGAGATCCAGTTTAAGTTCAGAGCGAAGCCTCTGGAAGTCCTCCAGGTAGGCAGCTGATTCTGGTGGATCCTGGGGTTCGATGTAAAATGCTAGAAGCCCAGGCTAAGCTGCTGGGAAATGTTTCACCATCCACTAACTACCTCAGGGGAGAGTTGACTTGGGGGCAGCAGCCAGCATGCCTAGGGTCCTCCTCCAGGCACAGACCCCTACCCCACCTACTCATAGCAATTCAGAGTCGCAAACTTTTACATTGAAGAGTATTTCCACCTGAACTAGGGAGATGGATCAGTGGGTAAGAGGGCCTGAGTTTGAATCCCTTGAACACATGTAGAAAGCCAGATGTGGGTGAAGGCTGCCTGTAACACAGTAACACCAGAGCTGGGGGAAGGAGGCAGAGATAGAAGAGTGCTGGAGCTTGTTGGTCAACAACGTACCTCCAGAGTCAGTAAAGAGATCCCGTCTCAAGGGAGTAAGGTTGAAAGTGGAGGGGGACACCCGATGTCCTTCTCATCCTTTGCTGCTGTGTATGGGTGCATGGACCTGAAACACACACAGGCATCTCTCTCTCTCTCTCTCTCTCTCTCTCTCTCTCTCTCTCTCTCTCTCTCTCTGTCTTTCACACACACACGTGGTTAAACTCAACAAACAACAGTCACAGCTAAATGTGACTGAAAACTAGACCTATTAAAATAGACTGAAGTGAGGCCAGGTGCTCCTCCTGTATTCTGCTCCCTAGGTCAAAGATGGGTGCGGGAAAGAACAGCGTCCTCATGGGGAGCAAGGAATGTCATGACAAAAAAGGTGTGTATTACTTTTGCCAGAAAACGCCTGATCTCTTTATGAATTTACAAGGTGTTTCTGCTCTAGTTACAAGTGTGTTTTGACTACTTGCATTGTCCCATAAGCCCATGTTGTTTCTAGAAGATATACTGACACCCTGTATATCTGTATATCAACAGTATCTTTGTAGACACTTATGGAAATGTGGCACATCCCAGACTGAGGTGGTGGCTAATTTGCAGTTTGTTATAAGCCTGCAGCTGTGTCAGAGGGTGAGTAGCCCCGGAGACACGTCAGTGGAGGAATGAGACGGGTTGCACCAGTCACACAGGATGGATGAGCTCCTCCTCATCCCCACCCACACAGTAGCAGCCAGCATGCACGTGAACTCACATGAACACACACAGGAGGGCTTGGGCACAGGTAGATATGGTCTAGACTTTCAGGTGCCTGATAAGACCCGCACCACTCAATTGCATAGATCTAGCTATAGGTCAGAAAATAATTGACCCTTTCTTCAAATGAGAACTGATTTCATTTACTTTTGCTTAAAATACCAGGTGTAAAGAGGGGAAATGGGAACAGGTCAGAGCCTCTGGTCTTTGGACTATACCAGTCCTCATCAGTCTATGGTAACTTACATGGTTTTTAATCCCATATCCTGACTAGGAAAGGCTCGGGTTCAACACCAGCAGCCTTGAGAGGATTCCATTCTGTTCCCACAAGTTCCCTCTGTCCAACTGCCACCCAGTCTTTCTCCTCAAAGATAGAGGTGGAGGGGATACTGATTCTAGGTTCAATTCTCCACCCCCACCCCCGTGAAGCCAGTCATTGGCTAGCAGACTCCTACATAGTAAGAGAAGACTGAATGTTAGGTTCACCTTGCCCAACTTGAAATCTAGTTCCATTGGCACAACTGCAAATAACACAGCTGTACCATGTTAAGAGATAAGGCTGTGTCAGGTCTTAGAGAACCTGGCTACTCTGTTTCTGACAACTTTCTTAACATTTCTTTATCAAATTTAGCATGAAGAAGTGTGTCACAAATGCACAAAATAGACACAGGGTGCACCCCCCCCCCAAAAAAAAGTCAGTGATCCATCCACATCCTGAGCTAGGACCTGGGTTTGACAAGCACATTCCAGGATCTTGAATTAGCACAGGCGTTGGCCCCATATGTCAGCCCATAAGCCTACTTTAGGGTGACAGCTACGTGCTGCCTTTGCTGGCTGGCCTTACAAAAACCCAGTCCTGGTGGTCGCGAAATTCTTGGAATTCTCACTTCATTGGGGCATCGCTTACCAAAGCGCACGCGCGCACAGACCACAGCCAGGGCGCCTGGCAGTAGCCCTTGAGGTTGAAGGCGCCAAACACGGCTCCCCAGGAGATCACCATCTTGCTACCACTCAGGGTTGTGGTGGGAGAGGCCCTGAGCACTTAGCCTGTGCAGGCGCCCGGGACCTTTAAGGGGCGGAGCTGTGAAGGGAGACTCTGCTTCTGCCCGCCCCCAGGCCCGACCTCCAGCGGCTACTGCAGGCAGCGGGCCGGGAGCCCCGGGCTGGGAGCAAAGAGGAAGCGCCTGGCCCCGTACTTCCCTGCCGCGCTTGGGGAGAGGCCGCCTCTGTCCTGCATTCCAGTTCCAGGTGCGCAGTGCTCTATTCGGCACCCAGACCGGTTCCCGCAGCCCTCCTCGCGGTCTCTGCCTCTCAGCTCCCGGACCCCACGCCCCTGCGCCCCTGCGCCCCAGCGGATGTCCTGAGTCGCCACCCGTTCTCTCCGCGCCCCGGGGCCACGGCTGCTCGGGGAAGTCGGGGCGCGCGCGCCGGGTATGCGCCGTCAGCATGGGCTCGTGGCTCGGCGAGGTACAGTGGCTCATCCTGGTGTCCCTCTTCGTGGCGGCCCTGGGCACGGTGGGCCTGTACTTGGCGCAATGGACGCTGGCCAGGGCGCGACCCCCGCCGCGGCGGCGGGCGGAGCCGGACGAGCGACGGCGCCGGGAGTCGGACACGCTCCTGTCCTGGATACTGACACTGGATAGCTGGGAGAGCCAGTGGCAAATGGCCTGGGTGACCGCCCTGAACTCCGAGGCCCAAAGAAGAGGGGTGAGTTCCTAGGAGGGCGTGGTGTTTAAGTTTGAGGGGGGCATCAGAAAGAGCCCAGTCGTTTGGAGGCCGGCACAGCTCCTGACCTGGCACCCATCCCTGAAGTTAGGACCAGGGAGAGTGCAACACCAGCAAAGGGGAATCCACAACGTGACTGTTTGATACACTGAACATCAGTGGCTCCCTAGTGTGGGCAGTTTGTGGGAGAACTGCCCAGAGGACCTGAGCCCACCCAGCTGGTCCCTGGTGGATTCTGGGTGGACATTTATTAATTTTGAACCTGATAAATGAATAACTGTGATCCAGATATGTTTCCATGTTGAATTTGTTGCACTATGCCTAGAGCTTCTCAATTCAAAAGGGCTTGCATTTCTGAGCATATTGCAGAATAGTGACCATTTGTTGAGATCTCACTGTTTGCCATATGTGGCCCTGGGGACTCTAAGTGCCTCTTCCACTCCCAAATCAGCATGGCATCTTCACCATCATGCAACTGGGGAAACTGATGTCTGCAAGGTTAGAGTTGCACAGTCTTTGGTTGTTGGACCCAGGATGTGGACCCAAAATGTGCTGACCTCACACCTTGGGTTTATTACCTAGCTCTGTGCCTCACACTCTTGTGGTTGTTTCTTTAGTTATTAATTGCTTGCTGACTTATTTTTACTTTTAAGAGATGTTAGTGTCAAGTTCCTGGCGTCTACAATTTGGAGGCATTCCACAGGGAAATTAGGAGTTTGGTGGGACAGAGCTGGCACCTGTCAGCATTGCATCTGTCCCTCGACTTCAGGTACACAGACACCCACACCTGCTGTGCAGCCCAGTGGGTACTTAGACACAGTGAATACTACAGTGTTTAGTCACTGTTGTGGCTGAGCCTGTCCACTTTCAGAATATTTCACAGTGGGCCCTGAGCCAAGATTTTGTGCCATGGCCTTGGTGCATGTGGCCATGGAACAAAAAACAAAAAACAAAAAAAAAAAAAAAAAGGAAGGAAGGAAAGAAGGAAGAAAAAGGAAAAAAGTTTTAAGTATAAATTAGCACAAATTCAACAGTACAAGAGACTTTGCTCTGGACTCTTGGAAAAAGATTTTTGGCTACAAAAGCTACAAACTTAGTTGACATCTTCTTGATACCTAGAATAGGTGCCCAGTCATCGGAGCTGAACCTTTACCCAGGGTCAGCATGCAAGCTGTGTCCTCGTATGTAGGCGTAAACACCATCCCACCATGAAGCTGCTGTCACTGACCCCCATTTGATTTGGTGTCAGAAGCCTGGCTTCAACAAGAACACTGAGTTGCCTGAGCTGATGCCAGTCTTGGCTTCTTTCTCTTGTAGGGTGCTATTGGGTGTTTTGGTTAATGATCTGTAGGAGGTGGACACTAGTGGCCCAGAGTCAGTGACCCTCCCTTCTGTGAATCTTGGATGTTCTATTTCCTGTCATTTCTTTTTTGGCTTCATAAGATATGATCATGTTCTCAGGGTTCTTTGTGCCTGGAGGATTGACTAGAAAGGAGAGGAAGCCCCTCCTTAGCACTGGGCTTGGTTGGGCAAGTGAATTCCCATGGAATTAATGGCAGATAAAGCCTCTTACCTGTAACCCTGGCCTTTGTGGTTGGGGAGGACATGGGGGGGGGGTGCTGGAAAGACACTGGCTTGTTTTCATGGTCCTGTCTCCTCTCTACTCTTTGCCAAATTTAGCCATTTATCCTAAGAGAGCCCCTGCCTAAAAGTGCCAGTACTGTATTAGGTTCAGGCTCAAAGTAACTGGTGGCTCCTGCTGGGGTTTTGTGTGCACCTTTGCACGGAATTGGTGTTGGAATATCTCTTGGCACAGTCTTTGTTCTAGCTGATTGGCAGCTGCCAGGGAATGCTGCTTGATTGAATTCAAATGGAGGGTTTGGAACTCAGTCATTTACCTCTCTACCACACCCCAATGTCTTGGGCTTTTGCTGTTGTTACAGTTATGTTACGCAGGGAACAGATGCTGGCATTTATACTAGTAAGAGCCTGACCCCAGCGGCCAACCCTGCTGGAGTTTCTCCCTGCTCTCCCCTGCCTTTGAATGCCACTAATCCCTGATTGTGGCTGACATTCCCAGACTGCTTTAGGCATAGACAGCCACATTTTAGAGGTCCCCTACCCCTACTCTGTCCTGAAATCTCTTTGCCCTAGCCAGAGTGACAACTCATATTTGGAAGTCAACCAATACTTGCTCTGTCATTGGTGGAGTGGAATGGAGAGACACTAGTAATATTTGATCATGTCCAGCATCTCCTATGATAAGGGAAACCTTCTACCAAGTGGGAAGGAACAGTAACCTGTCCCAGTCTAGCTTTTACCCTAGATTTGTCTTTGTGTGTGTCCTGTGTGTGCAGTTGCACATGCACTAGCATGTGTTCATGTGGTGACCAGAAGACCACCTCAAAGACACTATTCACTTTGTCTTTTTGAGACAGAGTCTCTGATTGGCTTGGAGATCACTGATTCAGTTAGGCTGCAAGCCCGTCTCCACTTCTACAGTGCTGGGATCACCGCCACCCTCGTCCTCCACACCTAACTAGTTCCCTGGGTTCTAGGAATCGAACTCAGATCCACGTGCTTACACAGCAAGCATTTTCTTACTGAGCTATCGTCCTAACCTCATCATAATTGATTTAAAATGGAAAGGGACTCTAAACTTTTCTGCCCAACCCCCCTCTAGAAGTAAGGAGCTGAAGCCAGGCTAGCTCAAGGTCAGCCTGGACCCTGCTCTGGCTTCTTCATGGTCCTGTCTCACCTACTGCCTTGCTTGTGGGAAACGAACTCATCCCTGAGCCCCAACTGTTTCTTCTGAATGAGGTGCAGTGAGGAGGGCCCGAGTGATGGAGCTAAATCTCTGTGATACAAGGACTAAGCCGTGACTCGTGGTGGCTTCTTTGTGCTCTTGTAAGTGTAGCTGGGCCAGTTCCAACCCAGAAATAGTTTATAGGGTGATTCGTTGGGTGGGAAAGAGGGGAATCTATCATGTCCCAGACGCTGGTCAGCAGTTTTCCAGTGTGTAGGGATTATGGGAGTCGTTGGAAATACCCTTCCTGCTTCTGTATCACAGTGCCGCATTCACAAGAAGGACTTGGCTTAGCTGAAGAGTAGAGAATAGGAAATACTTTCCTCCCCTTGGGTGAGAAGCCACTGTGCACACCTGTCTCTAAGCCATCTGTCAGCCAGAGTTTTGCTGTGCCCAGCAACACGTCCAGTTGGTAGTTTTAATGTTAAGTCTTGCTTCTCCACCAAGTCTGATATTACAAAACCCCACACTATTGATGGGGCTGATGGAGCCAGAGGACCCAGGAAGTCTTGTATTATCTGAAGGTAGCTGCTCAGGTTAACGCTGTGGCTGTCCTTCAGTCACATGAATGCTTTGGCTTGTGGTAATAATCAGTTACACCAGCGATGACTCATTCCCCTACACCACCCAAGATTACCTACGGTTGCTGTTTCACAGCCCCGGCTTGGGATGCCATCATGCTGGTGGCAGGAGTGCTTCCCTTCCACCCTGATGCTCTGTGTAGCACATGCTGGTCTCAGTCCATGTTCTGCTGCTGGTGTTATGGGCTTCTCCGGTGTTTCCTCCCTGCCCTCAACATGCAGTGACTCTAGATTAGAAAGACTCTCAGATCTGTTCATTTCTGTAATCCTTCAATCCATGATTTCTTCCAAGAAATGCCCTAACACAAGTGAGTAAGATGAGGATGGGTAGTCAGTGTGAACTTAGAACATGTTCTGAATAGCACTGACTTCTCTGAGATTCTGTAACTTGCATGTAAATAATAGCCAGTCACTGCAGTCTTCCCATCACCTAAGGACTTTCAAGTTGTACTTACAGAAACCAGTGGCAGAAGCTGTGCAAAGCCAGGCTGATAGTGAGACTCTGACAGTCACTCCAAGTAAGGGCCCTGGGTCATCTTGTTCTTTCCACTGAGAAGAAAAATGGGCTTGGGGCAACTCTGTGAACTCTGCCTTGCCCCTGCACCCCAGTGTACACGCTCTCTTTTTAAACTCAGACACTCAGGCTTCTTCCCAGTTCAAGGATCTTCTCACAGGGCATCCCCGAGTCCCTTATGTGTGCATCTCTTTTCTCCTTACGTAACTTCTTGAAATCACAGAAGTGCCTGAGTCCTCTTCTGTAAGGATGCTGCCCCACCCCCCACACTCCGCAGTCTGCACTTATTCCCCTCTTGATCGCTTGTGCCTCCAACTGCTCTCTGCATTGTGAGCCTAGGCAGAGCTTGGGTCTGTCCACACAGAGGTGGACGTCATGCCTAGCTCAGAAGTGTCTGGGAGCAAGCCCTGTGCACGAACGGTGTAATGACAGTCACCATGATGTCTGGATGCAGACCTCAGACTTGGGAGCCAAAAGGCCCCAATAAGAACAACAGGCTGTTTAATGTGCTCTGTTGTAGCATTCTGAAGAACAGAAATGGAAAGGAAGCTAGCCCGTGACTGTGCAGATCTCCAGAGTGAAGCCCAGGACAAGTGCCAGTGGAGCTGATCTTTGTACTCGGCTGTGCTCCCAAAAGACAGGAATTCAGGAAAGAGTGGGTGTCTTATCCACACCAACCAAAATCAGCCAAAGCTAACCCCAACCCCCTTCTGGTGGCTGAGGAAGGAAGAGGGCTCCTCAACCATATGGAAGATAGGTGTGAGCCACTGTTGGAGTTTGAGTCCCAACTCTGTACTCACTAGCTATGTGATCTTGGACAAGTCTGGTTTCTCTTTATTTCTGCAGAAGGGAGTGACATAGAGATTCGTGAGCTTGTATGAACAATGCCTGGCATATCGAGGGTCAGGGCTGCTCTTTTGTAAGCTCTCACTTGAGAGCTGTTTGACTTGCTTTTGGATTTGTAGAAAAGTTGGAAAAATAATTGAGTTTCTATGTGTTTCTCACCCAGCCTCCCGTAACTATCAGTCAATGATTAGAGCAGAATTACTGTTGGCACAGGGTTGTTATAACATAAAACTGGAGAAATTTAGTTAGAATAAGGGGTTAACAGTGTAACTACAACCAAACATGCAATAAAATTAACTTTGTATAGAATAGGTGTTAACCTGGGCACAGTTACATTACCAACTGGCACTACAGTAGCTACAATGAAAAATAAAGTGAAATTAACATTGTAACAGTATAAGACATTAACATTATCACAATCCCTTTAATAAGAAAACATAGTATTCCTTAATCTCAGCAGCTTCCTCTGTGCATCATCTTATTGCTCAAGGTCCTTGAGGGTCTCCTATGACCCTTAATTGGTACTTCTTAGTCTCCCACAGTCGGTAATGGTTCCTCATTCTATCTTGTTATTTATGAACTTGATAAGATGGAGTATTGTTGACTGTTATTTTGCTGAATATCTGTCTGCTTTTCGCTGCTGTTGTTGAGGCTGTACATACAGAAACAGTACCCCCTGACTGTTTAGTACTGAGGAGTTTATGGTGTTGGTGTAACTTGCACTGGGAAGGTAGGTCCTGTGAGATGCTTTTGTGCCTTATGTCTCCACATGTCGTTGTAGTTACCATGACCTGGGAGATGGATGTTTCTGCTCTCAATTTAGTGTCCTTAGTGTGGCTTACCAGCAACAATTGCCTCCATGGTGTTTCCTTAATAGTGATTTGCTATTTCTTCCTTTATGTTATTAACTAAAGCTCTACTGAGAGAGGCAATGACCACTTCTCCATGTATATTTAACTGGTTGCATACATCACTGTGGACTTGTGTTTTGTTTGTCCTTTATATTGTTCTATGGGTCCTAACCCTGTACCATTACTGTTACTCTGCTGCCTAAATTGCTGCTGTGTTTTTTCTAGCCAGCTGTGTTCTTCATCAGTCCACACTTGTGTCTCTTTTTTTGCTTTATGGTTTCACAAGACCGTGTGTGTGTGTGTGTGTGTGTGTGTGTGTGTGTGTGTGTGTGTGTATTGCTCATCTTGTATTTTCTCTTCCTCTGACCCTGGAAATTTCAGTTCCATTTATTGGAAAAGGGTTTAGAGCTGAGGATGTAGAGTTTGGGTATGCATACCACTGCTCAGCTCTGAGTATTTTAGATCCTTCAGCAGAGCTGTGGGCATGAAAACATGTGTTTTTTCATGTCTATCACTATTTGACTTCTAAGTCACGAGTGCATATCAGTACTCTTCTTTTTAGTTCAGCATCAGGGTTCATCTTAGTCTCCTCTTTTCTGCTGTGTGGATGTATGAGTCCCCACCCTCCTGTGTATGTTTGTGTGTGCCAATGGAGAATCTCAGCTGTCACTCCTCAGATGCCATCTACCTTGTTTTTTGAGACAGAATCTATCATTGGCCTAGAACTCATTGTCAGCCTTTAGTAACTTCCTGTATCTGCTAGCCCAACCTCTCTTACTGGGATTGTAGGCAAGCATTAATTCACCTGACTGCTTAGGCACTAGGGATGCAATTCAGGTACTCAGTTTGCACAGCAAGTGCTTTATTCTCTGAGATATCAGTCCCTTCTTCACTTTAGGTTTTTTTGCTTGGTCAGTTATGTGATCATATTGCTAACGCTGTAGAAACACCTGTGCTGGATTACAGGTTCTGTGCACAGTCAGGATGGTCTTCTGAATGTTCTTAATATCCATCCTCCTACTCACTTTGAGTGGTTCTGTAGTTCATATGTCATGCTAGGCTTCCTTGTGAGTGTTTGTTTTTCTATCTAGTTTCTTCCACATCTTTGTTTAAATGTGCTTGTAGCTAAGCCTGCTGACTTGAGTTCAGTCACTGGAACCCACTTTGTGGAAGAGAATTAACCCTTTCAGGTTGTCCTCTGATCTCCACATGCATTCTGAGGCATGCACATACCCTCTCTTACACTATATATGAAAATAAAATACTAAGGAAAAAAAATCAAACTGGAGAGAAGACTCAAGGGTGAAGATGCTTACCTCCATGCATGATGCCCAGAGTTCCCTGGAACTCACATGGAGGACTTCTCCAAATGCGCTAAATGTTAAAATTAACCACCCCTCTTCCCAGGGCCCTGGGATGTTACTGCTGCCACATGCAATATTCCTATTTGAAATTCTTTAACCAGACGTGTTCTTGATGTCTGATTCTGAAATATTTTTATATGCATACTTAGATAACTTGGGGATGGGATCTGAGCCTAAATATGAACTTCTCTTCTGTTTCATATGTACTTTAAAGAGTGTGCATGGTGTCCGGGCCAGCAAATACTGAAGGTGATTTGAAAAACAAAACAAAACAGGGTCTCATGTAGCTCAGGCTGCCATTAAACTGAATATATAGCTAAGAATGTCCTTGAACTTTGGGTCTTTCTTCCTCCAGCTCTTTTGTGCTAGGATTTCAGAGATGACAGTAGAATCTAAAGCTTCATGTATGCTGGATAAGAACTTTGCCAGCTGAGCTGTATCCTCAGCCCTCACTTGGAAATGTTTAACTTGCAAGACTGCTCCACCCCAGACAAAAGGAGAGCTGGCTCAGTGAACAAACCGCTTGCTGTACGAGCATGAGGATCTGAGTTTGAGTCCCCAAAACCCTTATAAAAATCGTGTGTGGTAGCATGTGTCTTTATAATCTTAGAGTGAGATAAGAGGCAGGAGAATATCCGGAAGTTCATTGGCAGCCAGCCTGGTGTGTGTAGACTGTCTCAAACAAGGATGGACAAAGGTGAGGACTGACAATTCGGACTGTGACCGGAATGTGCATCCACATACACAGATGTTTACATACACATAATAAACATACATACCCGAAAAGAAATAAATAAAAAATAAGAGAGACACAGCCTTCCCTGGAGAATGCATGACTGTGCGGCAAAGACGGAGGACACAGCCAGCAGACAGGCTCCTTTCCAGCCAGCGGTGTTCTGTGCCTTTTCACATCCCAGAGAGATACCAGGCCCTGGGTTTCTGCCCAGCAGTGGAAGAGGAGAGGGAGATGGCAGTGCCTCTACAACCTCATAAAGCAGGAGAGGTAATTCCCTCCATCCAGAGAAGAGCACTTCCTTAGTAAGGAGGAAACATAGCTGACTCACAGCCTGTCCTGGGGCTGCACTTCTCTCCCATCCTGAGTCTTGGGACTCAGCATGATGCTTCATTGCGTTATCTTTGAGTCATTTGTCCTCTCCTTCCTTCCCTCATCACAGGGTCCTGCTTGCCCAAGTGCTGGGCCAGTCCAACATTGGCTGGTTCTCAAGGGTGTAAACCTACTGATACTTAACCATTGCTAGCATGTTCTGTTACAGGTTGTTTTTGTTTTTTTTTAATTTTGTAGCAAGTGTATATTTGAAAATAAACAAAACCCAGGGTTCATTTATGCATTTGTCCTCACATAGCTTCTCTCTTCCAGGGCCCACTGCATCTCTCTTTCCAGCCGAACCCACAGCCCCAGTCCTTGCAGCTGACAGTTAGAGAAGTCTCCAGTGTGGTCAAGTCAAACCAGGAGAAGGTGAGCTGTGTGTTTGAACTATGCCATCTTTCCCTGCATACTGAGTGAATGCCAAGCTGGAGGTGAGCTGGGTGCTTTGCTTTAGAATTACTGAAAATACAGAACCATTATTCTGGGGAGAAATGGTCAGCCTATCATTTTTTAAAAGTCTGCACATAAGAGAATATCATTCAGCAGTGAGACGGACAGAAACACAAACACATGTGCATACTGGAAAACATGTTACTGGGGGCTGGAGATAGAGTTCAGTAGGGAACATGATTGCCTAGCATACATGAAGCCCTGCGTTTGATCCCTAGCATATAAATTAGGTATGGTAGTGCATACCTGTAATCCTAATATTCAGAAAGTAGGGGCAGGAAGATCAGAAGTTCAAGGTCATCCTCACCTACATAGTAAGTTCCAAGCCAAACTGGGCTCCACAAGACCTTGTCTCAAAAGAAAACAAATGTCATGCCACATGCATCCATTTATCTTTATAATTGCACACACACACACCACATGCGCGCACACACACACACACACTCGCATGCACACACACACCACACGCACGCACACAAACACACACTTGCATGCACACACAAACACACACACGCATGCACACACACATGCACGCACGCACACACACAAACACACACACGCATGCACACACACGCGCGCGCACGCACACACACACACCACACGCGCACACACAAACACTCGCATGCACACACACATGCACGCATGCACACACAAACACACACACACATGCATGCACGCACACAAGCCTTACTGAGAGGCCATAGAATTCGGCCTTTTAGAGTAATACACTCAAATGCTTTCAACACATTTGTAGCTGGGCAGCAATCACCACCGACAAACCCTCTGTCTCTTGGGAACCACTTCAGTGCCCACCAGGTCATTCCACACACCAGGTCATGGCATCTCTTATCTGTTGTGTGTGTGCGTGCGTGTGTGTGTGTGTTTGTGTGTGCGTGCGTGCATGTGTGTGTGCGTGCGCGCATATGTGTTTGTGTGCGCGCGTGTGGTGTGTGTGTGTGCATGCGAGTGTGTGTGTGTGTGCGTGCGTGTGATGTGTGTGTATGTGTGTAATCAGCCATGCAAGGCAGTTTTTGAGCCAGTGAGGTGTGGAATAGAATTAGTCCTATTGCTCAGAGGTTATAAGCCAGATGCACACATGAGACTGACCAGAAAGTCTAAGGAGACCTCAATACTGAGTCCAAGAAATATCAAAAATCAAAGATTAACTTTAGCCTGCTGTATTCACATTACCATCTTGTATTTACTGCCTTATTACTAATGATTATTATCATTAATACTATCCATTTTATTTCCTTGGACCCTAAATGTGCCCCATGATAAAAATGACTTATCTGCCTAATAGTCAGCTTATCTTCCAAACTCAGAAACCTTCCCCACATGGGTAGTGGGACATCCTTGCCACTGTGGTTCCCATGGCCATCAGATGGGAAAGTTTTCTTATGAGAGGAAAAGGGACCCTATCACTGCCATTCATTACAACTCTTCAAAGTGTACTTCTGTATACATAAAAAGAATATGGATTCGGGCTAGAGAGCTGGCTCAGCAGTTGAGAGCGCTTGCTGTTGGCAGAGGACCAAAGTTTGATCCGCAGCACTCAAACTGAGCAACTCACAACTTCCTGTAAGCATAGCTCCAGGGATCTGACGCCCTCATATGGCCCCAAGGATAGGTGCACACACACAAATAAAACAAAAGTAAAACAACAACAACAACAACAAAACTTGTTAAAAATAAGAATCTCCTCCCTGCTGTTACCTTGGTCTCCTAAACTGTTCTAACAGTTTAACTTATGCTTGTAGGTCATATTATACATATGTGATTCTGTATCTATATAAAAATCTAGGAACCACAAATTAGAGAAGTAGGGAATATTTATTCTTCTGAGTCTGGCTTAATGAGATTCTGTCTATTTGTGTCCATTTCCCCATAATTGATATGGCTTTATTTTTCTTAATGGCTGAAAGTAATTCCATGTGTGTCTCAACCACATTTTCTTTATGCATCCCTCTGTTGTTGGACATCTAAGTTGGTTTTATGCCTCAGCTATAGTGAATACTGCTGTAGGAACTTTGTGACGAGAACATATTTTTTAGGCTGTGACATAGACAATGGTCCTGTCGTCTGTCCTTGCTTCCCCACAGTGGTGACCGTCCTGAATTTAGGCTACTTTCTTCCTTCCCAGTCTGCTGTGTATTCCTCACCCCTGCGTGTGAAAGACCAGCATTTGCAGATCTATACTCATTTTATTTTCAAGTTTAATGTACAAGGCACGTTTAGCAGACAGCTTGGAGGGAATCTCAGGTTGGAAGAGAGTGCTACCATCCCTTAGCCCCACATATCTTTGTCACCTTCACAGCAAGGATTGTTTGTATTTATTAACTCCTATAAACTTACTATGCATACTCTAAAGTATGCCAATATTTCTCTTCATGGAACTTGAAATTCATCTGATTGGTTACAGCTTTGTTTCCTTAGCTGTCCTGGGTCAGGCTCTGAACAAGCCAGGCTTGTCTATCCCTCTTGCTTGACTGTCATTAGGGTTAGGATCTTGTAGAATCAGATTTATTTATTCCTCTTTCTTGGCTAGATAAATAGCTTGCTTCCTTTTCCAACAGGCATGAGTGACAGGTGCCCCAGGGGCCTGGTTGTTTTCCCAACTTCCCAGGTGCACATTCAAGTTGCCAGGTTGGGGTGGACTAGGTGGGTCCAAGATATTCTGTTTAAAATTGGCCAGACGCTCCCACATTGATTGCTGTGGTGTTACGCCGTCAACCCAAGGAAGGTCTTATCCTTACAACCCTTGCTAATACAGAAGTCACGTGTCTATGCTACCCCCTTGGTGAGTTCAGAGAACTCTCTGGAAGATACTACAGTAGCAGAAGGAACTGAAACCTGTGGCAGACATTGGAATATAGAAGCTGACAGTCTGTGCAGTTGGTAAGGACAGAGGTAGATGACCCTATAGCCACTTTCACAGGGTAGAAACTGAGACCTATAGAGCAGAGGGCCCAACTTTCCTGACGCTTTTTTGGGAAGTGAATGCTCCAACAGCCAGCACTGTCTCTATCCGTGACAGATGAGGAGCGTACTTCTGGGGAGGTGGGCTGCTTGTGTTTGTTTTTTCTGAAACTGCCAAGTCTGAGGGGCAGCGGAGTAGTGCTGGGAGCTGTCCTGACACCTGAGAAGGGAAGGAGTCCAGCTTCTAAGGTCTTCATATTGCCAAAAAAGCAGCGTAGGGAAGTGGGCAGTCCTATTAGTCACTGGGGTGAATGTTCAACCTTTGGGTAAATAGTGTTTGCACATCCTGCTCAGAATCATGTCATTCACCATAGACAAAAGGGAAAAGTAGTCCAAGCTGCGTGAATATATCAGGATGGACAAAGAGTATTACTTGGCCTCAAATAAAGGAAATACTGACATATCCTTCAAGATGTGTGAGGACCATTTGCGAAGTTGAGCTATAAAAGAACAAATACTACAGAGATATTATTAGTGAGGCTCTGGATGTGGTCCATAGAGTCAAGGGCACAAGCAGAAAGGGAGATGGGGATGGGAGGTGGTAGGAGGAACTGAGCACAGAGTTCATATTTTGTATGACAGACCTTCTAAAGAAATGGTTGACAGCGATGTGTCCAAGTGCTGTTCTCTGAGGTCAAGTGGGCTGGCCAGGCAGGTAGGCAGACCTCCTCTTTACTCCCAGAGTGGTTGCCCTCTGTTGATTACTGGCTATGGGTGTAGGAAGGGTGGGACTTTGTTTTTGGAGCCCCGTAGTGACTCTTAGCTATCCTTAACCTGTGCTCACCTATGGGTGTGTGTGTGTGTGTGTGTGTGTGTGTGTGTGTATGTGTAGGAGGGAATGGGGGGACTAGAAGAGTGTGTGTACACTTATGTGTATGTGGAAGAGGTGGCTGGGATGCTGTGTGTGTTATCTTCCTGAGCTTCTGGGAGGGTAAGACCCTTCATGTGCTTGGTTTCTGTATGTGGCATTTTCATTTTGGACAGATGCCATGGCCAGCCATAACAAACCTACTTTTAGAAAGGTCTGGGGCCAGAAAATAAGCTTTTCTTGTAACGTGTCTCAGTTTGGACATTACTTAACTCCCCCAGTAGATGAAGACCTGGGATTGAGTGTAGTTTCGCTGTATTCTTCTTGACCATTCCCTGTAGGGTGCAAGTTTCCAGTGAAGTCTTTGTCAGTTTTCCCGCAGTCTCCCTGCTGTGCAGAATTCTTGAGAACTCGAGGACCCAAAGTCCACGGCGTATAGAATTGAAAAATTTGATTCCAAGAGTGATTAAAAGCCTTTCCCTGCCAGCTTCCTCCATGACTGCATGGGGTTTTCGTTGTTGTTTGCTTTCATCATTTTAACATGTTGAAATGTTAAATCTTAAATGTTATCATGTGCTAAGGAAAGGACAGGTCCTCCCAAGCCCAGCTTGTTCCATGGTTTAATATCTTCTCCCAGCTGAATGAAAGTAAGGACTGTGTACTTGTGAACTTATACAAAGGGCTTTGAGCTTGGACTTTCTCCTGCAGTCTCTTAAAGACACCTGTGTGTCACGGTCGTTGTCTTTGCAAACATGGGTTCTGCAACCCGCAGTGAAATCTCTCATGGCTGCAACGGAGAAAAGTACCAAGGACAGGGGTAAGATTCAGGCCGTGCCCAAGCCACTGAGCTTGGAGCAGTCTGGTTCATGTACGGCACTTTGAACATTGAACATGTGCGTTTATCTGAGTGTCACAGACTGGGTATCTTCCCATTCAGTTCTGACCCTCACAGCTAGAAATTAATGTAACTGGCTGGATTCCAGGCTGAGGCTCACAAGCCGGGCCCTGCTATACACCCCATTTCTGATTGGCAGGGGACAAATTGGGACTTTCCAGGACCCCTTTAGTTCAGCAGATAATTGGAATGGCACATGACACAGAAGCGCAGTTTGTGCTGTTTCCAGTTTTTAAAGCTATAGACAAGTGGAAAATGTGTACATGATGTGTGTGGAGTAGGAATCGTCCCCAGGACCCTTTGAACTTGGCTCCTCCTGGGAACCCCCTTCTCTGCCTGAACTTGGATGGAGGCTTCAGCACTCTGAATGACTGATTATTGTTTGGCTGCCCATTGATGTGAACCTCCAGTTCCCTGACTTCCCTGACCTCTTAGTCTTTCTGACGAGTCCCATCTGGAAGCTGTCTAGGGACTCCCAGCCATCACTTGTCTCATTAGCCACAAGAGACACTTGCTTATCACCCACAGCAAGCTCTGAGGAGTAGTAGCATTTTCCTGTGGTAACTCTCTTCAGGGGGCATCCTGTTAGATGAAACTTCCTTTAGGCATAAGCCTGGCCCTGCTGTCAGGCACTGGCATAGACGGGCTGCCATACAGAGATGCTTCCTGGGCCTGGGCTCTGATCTCTGCAGGCTTTCCTCCTTCCTTGGCTAGTCTCAGCATGCACCCACTGGTGATTTCTCCTAGACTTAATTACATACTTACAGAGGAACTAGTTCCTACCTACAGTCTCTTTCCTCACATCCTGGGAGAGGTCTGCTCGAGAGTGTTCCACCCAGGAGACGCAAGGCTCTATTTCCATGCAAGAGTGGCCTAGATCCAGTCCGTCCTCCACAGTGCAACGTGGTCCTCCTATGTCTCTCAGCTGGAACAGAGGCTTCCCTATGTGGTGTCTTGACAATCTAGGTGCAAAACCATTACTTCGGCCACCCACTTAGTCACATTCCTTTAACAGGTGGGATGGGTGTTGTTTTAAATGTTATGCAGCCTCTGGCAGAAGAGGAGAAATTCTCAAAAGACACTTGTATCCTTCTTGTCTACTGTCAGCCTAGTGAAACAATGAAGCCCAAAGAATTAAGACTTCTCCAGGAATCCAATGCTCAGGGAAAAGAAAGGCTGAAGCCTGGTGCCAGTTATAGGAACCTGGCTCTCGGGAAGAGAATTCATGGTGCTGACAAGTTATCAGACTTTCTGCCAGGAGAGACTGAAGCTAAGACAGCGATGGATGAGATAACACCTTGACAGTTGCTTAGCTATAACACACCCTTTGCCCTCTATTTAAACATCACCCTCATGTCAGGACCCTGCAGATAGACTTGGGACCACTGAACCGTTTATTGGTTCCTCTTCCCAATTTGACTACAGTGGATACTTCTTTCTCTGCTTTTATCAGTATTTATCACTTTAATGGGTATATTGGGACATGCAGCTGAGCCAGGATATTAGTTCTGCCAGCCCCAGTTTGTACCCTGAGAACTCTGCCTTAACTTGTGTTTGGGAAACTTACGAGTGCCGGCAGTGGTCACACTTAGAACCAACCTTGAAGATTGCGGATGATGTCACCTTTCTGGATGAAGGGCCTGCTGCCCTGTGATAAACTTCAGTTGACTCAAGCCAAGGTTCCTGATGGTATAAGAACCACCTTAGGCTAAAGTTTTAAATAAAAGTTTGTGTTTGCCCAGCGTTCAGGAAAGGCCCAGCCAGGCATCTGGGTTGGGGTGGGGGTGCTTGCTCCTCACTCCAGGCCACAGGGTCTGTGTTTGTCATTTGCAAATCCTTCCCCAGTAGGGGAAGGATTGAAAGCAGGGGCAGGATTCTATAGCGCCCCACAACATCCATACCTGTGGTTGCCTTACGTGTGGTGAGCCCAGGTTGTGTTTCTTTTCATTTGGGCTCATGATACTCCGCTGTTAGAAGACAGGCCCAGTGCCATTGGTTGGAGAGGGAACTGAGACAAGAGAGCAAGTCACTGGACCAAAGAACAGTTTCCAGCTGGTAGCACCCTGGCCACTGTGCACAGTATCCTCTGTGGCTCCTGCATCCACCCACATCCATCAGTAGATTTGAGAAAGGGAGATTGTGAAACCATAGTAACAGTGTAGAAAGTGGGAAGGGCACAGCTACCCGGGGTGTGCAGCCAGTGCTGTGCACTTCTATTTACCTGCATGGCTGTTGTCCTTTGTGTGCTGATATCTACCCCGAGAGCATTGTGGTTCCTGCTCTGTCCATTCCTCTCTAGTTTGCAGGACAGTGAATCTGGTGAATTTGTCTTTATTTCTCCTAACAGAAATCTCCATTGATCTTTTTGTTTGCTTTGTATGACTTGAAATTCCAGTCGTGCCATTAACCTGGTATGTATGCTAAAATGCTATAGGTTGTGCAATTGTTTTGAGGTGGGATCCTTCCCAGGGCAGGTGAAAGCTCCTGCTGGGAGGTCCCACCCTCTGAGTGCCACTGAAGGAATGTGCTTGTTAGGTGTTGATGTGTGGCGAAATGACCCTTGGGAGCTGCTAGATAAGTTGGTTTATTAGAATATAGAATATCATGAATAGATGATAGAATGACCTGGCCCTCAATAAGAAATACTAAGTGCCAGCAAGGAAAAGACCCCTTTCCTTTTTTTTTTTTAAATAGGAAACATCTTTTCCATATCTTTTTATGTAGAGTCCTTGAGGGAGAAAGCTTATACACAGATGCTTCTGTGCCAAACCATATTACGTAGTCACAATTCCCCCAAGCCTGCCTTCTTTTGTTATATACTATTCTGATATGATCAAAAGCATGCTGGAGTGGGAGTTGGAATTCAGAACAGAGAACCAGTATGGTTCAGGCACACCCCATCTACCCAGCATGCCTTGGAGTTGGCTGCCACCTTGTTTCCAGAATTTTTCATTTTAGCACCCTAGGAAAGTTCCTTATGAAATAAGCCTTCAGATCTATATACTGCAATTCGGTGGGCAAGTAGGATGCTTCGTTACTTTCCCATCAGTGTGACAGAATGCCTGACCAAGGCACCTTAAGGGAGCAAGGGCTTGTTCTACTTAGAGTTCGAGAAGATATAGTTCTTCATGTTGGGAAGGCATGGTGGCAGGAGATTGGGGCAATTGGTCACACCATATCTGCCCTCAGGAAGTAGGTAGAGAAGAATACTGGATCTCAACTGGCTTTTTCCTGTTTTAGGTCCAGCTGCCCAGCCCATGGGATAGTGCTGACCACGTTCAGATTGGGTCTTCTCACTTCAATAAGCCCAGTCTAGAAACTCCCTCCCGGACATTCCCAGTGGCTTGTCTCCTAAGTGATTCTAAGTCCTGTCAAGTTGACAATTTGTATTGACCGTTATACAGGGCGAGTGTGTAGATATGATGGTGGTTAACTCGAGTTTGTTTTGCATTTTAAACTGAGGACCCTCTGTTTCAGAGTAGATATTGGGTTTGATATCCTCCTCCCATTGTTAAGAATGTGTACAGAGGTGAGAATAGATTACAGAATTGGGAAAGACACCTGATTTGGGAACTGGTACTAACTGGTCTGTAATCTGGTAGGAAATAAACTTTAACGAGAGAGAGATAGCCATGAACCTCCCATACCCCAAGTAATTGCAATTTCTTGAGGATCTCATGCCGAGGAAAGAAAAGAGTAAAATTCTGATAGCAGCTAGAGGAGGAACTTGCCTCCTGAAAAGGATGTCACACAATTGTCAGATTACACTGCAGGAGAAAAGACAGCCAAGACATTATAGGGCAGTGATGGGCGAGACGCCACCTCCATCAGGACTGCGTAGCTGTGCATGTCTTTTGTCCTCCACTTGAACCTAAACCTCCTTTTAGCCCCCACTCCAGGTGCAAGACAGACTTGAGGGGTAACTGAACCTCTTTATTTTCCTCTTCACAATATTGCCACACGAATAAATCGTCTGACCTGACAGCCCTGGTAATTCCTTTTTTATTTGGTGCCTCCTTCCTTACAACATGTGAGCCAAGTGAAAAATGCCCCCTACTAACTCTTTAGATGCATTTTGTCAGCTGTGCCCTAGTTCCTTTGGAGGCAAAATAAATGATTTTGAGTTCTAGAATGTTTTCAGTGGAGGTACACCGCAGGTGAGACGGAAAGGAAAGGGAAACAGTGGTGAGATTTTAAAGGATTTGGGGCTTCCTTGTTGGCAAGCAACAGCAGTAATTTGGGAGGACCTTTGGCAGGAGTCTGGGGTTCCTGTTATACACAAGGCACATCTCCCAGCAGTGTATGTGGGTGTAAGGTCTCGAAGCCAGAGAGAAAGAAGGGAGAGAGGCAGGGAGGGAGGGAGGGAGAGAGGGAGGGGAGGGGAAAGGAGGGAAGGAAGAGAGAAGAAGGAAGGAAGAAAAGAAGAAAGGAAAAAAAGGAAGGAAGGAAGAGAGGAGGTGAACAACAGGCTTTGGCTGCTTTTTGTTTTTTGTTTTTTTTTTTTTTTTTTTTTTTTTTTGTTGACAGACTGTGTGACAGGATGGTGCCAGTAACCTATGTCTCTCTTCTTCACCCCTGGAAGCTACACTCTTTCATCCAGGAGTACCCTTGACAGATTCTTCCCCAAGCTGCCACCTGCCTACTGTAGCCGCCTTGACCATTCTTCTCCTTGAAAGAACAGCATTTAGTGGGAGGTATAGTTAGCCTTCTCTTCTGAAATGATGGTGCCATTGAGGCTTCTGTGGGACTTTGGCGAGAAAAGATCTCAGGACTCGGGCAGATCTGTGGCTCACTTTATTTTTATCTAGGAAGCCATTCCTGGGAGGCAAGTGCGGGCTTGAAAATAAATACTAGTGACATTTAGCCTTTCAAAAGACACTGCTTTGCTTGGGAGATGTGGCTGCTGGTAAAACGTTTGCCTTTTAAGCATGAGGACTCGAGTTCCATTCCCAGAACTCATATTGTTGTTTTTTGTTTTGTTTTAAATGTTAGACCTGGTGGCATGTGCTTGTAATTCCAGAACTGGGAGGTGGAGACAGGCAGGCCACTGGAGCCACTTTCTGTACAGCCTTGCCTAATGGTTGAGCCCTAAGGCTCAGTGAGAGACCTTGTTTCAAAACAGGAAGTAGAAATCTTTTAATCCCAGCACTCTGGAGGCAGAGGCAGGTGTATCTCTGAGAGTTCAAGGCCAGAATGGTCTACAAGTGTTTTAAGTTTCAAGCCAGTCAAGGATACATAGTGAGACGTTGTCTTTAAAATCAAATCAAAACAAAACAGAAAAACCAGGGTGGGCTGGGAGATGCCTCCGTGGGAAAGTGCCTACCTGCAATCGTGAGGGCCTGAGTTAAAAAACCCAGAACCTCCTTAAAAGTCAGGTGTGGGAGTGTCCATCTGTAACCCAGTGCTGGGGGCAAATGGGCAGACCCTTGGAGTTTGCAGTCTAGAAGAATTGGTGAGCTTCAGGTTCAGTGAGAGATCCTAGCTCAAAAAATTGGTAGAGAAGCAATTGAGAAGGACAGCAAGCATCCACCTCTGGCTTTCACACCTGCATGCGTAGGTTAGCACTTCTGCACACATTCATACACCACACATGCAAGCTTGTATGTGTTTATGCACTGACGTTTCAGAACACGTGCTTGGAACCCAAGCCAGAAGGACCTAAAAACTATACTTAGGTCCACATAATGCCACTGAAAGGCTAACTAGAAAGCATAGTTACCACCTAACTAGAAAGCTCTAGATTCACAACCAGGTCTCTGCTCCTCATAGGCCCTAAAGTAGGTGCCAGCTCTGGGCATTCTGAACCTTTGAGATGGCTGGAAAGTTGTCAGGGTACAGGATCCTGCTTCTTAGGAATTGTTCCTAACGCAAATTCCTAACCAAGCCAAATCAAAACAAGACAAATTAAGAAATTTGGTTTAATGGGAGTCCTGTGCTCGAACACAATCACCAGGAGGAAGGAAAAGGAACCACATGATCCTCTTTTGAGTGTGCACTTAAGTACCCCCAGGGAGGGATCAAGACCTGGCATGCTGGGATTTGGAGTCCAGACCAATACAACGCTCAGGCCTGGGGGCTAGGATAGATGAGAGGGGCTGGGGTCTACTCTCCCAACTTAACACTGCTTACGGCTGTTCAGTTGAGCGGCCTAAAAGTGAAGCCCTCTGTAGTTTGGGGATCACCATTAATATAGGTAAAGAAGATTACCAACTTAAAAATCATTTTGTTGTCCTCCATTTGACAAATGAGGCACTGTGGCTCTCGGGTGGCAGAGGTGGAACCCTGGGGAGGGGTTCAGCCCTCATGGCTCTCTGTCCATTGAGAGCTGTTTGATTTGACTAGCACCTCAGAGTCTTGACGTAAGCCAGGTGTGGTGACCCATGCCTGTTAGCTACTCGGGTGACCAAGGCAAGAGGAGTGTCCTGGGTTTGAGATGAGCCTGAATTACACAGTGAGCTACAAGCCATGCTGAGCACTCTTAATTTTTTTTAAAAGGTCATGATTAAGAGAGGTGTTGTGACATGAACCTGTAATCCCAGCATTTTAGGCTGAGGCAGAAGGATGGAGAGTTCCGTTGCCTGCCTCAGCTGTGTAGAGTTTAGGTTAGCCCGGACTACAGAGTGGAGCCCTGTCTCAAAAAAAAAAAAAAGGTGGGAGGGGGAGAACAAGGCAGTTTTCTGCTCCCACACAACTGATGGTGGGCTCAGAAGGTTTGTTTATGAGCTTTGCGCATACACACTGAAGGCAATAACCAAGGCTAGTGTGTATGGCCGATGGACCACAGTGTGGCTGGGGAAGATCTGAAGAAGCCCCATTAGTAATGTGCTAGCTCTTCCTCTGACAAAAACAACGTCAGGGAAAGAGGGTTTGTGTGTGGTTGTTTGGCATCTGCATTCAGAAAGCAGAGTGGCAAATCTTCTTTTCACGTTGTTCAAGACTCAAGCCAGGGGTCCCTCCTCAATGGGTTTTCCCGCCTCAATTAATTTAAGCATGATATTCCCACGGGCATGCCCAGGGCTAACCTAATTTAAACTATCCCTTACAAGTGTGTGGGAGGGGGTGGAAGAAGCTTGATCCTGTCAAGTTTACATCTGACATTGACCATTACAAGTGGCGTATCATAAGCTTTGAGGTCTTGTGTTCTAGAAGTCCTCAGGTTCCTTGAATTTAGTTATTGGCCTGATTGCTTCCTAGCTTTACCCAAGTGCTAAGATGCTCAGTGTCTCTCAAGGGATGACTGTTGGGTAGCTTTATGTGTCCTTGGAAACCAAAGCTTCTTACGAGGTTTAAAGCACACCTCCCCACCCCAAGCCACAGTGTTCTTAGTACAGTGCTCATGGGCTCGGCGTAGAATGTTCTAGAGCCCCTTGATAGTGGTGCAGCAAGCCCTTTTCTGTTTTATTGTTTTATTTCAAGCAGTAACAGGCACAGGCCCTGGGAACAGTGACATTTCCCTGCGTCACTCATTGGTTCGTGCAGTTTCTCTGCTATCAAAATTTCCAGAAAGGATTGTTTATAGAACATTTATTTTTAACATGAATCAGCAACATTTCTTATCCAAACATTGTTTTGTTTTGTTTTTGTTCCAACCATCTGTGAACTCTGGGAATGGGGAAGACATAACTAGACCCTGTCATTCATCTTTTGAGAGCAGTGTCATAGGAGCGGATGAAAGAAAGGTGAATCCGTTTCTTCCCGAATTGAGAAGCAAGGTGAATTTTTTATTTTAGGTGAACTAGTGCTAGAGCTGTGGACTCAGGACTCTATTCCTAGATTCTGGAAGTTGCCTTAATGGGGCTCAAAGCGCACCAAGGATAGGTTAGAGTATGTGTGTTGTGGGGTAGTGCCAGAAGAGGTCTGTGTTTGGGAGGCCAGAGATGAGAAAAGAAAGGGGGTGGATGGCCTAGCTCTGAACTTTGGGCTCAGGCTGAGCAAAGTATTTATTTTCATAATCTTTCTGCTATGTGTTTTAGATTCTGAGAAATACACCAGAGAATTGAAGAATTTTCTGTCTCCTAATGTGAACCTCAGGGTTAGGGTCAGCCATTCCTTGGGGGAAGGCAGAGGTCTACGCTGTGTCATCTTCAGACTTCCGGTGACTAGATTCTGGGCTGCCTAGCCACGCTATGGTGTAGTACCTAACATGTCCCATTGCTGCAGCCCCTGTATACCTGGCATCTAGCCTTGGTGTGAGCTGGGCATACATGTCTGGAGTCTGACTTAGAAGATCTGCTCCCCCCAAAAAAACCACTGTGATTTTGGTCATAAAATCACCCCTCTGAGGTGACTTATAACATATTAGATTGGGGTTTGGTTTATTGTTGATGTAATTACCTATCTTTCTCTTCTAGAACTTTGTTCTAAAATACAAGTTCATTTTATATTTGAACTCATGTTATAATTCTATTTTCATTAGACTAATTTAATTTTTACAATTACTTAATATGTATGTTTTAAAAATTATTCTAACATTAAAAATAATATGCTAAATTATTTGTATTGGAATAATTTTTATGTCCTGGATAAATCTGTAATATTTTTCGTTATCAATTCATGTTACGTTTTTTGGGTTTTTTTTTTTTTTTTGCTTTTTGAGACTGAGTTTTTCTGTGTAGCCCTGGGTGTCCTGGAACTCGGTCTGTAGACCAGGGTGGCCTTGAACTACTCAGAGATCTGCTGCCTCACGAGTGCTGGTTTTACAGGTGTGTGTCACCACACCCAGCTAATTTTTATATTTTTTTAACTTTTAATAACCTATGACTTATTTTCCTTTTTAACTTTTTGTTTATTCTTTGTATCTTTCACATCGTGCATCTTGATCCCTTTCATTTCCCTGTCCCTTTGTATCCACCCTCTACCCTTGCAACCCCCACCTATAATACAATAAAATAAAATTTAAGAGAACAAAAGGGAAAATCAGTCTCATCATGGAAGCTGTAGTGTGCCACAGTGAGTTACACAGTAAATATCCACACATCTTTACTTGCAAAGTGTGTATTTACAAAGAGTCATTGGTCGGATTCAAGGCTTCTGGTTTCTACTACGCTATCGATGCTGGACCCTCACTAGGACTCTTCTTGGATATCCTGTTGTTGCCCTGTGTCATGGAAATCCTGCAGCTTTGGGTCTGCAGAACTGGCCCCTTCATGTACTCCAGTATATCATAGATGGGTTGGGTGTTGGGTGGGCCAACTCATAATCCTGGTTCTGGGCCTGGGTGGTTGCAGGATTGGTCAGCCTACCATCTCACTACCAAGGTGAGCTCTCCAGCATTGTTCTGGCTAGTTTACCCCTTGCAGTGTTGAGCAAAGGGCAGAGCCAATTTTGCCTTCATGCCCTCAGGATCGACTTCCACACTTACACCATCAAGGCCAACTCGACTGTGTTGTCCAGGTGAGGTGCGCGGCCACTCTCCTGAGTGCTGCAGCTGTTGAGGAGGAAGGTCAGCTCTGCACTCTTACGACCTCAGAGACAGCTCCTCCACCTGCCATAGGTGGTGAAGGGTGTGGGCTCATCTCTCCTCTGTCCAACCATCATATGGCAGATAAGGGGCAAGCCCAGATCTTTCATGCTCATGTTCTCAGACAACTCATCGTACACACCACACACACACACACACACACACCACACACATACAGACACACACAACACACTACACACACACATACACACACCACACACACACATATGCACACACACACCACACACACACACCACACACATACACACACACCACACCACACACACATACACACACACACACACACATATACACACACACACACCACACACACACACCACACACACACACACCACACACACACACACACATCACACACACACACACATACACACACACCACACACACATACACACACACCACACACCACACACATACACACACATCACACACACACATACACACACCACACACACACACACACCACACACACACACACCACACACCACACACACCACACACCACACACACCACACACATACACACACACCACACACACATATGCACACATCACACACACACACATACACACACACCACACACACATACACACACACCACACACCACACACACACACACACACAACACACACACATACACACACACACACACTCATAAAGGTCAGCTTTGCTGTGCAGCCCAGACAGGGTTCAGGACCCACTTGTTGTAGTGTTGCAGCTGGTAAACGGGAGGGTCAGCTCTCTTGCCAGCTGGAAGCAGTAGGGGTAAGGGGGGAGGGCATTTTTCCCTCACCCCCACCACTGCACCACTACACACAGAAGGAGGTGTACCAGCTCTGATCCTCTCACACCCTCAGGTCTCTACAGGGTCAGCTCTCCTACTGTGCCTAGGTGAGGTGCAGGACCCTCTCTCCTGAGTGCTTTAGCCAGTGAGGGGTGGGACCAGTTCCCCCTAGTGTTACTGCCAGTGAGGGTGCAGAGCAAACTGGGTTCAGCCCTATCTTCTCGGCCTTCAGTGGTATTAGGAGCCATGGACTTCAACACCGACTGTGGCTGTATCAGGGCCATGAACCCAGACATGGGACCCAGCAGCTGTCAAGGCTCAGACAACACACCAGCCTATTCCTCATTGCTTCTGTCTCTTCAGATATTCCTCTGTCCACAGGACATAACCATTCTGTCTCTTTCTCCCATTTCATATTGTACATTTATTCACCATCCGCCAGGCACCACAAGGTGCCAAGTGGGCCTGAATTTTCTTTTCTGAGCCTGAGGCAGACTGCCCTGTCGTGGCGCTGGGCAGGACCATGCTTCCTCTTTGGAGCCCAGGGCAATCTACTATGTTCCTGCTTGTGGGTCTTTTTGTCCCACTCAGTTCACCATCAATTTATTTTCTTTTAAAGGCTTACTTTTAGCAAAAGACAGCAAGTGGCTTTTCTCTACATGAGGGTAGAAATGTCTAGGGCTTAACAAAATAAGTTCATTTATTATTTGTGTGTGGTATGTGTGTTCGTATTGGGAGAGTATGGTGTGTTTGTGTGTCTGTGGTGTGTGTGTGTGTGTGTGTGTATGTAGGTCAGAGGCAACTTGATGTGTTTTATCTAAAGTTGTTATATTACCAATAAAGACTTGAGAGTCAAATATTGGGATAAAAACCTGATAGATAAAAAAAAGTAGCAGAGGAGTGACCAGCTGACCTTCTCTCTACATTTCCCAGATTCATGAAATCACTAAGTCCCTCTCTTCTCCTTCCATTGCATCTTCTGTATCCATATTTCTGGGTTCTCTATGTCTAATTCCAGTCTGCCAGTTGCTGGGTCTGTCGCCTGATTCAAGGTTAACTTTATTAACCCAGTCTCGGGGTGTCACAGTGTGATCAAATAACCTGCAACAGCAACCTGTAGATGTTGGTTCTCTGCCTACACCATGTCAGTCCTGGGTATGGAACTCATTGTTAGGCCTGGTGGTAAGTGCCTTCACATGGCGCCCCATCTCACTGGCCCTGTCTAGGGAATTTGAAAGCAGTCAGTGTGAAAAAATATGTAATGGAGATTTTTTTAAAGAAAAAAAACACCCCTTCATTATATATATGGAAAAATCATGACAATTAGATTTAATCAGGAAAGAATTTGGCTCTTGAGATGCCATCAGGAATCGAGCATCTGAGACAGTATCTGTTTGTTTTTTCATGGTATAAAAGATGTGAATCTGAATATTTATCTGAGGTTGAGACTCAAAATTCTTTCTTTGATCACATAGAAAGTCTAGATTATTCAGTGAAATGAAGGTGTCCATGGTAACCATTGTCCTTGCTGTCTCCTGAAGACTCTTTGTCCCTTGTCTCTCTAGATGGTGATCTGTCATGTGGTGGGAGAGACCCTTCAGTTCCTGGTCAGTGCAGGGCCTGCCTCCCCCACCAGTTCAGAATGCCAGCTGTATGACGTCCGGCTTTCCCCATTTCATTTAAAGGTAAGGCTGTGTAGAGGCCATCGGTCACAGGTAATCCGTGGTAGATATAACCTTGTGTTCCCTGCCATAGGAGGGACACAGGGAGAATTCGTCCATGCTGAGTTACAGAGTTCTGAATCTCATGGTGTTATTAATTATGAATTAGGTCACCCATTATCTTAAACTCACCATGAATATGACTCAGAACAGCACAATACACTGTAGTAAGGTCTGTACCCAGCATGGATGATGACTCCCCAAGCTATGTAGATGGAGAGCCCTGTTGAAGGAGCTGCGGGCTGCGTTCCTGCCACCCAGCTCCCGGCCACCTGCTAGCTTATGCTCCCAAATAATTACACAGAAACTGTATTCTTTTAAACACTGCTTGGCCCATTATGTCTAGCCTCTTCTTGGCTAACTCTCTTGACTAACCCATCATTAGTAATCTGTGTAGCTCCAGTCTTACCAGGAAAGATTCAGCATGTCTGACCTGGCGGCTTGCTCCATCGCATCTGCCCTGGAGAGCAGAAGCATGGTGTCTGAGCTCACTTCCTCTTCCTCCCAGCATTCTGTTCTGTTTACTCCACCCACCTATGTTCTAACCTATCAGGCCAAGTGGTTTCTTTATTAATTAACCAATGACCTTCCTCCATCAGAGCCCCTTCTCTAATTCCTCTCAGCCTATACACTCGCTGAGGCCATGTGGAATTAGGACAGAATTGTGTAAAACTGCTTTGGAGAAGTAAGTAGATTCTGGGTGAGGGTCCTGTGACCCACCCTGCCTCTCCAAGCCCAGCTTTGATGATCCTTTGTAAGCAGATACAGATGATCTGATGAAAATGGTGGCAGTTTGACTCTGAAGATAGCCTTCTTCAGTAGGGTCCTTGAGGGTTATAGGACTGTGGCGTCATGCTCTTGTTGGCTATATATTAATTGTTAAGAGCTCATATACCACCTCACTCTGCATGGTCATTGTGCCTTATACGGCTTCAGCTCAGTCACCATGGGTGTAGTTCCCAAACCATACCTATTGTCCCGTTCTCCTGCCAGCCACCTGGAGACATAAGCTGTTCTCACCATCTTAAAGTCCAGCCCTTACCACACCTACCAAGTCCCCTTTACTATGCCTGGTCCTATATCTGAGGCTGTCCAGGATGAAGGTCTTTCCCATCTTTCCATGATTCTGCCCCATCTACATGAGTAGGACTATTCAAAACAGCAGACCAGTTGAGGCTTCCAGAGTGGCTTGGGTGAGAGGGGTACCATTATATATGGTACTCCATATATAATCCCAGGGACATGTGGACACGGGTACCGCCCATGGCCAGCACTGAAGACAGGGTGCCCTAGGTCACTTCGCTCCCTCCACTCTCGTATGCCTTGATAACAGAAAGAGAAGCACAGAGCACAGTGAGTTCCTTATTTAAATAAGGCTGCACAGTGTCAGTGACACTTGGCCTGGGCAGAGGAGAGGCTGGAAAGGAGTTTGGGGGGTGGGGAGGTCTTCACATCCATTCTGAAAGAACATTTTAGACTGAACATTTTAGGCAGAAGCCGAGTCACTGTCTTTAAGAACGTGACTAAAGAAACACACACAGGGGCTGGAATGGTGGCTCAGTAGTTAAAATCACATGCTGTTCTTGCAGATGACCTGGGTTTGATTTCCAGCATCCTCATGGTAGCTTACAATCTTCCCATAACTCCAGGTCCAGTGGCATGTCACCTCTTCTAGCCTCCAGGGGCTCCAGGCATGCACACAGTACACGTACATACACATAGGCACCTCATATACATTATCTGCATTATGTTTCTATCGGTGTAATGACCACAACTAGAAGCAGCTTGGGAAGGGGAGGGTTCATTCTAGCTTACAATTCTCAGGTCTGAAAAAGGATTTTTCCATCTCGTGGCAACAAGCCAAGGAATTTATAAGAAAATGTCCTACTTGTTCTTTGTATAACCAAACTCCACTACCTGCAGGAAGTAACCCAAAGGGTACTCAAAGAAATGAAAATTGGAAAATAGATGTGTTTCATTTTGCAGAGTTTGGAAAATTAGAATGTGTATACCATACCATAGGTACATATTCAGGGTTTCAATGGAAAACTGCTTTGAGTTCTGAAGCAGCTGGTTCTTTATTATACATTTATTAGAAGTTATGGCCATCATTTATAATCAGGTGTCTGTTATCTGCTATTGTTCCCTCCTCAGCAGTCAAACAATTCAAGGATAACAAATACCTGTACAAATTAAGACTGAGCAATGCTCCAACATATGTCCCTAGTAAAAAGAAACAGTTTTTTGCATATTACAACATAAAGCATATTACAGGTATATTACACAACCCTACAGGACAAGCAATTATAGAAAGATCTAATTGCAGTCTAAAAGATATGCTTAATAAACAGAAAGGACTGATAAAGATTCCCACTGATAGATTATACAATACTTTATTGACTTTAAATTTTTTAATGGTAATAAGAAAGGAATGACAGGTGGGCTGTGGTGGCATACACCTTTAATCCCAGGAGGCAGAGGCAGGATCTCTGTGAGTTCAAGGCCAGCCTGGTCTACAAGAGCTAGTTCCAGGACAGGATCCAAAGCTACAGAAAAACTCTGTCTTTAAAAAAAAAGAAAGAAAGAAAGGAAAAGAAAAGAAAAAAGGAACAACAGCTGAGGAGAAGAGACATTAAATAATGGAAAAAATTCTGAATTAAATCAGTCTATATACTTCAAAGATGTGTTGACTTCGAATGGAAACCAGGATATGTGTTATATTGGGGAATGGGTTTTGCTTTTGTTTCCACAGGAAAAGAAAAGCTATGGATATCATCAAAATTTATAAAGATTCCATCTCAACTAATGTATAAGACTTAACACATGACTTTCATTTGATCAATATAACCTGCAAAAAGGAAACTCCCCAAAGTTAGGGTTAGGATGGGGTTTTGTTTTTGTCTTTCCAGAAAATAAAGGCATCCAACTAAGGAATCACACTCCATCACAGAGGAGGTCAGGGCAGGAGCTGATGCAGAGGCCATGGAGGGGTCCTGCTTACTGGCTTGCTCCCCATGGCTTTCTTGGCCTGCTTTCTCATACAACCTAGGGCTACCTAACCAGGAGGGGTAGCACTGCCCACAATGAACTTTGCTCTCCCACCTCAATCATTAATCAAAACCCCCACAGACTTGTAGTCTAATCTGATGGAGGCATTTCAAAGTATGTCTAAGTTTGGGTTAAGTTGACAAAAATCAACCAGCACATACATAGAATAAAAATAAATCTTAAAAAATGAATACACAGAGAGCATCAGTACACATATACACAGCATATACATAGAATATGCATGCATGCCTTGTACAGACACAACACACAGTGCACACATGCAACATGCACACACATATAACACATATGCATAAAATATGCATGAACAGGCATAGATGCACGCATGTATGAGCTTATTAAGGCTCAGGTGATGAGCTCAGCTACCCAATAACTGTTTCTCCGTGGTTTGTTCTCATAGATAGAATTCCACATGGAAGAGAAGAGAGAAGACATTCAGATCAGATGGTCATTCACCCATGTGCCAGAAACAGCCATCAAGATCCAGCCCCAGACCCCAGGGGAGGTCAGTCCGTAAGTTTTTGTCGTTTTTTTCCACTGGTTTACGGATGCATGGCTAGCTCTAAGGTGGGTAGCCCCTGCTAGTCATTTTCCTCATGCTGGCGTAGGCCACAAGAGACAGGGCGCTGTAGGGGACGGCTTTGATGGAGAGAACACTTTCCTTTCCCCTTTCTGGGGCCTCAGTGTGCAAGCTGCCATGAGTGTGTGCAAAAAAACCCAACTTTTCTTTTCTGGACAGGGAGTTCTTCCTGTGCCTTTCACAAAATTCCCTTGTAGTTCTGCTCTGTTTCAACTAGATCAGCTACTGAGGCCTCCCCACAGTAGAGATCTGTGAGCTTTGTAGTGTGTCTCCAGCAAGAGACTCATCTTTTCCTCCTTTCATCTCTCTTTGTCTTTTCTCTCCATTTTTTTCTGGTGCTAGGAATGGAGCCCAGGGCCCTGAACGTGCTTGTTAGTGTTCTACCCCAGACCTGCCAATATTTTAGCCTTCATATTTTGACATAGATGTGTGCAGTGTGAGGGTTAAGGTTTGGTTGGTTTGGCTTTGGTTTGGTTTTAGCTGGTAAGTTTCACACACACGCACGCACACATACACACACATACACAAATTCTGACCGAGGCAATTAACTAATATTAGATTGGTAACACAGCCATGGGGTGTGACTCAAGGAATCTTGAATACAGAATGGTCTCCTTCTCAGCAGAAGAGACTGAACGTGTCAGGGCTTGTCTGTGTGGAATGAAAGTCTGGACAAATGATGTCATTGTTTGAGAGAAGCAAAGAGCAGAAGGAAGGAGAAAGAGAGAATGAATTGGGTGGGGCAGCCCTTGCTTCTCTTTCCTTCTGCTGCTTGCTTCTTTCTGATGATGGCATAATTTATGCAGGCCTGCAGTGCACACAGGGAAGCTCAGCCATGTTGAATTTCTCAATGCAAAGAAGGGCACAATTCTGTGTGATTCCTTGAGTCATTTTTCACCATGAGTAGCTGTGTTACCAATCTGACTGACTTGTCTCAATGTTCAGGTATAGGAGATCCCTATCTCTGTTGTTTTGTATATTTATTTTATTTTTTTATATAATTTATTTTTATGTGTGTGGGTTTTGCCTGCATGTGTGTCTGTGTATGATGTGTGTGCAGTGCTTACAGAGGCCGGAAGAGGTGACTGAATCTCCAGGGATTGAAGTTAGACAAGGTTGTGAGCTATTATGTATATGCTGGGAATCAAACTCAAATGGATGCTCCCTTCCATTTGGCCTTAATGATAACGTGCACAAAAGTGACTTGTGTCATTTTATGAAGATGATCTCATTCATTCCTCCTCCTGAAGTCAACCAGCAGCATGCTGTCTACACTGTATAACTCCCTGTTCCTCATCCTCTAGGCACCCACAGATTCCCCTGTGGAGCATTCTGGGGACCACTTTGTGGCTCAGTTGCAGACCCACAGCTCACTAATGAATGAGTACAGCACTGGGGATGGGGAGAGGCTATTGAAAGGAAGTTGTGCTGGCCACTGTTCTTGAACCTGTTAGATAATACCTGCCATCAGGCAGAGTTCCTGTCTACTGAGTAAGAAGCAATTGTCGAGGTCAGACAGAGAAGTAAGAGCCCATCCTGAGGCACAACCATACTGTGTGGTATTATTCAGCCAGAAATGGGGTGACTTGCTGGTGCACGCTGTCTCCTGACTAGCTTTGCAAATGATAAAAGAAGCCTGATGCAGGAGACATAAGTGTCAGTATCACGACACGTCTCATCCAGAAAAGGCAATCCACAAAGAAGGAAAGGTGGATGCCAGGAGTTAGGGATGTGACTCCTGATAGGATGGAGTTGGGATTCATCTTTAGGAAGTAGTAAGAAGGTTGAGAACATATTTAGTAGTGGGTGCTTAGTACTGTGTGTGTACGAAGGAGCAGTGAAAGGTACATTTAAATAGTTATTCTATATCATGTGACTTTTATTTAACTTAAAAATGAAGGCTAGGCTATCAAGGAACCATTGAGGGGATAGGTGATGGCCTCCTGGTTCAAAGCACAGACCCTTAACCGTTTTAGCCAGTGGGATTTGATTCTTGGCTCTTCTGTTTATGGACTGTATGGCTCTGTGAGTGTTAATTGACTTTTCTATGTCTTCATCTCTTATCTGTGAAGTGGAGGGAATGTAATGTGAAGATTAAACCAGCTAATACATGTGTATATGGGAGGCCTAATATTGGCAAAAACCCTGGTCTCTATCCCTAATACTGAAAAATAAAATAAAATCCAAAACCTGTGCACTAAAAACATTTATAGTAGTGGTTCTCAACCTTCCTAATGCTATGACCCTTTAATACAGTTCCTCGTGGTGTGGTGACCCCAAGCATAAAATTATTCTGTTGCTACTTCATAATTATAAATTACTTCATAATTTTACTGCTGTTATAAATCATAATATAAATGTCTGATATGCAGAATCTCTGATATGGACCCCTGTGAAGGGTCCATTCAACTCCAAAGGGGTCACCACCCACAGTTAAGAACCTCTGATTTATAGAACTCTGCTGCACAGAACCATGCACACATGAATGGGTGCCATACCCTCTCCAGTACCAAGCTAGGAATGGTGCAGGATGAGTCCCAGGAAGGTTGTTGTGGTCCCTTCATAGGCTTCACATGGGGTACTTTCACCTTGACATCTTGAATATGGGAGCTATCTGAGCTGCAGAATGGTGACAGTTAAATCTTGATTATATGTTTGTTTGTTTGTTTTTCAAGCAGGGTTTCTCTGTGTAGCCCTGGCTGCCCTGGAACTTGCTCAGTAGACCAAGCTGGGCAGGAACTCAGAAATCCACTTGCCTCTGTCTCCTAAGTGCTGGGACTAAAGGTATGCACCACCACCACCCAGCTAAATCTTGATTCTTAAATTGATGGGATCTACAATCACCGTGAAAACAGACTTCCAGACAACTCATTGAGGGAGTTTTAAAGTTAGATTAATTGAGGTGGAAGAGCCACCTGAATGTGGCAACATTATCTCGTAGGCTGGGGTCTCAGAATGAATAAAAAAGAGGAAGCAAATTGAGCACCAGCATTTATCTTTCTCTGCTTCCTGATATTCTCTATGATCAACTGCTTCACATTCCTGCCACCTCACCTTCCCTGTCATGAAAGACAGTGCCTTACATCTCTGAGCCAAAATGAACCTTTTCTTCCTTAAGTTGCTTTTGTCAAAGCAACAAACCAGGTACAGCTGATAGATCCAACAGTTGGAAGCAGTGTGCTTATTGCTGTGTGGTGTCTGAGATCTGGAGTCTTTGCACACCTTGTCTGGTCCTAAACCCTGACTCTCTGCCTTCCATCAAGTTCTTGGCTAGACTGTGCTTCTCTGCAGCTCAGGGGCCTCTTCAACATCACACAGTTGTTAGCACAATTGGTTCATTATGATCCGAGGTTCCCTTTCCTTACTGGCTGTGCTCCTGGAGGCTGCTGCTGTTCCTAGCCTGTCATGGGCTAGCAGGACAGTTGCAGTCCCAGTGATAAGAGCCAGCATAGCCCTCACACCAAGGTTGCTTAATGTAGTCTGATGTTGTAACATCTGGCGTGCCTGTTAGGTACCTGCATCTGGCGTGCAATGATCTGATGGCCTTTCCCTCTCCAGAAGCAGGTGCTTGAGGTAAACGTGCTTTCCGAAGCCCTTGCAGATCTTCTGAAGTACCTAGTTGGTGTTGCCTCTCCATCTGTGTTTCTGAGCACCAAGCCTTCACGGGCCAAAGAAGCTCAGGTAAGGCCAGATCCCAGGACACAGGTGATTCTGACTTGTGTTTCCAGTGCTTTCACTTCTCACAGTGGGGCTGACACTGCACAGGCAGATATTGTCCATGGTATTAGATCAGAGCCCCATGGTGAGAGAGGTCGCCAGGCTACTCATGGGTGTTCTTCTCATGAGGCTATGGTCCCCTACATTCATCAGGCACTGATGGTAGCGTTTGGTACTAAATTCTAGGTGACTAGGGTCACGGGGATATGAGAAGTCATCTTTACTTTCCTTTGCTTGCAAGGTAGCAGGAACAGCTCAGCTAGCAGATGAAAACACAGGGGGTTATAAACTTCCCTCAGGGCCTCTCAGAGGGATAAGATATAAGGTGACTCCCAAATACTGGAGTCAGTCATACATCCACAGAGGTTGGAGCAAGCCCCAGCTACTGCATCTCCCAGTAAATCTGTTAACGGTAGATTCTTGAAAAGCAGAGGCGATTTGTGACCATAAATTTATATAAATTGGAGACAGTTCACAAAACAGTATTGTATTTTCATAATCTACAGATTGAAAAAAAGGACCTATGCTATTAAATCCAGTCACATTCCAAAATGAAGTTGTCCAATTTAATTAAGTACTATACCCATGACAAACCTTTCCAGAGAAATTAAGCACTTGGGCGTGGGGGTGAGAGGGACTTACAAGATATATTATGGTGTTGTGACTGATACATACACGGTGTGATTCCAGCCCGTATCTGAAGCCTTGAACACCAGGAGAGTTGATGGTTTGGCCTCAGTCCAGACTGACCATAGGCTCAGAGCTCAAACCCAGGAAGACCAGTGTTTCTGTTTGATTCTAAGAGCAGAAAAAGACCATGGCCTGGCTGAGGTGTTTGGAAGAAGGAATTCCTTCTCATTTGAGGGTTGCTCATTTTTCTACTCAGGCCTCAACTGATGGGATGAAGCCCACCCTATTAGGGATAGCCATCTACTTTACTCCGTCTGCCTGAGAAACGTTGATCTCTCAGGCTACAGCTTACTTTGAAGAGTGCTTGCCTAGCATGCAGCATGCATGGAGTCCTGGATTTGCTTTCTAAGACCATATACATTGGGCATGGTGGCAAATACCTATAATACCAGAGGCCAAAGGATCAGAAGTTCAAAGTTATCCTCCAATCTGGGTGACACCATACCCTATCTCAGGAAAATAAAAATCTGTCCTGAACATTGAACTCATCTCAAGCCACCATCACAGAAACACTCAGAATGGTGTGTAACTGAGTAGCTGGGTATTTATGGCCCAGAAGTGGAACCCTCATAGCTTAGTGGTTAAAGCACTTTTGTGCCAGTATGGAGACTGGAATTTGGATCCCTAGAACCCAAAGTAAATGCCAGGTGGACTTGGTGGTCTTCCTGTAATTCTAGCATCAGAAGGCAGAGATCAGGGGATCCTGGAGCAAGCCGGCTGACTGGACTAGCTGCATTGGTAAGCTTTGTGTTCAGCAAAGAGACCCTGCCTCAGTAAATAAGGTGGAGAGTGATTAAGGATTACACCTGCTGACAACCACAGGCTTCCATTTGCATAGACATATCCATGTTCACCCACACACATGTAAAAACTCATGTATACATGTACACATACACAATAATGAAAGAAAAATGTAGCCACACACATACAACTGACAAACTATTAAATCTCCATCCTATCCCAGTGCTTTAGGGAAGTTTACAGTCCTTCCTGGCCTCTGGTTCAGAACAATGTTTGTTGGGTGTTACCATGAGTGTCTCCGGAGATGTTAGGAAGCATCCCCCAAGAAGTAGCTCAAGTCCAGTCAGCAACCAGGATGGCTTTAACTGTCCAGCATCTCTCAGAGAACCTTAGGTTCTTGAGATAAATTTAAGAGCCCCTGTGAGCACCATCATGGCAGTAGTGCCTGGTGCCCTTCTGAGAATGCAATAAGACTGTACCTGCCTCTATACCCTCACTTGTGCGATGTCAGAGGTTCATAGGTGTTCTTCCTAGAACGGTGGGCTCTGCCTGGAGGCAAGAGGTGATCACAGACTGATGGCCATTCATATCTACATATTGTCTTGTCAAGCACTGCAGCGTGAAGGCCAATTCACTACCCCACCTGGGTCTAAGCATGGAACCATGTGCTGGCTAGTCTTCACTGTCCTTGGAAGTAGATGACAAAGCAGAATTTGAACAGGGACATCACTTTCTGAAGGGTTCTTCAGTAGGGATAAGAAAAGGCTCACCATGGGGCTGGAGAGATGGCTCAGTGTTTGAGCTCTTGACTGCTCTTTCAGAGGTCCTGAGTTCAATTCCCAGCAACATGGTGGCTAACAACCATCTATAATGGGATATGACCCACTCCTTTGATGTGCATAAAAACAAAGCACACATATACACAAATAAGTAAATCTGTTAGAATGGAAGGAAGGAAGGACGGAAGGAAGAAAAAGGCTCACTTCAGAAGCAACAGAACCTTCTCATAAGATAGGACCGTCAATTCTAAGGTGATCCTGGCTGTCAGATCCCCTGTTCTAGTATCCCTGAAGACGCTGGTGTCAAAGATATCACCCATATAGAAGCTAGTGCCCCTGGCTGTCCTATTTCCTTATAAAAGTCAGTGCCCATCATGGGAATTTATTTAGCCGATAGTCTTTAGGGTACTGGCCCATTAGGGCGTGATCTGAGGTACTGTGTGTGGACAGAAAGCATGCTTGCTGTCTTGGGTAGTGGTTGGAGTTCTCTTCACAGCTTCCAATGCAGAGGACCATGACTCTCTACCCTTGTTGTGAGTTCTTCCCCAAATAAATATTTGTTGTCCTTTATTCCGGGCTCTCGCGGACTTCCCTAATTATGCCTACATTATGGAGCCTGGCCCCTCATATCTTCACAACTCTTACCCTGCTTTCTTCCTACAGACCCTACAGTGCACTTCCTCCACTGCTCAGGAACCCTGCCCTCCCAAACCTCCAAGGGCTCATGAACTAAAACTGCAGGTGAAGAATATCCGAGTCTCCCTGCTAACCCACCCTGGTGCTTCAGGTGGGTGCTGATGCCACCAGGGCTTCATGGGGCTTCCCACTGCTGTGGGAGGGACCTTCCTTGGCTTGGGCTGGTGAATCCTTGTATGGCAACCTGGTTGGGTCTGCAGTATGCCTTCCTTGGCAGACATACAGTGAAAACCTTGGTCTTTTGGCTAATGGGCTTGGGGTCCAGATTCCACAAACTGTAACCCCTTAACATGGTAAGCAACTGTGTTTTTCTGCGCATACCCAAAGACTTTTTGGGAAAGATTCTAAATGTTCCAAATGCAGAGAAAGGGCAGATGCTTGAAACAGTGGCAAGGCTAGTAACAGAATCTGACCATTACACAGGCTATACATGCCACGACCTGTCATACTGCACCCCGTAAGTATGCAGATGTTATAATCTAATCTCATCTCAAGAAAGCTAGTCTTGGCTTTCTTTTTTTTTAAAATGAGCCAATAAATTCATGTAGAATACCTCCTAAAAAGTGGGGTATGAGGGTGGCTGATGGGGGATCAGAGGACTTAGGCTCACTGCTGCCCCTGGTGTTGCTGATGGGAGGAAGACAGCTGTGAGCCCTGGCTCTTCGCAGTGGTCACTGAGCCACCCTCCCCAAGCTTAGCAGTCTGACGCAGGATATGGCCGTCCCGTTGCAGCTTGATGTTGATGAGAATAGAAGTACGGGGTTCGGGTCATTGTCTAAGAATGTTAGGAATTCTTGTTACTATTAGCAAAGGTTCGCCTTCTCAGTTTACAAGGCACAAAGAAACTTCTTTTGAGTTGTCTCTACAGGTACTTGCATGTTGCCTTTCACACCTGTATCAGCTACCAGCCAGGGGTGGGAGTCCCAACTTTGGGGTGCACATGCTATGAAACCAGATCCCATTCCCTATCCACACTGACATGCCCACATATGGAAATGGATCTGAGTCTTCCCTTGCACAGGAGACTGTGAAAGTTACCCTGACCTGATGCACTGTAGTAGTTACTAACCATCGAAGACCTCAGGACTGATCTGTAAAGGAAACCTTTTCTCAGAGCAGGAACAGCTGTGAGATGTCACAGTGCCTATACCAAGTACCCCAGAAGAGCTTTGGGTTAGAGGAGGAATGAAAACACCTGCTTGTTGTAAGTGAGACATGGGTTGTCTGTGAGATGTGGCCCCAGTTGAAGCTTAGGACCGGCTATCCTGGAGGCAGGTTGTTAGTCTCAGCACATTGGCATGCTGCTTCTGGGTGAGACTCCATACCTGAGAGCCCTGCAGGCTGTCAGAGTTGATCGACTGCTGGAAGGAAGCAGTGCATTGGAGTCAGTCCAGGGCTGTTACCACCAAGGTATTGCCCAAGCTTTGAGAGTGTATAATGGCAAGTGAAAGAAAGGTCTCGTAGTTGTTGGAAAACAGATCCTTGTCAGTTAATTTACTATTCCTTGTGTGGGTAAGCAAAGACAATGCATTAAAAAATAAAAGCTAATACAGCCTTGCTTCATCTCATCACAGGCAGCATTAGCCACGTGTGTGTGGCCCAGCTGAACGAGCCTGCACAGCAGTTCATCAGCACCCTAGTGAGAAACACTACAGACCTCTCTTGGGAGGAGGAATTGACCTTGTGAGTACAGCCTGCATCCTCATGGGCCTGGTAGCAACAGCTAGGTCTGCTCAAGATGGACAGATCCTGGAGTCCTTGCGTAGTACTAGTTATACTAAAGATTAATTCAATGAAAGCAAGCCCTGAGTGTTTGAAAGACAGCCAGCCCTGTGTCCAACATGAACTTCTCTTTAAAGTCAGTTCTGGGCATCACCTTTCTCCTCATTCCCTGTTATGATGAAGGGCCTATTATGGGAATCCCTGCTTCCCTTAGCAGTCAGTCATACAGAGTGGAAGGAAATCTCCAACTAATCCCAATATCTGGTGGGAAAAATAGAAAAAAGACACGCAAAACCACTTAAAAAATCACAATGTAAAGATCCTAACTAATACATGCCATCACATAGGATCCAGAATACATTAAATATTAAAATACATATTTTTGGAAGCTGTGGCTCTGGTCAAGGGCATTGGCTGCTCTTGCAAAGGGTTTGGGTTTGGTTCATAGTAACCATATGGCAGCTCATAACCATTCCAGGTGATGGATGCCCTCTTCTGGTCTCTGCAGGAGCCAAGCATGCATGTGGTATACATACTTGCAGGCAAAACATTTGAACACATAAATAAATCTAAAAAAAAAGTTTGACTAGCCATTCTAGCATAAATAAATTAATTAATAAATCCAAGCCAGATTTGGTAGTACACGTTTTCAATCCTAGTACCTGGGAAGTAGAGGTAGGCAGATCTCTTGAGTTCAATGTCAGCTTGGTTTACATACTAAGTTTCAGGACAGCCAGAGCTAAGTAGAGAGCCTGCCTCAAATTAGATAGATAGATAGATAGATAGATAGATAGATAGATAGATAGATAGATAGATAGATCGATCGATCTACTTGAGTTTGCACCAGAAATATAAAGGTGGCTTGATGTAAGAAAATCTGTCGAGTCGGGCGGTGGTGGCGCAAGCCTTTAATCCCAGCACTCGGAAGGCAGAGGCTGGCGCACGCCTTTAATCCCAGCACTCGGAAGGCAGAGGCAGGCGGATCTCTCTGGGAGTTCAAGGCCAGCCTGGTCTACAAGAGCTAGTTCCTGGACTGGCACCAAAGCTACAGAGAAACCCTGTCTCAAAAAACCAAAAAAAAAAAAAAGAAAAAAGAAAAAAAAGAAAAAGAAAAGAAATTCTGTCAATAACTTCCACTTTGTCACTAGATAGATCACAGGAAGAAGTAAACGTCCTGCCTTTACATCTTCCCCAAAGAGAGTTAGCAGAGTTTAATACTGGTTCCCAGTTTTGAAACACGGATCCTTCTGTAATAGGAGTTTAAAATCTCCCGGTGAATGATCAGTTTCAGGAGCAGACCACTGGCATCAGGGCAGGGATGATCTAAAAGAACTGGTTAATGCACTTAAGGAAATGACAGAAGAGATGGCAGATCTTGGAGAGGAGGACAGTGAGTAAAGACACTGCTGCCAAGCCTGACACCCTGAGTTCAATTCTCGGGACCCACTTGGTAGAGAGAACCAACTCTAACTAGCTGTGCTCTGACATCCAACTGTGTGAGGATGTTAATCTCGGTTTGTTTTCTAGAAACAACAACTCTAGTTTTAAATTCTATTTTTATAGTCCTCAATCTGTAAGGACTTGGCTGAATAAAATTCCTTAAGGCCAAGGCAACTGAGCATAAGCATCTGTCAAAAATGAAGTTGTTCTGCAGTCTGTGAAAATCACCTAAAGCTATTAAAGGTGATGGTGAAAATAGCATGGGAACAGGAATACTCCATGTATCTCAAGTAAAACGCATCTTAGACAGGAGGAGGGAGGCTTGTTGGATATTCTGTGTTCTGTGCTCAGTTAATTATACATAGGTGTTGTTTTTAAATGGTTACAATGACATCTGACTTTTAATTTAATTTAATAAAAATTAACCTAATGAAATCAAGGTCTCCATGGCTGATGTATTAGTTTGTCTAATATACGTCTTGTCGTAAAGGGTCTTCCATGGATCCCCTCTGAAAGGCCAATCCCTGGATACATCAGTGGCTATTTATGAACTGTCAGGCTGCTGCCTTTTAGGACTGATAACTTTGTGTTCCTTTGCATAATTAAAAATATACATTGGAGGGGCCCAACCTGGTAGCGTTGAGCTTTGAAGTGTTCACAGGACTTTGTTCTTTCCACAGTGAACTGAACGCCAAATCTAAGGAGCTGCTCTTGCAGATCTCAGAGAATGGGTGCTCTCCAGAAGGTGGGTGGAGGATGCTCCAGACTAGCGCCCTGACCTGGACTCTGGAACAGGGAGGGGAGAAACTGCAAAGGAGGTAGCCCCTCAGCTGAATCACAGGTCTCCCAATGAAATGTTTGGTACACAAACGTCAATAATGGCTTTCATTTTGGGGACTTGCTTGTCTGGTTTTTAAATTTTTTTCCTTTGTTTTTGTGTATAAGAGTGTTTTGTGCCAGGCGGTGGTGGCGCACGTCTTTAATCCCAGCACTTGGGAGGCAGAGGCAGGCGGATCTCTGTGAGTTCGAGGCCAGCCTGGTCTAGAAGAGCTAGTTCCAGGACACGAACCAAAAAGCTATGGAGAAACCCTGTCTCGAAAATCAAAAAAAAAAAAAAAGAGTGTTTTGCCTGCGTGTATGTCTGTGCACTGTGTGCATGTAGTACCTTCAGAGGTCATAAGAAGGTGCTAGATCCTCCAAGACCAAAGTTTCAGATGGTTGTGAGCTGCCACATGGTGCCTAGGAACTGAATTTAGGTCTTCTAGAAGAGCAGCCAGTGCTCTTAGTACTGAGTCATCTCTTGTGTCCCTGTTTCTTCAAATTTAGAATCTTTCTTTAATAATTTTTAGATCAGAGGAGCAATTTTCCTTCAATTTTAAATTAAAAAAAGTAGTAACAAGCCAGGCAGTGGTGGCCACACCTTTAATCCCAGCACCCAGGAGGCAGAGGCAGAGGCAGGTGGATTTCTGTGACTTTGAGGCTAGCCTGGTCTACAGATCTAGTCCAGAACAGCCAGGGCTACACAGAGAAACCCTGTCTCAAAAAAACAAACAAAAAAAAAATGAAAAGAAAAAAACTGAAACAAACTTTCCAACATAGCCATGGCAGCCCTTTCCTAATACCTCTCTCTATAAGTTTCAGCTGATGTTTCCCTACAGAATGAGCCCCTTGGGCTTAATTTAAAGTATACACATGATTCAGACACAGGAAAGCAACAATTGAGGGTAAAGTCACCAACATAAACATGGGCGTGAGTGTGCACTTTGGTATACATTGGTAGTGCCAATGTTTGTCAGATTCTTCTGTTTTTACATTTAGTGCTGTGTCTGTATAGGTCAGAGGACAACTTTCAGGAGGAGTTAGTTCTCTCCTTCCCATCTTGTGGGTCTTAGAAATCAAGCTTAGTTTATCAGGCATGGTGACAAGTACCTTTACCTGATGAGCCATCTCACTGGCTCTTAAATTAGTTTTTCTTTTTGTGGTGCTGGGCTTTAAGCATGCTAGGTAAATGTTGTACTACTGAGTTACATTCTCGGACCTCTTGGGTGTTTTAAAAGCCATGTATACATTAAAATTGGGAAGGAAGAGACCATTGACTTATCTAGCTGTGCCATCGAGTTTCTTTGTTATCTTCTGAAGGGAAGCTGGAAGACAGGTGACTGACCAGGTGATCCTGCCCTAGTTACCTTCAAGAGGTCTGTGCAAGCCTCTTTGAGTCTGCCATCTTTAGATGCCTGCAGACGTAGTAAGAAAAACCTTCTTTAAGTGAATATATGAGACACCCTGCATTAGGCTGCCATGGGCTTCTCATCCTTCCTGGTTCATGCTCCTGGTGGCTTAACCCCCTCCATTCCTGGTTAGCCTGATGGAGCCCCCGAAAGCTCTGTGCAGCTTTACAGATGCCGTGCAGAGTGTGCCCATGCAGCTCGTGTTTATATTCTCGTTCTGAATGTTTGCCCTGTTGCCCATAATCTTAATGTTCAGTTAGCTATTGCACACCATCTGTCTCCCTTTTCCTCCTTTCTCACCCTGTCTCTCCCCCTTTCTTACTCTTGCTTTTCACACGCAGGCACATATTTGAGAATAGGTCACTGTGGTTATGACCCCGACCCCTCCATCTCCCATATATGCTTTGCCCAGGGCATTCAGTAGCTTCTTCATTTTTGTTGATGCCCTTCCCCCTCCCATACCCCACTGTCCCACTGTCTGCTTCCCTGTTCCTGTCAGTGGTTCAGGGATGTTGATGCAGCTCCACACTCTGTGTGGTTTAGATATTGCTCTGCCAAACGTGGCAGAAGTTTCCCTGGATTTCCTGCAGCCTCTTTTTATTTGGTAACACTTGATTGACACTGTGTAGTGGAGCTAACAGACATCCCTTAGGGTGTATGACTGGAAACATCACCATTGCTCCTTTTTGTCTTCCACTCTAGGTCTGCTGGGAACAACAACCATTCACCTAGACTTATTTAGGAAGCAGCCTAATGGCCCACAGACGTTCAGACTGGTCAGTGGGACGGAGCCTGACAGCTTGGTGTTAGGTTCAGTCACCGCAGAGGTATGATAACATGTTCTGCTACAGTCCTGTCTCCTGCCTGCCTCAGCTCGGACTTCCATCTGACATGCTAAGCTCACCCAGGAAGCCCTCTTCTCGGCACGGCCTTCAGGCTCAGGTGGACACATCTTGCCACAACTGGCTTAAGCTGGCAACTGTAGGAGATGACCTTTCCTAGTGTCATTTCAGCTAACCCGGCTGCTTTCCTTTTAAAAATTCCTCTTCTGAGTCATGCTTAGACTTTGATGAGTTTGAGCTTTGCTCTCCTGAGTCTTTGTCAGTCTGGGTTGATAAAACAAACAAACAAAAAACCCTAAGGAATATAGGTGAAGTAGCGGAAACCAGTGCACCACTGTTAAGTCAACTTGTTGCTGTCATCTTCAGAATCTGTCCATCTCTGCAGGTTCAAGTTGCAGCATGCACCAGCCAATCTGAAAATATTTAGCAACAACAACAACAACAAAAGACCATTCAAACTGCATCATATTGAAGATGTACAGACATTTTTTTCTTATCACAATCCCATGGGCAGTACAGAAAAATAGCTAGTCCCTTGCATTTGTATCATATTTAGTATGAGAAGTCCTATAGAAATCATTAATACACCAGGAAAGGAAATGGCTATTCTGTGCTCTCATGACACCATGTTCTGTGAGGGGCTCATTTGTGGGTGTGGATCCAGTGAGTGTGGGAAGCAACTGTCCACGGAAGCCTTGGCTCTACTGTGTTTCAAAATGAATTTCTTTTTCATTTGCCACAGTTTTCTTACATAGAACCTGGTGAGCCGAAGTGCTGGCCCACTCCTGTTTCTGCTGCAAAGATAGAAAAGGACCGTACGGTGATGCCATGTGGGACTGTGGTCACCACTGTCACTGCTGTGAAGACCAAGCCTCGCTTTGACACTGGGAGGGCGTCCCCTCTGAGCTCAGGTGAGACCCCAGAGTGCAGTCTCATTGCAGGAGATGCACAGGTCCTCTGTGGGGTGGGTCTCGTCCTGCAGCACTGAGCATTGTAAGCTGCAGCACCAAGCTTTGGGGTGGGTCTCATCCTGCAGCACTGAGCATTGTAAGCTGCAGCACCAAGCTTTGGCAAAAGAAGTCTGGTGGCATGGAAAGAAAGACATTGGCGTTGCGCAGTTATTTTTATACGCTATGAAAAACCGTTGGCAACGAGCCAGGCATGATGACAAATGCCTTTAATTCCAGCAGTTGGGAAGCAGAGGCAGATGGCTCTCTGTGAATTCCAGGATAGCCAAGGCTACAAGACCCTGTGTCAAAAGAGAAAGTGGTTAAGGGGCAGAGATGAGGTTCTGCCTGGAAGTTTCACTAAAGTTGCAGTCTGGTTCTAAGACTCCGGCCACGTGGGACTCATGATGGTTAGGTCTAGTTAGTTGAATGTAAAACACTGTGGATAAGGCAACATGATGTAAAACTGAGGATGTGGCTCAGTTGGGCAGCGTTGGCCTAACATGGATGGGTCCCCAGCATTGATTGTATCAAGTAGGCATAATGGCTCACATTTGTAATTGCAGCACAGGGGAAGTGGAGGTACGAGGATCAGGAATTCAAGGTCATTCTTGCCTAATATGAAATTTAAGGCCAGCCTAGGATATATGATGCTGTTTCTCAAAAAAAAAAAAAAAGGTAATTTGGTTTTAATGGGAACAGCACTGACCTTCCTATTGCAATGTAGCAGGGCATTGTCAGGAGACATGGAGAATGAAAAACACATTTTATTGGTATATTGTTTCTGTTTGTGTAAAGGAATTATCTTCCCAAAATAGCTTCCTTGGCATAGATCAGGGACCCACAATTCACATGAGAACTCCAGTTTCATTAAAATGGCTCTGAATTTTTACTCTACTTTCGACTCCCAGCCCCACTTTTGCCAACATGGTAAAAGAATTGAGAGGGTATAAATCTTAAAACCCAGCCCTGGCCAGTAACAACTGCAGGGCCTCAAGGTGAAGCCCCTTCTAGAATCTTCTCACCTTCTAGAATCTTCTGTTGGGTGTTTGCATGCCCTTGGTGATAGAGTCTTGTTCTTACAGAGTCCCCCGTGAGGACACCCATCAAGGTGAAGGTCATTGAGAAGGACATCTCTGTCCAGGCTATTTCGTGCCACAGCGCTCCCGTCAGCAAGACGTTCTCCTCTTCAGACACAGGTAAGGTGTGATCTGTTCTCCATCTATGCACTTCTGAGCTTTAGGAGTGAAGGTTTTCTTTACTTTATCTTTGGGGAGTCTTTGTTTTAGTTGCAAGTAGAAAATTAAAAAGGAGCTGGGACTGTCAGAGGAAGGAAGATAGAAGACAGAGCAGGGTCCCCGCTAGGTCTGTGGAGCACTTTAACAAAACAAGCAGGTAGTGGGGCCCCACTTTGTAACTTTCTGAAAGCCATCTTTCCTATCATTTGGCACGTGGGTGATGTCAGTGCTGTTGGATAGGCAACACAGGGAATAACACGGGCTGGATGCTGTGCTTGGTTTATACTGTGTGTTCAAGAACTTGAGAACAATTTTCTGAGCTCTCTGGGTGTTTCTTTTAGCTATTTTTGTATAGCTGCAGTGAACAGCTGACAGACACAGCCTCGTGGTGGGAAAGATTGTTTTGGCTCCAGTTTCAATCCATCATTGCGGGGGAAGGGGGAATATGGCATTGCAAACATGTCATGGAGTCAGTACTACATTAGCCCAGGAAGTAAAGAGATTCTAAAATCAGGGGCCAGGCTATACCCTTCAAACGCCTGTCCCTAGTGTCAGATGTCTGCCAGTGAGCCTCCACTTTCTAAAGGTTCCACAGCCTCCCAGAATAGTGCCACTGGCCGGGGAACAAGTGCCTGTGGGAGACATTTGATATCTAAGCCGTAGTATTGCATCCTGATTCTAAAGGTTCATAGTTGTCTTATAATACAAAATGCATTTGGGCCAACTTCAAGAATACTCATAAACTCAATAGTTCCAACATGTTCAAGGATTGGATCTAAGTATAGAGTTTTGTTTTTGAGACTCAGGAAAGTCCCTTAGCTGTGAGCCCCTGTAAAATCAAAAGGAAAGTCATGTATTTCTAGACTGCAAAGGTAGAGTAAATGTGCCCATTCTAGAAGGGAGAAATGGGAGGATGGAAGGAGAGATTAAATTAGAGGGAGACTGAACCTCAGCAAGGCACTGGGTGCTTTAGCCCTGTGTGGCCTGAAATGCTCGTGGAGGTATGATCTGAGTACCAACAGACACAGAGAGTTCCACTCCTGTGGCCTTGCCATTTGCAGCCCATGTGACCTCTCTCTGGGGCTAGCTCCACCTACAGCTTTCCTTGGGAGATGTCCCATGGTCCAAGGGTCTCTACTGCAGCTTAGGCTTCCTCCTCGGAGACTCTGCCCTATGAGATGCTCCTTACAGGAAACGCAACCCTGAATTACATGGCCTCACAAGCTTTCCTAATCTAGGCATATTTTTTTTCATAATGCCATAATTCTTGTATACTGCATGTATGAAAATCTCGCACCATGTGGTCAACACTAAGTTTCACCGATTACTTCTTACGTATCATGACCGCAGTGACTTCTGAGTGACCTGTGACAACACTTCTCTAAGCAGCCCTGTTCAAGCAGGGTGCCCTGCAGCTATGTCCTTTAAAGAGAACTCTTTCAAATGAGCAAGCAGTTTTACGTGCCTGTGATGTCTGGGGTCTCACCAAATCTTGAAATTCACTAAAAGCATCCTCTACATCCCAGTGCAAACCATTTGACTTCTTCCTTATGGTGCTTATCTCAAGTAACTATGGCAACCTGTCACACTTGCTTTGGCAGGTTGAGATGTTTTTCTTTATTGGCCAAATAGTTTATTTTTCATATATTTCTACTCTAATTTTTATTCGGACTCCACTGTAAACCTGACTAAAGCAGTCAGCCATAACCATACCATAGCCTGAATGCTGTGCTGCCTTGAATTACTTTGGAATTCAGCCTCTTTATAATTTCCAGAACATAGTTAAAATATAGGCAAATTCTGTGCCAAAACATGTAAACGGAGACTGTTCATTTGTGTTCTGGCCACCCAGACCCAAAAAATCACACAGAAATTATATGCTTCATGTATATTTCTGGCTAGCTCTTACATCTTAAATTAACCCATTTCTATTCATCTGTGAATCATCACATTACCTGCCAGTAAGATTCTGTGTTCCAGTGTCTTTCTCCTTTGGCAACTACATGGCGGCTCTCTTACTCCACCTACTCTCTCTCTATATCTCTGTTCGGATTTCCCGCCTGGGTCTATTCTGCCAAGCCATTGGCTGTAACAGTTTTATTCATCAACCAATAAAGCAATACATATAAGGAAGGACATCATCTCCCCTTTTCTGTATAATTAAAAAGGAAGGTTTAAACTTCATAGTAAAATTACATATAACAAAACAGGTATCAAGCAAGAAATACAGTTACAGTATTTCTTTATGAGTCTAAATTTTCATATCTAATTTATCTTTTATCATAACTAAGGAAAACTATATAACTGTCTTCAACTCCAGCAAAGACCCCGGAAGGATATAATATTATCTAAGTTAACAGGAAGTGCATTGTAAGCAACTTCCAAAACACTAGAATTGACAAGAGACATCTTGCTGCCTGGACAATCACCCAAAGATTTTCTATAATATTGGAGCACCCATCTTCAGCCTACAGGCCCATAGTACCTGGCAGACTTTTTCATGAAGCAGGAAATTTGAAAGACTGCTTTGCCTGTATTGCCAGTTTGTCAGTCACTTTCTTCTGTGTCCTATAGAATGCCTGGCAGTTTCCTCTGTGAAACAGGAACCCTGAAGGATCATCTTGTCTTTTGGAAAATTTAGCAGTCATTTTTCTGTAGGTCCTGCATGTCCAGTTCATACAGCAAACCATCAAGCAGTCCAGGCAAAAGCAGTTTCTTGCCCAAATGGCTAGCAAACTCCATAAGGAGCCTCTTTGATGCCCATCATCCTCTTGAAGTAGATTGGTGCTACCAGGAGCAGATGTGTCTCATTGTCATGAAAGTCCTAGGTTAACAGTTAAATGCCATATTCTATAGGTCTTCGAAAGGTTTGAAGAATACCTACCCATGAAAACTTAACTAACATGACTACAAGTTTGACTGTTATAAAAGGCTATCTATTTACCTATAATTTTTAATTATACAGTACATTTTAATGAGCTGTATAAAGATGCCTTAAACAGGAGTAGATATATGAATATAACAAAATTGACCTTAAATTGTATCAATAAACCAAAGTCCATCCCAATGCAAAGTATTTATCTCTATATCATACCCCCTTATTGTTTTAGAAATTGATTGTGCCCATTAATCAATTATAATCAATCCTTTTAAAATAAAAATTAATCAATTATAATCAATCTTTTTAAAATAAAAAGTAACATTTATAAACAATCATTTTGGGAATTTGGGCATTGTTTTCTCCAAACTGCTTCCTGCTGTTTGTCAGGCAGAATATTTTTAGGGTTTATGGAGACAATTCAGGCAGAGTCTTCTTCCATTGAACCACATTAGCCTGGAAGGAATCCACAGGTTCTCATCTTCTGTGGAAACAAAAGCAGAACCTCTTTTCCAAAGCAATATATTCTTAAATCCAAAATTTGAATTCAAGATACCTTTATGTTGGTTTAACTTAGCAGTCCCCAGAATCAAATGTCTCTCTGCAGTCAAAAAAAAAATCAAAGAAAACACAATAATATACATAATCCAGACTCTCTGTGTATTTTCCATCTTTATGTGACTTACTATTTTACTCTATTTTTAATATTTAATTATCTTTGCTCCTTTAATCTGTTAATTTCTGTACTCTTGTCTATACTCTTTTTCCTCTTTCTCCCAAGCCTGTGTATAATTTTTTTTTTTTTTGGTTTTTCGAGACAGGGTTTCTCTGTGGTTTTGGAGCCTGTCCTGGAACTAGCTCTTGTAGACCAGGCTGGTCTCGAACTCACAGAGATCCGCCTGCCTCTGCCTCCCAAGTGCTGAGATTAAAGGCGTGCGCCACCACTGCCCGGCTATACACACTGTGACCCGTTCAGAGGTTTATTTTTGTCTAAATCTGTCTTTATCACATATCTGTAATCATTTTCCAACAAGGAGTGCCTTTTTCTTTTAATTCCTAAGTGGGTATGGCTAGGACCAACTCCATGGCCTTGCCTGTTGGCTCTGCCCCATCCAACATGGTGGAGGTTTGTTCATTGCCACTGTGGGCCATGCTCACTGCCTCAGCTCCAGGGGTGCAGCAGGTCTATGTCACAATTAACTGGAACCATATCCAGCACTCTGCTCACAAACCCCATTTAAGTGCAGGACCTCCCAAAAGAGCCAGAATTCCTGCTGCCAGCTCAACAGGAATCTGGTTCTCAGAGGAGCCAGCCGTGCAGTTTTGCTGCTAAGGCTGAATCAGGAAGCCTTATCCTAAAAGAATCATGACTCTGCTCACTGCTAGCAAACTGAACCTATCTGAAAAAAATGCTGCTACCAAGAAGCTTAACTCTGTTCTTTTGTGTCTAGAATTCCTTCCCAAGCTCTCTCAGGTTTTATGTGGATGTAGCTGGTCCACATTGGCGCCATTTTGTAATCGTACCAAAGAATTCCACAATATCCTGAAATGGAGTATAACAAAGGTTTATTTATTTGGGGATAAACTCAGTAAGGATAGCAATCCACAATCCTCTCTGTGCACTGGTAACTGGAGCCAAATCCAGCAGCAAAGAGAGCTGGGTACGCTTCTTGTCTGCCTTTATAGTACATGAGACCACACCCAAAGTGGGCTGGTGTCTTAAAGGCTATTGGCTGAAGGAGTTCCTACCACAAAAATGTGGCACAAATAGTCTCTAGTCCGTTTCTCAGTGGAGTCCTTGTTCCCATCCCAAAGAGCAGAAGCTCAGTCTCACCAACCGCATTTCTCTCAGCTCTCAGATCTCAACACACCCACAGGAATGAACCTAAGGCTTACTTACAGTGTTCTAAAGCTTTTCTTCCTTTTTAAAAATTATATTTTTGTTTATTTTTGATAATGTCATACTTATATACAAGATACATTGTATCTTGATCATAGCTCCCCACAGCTCCCCACTCCTCCTCTTCCCAGTTCTTTCCTAACACAAACACCTCCCACCCCCATGTCTTAACTCTTTTTATAACCTACTGGGTCCCTGCATATATATGGGGACATCGATTAGAGCATGGGTAACTCACTAGTGATGACAACCCCTGAAGAAAAATGACTTCGCCTCCCCCAGCAGCCATCAACTTCCAGTAGCTCTTCAGATATAAACCCACTCATCCATGTTGAATATTGTGGCTTGATCTTGTGTAAGTAATCACTGCTGCTGCGACTTAATGAGTGTGATGGCCGTTTCCTATCCAGAGGACAGCATTTTATAGCGCTCTTTCCTACCCTGTATCTTCTCTTTCCTCCCTTTCTTTCAGAATGTTCCCTCAGCCTTGGGGAAGTTACTTATTCTCAGCATTTTTATCAGTTATGTATGAGTCTCTGCTTAAAGGGGGTGGGCTTCTCTGAAAAGCAGTTGAGATTAACACTAGTCTATGGATATGAACAAATTTTTTGGCACCATGTCTATTTAGCAAAATAACAATAGAGGGCTCCTTCTCGTTGTTTTGTTTTGTTTTTTCTTTTACCAGTTTATAGGATCAGGAGTGAATTCCTATGCAACAGACTTCAAATCCAATCAGAAGCGGTTGGGTTATTTCATAGTAGCCATGGCCCTATTGTGCTAGTAGATACATCTTGCCTGTTAGGTCAGTATCATAGGGTGCAGGGTCTACTGCTGGGTAAGCCCATTGATTCTTTTTCTCCCCCAGCAGCCTGCATAGCACCTTCCAGCAGGGAGGAAGTTTTCAGGTCAGTTCCAGATTTCTCTGTGTTCTAAACAAAAGTGTGTGGTGTCTTCGGCAATAGGTCTTACCTTCTAGTTATGGTGGGCAGCAAGAGCAATGGCAGTAGCCTGTGTCATTTGGGAGCCTCTAGAGCTTCTGGAAGGGTTTTTCTAGTCCACATTTCCAAATTCTCCCATGTTTTTCCCACAAGCTATTTCCAAAGGCCTAAGAACCACATATCCAGGTTTGGCAGAAGCAACAACCTCACTTCTCCACTACCAATTTCCTGGATTAGTTTTTTTGTATATTTTGTATCACTGTTACCAAGGAAGCTGGCAGAAACAGTGTAATGGAGGAAAGATTGTTTTGGCTCACTGTTTCAAGAGTAAATTCATGTTAACCAGAGTGTATAATAGAGCCTATTCACATCATGGCCCACCAGGAAGCAGAGAGGGAGCTCTGGAACCAAGGCCTGAGCCTTGACCTTCAATGGCAGTGGTTTTATCCCTAAAGGTATTATAACCTCCAGAGTAGCACCCTCATCTGGGAAGCAGGCCCTTTAAACACTGTGGAGGACATTTGACATTCAAGCTGTATCAATATCAGTTCTCCAATTTTAGGATTGTTTTCATGTAATCCTCATCTTGAAGATACATTTTCCTTTCTATAAGTCAGTGTGGGGACCTAAGTTTGATCTCCAACATCCACTTAAAAATCGGGAGTGGCCAAACAAGTCTATAAGCCCACCTCTGGGGATGTAGAAAAAAAAGGTCCCTGGGGCTTGCTGGCAGCCAATCTGAACCAATTGGTGAGCTCCAAATTCAATGAAAAATGGTGTCTCAAAAAACAAGATGGAAGCCGGGCGATGGTGGTGCACGCCTTTAATCCCAGCACTCAGGAGGCAGAGGCAGGCGGATCTCTGTGAGTTCGGAACCAGCCTGGTCTACAGAGCTAGTTCCAGGACAGGCTCCAAAGCCACAGAGAAACCCTGTCTCAAAAAAAAAAAAAACCAAGATGGAGATCTGTTAAGAAGAGACCCATTGTCAACTTCTGGCCCCTACCCATGTGCACAGAATTGAATGAATACATACATATGCACACACAGAGACACATGCATACACACATACAACATGCACACGCACTCATACACACAAATGAGGCTTATAAACATTACAGAAAATGTCAAGGTTTTAGGAATTTTGTGACTGTGGAAACCAGACCCTGTGACCTGCGGCCATGGCCATTCTTAAAGCATTTTTGTTGTATTTGTTTTTTCATTTGCTTCTCTAGTCCTGGAAATCAAACCCAGGGCCTTGTGCATACTCCGTAAGTATCTATCAGTGAGCTACACCACCATCCCTCTTTGTCATGTTTAATTTTGCCTTAGCAGAACAGTGTAAACTATAAGTACACGTTCTCTGAGGGAGAGACTCCATTAAGCACCTCCACTCTGCCACCTGCCTGATGGCCTGGCATCATTCTCCTTGTCAAGTGGAGATTATTTTTAAAAAATAAAACAAAAGAGAGAGAAGAGCTCGCCTCATGGAGCGTGCAGGCTCTGTCAGCAGTACTTGGTATATTTATGACACAGGAAGGGCCAGCTCTTAATTGCTTTTATTAGCTGCCTGTAATTAGTGTTGTGTGTCAGCTGCTTTTGGGAGGGAGAGTTATGTGCCTTTGTGAGGTCAAATTTTTCCCAGTGTTTAAAGAATTTCTTCTTTTTTCTTTCTTTTACTTTCTTTTTGGTGTGTGTGTGTGTGTGTGTGTGTGTGTGTGTGTGTGTGTGTGTCAGTTACTGCATGCATGTGGAGGTCAAGGGGACGACCTGCAGGCATCTGTTCTCTCCTTCCCCCCACTGGGTCCCAGGGATCAAATTCAAGTTAGAGGGTCTGGCACGGTGCCTTTGCTCACTGTACCATCTCATCCACCTACAGTTTATTTGTTTTTGTCTGCTGGCTTTTGCCACTTTGCATAGTCTTCTTGACAAAAAGCAATCAACTTGTAAACAGTAAAACACAAGTTTTACGCAGACACATCAATGAGTAGCTCATAACTGTGGGGAGTAGATGATGATGACCCTCGCTCCTTTCTAAAGATGAAGTTTTACAGGGACCAGACTTTGCCCGTTCATTTACATTTGGCTCCTGGCTGCTTCTACTATATGGAGAGATGAGTTGCAATAACACCTCAACCACTTACTTTATCCCTCTTTCTCCAAAATGTTTGCCATCCACTGCTTATAGACCATTCGTGCCCCCTCCTCTGGGAGTTCCAGAGGAGCCTTTTAATCTTGCTACTGAACTCAGTGCTACCTTCCTCCTGGCAGAGCTACTGGTGCTGAATGGCTCAGATCCTGTGGCTGAAGTTGCCATTCGGCAGCTCAGTGAATCCTCAAAGCTGAAGCTGAAGTCCCCACGGAAGAAAAGTACCATCATCATTTCAGGGATCTCCAAGGTAGGTGAAGGCAGCACCCCAGTCCCTCATCCACCCAGACGGTCCCCTCTACAGAGTCTAATACAGTTCCTTCCCACCAGAGAGGTAGTTACTTTGGGACCACGGTAGTCATTTGTCCTGTTGACACAGGAAGGTAGCAGCCATCTGCTTAGTAATGCTCTGAGGCTTGAGATCTTGGTAAGTCATTTCTGGAATGATTACTAAGAGAGAAAGAAAAGCACATGGTACAGGGTCTACCTTGCCGCCTCCCAAGTTCATTTTTTCCATATTACTCATTTCCAAAACATTTAAATATTTTATAATAAATATGTGTATTCCTTTTCATTACTGATAGAAACAAAGATTGTTCTGCAGAATGTTCTAGTTCAGCTCCCCTGCTCTTCCACTCTGGTAACTTTTGGGGAGCAGAAAGAGGGTGTGAACTGCCTTTGTTTGCAGCCGTGCCCCTGGAGTGCAGAGCAGGCTAGATCTTCAGTGCCAGGGGCCATGGGAGAAACTGGTTCTTTCTAGACGTTTTCAAATGTAGATGGAGAGAGAGCGCTGCAGTAAGCGACAGTAGTTGTAGCCATGACTGGGGAGGGTGGTTGGGTCTTACAAGGCAGGCAGGAGAGCATGTTGGAAATGACTCTCTTAGTTGCTGGCAGGTGCCAGTGATGAGTCATGATAGGTAGTGATATACACAGTATTGTGAGTATCCTGAATCCAGGACTTCAAAAGAAAGCTCATGATGGCCTTGAACACCAAGGCAGGGGGAGTCTCTTCTTGGCTTCTTCAGTCACCAGAATATGAGGGGCAGATCTCTGGGGCCAACGAGGCCAAATAGTGGAAGCTTTTATTCAGTCTGGGTTAATAAGCAAGACCCATGATCATCTCTCTACTTTCTGGCTTTGCCTCAGAATCATCAGATGATCTTCATCTTTAATACCTGTAGGCCACTTTGATTATTAGTTTTATTGGCATATAGACTGCTGTATTGGTATCATATCATGCACTTCTGTAAGCTGTCACTTAGCAAAGCTACTTGTGTGACTGCCACCCAGGTTAAGAACAGCAAGGGTGCTGCGTCTTTCAGTCATTGCTGTTGAGCCACTGTCCCAGCTTTCCACATTACCTATTAGTTTAGTGCCTGTAACTTTACAAACAAATACAGTCCGTAAGAGGACCCATCATCTTCTGGTTAATCTCTACTTTGAGACAGAAAGGTGCTTAGTAACAAGAGTGTAAAAGACTAAATCTGCCCAAGTTTATGCTCTTTGCTGAGCTATACCTTATCTACTTTGAAGAAAGTGATAGTCCTTGCCACTCACCTTCTGGGGTTCCCTTACTGATAGGTGTGCAGTAGGAAGTGTGTTAACTCTTCTCCAGCACCCACAGCACCCTCCAGACCACCTCTGGATGCCTTGTGGCTCTCTGACTTGGCTAAGATGGAAACGTATTTTATAAGCATTTACCATGTAACACAGGGGCCTTTGGGGGCTAGCTGTCCTGGCTACTGCTTGATATATCTAGTCACAATGCCTTGGGAGGCGATATTCAGGTGGTGTCGAACCCTCTCTGTCTTCCATGTGCTCTTGTTACATCCATGGGCTGGTTTGTCATTTACCCTCAGCCCTGTTATACATCTCCCCTGACAGACCTCACTGTCTCAGGACCACAATGCTGCCCTCATGCTGGACTATGCAGCTTCTATGGACAGCACCAAACAAGGGGATGCCCCATCCACTCTGTGCCCTCAAGAAGCAGCTGCAGCCTCTTCCACCTCCCCACCTGAAGATGAGCCCGCCCAGGCCCTACCTGCCCTCAAGCCTAGAGAGGATGATTTAGACTCCTGGGACCTGGAAAAGGAACCCCCAGCAGCAGCATGGAGTGGTCCAGCCTTACAGGAACCAGATGGGGACGAACTGTCAGAGAGCTCTTTGAGTGCTTCGGAGCTTGGAGCCATCAAGAAGCATAAAGGTACCCGTTCCCAAGCCCCCCAGCTTCTCTCTTGGGCTTCCCTCTCTGTGTTGTTGCTCCCATGCTGGCCTCCCTTCCTTTTGTCCTCTCTGAGGCTGTCCTGGCTTCATCCCCTCCCTCCCAGTATGCTCAGACACTGAGAGCTGGAAGGCAGGTAGGAAGCCTGCATGTGAGCAGCTGGGGCTTCATCTTCTCATCTGGGGCCACTGTGTTTTCATGCCTCCAAGCACCCTCCCTGTCTGGCTCTCTCCATCTGGAAACAGAGCTATCCAAGGCATCAGAGTACCACGAGGAGTTAGGTGCCATAATGTCCAGGGACAGAGCAAAGTGAGCAGAGATTGGCATCTAACCTTACTTGCTCCTCTCAGTCTCTTCTTCCAACTAGAACCAAAAGAGACCTCACCACCTGGAATCAACAAGATCTATAAGGCAAGAATCCCTCCAGAATAACTACTCACTGACTTGATACACACATAGTAACGAAGTCATTTGTTAGCACAATCAGTTTGTTTTCCTCATGAGCAATGAGCCCTTATTTCAGAGCCTGGCATTTCTTGTGGGTGGACACTTGGACCTAGACCTTTGGGAACAGTTCCAGGACTTGGGAGATTTCAGACTCACTGAGCTTCACCTCTAAGACCTAGAGACCATCCCTAATATCCATGTCCTCAAAAAGATGAGTGCTGAAAGAGGCACCTGAGTCAACCCAGGAGCTATGGTGGAACTCAGATCCACTCCTAACTCTGCCTTATCTGGGGCTCCAAGGCCCACTTACTTCCAGCAGATTTCTCAGGATTCTCTTGAAGTGCACTGGGCACAAAGCTTAGCCATCCCAGGTGTTAAGAATCCTGGCCAACTGCTTCTGCTAGAGACAGGTGGGGTCTCCTGCTGGGCAATTTTGCCTCATGGAGGACATAGGTACTGTTTGCAGACAGCTGCGGTGTCATAGCCAGGAAAAGTAGTACTATTGGCCCGTAGGGGGTAGAAGCTAAAGGTACCACACTCTTTAGGGAGCATGGCACAGACACCACCACACAGTGGAACACAAGTCCCAGGTGCTGAGGTTAAGCTGTTGCTGTTTAGCTTCTTGCCTGTGACTTGTGCCCTTTGCCAAATGGATAGGGGGAGGAATTGAACATTAAAAGGAGAAAGAGGGTGTTCCTGGGGAAGATTTCATATCACCCCAGCCTCTGTTTCCCACAACTTGGCCTTGGGGACCCTCGGTTGAACACTGTACCTTCCCTGGGTGAGCTGTGTCCCAGGGTATCAGGTGGACTGTCTACTGACTACCCCATGTGCATACTCTGACCTGGTCTTTGTCCTGGGATCACAGAAGCCTCTGGGAGGTTGCTGGGAAAGTCAGTGAGCAGGGGAGAACAAGGAATACTCGGGTATATCCTGTCCTCCACTTGTTTGAGTTAATAGTCTATACATTCATGTCCCTGCAGAACCCAAAGCTCCCTCTGTGCCCTCCAGGTTTCTAAGAGATGCCAAGCCTACCACCCCTGTGCATGTACCCACCGCTCTTTTTCTTCCTTCCAGCCTTTCCTGCTCCTGCTAGCTTTGGTCTCCCTTGGGGTACCCTCCTTGCTGTGCACCTAACATCCTTCTCCCTTCACTGGCCAGATGGAAGAATGCCTCTTAGGAGTCTGGATGTCTGTCACATCTTCTGGGGGCTCGAAAAGCCTATTTGCATGAGAGCTTCCCCCAGAGGCTGGGCATTGGGGGTCTAAGCATGTTTGACTGATCTGGGAGCTGAGGTTGAACCTGCCCTCGGGTACTTGAAATGCCTTGACCTAAAGTTTTCTGAAAGAGAGTATTTGGCAACATATTAAAAAATTATTTTGTAGAGCTCAGGCATGGTAGCACATGCCTTTAATACTAGCACTTGGGAGACAGAGGCAGGGGGATCTCTGAGTTTAAGGCTAACCTGGTATATATGGTGAATTCCAGGCCAACCAGAACTAAATGGTGGAAACTTGTTTTAAGGGGGGGGGGGGGACTAGAAGGATGCTCAGTGGGCAAAGTGTTTACTATGCAAGCATGAAGAACCAAGTTCAGATTCCCAGTACCCATGCAAAAACATATACATCTGTAATTCCAGTACTAATGGAAGACAAAGACATAAGGATCCCGGGAGCTCTCTCTAGCCAGACTAGCCAGTGGGTGAGCTGCAGGTTTAGTGGGGTATTCTGTCAAAAACTGTGGTGGAGAAAAATAGAGGAAGATACCTCATATTAACCTCTAACCCCCACACAGATATATAGGTGACTACACCTGCAATATGCTTCCCCCCCACCACACACATACGCTTAGTTTATATCCTGCAGTTTCTAGAAGCTTTGTACTTAGCCTGAGATGTTGGCAGAATGTTAATAAGTCTAAGTTGGGTTGTCAAACCATTTCATTTCATGATATTTTTTTCAATACCAGTACTACAGGAAATGGCTTGGTGGGGTTTAGTTGGTTCTTTGTTTGTTTGTTTTTTTTAATTTATTTTATGTGGGTGTTTTTTTAAAATTTATTTTATATGGGTATTTTTTTTTCCTGAATGTATATCTGGGTACCACTTGCATGCCTAGTGCCTTCAGAGGCCAGAAAAGAGTATCCCTTTCCCTGGAATTGGAATTATAGGTGGTTGCAGGCTACCATGTGGGTGCTGGGAATAGAACCTGGGTCCTCTAGAAGAGCAGCCAGTGTTTGTAACCTCTTTTTAAAATTTTACATACCAATCCCAGTTCTCACTCTCTCCCCTCCTCCCATTTCCTTCCCCTATCCCCCACCCCACACCACCATCCACTCCTCAGAGAGGGTAAGGCACATTGCTTTGGGGAAGGCCCAAGGCCCTTCCTACTGTATCTGGGCTGAGCAAGGTATCCATTCAAAGAGAACAGGTTCCAAAAAAGCCAGTACTTGCAGTAGGGATAAATCCTGGTGCCACTGCCAGTGGCCCTGCAGTCTGCCCCAGCCATACAACTGTCACCCACATTCAGAGGGACTAGTTTGGACCTATGCTGTTTCCTTCCCTGTCCATACTTAGATCCACCTGGAAAGGGAAATAGAAAAGATGGCCTGACAAAATTGGGATACTAGGGTGGGGGGAGTAGGGAGGGCAGAAGGAGAAGAAGAGGGGAGAAGTGGGGGAGGAGAACTTGAAGGAACAGGATAGTCAAGGAGGAAGGACAGAGATGAGAGCAAGGAAAGAGATATTTTGATTCAGGGATCCATTATGGGGTTAGCAAGAAACTGGCACTAGAGAAGTTCCCAGGAATCCACGAGGATGACCCCAGCTAAGACCCTAAGCAATAGAGGAAAGAGTGCCCAAACTAACCTTGCCCTGTAGTCAGACTGATGAATATCTTAAATATCACCATAGAACCTTCATCCAGCAACTGATGGGAACAGAGGCAGAGACCTGCATTGGAGCACTGGACTGAGCTCCCAAAGCCCAGTTGAAGAGTGGGTGGAGTAAGAATATGAGCAAAGAGGTCAAGACCCTGATGGGGACCCCCACTGAAACAGTTTACATGAGCTCTTAACTTCTTAGCCATCTCTACAGCCCCCAGGGATTGGTTTTAAACCAAGATTTACATGACTTGCAAACCATCTGCATCTTCTAGTATAGTCAGGAGAGTGTTGAAGGCTTTGGATTTCCATGGAACTGGAATTCTCCTGGACTCTTGCTAAATGGGAATTTATATATTATATTTCAGCCAAAACAGAAAATTGATTTCCCAAATTCAATTTAAGTTTTTATTTTATTTTTATTTTCTAGACAGGTTTCCCTGTAGTTTTTGGTGCCTGTCCTGGAACTAGCTCTTGTAGACCAGGCTGGTTTCAAACTCCCAGAGATCCACCTGCCTCTGCCTCCCGAGTGCTGGGACTAAAGTCATGCGCCACCACCACCCAGCTATTTTAGGTTCTAAAAGCACTGGCAGGACTGGAGATGTAGCTCAGTGGTAGAGTGCTTTGTATAGCATGCATGAGGTCCTGGGTTTGTTTCCAGCACTTGAAAAGAAAGTACTGCTGCAGCTGTGTGATAATAAGCCCACTGGAACTGTACACATGGGTCTGGGTGGTAAATTTTGTCCTGTGTTCATCACAAAGGCCCTTAGAAAGATTTGAGAAAAAAAACTGGAAAGAAACGTTGCCAAATATCTTGGATGGCAAACTTGCATGTGTGTGCTTAAAAATGCATATACATGTACATGCATGTACAAATAGGAGCATGACTGCCCATGTTCACATATGTATGTATATACGCATGTAATGTATGTGCATGTGTGTATGAGTCTCTGCTATGTGTGCATGTGTGTGCCTGTATACAAGTGTGAGCATGTGTGTGCATTAGTGTACTCAGGTGTGCATGTGAATGCGTGTGTAGGCATGTGTGTGCACTGTGATACAATGACTCCAAGCTTTAACTTTCATTCTGACTCTGTTCTTGCGTGCTCTTCTTTTTGCCTCTCCACATCTCTGCATCTCGTGCTCGTTCCCTTTCACTTAAGAGGATCACTATGCCAACCAGAATTAATTATCTGCACAGTAAGTTATTTTTCATCTTGCATTTTTAAAACATTCTGTGTAATTGACTATGTAGAGAGTACCGGCAGAGTGAAGGGTTTCCCACTGCCTGACCTTTCCTGTGGCTGGTTTTCTGTGGTCTTGACTTCTAAGTAGATTGTCACCTTCATCAGCCATCAGACAGGACACTTCCTCTGTCCTCTGATGGTGCAAAGCCACCTTGCTGTGATGGCTTCAGCAAGGTATCACCTGGGCAGCCTGGCTGGGATAAGGGAGCCTGGCAGAGCTTTACTGGTTTGTTGTCTCTTGAGTTGTCTCTTCTATGCAGGTCTGTCTGAGACTTCTTTTGAGATCTGAGGTTGCTTTTGGACACCAGAGAACACGCTTTCAGGTTGCCAGGGCCATTGTCTTCCTACATGCAGATTTTAATAGAGATTCTCCTATTGGCTATTTATATCGGCCCCTCCACAGAAATAATAGGATAAATCTAGGAATGTGACAGCAGGGCTAGAATTTAGAATAATTTTCAGATTCCTTTCTGTGTCTATCATGCTTCAGTCTTCTTGGGGGTGTTTTTAAAGGGGAGACTAACACCAGGAAGAGAATTTTCCCCAGTGCCAGCTCCCCATTTAAAAACTGTGTGATTTGCCTCAGATTTCACATAACTTCAAATGCAAGTTTGAAAACCCAGTGTGTGAAAGTCAAACCAGTACAGCCAGGGCTCATGTCTCCTTAAACACTGGAGGCTTTTTAATGTCCACAGACTTACGCTAAGCAACACCCCCAGGAAGGCCAGTGTGATATTTTAGCGTGTGGACACTCACATAATGACAACTCAGGAGAGTTCCCTTCTTAAGACTTTGTGCATGGAGCCTTCCTACTCCTACACATATGCTCCTTCATATGACTTCCTGTGAACTGCGGTCATCTGATGTGCTAGAGAGCTGAAAAGCTTATCTCTGTGCGTGACCTCCATTTATCCATTCCTCACCAGTGTCTCTGTGCCTCTCATCCTGACTGATATATATATATCTGTGACCATGGTTCTTCCAGAATTATTTGTCTCTAATGGTAATTGTGGTGATGAGGGTTAAACACATAGTAAATGTGTTAGTTCATAACTGGGAGTACGGTTCTGTGGTTCTGTGGTAGAGTTTATCTGGTACCTGTTAGATGTGAGTTTGATATCCAGCACCACAAAAGAGAGACAAAGATCTCTGTGTGATTTGTGTGTGTGTGTGTGTGTGTGTGTGTGAGAGAGAGAGAGAGAGAGAGAGAGAGAGAGAGAGAGAGAGAGAGAGAGAGAGAACTTATTTGAGTTATTTCTCACATGCACAAATGAACTTTCCTTGTTGGAATGTCCCATCCTCCCCACATCCTCGTATCCTTCTTTGGAGACAGGATTCTTCTGGAATCCTGCCAAAGGCCATGCCAGTGCCTTGATCTGCCCACTGTGTCTGTATGCTCCTCCCTGAGACCATGAGGCACCCTTTGCTCTAGACACCAGGCAGCCATTTCTCAAGGGTGGGTCCCATTGACATTCAAGGCCAGAGCTTCTGAGCTTCCCCTAGAAGCACAGAAAAGCTAGACCTGGGAACACTGGTTTCAGGAGCCAACTCACCTTAGGCCCACACATATGTCATTGTGGGACCCAAATAGTCGCTTCTCCAATGCAGTGAAGGTTCCCCCAGACTCAAGAGTGCAAGCCTGCTGAGACAGTATCAGCACCCATATCAAAGGAATTCCCTTCAGTCTGGAAGACCATGTCATCCTCATAGAAGTCATAATTTCCAAGGTCTTACAAACCAATGCAGGAAGATTGTCATGTCAGTGCATAGCATAGGATAGCATCCATTTCTGACGGATGCTGGAAAGTGAAGTTTAGCACACCAGCAGAGGGACTGCAGCGATCATGAGGGAGGCTGGAAGAACAGAAAACAACATTGCTATAGGCCGCATCGTGGTGTGGGACCCGAGAACAGGTGCGCGTCTGCTGAATGCATACTGCAGCTTAAACCTTGGACATTTGTAGAGATCACAACAAACACACGCTTAAAGCCTTCCTTTTTCTTTCTTCTAAATCTTTCTGCAGTTGATCTTAGCCAAACAGCTGAGAAACAATAAAACTTAAGACCCTCAAGTCAGTCAGTCTTACGATCTTGTTAAAAGTCTTTGACACTTCAGGGCCGGAATTTGACTTTAGGTATTTATGCTGCAGTTTCTCTTGAGGAAATTGTAGTGATGGCCAGGAAGTGTGACGATTATCTTTTAAAACTGTTTGAAAAAAAGATAATTTTAAAAAGCTGTTTGAGTATAGTCACCCTGTGCCTGTCTTCATGGTCTTCCTGCCTTAACCTGGACGAATTCATGTTTGTCCCTTGTGAGTGAGGTACCTGTGTTGTCTTAAATGGTAGCTTTATGATCTTTTATTTCTATACAAACCTGAGATTGGAGTGTTTAATGAACTGGCTTCTTCTGAAGACAGGAGGAAGAAACCGCCCTGGCCTTTCCTAGCTTCAGGGCTTTGCAACAGTCCGTGGACTTCCTTGCCTTATAGATATCTCTATCTTTACCTCCTGTCCTCCGCATCATTTTCTCTCTGTGTCTCTTCAAATTTCCCTTTCTCATAAGGCCACCAGACATCAGGAATGTTTTATTAGGCCCATCTTAATTATCCCCTTTTAATTTGATCACCTCTGGAATGACTCCATCTCCAAAGGGTACATTCTGAGATTCTGGGGGCTAGGAGTTCAACATAGGAACTTGAGAACAACACAGTTCAGCTCATAGCACTATATTGTTCTAAAATACAGTCCCCACCCCAGGCTAGGCTTCAGTCCAGGGACATGCAGAGTCCGTCCTACCAAGGGTTCTGGGGTCTACAGTTGGCCCAGGGCATGGATTATTATGTTCTTTTTCCCAGGCTTCCCTTTACCCTCCAACCTCCTCTACTTCAAGTGTGAGTCCCCCCGCTGTTTGTGTTCTTTGGGAACTCCAAAGCTAACCTAGAACAAAATCTAGGAGGTGCTTGTAAGTCTGAAATCCTCACAGACCCTCCTTCCCACCTCTAGCCCAGGTAACGTAGAGCTTAGAAACCACTCAAAGCCAGGAGGGCCTATGCCTAGAGCTTGGTTCTCTGCCTGCCTCATGCTTTTGATATGACAGAATTACCTACACGAGTGTCTTTGTATTCATGCACGAACCAGCTCCAGTCATGCCCAGCTGGAGGTTAGTACCCAGCCATCCAAACACTAACTGGTGATTGGCCTCTTCCTCAGAGACAAGACTCACTCTAGGAACAATCCCTCTCACCTGTGGCAACACCAGGCTGTGGCTTGGAGCAGAGTTGTTTGCTTGACCATATTTACCTCCTTTTCCTTCTCTTTCCAGCATCCCCAGACCCTAGCAATTGCTCTGGGATAAATGTGAAACTCTGTCCTAACTCGCTTCATGACAAGCAATTTGTTTGTTAAAGGAGAGAGTTTTAAACATTTTCTGGCAAATTTGTGCAGATTAAATTAGCTTACTCCTCTGAGGCAGTCCAGCTTTTCTGCTTCTGCCAATAGGACAAGGAAGACTCATCACTAAAGTCAGGCTGCCATGGTGACTGTTTGTTTGTTTGTTTTGGGGGTTCTTTTATTTGTTTTGTTTTTGTGGTTTGTTTTTGATTTGGGGTTTCTCTTTGTAGCCCTGGCTGTCATAGAACTTGCTCTGTATACTAGGCTAGCCTCTAACTCAGAGGTCTGCCTGCCCTTGTCTCCCTAGTAGTGGGATTAAAGTACACCCCACCCACCCAAGGTGGCTTTTTAAAGCAACCAGCTTCTTTCTCCATTGTGAATATGGATGATAAGGAGATCCCTACCAGGTCTCCTCCCCACCCTCAGATGCTAACATGTTGGCATGTGTTTCATGTACAGAAGCACATCCATGCTTTTCCCCCATCCGTGAGCAACACAGGAGGCCATGTATGTGTATCAGGATTGCTGAATGTGGCTCATATGCCAAACAAACCGTCAAATTTAGGACAGATCTCCCTGGCTCCGTGGCCAGGTTTCTCTCTCTCTCTCTCTTTTTTTTTTTTTTTTTTTTTTTTTGGATTTTCGAGACAGGGTTTCTCCGTAGCATTTTGGTTCCTGTCCTGGAGCTAGCTCTTGTAGACCAGGCTGGCCTCGAACTCACAGAGATCTGCCTGCCTCTGCCTCCCGAGTGCTGGGATTAAAGGCGTGCGCCACCACCGCCCGGCCAGGCTTCTCTTTTGAACACAACTCCTTGAAGCAAACAATAATGAACTTCATGGGCTAGGTTGGCACTGCCCCGGCCTTGCTGGGCCTGGGTTAATAGGATGCTAAACTAATTGGTGAAAAGGTGATGTTGAGCTTCCTCTCATCTGCACTGTGCCTGCACTTGACTTTCAGGGACTGTTGTAAGCCCACAGGGGCTACCACTCTTGGCTTTCTGTTTTCTGTCCCATACACCATACTCGGCATCTGTGCCAAGGAGTTGAACCAAACAAAATCCAGGGCTTCTTTTCATTTTGTCTTGCCCACTTCTTTTTCTTTGTTTTTACTATTTTCATTGTTGGGTGAATGTGTGCTGGGAATTGAACCCAGGACCTTATGCACGCTAGGCAAGTACTTTACTACTAAGTTACATTCTCAGCCTAGCATGAGACTTTCTAGGTTGAAAATGGTCCACTAACAAGTTTCATATGACTTAGTCTAGTGTGGGTGAGTGGGTGAGCGTATGAACAGACTGGTGGATAAAATAGATATAACATCCTTGTGCAAGTCTAAAGAATGATCTAGAGTTAATTTTTAAAAATAAACCTTATTCCTCAAAGAACAATACTGTATTAAGAACACAAGCTCCATGATTTACAGGGCTCTAAGCTTGCTGTTAAGAACATATCCTTCATTCCTGGGCATACAGCATGGCCTTGCTTATTTATCACAGAGTTCCTAGTAAAGGGGAGGGGTCATAAGGGACCCCCAGCCCACCGACTCGACAGTGCAGGCTTGCCCGTCTTGCTGTTATAAGGGTCTTACTTTAACTCTGCCTCTGTGGGCAGGGCCATTCCTTGAGGGAGTGCCTGGTTTTGTTACAGGTTGTACAGGTGTCTGGGAACTTTGCTTCCCCCTTGGCCTGGGTTCATTCTCCCACAGCCCTGACCACTCCTGTGCTCCCCTCTTGCAGGAGGAATTCTAAGGAAAAGTGCCAAGCTCTTCTTCCGCCGGCGACACCAGCAGAAAGACCCAGGCATGAGCCAGTCACATAACGACTTGGTATTCCTGCAGCAGCCGGAGGGGAGGCAGAAGAAGGGGGCAACCCTCAGCCGGCTCCTGAACAAGAAGCTGCTTACCAGGCACAGAGGCAAACACACCGTGAATGGAGCCGCCAGTGAGCCCTGCACGTAGCTCGGGTTACCCCATCATCAGAGCTGGAGATGGGACCACAAAGACCCCCACCAGAAGAGCAGGAACCAGTCCCATTGGATGCGTGCTTTGTCTAGCTTGGTTTTTTTTTTCTCTCAATAATCTTGGTTTTTAAAGGGAAAAAAAAAATCTGCCTATTTGTCCAGGACGCTTCCCCGAAGACGGCTGATAATGCCGTCCAGTTTGCCAGCAGATATTCAGGGAGAACACCTGGCTCGAGCTGTCACCATGTAATCCGAGTGTTGAGGTGGACTGTAAGATAGATATTTACATCAGTAAAGGATGTGTGCTCTGATGGACTATTGATAGTAGGCAGGAGGGATCCCGGTCCACCTACTTCTTCCTCTCTCCTTCAGGGACTATTAGGGTTCATGTCTGGACCATGGCATGAGGGAAAGGTGGGCTGTGGGCTGTTGCTATAAGCAGAATGGCCACCTCACATATCTTGCTATTTAGAATTAAATAGTGCATCTGCCCCGGGGGGCAGTGGTATAGATACAGGCAGGATTTTTGAGCCATGAAGAAATTATAATAGGAAAAAGATATGCTTTGACAAGTATTAGAAGGTGTTCACTTTTGATATTAGCCATAGAAGTTAAAAACTTATGCAAACACTAAATGTGTCCTATGCAGATTATGCCAGACACTTCCAGATTTACTTGAGCCTTCATGCAGGCAGAGGTGTAGAAATTCAGATATGTTTATTTCTTATGCTAGGGTTCTGTTTTTTCCCATGGCACAGGCAGCACACTAAGCTCAAATATGCCGAGGCTGACATTGGGAGCAATGACTGATATCTTATAGGACATGATCACACACATATATGGTTCTTGCCAAATATAGTCAACAACCAAAACAAGGAACTTTTAGGGCAACTGAAGAAATTATTCTGTGTCTTGGGTGCCAGTTAGTGTTAGGCATAGAAGTTTTATAACAATGGGCCAAACTTGCAGGGATTCTTTTTATGGGCTCTTGAGAACTCAGGGACTTCTGGTCACATCTTGAGGTATCCTGGTTTTTCTTTACAGTGGGAAAATGATAAAGTTGGCACCTGGGTTCAGTATTCCCTGTATCCATAAGGTAGTGTCCCTGTCTGTGTGCCTGGTGCTGTAGATTCCTTGGGTCTCACAGCCCTCCAGAGCCACTGTTCTTAGCGTGTTTTGACCCATCAATAACATCCGTTTTCTTCCTGTAACAATGGAAGGGCTGACAGGAAGACCTGAGTTCTGTCACTGATATGAAGTCAGGAAGCTCCTTCTGGCCTCTTCTATTCATTAGAAATATCAGGGGCAAAGTCACTGTTGTTGACCAAAGATGTCTATGAAAGCCAAAATTATAGGAATATGTTTCCCCCCCCCCCCATTTTAGCAAGAGAGATTGGAAACCCGTATTAGAAATAGTTTTTCTTTCTTTCTCTCCAGTTACTCTGTTCTGGGGATTAAACCTGTGGCTTTTTGCACACTGGACAAGCCCTTCTCTACTGAACTATTTCCCTGGCCCCCTTTTTACTTTTTTATTATTATGAAGTTAGCTGGGCTGCCTTGTAATTCGTTCTGTAGCCCAATCATACCTTAAAACTCTGGTCCTCCTGCCTTGGTCTCTCAGGTAGCTGGAAGTACAGGCCTAAGCCACTAGGCCCAGTGAATTTTACTTCCAAATAAACATAGAATTAAAATGAATTTGAAAATTTTTGATGGGTGTGGTTGTTTAGGCCTGTAATCCCAGCATTTAGAAGGTGAAGAAAGGAGGATGTTAGCTTCTAAGACAGCCTGGGCTACATGAGACCCCCTTCTAAAAACAGCAACAAAAATAGAAGAAAAAGAACCTGGAAGAATCTCAGGTGGTTTTTATGTGACTTTGAGGAGACATTTTAGTATATTTTCACCTTTTGTTAAGTCACTACAAATTTCCAGAATGGAGCCATCAGTACCAAATTGGTTCCCAAAGCCAGTAACCCCCCCCCCCCCCCCAGTACTCTTTTTGGGAATGGATGTGATTTAACTGCTGTGCTTTACTTGAAGTGTTGATATTCCATACAGTGCACAGAATTGTGACACATAGCTGTCCATTCATAGAGACTGTGGTGTGTCAGGAATTCTGATTTTGATGCTGTATTTTCAGTGTGGGGTTGTAGCCCTCATCTAACATGCGTGGGGCCAGGAGAATTTGAGACACATTTTGTATCTGGGAATATCTTGATAAATCTTTACCATCTGAGCATCCCTGAATCCCACATATAAAAGTTTCAGAAATATGAAGCTCTTTGGACACTATGGTACACACAGAGTTTTGAGGTTTAGACTTTTGTGTTAGAGATGCTCAGCTTATGCAGATTTTGTTGGTTTGATTGGTTTTGATATTTATGTTTTTCAAGTGTGAAGGCATCAGAATTTTAGGTTATACTTCCTCTATCAGCAATGACAACAAAAAAGAACAAATGGTTTTTAGCCATCCTAGTCTCCAAATGACCCTGTGAGCATCCTGCTCCCGGTGCCCTACCCACATCTAAGACCTGTCCTGTAGGGTCTCCATTGAGCAGCCTTTGCTAATTGAGAACACCATCACAGCAGAGGGTGCAGAGATAGGGGACACAAACAGGTGGCTTCAGGACCTTCCTTGTACTGTGAAGTCTCTTCTCCAAGCTGTTTATCCTCTTCTGTTTCTTCATGGTATAGGGCTGAGATGAACGTCCTAAGATTATGTACCAGTTGCCCACAGCACACATGTGTAACTCACCTCTTCCTACTATCTCCACTGCATTCTTTTGTGGCTTCAGGTTCTGTCTTGATTTTTGGCAGAGTCCTAGTTTTAAAGAAATTTCTCATGAACACTAATTCAGGTGTCTGTAAATCTAGAAGCAGATCTCAGGTTGGCTGGAGTGAGCTGGCCACATTTCCCCTGTCCTTCATGCAGGGACTAAATAGAGCTGTTTGTGTGTGATGTTGGTGTAGCAGTAACAAAACTAGGGCTCTCTTGCTCTGGTTGAAAACCTACTATGAGCAAGAGGATTTAGACAAAGCACTTTATTTTAAATTTTAGTTTAAGTTCAAAACCAGCCCTGCTTCCTGGCTGTGGACGGAAGCAGGCTATTTACTGCTGACCAGTTCCAAATCAGATTTTTGCTTGGGTTTTCCCTGGCCACATTCGCAGAAAAGAGTTGCAAATGTTCTTCTCAAGCAGAAAGGGAAAGATTAATTCATATTGCTGCCACCCAAAGTGGGGTTTTTTTTGGTTAATAAGCTCAGGGCTGTCAATCTTCAACTTTCAAAGTACAAATTGATAGATGGTGGAAGGAAAACGTGTCTCTGTCACACAGAAACAGGTGTGGGTACTGACCCTGATGACAGGCACTGTCCCCACCATCTCAACAGGCCAAGACCTGAGGACCAAAGCACCTTCATGGAGACAAAGACACTGTTCAAACCAGCAGTGCAAGCTCCCATCACCTCTGGCTATTCATGTAAAATGTCCCTGTTCTGTGTATAAATAAGTATTGGAATCACGAAGCTGCCTGGTTCACTTTGCTGATGGAGAGGAGATGTGATTATCCCCGGGCTGTAAGCCATAGTTTTCTGCCCACTGTCGTGTCAAACCTCTACTGCAAAGAGAATACAAGTAAAGGCTTCCCAGGTGTGCGGTGAGCCTGATGCTGGTGAGTAGCAACTGGCATCTGTGGCAATGATTGTATTTGTTGCAGCACTTTGGATGTGGTTGTCACCCTGCACCACCCTAGGCAGCGAGACATGGCTGCAACTCTACTGACCTCTCAAGAAATAAATGTGCTCATGGAAAACATTGAGCTGACTGGTTTCCAAGTCCTGGGTTGTCCTAAGAGTACCAGGGGCTTCTCTAATATTTGAATTGCTACCATCCTTTGTCCCTTTGTATGACTGGCAACTGACTGAAAATACACACGGATACCTTCTTTGACCCTCATTCCTGTCAATGGACTTTTCATCCTTGTGTTCCTATATTTTGTGTGCTATTGAGTTCCACCAAGGCTGGGGGTAAAATTTAGGATTTTAGCAGCTTCAGAAACCTTCTGGGGAGTGATGAATTGTGGGTGCTGCAAGCCAGGATCTGTCTTGGGCCACGTCCCCCAAAGCAGTGCCTGACATGGCCTGTGAGACACATGTTTGGGGCGTGAAGGCTGGGGAGCGTTCATCAGTCTGGGTCCCTGCTATCGGTATCCCAGATGAGAGCGGAGGGAATAGGTAACAGTTTAGCCATGGGTATGTGACAATGTTTATGTTTCTGGGGTGGGATTGAGGCAACCTTGTCCCCTGCTGCAGGCATCTCATCCCCTTTGTGTTCTTCAGTTTCTATGGTCTCCTTCACTTTGCCAGGCCACAGGCACAAACAAAAGCATTGTCTTTGGAGCTGTGCTGCACTGAGGAACCACCAGGGAAACCACAGGTCGCACTCTCAGAAGCCCTCACTCTTCAGCTCTACTTTCCTATGGGACAGCACGTGAGGTAGCCAGCCACTCCTGAGCCAAGCCCCATCCATTTTCTGCATCAAAGGGGGCTTCTATTGTGGAGATGTCGTCGCTGTAATAAAAATACCTTGACAAAAAGCAGTTTAGGGACGAAAGGGTTTATTTTGGCTCATAGTTCCAGAGGGATGAGAGTCCATTATGGCGGGGAAGGCATCGTGGGCAGGAGTGTGAAGTTAGCCGCTCACATTTTTATTCACACAGAAATCTGAACAGGAAGTGGGGCAGGGCTATAAACCCTGAAAGCCCAGTGGAGTACCTTCAGCAGGGCTGTGCCTCTTAAAGCAGTGGTTCTCAACGTGTTAGTCAAACCCCTTTGGGGGTTAATGACCCTTTCACAGGGGTTGCCTGAGACCATTAGAAAACATAGATATTTACATTATGATCCATAAAAATGGCAAAATTAGTTATGAAGTAGCAACAAAAACAATTTTATGTCTGGGGTCACAATAACATGAGGAACTGTATTAAAGGGTTGCAGCATTAGGAAGGCTGAGAACCTCAGTCTTAAAGGTTCCATGGCCTTCCCAAACAGCAGCATCAACTGGAAATCAAGGGTTCAAATACTCCAAAGTCTACAGAGAACTTTTTCAAACTAAGGTCTGTTTTGTGATTACATTCCAAGAGAGGACTAGAGAACTTGTCAGAATTTACCAGCTGTCCAGGCTGATCTCTGCTGGCACCTCCAGAGGAATTCTGGGTTCCTGACAGTCCATCTTCCCTGCCTGGGTTAAACTTGGCCACTTTAGAATTCACACCTTCAGGCTCTGACTTTTCATGAAGGGCTACCAAGGGCCCACAAGGACAGCTGCCTGCCATGGCTAGTCCCCCATCTGTCAGGCTCTACTTCTGTGACTCATCTTTCTTCCCATCAAAAATATCACTGTCATGAGGATGGGCATCAGCTAGCGGCTTCCACCCATCCTGTCCCATTCACCTCATGTCAGGACTGAGTTAGATGCTGGAGGGAATGTAGGTAACATATTGTTTGGGCATCAGACATACCTACAAGTGCAGGGTGCTCTAGGTATATATATCAACCAGTGCTTCATAAAAAGGGAGCATGCAGGGTGACTCACAGGCTCGACACCAAGGTGAATAACCACATAGTAACCTCCTTGAAAAGAAGGCACCAGGCCAGACTCTTGCGGGTTTATCCACTAACCACTGCACAGCACAGCTCTGTGCTACGGCTGCCCACAATGAACATTTCCAAGTCATCCTGCATGTAACAGATTCAAAAGTGTGGCCTCTCTCTGTTGGTGCCATTGACATACTATGGCCTCCAGTCCCCAACTCTGCCTGTGTTAAATGCAGAGATTAAGGACTAGTTTAATCTGGCTTTTCTGGCACTCTAATCTTGCCTTTTAGCTATGGATACTATCAAGTGGAACTCAGTGTTGTGCACATAGTTGGAATTACCTTCTTGATTAGATTTCCCTCTTTATCTGTATAGAAGTATCCTGGTGTGTGTGTGTCTACACACATGTGTTCTTCTTGCTTGTGTTCATGGAGGCCAAAAGAGCAAGCTGATGTCCGCTATCACTTTCTACCTTATTCCCTTGAGACAGGGTCTTACTGAACCTAGTCCTGGGATGGACAAGAAGCCCCAGTGTTCCTGTCTCCATCCTGCCCCATACACAGCTCTAGTGTTGGGGCTGCAGGCATGCACAGCCCTGTTTGTGTGTTTTTACATGGGTGCTGGGATTCAAACTTCTGCCCCATGTTTGCACAGCAAGCACTTCCCCAGAGTCATCTCCACAGCCCCTGGTCAGAGAGGTGGCTGGGATGATTGTAATGCCTTGCAATGAAGTATATATATATACACACATAGATATACACACATATACATGTATGCATGTTTGATTTTTTGAGACAAAGTTTCTCTGTGTAACAACCTTGGCTGTCCTGGAACTCACTCTGTAAACCAGGCTGACCTTGAACTCAGAGATCTACCTGCCCCTGCCTCTCAAGTGCTGAGATTAAAGGCGTGTGCCACCACATCCAACTAAGAGTTTTACATTTATATTAACACAAAAACTAGAACTGAGGAGGTATGTTTCTGGGAAAATATACATCTTGGGTGTTGTGTTAGCCTTTGTTACTGTGACAAAATGCCTAACAAAGATACTGGGGGGGGGCTGGAGAGATGGCTCAGTGGTTAAGAGCATTGCCTGCTCTTCCAAAGGTCCTGAGTTCAATTCCCAGCAACCACATGGTGGCTCACAACCATCTGTAATAAGGTCTGGTGCCCTCTTCTGGCCTGCAGGCATACACACAGACAGAATATTGTATACATAATAAATAAATAAATATTTAAAAAAAAAAGATACTGGGGGGGGGACGAGAAAAGGGACGAGTGATGTTTTGGGCTTACTCATTCAGGTTCCGTCCATGGTCACTTGTTTCTGGGCCAGTGTTGAGGGTAGTATATCATGGGAGCTTATGGGAGAGGTCACCTCATGTTCAACATGAAACATAGGAAGAAACCTGGGACCAGGTATAACCTTCAGAGGCACACCTCCAGTTAGGCCCCACATCCAAAGTCCCCACTATCTCCTAAAAATGGCATCGTCAACTTGGCAGCAGGCATTTGGCACAGGAACCTGGGAGGGCAACTCATGGTTGTCTTGGTTGGTATTTTTGTTCACTTGACACAAGCGAGAGTTATCTGAGAAGAGGAAACCACAGCTGAGAAAATGTCTTCATAAGATTTACCTGTAGATAAGTTTGTGGAGATTTTCTTAGTCAGTGGTTGATGTGGAAGGCTTTGGCCCAGTGGTTCTCAACCTTCCTAATGCTGTGACCCTTTAATACAGTTCATGTTGTGTGACCCCCCCGACCATAAAATTATTTTCATTGCTACTTCCTAACTGTAATGTTGCTGCTATTATGAATCGTAATGTAAATATTTGTGGTTTTTGATAGTTTTGGGCAACCCCTGTGAAAGGGTTGTTTGACCCCAAAGGGTTTGTGACCCACAGGTTGAGAACTGTTGCCTTAGGCTATTGTGGGCCAGGCCATCCCTGGGTAGATGGTCCTGAGTGGTATAAGCCATGAGGAGCAAGCCACTAGGCAGCATTTCTCCATAGCTTCTGCTTTAGCTCCTGTCTCCAGGTTCCAACCCTGACTTCCTCAGCGATCAGTGTGATCTGAGAGATATAAACTGGAGTATATTCTTTCCTCCCTAAGTTGGTTTTGGCCATGGTGTTTTATCAAACAATAGAAAAGTAACTAATACAGTATTTAATCCTTAATGTCCTATCTCTGAACCCCAAAGGGTATTGGGCATCTTATTAATGGAAAATACATTTAGTCAACCGCGGGAGTCCCAGATATCTTAGTTTAGGTTTAAAGTTTCTTCTAAGATTCAAATGCAAAGTCTTAGCTGTAATCCCATTCCAGAGGAATGGATGCAGAGAAAGCAAAGATGGGATCAAACAAAGACCAAAGCTCAGCAGAATAGACATGAAGTTTTGTAGATCCATGCTTCTATATCCCATTGTGGAGCTACGTGAGCCCCAATGGGCTTACACAGCCGTGTTGCTCTCTGGGCTTAACTTGCTGAATGTAGCTATTTTAGCAGGTATTCCCACACTCTGGGCATCTCTAACTTCCCAGCCCCTTCAGCTTTTACTCTGCTGGCTTCAAATATTAATCATTCACTCAGGGGCTCCCCACAATTATTTTGATCCTACGACATATCATTTGGTCTCCAAGATATTCCTCTGAAATCTGGGTGACCCCGTAACTTCTGTATCTTGCATGTGTGCAAAACCAGTATCATGTGGATACCACCAAGGACTCTTGCCAGCTCAAATAAATAAATTAGTTAAATAAAATAAATAATAATAATAAAAAGCTGGCTTCTTGGGTCACCACTGACAGTGACCTGAGTGCCTAGGCAGCTAAATATGATGAAAATAATCATGAGGTCACAACTTCCTGAGAGTGAAGGTAGAGGGTAGGAGCAGGGGGCCCTGACAGCGAGAGCTCTCTTCAAAGTGGAAAGTCTTTCAAGTAATTTTGCTTTCATAACTTTGCTCCAAGGCAAAGTTCATAGCCTAGTAGTCAATAATCCATTCCACTTCCATGTCTTCCTTAGCCCCAAATTTACACAGGCTTTTCTTGCTGTGACCGGTCACTTTTCCCTCCTGTAAACAGCCTGGTTTTATTTAGTCCTATTCATGTGTAGAGGCCCAGAGAACTGACCCTCTGGGCACTTTGGAATGAGTAAAATCAATGAAAGTGGTGTATGAGATGGTGGGGTTGTTTTAAAGGTGTCTTGAAGGTCAAAGATGCTCTGTGTCTAGCCACTCACATCACTTCCTTATTCACACACAGCCTGTCTGCCTAGCTCCTCAGTCCAAACACTGTCTGGCCAATTCTCATAGATCACACAAACCCCTCTCCCCAGTTTTCCCGTCTACTCAGTCCCTTCCCCTGGATCCTCAGAGCCTGCTCCACGAACTCTCCATACTTTATTGCCTCTCCTGTTCCCCATCCACACGGCCAGTTAGTTACCCGCTCCCCATGCAGGAAGGCAATTATCCTCCATCTCTGCAACCACGCATCTCTGTCCCCGGGTGCTTCAATACACGCAGTCGTTTCCTAGTCTCACTGTCCACAAAACCCCTGCCAGCTACCACTCCGAGACACAGTCCGTCCCAGGTTCCCCTACTAAGCCGCCAATTATCCCTGATTCTCTGTCCGTGAAGCCGGTAGTCTCTAGCTCCGGGTCCCAGCAGCCGGAGCCCTAGGCCCGCCCCGTCTGCCCGCGCTGCGCACTACAACTCCCACGATGCCGCGCCACCGCCCCCCCGGCTTCCGGTGCTGCGCAGTTTCCGGAGCGGATCGCAACCCGGAGTCCGGATCCGACCCCGCTCTGCACATTCCACAGGCAGGTAAAGCCCCGGGCCCGTGCCCGCCGCGGCCCCACCGCGTGCCTCCCGCCGCGCCCCGCGCCCCACGCCCGGCCCCGGCTCGGCCTTCACCCGCGCCCCCCGCGCCCGCCCCGGTCCGGCCGCCGCGCCGCCTGTTCTTTGTTACAGTCGCGGGCGCCGTGGGCGATCGGAATCAAAACCCGGCTGGATTCCGGAGCCGCTCCGGGATCGCCCTGCGCCCGCCGGGTTCCGCCGCCGCGGGCTTGGCCTCCGCCCTGGGTGCCCTACCTCGGTCCCTCGCGCACAGCCCGCGCCAACTGCCCGCCACGAGCCCGGCCCACGCCAGCCCTCGCCCGGCCGCCCACTCGCTGGCTCGGCGCCCCCCGCCCGGCCCAGGCTTGGGCGATGCGCCCCCGTTGCGCCAAAAGTCAGGCCCGGCGTGGCTGCGGGCTCAGGTCCCTACAGTCCCTTCCCAGCCACCCGGCCGCCTTACCCGGTTTTCGGGCGCAGCCCAGGGAGGGGCCTTGGTCTCCAGCCCCTTTGGCGTTTAAGAAAGTCCGAGGCTGCGCCACGGCTCCGAGGCCCAGGCGTTTTACTCGTCGCTACCTTTTGGTGGCCTAGGAACCACAGTGGAAAGAAAGGCTGGAGACGTGCCCACCTCCTATTTGGGAAGTGGGTGGACAGGAGGGGCCCAGGGTCAGGTGGAGCCTGAGTGCTCCAGAGGTGAGTTTTGAGAGGTCAGAGTTAGAACACCAGCTCGTGGTGGGCAGCTTGTCCAGCCGAGCCCTTCTTGCAGTGGATGGAGAGCCTCTTCACACATGCTCACAAGCGTCCCCTCCTCTGAGGTGGATTAAAATGGTAGAAGCAAGTGTGTGAACTGAAGACACGTGGACCGGTGCCTGAATTTAAAGCTGCCAACGCTTCTTTCAAAAACATATGCTAGAGCCAGTCAGAACCCTCAAATGGAGGTGCTAGTGCAGAACCCCACTGGCCAGAAGGCGATTTAAGGGTAAAACCTGAAGAAGTCTCTGACTCTGTGGGAACCTCTCAGAGGTGGCAGGGACAGTACTCCCTGGAGACAGCAATGATGTAGTTGCTGAGATATGATCCCCTACACACCCTGACCATATTTTGATTCAAACCTATAGGCTTTCCACATCTTACCTGCTGCAACCTCTTTCTCAGACTTCCCCTGAAATCACTGTCTTACTCTGAAATAAAACCTATAGATCAGATTATTCAAGGGAAAAGTGTTAAGTTTTCTTCTTATTTTTTTTTCTTTTACTTCTGTGATTCATGTTTTTACACAAATGTCAGCAAAGAATATACTAATTGTTCTCTTTGGGGAGCAGACAGGGTAGTTTATTTCTCCAGGAGACAAATGAGTAAATTAAAACATAACCACAGCTAGGCTGATGGCAAGTGCTATGATCCCAGCACCCAGGAGGCTGAGATAGGAGGATCTTGAGTTGCAGGGAAGCCTGGGTCTCATAGTGAGACCCTGTCTAAAAACAATGGCTATCTTAGTGTGATTACCTTTGAGAATTACCTTTGTTCCCATATCCTCCTGTCATTTTCCCCTCTGTATGGTTATCTGTGCAGAAGGCAGGGAAGACGCTGCATTTTGCAGGTGTGATGGAGCTTAAATCTGGTCACCAGCTGTGGCTTAAAAGGCTGTCCAGACTCAGTTTATCACCTGCAGGCTGATACTTGTTCAGGGTACCTTACCCAGGTTCATTTACCAGGCCATTTCTGTGGTAAATGTTTCATGTACCCAGGGAGCAATGGAAGAGGTGCAGGAGGCTGTGTAGACCATAGGTAACACTGGTTAGGAGTGGTAAGGACATGAAGGAGGAAGGCGGCTGGGTGTGCAGAGGTTGGCACACTCAGAACTGGGACAAGAACCACCTGTCTAGGAAGTGGTGGTTGAGTGAGAGACCAGTGCTGTAAGACAGTCTAGCCTCTGGAGAGCAGAGTGAGCTCAGGTAGACATGCAGATAGTGTACAGAGGCCCGGGTGGGCACATAGTTGAGATCTCAAGCTGGGGAAGGCCAATGGATCAGGGTGGGAAAGCAGCAGGAAGATACAGAGAGCTTTGATCAGGGATGGCACAAGGTTCCTGTCCTTAGAGCCGAACCAGTGGCTGCCACCTTGCAGAGCCAGGGCGTCACACGAGTACAGGCCAGTAGACTACACCCAAAATAGACAGAAACACTGAGAAAGTGATCCAGCCATGAAGGATGTCACTAAAATGCACATGGCTGCTGTCCTGGAGGCACTAGGTGGCCTACCATCTAGGTATCCTCAGCTGCCCTTCAGAGAGGCCATGGGCATGGGTGGGACCTGGCTGACTAGTACAAAGTCACTGTGGGTGGCCACTCTCCACAACTTGAAGCCCTCCCTAACTGGCAATTTCACCTCTTAACTCAGAAGGGTAGGCATGAGGCCCTGTTGTTTCCAGCCTCCTGCTCCATCTCCTCACCCGTGTAACTCTGTTCTTGTCTCCCAGGAGAAGAGCCGTAGTGGTCATTTATCCTCAGCAGGATAACTGCCCTGTGTACTTCCTTGAACCAGCTTCTCAAAACTAGACTTTTTTTTGGTGCTCAGTGACAGTTCAGTGAAGGCTGCCACAGCTCACGCAGAAGAAATGAACGCAGCCTGTGGTCCTGTGAAGTCATGTCTGATTCAATGGATAGACATACTTGTGTTGCGAGAAGTTACGACAGGGGCGTCAGGAGAGCAATTGCAGGCAGCAGTGTGTAATGGACGGTTTAGGATCTCCAGGGAACGAGGCAGGAGGGTACAGAGAAGAGGCGGGGTCAGCTTGCTGATGCTTAAAGAGAAGCTGATTCCTGTGAGTTGGAGGTGACTGAGGCCTTCCCATCATGGGATTTAAATTTTAAGAGCTGTATTTACAAGAGTGACATCAGGATCTGTTTTAGAGGTCAGTGGTACTTTCATGTCTTGCTGTTCTTTAAACCAGGCCTGGTCAGGTAAGCTGGTATTGAAGTACGGGGAATGGAGAATGGTAAAAGCACTTTTGTGGGGATGTTGGCAGAGAGAGTGCTGGGTCTGGTGCCAGGCATTAGGTAGCTTCAGAGGTGGGTCCAGATCTAGAGCTGCACCAGGATCCTGGCTTAGAGGTGGCTTTCTACTTTGTGCCAAATCTAGGGGAGGGGGGGTGGCCAAGGAGACACTGCAGGGCCACTGCATGTGGACAGAGGTACAGACATACAGATGTCACAGTGAGGGAAGCAAAGCAGGATCTGGGGTGGAGGGGGACTCGGAGGTACTAATGGAGGGGGGGTGTAGGCAACAGAGAGACCTGTGGAGCTGTGTGCTGTGCAGCTGGTTCGCCCATTCCAGAGCCCATAGAAGTAGCTCTCAACCAGTGGGTTTCAACCCTCTTATCCTGCATAAGATATTTACATTATGACTCATAACAGTAGCAAAATTACAGTTATGAAGTAGCAACATAGTAATTTTATGGTTGGGGGTCACCACAACATGAGCAACTGTATTAAAGGTCGCAGCATTAGAAAGATTGAGAACCACTGCCCTAGGAGGTGAGGAAGCCAGCAGTTTTCCCAGGACTTATGTAGTGGGAGGAAAGAGAAGGTCACATGGGTGACCTCCGGGCAAAGTCCTTTTGTTTCAGTGTGTGAGCTCTGGGTGTCCATAGATGCTGCCAGAAGAGGTGCAATAGGAAAAGTTTCTGGGGGAAAGTGGGGAGGCATCTTTTCAGTGTGTGGTACTTTCTGTTGTGAACTTGCAAGGAGAGCCGTGTTAGGACAGACCTTAAACAGTAGGTAGGAATTTGACATTGGGGGGAAGGTTTCCGACTTAGTCTGTTTGCTGGTAAGATGACAGAATTCCCCAGATGATGTAATTTATAAAGAGTGAGACCATATGGAGGCTGTCCCCAGCTGGGTTAGAGGGCACCGGGAACCCCATAGACTGGGTATCCTCAGGTTACCTTTCCAGGTCCTTGAGGCTGAGCGATGGGGCTTCCATTCAGGAATCGGCCGTCTTGCAGTATCATGTGGGAGAGCATCACTAGTGAGGAAGTGGGGGGGGGGGAGCATGTATAGGTCCACGAGAAGGGATAGCATCTTGTGACCTCCTGATAACATCACAGTGACAACCATGTCACAGCCAGACTTTTGAGACCACATAGTACCTGGTGACATGGAGGCTGGGAAGGGGACCTGAGTAAATCCTTAGGAAACCTGTACAGGTGAATGCCTTGCTGAAGTCCCTCATCTTCCAACCTCTGTCACCTGGGGTGGGGGCAGGCACTGAGCCTGTGGGATCTAATGAGCTTTATTGTGTAAATTAGACCCAGAGTGCTTTAAAGACCCCACGACCCTGCTTCCCTCTGCTGAGATATCCCCTGGTCCAGGCTCTGTTTGACAGGAAGTGTCAGTATCACAGGATCCCTTGGATGAATGGCATGGCCTGAGGGATAGTACTGAAGCCAAGTGTGTCCTGAGTTCTTGGCAGTGCCAAGGGTGTGCAGGGGTTTCATGGCCTTCTGACTGGGAAGAAGGGATCATACCTACGGTGTCAACAGACTGCCTTTGAGTCCACAGATGTGTGCAGAGCCACCACATACAGTTGAGAGGCTGCCTTTGAGAAACATATCCCTGTATCCAGTTCTGGCTCAGAGGACACAGGTCCAGCAAGACACCCGTGTGCCTTGGAATCAGGCCTGGGTGTCTGTGGTGGTAAGCGCAGGACCTTCTGCAGAGCAGTCGTTCAGCAGGGAGAAAGCTATAGCTTGACTACTGTGGTCCTCTGTTTGCATGGAGCATTTTCTCCTGTAAAGGGTCGGGTTGGTGACACTGTCTTCAACTCTGTGCAGGTCCTGCTATCCACTGCTCTGTGGTACAGGAGAACAGTCTGAATTTTAAAGATGAGTGGAGAGAGTGGGATTAACAGGGTGGTGAGCCTGGGCTGAGAGCAAAGTTGTGCTGAGTGTAGAAGGCAGGCGCAGTGTGGTGGTTAATATTAACTGTCAGCCTGACGGAATGAAGGGGCACCTGGGAGGGGCCTCTGGGCAAGCCTGGGGGAGGGGCTCGTCTTGATTGTACTTATTGATGTGGGAAGACTTATCTTGACTGTGTAAAATGGAGGAAGTCAGCTGAACATTGGGAAGTATTTATCACTATCTGCTTCCTGGCTGGCCCCTTCAAGCTCCTGCTGCCTTGACTAGACTACCAAGACTGAACTATGAGCCAAAATAAACCCTTTCTTAAGTTACTTTTGTCAGAGTATTTTATCCCAGCAGCAGGAAAAGACACTAAATTAGCAGGAAGTTCAGAAAGGAACAATCATTTAATGGTAGAAAGCATCGCGCTCCATAGGAAACAAGCTTAGGAATAGCTCACAGACCAAAAAGCCAAATATGGAAACCAGAGCTCAGGTGACCAAGAGGTCTAAGTAAGGGGCCACTTCTGGGTTGGTGGTTGTGCTGATCTTCTGGCATGGGTGGCATGCTGGAACCATTCTGCATCTGCATCTAGGTATACACCTGCTGTCAGGTATCTGTCTGCACAGGAATAGGCATAGGAGGACAAGGTGGTAGGACTGAGGGTGGGAAGACACCGCCCACAGTTGTTTGGAGCAGACCAGAAAGGAACTCAGAGTGTATAGTCCTTTGAGGAAATCAAGGTCCAGGAAAGGGTGAAGATCAGCAGCGTCAGCAGTGGCAAATACGCTGGAACCTGGCATCTAGCCCTCCTGTCCTAGTGCAGGGCTGAGTATAATCCTGTGACCCTTCAGCCTGTCCATCACAGAGGGAAGTTCCCTCTACCCAGCTAGGCTGATGAGCTGCTGCCGGCCAGCCCATCTTTTCTGAGAGATTCCCCAGACCTCCAATGCCTGATGTGTATCTCGAGTGGAGCTTGTAGTGCTCACGAGTGTTAGCTCAAGATTCTCTCTGCCTACTCCCGGGCTCCTTTATCACCTATCAAACCTAGATCACAGTCCAGAGTTTGAGATACTTCGTTTGCTTTTTCCCTATTGAGTCCAAGACCAGCTTGGTTTACACAGCAAGTTTCAGGGACACATGCTCAGACCCTGTCTCAACAAAAAAATGCAAAAAAGAAAGAAAGAAAAAAGAAAGAGGAGGAGGAAGAGGAAGAAGAGAAATTCTGCGGAGAGGCAAAGGAACCGGAAAGACTAAGGCGGGAAGCCATGAAGCCTCACAGTAAGGCTGAAGTGGCAGGCTGTTGATTGCCCATCTCTTGTGTAGTGTCAGCAGCCATCAGAACAGAATCCTTAAGAATCCTGAGATAGCCACGTGGACACGTCAACAGATTTAATGGTTAATGTTGAAACAGGGTCCTCAGCTGACCTGGAGCATGTGATTCTTCTTCCTCGGCCTTGTTATCCTGGGATTATCTGCTCACCACACCAGTTGTGCTATTTTTTTAGTAAGATGTGGGGTCAGAGTTAATTTTTTGCATGTGGATGTCCAGCCATCCTAGCACCATTCGAGGGAAGAAGGCGCTCCATCCTCTGAACCACTTCTGTCATTGTGGAAACTCGATGGGGTGTGTGTGAGTTTGTGTCTGTCTGTTGAGCTCCTTTCTGCCCAGATCTCCATCACCATAGCTTCATGGTTAAGCTTGGGGTAGGTAGACTGAATGCTCCCATTAACATGTTTGTCTTATTTAATTTTTCCTATTGCTGCAATAAAACACCACACAAAAGTAACTTAAAGGAAAAAAAGCTTATTTTAGCAAGATATAGTCCATCAGTGGGGAAAGTGTAATAGCAGGAGCACAAGGAAGATGGACACGTTGTATCCTCATTCCAGAAGCAGAGAGTGAAGAACGCTGATGCTCACCTTGCTTTCTCATTTTTACCCCAGCCCATGGAATGGTACTGCCCACAGTTAAGGTGGGTATTCTTCCTTCAGTTATCCCAATCTAGATAACCATGGACATGTCCAGAGGTTAGCCTAATCTACACAGTCCCCGCAATGATTTAGATCCTGTCCCTTTGAGAGTGAATATTACCATTACACTTGTCACCTGGTGCAAGCTGTGTCTGCTAGGGAACGTATGCCCGGAGTCCACCCTCACTTGTATCACCAACCAGTTAGATTCAAGAGGTCGTTGACAGAATCTCCTAGACACTGAAAATGCATTTGGTTTCCTGATAATCCACAGTGGCCCTTTGCCACTGTGGCCAAGTTTAATTGGTGTGCTGTAGGCAGGGACCAGGTTTGGGCTACAGCTGAGTCAGCTGAAGGGCACAGAAAACCTGCTGGGCCCTAGCCAACTGCTGGGCAGGGGTTTGAGCATCCAGTAAGCATTCAGTACTGCTGCTGCCTCCTGGTCCATGGAACATACTTTGAAACACTGGAGAGAGGCAACCTTTCCCCTTCTTCTTTTGCACTAGATAGTACTTTATAATTCCTTCTTTGGGGATTTCCTTCTCAATTTTGGTTTTTAGACAAGCTGTCCATGTATATCCCAGACTTGCCTTGAACTCACAGTTTTTCTGCTTTAGCCTCCTTTGTGTGTGCGGGGGGAGGGCAGGGAATGGTCATAGGTGTGTGTTACTATACCAACACTGTTCTGTTAATGTGGGAGGGTCATAGAATCTGAGGACTGAACTTGGCTTCTACAGCCAAGCACATTAATGGATGTGAGCAAACTTTGAAAACGTGCATCATCACTTCACGTGACCCCTGCTTGGAAGAAGAGTCTAGAAGCTGTGCTTTGGGGACCAGATTCTACTAATAAAGAATGCCCAGGGTTCCCATGTTGAGCCCCATGTAAGTGACCGGCCTCACATTTCCTGTGCTCTTACTTTCTACAACAGCATCTAAAGCCTTCTGGCTCAGGGTTCCTGTCCTTGTACTGCTGGGAGGGGTGGAACTGGAGCCTAGGCTGCTACCCTAGGGAGAAGCACCCTACCACACTCTGTGTACAGATTCTAGTTCCAAAACAAGCAGAACAGAGTAGATTCTTTTTCCTCTGCTCTGCCCTGATGAGCTTTGTGGGCTGTGTTCTGTGTCCTGCTGGGATCTAGCCGTGGCGTGGGGTAGCCTCCTGTTTCCTGTTCTGGTTGCAGAGCCCTCTGATCTGCGTGTAACTGGTGTGTAGAGCTGGTTTCTGCTGTAGTGCACAGACCCTCAAGCTGTTATGACACGAGTGTGACCCTGATGCTGCTTGTTACAGTTGTGACTCTTATACCCTCCCACCTGAAGTTTGTAGCTTAGGAGCTTGGGCTCTAGCTGATGGTACTTGTGGGTGATGGCATAACCTTTAGGAGGAGGAAACTGGTGGAAGAAAGTTAGGTCATTAGGGAAATGCACCTCCATGGAGACATTTGCTTCTCAGCTGCCAGGAAGAGGGTAGCTTTGCTCATCCTGCATGCCCCACTGTGATGCTGTGTTTCCCATAGGCCTCCAGCCAGCAGCACTAACCACAGAATGGTTCCCTGGAACTAAGCCAATCCCTCCTTTGATGGAGGAAGGTCATTGGTTAATTAATAAAGAAACTGCTTGGCCCTGATAAGTTAGAACATAGGTGGGTAGAGTAAACAGAACAGAATGCTGGGAGGAAGAGGAAGTGAGCTCAGCCGCCATAGCTCTGTTCTCTGAGGCAGACGCGATGAAGCAAGCCGCCAGGTCAGACATGCTGAATCTTTCCCGGTAAGACTGGTGCTACACAGATTATTAGAGATGGGTTGATCGGGATATGAGAATTAGCCAGTAAGGGCTAGAGCTAATGGGCCAAGCAGTGTTTAAAAGAATACAGTTTGTGTGTTGTTATTTCGGGGTATAAGCTAGCCAGGCGGCCAGGAGCCGGGCGGCAGGAATGCAGCCCGCAGCTCCTTCAACAGAATGGCGCCCAGACGTGGATAGCTGCATCCACAGAAAATCTGAAAAAGCATTGAAGGCTCAAATTAATTTTTCTATCACATTTGTGTTTTTTTTTCTTTTTGGTTTTTCAAGACAGGATTTCTCTTGTAGCTTTGGAGCCTGTCCTGGCACTCGCTCTATAGACCAGGCTGGCCTCAAATTCATAGAGATCCGCCTGCCCCTGCCTAATCAGGAAGGAGTCTAGTCACCGGAAGCAGAGCAGGAAGCAAAGAGAGAGCGAGGAGGGAAGTGGCCCCTTTTTTAAAGAGAGAGACCACACCCCAATGGGCTGGTATCTCAGCAGCTATTGGCTGGAGGAGCAGAAGGACCTCCCGCAACACTCCCTGCCTTCTGCTCAGTGACCAGCCACTATCCCCATCCTGGGCTGATACCCACTCCACATGGTACCCACCTGCCAGGAGTTTTGAGGCCAGATGGAGGCATGGAATTGGGTTAGAGTTACTAGGCCCTTGAGCCAGCTTAGATGCTGATTCAAGAAAAGGAAAGTGTTATACTGAGTTTGAGGATTAATGTGCCTAGTTGTTTTTAGCATTTTAAGGCAGTGTGGAAACCTTGAAAACTGGGAATTCATCTGCCTGGATTGTGTATAGCTCCCATCCTGATGTTCTTAACCTTTCCCTTCTTTGCTCAGTAATAGCTTGCTCAGCTGCTCTGATTTTTCACTGGAGTGTTAAGCTACCTGCGTTCTAATCTTCAAGTTGCTGGGGTTGGGATGGGTTTGGAGAGCAAGAGAGACTAACATTCAGGAGGTGCGTATCAGCTTGCATCCTTTCCTGAGATGATGATCGGCAGTACGCAACCAGAGAGGCAGAGTGATCAGATAGCAGGAAGGATGTGAAGTGGGAAGGATTATTGGGTGGGACACGTGAGTACCCCTCACTGTGTTTCTCCCCACACTGCATGAAGTTGATGTTTTTATATTGATCTTAGAGCTTAGGCATCTGATATCCCAGAATGAACAACACCTGCATCACTCTGTCTGAAACACGTGTGCGGTACTGGATTGGTCTGTGCTCACCTGCCCACTATGGAGATGGCTTTTGAGGCATCCTTCAAAGGATGCATGGGAAATAGAAATAGCTTGACAAAGGTCTATGTGGGAGCAGGAGAACCACCGTGCTGTGTGTCAGACACTACTTTTTACCCACTCGGGATGATGAGGTCATTGGCACGAGCTAGATACTGAAGGACAGATTGCAGTAGAAATGACTCTAAGCAGAATTCACAGCCTTGAGAGGGCAGAGAATCAGCGGCAGCAAGAAAAGTGGCTTCTAAAATACAGTGTATATTTTATAAATGACAGCTGCTGCAAAACAGTGGAGATCTGAGTTCATTACAGCCCCCTTGTCATGAAGGCATTCAAATCCATTGCTCTTCCTAAGAGCCAGTATTGCTGTAGGTGAGAAAAGTTAGAAGTAGGGTTTCCAGTGTTTGTTCTCTTGAAAGCATCGTGTTATATCCCTGCACAGGATCAAGGAGCCTTAGAAGAGATTATCTAAAAACTGTTAGTGAGCTGAAGAGATGGCTCACTCAGTTAAGTGCTTTCCAGGCAAGCATGAGGACCTGGGATCGATCCCCAGTACCCACATTTTAAAAGCTGGGCTTGTGGCCTGTACTTGTAATTCCTGCACTGGGGAGGCAGCGACAGAATCCCTGCTGCTCCTTGGCCATCCTTGGCCTCACTGGCAGACCCCAGGCCCCAGGGAAAGTTCATATCTTGGAGAACTAGGTGGATGACTCCAGAAGATTGACATCTAACAGTGACTTTGACCTGCACACACCTCCACACATAGGTGTATGTGCACCATTACACATAGGGAAGCCCATACATAAACTATGTTGTAAAAGCTCACTGTTAATGGATCTCTCTTATATCTTGACAGGTGTTAGCAATGGCTGAAGATGGCAGTGAGGAGATCATGTTTATCTGTAAGTGACCCATAGACCTCTCTGTGGCTAGTATGATATCATAGAATGTCCAGGGAAAGCTACATCCACATTTTGTTTGTATAGCACAGACATGCACTTCTGTAATTTGTTCAATTGCTTTGAGAGCCTGGCTATTACCTGTCTGCTACAGTGCTGTGGCCTCAGATCACTTCTCTTCAGTACTCCGTTAGGGGCACATGACTGACTGACCTTTAACTCAGAAAGTCACCAAGGTTTAGAAAGAGTGAAGAGTATGAGATTTGGGGTAATGGGTTAGTACTACCCTAGATCCTGATTTTCCTAACCATCGAGATAATGTGTGGGGTTTGAAAGTGCCATAGACTGGTGCTCTTGAGAAGGGGCTCCTGCTTGGCATTCTGTGCTTTTAGGAGCACTAAGAGGTGACTTCTGTGACCAGGCCTCCTGTATCTGCTGTACCCTTGCTTGTCTTTGTGTTAGCACCTGTCTCATGAACTCCATTGCATTAGAGTCCCCTTTCCCAGGTTTGTGATCTTTGGGTTTCTCTCTCCCTGACATTCAGTGTCTGTTTACAGGGTGTGAAGACTGTAGCCAGTACCATGACTCAGAGTGTCCTGAACTGGGTCCTGTGGTCATGGTCAAGGACTCCTTTGTACTGAGCAGGGCAAGGTGAGTGAGTGGCTAAGTTTCCACAGCAGTTCTAACTATGAAGAAGGGCTCTTTACGTGTCTGCTGTGGCCACAGTGCAGAGGCACCAAGTGTCTACAGATAGAAGGAGGCTTGAGAGTCAAAGTGAAAGACTGTGTGTGTTGGGGGGCGGGGTGTGGACACTTGCTGCTGGGATGAGTCCTAAGAGTTTCAAAGCATGAGGAAATGTTTCCTTGGTATATCCAGGAACCTTGGCATCTGGGCTGTGTCAGCCTGGACTTCATCAGTTTATGTGTTGAGCAAAAGTGGCTAAACTCACCAGGTAGTGGTGGTGCATATTTTTGATCTCAGCACTCAGGAAGTACAGGCAGAGTGATCTCTGTGAGTCTGAGGCCAGCCTGGCCTACAGAGTGAGTTCCAGGACAGCCAGGGCTACACAGAGAAACCCTGTCTCAGGCGGAATATGGACAAATTATTGTCTGTTGGGTTTCGTCTGTGTTCGACAGGTTACTGCCTATTGGGTTTCATCTGTGTTCTGAATCTAGGCCTCTGTGGGCAGGTATGCACTGTGGACAGAATAAGCTCAGTCAGGTAAAGGTTCTGGGTAGATAATCCAGGAAACAGGTCAAGCTGCTGTAGCTACCAGGAAAAACAAACCTTGCAGATGTACCGAGACAGCTTAGTAGCCAGGCATTGCTCTGCAGGCCCATGTATTCCTGTGAGGTCTGTGCCTTCAGAGATCTAGGGTAACGGCCCATAAACTACCAGTAGCTTGAGACTTGTAGAACCTGTTACCCCTCTGAGGCTCTGATGGTGCCTGACTTGGTCTGGTGCTAAACTAAAATACTCAGTGTTTTATCACTGTTTCTAGAAATCCTCCAACTGGTATGTACCCCCATTTATTCATCTTTATTTGTGGCTTAAGTCTTCAAAATATTTTTGCCAAAGTAGAGAGCTGATCAGCTCTTCTGTGGGGGTGAGGTGCCAGTTGCCCATCAAAATCCAGCTGAAGACATTGAGTGCAGAGCCATTGACTCTTGCAGCATCTGCTCATCCCCAGGGAGGATGTTTACCTCTGTCTGCTTCTAAACCTGAGGTCCCAGCTCCACAACTTCCTTTTCCATCATTTTCTTTGACCTTATAGTCTGGCTAATAAAGGCACATCCTCAGTGAAGCTGATCCAGCCCTCCCAGACCGGAGCCCCCTTTGTTGCTCTCCAGGCTGACATGCTCTGTGCCCCTCTCTTTCTCCCTTCCTCCACCATTCTCTACAACCTGGAAGGTCATAGCCTTGTCTGATTTAGTTATTATATACCAGCCCCCCATTGGCATTGTCTTGTGGGGCTGTAAATGTTTCCATTAGTATATGGGCTCTGGGTCCTCACAAGCCTAGCCCCATTTCTGTTCCCATTTATAGGAAGAGATTCTGCTCCCTGTCAGAGAGCATCTTTGGAACATGATGGGGGCTTGTAGGCACTGCGCTGCTCTGATCAGTGGGTAAGGTGGCAGGACCTCTTTGAAACAACTTCTGCTTTCAGGTCCTCCCTCCCCTCTAACCTGGAGATCAGACGCCTGGATGATGGGGCTGAAGGTGTGTTTGCAGTAACCCAGCTAGTCAAGCGCACACAGTTTGGTCCATTTGAGTCCAGGAGGGTCGCGAAGTGGGAGAAAGAGTCTGCGTTTCCACTGAAGGTAAAAGTTGCATGGGCAGGGACTTTGTGGCTCCCTCAGAATCCGGGGCTGTACGACTCCTGATGGGAATGGAATGAGGACATCTGAGGGGGGATGATTTGTAAATCTTTCCTTCACTTCAGTTTGCGTTATTCCTCAGTGTGAGGGTTAAGATAATGCCTACTAACTTGTCTTTAGGGAGTACGTTTAAGAGCACACAGGAGTGACCCTTGTCCTCCCCCAGCAGGTGCTGTGGCTGCAGCACAGCAATGATCTCTATAGCGTCCTATACCAGTGTGGCAATCTCACTCATGTTGGAGTGGCAGGAAGCTCTCCGAGACTTGAGTGACTGCATGGGGCCAGGTAGCTGCACAGAGCATATCTGGCTGAGGGAGAATGGGTATCTCCAGCTTGGATATAACACCAAGAGAAAGAAAGTGGACGTCAGTTACAGGGATGACTGAGGAGGCTCACACACAGAGCAAACCTTCAGAAATAGTTAGGACCTAAACAAATGAGGGCTGAGTTGCTCCTAGCAGCCCTAAAGACAGTGTGCTTCTTCTGAGACCTGAGAGAAGCAGCCACCAACCTTAGGTGCTGTAGCCTCAGAGTTTGGCACTTCTGGGATATTGAGCTTATGGGACAGACTTCAGCCAAAGAGGAAAGACAAATACCTGATGACAGATATTTTTTTTAAAAAAAAAAAAGTGTAAGGAAAGCATAAAGAAAGGTTCTGTGCTAAAGAATGATGGGAAAGGCCTGAATTTGAGCCCAGAAAGGCAGGTAGCTTAGTGCCCTCTGTGGGCCCACGCTGGGTCCTCACATGGCTGGAGAAACTCCTTCATGCCTCCTCAATTCTAAAGGTTATTTTCACGTATCAACTTGTTCTTATCTCTGAGCACCTTTGTGTCCCAAGGGAAGCCCTGTGTCCCTGAGAGGAGGGTGGAAATGTCCTTCCACACCCACTAGGGGTCACTGAGCAGTTGGTGGCCTCCAAGTTTTTCCCTGCTGTTCAGGAAAAGCTTGGCAATGGGACAGGGTCCCTAAGGAAGCAATCGTCACTCCACAGGTAGAGAACAGACCCTACACTTGTGCTTAAAGTCACTAAAGGCTCTCCCTGCCTGCTCCCAATTAACCCTGAAGCTGTTCTGATGCTCTTCAGATCAGAGACAGCTTACCTGAACTGAAGAACTCGGCTGATGCCTTGCTTGGCGCAGAACCAGGAGGAAAATTCCAATTTCTGGATATCTACCTGAGCCATGGGGAGAACTCAGGTGTCCCATTCCCAATGAAGCTGGGAGAAAATCTCATTGTTATGCTGGACAGGAGGAGAACTCAGGGTCTTCATGATACCTAGAGAGGAGAACTCAAGGTCTCCTCGACATCTGCACAGGAGGAGAACTCAGGGTCCCCTTGACGTCTGCACAGGAGGAGAGCTGAGGGTCCCCTCTATGTCTGCACAGGAGTAGAACTTAGGGTCCCTCTATATCTGCACAGAAGAGCTCAGAGTCCCCTCGATGTCCACACAGGAGGAGAGCTCAGGGTCCCCTCGATGTCTGCACAGGAGGAGAGCTGAAAGTCCCCTCAATGTCTGCACAGGAGGAGAGTTCAGGGTCCCCTCAATATCTGCACAGGAGGAGAGCTCAGGGTCCCCACAATATCTGCACAGGAGGAGAGCTCAGGGTCCCCTGGATGTCTGCACAGGAGGAGAGCTCAGGGTCCCCACAATATCTGCATAGGAGGAGAGCTGAAAGTCCCCTCAGTGTCTGCACAGGAGGAGAGCTCAGGGTCCCCACAATATCTGCACAGGAGGAGAGCTCAGGGTCCCCTGGATGTCTGCACAGGAGGAGAGCTCAGGGTCTCCTCGATGTCTGCACAGGAGAGGTGTCTTCTTCCCCATCTGGGTCACAAAAGTACTCAGATACTCCAATGAGGAGGGACCTGTTGCATGTCTTCAACTTTCTTGCTGCGACCCACCTTAGCCATCTAAGCCACCAAATCTTTCTCTGATCCCCTGGCTGTGGAAAACAGCTCGTCAGCAGGTCCTATCAGAAGCAGTGTTGTGTCCCCCATCGTCCCATGCCACACTGATAGACTAGTCAGTAACCAGTCTGTGACCCTCCCCTCAGGTATTCCAGAAGGACGGACATTCTGTGTGCTTCGACACTTCCAACGAAGACGACTGCAATTGGATGATGCTGGTGCGGCCAGCACTAGAGCCTGGGCACCAGAACCTGACCGCCTACCAGCACGGCAGTGATGTGTATTTCACCACCTCGAGGGATATTCCTGCAGGCACTGAACTTCGTGTGTGGTATGCTGCCTTTTATGCCAAGAAGATGGACAAGCCCATGCTGAAGCAGGCCTGCTCTAGCATCCAGGGTACATCTTATTTCTTCACTGTGGTTGGGCCCCTTGCCAGAAATGCTAATGAAGGTGCCAGCAGCTGAGATGGGGGCAGTGGGATGGAATCGGTGCAGTGCTTGCCCCCATGCCTGGGCCTATGGGGTGACAGAGACAGTGCCTCTCTGTCTTTAGGTGATTTGAGGCACTTGGGTATAAAACAGGTTGGCACTTGCTTTGGTCTCAGGGCTCCCACAGTGGCCCACCCTCCTGGTGCTGTGAGGAAGCACAGAGGCCAGGGACGGCCAAATGAAGGTGAGGCCCAGGACAGGTGACAGTGCAGAACAGCGGTTCTCAAGCCTTCCTAATGCCTTGACCCTTCAGAACAGTTCATGTTGTAACCCCAACCATAAGATTGTTTTTGTTGCTACTTCATAACTAATTTTGCCACTGTTATGAATCATAATGTAAATGTCTGGTTTTGAGTGGTCTTAGGCAACTCCTGTAAAAGGGTTATTCAAATCCCCCCCCACCAAGTGTTTGTGACCCACAGATGAGAAGTGCTGGTGTAGAAGGTGAGGGAACCAGGGACAGGCTGAGTGATTGACAGTATAGAAGGCGAGGCTCAGAAAGCAGTCACTTCACAGTGTAGAAGGTGAGGGAACCAGGGGCTGGAACAACAGATCTGGCTGCTGTGCTGTCAGTGTGCTGGTACTGCCACTGTGTACTGGATAGCCGCTCCTCCTCAAGTCTGCTTCACGCACATGTATGTATGCGTGTGCCCAGGCAAGTGTGGGATGTCTAGACAGATGCCTTGGTGTGTGCATGTGACTGTTTTAAGCTGCAGAAAACATGCTCTTGTGTAGTAACAGATGCACAGTGCCTTTGTGTGTTTACAGATGTGTGCATGCAGATGCACCAATCTGTGCATTTGTCAGCATGTATGCAATTCACAGTACACATTTTGTATTCGTCTAGATGTATAGGTTTGTATATGTGTTAGAGTGTATGAATCGATGGGACTACATACATTGTTAATATATGTAGTCATTTAGAAGTACATACAGATGCACAGGTATGTACCTATATTAGCATGTGTGTAGGTCTATGCCTGTATATGCTCAGATGTACAGATGTGTGCATATGCTTGTCTGTAAGTACAGATATACAGGATTGTATGTATATGCATATGCAGAGGTATATGTATGTGTTTGTGTGTGTCCTGTTCATATGCATTCAAGAAATGTAGTTCCGCATGGAGGAATCATTTCGGTGAGCCACTAGGTTCAGGATCTCCTGATGGAGAAGCCAGTCACTGTAGTCACAGTGCTTGCCCTATTAACCTGGGTCCTGGGCATCCCCCAGGGCAGAGCCTTGCTCATTGTTGTTACTAAGGGTTTTCAACATCCAAGTGGGTTAACTCTGCTTCTGACCCAGATATAGTGACCTCTCATGAAAATGGTTTCTTCCTGTAGTGTGATAGAAAGGCTTCACGGGGCAGTTCTTAACATCTTGCAAAGATCTTACAGGTGGAGGTTCATGAATCAGAGGGCTCTGTCCTGTGCTGTGTTTATAGTCAGTTGTGGTTTAACTGAATGGAAGAGCCTGAGCCCAGCCTCATAAAGCAGCACAAAAAGAACCAAGCACAGATATGGCTTCTCCCAGCTCTGGAACCTAGAGACACTTCACTGTGTGTTGGGACAACTTGTAGTAGTGTAGGTCACTGGCTACTGTCACCCAGATGGCAGCTAGAGTCTTTATGTCTTTCTATCTTTGGAGCACTTATCTGGCTCTCCCAGGCTGGCTGCTGCTGGCATATGCTCCCCTGGGCTTCCCCACTGACAGTTTAAGTGGCAACTTCCATCACACCTTGCCACCTACCTCTCTGCCCGCCCCCCCGTCTGTCCTTTCCCTAAGTCCCTCTCTGCAGTACCCTCACAGAGCTTGGGCTATGTGCCGAATGCATCCCTCCCTGCAGAAACCATGCATTGCAGCCCTCCTTGCCCACGTCTCAAAAGCCCACAGAGAGCAAGGCCTCTGAAGAGAGGAGTGAAGCATCTAGAAAGCGGTACTGATTGATTAGTTCCCTGGTTGGACCTGAGAGGGATGGACTTTTCATTCTTCTTAGCGCTAGTCCTTGTGTGTGTACCAGAGAGTTTGTCACCCCAAAGTGGAGTGAGTAAGTCTTGTGGACATCACTTTGTCCTCTCCCTAGGTGGGTGAGATCTCAGGAGCTGTACTGTGGGACACGCTTTGGCCTGGAAGGCTCATATGGATGGTCTCCAGCTTCTGATGGGTCAATTTAATGATTTTTTTTTTATGATGGCTAGCATGGGTAGAGAACATTGACTAGAAAATCTCTACTA